>NW_028288774.1:11747000-13152500 GCF_059628265.1 Tinamus guttatus | reverse complement strand
AATTTAGTAAAATTTGTGGGATTTTAACAGTCTGATCAAGTCTAGACTAAAGTTATGCATGCTCTTGAAAACACACATGTGAAAACCTTAGATAAGATCATAATATCCACCAAGTCCCCACATGGAATGAGATTTTTGATTACTTTTATTATTTAAATTTGAAAGACTGCTTTCTGTAATTTGCCATGTTGCAGGATAAGAAATCAATCTTAACTATGTGAACTAAAGTAATGTTTTATTTGATGTTTTCTTCCTAGGTCTGAATTGAAATGATTCAGCATCTGTGGAGTTCATTTTTTAAAAAAATTTTGCAATAGATGTGAAATTATGTAACAACATGCTACAGCTAACTTTTGTGGGTTGAATTAATTGATACTTAGTAAACATTAAGGTTAATGCAACTGAAGTGCTATCTGCCTACATGTCCATAGATTAAAATCCAGTACATACATTTTCATTTTGGCCGTTTTGTTTTGATGAACTGAAAGCAGTACTGACAGAAATTAATGGTGAATCAGAAACTCAATAAAGCAAGTAAATCTCTTAAAGAAGTGCGTTTACAAAAGTGAGGGCAACCCTAATGTGGAACAGTGTGGTGGTGATGGTATGGTTTTCCTGAGACAACTAGCAGCCACATCTCTTTTCCCATACATAAATGGTAGCCAGCAATAGCTAGAAACAAAAGGCCCCTCTCTCCGTCTCTGAATACAGTGACATTCATTCTCAGAGAAGCAGGGGCAGCTTTTTGAAAGCAGACTTCTTCAGTCCAACAATAACACACAATGAGTTATTGACTTGTTTATATATGGAGCTCTTTTCAGTAACTAACTCTGACTCCCCACAGTCTGGACAAATGATTGATTTCGTTGTTAGAAAAAGAGAAAGCTCTTGCACTAAACTCTGTAGTGCAAACTACTTTTTCCCCATTTGTTCCTCCACTGAATAGGACCTTATTAAAATGCACTTTCCAAAAAAAATACCTGCAGCTGGCCTTTATAAGCATGTTTTGTATACATAAATAAGTAATTTGTCCCACTCTTTTGTATGGTAACAGACCATTGGAGAATCTTGTCAATATATATGAAGGTTGATTGTCATAGTATTAATGTTAAACTGTATTATTTATATTGATATGCATATAAAGTATAATTAAAATATATGTACAGTAACTATCTGCGGTTTGATTATGAGTACAAATACTCAATTTTAATGGGCTTACTGATTTTCTGTTGAAAAAAATATTTCCTTTGGGGTCAGTTATAAAAGTATTGCCATACATGTGTTAATTCTTCTTTATATATGAACAACTAAGCAGATATTTAAATCACCATTTTCTGAATTTTGGATACTTGTTAATCCTTTTGTTAATCCTTGTAACTTCTACGCATTGCTGTATATTTGTTAAATTTTATTTCCTGATATGCAATTTGTGTTAACTCTTTGTATACATCATGCACAACATTTTCTTTTAATGCAAGCTACATAGTTGTGGCATTTCTTTGGTATAAATAAGCATTTGTCATCTTTCTTTAGAAATTTAAATTCTGAGACAGAATACTTAAGATGGTACCCCATGTTCTTTTCCATTTGCCATATGAGTATCAGGGATTAGACTACTTTGATAAGAGAATTTATAAGCTGAACAAGTGAGTGTTGGAAAGAGTTATGCTTTCTATAAAATCCATGAATCAAACAGAAATGTGCTGAGGAACCTTAGCCTTGTCTTTTTGCCTTTAATTTCCATGTGTCTCAACCTCTGCCTTTTTAGTATATATCAGGAGCTCATTGTAGCATAATTCTTAGGGGGGCTGGGAGTGGGGAGGAAAGGGAGGACCAGTTCTTCTGCATAGTTTCTGTAGACCCAGAGATGCATAGGATTTTCCTGTGATCTTTGCTTAAGACCTAGTTTGTTACTCCTCTGGTGTATATGAATGTCCTGTGACAGACCCGTGGCTGTAGTAAACAGGTGTCAATTGAAGTTAGTGCCTTTTTGCTCATTTAATCAAGTGACATGCCAGTCTGGCCTTGTATCTTCTCTATCAAAGCCTTTATGTGTTTTGTTGGACAGTTTGTACTCATTTTAGTGGAAGAAACATATCTGTTTTCTGTTGAAAGGTACTCAGCAGAATAAATCTGCAACCAATAGACCCTTAATTAATAATAAATATGAGAGAATAAAAACATGTATATACCAAAAATTACAACACCACTTTTGTATCTTAAATTTCAGTTAAGATATGGTTTGCAAAAATGAAAGATTTTTGCCTTATAGCAAGATTTAGAATTTTGCTCAACTTCTCAAGTGTGTTTTACTTGAGTTACGCATAAAATTACAGATCTCTGTGTTCCAAAGTTTCTAGTAGTATCATAAGACTCTGTCAAAATAAAGTGTGCAGATTCTTTGCCAGAGTACAAGTATTCCTCATATTTAGAATCATGGAGGAATTTTAACAGTATTTTTTACCACATGGTAGATAATTTACATAAAACTAACTTCTGCCCTGTGCTGGTTGCAGGAACCACAAGCTTCTGTGATGAGATGAGGCATATATTAAGAGTAGTCATCTGTATTTCTTGTACTTTTAAAGTTACCTCTCTGCTCTCATTTTTTCATCTGTTTTTCAGCTATAATTGGTGAAGGCCAATGGCTAAGTGTCAATCACTTAATAAAACAGCTTGTGACATATAAGGCATCCAGAAACTTTTTCCTGTCTAGAGTTTTCGTTGCCACAGTAGTATGCGTAGTCACAGTTCTTGTGGTTTGGGATAGTAGATGAAATCTTGTTTTTACTTAATTATTTTTTTTCTGCTAAACTATTCTGAACAGGATCTAGAAGAAGGAAGCAAGTTCTTCAATAAAGCTTACTGGTCAGGAGAGGAAAATTAACTAAGGTGAGGCTTATCTTATCATAGGTAGGATATATTATCAGTAAAATAGCCCTTTGATTTGGGAGTTTGTTTTTCATGACTTTAGAAGACTTAAATTTAAAGCAAGTAGAAGTGAATTTTAAAAATTATTTTTTGATACATAAGGAAGGAAAGTATAACAACTATTTGAAGACTAGAAAACTCTTTTGTAACTGATATGAAAACCAACATCACTCTATACAAAAATGGGATAGTTTACTAATAGTGTGTTTCTTCCTGACCCAGTAAAGCCATTGCTAAAAATATTTTCATGTGCATGTACGGTACAGGTTTCTGAATCTTTAGATTTATACTCTTTTTTCTTGCTAAGCATGGAGTACTGATCCCAAGATGCAAAACGATGGAGCAAGAATTACAGTAGGTAAGAACAAGCCATTGGAATTTTCTGTGCACTTAACTTTAAAATGTGATATGTGATTTTATCAAGGATGGCAATATAAGCAATATATAATAGATTCCGTTCTAAACCTAATTTCTCACTGGCTTATGGTTCAATTCTGTTAATGAATGTAACTGTTCTTACTAGAAATAAATACCTTGTAAAGTTAGTATGGACTAGCAGATTCTTCTGGCCATATTAGAGTAAATGACTCACAAAAACCATCATGAAGTTCATTTTTTTTCAAAAATCATTTGTATTTTGAAGTGGTTGTGAATATAAGGTGGTCACTTTGCTAATGCTGCTTCTGTTAAAAGTCTTGGAAAGTACTTGTAAGTTCTTTAGTTAGGTGAGGGTGGTGACCATATGATTTTCTCTTTTTGAAAGCCACAGCTATTAGGCCACTTAGATTTGAATTCCTCTTTTAAAAATCTAATCTGTGAACTCCTTGAATGGCAGTGGGACATTTTGGCTATGAAGAGCAATTCTCTGCTTAGCAGTAGCAAGTTCAGTAAACTACTTCATATATTTTTAAAAAGAGCAAAAAAACAGATTGTAAGTTTGTTCTTAGTAAGAAAGGGAAGTGATTTTTATCCTCCTTTTGAAGACAATCTTTGTTGTTCTCCCTTTGACATTGAGGAAGTATTTTATATAATTTTATGTATGTATGTCTGATAAATTTTTCTGAATTTCCCAACATTTTATTTCTAACATCCTATTTGCACATTAAGTAGGTCTAATACGAATTTTCACCTTAATTTCTTTTGTAGCCTCTCAATTTTCAACAGTGTAGATATGCACTGAGTATCTACTCCTAACTCTAATGGTCAAATAAAAAAAAAAGAAAAAAGAAAAAGTAATATCATGAAGATCTACAACTCCAATCTAATATTTTTTTCATACCACCTAACAGCAATAAAAAATAGTATATTCTAACGTAAAACTTGCTAGGTCATAGCTCTGCATAAGAAACAACACATAACTATCTCCTTGGCTGCAAAACAAAATTTTGGCAACTACAGTTTCATTTCCGTACCCTTGTTGTGCCAGACTAGAAATAAATTCTGACAACCCTCTCACTTGGCCTCCCCCCCAGAAGCTTCAGTACCTCTGTGTGCACAGTGAAGGCATGTGACAAAGGCAGTGTCCTGCAGTAAAGCTTCCAGCCCATTCTTAACCCACCTTTGGGACACTGTGCACTACCCAACTGATGGTGTTAATTTTCAAAGACACAAGAAGGAGGAGGAACATTTAAATACATATATATTAATATATATTTAATATTTATAGTAGTGCATATTCAGAGAAATAGTCATATTAATCAGACAAAATATTAAATATATTATCATTCTAGATGCTTATACTCTTTTAGTACAAATCATTCTTGTCATTCAGTAGATTTCATTCAACTAATTTACCAACAGTAAAATATTCAAACTATGCAAAAGAAGACTCAGAGTATACATGTCCACTTAGTTTAATGATAGTAAATGTCATGAAATAGCTGTTAAGATTTTTCATTTATTTGCTGTACTGTTTTTTTAACTAGCCTCGTAATGACACTTGTGGCTCTGTGAAGTATGCAAGTGAAGGAAAGTGCTTTAGCACCCAATCCCCAGACACCAGGTACAGGAAAGGTTAAATTTCTGTTTGAATGAATCTGAACCAGAATGGTAGAACCATTGAATCTGTGAGCAGCTTAATCTATGAACAGCTCCAAAGCATGTAGTAGCAACTAATAAACTACTCTTAAGTGCCATGATGCACAGGCTGATTGCCGGATCACAGCTCTTGATAGAATTACAACATCCATTACTCAGAGAATGTAGGCCAGTTTGCCCTTTGAAAAGCAAAATTATTGCTGCTGTTTCCTATGTCCTTAAAAATTGACTTTGACAATATTAATGTCAATTCTATAATACCACAGGCTATGTGATCTAGGTTTATCTGTATACATTCCTTATATCTTAAAATTGATTTATCTAAATAATTTCTCATAAAAATTATGAGACTATTAACTTAGCAGATGTACTAATTGTCCAGTGTACTATGCAAAGCTATTAAATGTGTAGTCAAAGACTAGGTCTCTGTTTACTAACAACTTAATTAGATGTTCAAAGTAAACAATGACCAGTTGTTTAACATCAGCATTGCAAGGGTAAATTTTATTTTTCATATGGTTTAAAAGGGGCTAAATCAGAATATAGGCACTATAGTAAATAATTCTTACAACAATGTAGTTTTAGTCTCCAATGTTTTTCTTTTTTTCTGTTTTTTTTTATACCATCTAACATTAGTAAGAAAAAATTAAGTATTTTCTTCTATAACGGAAACTTGCCAATTTCTGCCTCTTCGTAAGAAGCAGTGTGTAGCTATCCTGCCAGAGAACTGATTTTGTTTCTGTTTTATTACTGAAGTAATTAAGGTCCAAGGCATTTCCATTTTCTTCCTTACCACCTTCTCTGATGCTAGATTCCAGAAAAGTGAGTACTGTCCAAGTCATACTTGGAAAGCATTTGTGTAGATGGAGACACAGATAGGTACAGATGAGATTTTCAAAATCTGTCCAGTGTTTCCTCTCTGTTGTGACTGAAAATGATAGAGCGATGAGAAGGTCAGCGCTTCACAGACTTAGTACTCATTACTTACAAAGAATGAGCTCTTCCTCCTGATCCTTGATGCTGTTTGTTTGGCTTGCTTTAGAAAACAGAGCTGCTGAGCACAGATGCTAGTATAAATCAATACTGGAGTTGTTGAAGCTTGGCGGATCTGTACCAGCTGAGAATTTGTTTTAGTAAGTGTAAGCTCTCATTGCTATTCCTACAGTTGTGTATCTCCTGCCCCTGGTTCAGATCTCAATTGACAAGTTCAGTGCAAAGTGGTTTAGAGCACTCATAACATGAACAGACTCTTAACTATACAACATTTAACCTGACAGCTAAAATTCTAGAGCCAAACTAAAAAGGAGAAGCGGGAAGGTATGCTGGTAAAAGGATTTAATTAAAATAAAAATAATTGATACTCTTATTTTCTGATTTCCAATAACAGCAGTAGACCTAAAGTCATAAAATAGAGGGCAGAGATGTATGGAAACCTGTGTCTGTCTAATCATAAGCAGCTTATTAGACTTTTCAATATTGCTAATATTTTCAAGCTATATAAAAGGCTACATAGCCATCCCTTGCCTTTGTGGCTAAGTGCTACGGAGGAAAATGCATTTTAGTATAGCCAAAAGAAAAAAAAAAAAAAAAAGGGTTTTCTCACAGGGCCACAGGGCAGAATTCTGCAAGATTGCAGTATAAATGGGGTTTCAGCTTCTTTCACATTGATACAGTTCGACTGTTACATGCCAGACAAGGAGATTATCCTTCTGTATCTTTTAATGAGAAAAATAGCTGATTCTTTGTATATTCTTTCTTTTTTATTATTTTTTTGCCGCTCCTCTGTTCATTTACCATCCCCTTACCCAATTCCTGTACAAATGTCACTTCCATGATGAGTTTTCCTGGAGAATAAGGAGTAAAATGTGTAGCCTCTCTGCAGCACAATGAAACCATGCATTTTTTTCAACTTATGCGTACGTAAGCCTTCTTTTGTGAATAAGACTCATAGGGTCAGATAATGTTTAAAGGGAAAGGCTTTATGTCTCTCAGGCCTGCATGTTTCCACATGGATGCTTCTACACACACACAGATTGAATTATGAACAGACCTATTAATGCTGGGATCACAAAAGGTCAAGTTTTGTCTTCTTTTACCTCTATTCAGAATTGCTTTTGAAAGGAGGGAAAAAAGGGATTTGCAGGAAAAAAAGATTCATGATGAAGATTTTTACAGGTCCTTTTTCCTCTCCTTTAGCAACATCTGGGAGTTGAAAAAAATCTTATTATGTAAAATAGTTCAGGGGTATTGTATTACTAGATTTTCATATATCTCACTTGGGTCAGTTGTGGGGTTACCTTTCGCAATGACCTGTTACCTAAGGAACAAAAACATTAAAAGGAACTTAAAACTAAATTTTCTTGATACTAAAATGTATATGTTTAATTGAAGAAAAAGCATAGAAATTCCAAGAAAAATGATTTTTTTTGATAGTCATCTAGGCTAAGACCTCAAACGCTTACCTAATTAGGAAAATCTTACATTGTATATGAACTGACAATTTAAGATATTGAGACAATTAATTTGATGTATGTAAATATGAATGTTGCAAGTGTTTTGTTATATCTTACCCTAAGTAATATTTATTTTTTCACAGATATATTTGTAATATGAAAATCAAATAATATGATGACTATAATAAATCCACTACTATATTTCCATTTTCTAAATACAGCTATGTAGAGCTGTAAAATTACTCTAAAAATGTTTCCTGCTGTGTTTTCTTTAGACATGATGGTTAAGAAACAGGAAATTGAGACTAAAATCATAATAGATGTTTTAGGATGCAGCAGGTTAACACTGATAGCCAAAAGTTCTATATTGCATTTGGCATCTTTTTATATATATAGCCATACAAACGAGTGCAATACTTGGATTTATACATTCAAGTATAAATTTCTAAGTACACTACTGTTGACTTCTTGTCATACATAAATTTTAATGCTACGTTTTTACATTTTGTTTGTATATAGAAAAACAATTCAAAAATCCTGTAAAGGAGAAGATCGAACAAGTGCTACAGAACTTTAGGTGTGGCTGAGGATGGAAATAAAGAGTTCACAGAAATAAAAGAAAGCAAAGGAAATGGGAAGTATGGTGACAAATGAAATGTGTTATTAGCAAATGTAATACACACTGGAAAGGGTCATTTGTACTGTTTATACATTTTACAAATTGCTGATTCTGAAATCTACTGTTATTGCAAAAACATTGAGAAATCTCTATTAGTTGTACTAATAGTCAGAAAAAGGAAACAAATGTTGTAGAAAATTGTATAAAACATTGTATAAAAAAGCAAATATTAGCAAAATAATATGCTGTTGTTTTTCGATGCCACCAGCTGGAATTACATCTTAGTGTTTTTCATAGCTATAGTAAAAATACAAGTGATTTAAAAACAAGCCTTTAAAAAGACACAGAATATTTTTGTTTGAAGTAAAAATGAAAGAGCCTTATAGTTAGCTGGGATGAGAAAAATATTGAGTATGATAATAACAAAATAAAAATGCATAATATAGATACACTTGTTGGGGATTCAACAACAAAAATTACACTTCTGCTCAGTACCTAATGAAATTCCATAGTTCAATTTAATAAGGTGTCAGAGATACTCATCTTTGTTTAAAAATAAGTGAGCATAAATATTTAATTGCTGTACTATTTCAGAAATTCTATGTTGATGTAATACACAGTAAACATTTATTAATATTAAGACATTAACTTAGTACCTCCAGTTTTTCTGTAAATGCTGTTTTGCCCCTTCTGTAGCAAGAGGCAATTTCAGCTGAGCTTGACCAAAATAAAGCAATGAGTAACAATGTTGATATTTTGGTTTAATATATGCATATCTGTAGGTCTTGTGTCTTCATAATTGATACTCTTTATTAATACAGGAATAGAATCATCCAGTAACAAAGATTAACATCTGCACAGTTTGCCTGTGAATACAGTTTTCTAAATTACAAAAATAATGTGTTTTTTTGAGTTATTGATATTCACAAAAAGTATATAATTACTAGCAATTGATTCAGGTGCCTGTAGAACCTCAAAGGCAGGGGATGGGGGAAGAGACAATATTTCTTGCTTTTGCCCCTGATGTATGTGGTTCTGCATGCTTTTTTTCCCTACCTGAGCATAAGAATAAACACATATGGGTTTATTTGAAATATACAGACATGAGAAGATTCTAACATGTGACTTTTTTCCTTCAAGCTTTGCAGAATAAAAACATATTTCTCCTAGGTTTGTAACAAAAGTGCCAATAGGTGTGACATCTGCATCAGCTCTTTCTAGCAGCTAATTTAATTTAGCCTTTCAGGTGAGCCACTGTTTGGGTGAGTTACAACCAGCTGTCCAAATCTGTCTCTCTGAACTTCCACATCTACAAGCTTCCACATCACAATAGTGATGTCTTATAGCTCTCCAGGTATAAGGGCCTGGATATGTTTCAGTAGTCTGATATCTTATTTTTTAAAAAAATTATTTTTTCACTTAGTAATACCATATCTACTTGAGTTCTGAGATGTATTTGTTCAAAATTGGAGTTAGTCTCTCATATTTTCTTGTACTCTTTCTTCCCAAAGGCAAGGTATCTTATAATAAATCTTTAAAGCAATCATAGTTGTTAAAACAGTCTAAAAATTGTTGATTTTATTTCACTAGTTAGTATTCAAACACCGCGATCAGAGCATATGCACTTAACTCATTTCTGAAAGGCGAAAGGTATAGTCTGTGAAATGAAACAACATTTCCTAGTAGATTTTTCTAGATCATACCTACATTAATAGAGTACCTTGAGAACTTACAGTATCCATGAGTAAGGATCTGAGAGAATGAGCTTTATGAAAGCTTATTTCTACTCTACAGTGTACTCTAAAACTTATTCTCCATAACAAAACAATTCTAAGGAATTTTTATCTTGGATTGAAATTCCTAATGGATGGATAAATGAGAACTGGACTAATTTAAGTTGGCTTTTACTTAGTAAGGGTTGTTCTGCACAACCTGGGGTAGAGTGCTTATTTTTGGGATGTGGGTAGTGGGATTTTACTTGATATACTTAGTTTTCATAGAATGACAGAATGCTTAGGGTTGGAAGAGACTTCTAGAGATCATCTAGTCCAACCCTGATCTGTTTTATTCTAACAAAATAAAAAAGATAGGAGCACATTGTTGGTTTCATGGGAGTTGGGTCGACTTTGTGAACAGTCAAGAAGCACGTGTTTAACTTGCTAGCTTGTTCAGTTTAGATTGTTCTTAATTCTTTCAAATTTTGTCTGAGAAGTTTCACTGCTATAACAATTGCTCTATTTTTTTTTTTTTGACTGTGTTGTGTAAGAATGTAGCTAATGTTTCTTTCTCTACTGTTCTACAGGAAAAAAAAATGGCTCAGTGCGTAATTACTGAGCACCTAGGCAGATCTTGTAAAACCCTATAGTAGCCATGAGGGTTTAATGCATCAAGTAATGATGATGGAATGGCAGGGAGGATGCTGAGTATTTGGATGCTGAAAATGTAATTGCAAGTTGTCAAATTTCCTTGATTGCTAAGAAGGAATGTCAGTCACTTGAAGTGAGTCAGGATACATTTTGCCTTAGTTCTTGCAGGGCTTCTAAGTGCTTACTGTACACAGGATTCATGTACTGTCGGGAACTAAGAAAGAAGGTGGGGCTTGTGTATACCAGTGTTGGCCAGGACTTTTATACCAGTGTGGAAAACCTTGAAACTTTTGCATGAGCTTTAGATAATTTGAGTCTTCCGTTCAGTGCAAAAATATACTGATCTTAAGCACATATTGTAAAGCTAAACCAGATTAAGTCTTTTCTGCTTCCTTATGTAGTGACATTTTAGGAATTATATGTCAGTTTAATTCATGCAACTAGAATGTAGCATAAAAGAGGACATTTTATTTTGTTGAACTAAATTGTGTGTATGATTCCAGTTAGTGCTTCTTATTATATATGTCATATATTTTCTGCGTTAAAATATACCTGTAGTACCCTAATCATTAAACAACCAAAAGTATTATGAAATAGTTAAGGAATATACAATAATGTTCTTCATAAAACTATGAATAAAGCTATAGCGATCTTAAGATTTTGTCAAGTTTTGCGTATGAGAAGAAGCCTAGTACCTGCTATGGTGTTCACAGCATCATAAATGCCTTTAAAAAATATCATAGTTTTATGCATGTCATGAATCTTTTATAATCTCCAAAATATTATTGAGCAGTTGCAGAAAATTAACTGTATTGCACATGTCCTGCAGATAGGCGTGTTACTGTATATAACATGTATATTTCAGTTCATAATTTAGGCATTCAAGATGAATGTTACTGTTTTCTCAGCTTTTGATATCATTCCTAAGTACTTGATTGAAAAATTCTTAGCTGTACAGATATTTTGGTTGTCCACTAAGACTAAGCCTTTAGGAGATTCCCAAATGCTATTTTTCTGATTAAAGTGCACTATAATAGCAAAATAGTGTAGAGGAGTCTTTGTGTGGGGAGGTGGGAAGGGGGTTTTTGTTTTCAGTAACACTTCCTTGACAATCTGTATTGGAAGCTTGGATACTTATCACAAAGATAATGGCTGTCTCAATATTTTTATGGCCTTTGTATGTTTTGCCCCAAAATAAATGCATTCTTAAAATGCTTGGGAGAATTGCTGTCTTGAGTGTGCCTCCAGCTTTACACTTGGGCCAAGTATGGAATGAACATTTTTATAAGGATTTTTATCAAAAATGTTTGTTAGAAAGTAGGTATTTATGTCAAGAGGAGTACTTGTTAGGGTTTTATTTTCTGAAGAGTAAAAGTGGAGTCACTATCAAGAGTTAATTTCAGCAGACAATTTCCACCCCCTCCCCTCGCAAAACATTTCAGTCTTAAGATGCTTCATGTGGATTTTTTCTAATAAAGGTCTATGACTTTTATTGATCAATTCAAGCAAAATTCTGATAGCTATTTAAATATTATATTCTATTGAGATGCTGTTTGGATACTCATGTTTTAGTATACGTGGTTTTAACATATATAATATGAGAATGTATCTTAGCATAAAATAGATACCTTCCATGTGCACATGAGGAATATGCAGACTAATTTATAGATCACAGTAGAATTCTGCCATAGACTAAAGTATGAGCAAGCATAAGGTCTGAATAGCCTTTACTTGAAATGTATATGCTTGTATACTTAAATATACTTAATTCTACATCATCTCTTCTAATAGACTTGTATATTGTAACAATCAATTTCAAATGTACTATTTTTATGACACTCTTTCTGACCACTTCCTTTTTTTCTTGCTTCCACCCTAGAAATTAGTAGCACTTCACCATAGTTCTCTTATAGGGGATATTCATGAGATCAAGAGCTTGCAGGGTCCAGTGGGAAGAAGTTTGTTTCCAATCTGTTAAAAGAATCATCTTAACTCAAATTCTGTTAGGGGTTCTTTGCCTGGGAATCATTACAGGAGTGACATAGAGCCATATATTATTATTCAAGTTGCCCAAATGTCTTCCTGCATCTAGTTTTTCTGAAGTTATTTCAGTATTTGTTACATGAAGGGCAGTGAAGGCTTTGGCTGTCTTGCTTTCTTTTCCTCCATCTTTTAAGTTACATCTCTACGCTTCTCTGCGCCTGGGTAGAAAATTGTTTTGGTTGTGATATAGGAAATAAGTACTTTTCAACGTCTCTTAGTGTAACACCTACTGTGAGATTTAACAGAACTTTTAACAGTTTATTCAGTGATGACGGAAGGAACTAATGTGTGCTGTGTGCGTTGTCCAGTAGTATCACCTAGTTGCCTCTCGATTAGCAGGTGGCATGAATATCCTGCTGTTCTTCAAAGATGTTTTGTTCTGCTCTACCACAGCATTTTGAGGCATAGTAGTAAGAGTTGAGAGCAATTCCTGTAGCTCCTCCTTCAACTTCAAAACAACAAATGATCATGGACTGAGATTTTCAGAAAAAATAATTCCTTTAAAAGTGTGTGGCATTATTATTATTATTATTATTATTATTATTATTATTATTATTATTATTATTATTATTATTATTATGTTATCTTTGTGATTACTTTTTTCTTTGTGTTTTCTTTTTAGGTATGTGGAAATTGCAAAGACCCAGGCAATTCAGCGCTTTATGTTAACAAAAGTAACTGAGAAGCCTAGAGCAGTGACAAAAAGAGTAAGCAAATGACCACATTAATTCAATATTAGATTGTTTAGAGGTAAGTTATTTTGGGTCTTCATTCAAGAACATTTGGCTTTTAAGGTTTTGGTTGCTGAGAAATGTCATTGCCACAGGAACTGTAACACAGAGTCTTTTATCTGTTAAAGTCTTAAGAATATCCTTTGTGCAGTTGGACATTTCCCAAGTAGAGACATGCAACTAACTGCACACAGATTTTGAGATGCAGGCGTGACACCGATGAGCACAAGTGACGTTGGCTTTGAAACACTGCCACAAACTTGCACTGGCATTTCTTGTCCATAAGTGTATGTATGACCTTAGTGAGCTTACCTTCTGTCAATGCAACCATGAAAGCAGTTGATTTATCTCCTGTCATATTATCTTAGCTTATTCCTTACATAGGCAACATATTTTTGTCAGAGTCTGTATTATTCTTTGTGTAACAATTATCATAAAATTTTTTGTTTAAATAATTTCATTTTTTTGTTCAAATGAGCACATCTAGTTTTGAAGCTTACTGGATTTTATTTATTCTCCTACTAGCAACTGCTTTTAGAAGGGTGATGTGATTTACACTTGCATGATTACTTTAATATTTTCCTCTAAAGCAATGGGAAAATTAACTTACAGGATGCTTTTGATATTAGTGGCTATTCTGTAGCTCAAATCTCCCCATGCAGAGAGGTCTTTGTGCAGTCTTTGAAACCTCCACTTTGATCAGAACTGCAGATACATTGTCAAGAAATTCCCAAGTCTGCATTTTCTGTGTAAGTCTCAATTATTTTGTATAAGCAGGTATCTTCCTTTAATCCGGAGTTCTCTGTTATATCTGTAAAATGCTCTGATTGGGAAGCTTGACAAAATCTGGCTGCTGTTTTGATCCATGCTCAAGTATATCTTCTTTGAGAGAAAAAAAAAAAAAAAAAACTAGTTCAACAGATCCAACAAAGAATTGAGCTTTCAATCAGTTCACTCTGGAGTCAATGAAACACCATCATCTGTAAAAGCAAGCTAGCCTAGTGATCAACTCTGATGATGTCACAAAAGACCTGTTTTGAAAACACTTACTGAAGTTTTGTCTGTTCTGGAATTCCTTATTGACTATCTCCCGATTTTTTTTTTTTTTTTAGCGGCAGTCATTTCTGGCAAATTATAAAATTAGTTAAAAATACTTTTTAAGTCGGACTCAAGATTATCTTCAAATTCCTGTGTAAACTAGTTTAGATGCTTTTTTAATCTTATTTTAATGTGACTTATTTCTGTAGTTTAATTCTTTTCCCCAGTAATTTGAAGGCTTTTCAACTCTAGCTATCAAAGCTTATACAAGAATCACCCATGTGAGGTGAAATGATTCTGTGCGTAAATAATGCCTTTTTATAAATGAGCAGGGTAGCTTCAGAGAAGAGGTATGTGTGATAAATTCAAGTTGTCTAATCCACAGTTTTTTTTCTGATAGTGCTTTACTGTTGTTCAGTTCCTGTTGTTGTTGAGTTCTATTTTGCAGCATATTTTCTCCTAGAATGTTTTAAGACTTTCAGTAGAAAAATTCTTCAAAACTTTTCCTCTGTTCTTAAAATCAGTTCTACTCTATCAATATTGGAAACTGTGATACTCTATTCTTGCAAGTTATTACTGTCATGTTTCCTGTAGATGGGTCTGCTCAATGTCATGCTGCATGTTAAAAAATACTGCATGATAAATCTTGACTGCTGTTGACTGCAACAACAGCTGGGATCATTAGGGCTGATGACGACATTGCTAAAGTGTGGTCCTTTCGGCAAACCTGTTTCGCACCAAAGAGAAATCCACAGTGACCTCTCAAGCAACTATAATATCTCAGTTGAAGGGCAGGGACACATAGCTTAGACTATTTAAATCATGAATTACTTGGTCTCTTTGGATAGGGTATGTAGGTACCTCCTTGCAGTGTGTCTGTGATGTGATTGTTAAGAGCAGAGAATGCTCTTGTTAAGAGCAGAAAATGCTCTTGTGAGCAATGTAGTTGTGAGCAGAGAATGCAGATGACACACAAACATGTTGGGATGCTTTTTAAAATGCAGGTCTTCATTATGAAATGCTAATTTCACAAACTAGAAAAGCAAGAAAGATGCTCAGAACTTAACCAGAAATTCCTGTCTAATTCTTAGTATCTGCTTGAAGTACTATCTTTGTCTTAGAAAGATACCAGTCACTTTATAGTTGCGATGGAAGAGTCCATCGTTTTACTGAGTGGTTGTTTAAAACAAGTAAATATATGCTGCTTTGTTTTTCAAATTATGTCTGATTTGTTCTGCTTTTGTATGCTAGATTAAACATTCCTTTATATAGGGAGTCAATGCACTACTCAATGTCGATGAAACCCACATTATCTGTAGACGAATGAACTCACGTTTTTACTGTAGAGGTCTTGGGATGAAATCTCTGTTTCTGTTGTTAAAACAACAGGGATTGCTACCTATAAGCCCTTTTGTTCCTGGTATCTGAGAGTTGATTAAAGTTCAAACAAAAGATTATTTATTTATTTCGCTCCCACATAAAAGGCACATAAAACAAGTTGTAAAAATAAAAAAGGACCCTTGTGATCTTACTTACACTTTGATCTTTTCTTGATGGTTTCTTGAAGTTCATGTCAGCTTCTTTAGTGTTCTCTATGTAGCATGCTCTATCTCTCCCTGTAAATTTCCTTGCCGGTTGTTTACTTGTATTGACATATCCATAATTTTCTTTCACTGTTTGCTCAAATCCTCTCTCCCTTTTTTAACATTTTAATGCTTAGGATTGTCTTCAATTCTAGCTTCAGAATGGAAAAAAGTAAGCTTTGTTGAGCAGAGCGACAAGGAGTATTTGGCAATCTCATACCTCTTCCCATTGGGAAATTATGTATTTCTTCTCCCATGCATATTACTGAGAAATCTGGTATTTCTCATTCCTATTTTTTGTCTCTCTTCAATCATCTCATTCAAGAATGACCTTTTAGAGATTTAAATGACCTGCCTGACGTTCTAGTCCTCTTCCTCTCAGGTAAGCTGTTTGTGAGATTTGAGCAAACAGTTTCATTCACAACTTCATTCCCTGCCAAGGTGTACCAGGTTGCTAATCCCTGCCTATGCCTATTAACTAATAAGGCTTCTGTGTTTTTATACTTGCTGGTTCTAAAATTCCCAAGAGAGTGGTTAAGGATCTGCTTCTCCCTCATGGCTTAAATGTTTAAAGATTTTCATGGTCCCAGTCTTTGGTCCCATGGCTGCTACTGGTGACATGTTTTTTGTTTCAAAGTTGGAAACAGTTGAAACTTGAAACACTTAAAAAGTGAAAATATTTGTGATTGACTAATGTCAGAATGAGAGTGGGAGGTCTTACAGCAGATCTTTCTTAGAGTGGTTTTTTTGTTGTTTGCTGTAAATCATAGAGAACCACTACAGATTCCTTAAAGAGTGTTCTGCTATTTCTTTCCTGATTTCAGTTCAACTCAAAAAAACTCTGGTTTGTAGTGCCTTCTTTTTTTTGTAGAGCCTGTCAGAGTGGATTACAGGATGCATTAGTCTCTGTCCGTGATCCCTAAAAGCTGAGAGGAGTGGGGGATTTTGAATGGTGCCAGGAAACTTCCACTGGGGGAGCAAAGAGGAGAGATGGATATGCCAAACGCTCCTCTATGTCAAATAACCAGATATATTGGCAACTTTATTGTTGCCAATATATTAATGTTATTTATTTTAATGTTTCAATATTTCATTGTAGTATTTCGTATAAGCTAATTGTCTAAGCTGCTCATGTTGTGCAGGAGAAAGATTCTTACTTATGAGAAAGAATTTGTGCCATTCTAAAAAACAACTGCCTTTGGTGGATGCCTGTCGTGTTCTGTAGATGATAGAGAAATCCTGAACAACTAGAATAGTTTTTTAGGGTAATAGACAACTTTAAAATCATATGATTTCTTAAAAATAAAGCAATAAATTAAAATGGTTGTTGAAATAACTTGAATTTGACTGAAGCTAAACTGGTCAAGCCTGTATTCCTTCCTGCACTACCTGTAATGTGCTATCTGGAAATGCAGTGTTTGTAGTTCTTTAATCTCTTCCCTGAGGTAGACAATATGCAACTACATTTAGAAATGTGCTTACGGAAAGAATTGGGTTTTGAAATGTTTCTAAAACACATTTCTTTTTCTGTATGGTTATAGAATGTTGAACAAATATCTAAGATGAAGTGAACAATAAACACAATTTCAACTATCAGACTACCATCTTTTCATGAAGTCCATAGACTTCTATTTGAAGATTGGAGTGATTAATACTCACTAATTCACAGATATCAGGACACTGAGGTAATTGGTGTAAAAGTCTGTAAAACATGATTGTGTTTCTAGGGTTCACTTACGGATTTAGTTTTCCTCATATTAACCGCAGCCAGTGTGTAATTGGATTATTTTTAAAAATGGAAGCATATATGTAACAGAAAACGCATGGACTCAAATGAGAAGCTTTGTATAAAAAAGCCCTTTTATCTCTGAGTCTAGCTCGCGCTCCTTACCCTGCTGAAATGTATGCTTCTAATGTGCCTCCAGTAGGTGTGGTGGTAGGCAGCTTGAAGAAAGTGCTCATCTGCAGTATCTAACAAGTAGGACAGAGTGTGAACAGGTAAGATGAGCATGGTTACATTTGCACTTCTTATGGTGTCAAATCTACTTAAACAGTCCCAGTCCTCAGCGTTTTGTCTGCTATCCTCCCTTATCACTTCCGTCATGCTGATAAAGCTGCTTCTAGGACCATTCAGTTAAAAATAACAAACAAAACATGCCCTCCTGCACAAAAAAACACATTAGTTTCCAATTTGGATCACTTTTGCAGCTTGGTTTGTCACATGGCTGCACATCCTGTCTAATATTGCACATGATTAAATAGTTAAATCATCACAATGTGAAGTGTGAAGTGTTTGGGGAAAAATATGAGAGAGTGTATATAGAACAGGGTTAACTTTCAGAATGATCTTTACTCTGTGATCAAATAGTTAATTGCAGATCGGTTCTACATACTGCACAACTAGATAGCATATACTTGTAAAGATTTTCTGACAATAGGTTAAAATCCTGTAAGTAAAAAACTTTGCCGCAAAGTTATGAATCAGTTTCTGAAAAAGAAACAAAATCATACACGAACACCTTAGGTTCACAGGCACTCTAATAAAGGCTACTCCGGTTAGGGCAAGTTAAAAGGCACCATTGGAAATTGTTAAATGAGGCTTGCAATATTATTGTTCAGTTATTGATCACTTATGTCTTGGCAGGATGGAGAGGAGCTGTCCTGGTACAAGTTGAACAAGCTCAGTAAAACACTAGCAAAATAGTTTCCAGTGTGGACATGAAAAGCATAACCTTTATAAACACAACTGTTACAGTATGTAGAAGCTAAATGCTTATTCTGTACAACTGTCACATCTGCTTTCAGTCTCTGTGCCAAAGGGTCAGAGCTCAATCATAATCCTGTTGCACCCCCTGCTGGTTAAAAGCCTGTGCTCATTTTGTTACTTTACACTGAGATAAACATTGCAGTCATTTCACACTTGTTTTAACATTCGATATGAATTTAATTATCATTTGTTTGGACTTCATTTGTTATGAAGTAAAAACAGTTGATTACAGATGTTCACATTGCTATTTTTTTTCCAGTTGTTGCACATGATTAAAGAAAGACTTCGATATTCAGAATACTTCAAGACATGAGGCCGCAGTCTCCCTACATGGATTTTGATTTTAAAAAGCAGAAGAAATTAAAAGAACAACTCTACTGAAGAATAATCAAAAAACTTGAGTTGTGTATGATGGAGATTACAGGTAGTAGAAGCTAAATGTTTGTGACTGATTGTCAGCAATCTCTTCGTTGTCAAACTAACATGAGAGGAAGTTTGATAACCTCCAGGTAAAAGCCCTTTGATTTTTTTTATTTTATTTTAAATTCCAATAAAATTTCAGAGGTCCTGTTTGAGGCAGTATTGTTTGTGGAATATGACATCTCTGTCTCTATTTTCTATCTTAATGCCTTGTCATAGTTCTTGATGTCTGCCTGTCAGCACAGCAAGAGGGATTTTTTCATGTCTGAATAGTCACCTTAATGATAGCAGATGGAAACACCACAGGGGGTCCAAGCCCATCACACTGTCATTGTCACAGACTGCCCTGACCTGTTTCCACTCCTCTTTTTTGTCCCTTTTTAAAGGAGAAATGGATGGTAATTGAAAAGGATCTTAAGCAAGACTTAGGAAGCTGCAGACATTGGAGTCCCTGCTACCTCTCTATGTTTGCACAAATAAAGTATTAACCTTTTAAGCACGGATGACAGTAGAAAGAAAACTAAATTGGTAAAGCTTTATAATTTGTATTGGCCTACTGAAGCTTTTTCTTTATTCCCCCTCAAGATGTTATTCCTCCCCGCAATCTGTTTCATCCTCGTCGTGGGTGGAGGTTGCTTAATTTTTTAGACTTTCCTGCTTGGAATTACTTTCCTAAAGAAAAATGTGTGTGCATTGCCTATTCACTGCAGTGCTATCTGCTGAAATATCATGTAGTTATACATATTGACAGGACACTTCCAGATTTCTGTCTTAAAGATACTTCTGCAGACCATTAAATTCATTATTTATGTTACTTGTCTTATTCTTCATAATTTGTTTTATGAAAACTTGCAGATTACAATTAAATAGAATTTAAGCTTTTGTTTTGTAATGTTCTCCAAAAAAAAAAAAAGTAAAATTAGAAAGTGATATGAAGTAGGATAGTGGAAGAGAATTTTACTTGTGTATAATCTTTTTCTTACTACACTGTACAGTCTTTTAAATACTTTACCATAGAAGAAAAATCAAATCGTAGTATTTTAACTGGCTTACAACTAACTTGAAAAAGTTTGAAGATTGTGATCCATAATAGAGAAAAAATGACTTTCAAAGGCTTAAGAAAGTGTTGTATTGTGTTTTGAATTTCCTTTTTGCTGTGTGGAATTTCTGTACCTTTTTGATAGAACTTGAAATTTAAGAAATAGCTTTAAATATTTTTCTAGTCCTAACACTTCTCATAGTTCTGAGCCTTTAGATGCATATTTTATCTACTTCAAAATTATTTAACTATATTTTTGCTGGAATACATGGAATGCATTCCCAGTTAATAACAGCTGCTGTACCCCTGTTCTAAAAATCTCCATTGTTAATTCATACTATGTAAAAATAAAGAATATCATAAAGGGTGGCTTAAGTTTTGTGATTCTGAATGGAAACAAATTCAGGATGCAGAGGAAATAGGGGTAAATGTTTTATATGTTTTGTAGTGTGTTGTGTTTAAATGAAAATGTAACACTATCGGAACCGTAAACATCTTTAGGTATTACAAGGTAAGATCAGAGAGTTGGTGTTTTTCCAGAATCACCTTGAGATGCCTACATCCAATTAAATTAAACAGATTAAGGTAGTAGTCAGTTCAGGAAATGCTGCTAGGCACTTAGGTCTGAATCTTTAGGTAATGAATTACGCTGAAAAATCTGGTTGTGTTTGGACTGTTTGCCTATGCCAGTGGTCAAAGGAATTGATTTGGAAGGTGCTAATTCTATACTGCTATACTAAAATTGTATTTTGTAATGTTCTATACAATTTATGAGCCCATTAAATTAGGAAATAAAGCAAAAAAAAAAGTAGCAAAACTTGCAGTCTTTGCTCAGAAAAGATTCTGGCTGAAATATATATTATTCCAATTATTTTACTAACATCTTTATTACTGTATGCTGAATGTGACTATAAAGGTTCAGAAGATTATAGCTTTGGTTAGTATTGAGTTCACATAATCAGCTTTAAGCCAATAAAACATAGTATTTTATAACTTAATTTTTTTAAAAATATGATCCATTACTGATTATTAATAATGCTTATTTATCATTCTCAAGACTAATTTCAAAAGCAATTTTATTCTTCTGTTTTATTCTCTGTCAGTCTTAGGATTTCCATAGCAGGACAGTAAGCAATTGTGCAAATAACATGGTCTATTCTGTACACTTGGGTTGGTGTATTTTTTACTGTGTTACAGAGGTCAATTTCAGTCTGTTAGAGAATTCTTAGTATCAAATGAAACCGACAACTTACAATGGCTAATTTCACCAGAGTTAATTAAAAGTGTTTTATTGAAGTTGATCTGCCTGCTCAATACCCCTACAGTAAAAAACAAACAGACAAACCAAGCAATCTCAGGGAAGAGAAAAAACAAGATTAAGAAAAAAAATCCTGAAGCCCCCAAACCCTTAACCTTGTTTTCTGATTATCTGCTTGAAAGGCCCAAATTGACAATGGGAAAATAAAAGTCCATGCAGTGGAAGTGAATTATGCACAAAATACTGGAAAACAAGCATGGTCAAAATACTAAATGAAAAAGGCAGAATTATATTTTCTATAACTTGATTTGTATCTGAAAATAATCTTCTGTTCTTTAAAATGTCTCTTAGAATATTTCTTTTGAATAAGATAACCTTTTGTTCATATTCTTATGTTTTCTAATAGATTGAACACTTCTAGATATATGACTATACTAAATGCTCTACCAGTAACAGTTTTCAGTGCATATCTCAGCATTTGTAGTTCAGTCATATAATATGTGAAGACAGAAACGCATCATTTGCTAACATGTTCTCTAAAGATACCTGTAATGGTTAGTTTATAACTCATGAGTAGTAACCTACTATCACCTTTACTTTCCATGTCATGACAGTTACATAGTTCTGATAACTTTCTCTCCAGATGATTTTTATTTGTGCCAATGGAAAAGTTATTACTACATGTGTAATTTAATGTGGTTGGTATCCATAACCTATAGGTTAATTGAGTTTAAATGCTGGCTGCTGAGCCAGTTAGTATCTGAGGACCTAATACCAGCATTTTGTTGTTAGATTTCTAATTTTCTTTGCATCATACAAAAATGCAGTGGAGGTGTTAATATTTTCTCTCTTTATTCAATCTGCAGAAGTTCTGTTATGTTTATTGTTTGTGTATATGTAATCTCATTATTATGATTTTGCATCTGTTTGTTTTTTACTCCTGAAGGTCAACTTTGATGTTATTTCCATTTTTCAGGTCTCCCTTAAATTGTGGTCTGGATTTGACCTTTGACTGAGTGACTACAGCTGGAAAGGATAGCATCACAGGTATTCATAAAAGTTTCCTGTATCAAAATGTTTATCTGCAGAGTGGATGTGACCAGTACGTTGTTGTTTCCTGCTTTATGGAATCATAGAATGCTTAAGGTTGGAAGGGACCTCTAGAGATCATCTAGTCCAACCCCCCTGCACACGCAGGGTCACCTAGAGCCCGTGGCACAGGACTGCGTCCAAGCGGGTTTGGAAGATCTCCAGAGAAGGAGACTCCACAACCTCTCTGGGCAGCCTGTTCCAGCGCTCTGTCACCCTCACTGTTAAGAAATTTTTCCTAAAGTTCCTGTGGAACTTTTGGTGCTTCAGTTTGTGGCCATTCCCTCTAGTTCTATCAGTGGCCACCACTGAAAAGAGATCAGCACCATCCTCTGCACTCCCTCCCTTGAGGTACTTCTAGACACTGATCAGGTCCCCTCTCAGCCTTCTCTTCTCCAGGCTGAACAGGCCCAGCTCCCTCAGCCTCTCCTCATAGAGCAGATGCTCCAGGCCTCTGATATCTCATCATCCTGAACTTTTATGATGCACTTGTGATAACAGCAAAACAGGAATTGGATAGTCTTTCATTCGAGTGGAATTGGAATAAAGGCATTGAACACAGGCATCCCTTCTTTTGTGGTTTGAGTTAAATGAATTTATACTTGCCAAAGTTTTAAAAGTCAATCTCTTGTTTACTCGTAGTGGGGAAGTTTGTACAAGAACCTGAGAGAATTTCCAGGGTAGAAAATAGCATACACTTCAGAGATTGACCAGCCCTGACATGAAGAGCCATTGAATAAATACAAGGTTAGTATATTTATTTTTGTTGCAGCATAGTGAAACTGTAGGATTTGAATTAAAGATTTTAAGACCTTGAATGTTTCTTTTATAGTTCTGTGAACCAGCATTGTGCTGTTCCATGAGCTACCGATATTTACAAAAGTACTGTAAATTCATATTCTCCAAAAATCAAATACTTCCAGCATTTCTTTATGCAAAAGACTGGGAGATGAGATAAAATCAAGAAGATTTATATATTAAAAAGAAAAGAAAAAGAAAACCTTTGTATTTATATAAAATTTGAGTTTAGAATATTATTCTGACACCGTAGTTTTCTACATAAAGTACAACGTACAGTATATTAAATTATAAAGTGCATTAATAGCTGAGTATTTAGTTTTTTAGGTACAGTTATGAACTTTAAAACTAATGTAAAATAAGTAGGTGTTTTATCCCAAAGGATAAAGTACTGAATTAGGATGGATGGCATGGACAGCGTAAAATAGGTACCTACATCTGAACTAGTTATCTGTTCTCCTCTTATAGGTAACTGAATGTAATACACATTTGTGAACAACTATTCATTTCATCCTTAAATAAATTTCTACATAGGTTTGCTCAATTGTACTCCATTGGTGCTTATTTTTCTTCATTGTTTATAGAGGTTAATTAGCTCAGATGTGGATATTTAAGCTCATGTGAGCCTCATCTCTACAGCTATATATGACTTGGCAATGGACAAACCAGCTTGGGAATTTCTTTTTTTGTCCAACTTGTCTGTATTGTCTTAAATTACAATTTAAGTTATTTTGGCCAGAGGAGTCATGACGAAGTGCCTTACTGTTGTGATCACTGCAGTTCATGTATAAAGCTCGGTATACAGGACTGAAACTGCTAGTTCCCCTTCCTGGTGGTGCCCAGGGATGTTCCCAGAGAAGAACATGAGAACTGGTTAGCATTCCTGTGACGTGAACATGTGCACGACTTTTGGTAGTAGGAGAGTAACATGGTTAGCATCTGTTTAATAGTAAAGTTAACTGAAACAGTGCTGTTAACTGAAACAGATGAAACACATCACACAGTGTTTTTAGGTATCATCAGCTTGCAGTGATTAGGCTTCTCTGGCCTGACATGTTCATGTTGCAAATATCATCTGACGTCTTTCAAAGCCATATTATGATGAGAAACAATTGAATATTGCTAGTGCCTATATGGTGTAAAAGCTAAGGGGATTGTTAATAAAGGTTAAAAACAATAGTCGGAGTATATTGTGGCTTTTTCATCCTGAAAACAGGATGAAAGAATCAAACAACTAAGCATCTGGAATCAACATCATTTTATTGTAAGTCGTAATATGATATCTTCAAGAGGGACGCCTGAAAGCTTAATTTAGGATAAAGGTGCCAGATAGAGTATTTTCATCTTCAGAAATTTAAAGATAGATGAGGTACAGAAAACACTAAGAGGATTACACAGTATGGAGGGAAGAGGCTCAGATGCATGTTCTGGCTGCATATACTTGGAAAATGTCTTCAGATTTAGGTATTAGAGCTCAGCCCCTGGCTGTTACTTTTAATCTTTTATTGACAAGTAAAACCTTTCCAGCAGAGTGGAATTTGGGATATATAACCCTTGTGCATAAGCCTTGGATTGTAGCTAGCCTTGACAATTACAACCTGTTGTTCTTTTATTACTCTTAAGAAAAATGGGCTATAAACCCATAAGTTGGGATAGATAACCATCAATTGATATCATCTCTTGGCACTTTATCAGATCATGTCTTTTGAGCAACTAGTATCGCCATTGTAGAATTCATCGTAGTGTACTTTGGTAGGATTTAGGGAGATTTAGAAGACTTAATTTTATACCCTTCTATTTTTTTGATCTTTTGCAGAATACATAGAGCAATCTTATTTTTTTTCTGTAAAGCTTACTTTTTTTCCATTCATAATCAGAATTTTTTAGTGCTTTATGAGCAATTCAGATCCATTCATGTTGTATGTTGTGTATAACCATCCAATCAAGGCATTTAATAACTAGTTTATTTCTAAGGGTGGTCTTTTTTTTTTTTTTTTTGATAATCAGATGCTGATATCAGATGACTATAACCCTCATATATTTCTGGAGAAAAAAATGCAGATTAGATCTTTTAGACATGCATCTTCCTCGCAAAAAGGAGCAAAAACAAAAGGTGTTGATGAAGCTGAGAGACTAGTGGCAGCCTACCCGAACAGTCAGAGGGTTGGAGCTCCCACCCTAGGAGGAGAGCTAGTTCTGGGAAGACATAATAGCAGCTTTGCAGTACAATGAGTTTAGCAGAAGACAGGTCCAGGCTCCAAGTGCATACTGAATGGTAGAATGGGAGACAGTGCTCATAAATTGAAATAGAGGAGGTTTAATGATGTAAGAGAATCATCTCTTTGAGGAGGGTAAGCTTTGAAATGAGTTGCCAGAACCTGCTGTGCAATTTCTGCCCTGATACCTGAATGGGCAGAGTACTAACACATAGGTCTTAATGAAGAGTTGACTCTGCTGCAGTCAGGTCCCTTTTAATATGAGTCAGTCCGTGATTCTTTCTTATTTTGTCACCAAAGCCTTCCAAAAGTCTAAAAGTCTACAAAATTTCATTAAAGAAATATTTTTTTAGAAACAATAGAGTTATCAGCAGTTTGCTATAGAGGCTTTTTAAGCGTGGTTGACATTTGCAATGAGAAAGTACTGACAGGATCTCTCCATTGACGTTGATAGCAATTCTCTTCATTCTTATTTTTTTCTTGCACCACAGTGGCTTTTCTAATTTTAAAGCGTTACAACAAAATACAAGTAAAAAATGAATCTATTCATTAACAATAACAAAGTAAATTGTATTTAAGGAAAAAATCAAGCCTTTTAACAAGGCTTTAAGTGATCTGGAATCTGTAGTAAGTGCACATGTGTCAACAAAAGCAGTTCTATCTACAATTTCAGTAGACTTAACTAGCAATGTTTGAGACTTGGAGTAAAACTTTATATTGGCTCAAAGACTACAGATTTGTTGCAATCTTCTGCAGTTCACTGAACTTTTTTTCTGTGCATACATATTTCAAGTAAACTCTGTAGTTTTAAGTATAACAAGTGACACGTTATGGACCCTAAATCGTTGCACTGTGAAATATGCACAGAAAAAGGACAAATGAAGATATCAAGGGTCTGTTCTATTTTGCACTGAACTGTAAAATGCCACCCTTGTTGTACAGAAGATCACTGGTTCTGAGCAGGGCTCATTGACTGCTAAGTTGTGGATAGTGTTTCACTTTCTGCAACTCTTAATATCCAGGGTTATCCAGGCATAATGACCTCTCTATTTGTGACACATTGTTGAATTTTCTGGTTCTTTTAACTTATTCAAACCTTCTTTTTTTTTTTTTTTCCCCTCCTTCCTTCCCCTCTACATTCAGTGATTCTGAATTGAGCTGCAGAGCTGCCTAGCCGTTGGTCAGCCAGTTACATTTCATGGCAGTGGTGGTACATTTGTAGAAAAATATAAATACATCTAAACTAAATATCTTATATTTTTATAAATATATATATATAATATATATAATACTGTAAAATCTGCAATATTGTTTGATTTCAGTAGTTGTTGAATCTGATACAAGTAGTAGTGCATGTTGGAACAATCTTTGTATTATAGCTGACATTTGACATACAATTTTTGGTTGTCAATTCAGCTTTTATAACTAGCTATTAAATTGCAATTGAATCATAATATTTTATCTCTTAAGTATTTTAAATGCTACAAAATTTTGAATAGTGTAAGAAAATGACCATTTCAAAACAGGAAAAGAAAGCAGTAATTACATGTAGCTTGTAACATTTGGTTTCTCGGGCTGAATGTTACCTCTTGATCTGAAATCAGTTATTTAGAAAACTGGGGGAAAACCTGCTTGGGTTTTTCAGGTGTCCGGAGAAGTGCCCCAGCGGAAAACTTTAAAATCGATAACAATGTTTAATGAGCTTACGCTGCACCGTGTCATGCAGTTACACCAGCATATAACACTTACATATTGATAATATTTCATATTCTTCAACAGCCTTAAAACAATCCACTTATGCATTTACTATCTTTTTTTATCTGTACAAGCACCTGCAAATATTTATGATGTTTAATATTACTAGACCACCTCAAAAAGTTCAAGGAGGTTATAACCTTAATAGGTTATATGTATTAGCTTGTTCAACATGAGAGATATGTCACTGAGATGGATGCGTTCCCACATAGCTCTGAGGGATCACTGTGCCTTCTATGCCTATACGTCTCAGAAAAGAAACGTATTGCATAGGTTAGGGGGAATGTTTTCCTAGACCATTGGGCACGTTGATTTTTATATTCATGGTTATGTAGATCAAATTGAAATAAACTAGAAGGGGTTGATGTGATACTCTGGGACTGTTACAGATGTCAAGATTCTTAGTAAGTCTGTATGTTTCTGCTTCTTTGTAGTGCCTGTAGAAAAATAGTGTATGGTGTCATTGAGATCTGTCAGCTGCCGATACTTAGGGGACAAATATCTCCTACCTCTGCTATGTGTTCCATAGATGTTTCTTAAATACACAAGACTGTATACTGAACCTAGTTTTGGTTTATTTACGTGTAAAACAAGTTTACACAAATCATAAACACATGCTCATGTATTAGAAAATGTTTTTGTAAAGACCCTGAAATTATAGACTGGGAGCAACTTCTGTCTTTCAATATGTCAAGAAAAATTTGCTTGTAATGAAGAAGTACTTGGAGGAAACGAGTCATGGACAATTGACTAATTCTATACTGTTTTCATCCTTTCATCTGGACATTAGATTAGATGCTGTTTCTCATGCATCTTAACCACCTGAGAGAATGGACAGCCTGTTCCCATTGCTTTGTCTGTTACCTGGCATTAGGCTGCAACATTTATTCATCAGTAAATGTTTGTCAGGTCTACTCTTCTATATTTGATTATTCATACCAACTGTTATTTGCTACAGTATTAGAGTCAATGTCATTATTAAATTATGAAAAGCGAGGTTTTTAATGTTTCCGATACTTAATGGCTCTAGAACACTGTTCAATTCTAGTCTGTGCTTTTCCTTACTGTGAATTAGGCAGTTAGTAGGTCTGTTTCAAAAATGGTGCACTTCTCTATATATTTTCTATCACATTCACTTTATCTGTAGTGTCATCTTGTTTTAACTTGCAGCATATGTAGGCCAACAAAGCCTGACATAAAGGAAAGCAGAATAATACAGTGTAATGATATGTGACACATTGTTCATATTGAGAGGGAAGCTCACTTCATTGGAATTAATAAGTGTTACTGACTGTTTGCCATTAACTTACAGACTCTTAAGCATGTGCCCCCCACCCCTTAGATTTCAGCATAAGTGGTGGTCAACATATTTCTGTCATACCTAGATAACACTCAGTACTCTAAAATAACTAAGATCATCATCTAGGTAAGGGAAATGAAAATGTAAGACCTTGAACTGAATCAGGCAGAGACGGGGATTCCCACGAGGAAGAAATCTGACCAGAGAACTAGTGATTATTTGAAAGTGGATCAAAAATTCATGTCGTCTATGATAAATCTGTCCTATTTAGAGCTGTGTCCAAAATGTATTTCCACTAGCTTTTGCTTTTTTTTTTTTTGAAAGACGTTAATGATTTTCTAGAAGGTCTGCTTGAGGGCCTACATGCTATTTTCACATGCTCATGGGTGGTTTGTACTTCATGTGAGTGATGTGTTTAAGTGACTAACAGTATAGTCCCATCACTTCAACCTATCTTGGCTGGAGCTGCCACTGAGCCCCCGCTGACCCAACACCAGCGCAGTTTCAATGCTGTCTGGCAGACTGGCACAAATGTGAGAGGGACCACACAGTGAACAGGATTTGACTACAGATAGGGAGAATATAACTCTTCATTTTCCTGACTTAGTTTTAATTTAGGCTAGTTCTGTTTGTATTTGCTGCATCACTGCCAAATGCTTTGTGCTGGCCCGGAAGGATGCCTTGGGGTCAGGCAGAAAGGCTAGAAGAGAGGAGGGGGGAAACTGGAATCAGTTTTCTTAGTGGCACTGCTAAATTCGGTGAACAACCACTGCTTATAGAATAAGGTATTGTCTTATTTTAGGAGATGGAATCTTAACTCATAATACATGTAGGCAAATCTGAAAAATGTATTAGAAATATAGTTTAGCATATTAAATAAAAATCAAAATGCACTTGAAGCTCAAGAATCATGGGAAAGTTAATACTATATCCAAGGTGATGGACAGCAGGAGAATTAATATTATTGAGTTATGGAGAATATTTTTCTGAAAAAACAAAAGCATCTGAAACTGGACCAAATGTAATCTGCGAGCTAAGATTTTTTTTCTATATGGGGCATTTTGCCATGCTGGCAAGGCTTGAAAATGTAGTAAGTAGGTAATTGTTCTGATTTGTTAATGAATTAAAGCAATAAAACTTTTTGATTCCAAAACCATCAGAAAGCTCATTTCTCTATATGGTGTGTTTTGATTTCAGTGTGTGCTGCCTTAAATTTTTCTAATATTCTACATGGGAATGTCTACTTAAATATGTCACTCATCCTGAATTACATATGATTACCTAAACATGGGTGTACATATTAATTTCTTCCTGAGAATTTTCAATTGAGGCAATTTTGGTATGAAACCATCAAAGATCTTACACATTTTTCCCTTAAGATAGAAAAAAAATTATACAACTGAGAATTTGGTAACTTTCTAAAATACAAAGTTATTTACATAGGGTAACCTTTGTGACATTGCCTATATCAACAGCTTTTCTCATGATTTCTGAGATTATTACACTTTTGTGGTTCTGTTGATGTAGCCCTTCATTTTGGCGTTCATTTTGATGTAGCTCTGCTTTTGTCCTTTCCTACAGGCTCGTCCTGAGTTTGTCCTGACCTACCTAGAGGAACTAAATGCAAGAGAGGAGGTGACCCAGACAGAAAACTGCATTCACTATGGGGCCTGGTCTGCAGCTCATCATGAGATAGACAGCAGCTCAGCAGAAGAGGTCACAGTATCAAGCCAGAGGCTGATCAGAGACAATTCTTTCAAAAACACATTTTGAAAAGAGAAGTGGATGTCCATGCTGGTATTTATTTCCTTAAATAAATGACCTCACTTGATTTCTTAATTTAATACAATAATCATATATTAGACAAATAGTAGCTGTATACAGTATTTTAATAAAAAAAACATGTATTTCATATAGATTTGTATATCAGAACAGTTTGGGATTATCATCTCCTAACATGTGAAATATCTGAAAAAACATCTGAAATTTTATATTTTCTATGTGGAAGAACTCAAGAAAAGTAAAAAGAAATAAACCAAAAATCACTATATTCCTTTAGATTTATATTTTCTGATGTGTATTGACATAGCTGTTTATTTCAGACATTCTCTGTTGATCAACAGCATTCCTTGAAAAAGTAGACACACATTATTTTAATTAACTATATACAAATTATATGGTTGTTCTCTTAGGTTCTGCAAAAAAATGTCAGCAACCCCAATCAGAAACAACTTTGAGGACCTTTGGACGCCCATTTAATGTTTGCAGATCCCCTAGGGGAGACTACACAGCTGACAGTGGCACTGGTGAGGAAACTAGAAGAGAAACATCCTAAGGCCTCAGCTCAAAGGTAAGCCACTGACAGAACTGATATTTATTGTTCAATGACATTAGATGTTTTCCTTCAGTTTCATGTAAGATTGATTTCCTGGACATTATTGAAATATCTCAGAAACCCTCTGGCAGATGAGCAAAAAAGGATTTTTGACCAAAATTAATGAAAAAGGGTGACATTTGTCTGCCTTTTTTTTTTTTTTTAGATTGATGTGTACAATGAGTTTGATAGTAATTGTGAATCTACTTTTTAATTTTATACATTAAACACATTTTACACAAATGATGCAAAGAAAAAGGACTTCTATCAATATTAGAGTGTGTTTTCTGCCACAAGATTTCAATTAAATACTAAGTGATTTTTTATAAACCTGAAAGTCATGCTTAGGCAAAATTCCTAGCGACAGTTATTTCCAAAATAGAAATATATTTTAATCACACCCGTTACAGAAGGTGCAAAACCACTGGCCTGGTTTAAAGCTTCTTTAGATAACTCTTCTACTAAGATTGATGTCTGGCTAGTTTTATCTTAACTATTGTATTGAGTATTTTTTAGATCATAACATCAAAAAAGAAAAACTCCTTTCATATGGGAGGCCAAAAGCCACTAGACACAGCTTGTTGTTAGAATGAAAGTTGGACTTGTTAATATTGTTGCTATTAGAGGTAGTAAGTTAATGATAATTATGTACAGACAACTGCAAACATGACCATAATTGATTTATCTAGCTTATATTAATATTTCCAAGGAAGGAAGAATTATCTATTAGTTATCACACATGAGGCTAAAATCTTTTTTTTGCAGAACACACATTTCATTTAGGAGATTGTCTGTGGTCAACATAGCCTTTTCAAATGACGTCATTTTACTGAAGAAACATTTGGGTTAATTGTCTAAATAATAATGATTATTAATTCAAAGCTTCTGCAGTTGCCTTCAATAGGAAAAATACTAAGTGATTTAAACTCTTTTGCTGCCATTTCTATTTTGATGAACTGTCTTTTCAGATAACTGTCCTGCTCAATATCTTTGTATTTTTTGTCAGAGTTGTTATTGAGGAGGGAATAAGGAACTTAGGCTTAAGTAGGCAACTATGCTGCCCACGCGTAGGTCATTTTTGGTGCTGATGAATGTTGCTACAGATTAGTGGGAGTCTTCTGCATTTCCTCTCTCGTGTATGTGGAACCTACACAGCTCCTGTGGCTACATTAGCTTTCTCAGAGAGCAGCAGGGGTCTATTTGTAAGCTACTGAATTGCTGATTGAAATGCTTCCTTTGCAGGAGTAGCAATGTTGTGAAGAACATAAAATTCAGAGTGGTGTTTCTCTTCTTTAGATTCTGTGAAACTGCCATGTTTAGAAGATGAGTCATGCCAAAATAAAATTAGCCTCATTTTGAAAGAAAATCCATTCTATAGGTTGATGCAGGAAGATCTCTGTAACGAGCAGGGTAAGTTTCAGAGAATGTGATTCATTAGCCTGCAAGTCTATCACCTACATACTGTTCGCAAGAACTGTCATACACTGGATTTTCATTCCTTAATCGCTTCTGCTGATTGAAGCTGCTGTCAGCCCCTGCATTATCTGCGCCCAGTAGGGCCAGTACCTATGATACATACTAGTGAAGAGGACAAGGAAATGAGCTCGTTTCTTTTTGTGTCCTACCTTAGTAATCTCTGCAATTGATTAGTATTTTCTTCCATGTCTGTTTCCCATGTTGGTTTGTCAGTGTATCTGATATTTTTATCAATTTATATACTCCCTGGACATGTGACACCTGTAGGATATGTCAGCCTTAATCTCATCTCTGATTTAATTGACTTCATCCCTGAGCTGCTACATAAAAGATGAAAAACTCACCCATTCCAGTAAATAAAGTTGAGGGAAAAGTCCTTTTCACTTCTGAAAGACAAATACTGCTCAAAACAATCATTACACAGGGTACCTTTTTACACAGGTAAAAGTTGCTAAGACTATGTCATGCTATGTCATTTTAGGCTTATCCTAAACAAATAGTGGAGAGGTGAATTGTAAGAGTATGATAAATTTTCTTCTGCACAAGAATTAATGACATACCTAAGTAGTTAACTAAGTAGCTAATGATCACTAATTTCCTTTCCAACCTCGTTCTCATCCTCACTGCTCAGAATTCTGTAGAATGGACGCTCTCATGGAAAGAAACTTTACATACTTATCTTGAAACAGATGAAGATGGTACTAATTCAATGTTTTGGGAGTTACATTGTGGAAATGTAGTCACCATGACTTGAGACAGCATTTCAAGTGAATTCTCCCATTCTTATATCTTGACTCACGTAACCTTGCCAAAACATCTTTCTTGTCCAAAAAGAAAAAGTCTTATATAATCTTATATTCTATAACAGAAGGTTAATTTCTTTTGATGAAGGACAAGTCTCTAAAGAAAGCAGTTACTTAATAACCTTATGTTCTTCAGTCCATACTTTTATTTTTGCACATATCTCTAAAGGAGTATTCTGTGTCTGAAGTGGAATATTAGTTGTTCTTTTTGTTGTAACTTTCCAATATGAAAATGCAATACAGTGGCAGAAAATACTGCCTTGAATAAGTTCTACTTAGAGAAAGAGTAAGGGCCACTGACATTTTCTGCATTTATTCTAGCCCAACAATATATTCAATGTTTGCTATTTGGCTGAAAGAGACAATTCAATAGTTGCATTCCTAAAAATTAATCACATTTTAATGTATTGTTGGATTCAGGCCTTGTTGAATCACTTCAATTACATAAGTAAGCTTGATTTCACAGGTTTCAAAAGATTTTTGTCTCCAATATAGACATGCATTTAAGTATGCTCCAAGTTAAGTACATGCTAGGTACAAGCATTCTTGGATCTAGGTCAGAATGCTTATGACCTTGTCATATTTAATACTAAGAACAACACATCTGGGACAGTTCATTTTTTTTTCTTTTCTTTTTTTTTTCTTTTTTGCTCTGAATCAGTTGGGCAGATTTAGTGATTACATTTTTATAAGGCTTATTAGTTTAGGAAAAATGGCTAAAGAATATCCTTAAGGAGATGGAAATGTTCTCCCACTTCCATGAATGACACAGCTGTGAATTGGTAAAATTAAAAACTAAGTGAATGTTTGCCCTTCATTCTTTAAAAACTGCTCATTCATTGTAAATTCCAAGTAGATAAAACATAAGGAAAAGACATAATCTCCTTTTGTCTCATGAACTATGATTACTGCATGAACACAGATAAAAATGTGTTAAGATTTAATTCATTTTTTAATAAAGAGTGTTTTTATAATATATTTATATATTAAAAGCAGTCATAAACCACTTCTTGCATGTAAAAACAATCTATATTCTTTTTAAACTCTTCCTCACGTGTTTCCTTGTGAAATTTTTTCTATGTAAAGAACCTTTTTTGACTCTTTTCCTTTATATCTACAGCTTAAATGTTCTGAAGGTTACATCTTTGAATTGGAGACAAATTAGCTTTCATTACATGCTTTACTAGCATCTCAACAAAAATATTCTATTAGCTGTGTCTGCTGCAGGTACAGATTCGTTCTTCTGTTCATTGCAGAGAGGAAATGTTGTATACACAAATAAGATGAAAGAAATGTATAGTAAACAGTGCATCCTTATTATGGGAAAGGATTTTATGATATTTGCTTACATTACCATACAAAATAGTGCATTTTACCTTTATTTAAATTGAATAAGAACTCATTTTGGGGGGTGGAGGAGAGTGTAGCAGCCGACAAAGCATGGTGACCCAGCTTGTCACCCAGTGACCTGTGAGAAGGAAATAATGAACTGTGAGTAGCTGTCATCTTAACTATTTCTGACAGTTTGGCTATGGGCACATCTGTGTTAGTTGCATGGAAAGGCCTTTGTTGTTTTCCCACTAGTGACTTTGCAGACCGCTGAGGGGTTTGCTAGCTGCCCTGCTCTTACACTTCCCCTCCTTTTTTGGTAGGGAGAGCAGCTGCCACTGATAGAGCTGACATTTCTTTTAATGATTTACTTGGCATTTATATTATTAAAAACAAAAACTAGATTCTAATAGAACTCTTGATTATTGTAAGTGAATATATTGTCCGTATTTGTGTGGAATCTGTTACAAATTTGTTTATAACAAATTTCTGCCTTATCTAGGAATCCCACAGCATTATTTGTGTGTAATGCTCTTTGATACCTTTCCTTCTTAATATCTTGTTATATGTAACCATTCTAAGTGAACTATCAAGCCTAGTGGTAATAACATTTTAAATAACCCAAATAGAAATCTGCATTCTGTGTGCAATAAGACTAGTCATCGTTTCATGATTAAATATTCCTCCACCCCCAAATTATTCAGCAACATGCAAAGCAGTTGTAGCCTTTTCTAGATTACTAGGGTATCCAAGTCTTTTCTGGTACATTGGTGGATTGCCCATAAAATTTTTGTGCCCTTGTTTTTTTATGCCCTTTTTGCATAATAAAGTTCTTAGCAGTTGATTTGTGAAAGACAATTATTAGGAAATCATTACTTATGAAAATGAATGAGATTACACATTTTGAGTCACTTGTATCAAAGTTACCACTTTAGCAAAGTATAAATGTTTTATATGGTGAATATACATTATTGTTTTTAATGTTATGCAGTATGCTTGGGATGGGTTGTTACAAAATGCTTTGCAGGAGTTTTTAGAATTTTTAAGAGACCTCACTAAGGGTGGATGTATAGAGCATGTAGAAGAAAAATATTTTTTTGTTCAAATCATTTTCCAATTGGAGCTTTGTGGGAGCTTTTATTCTCCTGTTTGTTTTCATTTTTAATAGTAAATTTAGTTAATGTATTTGTCTGTAAAGAGTTGTGAAGATGATGAGAATGTATATGGATTCGAGAAGTATTTTTGAAGTAACGTGGCAATTGAAATCGCAGTACGCTTATCCAGGTATTATTTTTCTCAATAAACTATTCCTACAAAAATAATAATCATATATGAATAGATACTACAGTAGTGTTGATATCGCGCTTCAAGAACTTTAGAATGTTACTCCTCCTGTATTTTTTAAAGCACATTTTCTGTACTTTCTGTAGACTTTCTGTAGTTTCTGTTAAGTATTGCCTTCATTGCTGTGACTGTCAAGATAAAACAAAGAACAGTGGATCTTGAAGGAACGTTGGGCTGAGATTTTCTGGAATTCAAATATCTCAACAGAGAAGTGAGTAGTGGGGTCTCTAACTGGAGGAAAGGATTTCAGAATCATCAGTCCTCTGACATTTATCTGCCAAAGGAAGATTTAATTAGTTAAGTTAGTTAAAAATAAGAATGTAATCACTGTCTTTACGTGTTTCCTTTTCTAAGCTGAAATTCTGAACAATGGGTTTGGCTAGGAAGCTTCCAATGTCTTATTAAGAATCCATGCTTGGTTAGTAACACTCTTGCTTAGCTCATGGCATTTTTCTGGGTTTTCTCCAGTTCTTGAATTTGAGGAGATATTTACCATGTGAAATATGCTGATTGATGAGGAGAGAGTACTCTGCCTATTTATAGCACAGAGCAGGCAAAAAGTACAGGGGCGGTTGTTGGGAACTGTCTGTGTAGAACTTGCATGGGATTCAGCCTGTTCACTGTTTCTATTGGCAGTTAAGAATGAGGAATTCCCTTATCCCACATCTTTCTCTAAAGCCATGCTTTAGCAAGGAGCAAATGTTTCTTTTGGTAGTGCTTCACTTGGAGACCAAGTTGCTGCTTTTACAGATTTGGTTAATATTTGTTTGGATTAACAGTTCATAGACTTATCCCTGAAACAAGCAAAGTATTTTTAATATGATTTCTTAATATGAGCAGTAAAATTTTATATAGATAGTAAATTTAAAGCAGAAATTAATTGAACTTTCATATGCTGGCTAGTTGGCTCACTTGGATGACTTCTGATCTCAGCTCGTTGCCTGAAACCGCTGCTGGGACAAAAAACAGTTACAAGATACTGGCTATTTGAAAAGCAGTAAACTTGTATTAAATTCTTACTGAACGCATTACAACAATTACCTCCTGTTTGACTCTATGACTCTATGAACTGTTCAAACTAGCTTTAATGGAAAGAGTTGTAATAGATAATGGTCAAACTCGAAAGTCGAAGGAAAAGTTTCCAAATAAAAATAAATGAAGGTGTTTTTTGGTTAAAATGGACTCCTTTTTTGCATTAAACATACTTATTTTACTTAAAAGGCTAGCTTTCCATTTTCATATATTTCAAGGGAAGTAGTGAAGAAAATGAAAGCTGAGGTGCTAAAAAATTGGGAGGGTGAAATCACACAAAAGATTGTCTTATTTAACAATTTCTAGTGTTGCATATGTAGCCAATTGTATTTTACGGGAAATAATATATGCACAGATAACTGTAAGTTTATATTAGCTGAAATATGACTTGATTTATAACTCCCATTACAGTAGCTGTCTGTTTTAAAGTTAAAAGTATTTTTATAACATCTTTTTACAGAGAGCTCACTTATGTTCACCATTAGTAGTTTGCAGATAATTTACTTAAGTTCATACTTAAGTTCATATACTTTCCTTTTAATTAAACTGGTTTAAAGCAGGAAAAGAGTTTCTTAAAATATAAGTCTGTATAGGTAGCTTACACCTGAAAGCACAGATCTGTCTTCCTCTGGGTTCATGTATATATCAAGTGCTTATTACCAACTGATTCAAAAAAAAAAAATCAAATGAGTTAATGCAGTTGAGCACAGCCACGCAGGAACTGAGTCACTAACAACGTAACTGCAGTTAGCAAAAGTTGTAGCTTTTTTAATTCTCAGCATATTGGAAAAGGAGCCTGGAGGAGGGGGGGAGAAAAAAGAAATAAAACACTTCATACTTAGCTGAAGTGTGACAATATAAATTGAGCCATAATCCTTACTGAAGTGTCAAAATGGGAGGCACAAGCCATTGTTCCCACAGTGACTATGGAATGGAAATAAACTAACAAATCTAACCGTGTTTCTTTCTCCCATATGTGGATTATATGATCTCTTAGTCCCTGCAAACAGATTTCAGGATCTGAGTTTTTGTCTTCTCATCACTGCTCTAGGATTTAAGGAACTTACTACATAATAATAGCAATACTTGGTTATCTAACTGCGTTTAATGGGGTCTTGCTTTGCCAGAGTAACTTTTCAAAGATATACAAAGGGCAGAGAAGATACTGACCTGGAAGGATTTAATTATGAAGGATGATTGGAAGTACAGAATACAAAAGTAGTAAAGAAACTTAAGAGCAGTATGCAAACTCTCCTCAGCTTATATGATTTTTTTTTTTACTTTTTTTCCAGATCAGAGTGAAAGTTTGTAGGTGAAAATATGTTTGTGGCTTGTGATATGTTTGTATGATGAGAGACAGGAAACACTTCTACTGTTTGCTTCCAAGTGAAAGTGTGTGTGTGTGTATGTGTACCTATATAAATACGTATGCTCATATAATCCAAATCTCAATTGATATAGAATTTAATTATTAGAAGTTTAAAAAAAAGAAAATTTACCCAGAATAACATGCTAAAGTCATTGATAGTAGATTGAACAGTAGTTGCATAGTCCTGGTTTCTTACTAAAAGCAGATATGTCTGGAAGTCATGGTGAAATTATTTTATTTGAGGAATTGGGCTGATTGTCTTCTCAGACCTGCTTTTAAATGCAAGACAAAGGTTTTTGTTGTTTGTTTGTTCCCTTTGTGGAGAGAAAGGGAGTTTGTGGAAATTCTGAGACTTTTTAAGGTAAAGAGGCAAGAAAATTAGCTTACTATGTTGTTGAAGGGCAATTCCAGGGTTCCGCAACAATAGAGATTAAGTTTTAAGTCAAATGTTTTTCCCTACTTCTCTGTCCATTTCCCTGCTCCTCTCCTCAGCAGGGAGAAAAAAAAACACATAGTGATATTTCCTTCCTCACTTTGCATGGTCTGTGTTCTTACAGTTATATTCATAGAATCACAGAAATTAGAGATTGAAAAGATACAATAGGTCCTAATAAACCCTTCAACAGGGATGGGAAGTTATCCACACTGTTTTTTTTTTTTTTTTTTTTTTTTCTTTTCCTTTTATGCATTATCTAATTCATTTTTGAAGGCCTGAAGCAATGAGACTTCTATCACTTCCCTTAGGGGTGTCTCTTCCCTAGTATAATAGTCCTCTGTTAGCAATATTTTTTCTGACATTCAGTCAAAAAATATCCTCTGCTCGATTTATTCCTCTTGCACCTCTCCATTTTTTTCATAGGAATTTATCACTTGATTCAACAGTGAAGTTCAGTTAAGTCATGTGCAATTGACAAAGGAGGAATATGCTTTTCTTAATTTCTACCAATTATTTTTTTTATCTCAGTTCTAGAGAAATTCTACTTGACATTACACCACTGCTTAGCAAGAAAAAAGTTTTGTCTTCAGAAATACTTTGTTTATATGAGGACTTTGGCATTTAAGAGCCATCTGCTGTTTTTATGAAGCTTATGTTGATGCTTTCAAAGATGCGTAGACTATGTAGGATCCAAAATTCTGTTTTCAGGATTGGCTTGAACATTTATATGTCCAACTTTCCTGAGCTTTCAATGGGATCAATATAGTGTCTTAAAGTTTATATGATATTGAAAGAAAAAGATAAACTGACCCTGGTATAGATTTTATCACCTCAGCTTTTTGGCTCAGAACTGTATACAGGCTGCTGTTGCTTTTCTGTCAGATCACTTTTGCTTGCTCCATGTTTTTAACTGCAGGTGTCTTTTAGTAAGCTATAGCCCATGTATCAGTGCTCTGATGCAGGGTGTTAGTGAGAAGAATATGCAGTTAATACGAAGTGTGTGTTCTAATCACATTTAGTTTTTCTGTCAATATTACTTTGTTCATCAGAGTGGGATACTATAATAGCAAAACATTCATATCTAAATCCATTTGTATCAACTAGCTTAAGCTTTTTCTCAACATAGTAGAGCTTGTGTTTCCCCACACTAACAGCTAGAGTAGTGAAAACACATTTTCTTTTCTAATGTAAACATTCCTGTGTTTTCTCACTTCTGAGTTAGTGATTGTGCTGGCAGAACTTTGTACTGTGATCCCAGTGATTGCTGCTTTTTGTACAGTGAATAGAGAGTGCTAAGTAGCACTTGCTGACTCTGACAGGTGACCAAACATTGAATCACTTTTACTCATGTTTTTTTTCTCTATTTTGAATAAAAACACTGAAAAAATAGGAAGTCAGTGGACAGATTTTTGCTAAAGTTTTATTTTCGTATCCATATACATTTGTCTGTTTTGATGAGGTAGTCAAAACACTAAAGAAGCTTTGTAGCAAACTTTCAGTTGGAGTCTGTGGCCCTTATGTTTAATGATAGAAGAGGAACTGTATATAGTGTACAGACTCAGTGTTTTGAGAACAAGATATATTCTATCAATATAGTATCTTATATGTCACAGAATCATACAGATTTTTCACTAAATTACTTAGTAAGTTAAGGATGTATAGGGATGTACTAAACTTTCCATTGTGGTCTTCAGTTTATACTACTAATTTTTGGCTTTCAGATAACATTTTGGAGGTTCTCAGCTGAATTTGTTTGTTGTATTCCTCCATTTTAGATCAAATTGAGCGCTCCAAATATTTAAACAAATTTCTTACAAACTTGAGGACTTGCTAATTAATAACCCACTACCAATCCAAAGAATGGAATTTAAAAATTTAAAATGTAACAGTTAAGAGACACCTCTACTTAATCTTCACTCAAAATTATAATCCTAGACTTTTTTAAAACAAAACAATGTGCTTTTTTAGTAAGATACAGATTTTAGGTTCCAATACATTCTTAAAGTGAATTGATATTAATACATGAAATGGAACCAGAAATATCGCTAATGTAGGCAAAATAGTTATTATCTAAATAAGGGATTCAAATCAGAACTTTTAATGGGCTTTCTGAATTTTACAAAAGTCATTTTTAAAATCTACTATTCACATCACAGCTTTTATGCCTTTTCATTTGACTTTGCCAGTAGGGACCTCTGTTCAGTGCTTCATCCAAAGACGACACCTTTGACAGTGTGGTTGCTGTCTCCCTACTAGCATTGTGCCTCTGTGTCATCACTGAATTGGAGCCTAAGTTTTTATGCTTTCCTTCAACCCCTGACCTTCTGGCCCCAAGGCAAGAATATTACTAGCACAGCTACACTGAGACAGAAAGCAGTGAGCATGCAGAGATGAAACAGAGAGAGGAACCAGTCAAACCTAACCATTTTGCTCTTCTAGAAAAAAGTCAAAACCTTCTTTCTTTTAATATTTTTTCCTGAAGCTTGAATCTGTCTTTAGGCGACTTTAACTTATTCACTGACCCAGGAACAAGAACTATCATCCTATTAATACCCTGAGCATCAGCTAACCATACTGTGACAGTCTCTTGAACTGTGTGATAAATGTGTGTTTTGAGGAAGCTGAAGATAAATTTGTTTCTTTGGTTTTGTGAGGGGTGCTTTTTCACACTTATAGTTCTGATTATTTCAATCCATTTAAAAAAAAAAAACTTCTGGGGTATGCATAATGAATGCACAGGCAGCACAGTAGAAACGGTTCAGAAGAATCTAAGTCATATGTGTTAGAACATGTATGTCTTTGCTTCTGTTTCAAATTGTTGAATAGTTGAAAAGATTTATCTACATAATGAAGGTAGAATGGAATTTTAAAAGCCAGGGATTTTTTTTTCAAAAAAATTATTTCATTATGTTTTGAATTCATATGTTCTATCATCTTTTTTCAAAGCTGAAGAATGATTTTCTGGTTTATTGTTGATTATACAGATATCTTTGATCATAACTTATTGCCACCCTTTGCACTTTTCCTAATTTTACTCTAGAGAACATAGTGAGGAAGGTGATACTCTGCAAAACTGTAAGCCTCACCAGAGGACAGAAACTTGTTGCCGTGAAATCCTAGTGCTGCATATCTGCTCTACTAGGAATGATAAACTTAGGTGAAGAGTGCAAGAAGTATCTCTATACTGTCCAGTCAAACTAAAACTATGTGATGGCTTTTCATAGTTAAGAAGCGCAAAAGTGCTTGATAGGAATAAGTAGCAAGAGATAATGCTGTAAGGCTCCCTCTCTGTTTGCAGAGGAAAGTGTTGAGTATTTAATGTTGGGATACATTTTACATTTTAAATAAGCAGTAGGAGACTTCTAGAACAATCAGGGGAATCTCTTGGAGCCCAAATGCTCCAGCACATTCAAAGAGACAGAGAAATGTATGATATTACGTAACTTAGCAGTATTTAAGTAATCAAAGCATCTGGACCAAACTTACTGTGAGTGCGTCAGTGGATGGGAGGCCTTTATCTTATTCAACATGAGTGCAGTTTAATATTAGTCTTACAAAGCAGAAGAGCTCATAGTGGGAACACGGATTCATTCTTAGCTTCCTAACTGTTAATTGAGTAGTTTTATTTTCCAAAATACTATTTTTAATAGACTGTAGATGACACTTTGTGTAGTAAAAAAACCTAATTTTTACCTTAAAAGAATTTACAGTATTATCTTATTAAAGCTAAAAGCCAAGACCTCAAACCTTCTCTTTGTGCTTTAGCCTAGTCTAGCAGTGTTAAACAATTGTAAAGCAGGTGAGCTTCATTCTTAATTCCATCACTTCCAACATTACTTGGTGTATACTTACGTGGGGTTGGATACTTACATCATGTCTGCTACATCATTTTGCCCCTGTTCTGAAGTATAGCTTGACTGAATTCATGGAACTGAGCCTGGGTCTTCAAAATGCAACTGGTAAGTTGGAGTGAGATAAAGGATGAGGCCCTTTACAATTCCATTCCAGTTCTTTGCCTCTCTAACAGCATGAGGCGACAGTAAGCTAATAGTTTTATTTTAGGGTTACTGCAGCAATGTTTATGATCTTTTTTGCAGTTCTTAGCAAAGATTGAATTCCCATGGTTTCCTTCTTCCTTCCCTGATTTTCCTTGTTTTGGACTTTGCAATCATGACTATATTGTTGCAGTAATGTAAAAATGGTGTTAAAGTGCTTAATTACTAATCTGAAAGATCTTTTATTTGTCATTCTTATAATTGGATTGTTTTGGGAAAGAGGAAGTTGGCATGAAAGGGAAGCAAGGAAAAGAAGGCACCTCTTTTATTTGGTCCTGGATTTCAGTGTTGAGAAGGGACAAGAAAAAATTATTTTCTTGATTCCTTGTTAGATTATGGAATTTTGAAATTGAGAATCATTATAAGTTTGTTTAGGCATATATCACGTATTGTATTAAATATTGAAAATAATTAGATGTAAAAGAACAAGATAACAAGAAGTAAAACATGTTTCTCTTCGCCTGTGTTTGTACAATAAAAGTCAGAACAATGTATTAACTAAGGAAGAAGAGAAACATACTTAGCATTTGCTGCAATTTCGTGTATTTATATACTCTGCATAAATTCTGAATAGAGTTGATCACGATTCCAATTTGTTACAATCCATTTCCTAACTCTATTGCCAAAAAAAGACTTTTATTTTAAATTTTACTTAGTTGTACTTAAAAACCTCTCACTTTGAGTGAAACACACTGAAAAAGTTTTTAAACAGCCTAGAATTTGCATAGATACACTTTTATGTTTACTCTGAAATGAAATAGTTTCACATATTTTCTAAAAAAAGCATGCCTATATCTCAAATGATGAAAAAACAAAATAATCTAGCACTTCGGTCTACTCATTTAATTTGTATTTATAATGGACTGGTATATTGTACACTGTAACGTCTTTGTTCAGATGGATAATTTGCAGGAATGCTACACTACCTTGCATATATTTTGCCATTAGTTCAAATAAAAATTCTGTGTATCATATAATCTTCTTATCTAAAACGCTGATGGAAATGGTGTGCTCAACTGTTATGACCTTTATCCTTAAGAAATGTATAGTGTCTAAATGATTAATCTGAAGTCCCAACCCTTCTGCATATTTCCGTTTTTACATTGTAGCCATGTAAATGCTTAGCGATAGGAACATTCCTGTGCCAGTCATTGCTTTTAATAAAAGATATAGAACATAACACACTGTAAGATTTGCGTAAACACTTCCTGTGTGCATCTTTATTGGGGGGGAGGGGGAAGGTTATTTCCTTTTATTTCCTTACTGCAGTATCCTTACAAGCTCAGTAACTGCCTTAAGCATACTTTCAAGTTTACTTGGAAATAATATATAGCCAGCGTAAACCGTAATTATTTTTAGGTATAACAAAAGAATCAAATGAAAAGATCATAAGAAAAATTACCTCTGAACTACTATAATTTAATTTTTTTTCCAGTGTGGTTTTGAATTTATAAGAATGTTTCAGGATAATAGCAACTTAATAAGATTAATTTATTTGATATTTGGTTTCTAAGATCCCCTCACAAATTAATGTTATATCTGAAAAATTTACTAATCCAGTATTCATCATTGCAAGATTTTTTTTTTCTTGAATCATGTAAAACCTGTATGCATTTTCTTAAGTGAATAGCATTAATATCTGATTTTAGTGGTACTTTCCAGATGCACACATTTTCTTTGCTTGATTATGTTGGAGTGCTTCATATTTGTTTGTGTACAAATACTCCCTCTGATTTGTCAGCATTCAGAACTGCAGTATGGAAGAACACGCGAACCATGCAGAATTCCTGACTATAGGCAACAATTCCTAGCTCTGGTTCTTAGATCCTGCTTTGTTTGCCTGCTTTGTAAAGGAGTAAGGTGGAAGAGCCCTGGGTTTACTGTGTTGCGAATGCTTTCTTTTCTGGAATGGTCAGCAGTCTTATATGATGTTGTCTTTGTTAATTTATTAAGGGGATTTTTTGTCCATTTGTGTTTGGATGGATTTATCTGTCAATAGAACACCTAGTGTAGGACTAAGATTATTTTCATTTTCAACTAGTTAGAATAGGCACATTACCTGCCTTTTCAAAGTATTTGGCAGAATTGAAATAGTTGTTATGGTATGTGCATAAAAGAAAGTAACTAGAGCTTTTATTTTTAAGAGTCAACAAGTATGATCAATAATATTTTTGAGAGTGTTATGGTTTTATCCATATGCATGGGTTCATTGGTATGTTGAAGGAAAATGGAAGAAAGCGAGAATCATATTTTACACTTCTTAATACTTGAAACGTGATGATAATTTGTTATAATTTTCCTTTCCTTAAGCTCATGAAACGCAGGTAAAAATAATAGTGTTTAGAAGTAGTTTACTATGTTTAAGACTCCAAGGGGGGAATTCTTAAATTACGAGTTGAGGGATTTTTTTCCTTAACAAACGTGTGGCTCTTTACGTTAGTCCCATTAATGTTCAGTAATAAGTTTGTCTTCAAATCTCAATCAGATGATGCAGTCTTGATGGAAGTTAAATGTCCCTAAATCCTATGAATTGATCTGCAGGAGCTGTTTTCCACATGAGCGCTGCCTGCAGCCAGGCAGACATCCGCAGAGCGCTGAGGTCAGGGTGAGGAAGGAGGAGCGGGCTTGGCGGCACACACGCTCCCTGTTCCTGACAGAGCCTTGCTTCAGCAAAGGCAAGTGAAGCGCGCATGCCATGCTCAGTGGCATTTCCAAATGCAGCTCAGCTGGGGGCCTCTGCTTATTGCATCAGTGGCACATACTGAGAAAAAAAGGAAATACATAATTTTGTCAAAGTAGTGGATCACAGTCTCCCCCTCCTCCTTCAAAATCATCACCAGCACAGACTAATAGCTCTAATAGATACAGATTTTATGCATATTTCAGGCACAGCAGTATTTCTAATGCATATGTGAAAGGGTCCTTAATTTATGTCTACCAACTGTGTGGTGCCCTTCTTTTGGGTAATGTCATCATCCTAATGGTGTTTCTATTATACTCAAAGGTAGCAAATGAGGCTTATTGCAGGAAGGTAATTGATTTTCACTGAGTGAAAATGTAAATAGCGATAAGAAATCCTATGAAAGACAAGCAGGTTCAAAATTGCCAGGAAAAAATTATTCATATACATTACTTACTGGTGTTAGTACCTGGAAAATGTTTCTTATTTTAAGATACACTCAATGACTGTATTTCACATTATTTTATTTTAAATTGAAGTAAAAATGGGAGAATTTGGATGATTTTGTCTTTACCAGTTTGACTGTGCATTTTATGAAAATTACTATCCTGTTCAGTAAAGGTGCTTCATTTTGTCAGGTTTCTCTCAAGTGGAAACACTGTGAATAAAATTCCTGATGCAGACGTGTAAAGAAAAATGATTCTTATCGGGGATTTCAGTAGCAAGAGGTAGTCATTTAATATACCCTCTTTGTGAATTGTCAGTGTAAGCTTTCCTTTCATCTGAAGGGTTATTGGGGATGCTGCAGTGTACTCAGACCTCAGGATTTCAGAAGAAGGTATGAGTTAAAAGGAAAACATGCCCTTCATGTTCTAACTACATCACAGCTACATTTTAGGGAATTGTTTTAGATCAGTAAAGATAGCCATGTGCATTTATTTTCTGTCACTTGTGCAGGTGTGTTTTTGATTCAGAATATTCTCATTATTTTTGCTGTCCATGGCAATGCTCTCCTGATTGCTACAGTGATACCTTCCTAATAGCAAAATTGATCAGATGCACATTTATCTCCTTCTTTTTAATACTGCACTGGATATTCTGTGTATTTTCTGATGAAGAACTGATGGCAGTAAGGGAGCTCTCCTCTTACCCTCCTCAATGAATAAACTGATTTTCAAATTCTCCAGTGAGCTAATGAACAGGAAATACAGCACAGTTAAGTTCCTGCTGGCTACACCCATTAATTCCAAAGCCATGTTTTCTCCCAGGATGGGTTAGAGATTTTTGTTTTGTAATTATTATTTTCATAACAAAAATTAACTTAAATTTGTTTGGAAATTAGAATGTTGTTGACAACTAATGAGTTGCCTCATGAGTTGCTAATCCTTCTGCACCGGGCTTGGAAAGTAAAAAGCCCTGTAAACTTCAGAGTTGAAAATGTTATGACAATTTTAGTATGGAATAACAATGCTGGTATTATATAGGAGTTTAAAATATCTCATATTCCAAGGGTCTTAGTTATAAACGAAATTGCTACTGATTCTTTTAGCTTTAATTGACCTGAAGTTCAATACTTTCCTGTATGTCTGTTTTTTATGCCCTCTCTGGTGCATATAAAATACAGGCCAAGCTTCGCAACTTGTGTAAGTGCCATGTAAGTCAGAGAGAACTTACTAATTTTGCCATAACAGAGAAAGCAACATTCAATCTTGCAGTATTTAAATACCTGTCCTCAGTTTTACGTAACCTTCTGTATGACTTTTGAGTTGTGCTAATAGCTAGAGGTTTCAGAAACTCAATCCATTCTTGCTTATCTTTAAAGCCAAAAAAATGCGTGTCTCTGATATCAGAAAGCTTATGCAACAAGCATGTGTTGCAAGGTGTAACTGTGTGGATGCAAAGAGCAGTTTAACATCTCTCTCAGTACCTGTCCACTGTGTGTTTCTGTTCACTATTAACCTGTAAATGGCAAAACCTGCTTGATAGCAAGTTAAAAAGAAGGTATGTTGTTTTATAAATCTTGACAAATTTTTATACATAGTGTCACAAAAGCAGCGATCTGATATGTTTTTGAAATATTTTTGCAGTAAATTACTACTCATTGCCAAAACTGATCTGAAGATAAACTTGTTTACAGTGGTCTGGATTAGCTTTTAATTTTTAGGCCTTCAGATTAAAAAGTAAAGCAGCTTAAAATAAAATAGAGGTATACAAGGGAGCAAATCTGAATAAACCACTCCATCTATATGTCCTTGTAGTGTGGCCTGTTCAGGGCAGCCTCAGAGAGTTCTGCCTCAGGTTATTTGAGGATGCAGTTAACCAAAGTACTCAGTACCCAACAAAAACAAAACTTCTATTTGTGTGCAGAAGTACTCCATTTTCAGGGGATAGGAAAGTGAGTTATTTTAAGTGAAAGTGAAAGCATTTAGTTTCAGGCTTGCAAGTATTTAGCTAAACGCTGTGTCTGTCATCGCATAAACGTAGCTGTATTATATAGTCATCATTATCATTACATTGATTGTAACAGTCTGATAGTAAATTCTGATTTCCTATATTTTTTTTCTTAAAAGTTAAGAATATCTTGTATAAATCTATATCTGAGATGTAAATTTGTAAACTTGAATGCCAGTAAACTGAGAGTGTTTGAAACCTGAATTCACATGCTTTAAAAAATCATGCCATTTTCTTGTTTGACACTAATTTTCAACCCAGCATGTATTAGCAATGACTGAAATTAGCTCCCAGTGAATTATAGTTAAGCTATTTTATGCCATCTACAGAGAAGTTTTTAATGGCTGCACTTTTTTTAATTCTCTGAGAATTTAGAGCTCATGCAAGGTGCTGGATTTGACAGCATTGTAGACTTCCAGCTTCCCAGTTGTGTTACAATAAGGGCATCACGTAGTCTTTCAGTGCTACAGGCCTTATAGCATTGGCATGGAGACAAGGGTGCACATTCCTAGCTGTTGTAAATTCTTATTTTCACCAAAGTCAGGTAATTTCATGAATTGAAAGTTCACTACAGGTGAGGATCTGACCACTACTTAAAAGAAAAAATAGCCTTTATGGAGTCATGGGTGAAATTATGACCAGAGTCAAACTGATGCAGGTCAGTATTCACTTTAGCGGTACCAGTATTTACCCTTCCTAACCTTCCTACTGAATTGTTAGGGAATGTCAGCAATGCCAGATCTGGTTGCAGATTTCCAGAATTCACTTGTAGAAAATTGCACTGAATCTATTTCTAAAAAATATCTATTTTTATCTAAAAATCCATTTTTATATATACGTGACTTTTACCAGGTAGTATCTATGTACTTCCCAAGTCTTTTTTTAGAGGCACAATTACACAAGTGTTTCAGTTGCATCATTTAATGATTTGTTGCTACCACCCAGATTTAGATTGCTCATAGGTCAGTAGTGTCAAGTTTAGCCTCTGTAGTTTTTTTAACCTTAGTTTTCAGATGCTTGGTGTTTCTGTAAAACTGACATGTACTAAGTTGGTTTTAGTAGATGATACTTAATGTGCTGTAAATATATGTAGAACTATATTTCTTCTTGTGAACTATTAAATTTGTAGTGGTTATTGAAAATAACAGTATCTCTTGGAAGATGGAAGTAATTCCTTAAGTTTGAACATGCTGTCTTTTACCTCAGGAATTTGAATATGAAATCTGTATATACAAAATTACAAAAAAAGTTCTGTGTTTGCAGATCAGCACCTTTATCAAGCAGTTGAATTTGCAGTGGGAATACAGGGACAGTATTTGACCTTCCTCGACATTCTCCACCTCTTATTAAAAAAAAAAAAAAAAAAAAAAAAAAAAGGGGGAGCTAATTATTATTCATAAGTCGCCAAAGAGAGAATATGCCTTAGAATAAATATGATTGAATTAGAAATGCACGTACTGATACCCTGACCCCAAGTAAATGGGTTTCTTGTTTATAAAAAATACGCCTAGATATGCTTCTCAGTTAGTCTGTAATCGTCTCTGTATATTAAGAAAATATGTAATTTAATTCCAAAGTTTAATTGAAAGGTTTTATACAAGAAGGTGAAAGGGGAATGACAGTTCTTTCAGACTATAGAGGAAACTGATCAGAATACTCTGGAGGTTGATATATATTCGCATTTTAAAATAAGGAATGTATTTGCTTTTCATAGACTACATGTGTTAGTTTTAGGACTTTATTAATTTAAATGTGATTGCTCATTTTTTGTAAGGAATTGATGTGTTAAACTTTAGAGATACTTTAATATTCTGCAGTTAACGTTTCTAAGATTTGAAACAACTGGTGAAGTAGTTGAAGTAAGTAAATAAGTAATAAAAAGCACATCAAAGTAGTTATGATGAGACAGCCAGATGGCAGAGAATTGCAGTTCTTGCTGTAATTTTATCAAAATTACTATTGTCATGGCATGTTAGTTTTCATAAGAATTTGTACAGTCACTGATCTTATACAGACAAATTAATTTCAGGTTCTCTCATGTGTAGTCACATAACAGCTATACTTGAACATGCACAAAAGAAAATTAAATAATCATAGTCACATAAACTTGAAAAGCAGCACAAGTTCTTAAGTTTACTATTCCATAACATCTTGGGATCAGTGATCATTTTTCTTATGGTAGACTCAGTTTGATCTACAACACTTCTACTATTATGTAGTTTCTGCTGCATTTAATCTTCATTATGAAGAGATACAGTATCACCTAACAGGGTAGAATTATTAGTAATGCACAAGCATTGTAATAATTCCTGGGAGTTATATCATTTCATGGAGTTTTGTACTTTTTTTTCTCTCAAAGCTGCTGGAATGAAAATAATTGAACCATTTAAATTTCATAAATACATTATCATTATATGTTGTCTCTTTTAGTAAAGGATACCCCATGTCTTATGAAGGCTTGCAGAGGAGAAGAGATTGAGAATTACATACAGTGAGAACATAATTGTATTTTGATTTGAATCCCGTGTAGAGTAATGGCAGGCTTGAACCTGCTCGTTTCCCACTGCCATTGAGCCCAAAGCAGGAGCTCCCTTGCAGACCAAATGGGGCTTCCTATCCTTGAAGCTGAGCCTTTGCGCAACTGGCCTTGCCTGCTCGTTCTGCTGCTTTGTCTATCAGTACAAACCCTGACCCATTAAGAAATGATGGGTAAAATCAAGCCAGAGGCATATATTATTTAATCAGGTTTTAAGAAAAATCAGTCTGATTGCAGTAGACTTTTATAGTATCCTTAGTCAAATGAAGGCAGAGTAACCAAAGAGTACTACTATGTTGTTGTTTCTGGTTTTGAGCCTTAAGACTGGTGTTTTTGATAGACTCGAATATTTTTCAGCATTGCAGTGCAGAGGAATTGGCAGGCTAATGCTGATAGACTTTTATGGCAGCTGTCTTAAAGTCAGCAATGCTAGGAAAAAGAGAGGAGCCTGAATTCTGTTACTTCAGTGAAATCCAATAGATCTCATTTTTCCTGAGCTTAAAATAGGTTACCTAAAAAATATTATAGTGAATTTTCTAAAGTAGGACTTAGAGCTGTTTCTTCAAACTTTAAATATCTATAAACAAGTTAGCTTTTTATCCATGTTCTTATAAAACAGAGCAGCACTGATAAACTTGAATTTGTGGTACCTTGATATAGATTATCATATGATGGCTACTTGGTTATAGAATTTATCTACCTCATACATCCACATTTTATTTGTCTGTTTTTTTTTTTGTTGAATTTTGCCAATTCCTCCTATTTTCATTGTTCTGTGGATACATGTTCTACCTACAGAAATTATTGCATTTCATTATGGCTTGACTTTACAAAAGGGAGATAATTGAGAATATCAGCAGAATTAAAACACTGCTGCAGGTAACCTTGAAATATTAAACAAAAACAAATAGAAATGTGCTTGTCAACAGAGAGTTCTCAAAGCAAAATATTTTAAAGGTAAATGTTCGTATATATGTATATACAAACACATACATATTTGAAAAGTATAAGAAATATAGACATACATGTTTGGATAACCTATTTGAATGCTTATCATGTAGTTATAAATTAGATGATTTTATGTAATGTTGCATCAAGTCAGTGTAAGGACCTAAATTTAGGATTTCTTTCTGAGCAGTTTTCCAGTCTCTGTGGAGTATCCTCAGTAATCCTGAGAATATCCTGCGAATAATTCTCAGTAATCCTGAGGATATCCTAAGATTTGTACATATGGTTTTCATTGATGTCAAACACACTCTGGTACTAATTTCAATCACTAAACTCATGAAATTTGGGAAATCCAAAGAGCTGCTTAGTGTCTGTGTCTTTATAAGGATATATGACAAAATGCAGTGAAAACATATTGGAAAATGTAATTGTTTCTACATAAACAATTCATTATCAATACATTGGAGAGAATACACTTGGCATGGGAAATACTTAATTACTTGTGCAGTTTTAAGATGATAAATATGATGAGAAGCTTGTTTCAGGCCGTGACAGGCATAACTTAGGAAGTCCCATAAGTTCTGCTAGACCATTATTATGCTGCATTGCAGTACCTTATTCCTGGCCAAGTATGAAATGGCAGGAAGCTTACGTATGTATGCTTAGACATAAAGTAAAGAATTGGCCCCGTAAGGATTTTCCCATTGCTACAGGGCTGAAATTGGTTTTATGAAAAGCAAGTGCATTTATCATATGCCTGATGCACTTGTTTTGTCTGTATTTGCTTGTTTGTGATGTTTACATAACTCTAATATGGTCTCCAGTCTGCATTATCACCTGCAAGACATGTGCAAAGGTAGAAAAATTATTTTCTACCCTTCTTAAAGCCCATCAGCAAATTTCAAATAAGAGTAAATAAATGTTAATATCATAAATATTATTTAATATAAATTCCAATCATATATTGATTTTTGAACTATGTTTTCCTGAGGTAGTAATAGATAGAAAGCTGAAATTATACTATAAAATGACTCTGTGTTTGCTACGCATTAATTTCATGTATATTCAAAAAAAAAAAAACCCAAGAAAAAAATGGCATAAAAGAAGTGACAATGATCTGATAAGATTAGTTTAATTCAGAATAGCAACAAAGAAATAGGTAAAACCTACAAGCATGATGGAAACAAATTCCACTTGATAATTCTAGCACAGATTAGAAGAGTTGAAAACTAGCATTGAAACACCTGGAGGGAGAGAAGATCAAAAGAGAAAGGGAAGAATTAAACAAGTAATAACATGAGCAGCTGGAGACAAAAAGAGGAAAAAATAGCAGTTGATGAGAGAAAGAAAAGAAAAAAAATGAAGTATTTTGTTGAAAGCCTGTTATTACCAAGAAATTATTTTCAATGTGGCTAAAAAAGTGTATTTAAAAACAAAAACAAAATTTAATTCATTCTAAAGATACCCAAGAGGTTTTTTTGGCAGCTAAGGAGAATAATTTTTAATGCTTTACTTCTGTTTTAAGTGTGTAAAGTTGAAGTAACATCTATTTCAAACAAATGTTTAAGTATATCAGTTATGCAATGTGTAGTATGTTGGCATTCTTGTAAGAACAAGGAACAAAATAATTTTCATATCCAGTGAAAGAGAGGCCAAACACAGTATCTCTGAGATGTTCAAATGTTAAATATTTTGACTGTCTTGGTAAAATTTTTCATATATTCCACTTCTCTCAAGTTGTCTGCATCACCCATCTGTTGTTTCCTGAGATCGAGGATGCATAGCTGCTTTGACTTCTTTTGAGGATGAAATGTCAGTGTGTTGCAGTTGCCTTTGAAATGAGTAGAAACAAACCTAACAGTAGCATAGAGCACACGTGACGCACTTGGTGATCTAAACTAGAAATTTATTGCGATTTCCTATTGAATGGCTCTTTGCAGTGAGTCCATGTCCAGTTTGGAAGATTTCTCAGGGAAGCCTCTTGGTTATTTGCCTAATCTCTTTTTTCAAAACTTTTCCTTCCTCTCTTCCTATCTAGAGTAATTTTGAGCTCTAAGTATGCCTCGAGGTGAGTGGAAGATACCTTGCATAACTGAAGTGCCTGTGCAGCACAGTTTGCTAGCTTAGGTCTGTTCTTGGATATTTGTTTCAAACATGAGGCATCCTCTGCACAAGTAAGGGGACCTGGAGTATTGCAGATATCTGACAATGCTGTGTCTGAATCATGTGTTGTTTAAATACAGGAAACACTTCTGGAAGAAGTACGTTTGGGCGAGAATGGAAATAAATTGCCAGTCACCAAGTAAATCTGAAACTTGACAGTTTCTTTGCGAGTTACAGAATTGAAGACAATTCTGCCTTTCTTATATAAAAGCTGTATTACTCCTGTAAATGTTGAACTGCTTATGTGTTTCTAGAGAAGTAGAATTTGTGGTCATCATTTATAGAAAGGACTTTGTGAGTTGTCTGCCTCTCAGCTCTCCTGTGGGCATTTTTGAGTGCAGCAGGGCAACTGTCAGTGATGATCAAACTTTCTTCAGGAGAGGCTGTGCAGAGAATCTTATGTTCATAAAATGAACAGCAGGCTTCTGCCAATGCAGAGTGCCCTGAAGGAGGAGAGCACGTGACGCAGCAACGAATAATGCCAGTGATAAGCAAAGGCAACTGGGACATGTGTTTGAACAGTACTTCTTTTTGACATGTTCTCTGCCAGAAAAGTATATAGGCAATTCCTTTGTATACTTTTTATATAGGCAATTATCTTCATGCACAAGATATATTAGCTTCTATATGATTGTTGCCTTTTATATTAGATTCTTCATAATATTCTTAAATTTTTTTCTTGTTTTACCAACTGCGAGGGCTTAAAAAAAAAAAAAGAGGAATTCTATATGTTCCATTTTTGTTTTTCTAGTTTACTGCTTATGGAAAAGGCCAGCTAAAACAGCTTTTTTAATTCAAAATGGCTTGTTTCAAAATGGCCACTGCTTGTTTAGATACATGAAGCACAATCATGAGCACTATTTTTCAATTACCGGAATAATAAATTTCCAGATACGTTAGTTCTTTCAGGAGGAGGCAGAGACGATGCTAAGAGTTAGTGAGACACAGAGGTGATCCTCACTGGGTCTGTGCATTATACTTTCAGTCCTGTGACCAGATACAGAGTTCATGTCTCCTGTTCCTTGGGGAGAAATATTTTTAGGTACGTTAAATGAACTGTACTAGTGTTGTTTATTTTTCAAAGCACCATAGCAAAATGTGTACCAAAGCAAAGTTCCTGCTCCTGTAAGCACCTGATGCACACACACACAAAAAATCCTTTAATAGTATGGATTGACTAACAACAGACTACACAGAAACAGCAAAGAAAAAAAATTACTATCATTAGTTACACTGAAATTAACACATAAATTGTGTGATAAATAAAAAGCTAGTGGAGTTATCTGTAGCAAGATTAAAAGACTCTGCAGTCATTGTCTTTTGTTATTTGTACAAATAAAAGAAAAAAGAGCTCCCTAGACTGCAAAGGAAATTTGCTGTTGAATTACTTGAAGCAAGAAATTTACCAACAGATTGAGCTATATCAATGGTATTTTCTCCTGCAGAGACAACATCTATATTTGTGAGGAGGCTGTATCATCCTTAAATATGATCTTCATGCAGATACACATGCCAGCACATAGAGTGCTTTTTAGATTTTTAGATGTGAGCACCTGGACTGACCTAGTTGTGTTGGTTTGTAGCCTGTGTCACAGTCCTGCTCTTGGACCCTTAGATAATCCAAAAATAGAGTTCACACAACTGTTTATTTTTATTTTACTGACAGCAGGACCTGTTTCCTAGGAAGTCCCCAATCAATTTTTAAAGCATTCAGATTTTTAAATAATTTTTTAACTTTGAAGGTATTTTTTTTTTCTCTTCATCCTTGAAAGTGCCCAAGGCATGTTAATGGTCTGAGCAGAAAGCTCCTGGATAACGCAACTTCGTCTTTATTTGAAGTCATGAGATAGCTACAATAAGTCTCTTACAGCTGTGATAATACGCAATAATAACAATTTCTAAGGCATCCTTTGTCATATTGTATCTATAATATAATACCGTATATTTTCGGTATAATTGCAAATTAGTTCTTTAGTCATTTATTGTTTTTATAAATGCATCATGTTTTATTAGTAGACAGTATTTGTCATTTGCTCCAATGCTTTCCTTATTCTGCAGTAAACACTAGTTGTTTCCTCTTTTCTTTTTACCAGAAGACATATAGGTGCACTTCTAGATAAGCTACAGAAGTCACTATGAACAGATTCCAGAAAAGAATGATGTTCAGGTGCTTGTGATATAATGATTTCACAGAGACCAGGCAGCTGATTTGGTTATGAAAGAGCTTGTTATTATTACTACAGTAAGTCATCTAGACAACTAGAAAGGTGCGAAGTCTACGTTTCATTTTAGGATCTGCCTGGATTAATTAAATTATGTATTAATTTTGCGATAACTCGATTGAGTTCTGGAACCATCAAGGTGTTGGATAATTTTCTTGGGTGTGGTTTGTTTATTTTCTTTTGTACAAAAGTTGTAAAGATTCTCCTCTTCACAATCTTCCTCGTTAAGCACATTTCATCCCTCACTTTTCAGGCTGCTTATTGATTGCTCTGGTGAAGATCCAGAGAGTTGGTCAGATATTTTGGGAAAGAACTTGCATTTACTGTATTCTTGTAAATGACTCTCTGTTTTTGCTACTTCAGAGTGCATTTTAAAGAAAAGTGGAGCAAGTAGGGCTTCATAACCTCAGGTAGGACACTAAAATCTGTGTGTGATGTTCATATCAAACTACTACTAAAGAGTTCATAAACTGTATAACACTACTTATACTGAATCAACTTTGAAGGAAGAGGCTGAGTAAAACAGCTGTAATATGGTAAGCCTTCATGTATTAAGCACAATTACATATTACATTAACTACATTTTTAAGAAGAAATAATTACTGTTAGCACAGAACATGATTTTGCTATGAAACATTTAGATTAGAACATGACAAAATTCAAACAATAAAAGTTAATTTCTCTGCACAGTAATACGCTATGAGTTGATAACCAAAGTGGTTAATAAACCAAAATTCTTAAAGAGCTATATAATTGGGACCTCCTACTGATAATATCCTAATTGTTTTTCCTATAAATCCATCTTGGAGTTATTATTAAAAAAGCTTTAAGTAATTTTAAAGACAATATAGTCCAAGTTATTGCCTTCTTCCAATGTGTAAGATATCTTGTCCCAAGTCACATAATTTTATTTAAAGTGAAAATCTTGCAGAGTTTGGTTACAGAGCGCTAGCAGTTGAGATGCTAAGAATTAACTCACTCCAGCATGAAGATACTCAAATAGATTTCCTGTATTTCACACTGCTGTTTTTCTAATAGAACTTTAAGTGAAATGTGTTAGAACAGTCATTTTAGTGATGAAAAAGGTAAAGATGATGGCTGCAAATCTACAGTGTTGAACAAAAATGTTAACATCTTTAAGCAGAAAGTGAAGAGAGAAATATAAATACAAGGGTCTGGAGTCCAAAATGATTTTGACAAAGAGTGAACATGCTCTCTGTAATGCTCCATGCTTGTTTATCCTGTTTACAGTCACGTATTTCATCTATGGTAATTGTCGATCTGTATTTCTCATTCTTCTTTAAAGGGAGATTTACTAATGAATGCCTCACCCCTTTCATGCCTTAATGATGCCACAGGATAAGGAAACATGCTTCACATTCTCAATTTAATTTTTAAGGTTGGAAATTCAGACTTTCTGCAAAAGCAAGTGGTATTTGTAGTTGTAGTCAGTAAAGACCAGAAATTTCCCTACGGGTTTTCACGGACCATTGGGAGCAAATGCACAGCTTGCAGGTCAAAATCTGTAGCACTGCTAGAACCTATGTACATAAAATCTCATGTGCTCCATTGAACACTGTATCTCTCCTGTCTTGTTTTGACATTACTTACAGTGAAATGGCCAAGTTAATCTAGATTAATTCCATACTCTCTGGGTGGAAATCAAGAGAAATGTTTAAATCTGGTACTTGGCAGGGATTTGCTGTATTTAAAGCATTCGTAAAATCTACTTTAATCTGGAGTTCAAGGATGCTGTAAATAAAGGGCAAAAATTCTATTTCAAAGCTAATAGCCAAGTTCTCTCTTAGGGTTCAGTTGATGCACCTCCTAAAAAGTGAAAAGTTTTACAGTAAAAACAATAGAGTCAGGTTGTATCTTTTTGCAGACTTTCTTACTTAGGGTGACGTGAGTTCTTTTAGGCTTTCACCTGGTTTTGTAAAGCTACTTCATGACAAAATTCTGTTGTGATACTGATACCTAACATGTATAAACAAGTTTCAAGTGTTTAAGAAGCTATGAATGATTAGAGTAAAGTGGGACAATCTGATGCTACCACATAGATAAGCAGTAGCTGTTTCTTAATGCCTCCAAAGAGAAAACAAGAACTTGCTAACCATTGTGCATTGAGCTGTCGCCTTCAATGTACCTTTGAAATTCTGGCTTCTTCTTAAAGGGGAAGATGGGAAACAGAAAGTGTATAGTTTCATTCGTGTAGACTTTGTCGGAAAGTGCGGCTGTGATATGATTTCTGTCAGAAACAATCTGCTTGAAATTTTTCTGTCTTTACTTTTGAACGCGAAGTTGCTTGTCTGTATTCTAACCCTAGGTGATGGGATCTGCTGCCTTGTCAGATAAAATTTGAATTCACTCACTACCTGCTTGTTGACTAGAGCACAGACTCACTGTGGTGGCAGGGAAAGCCTTAAGGCTACTCAGCATCTGTCTCTTCTTGTAATTAGCTGCAGCCTTGTGTACAGAGCAAAACAGAGAATTTTTTGCTGTGAAAGAGTAATGCACATAGACAGGAGTTTTTAAACCGCAAAAGAGTTTGCTAGTGTTTGTCATTCTTCAGGATGAACTGGCTTTTCACCTGAAGATGGTAAAGAGTCAACATCCTCCTTTCAAATTACAGAGAAAGCATACAGAGATATTGCAAAAGCTAACCTTAATTATTAGCCTGGATGACAAGTGTTTCTATTCTGATGGAGCTCACGTTTGAGGGAGGACATTGGGAACTTACTTCCTTTACTCCTGCTCAAGTGATTTTGTTTCCCTTGTAAGATTAGATCTGACTAGTGGTCAGAGGAATTGTGTATTGTAAGCACCTAGCACATGGTGTGTTCACTGAATCCTATTTTGGCATTTTTGAAGCAGTATTCTCCTAAGAGCTTAGTAGGTGAGAAGACAGTTTTATACATGACCAAAATCAAGTGTAATTATTCTCATTGACTCTCAGCAATACTGGTAACTATTTCCAAAGTCACTTTCATATCCTTACGCAAGAAAGGTGGCAGAGAGTTTGCTCTGAGAAAAAGAGATACAGAGGAAAGGACCTCCTACTGCAGTGAACCTGAATTATTTATTGATGACTGTGATTTAAAATACTTTATATTTTATGATCACTTCTAGAAATACTGTAATAGAACCACGTATAGATTTGATATTTAATTAGAGTGTAGGAACGGGAAAGCCTAAAAATAGAACACAATTACTCCATACCCTTCAACATTAGAAAGATTTGGACTGTTGCTGTATATTTGAATCCGTTATGTCATCTTCTTTTTTAATGTAAAAAAATTGTCAAGGAAAAATGTTGTAATGCTGTTAGAATGCCAAGAAGATAAGTAATTTAAAATTTATAGAATTCATGAACAAGAGCTTGATAAGGAGTATAAACCATCATGATTCAGAACCTATAACTGATAAAGGTTGGCAGCAGATGTTCTGGAGGGATAGTTACTCTCTCAATTTCTTTCTGCTGAGGTTCTTCTGCAGCAGCTACCATCTGTGGCCGGATTTGTTGCATCTGAATCTTCCTGTGACAGTCCATAAATATCTGAATTTTAAAAACTTCATTCTCATCATTAATACTAACGATGGTTATGACAATTACATTTGATAATTATGTTTCTTCCATATCATACCCTCCAACATGAGCCATAATTTCTTTTCTTGTTTGTGTTTGTTTTAGTTACTTTTTATTCTCATAGGAATGACACGTCATTGGATTTGGTAATACTAAAAAAACTATATTATTTTAAAAATCTCTTTGCAGATTACAGTTTGTCATAAAGTTATTGTAGTTTTATTATCTATTACACTTTTTTTTAGAGATAGATTTTTTTTTTACCTAGCATATTAAGGTAAACTAAGCTACTTTTTAAATATTCTACAATGAGTAGAAACATAGTTGAACTCTAGATGGCACTGTGTAAATATCAAGTTAAATAATATTAATTAGATGGAAATAATAAAAAGACGCTAGGTGTCTTTTTAAGAGAGTAGGTGAGATTTGCTAGGTTCCTTAGAAAATAGTAGCCTTTTTGAAAGGTGCCTTAGGCAAGTAAGAACAAAACTCACCTTAAGCCAACAGAAAACAGTTGAGAGTTTTAGTCTATATTGATTTCCTACTGTGCTCTGTGAATTTGTAGCACTAGTAGAAAACCGATTAGACAAATGTGGCTTTACAATCAGAAAAACAGTTTTTCAGATGAATTAGTGCTGTATGTTTATTTCTTTCAGTTATTACTGGATAAAGCTATTTTCAAAAACAACTGTTTAGTATAGATTATTTTGGGAGAGACTACATGTTTACTCTAATTCACCTCTGTTAATGAATATGATATTCATTTAGTGATCTCAGTTTGATTACCACTGGACAATTTAAAAAAAAAAAAAAAGTCTCCACAGCATGTTAGAAATAGTGTTGATAGACATATGCAATGACATTCACAGAAGGAAAAGCATCATCTGTTCACCTGTCTCTCAATCCTCTTTCAGTTTCTTTTATTCAGTTTATTTTCTGTAGCTGTATCCTGTGAAGTTTATCCACTTTACTCAGAAGATGGCTACATAGACTTCCTAAATTTCTTTATCAAGGTAATTTTGATATTCCTTATTTCAGGTTGTTGTTCCTCATCATACAGCATATTCCACTTCAGGTAATTCTTTGTGATTGTTACAGCCTTCAGAGATGCCTCTTCTGTCATCTGTCAGAAGCCTCTGAGGAGGAGTGAATGGGTAGAGAAAACAAATTCCATTCCAGTGTCCGCTGGAGAGGCACATGGGCAAATGGGGTGTTACACAGAACTGCCATCCTGTACATTCTTCTGCAGCTGCTTCTCTTTTTTGTAGATTATGTAGTGCCAGTTAGAAAATCCCAAGTAAATGAGTGGCAGAACTTGAGTACAAGGACGCTGTGTTGGTAGTACAGTAGGCTAGTAGGCTAGCTTGGCTAGCTGGTAGTTTTGCGCAAGTGTTCTGCTTTTCAGACAGTCTGAGATCCCTGTCCATCTAGTGTTCATGAGCACTAGAGGAGGAATCCACTTGGAAATTGGGCAGAATTTGTCTTTCTGTTACATGAAACTGTCTTTATTTTATAGTTACTTTTCTGAGCTATCTTGTTTATAATATGGAGTCAAAGAGTACCTACCCCATGGTTGATATAGGGAGGGAATAAAGAAGAATCTGTCCTGCCAGGCTTCTGGTTGCTGCTCCAGAACAGCATTGAGTCTCTCTCAGATCCTTAGTTGGTTTTCCAACATAGTGCAGATGTCTTGGTGCAACCTACCTATGTTAGTGCACCTTGGTTTTTCCTGACCACAACATAGTTCTTAGGCAGCACATTGTTTTATGATCTGCTGCTGCAAGAATCTCTGCACACATTATTGCTGAAAAAAACGTATCATCTAAACCAGTGTTCTAGCTCGCTCATATTTTCTATAGGCTATAGCTTATAAGTTTCTCAATCTGAAAATAATGCTAATGATTCTTAAACTAACCCATGAATTGTGGTTTATTAGATGACCTGTGACAAAGAGGAGGAGTCCCCCCTCCTGGGGAGGAGTCCTACATACTTAGCAGTTGTATACATGGATTGGATTTTGCATATGGCAAAATGGGTTGAATTTTGCATTTTTAGACATGATCTTAGGAAATATATTGTCTAAATCAGTTGTGACAATATTTGAGAAGTGTATCCCCCCACAGAAATACGCAAGGCTGCCCGTCAGAGTCTGCTTATTACAATTTCTTACCTGTGATATCAAAACTAGCTGAAATTTCCTACTTTAGGAGGAATCCAATATTTTGTATCTAGTTTTCAGTCACCAAGCCTTGCTTGACTGATGAAAACAAGAAGTTGACCCATATTGATTTTTCTTCATAGTTTTCCAATGTAATGGACAAACCAAGAAATCAGTTGCCCCATGCAGAAGTACTCTGACAAATCCATCCTACTATCAACAACAGACAGACCTCATTATTTTCTCCTTGTCTTGGCAGAGCTCTGTCAGTGCATGCAGAATCAGTTAAATATGAATAATTCTGCCAATGCAAGCATTTAAGACTTAGATTTATACCATCGGAGTTTAGAAAAATGTGTGGACAGGAGCAAAGAGTAATTACTTAGGCAAATAATTTCTCAGTAAAAATTAGAAGAGCATGTGTTTTCAGTCCAGATTTATAAGCAAGGTATTTCCATCTCTTTGATATTATACCTTGGTTCCAAATCTTTCCCTCTTGTCGTATCTGTAATTTTTATTTTTATAAGTATAAAACCTCAGTTCATGCTTCCAACACAGAAAAAGTTGTTTTAACGACATTTAAGTCTGATCCTCTGCTTTTGGGTCACTACACCCACATGGAGAAAGGAAAGTCTGTTGTCGTCTTCCATGCTGCATTTCCCTTTGAGCCTAGTGCTTTTACTGCATGAGCTTAATGGCAAGGTTGGTCCTGCAGCAGCAAAAATGGAGCAACTTCTCCATTTCAACAAAAAATGGAGATCCATTTTAACAAAAATGGAGCAACTTCTGGAAGGAGGGGTGTGTCATGGGAAGTTACTGCTTTGAGCATTTCCTCTCCTTTCTCTTTTCTTACTTTTCTATCCAGTGTCTGTCTTCTACTATAAAAATATCTTTGTATTTTTCAAAACTTGTTCTTGTGACTGTTAAAACTGCTCCCACAACTGCAGAGTTTCCCTTCCCATCAGTGAATAGGTGCCAATGTACTGCTGAGAGAGACTGATTTTACATTGAAGTGTCAGTTGTCTGGCTTGAAACAGCAGCAGAATCACCTAATATGATGTTGTTGATGCTTATAGAATGTCTCAGCTTATGTCTTAGCAATTTCTCCAAACCCTATATTCCCAAGAAAGGGACCTTGTAAGCAATATGCACGTATACAGGAAGTCCATAATGATATTTGCTTATGCATTTGCTTTCAGTAAAAAAGATACATGTGGACTTCTTTTATAGGCTGGAATTTGCTGCAATGTTTTTGCCTTTTTTTGTTTATTACACTTCATTAAAACTGAGAATACAGAGAATACAGCTATTCACGTTAAAGGCCTGTTATTTTTTATTTTATTTTATTTAATAGCATTGTTTTGTACTTCCACAGCAAGTGTGAAGCACCAGTAAATGATTTTTGGAGGAGGTATATGCATACATAAAATATACAAACATTGTATTTCTCAATGCTTCCATTTTCTGCCTATATGATTGCATCCTATTAAACAATAGTATTAAAATAATCTGTTTATACTTCTGCTATAACCTACAAGATTATCGTAATAAGTATCTGGAATGAATCACCAGGATATCCCTTGGTTTTTTTTTTTCATTTGATTTAGAATTATCTTTTTATTTAAACTGTTCAGTAGTATTATTTATATTATTTATTACAAGTGCAAAACTGCTAACAGGACCTTATGGACACAGTTTATAAGAAATCGTGTGGGTATCAGTGATACAGGGTAATAAGCAGAAAAGTTCCATATGGGTAAGCTATATGGATAGATAAATTATTGCATTTATTTGCTAATGCAGGCATAGAAGAATCTGGTGCTAAAGCTTGCTGAATGGCAGTGAGTGGTATTACTGTTCTAACCTTGCTTCCATTTTAAGGGATTTTACATGAGTCAATTTATCAAAGCCTTTTCTTAGAAAATTATTATATTTCCACAGTTACCCTAGACAAACATGTATGTAGAGACATTATGTACAGATATGCACAATAAGGCAGAATTTGTTCATTTGTGAACAGGATTTACATATTTGAATGTAAGCTAAGCTTTTATTCTAAACTTGTAAGTTTTTTTATATGTAAAACCTATTTTCAGATAGTGTACTGCTACATGATTTCTTAAAATCTTTCTAAAAAAAGCAAAATATATAGCTGAAGTTTGCCAACCTATTGTTGTATTCCGACATCAGAAGAATCCCTTATATAGTTTTTCTGTAGTCAAATGTTGACAAGGGCATAAAGAATACAAAGCAAAGACATTTTTTAGGATTTTGTTAAGATTCATGTTTAGCTCAGTGTAGACAAAAATGCAAAAAGAAGCATTTTCTTATCCATTCCTGTTACATTAGAAAAGTTCATGCCCTGCTCTTAGCATTTCCCAACACAGCTGTAGAGTAGTTTAAAGCCTATTTTTTAAATAAGTGATGCTCAATTTGTCTTTGATGATCCGCATGATTCAGGTGAGATGGGAGCATGGTCAGGCCCTTATTTGCATAAAAATTAATCACAGAAAAATGTAAATTGATAAAATTTTGCCTGGCTTTTTCCCCCTATTCGAGAACCCGTGGATGGCTCCCAGAAGCAATCATCTCAGTATGGTGCCGCATTGGATGCTACACAAATGATCACATTTGTGTTGAATACTCACTCATTTAAATGTCAGCACTGATGGGGCGGTACATCACTAGAAAAAATGAAAAATAAATACACAGCAGCTGAAGACTATCAAATCTGTGGGCACTCTTTAGAGGTATATGATCTAATGTGAAAAAATTGTGCATTAATTATGCTTTTTCAAAATGGTAATTGTTTTAGTATCACATCAGAAAAAAATCTGCAATGTATTTGGAATCAAACATATACCAGTAATGTTAAATACGTCATTACATCATTGTGTTTATTAGAAAGCTACAATTAATTCCTAAGGCTCCTTTCGGCTCCAGAACTGAATAAAATGAGACAAAGAACATCGGTGTTCATTTTCAAGCACATTCTAATCCTGCAAATAATTTACCAGACAAAAATAAGGTAGCAGCAATTCCAAACGAACAAACTCTACTTTTATGTGCAATTTTAATTATTTTTCTTAGTGATATGCTCATATGACATTATTGTGACATCTCACAGACCTTAATGAAATTGGCTTGTTTCTGAAGGATAGAAATTATTCACCTTAATTCATAGATGTGCAGCTAAAACATACATATTGCAAAAACAAAAGAAAAAAACAACAAAAAAAAAACTAAATTACAAAAGTTCCTGTGAACTGTGTGCTTTACAGAACCCAGCCCCTTTTGTAATTCTATGCTATAGAGCAAACCTTGCTTCTATTTCCTTATGGTGAAAATTTCATACAGGACAGTAAGTAAACAGGATACTCTGGTTATGGCTGCAATTAATACTCCTAACTGAGTTAAATCCAGCATAAAGATGCAGGAAATTGTATTTACTATTTTTTTTAACCTTCTGGCTGCAGAAAATTATAGCAACACAAGGACTTTTGTAATATGTAATCATCTGTAATAGGTTGGCTACAGTGTGTCGTTAGATTAGAGCATTACATCTTCAGGGGTTGGAATAGTGTTTCGGCAATATAGCATGAGTCTGAACAAAATGGACAAATTTAAAAAGCCATTTATTATAACTTCTTTGTAGAGCTTTGAATATTTGGCAATTTTTACTGTCAAAATAAACGTTGTAGGTAAATAATCTTATTTTGTTTCCTTTTTACTTTTTAGTTGGAGTGACAGTGCATTACTGTGACAGTGCATTCAAAAATGTATCTAATACAGATTGAAAAAAAAAACTTTTTATCATTTCACAAACCTGTCTCTGAGTCTTCACAACTACATTAAATTCAAAGCAACAATTCTATGGATAGAGTAATATCTTTTATTTTGTGTCTTTTGTTGTTAAAAGTTCTGGATTCAAATCCTGCTTTCTTGGATATCAGTGGGAGTTTTGCCAGTGATTTTCAGTACAGCATGAATTTCGCTAAGGGTGTCATGTTATTTATTTTCTGAAAATCTAAGGACAAAGTTTGCATGTGAGTGTAATTGCATTTTATATACTGTAAATGCTGTGCTAGAAGAGAATGTATGGCTGATGAAGAAGGTTTTGTACAGTATCTAAAAATATGACATGTGCAAGTGTTAACTTAGGGACTTCTGTTCAGGGTTTTTGAAAAGATTGTACTGATAGAAATATAACAGTCTGGAACTGAAGATACTTTACTTTAGGTGCAGGGCCTGTAGAGGAATGAAAAGTCCAGAATACTTTGTAATGTACTTAGTACTTCACTGAGTATTCTAGAAAGTATTTAGAGAGTTATTTATGAGCAGCATTAATACAAATATGTCTAAAACTTGTGGCTTATAGTGGAAGGGAGGTACTAGTGTTTCCATTAGTTTTCATTGAACTGCTATGTTTTATAAATATTAAACTTAGCACTTAAATTTGAAAAGGGGGCCTGATTCTAGTGTATATTTTTTAGAACATTTTATAACTTGAAGCCTAATGCAAAAAGTGACTGGACTTTCCAGAGGTCTAAGCAATTATGTTTCTAGTGAATCTCTGCTGTTGTCCTTACAAGTTTCAAAAACAAAATGCATCTGTTTTCTTCCTACTTAAAATGAAAAACGGTCATCGTTCGTAAATAAGCAAAGACAAAAACAGATTCCCTGGTCAAACAGGGACTGTGGCAATGCAAATGCAGTTAATATGTACCAAAATACTCACTACATTTACAGGTATCTATTAGTTTCCCCAAGCTACGTAACCCAACAGTTAGACCCAAATTCAAATTTTCCAGTAATGTGTAGTCCAAATGTATGAAATATGGAATATATGAGTGTTTCATCAAAATACAGAATTAAGAAAAGCTAGTTTTTGTATTAATTTACTAAGCATCAAAGATTAAAATGTGTGTAAGCTGGTGGCAAAATGTACTGGAAGGATAGCCTGGAAGTTTTTTAATGTTCCTAAAGTTAATGATAGCTTTAATGTAGAAAAGCTAACAGTCATCTTCCATCCCCTCATGAGTACACTCAGAAGTCCTCTGTGGTTCCTCTTGTGTGTTCAGTTACACCTAGGCTTTTGTCTCTAGGTTAGACATTAGTACTGCTAAAACATGTTCAAGACCATGGTCTCATTAAGAACTGGTAGGAGCCTTTTCATTTCCAAAATATCTGGATAATCTCGAAGTCCTGTTTAGGTTACGAGTGCTTGGGCTGAATCAGATGGAAACATGTCGACATAGAAGGTGCTTACTTCTAGCAGTATATTGTATTATAAATCATTTTGGTGAATGATTACCAGAGAGATCAAAGAACTTCAACTAAGTTCAGCCACTGACTTTCTGACCCTCAGACAGCTCTCACAGTGAGGCCATACAGCATCTAAAGTCACCAACCCTTCTAAAATTTTAGGCTGAAACATCTGAAACATGATTTCTTGGCAGTTCCTTAGTTGCATATAATTATCTTCCCCTATTTATTTATTTATTTATTGTCCTTCTAACTAGTTCAGAATGACTTCATATGAAGGGACAGAGGCTATGGTATTAATCTTCATTCATGACTGACATGTGAAAACTGCATCTACCTCTTGGGAGACTGTTCTGTGGTAAGGACAATCCAATATGGTATTCCAGGCCCAATATATTGTGTTTGTGTGGGGAAAGTAAATTAACACAAGTGAATTTTTTGTTCGTTTTTATTTCCAGGACTTCCAAGAAGATTCACTGTTTTCAAAAAAAGCAGAAGTGCCTATTAAATCAAGTATGAGTAAGTATTTTCTAGCTAAATAGGGAAATGCCAAAAGCTAGATTTAAAAAAAAAAATGAGTTGAAGAGGTTTTCATGGCCCAAAGAAGAATATAGTCAGAGCTACAATTACTAAATAAATTTCACACATAAAAAGTCAGGAAATAAAACTCTGATAATTTTTTTATGCCTTGTTTATGATTTACATATGCGTACAGGTGTATGACAGACAGATTCAGGGAGACCTGGTAACTACCCAAAGCATGAATATTTTTACTCTTGTTTTCTTTAAGAGAGATACTAAAAAAAAAATGTAATCCTGCAATTGGTCATACACTGAACAGGGAAATGAAATAATGCTGGCTTGCTGCAAGTGTGGTGCAGCAGCTGGGAAGAATGACTGTTAGCAAGTGCTGGGTGAATCGCTGTCTCCACCTAGTGCTGATTAAAAGATATTTCAAAAGCCCCCATAATGATAGGTGTCACTGCAAAGGTAGGTGATTCTGTAAGGATGTGATTTTTTTTTTTTTTTTTTTGCACATAATGCATTTATACAGATGCAGCTATTAATGCCATTATAGTTGAGAATGTCAGCTTTTCGTTTATAAAACACAATTTTCAGGGTTCAGAAGTTTGCTATAAAAGTTCACCCTGTGTTGAAATTTGGCAGACTAATAGCGCGTTCTACAGACACCTTTTGGCATATGCTGCAAATGTTCATTAACATTAGCTCAAAAAAACTTGCCAGGAACTTCACAGAACCACAGAGAGGCTGATGAGTTTCTGGTTCAAGAGCCTCTTTATACTGCTGCTAGGAACGCAGTAAAAATAAAGATAAGGATCAATTTGCAGCTTAGAAAGCATGTAAATTAATGACTAGCTGATACATTATAGGCAGTGGTCTGAGTCAGGGGAAATGTGTGGCACAGCTCAGTGTAGTTTCAGTAGCTAAAACTGACATGGTTTTGTACTGCCACAGCTTCGTAATAGTGAAATAAGCACGAAGTCTTTTTTTTTTCTTTTTGTTTTTACAATGTTTTTTGTACCAATATTGAGTTCAAAAACTATTGCAAGTTGTTTTGCGACTGTTACCTTCTCTGTATAACTGAGGTACTTGCAGCCTGACAATCTGTGCTGTCAGTCTGCTACATATTTTAGGATCTTAAATGTAGGATCAAGGCTTGTATAGATTCTCCCTTAATATGAATTTCAGTAGATTAAATAAGCCTAAGTTTTGTTGTTTAAATGAGACTAATTTGGATTTAGTTTTAATGTATAGTTATATATTAGTATATACAAGTAAACATAATAAGTAGAAAAATTTTCTGTATATCACTCGGGGAAGAATTTGGTAAGAATCGGAAATTTTGGAAAGAATCTGTCAGTAAGTTTCAAGTTCACACAGTTTCGGACTCAGGCCTTTTTACAGTTCAGATCAAGCTTTTGAATTGTGTGTGGAAGATGCATCTGAACACCTCTCTCAGAATGGAGTGTGGACTTCAAATCTCAGAATCTAATATTTCATCTCATTCAATACAGCATCTCCTGAAAGAATGGAAGAAGTTTTAACTACTAAAAAAATCACCTTAAAATGTAATTTTTGAACTGTTAAAGAGATTCTAATGACAGTTAAATATGTTTTTCAGATGTAGAGTATGAGGGAACAGCTAAACCAGACCAGGAGAAACATCCCAAAGTGGAGGATTCCTTACAGAGCAAGTTAACCTACCTGTGGCCTGTCCTTACTAATGGAGGATTTATGCAGTAAATAGCATACAAAAATAAACTGTGTAGGTAGCAGTTTGTATAGGTCATAGAATGTATCTAGCAAATCAGAGTAGATAGAATCTACTGTGCAGACCTACCATGTGAAGGTTGCCATTTTGCCATATCAGTAATCTGATATTATAGCTACAGGAGTTTCAGTGTTTAAAGAAGAAAATCCTGTTCTCAGTCACACTGACATATTTGTTTTGAGTAGCAATCAGTAAGAACAACTCACAGATTTTTAGGGTTGCATAACTGAATGCTAAATGAGGAAATTATATAACTCTATTAAGTCTAGATTTAATATATTATTTTTATTCAATAAAATGATTGAGCAGTAATAGAATCAAAAGTCTGCTTCAGTAGGTTAATGTAATCTGTCAGGCTGTGTATTTTTATTAGACTTCAGTGGCTTCACTGTTTTTGGAGCACACTTACTTTGTCCCTAGCAGTGTAAGTTTAACTTTGTCTCCTTCGTTATGTGTCTATGTAAGAATTTACATCTTCAGTTAGTAATATGAAGTCTCAGAAGTGTGGGAGAACAGGCATTTGCATATGTGCTTACCAAAGCAACAAGAGGAATTTGTTTTAATTGAGGAAAAAAAAAAAAAAAGGGCTTCCTCCCGAAAATGAACATTTTTTTTTCCAAATAAAAGAAGTACTACCCTAAAAAAATAAACTAGATATTTTCTCCCCAGTGGTAAAAAATACTGTTCATGACATGTTATGAAAAAGCCCAAACTTGTTTGTGTGTATCTCAGTATTGAAAAAATAATTAAAAAAAAAAAAAACACATCATAAAATGAAAGGAGCTATACACATAAAAGGGCAAACAAAAAGAAGATTAACTGTTTCTTTCATATTCAGAATTTTACACTAAATAGACAATGTCACATGTTACTGTTTGTTACTCGCTGATACAAAATACATTATATTAGGTGAAAGGACAAATCTTTTGCTCAATGCATAAATAATTTTAAGTTTTAAGCATACAGAAATTATGAATGATGTATAGAAATGTCATTAAATCAACAAATACGGTTTAAAATATAAATTCCCTGCAAATACTTCAGCTTGGTATCTTGTAAGCTCTGTAAATTTAGTGTGGTTCCTAACTTGTACAAGCCAATTATCTGCCATTTCTTTTTACTATTTTCTCTGTTTAGTAGTCACAGGGGAAACTACCTTACAGTTTCAGTTTTATGAGCAACGTAATTAACTTTAGCTTGTGAAGAGCCAAGGAAAAATGAAAATCAGGCTGACTATGCATATTCAAATAAAGGTGACACTACTAGTAAAATGAGTTAGAGAGAGATGTTAATAAATAATACTTGGAAGCAGCAGAACATCATGTTTACAGTGTTTACAAAATGAAGGCTAAAAATAAGATATAACAGATACAGTGAAAATACTACCTTTGAATCTTAAAATATTTCTTCATGTTCTGTGCTTCCAGTTCTAGAAGCTAGAAATATTTTCCTTTTTTTGTTAGTCTCTGTTGTTGGACGTCAGATGCCTTTGTTGTGTGTAAACATTTCCATATACCTATAGGAAGTTAACTTTAAATACATAACGTTCTCTGTAACATGCTATTGCAATCAAAGCAGAAATTGAGAAGATCTGTTGAACTAAAAACATAAAATTCAAGTAATAGCTTGATATTTCATTGCAAGCATTTTGCTTCCCCACTTGAAAGATTGCTGATTCTTGATAGCCCTTCACTCTGGAAGCCCCCAGTCAAGAAGTTTTACAGCTCTGTGAAGCTGCAAGTTACAGCTCTCTACCTTCCTGCAGTTACTCTTCCAGCTGCTACGGTATGTTTTCCACATCAGCTTAACCCACTAGAGTTAACTTGGCAGTGGCGTTGAGACAGTTCTAGCTCTAAATCTGTGATATTTTAGCCAATGACACCCACTGCAAAAAGGCTTTTAAAATGTTGCTGTTGATCCTTGTGGGCAGGGACTGAAACCTTGTGTGCATTTTGGGATAAACAAAGCTGGAGAACAGGATTAGGGCAACTGCTTGAGAAAGAAAAGTTGCATTTCCCATTCACAGCTTTTGGATGAATAGTTGTGTACGCTAAGCCTGCATGGCTGTCACTGTGTTCATAGCCCTGCGGAAGAATAAAAAGGACAAAATAGAGGTCCACATGATGGTTTTGTTAAGGTTAGGATTTGTTCCGAGCAGAAAATTACAAAGGTGTTTGGAATGCCTGCAAAAGCCCCTGAATCCCTGATACAGCTGTCCGTGGCAGCAATTACCTTATTCTGTATTATTGAACTCTTCTGACCGATCATTTCATGGTGACCATGAGTGCCGTCTTGTCAAAGGTCTCTGAGTCCAGACATTTAAATATACATCAACTCTTAAATTTGATATTTAAATATTTCTAAGCAAAATGTAGAAAAGCTATTTGATTCATTAGATGTACAGTATTTTAAATCAAGGAGATAATTTTGTTGCTGTTGTTTTCATTGTATCTGACAAAAAGATAACCCATACTATGGAAAGATTTGATGTAAAGAATAAGTAGGTTTCTCTTATGTTAGCAGAGATGTTACATTTTGACCTTTGTTTTGAGATTTTTAGAACATTTGATGCTTTTGATAAAAGTTTAATATTACTTTCTTCACATTGATTAAATACGCTTCATACATCACTGAACAGTGAGTAGCATTTGAATAAGACTGTCCACTGAACTGCCTGAAAAAATGATAAAGTAAAAAATTAATCTTCAAAGTAAAGTCAAGCCTGAAATTGAAATCTTTGACGCATATACTTCATAATTAGTTCACTCTGCTATATCTAAAATGCAAATGCAGTGCTCTTAAAATAATTCAGATCTTCTTACATGCAGCATTAACAAATCATCTTAATTTTTGCATCTCTGACTTTCACATGTTCTGGAGCTATTTGACTTTATTGTTGTTTTTATTGTTAACAGTTGCTGAATTTTCTTTTTTACAGGTTATCTAAAGTTGTGCTCCTTACCTCTGGTAGTACTCTAACATTTCCTTCCCTCAGTAGGTCCACTCATATGTGAAAAGATTTTCACAGAATACATAGGGAATCAAGGCCTGAGTCTATAGCCTTGCACTAGGGTATCCTGTAGCAAAACCAGCTGAGAAAGGTGCCCACATTCTTCTGTCATTAGCCACTTGTTCATTTTCTGTTAAAGTTTGCAACCATCCAGCAGTCTGAGGACCACTCTTAAAACTAGACCAGTAAAGTTAGCCTGTTTTTAATGAAAATTTAGGAATTCTTGGCTCAGATCATCTTCCTCAAATAGTTTACCTGATGATCATGAGCATTAAGCAGACAGAAGCAGGTGTTTGAGAGTGGGACAAAGTTTTTTTGCTATACAGTGTGTTATTGGCATTCTTTTGGTAGATAAAATTTCATACGTGCTTTACTGAAACTATCTTGATGGATGTTTTCTATGTATTTTGAACTATATACTTTGTCAAAGACTGACACTGAATATGATGAAATCTATGTAAACCTTGTGTTGAATATAAGCACTAATTATTTTTCTAAACACTATTAACATCTCATTCAAATCTTAAAAAATTAAGTACATGCAAATTCTGTATTAAGAAATGAGGTACCCATTTGTTTTTCTGGATTTTTTTTTTTCTAGACAGCTTCCTCAGTATAGCCAGTTCATAGACAGAAACTTGTCACAGTGAGTTTCTTTACAAATTTGTTAGCTAAATCCTGCCCAAATGGTGAGGAAAAAAAAATTGCTGCATATTTCAGTGTTGACATCTTGCTGTCTTCCTGCAAGAATTAGGTCACCACTAGATAATCTTTAAGGATGTATGATTTAATTTTCCACCACTAAGAGGGAAGAAGAGTATTCTCTTCATCACTAGTCTAAATTAACTCTTTTATTCCACAAAAGAGTATCCCAGTGGAGTACATGGCATAGTGTGGCAGTTCTGGTCAGTCAGAGTTGGCATTTAATATCAAGGTCTTCAGAAATATTTTTAAAACCGCTAATAAATGCACTACCTCCCTGGCCAGTTTCAACGCTAATAGAAAATTTCATCATGTCTGTAATAGATAACTAAACTTTTATAAACTTACTTTACCGAAAAGGGTATGATCATCACCATGTAAGTTTTCTGAAGAAAGCTTGTGTATGAAAGATTGCGTATGTGATTCATAATGTGTGATCTGAGCAAGGAAAGTAATCACTAAGATTTCTTGTGAAACATCAAGCTTCTGTCTCAGATCTTGAGAAATCCATGCAAAAACTGATTAAAGAAAAAAAAAATCAGACTTCCAACCAGCTTTGCTACAACCATGTTATTTTACTTCTTGTGTCTGTTTCTTCCTTCCCTTAACTATAAGTGAATATTTATTTCACAGATGCTCTCCAGCAACTTGACAATATTCAAGACTAGTTGAAATGTATGCATAGGAGGTGCTATAAAGGTGTTAGTGTTTCAGATTTGTCTATAACTCCTATAACATCTGTAAGAGACAAGAACATGGAGACAGCAGAAAATCAGATTGAAGAGATGTAACAGATGGATAAAATAGATTCATATCTCACAGCGATGTAGATCTCGAATAATCCTGTAATTTGCTTAGCATCTGTGCCTCAGTTTTCAGGTCTGGGTTTTAGGATACAGACAAAGGAAAGAACGTGCAATCATAATTACATTTTAAAGGTATAGAAAACATTTTGGAGAACACAAAGTGGTTAAATGTTCAAAATTATTAAGCTGCTGTCAGTAGGGTTTTATTGATTTTAATACAAATGTGCCTGTTTTTTTTTTTTTTTCAGTACTCAATCTTCACAATAGTAACGAAATCGTATTTAGTAACAGCTTCGTGTATCTTTGTGTTTATATGTAGTTTTAGAAGTCCAAGGCAAGGTACAGCTGGGGCCAGACATTCTGTGGACAGATGTTCTACTGCTTTTGAAGAATAAAACACTAAAGGAGATGAAGGAAGAAACAGAAGAAAAAAGTGACAATAGAGAAGATGGTTTCAATCATTATCTGTAAGTTATCTAGAGCAGCCATATTAACAGCTGTGGTGCATATATTTTAGCATAACAGAGAAGTCTGTATAAAATACTTTAAAGGCAGTAACACATAGATTGAATATCATCATTGGTATTTCTTCAGTGGTGGTTCATAAAAACTAGCTTTACTCTGAGGTGTATCTTCCTAGAGGACCTATGTGGCCAATGCAGCAGTTCAGCATCGTAGAATCAAGTGTGATTCTGCAACAGTCTGCAACACAGACTCCCTTTTTTGCTGGTCTAGTTAAGCTTGGCCTGTGTGGATAGAAGTTTTGCTGCTCCTATATGTAGCTAAGGGACTTGTGACTTATCAAAATGAGTTGTTATCAACCAAGAATAGCAAGCCATCAACCAAGAATAGCAAGCCCAAGCTGACATCAGTGTTAGACTGTAGTTCTTGAATCATATCAGTTGCGCGGGCTGAGTGATACTTCCAATCTTCAAGAAGTTATAGATCAAAACTATGGGGAATGAAACAAGGTATGAGCTGTAGTCAAGGAACAAGGAAATACTGCAGAAAAGTAAGAGTAGATACTATGAGAGTGGTAGAGGGAATGAATTCAACTTGCACACTATATTTGAGGGCAGAAAGCATGAGGCAGGAGGGAGGGAGGCCTTGGCATGAGTAAGTGACTAAGGACAGTGTTACCATATCTCAAGATTATGTTGCTTCAGATAGGGGGGAGGATAGATGAGGGAAAGAGAAAGACTTGCAGTTCTCTAAAATGCAAACAAGCTTTTCTGGCTGTATATACCTTCATGCACTACTTGCATATGACTTTTCCTGGTAGAACAAGAATACAGTACTGCTTAACTTCAGAAACTACAAGTGTGAAAACTAATTAGAATAAACAGTGGATAAAGCAAAAGACTGCAGGGACCATGCATCATATTTAAAGTTGAAGAGTTTTTTTTTGCTTGTGATTTTTTTTTGCTGTGTTAGTCTGTTAAAAGATTATGTGGTGTCTCTAAGTCTAAATGAAATGGGAAAAAAAGAAAAAGGAAAATGTTACTATACAAAACCATAAAAGCTTTTCTTAGACATGATGCATTATAAGTATAGAAAGAAATCTGTAACATCTAGTAATAGCAATAAAATGAATATTTTCCATAGGCTTTTCTGTATTCTAAACTGTAAACTGTTTTCACAACAGTTATCTCATGCTGTTTGTTTCATCATAGTATCAAGGTAAGAGGTATGGATTTTTAAGTAACACTGACAGTACAAAGCATATTGAATATTCTCATCAGTTTAGTGGTCAGCTCTCCCTATAGTTAATCTCTAACAAAAAATGACTGTTTTTCAATGACATAATTCCTACAAACCCTAACAACTCGATTACTGAAAAATAAAATTATTATGCCAATTGCTACATTTTTCCATGGAAGTTCATTGAAATGCATGAACGTACTCTTATGCAAAAGAGGAACAGCCCAGCTTTTTTGAAAGTAACTGAGTAGTTAATTCCTAAAACAGTAGAGGAATGTTCCTAGAGGGCTGAGAAAATCCACTGAAGAAATAGTAACACTGTAGAAAGTGCCCACTTTGGCATTGCGCAATAGATGGCGCTATTTTCTTAAATGTTAGGACATGGAAATCTGTTGTAGTTATAAAGCATATATTGACAGCTACTGAAATACTGTCTGATAGTGGTTTTTATAAACTCAGTACAGATACCATGTATAAATGTAAACTTTAGAAACTTACTTTAGAAAAAGATTATATTGCAAAACAAATCATTTACATGTGCAGGATTTAAACATGAAAATATCTTAAAAGCTTTCCCCGATAATGTCATTCCCAGAGTTTAATTACTGCGTGGTTTTTGAGCTCAGAGATGGCAAAAGAGAAAGACTCCCCAACAAGCAGGTTTTCTGTAAGTAATGTAGCTAACAGGATGGATTTTGCCTCTTTAGAAAACATGAAATGTGGAGGTCTGTGGAAGGTGAAAAGGCTAATTTTGCTAGTGGCCGAAAAAGACTCCAAAATTTCCTGTGCAGCAACTGCCCTTGCCATCCATCTTTGCCTGTGGATGCCAGGCGGCAGCTCTTCTCAAAATGAAAGGCCCAGCTCTGGCTGCCTGGAGGGTAGTGCCAAGCACACAGCATGCCCGTATAAACACACAGCTTTGCAGTGAACCAAGAGCTGTGAGACCGCGACTTCCTGCAGAATTCATTAGTACGTAAACTCCCTGAATTGTCCTAATTTCTGCTTGCTGTCCATGAAGTAGGCAAACTGGGGAAATATGTTTTTAGTAATTTTTTTTCTCCAGAATTCATAATTAACAAAAAGCTTCTCTGGTCTCTAAAATACACAAGAAAGGGTAGTAAATCATAAGTAGTATTTTTACTGTTACATAGCCTCCTTGCTGCATCAAAAACTGATGCTGGGTTCTAGTTCCAAGAAAAGAACTCGTATGTATTAGTGTTAATACCCCCGGAGAAAAAAAACAAGTGTATGTGTATATGTGTGATGAAATCCTGAATGTACTCTGCAGAATGAAACACTTAAGTGTAGTAGAATACTTATTTTACCTATGTTGCGTAAGGTATACAACGGCCTTTTTAATTCTTTTTCTTTTTTTTTTTTTTTTTTTTTTTTTTTGCTCTTCACATATCAGGACAAACATTAAGCATGTGTTTGTTTTGTAAAATACAAGCACTGCTGGCAAAACAGTGTTCATGATTTTGATGAAGAGGGTGGAACCCCAAAGCATGAAAATGAAGAATAATTCAAAATTACAGAACTTAATCAGATTAATCAAGTAATTAGATTTTTATATTTTATAAAATTTTATCAGTTTTTATATTTTTGAAGGACTAACTTTATATATAAATCCTTAATATTTTAAGTTCATAGCACATTATATCTACCTAAAATTAAGTTCTTTATGCTAGACCTTAACCAAAGCTCTGTGGAAGATTGCAGAAAGAGCATCATGAACAGTTTAGTGACAAGGATATATATAGATCATATGCATTCCCAGGTCCTGGTTTAAGAGTGTGGAATTATGACCTACATGTAGAATTGAGGTTACAATATTTGAAGGACATCTGATGATATAAATTGCACCAGATATGGAAAGAACTTGACAAGTGAAATTGTTGGCTCATGTTTTAGGGCGTGGTGTTACATAGGGAAATTTCATTATTTCTTAGAATCTAAAGGCAATGGTATGGATTGTTGTTCAGCTGTTTATAACCTTTATTGTACTTGCAAACACATGGGTGTAATGCCTTAAAGGGGCTTCAATGTTCCTTTATAATTTCACTGCTTTATTAGCTACTGTTTCCTGCAAAGAATCTCACAAATGAATATGAAGACGGGTAAGGTGCTGTATTGACAGGTTGTGTCATAGGCTTCACAGTCATCACAGTGTGCATTGTTGGGCAGTATTGTGAACTCTTGCTTGCTCTAAAGGTTTCTCAACATAAAGAATGATTTTGAAATCAAAATGTCATCAAATAAAAAATATGATTATGTTAAGGGTGCTCAGACTAGCATGGATGGAAGAAAGCCAGACACCATGTCCTTCAAATATAAAGGAAAACATCAGCATGTATGCATCATTTGCTTTTAGTCACAGACTTTCTGAACATGCTTGAAATGCCAATAGTTTTATAGATCGTGCAGTTCACTATTCCTCCTTTCTTACCCTTATGAGATTAAATCCATTGCAGCAGTATGACAAAAGATACATTAATCCAGCCAGTGGACCCATGAAGATAGAAACTGCACCTTTTTGTAACAACAGAATTAGTTCAAAGTAGTTGTCTGGAATATAGAGAAAAGTATTTGACTCCATCAGAAGATGGAGTTTGCATCTGTTTGCATCTCCTCTAACTCAAAGGTAATTGTACTGAAGATTTGCATGTTCAACCTCAAACTACATATACAAAATACTCTGTATTTTTCTGATAAACTGATTTTTCATCATAGCTCAACTTGTGTAGCCATTTTGCATCAAAAAAAAAATTGATTGCAACTCTATGAGTTGTATGGGATAGGATTTGTAGGTGGTTTATGAAAGTAAGATAACGCAGTACATCATCCTATACTCTAGTATTGTATTTAATTTCTTCTATTGTATAGCTCTAAAAGACTGCTTTTCAGGGTCAAAACAGACTACTCTGTTGTAAAAGACTACATTTTTAAAAGTTTCAACTGAGACTAAGGCAGACTGGGAATGGCAAGTGACACACTCTTGGGGGTCTCATAATTTATATTCCTTGTAGAAGTCAAGATAGTGCAAGATTCAACAGAATTCAAGTCTGTTCTCAGACCTTTTTTATTATTAAGATAGACATTTGCCATTTTATTCTGGCAACATCTGTTCAGATGATAAGTATATGAAAATGAATAATTCACTGTGTGACACTGTATTTATTTCTATATCGATATTTTATTAGCTGTTTTTAATTATTTGAAACTTCATAGAGTTTATTTTCACACATGTACATACAGACAAAACTAATCATATTTAACCTGTCCTACTACTAAGAATTTGAGGTGTGCTTGAATTCTGGGTAAACTTCCAGGGAAGCAAGAGGGAAAGCAAGAGCAATATATTGCTGAAGGCAATTCAGAAATAAGTATTTATTGCTTTTGCATGACTGTTATTGTTTAGCTGCTTTCCATGTGTACAAGACAAGTGGAGCTCCCAAGAAAAACTTGGAAATAGCAAAGAAGGTACACCAGGTTATGTGTTATTCTGGGTTATGAATTAGGATTTTCAAAAAAGATGTTTGGAAGAGAAATGTGAAGAAGATGCTGTACAATGGAGTTGCTGAAGGAACGACTGTAAAAGATGACAGATAAAAAATCTTAAAAGTCTCTGTTAAATTCTATTTTTGTGAGATTGTGTATAGATTAATTTTCATACAGTTACTATGCTTTATTATGGAGCCTTGTTAGTTGTCTAATTTGCCAGATTTTTGTTTATAGAGTCTTTTCCTTCATTTTCATACAGAAAAATGAACAGTATAAAGATATAAATTAGCATTGGGCAATCATGCTATTTATGTTTTAGTAGGATCTTTTTAGTTTAGTCTTGCCTAGAAAGATAGCGCTTTTAAACTGAGAATGGACTGTTCTATATATAGATACTACTTTGAAATGTTTATGAAAAGTTAAAGGGAACATACATCAAAGGCCAGAATTCTGCACAGTCTAAAGCAGTAATGTGCCTAATTTGAAACCGTAATTAATGTCACTGTATTTAGAAATTATATGAGTTGCTGCCTAACTGACCATTGCTTTTACAATTTTTAATCTATGTACACAATTGCAGTGAGTGCACAGGTTAATTAAATGCTATTGAAAATCTGACTTGGTGTAAAGGTTATATTAAATAAATACCAGAATGAAAAAAAAATTAATTGGTCAGTGTTTTATGCAACGTATTACAGATTTTGTAGCAGGCCCTTGATGTATTTTACATGACACTACTGACAGTCATTTTTATTTTGCTTGCTTGATACGTCTGTTAGTGTATAAAGACTGATTGTTCTTAAATGTTTAAAAATGTTTAAAACGTTAAAATTTAAGAAAATGATACTGAGATCGTGAAAGCATTTTGCATACTAGTCTACCAAGAAGGTAAGGAGGAAGAAATATTTTGGGGGCAGTAATTTAAAGATTCAACAACAACAACAACTGAAAATAAAAAGGCATTTGATTTACTTTTAAAATCACAAATATTTTTAAAAATATAATTGCTTAGAAGGTGGGTGATAGTGATGTGAACTCAGATTACTTCAGAATTATGACTATTCCAAATTATTATTGAGTTTATTTTCTACTCTATATTTAAGTTTCTCTCTCATATTTAAAATATAGATGCAGAATCACTGTCATGCATAAAAATTGCATATTGAACACAAGCAAGCTGATTGGAAGTTTTAAAATGGAGGTCATGTATTCAATGCAAACACTGCAAACAGGTAGCTCAAAGGTCAACAGTTAGCACCCTGCTTCATTCATTAAGCGAAATAATTAATTAATTAACTTCAAGGCCAAATGGATAGACAGTCTAGGGGAGGAAGACTCAATAAACAGCATTTCCCCTCTTTGCTAAATATGTAATTACTGTGTAGCAGAAGAATTTTTTATTTTTCCCTATCAGTTTTACATTTTGAAATTGTATCATGGCTTGTTTTCACAGGGAAACAGGGAATTTCTGCTGTAGTTTCTTTTTAAAAAGTCTTCTGAAAGTGGGATGAACTAGAATTAGACTCTACAACTTTAACAAGTGTTTTAACAACTAAGCCATAATATCAAAAAGGAGAATGTATCTCTCTCTATTCTTTGCATACCTTTTATAACACAAAACCTGCAAATATAAGATCATGTTGTATCTCGAGGATTTTCTCTTAACTTATTCTACACCAGAACTAACTCAGCTATGGTTTAAGAAAAAATACCAATGGCAGAATTGACCAAATCCTGGAATTGTGTGCTGAAGACAAGATCCACAGTTTACTATTCATAGTATGTGTTGTGGATGTTTGAATTCTTGCAGTTGTTTGTGCTTTATTTGTCCTACTATTATGTATAGTCATTATTTTTCACATTTCTTTGTACTAAGCAAATCAGAGAAAAAGTAGGCTTAAAAAATAATTCCTGATAGCTCCAATTTAGTTCTAAATCTTTTGTTTCGGTGTTAGCAATATCACTCTATAAATTCTTAATATAAAAAGCATTCATATTTTGATAATTCACAACCAAGAATCGAAAAGTTAGTTCTAGTTTAGTCAGAAAAGAATTAAATCTTTTACTCTGCTTTGGTGATGTTAAATCTGTTTCTGTGATGTTTCTGTGAAGCTTCTAAATTAGTTCTTTGGTTAGTTTCTGTTAAATAAGATGTTCAAATGACTAGTTTCATTAACATAGGGAAATATGAAATATAGTGACATTTGATGCTTTTATATTGTAAAGTGCCATTCCATAATTCATACAATTTTAGCCATACCATAACCTAAGTTTTAATGCCAGGAAGCCATTTATGGATTTAAATCTGCATTTTCCTACTATAAATAACCACTGCAGTCATTGAAAGAGTAGTAGGTGAATAAATCTGAGTCTTTTAGCTTTCCTATTGTTAAAGCCAAGGTTTTAAAACAGTGTTTACTTGGCATTATCATATCAAAATTAAAAAAATTGATTGAAAAGAAATCAATTAGAGATTACTGAACAATTATGTTTTCATCTACTTATATGTACTTAAGACAATGGTAAGATATTAATTTTGGTAGTTTCTTGTTTGAATTCAGGTTGCTGAGTATAAGAGAAGCGATACTGTGATCTTCTTGAAATCATGCAATCTTCAGAACCTAAACAGCAAAGAAATGAAAAAAATTGGCAACCAATAATACCTTTCCTGTGTTGTGTAACAGAGACAGAAATAGTCCATGTGGAAAACAAGTATGTTGCCGAGAAATCCTAGAGAAATCATAGGCCGGGTGTTATTTCACATCATCATCCCCTCATGGAATCCATGGTCATTACTAGAATAGACGTTCCCCGATTACATAATCGCTCTCGTAGTGGCAGTGTACACAGTGGAGCTGTAAAGGCAATGCTGAAAAATCAGCCCTTGCATGATGTTAAGAAAGAAGCAGGGTCCTTTCCTGATTTAGAGATGGGGTCATTACGTGTGAACATGAAACGCTAATGTTCTCAGTTTTCAGTTTCTTCTTGCCTTTCCTCTAAGAGCAGTATAACCAGAATAACCATAATGACTGCGCAATTGAGTGATTTTGAATGGTAAATACATATGTTCTTTTTATACTTAACAGTGATTCAGGTATATTGAAGAAACCCATCATCATTAAGCCCTCAGGGAGATGAAGAACAAAATGGCTGAAGAGTTTTATCGAGCGTATGAGAGAAACGGTAACTTATTTGCTTTGTTAAAGATCCTCATGGTTGCCAGTTCTTCATCTTTTTCCTAGACAAGTTTAATAATTAAGAGAATTTCTTAGTCTTTCTTGAGGTAGTTTCTGTTTTGAGAAGGACCATCTGAAAACTAAGTTTCATGACCTCAAGCCATTCTAAAGGTCCTTGTGTGGTTTTAGGTGGCAGTACTGAAGGCATATATCAAAACAGAGTTCTATATTCCAGCCCTAATGTTTGATGTTCTAAGTTTTTTTGAAAAGAGTTATAGTAATTTGCCTTTCTCTAATTGATCAAATAATTATAAATGCTAGAGAGAAAATAAGACTTTCCCTGCAATGTATATGAAATTTTGGTTTTCTCTAATTTTAGTTTAAATGGGTTTGAGTAGAAACTCAAAGGTTGTTTAGCCCAGTTTTAATCCTTTAAGACTTGAATAGTGCATCTCCTTTTTCCTTCAGTAACAATGACTCAGACTAGATGCTTTCATTCCCCTACAGAGCTCCCTATTAATATAAAGACTGTCTTTAGATATCTAGAGAGGTGTTTTCCCAGTCTTGCTGTTCTTTCAGCATGGATCACTCTGTAATGAGACACCTACCTCTGTTACTTATTTTTATTATTACTACTACTACTAAAAATAATGTTCTTTTTATTATAACTAGTAAAACTTTTTATTTCAATTGTTATTTTGAATATTAAATTTAATAAAAGTGTCTGGGGTTTTAAGTAAGTTAAGTAAATCAGTAAGATTTTTACTAACTTCTGAATGGATTTTTTTGTGCATATTAGTCCTTGGAGTAATTCAAATATAAATCTGATGAATAGATGGTTTGTTTCTTAGTCTGAAGACATGTCTGGGTTTATTAGAGTTTTATTTTCTTCAATACTTGTGTTGAGCTTTGTTATTTTTAATTATTTCAGATTTAATAGGCTGATAGGTGGATTTTTGTCTTGGAGAGATGAATAACAGCCCTTAAACCAGATACACTGGTTACAGTGAACAGCTTTAACCAGCCTGTCGTAATGAAAGAAGAATGGATTAACGACCTCTCAAGAGATGAAGCTTACTGACATTATACAGCAAACAGAGGAATTTCAATACACTTGATGGGAATATTCCACAATTTTAATATTATTCCACAAATTCCATGGATCTTCTTTGTAAAGGCCCTCACAAGATACTCTTAAAATGTGTCCAATTTAGGCATAAATATATTTTGACTGAGAAGAACCCAAGAATTATGACCTTTACAAAGAAGATTAAAAAATAGCCCTGCGGACATGTGCATGAATAATTACGTACAGCATAGTAAAACATGCTTGATAGTTTCAGTGCTAATAACTCCTAAGGGTAACTGTCAACACAGGAAAAGAGCAAGAAGTGGAGTGCTATTTAAGTTAGAGGCATTCAGAATTGAAAAAGTAATTTTCATTTGTATGGATAAGCAGTAAATATTTTAGTACAAACTCATGCAGAAGATCAGAGCTTAAGGTTTAATATATGTTGCATAACTAGAGAGGATCATTTTGCCTTCAGAACCATTTTCATCAAAACTACACTAAAATGGCGTGCTTGGGAAAAAAAAAACACAATGGTGCTAATAACCTTAATACTGTGTAGCCTGTTGATGTGTTATGTAGCTTGCCGATTGTGTTGACATTATGAAATAAGTCCCAACTGAAGAGAATGAACAGTATTTCAAGATCAGATTGGAGAGATCATCTAAACATATGTTCTACAATATAAACTGCAAAATACATGTTTCTATCCTGAATATGGAAAACAGAAGGAAAGCAGCAATTTTGTAACAGCATTGTACCAGAAGCAGCTCTTTTCTTCAATGTTAGATGTGTAAGGAACTAGGCACAAAATAAACGAAAAATAAAATATCCTAACTCTAAGTAAGCAATACTTACTATACTGTTGTTTATGTAATAGTGAAAACTATTGCTTTCACTGAATTAAAAATCACTCAGTTATGACTACTGACTAGATATACAAGATAAAACTGTCCTCCACCAACAGACCACATATAGTGCAATGAAGTGGAACAAGAAAAGTATTTGTTGCTATGTACGTTGTATGCAAGTCAAGTGAATTGTCTGTAAGGTTATCATCTTTTCTGATTTTGATTACCTCTTTGCCATATCTCCCAGTGGTTTGCATTTATTCTTTCTGAGGATTTTGGAAGGAGATTCCTAGCCTTTCTATTTAGGATGTGACAGTTTTAAAATATGACAAAACCACAGGAGCAAAGGTCAATTTTTAATGTAGGTATCAGAATGAAACATTATCTCCAATACTTGATGAGTTATTACTGTATTTAATACATAGATCTGAGGGTCATCAGGGTCACGTGGCTTGCCAGTCATATATATATACCCTTGAAATCTCTGCTCTTTTTCTCCCATATAACTTACTCACACTGATCTCCAGCTGCCTCCATCTCCATTCCTGAATTACTGTATACGTTGTCTGTAGGCCAGGTTCCCTTCTTTGTCTTCTGATGCATAAAAACTAACCCCAAACCTGACAATAAAGTTTTTCTTTCTCTTCTGATATCAAAGAGATTCCTGAGAACAGTCTCCTGTCTTGCCTAAGTTTTTTTCTTGGCTTGCTCTATACCGAGTGCCTGCCCCAGTGAGCAGCCTTTTGGAGCAAGATTAACTCTGACAGAGGACTTGCAGTCAACTCCAGCAGATAAATGGATTATTTTCAGGCCTGAAATAATACTTTTGCATGTTTGCCACAATCGATTAGTTAGTTTGACTTTATTTAATGCCTGTTAAGAATTACTGAAAATAACAGTATAAAGCAACTTTATATAAATGTATATGTACATGGGCACTCACACACACTCACAGTTTGAGTTCTCTGCTTGTCTCTTTCCTGAATATTGATTTAATTAAGTAATTAATTCATCACACATTCATTAATGTGTGATATTACAGAATTATGATGATCCATTCCTGAAATCTGTCAGGTAATTTCAAGTAATGAGCTAGATCACCTCTTAATCCAGAGTGAGATAGACCAAAAATCCCATATGACTATAAAGATATTCATATTAATATATGTTATTTGAAAAATATTTACTTTTTAGAAATATTTGAGATGACTTTCAATAGTGGCAACTGTAATCAATATCCTCAATGATTTCTGCTGATCTTAGTTGACACAGATCAAATCCAAACCACTTTTTCACCCAAGCTCCTATTATCAAATGTAGAAGGTCCATGTAAGATATTAAGTGTGGGCTTCAACTTAGTCTTTGACAAGAGGTATAGTAGCATTTCTTTTACTGGAATGTGTTTTGCTAAATATATACATTATATATATTCATATATAAATATATATGTGTGTGTGTGTGGATATAAATATCTTATGTGTGTGTATGTATGTATGTGCATACACACACACAAGTTTTTTTGAAACCTCTAGATCATTGCACATACTAATTATCTTCATATTTTCTTTCTTTCCGTTGTTAGATGGCTGTACCTTCCAGCAAATGTGCAACAGCCTGCTCTATGGACAGCAGACGATGAACTGCTCCAGTCACGTAGAGATGTGGTTTCTTCAGAAAAGCCTTTTATGAACAGGGGAGGTAATTAATCAGATGTATCTTTCTACAAAAATTGTACAAGATGCCAAGTCTTGCCAGATGGCCTATGAATGTTATTGAGAAAGAATGTGCTAACACTTAACTGTACGCAGTGGGTAAAATCCACATCCTTTTGAAGCTCAGACTTCATCTACATTTAAAATACCACTAAAGCCAATCCACTTTTGCATAAAACTCCTTTTTAGTAAAATGCTTTTGGAAATGATAATTTGGTTTAAGCCACTGAACTTCATTTTTATTTGAGCTTTGTGTTTTACTTTAATGCTTATTCATAAGATTATTGACTTTTGCATGACAAAATATCCTTATTGCAAACTACTTACCAATTTGGCCGCTGGTCTCTATGCTTTGGAGTTTGTTGCGTTCAAATGGATTGAACATCTGATAAAACAGACATAGATTAAGGAGCCTGCTTAATCTATGACTCTAGTTTATGAAAGGCAATGAGAAGGGTCATAGGTACTGTAAGAGGTTTAATTGATGATTTCTTCTCTAATAAAATGAAATGTATTTCTTGTAACTGGAATGCAGGTTGTAATTCTTGATAACCTTCTGCATCACAGTCCTATTTCAAAGAACTACTGTATGAGATTTACCCCCAAAAAACAGTGAATTAAATAACTGGATGTGAGGAGCACAAAGAAAATTCCCGCTCTCCTTTGTTCAAGACTGAACTTAATAAGCAAGGTTAACTGGTGTAGCAAACCACTTCTGACCTGTGTAAATAGGGATATGAAATTGAGCTGTCATCTGCTAAACAGATTAAGTCCTTTCTTTGGGCCATTTTTAATCCAAATTAAATTAATAATGCAGAGACACACACATAGATTGAAAGATAATTCTTAGTAGGTGCCTTATAAGGTGGCCTCTGATTTAATAATAAGAAAAAAATTTCTGTCCGATTTTGCAAATGAAATTGAAACAACAGTTCAGACACAGTTTTTAAACTTTGACTCATCCCAAATTATCAGCAGTGGTCCTCAATTATCATTTCACTGCTGTGTCACTCTGAATTCATTTGCATTCTTGGTTCATTATAGTTGTCAGCATTTTTTCCGAGCTCACTGCTTCATACTTCAGTTGGTGCCTTACAGTTTTATATCTCCCTGTTTCTTTGACCTCTATATCTTATAATATTACAATCCTCCCTTATGCTAACTTAAATCTACCTAATACTCAAATAGAGCTTGAAATCTAAAACCTGATTATCCTTCCACTTCTGCAAGGGATGAAATGATGATCCTCTTTTGAGAGGTGATGAAGGAGCAGTAGCAATAATCCTAGCTTCTTTAGGACTCCACCAGAGCTCTGGGCAGACAGAAGTCTCAACATTTTGGAAAAAAAGGGGCAAAATTAGAACGTACTATGTGACATACTATTTATTTCTGAAAGTGATTTTACGTCATCTAGAAGATGTTCAAGCAGTCTGCCATGTTAGAATTTTAAAAAGTTGAATTTAACATGGTTGACAACTTACCCTTGAAAACACGCCTGATAATGAAAGATTTTTCTTTGATTTTTATTAGAAATATATTTTTCATTTTGTAAATATCAGATGCTTCAAAATTTTATATGTATAATAACATCCAATCATTTCTTCAAGGAATTTCAGCAAATCTAAAGGAAATTTCACTCATAATGTTTTGGAATTAATCAACTTTGATGGAGTTCTTCAACTAACTGTTACACTGCCTTGTCCTCCTTTTACAGTGGATCTTAATACTTTATGAAACTTCTTTTTAATGCACTAATTGACTTAAAAAACATGTAAAAAGAGCCCTAGTGAGTTAGGATTAATAATCAAAAGCTCACTTTTACTACTTCATTGTTTTTCTCTTCCCTTATGTTGTCATCTCACCTGCAAGTAAATTGCAGGCTTGCTGCGTAGGATTTAGTGATCACTTACAACTCTTTCTTACTTTCTCAGATACACTGGAAAATCACAGAAGTGAAAAGTTTGGTGAGACTGGACTAAAATTTTATGTATAAATGAAGGCCCCAAACTGTCCTTCCCTGTACACCCACCAAGATATGAGCTGTGGTAATTCCTGCTTTGGTAATCCCTGCAGAACAGCATGCGAGTGTCTCTGATTTCCAAAATCGTAAAATTATCCTGGCTCTATGAAATAAGAGTTCCTTTTGTCCCAGCATAGGGAGGAAGGAACCCCAGCCTGCAAAGAGTAAAGATGTATGAAGTTCTGTTCTACTCCGTGGTTAAACAAAACATAATTCTTCGTGACTTTCTAATTTGTTATTCTCTAGGTAAAAATAAAAAGTAACATCAAAGTTCAGCATTTGACCAGAATAGGTGTTTTGAATTCCTTTGAACAATAGGGCTTCTATTCCATAACGAAATGGACGTATTTAAAGGTAAGCTTATATTCATTCTTAAGCGAATATTTTAAGTTATGTAATTTTCCTCCCAAATGCTTCACTTCTTTTGCTGTGGAAATACTCTGGTTAAGCTTTACACTTGTGGTCATAACTGTCAAACATCACAACTTTTTATCAAAACTTGTAATTTCTGGAAGGCTTTTAAAAAATTTCATCAGCTATTTCAAAGCCACCGATCAGATTTCAGTAATTTTAGATGGATGAGAAAACATGTTTATTATTAAACTAGAAAGGTACAAACATCTCTGAACTTGACAGCATCCCATGGAAGATATATTTCCTGCTGCTACAGGAACATTAAGGTGATCCGAAGGTAAATCAGCAGTGACAGATCAGTGACCATACTGCACGCTCAGCGTCCTCAAGAGAACCGTGTTTGTCTGCATAAGTCATGCTTTTCTTGTCTAAACAGTTTTCTTATCCATAATAAACGTGAGGATTTGATAGCCATAAAGTGTTTGTTTGCAAAGTGTTCTCAAGTAAAATAAAAAATAGCTCATGCTGTGACTGCTTCCCTTTCTGTACTTACTGGTCTACAAGTTAGGACAGAGCAGTATATAAATTGAAGTCTGTGACATTTTAATGTTGCTGTAGCAGCTTCAAAATAGAATACATTTAAATCAATTACAAAAGAAGCCAAGATAAGATTTGCAATATTGCCAAATATGCAAAAGGCACCTCAGGAGTTTCTTTCTTTTATCTCTGTGGACTTTATATGCTTACATTTCTACTGGTAGTAGTAGAAAATGCTCCGTATTTATACATAAGAATAAAAATTATTTATAATTATAAAGGGACATTATGGGTAGCTTTATGCAATGGACTTCTTCCTTCAAATTGTTTTTAAAGAAGCTATGTGATTACTTAGGAAGGGGCGGAAGCTGTTCTGCTTACTTAAACATCATGTGTGTTTTGGGATGGCTTCCAATAATAAACTGCTAAAAATAATCTTATTCTAAACTACCGTTTTCTAATTTTATTTTAAACAATGTCCAGTTTAGGAATATGAAAAAAAATATTACTGTTATGACAGAAAAAGAATTGTTATCATTTTGCATTAACACCAAACTCCCAATTTTCTTCTAGCTCTTACTAGTACTGTCCATCACTGCTCCAAGAACACGGGGAGCAGCAGATGAGACCACTGTTTTGTGACAGATTGCTCCATATGAGATTAGCCAAAGAACTGGTAGCTTTCAGAATCTGTGCATAAAGTCTACAGTAATTTTACTGTGCTTAGTATCATGTCGGAAACAATAGTTGTGAGCAAAAGAGAAGCAGAAATAGGGTTGGTAGAATGATTATCGCAAATACAGCAGCTATGATACAGTCTACAACATATAGGTGATAGCAACATCAAAAGCAGTATATTTTCAAGGATTTAGTTGCCATGATATCAGTACACAAGAGGGTTTTCTCTGGACCAGCCAAGCATGTTCAAACTTGGGAAAGGGAGGGGATCAGCCTCCTGCTGAGGCCTTCAACTAGGAAAGTTGTATTTCCATTTTGCAGCACAATAAAATTAAGCTCATGTACTTTTTTTGAAAAACAAAAAATAAAAATACTGTTATAAAATGATTGTATGCAAACTTTTCTCATTCTTTTTCGTCTTCAGATTCTCCATATTCATGTTTAACATGACTGAGATGACACAAGCTGTATTACGTCCTCTGTGAAGAAGGATTTGGATATGTTCAGATGAGGTGCAATGAACGAGAAAAAAAAATCTAAAGTATTCTTATTTGTAACTTCCCTTCTTTAGGGATATAGCAGCAAAAGAATCTACAAAAATGCTGTATATTCATATGCAAGTACTAGAGTACAGTTAATTTTAGCTTCATACTTAATTAAAATTCCTTATAGTATTTTCTTGTGAAAAAAGAAAGGTAGGTAGGTTCTATTTCCAAAAAAAAAAAAAAAAAAAAAAAAAAAAAAAAAAAAAACAGAAAGAAAGACTTGGTGTTACCCCCTTTAAGACTTAATCTTGCTGTTACTCATTATTATTAGATCAAAAAAAAAGTAAAGATACTAAATTAGGTGACTTGAAAGGATATGAAATACATCAGTAGCCTCTTCTTCAAAGATAAGAGTAAAAAAGCTGCCATGATCATACCTACAAGGAAAAAAAAAGATATAACACTAAAAAGTTACCAGTTGGAATTTTTACTTGTCTTTCTTCCTTTGATGGACAAAAACCTTTTGAGATGAATCCAGACTTAAAAACACTGAAATTACTTAAATACAGTACAAGAGTTAACCTTTTTGACTTCTCCAAATGTCCCAAAACCTACTAGAAATGTTCAAGGCAATTCAATAAAATGAATTCAAAGCACTAACATCTCATCTGCAACTGTGAGCTGAAATGAGCCTTTTATTTGAAAAGCTCTTTCTCTTTCCATTTCCCCATTTCTCCTCTTTTTTTTCTATGACTTTCTATTCTTTCTGTTCAGTCATTTCCCCCATCTTTCCCATCTGTCATTGTTGTTGTCTCCTTTGGGCCTGTCAGTCCTATTTCAGGTGCAATCCCTAACAGGAAAGGAGGAAATTTTGCTTGTAGGAATGCCATGTGAAGTGTTGGACGGGATACTTGGAATCTTGGAAATGCCACTGTGTTAGAAGTTGAAAGCAAAAGACAATTAGTACCACCAAAAAAAAGATTCTGTGACCATTCCATGATTCTTTGAGGTAGGTACTGTTTGGGAATTTAAAACTTGAGGAGGAAAAAAAAAAAAAAAAGTGAACATCTTTGTTCCATATTATGCCTTGGATTTGCCTAACAGACATGAACATATTGAGCTTATCACAATTACAAATAGTAGCATAAACATTTCACCAAACTCTAAAGTAATAATAAAGAGTGAAATAAAACTGTTACATGTTTTTATTGTAATTATTAAAGTATCACAGTTAATGGAAAGCCTTATTTTCAATAATGTCTCAGCTGAAATTGGGACCCTGGTGTTAGTCACTATCTATTTAGAGTAAGAAAAGAGTTTCTGTCTAAAGGAGCCTATAGTATCACAGCATAAACATTTTTTACACTTAATTAAGCAGATGCATGATGAGAAGGAAAACGGACATGCGGACAAAAAAGTACATTGGTTTACATTAAACCTGCGAGCCCTTAATGAAGGGAAAAAAGAGCAACAAAGAGGTGGTTTACTGATAGTCAATTGCTAATTGAAATTTCTTACAAAGAAGATGGTACCTACCACTGAATTGAATCAAACTTGGTATACCTTTCATTTCAATATAATATGACCTAGTCATCTCCTTGTAAAAGGCTTTCTAGGCTATCTTGTTTGGACTTTTCTTGGATGTACAGAGTAGAATTTAAATCTGTCAGTAAAATAAAAACACGTGAAGAAAAAATATTTGGGGAGATACAGAAGAATGAAGGTCAAAACCTCTCATGAGAGAAGAATGAACCACTTCTGTAGTTCAGCTGGATCTAAGCTTCACTTTTATCCACCCTTCATCTACTGAGCACTTCAAAAGCTTGCAGTCCTTTTTAAATGTTCTCTACAGGTAACATCTGCAAATAATATGGGCATTTCTGAAAAAACAGCCATGGTTCTTTGTTGTGTGCTAGCTGCAAAGAGTTCCCAATTAGGATTACAGCTCATCAAGACAGTGCCAGCAGCTTTCTGGGTGGTTAAGCCTTCAATTTTAATTGAACTGCCTTTAGCTGGTGATAAAATCTGTCTTTTTAAAGAGGTAAACTTACATGGTTTCTGTAGCATGTTAAATTCAAATTGAGTTTCCATTTAGCATAATTACATGGACTGGCATCTAATTGATTTAGTTGAAATGTATATTTTATTCATCGAAGTGTAAGAAAATGTCATTCCTTTATGTACACTATCCTTATTTTTTTCTCTTTCATTTCACGATATTTAATATGTGAGGAATAAGACAAGAGAAGAGTTCTCTGATTGAAACAGAAGATGCTTCAAACTTTCCTTCAAATGAAGGGAAAGTTTAAGGAATTATTATCAATCTTATACTGGAAAACTTCTGAATGCCATATAGTTAGCACAGTGTAAAATTCTGAGGAATTTCAGGAGTTCCCGTATATTAATCAGCTCCTCCACTGGTTTTTAAGACGCTATGATCAGAGATCGCTAGTGTTTTTTCCAGCTTCTTAAGCTGCAAAAGCAGCATCTGGGAAAGTATGTTTTTTGAAATACTCAGTAAAGTATGATTATAAAACAGTTTTTCTCCAAGAATAGCATGACAATCTCTAAGGAAAGGGAATTATTCCACTGTAAGAAACACATAAAGCAGTTTTAAATGGAAATATTCATTGGCAAAATGCAAGCAATATATTATTTAAATCTTATATATGAATTAAAGTATTTAAAGTATTTAGATTCATCTCTATATAGAGAGTAATAATGAAATAAATTATAAGCTTATATAAGTTGTAAGTACTAATGAAATAAAGAGATAGCGTAAGGATATCTTTTAACTATTTCAGGTTATTTCTAAAATTCACAGGACATCATTGGAACTTGCCACAATTGCATGTGGTGGTGTTAATGCTGTTACTGGTAAGAATTCAGTCTATCCAGCAAAACAGGTAAGTACAACTTGCTTTAAAGTAACTCCTCAGATAGGTTTTTATAATATCCGTAAAGACAGTGGTCTCCAGAATGGAGATAAGCAAAAAGGTGTGGTTTGCTTTCTGTCTTTATCACTGTGCAGGCATGTGTGGCAGCAAAATAATCTGCCTGTTATATTCAAGGTCACTGGTCCAAGGGGTGGTATTTAGCACAGTGAGAAGGTAGTTCTTGATCTTTATTTGCATAATATTCAAAATGAACAAAAAAGTAAGATTTTTAAGAAATTGAGGAACAAAAGCTATTCTGCAAAAGTAATTTTGAAAATCATGCATGTTTTTTATCAGAACCAGTTCAAAAATTCAATATTTCAATCCAAAATAATCACCAGTTAAATATATGACTGATGATCCAACTTCCAGCAATCTGTTGCAATCTTCTCAGGACATAAGTGTTTAGGGGAGATACCCACAAGTCAGTCTGAATGTACGTGATTAGTACACAAGAGATTGTTTGTTTGTTTTTTGTTTTGGGGTTTTTTTTGGTTTGTTTTTGGTTTTTTTTAAGAATCACAGTATCCTTTCAAAAGTTCTAATCTTAGATAACAGAATATCTGCCGCTCAGGATTATCCCGTTGTCAGGAGACCTGAGCTGTTTTTAGTCCTTTTATGGTACTAGAGGAATCCAGAGTTAACTTTTCTGCTGTACTAATAAATGAGCATAACAAAACATTGAAGTGATCAGACAATCAGGTTAAAGATTTCTAAACTTTTTCCTGACTGTTTTTTTTTTTTTTTTTTTTTTTTTTTTTGCTGTTGTTCTATCTGCCCCTTTTTCGCTAACAACGAAGTTTGATGTTAATGAGGGAAAAAAAGCTCAAATTTGTTATGCTATGAAGAAAAAGTTAATTATCTTCAAAAAGGAAAAGAAGACTTACCAATCAATTTTCAGGTAAACCTTGTATGTCTAACACTTTGCAGCAGGGGAATGAATTTTTATTACTTGATCAGGTGTTTCAGATTCCTGTTCATTCCTAGTAAAGACTCTCTTTATAACATTTATAAAACTTTATTACAGCTATGAAAATAAGATCAGATTTCATAAATCAAATCTTCAGGAACTAAATCTCCAAACTTCAAGGACATGATCAAGCTTAATGCATCTGTTCTGATAAATTGTGTGTTTCTTGTAATTTGTATGAAACTTTTTTTTCCTTAGACAAACAAGATTTTCTTTGAAAGTAATTAAAAAAGTTATTTGAGAAACATTTTAAAAATATACAAATTATAATGAGTTGATATTATAGGTCAGTTTGGATATACAGGCACATTTGTTCAAATTATTTAAAAATTAAAATCGAACACTGCATAGTTGGTGTCTCCTGAACTCTTCTGTACAGTCATCAGGTCTTAGGCAGCTAGTTGGTGTTCTTGTGCATGTATAGAGAGTAACTATGAGCAAGCATATATTCGGCTTGTCTCAGTAGATAATTGTGTGTGTTTTGAGTTAGGTAATATAAATTTATTCTAGAGATTTCAGAATTAAACAGTAGTATTAAGAGATGGGAAAATTAGGAAGCAAGTATTTGTGGTACTTGAGCACACGTATCTGCCTGAGGTGCAGTTGACAGATTTCTCCAGAGGAGATTGGTGAGACAGTCAGAATTTGGAGCCTAGTTTAGTTTCTGCCAAATACCTCCTGGGAATCCAGTCTCTATTTATTCTACATACAGCCTAAAGACATGAGCTTCTTAAATTAGATTTTTCAATTTGGTACCTAAAACTAGGTGGTAAAAATATCTCATTAAAATTCATTTTCAAAGACTTATCTTGCAAATCATGCCTAGTGTTTTCAAGTTGATTGTAATCATTTAAATTGTCTATTGTAAAATACATTCATCTTCTGGAATTGTACTAGAACTTTTCTAACCGTTTTCCCTATTGTGTGAAAATGTATGCTGAAGGAGAACGTATCTAAGGGTTAAGAACGAGCATTAGAAAAAAGAGGATACACATCCCCTGCATTTCGGGATGTTCAGATATACCTATCTGTGTTTCCGAACACAGAGTATATTCCAATTTTAGTCCAATGTTCTTGATTTATTTTATTTTTTTACCAGAATACTAGAATGTGGTAGGTGAATAGCCTAACTGATTTTATGCATTAAGAAAAAAAAATGATATACGTCAATGCAAATTTTAGCATAGGCTTGATAAATGCCCTCTGAAAAAGACTTATGTAAGCTATGGTTCTTTAGCTTATGTTATTTAGCGTGATTTAAGCAGCCATAAATCAATAGTCTAGAAATGTCGTGCTTTAAGCAGTTTTGATCTTCGTAGTTTAGATTTTGGTAAAACTTTAGAGGGCGTATTAGAAAAAAGCAATCGCAAAGGAAAAAATAAGTCTTGTATTAACCAAATATTAACCAAAAATATGTAAGAGAATGGCTTCCACCACAAAGAATATACAGGCATGTGTATATGTCTGCCATATCACAGAATCACAGAATGGTTAAGGTTGGAAGGGACCTCTAGAGATTATCTAGTCCAACCTCCCTGCTCCAGCAGGGACAGTTAGAGTATGTGGCACAGGGTGGCATCCAGGTGGGCTTTGAAGATCTCCAGAGAAGGAGACTCCACAACCTCTCTGGGCAGCCTGTGCCAGGACTCTGTCACCCTCACAGTAAAGAAGTTCTTCCTCACATGGAGGTGGAACTTCCTGTGTTTCAACTTACACCCGTTATCCTTCGTCCTGTCACTGGCCGGCACAGAGAAGAGCCTGGTCCCATCCTCCCTACAGCCATCCCTCAGGTACTTGGACATGTTGATCAAATCTCCTCTCAGCCTTCTCTTCTCCAGACTAAACAGGCCTAGCTCTCTTAGCCTTTCCTCAGACGATAGATGCTCCAGTCCCTTAATCATCTTCATGGCTTTCCGCTGGAGCCTCTGTAGAAGCCCAGCGTCCCCCTCTCGTACTGGGGAGCCCAGAACTGCACCCAGTGCTCCAGGTGCGGCCTCACCAGAGCTGAGCAGAGGGGCAGGATCCCCTCCCTTGACCTGATGCAGCCAGGATCCTATTGGCCTTCTTGGCCACGAGGGCACATTGCTGACTCATGGGTAACTTGTTGTCAACCAGGACTCCCAAATCCCTCTCTGCAGAGCTGCTTTCCAGCAGGTCAAGCCCTAAGCTGTCCTGGTGCCTGGGGTTACTCCTCCCCAGGTGCAGGACCCTGCACTTGCCCTTGTTGAACCTCATGAGGTTCCTCTCCGCCCAACTCTCCATCCTGTCCAGGTCTCTCCGAATGGCAGCGCAGCCCTTGGGAGTGTCAGCCACTCCTCCCAGTTTGGTGTCACCTGCAAACTTGCCGAGGGTGCCCTCTGTGCCCTTGTCCAAGTCACTGATGAACAAGTTGAACAGCACCAGGCCCAGTACTGACCCCTGTGGGGCACCACTGGCCACAGGCCTCTAACCGGACTCGGCCCCATTTATCACCACCCTCTGGGCTCTGCCATCCAGCCAGTCCTCAATCCACCTCACTGTTCACTCGTCTAGTCTGCACTTCCGGAGCTTCCCTATGAGGATGTCATGGGAGATGGTGTCGAAAGCCTTGCTGAAGTCAAGGGAGACAACATCCACATCTCTCCCATCGTCCATCCAGCTGGTCACCTCATCGTAGAAGGCTATCAGGCTTGTCAACACGACTTTCCCTTGGTCAATTCATGCTGACTGCTCCTGATCACCACCCTTTCTTTCACATACTTAGAGATGGTCTTTAGGATGAGCTGCTCCGTCACCTCTCCAGGGATGGAAATGAGGCTGATTGGGCCTATAGTTTCCTGGCTCGTCCCTCTTGCCCTTATTGAAGACTGGAGTGACGTTGGTTTCTTCCAGTCTACCCTCCTCCCCCGTCCTCCATGACCTCTCCAAGATGATGGAGAGCGGCTGAGCAACAACCCCCGCTGGTTCCCTCCGCACTCTTGGCTGCATCCCATCCAGTCCAGTCTGCCTAAATATTCCCTAACCCAGTCCTCTTTGACCAGCAGCAAGTCCTCCTCTCTCCTGGTTCTCTCTTGTCTCCTGGCTCTGTAGCTCATGGGGACTGGCCTTAGCAGTAAAGCCAGAAGCAAAGAAGGCATTTAGTAACTCTGCCTTCTCTGCATCCTCCACCACCAAGGCACCCTCCCCATTCAGCAGCAGACTAACATTTTCCCTGGCCTTCCTCTTGCTGCTGATGTATTTGTGGAAGCCCTTCCTGTTGCCTCTGACATCTTTCGCTAATTCTAATTCCAAACAGGCCTTGACCTTCCTCCTTGCATCCCTGCATTCTCTGATAATGTTCCTATATTCTTCCCATGTGGCCTGGCCCTTCTTCCACGTTACGTACGTGCTCTTTTTCTCATTAAGTTTATCCAACAGCTCCTTGCCCATCCACACAGGTCTTCTTCCCGCCTTGCTTGACTTCTTTCTTATAGGAATGCACCGATCCTGAGCTTGGAGAAAGTGCTACTTGAATAGTAGCCAGCTCTCTTGGACCCTTTTTCCTTCTAGGACCCTTGCCCAGGGGATTCCTCCAAGGAGCACCCTGAAGAGGTCAAAGCTAGCTCTCTTGAAGTCCAGGGTTGCAATCCTACTTCTTGTCCAGCTTCCTCCTCGCAGGATTGTGAATTCCGTCATCTCGTGTCCGCTGCAGCCAAGACTGTCCCCAACCTTCACACTTCCTACTAGATCATCTCTGTTTGTTATTATCAGGTCTAGCAGCGCCCCTTCCCTTGTTGATGCAGGCGGTTGATGAGCCAAGAGGTTATCTGCAATGTTCTGCAGGAACCTCCTGGACAACTAGACTTCTTTCTGAATCTATTCTGAAAAACAGAGCTATTTCCAACTCTTTTTTTTTTAAGCTGAATAAGACAAACTGAGTGTGATTTTTTTAAAAATATCTGTTTGTTGTATCTTAATTACTTGATTATTCTAGTGAAAATTTATTTTGGCATGCATGTAACAGTTATTTTTATGATATATACATTTTATATTTTTTTTCTTTTGAGATGGAGCCTTGTAAAGCTTAGATTATAATGCCTTAGAAATCCTACAACAAGCTATAGAAGAATCCTGTCTAATTTCAAATTGATTGAAATCCCCTACTAGTTTCAGGAATGTTTGCCTGTCTGGCTTGACAGGCAAAGTATACAATATAGATAGAATGACAGAAAGCATGAGTGGCAAGTGCCTAGGCCTACCTCAGAAACAGTTCAAGAGAAATAGGTCCATACTGTGTAAAGTAGTCTTGAAGCCCTAATCATGAGTTGAAAAAAAAAATGATTAGCTACCTAACTTCCCAGTAAATGCAAGCCTACATCTCAAAATCCCATCACAAAGTCCCTTAAGTGCAATGGCTAATGCAGGAACAGTGTTAAAATCTAGGAGTCAGTGCAACCAGGAAGTAAGGTGTTCCATATAATCTGTCAGAGTTTAATACAATGTGTGCTTTTACAGTATTGACTACTTTGGGAACAGTAAATTCATGCAAAACCTTAAATGCAGAGAAAAGCCCCATTCCAGATGAGGGCATGGCTTTTTGTGCCTCATTTTCCTCTTAAATGAATCATTTTGATGGTTTAAGTATCAGGTTTAAGCAGAACTTGAACTTTTCTTCATCATTCTGGCTACTATGATTTAGTGTCTGAGTCTTCAGCTCTATAAAGAAATATAAAAAGTCTTATTATGCTGTCATATTTATACATTTTTGTCATGTTTGTACATCTATATGTAACATTTTAATTGATCTGTAGAGCAGCCTGAATTCTAAGCTGCTATTAAAACTTGTTTTTAATCATAACTGTTACTTTCTTTTATAATTAAAAAAAAGAAAAGAAGCTAAAGCTGTTAGCTGGGGTCCTGGGTACATACCAGAAGCTCAAACTGAACTGATTCCTCATGTGTTCTGTCTGCTTCCTTTGGAAACTTAGGCAAAGTTACCTGACTGGCAGAGATTACTCCCTTCCCCTCCCTTCTGCGCTCTGCGGGTCAGCTGTGCCCAGCATTGCGCCCTGGAGGGGGAGCCCAAAAGGAAGGTAAAAAAACTGACAGTTCTAAATCTCCCTCAAAGATCTAATTTTTAATTGCAGTGAAGGGATTGACAAGTTTTTGGTAATTTTATAGACCCATTGAAGTAGATTGGAAGTCCAAAGCCTCCTTTATGAAACCTTTTTGCAGCCTGGTCCTTGGCAGCTCCGTAGTGCACACAGGAGAGAACATGACTCAGTACAGAACGCAGCTGCAGGCTCTACCAGTCTGGGAAGAACTACAACTTGCAAATTACCCTATTGGATCTGTTTTGCTCAGAAATTAGAATTAACATGAAGAGTCCCCTTGCTGCCACCTTGCCAAGGGCCACCTCGTGCTGGGGAGCCATCCAGACATGGGACCGGGCAGGTCGGGAGGCAGCCTGGTGAGTGTGAAGCGAGGCGCCTGCAGCCTGGGGCGCGTGGGGAGGTACCAGCCTCAGAAAGGCTTCACAGCGTGTTTGCAGCCCACGTGGCTGGCGCTGGCTACCTCATCTTGCAGGTGAGTTATGCTGCTGAAATGTTGCAAGCTTTAACTGCGAGTTTCTGTGTCTTTCCAAACAACTTTCAAAGTCAAGGTAAGCATGGACCTGCACTTGCTATGCTGAGAGAAAAAAAAAGAATTCTGGCACTTCCTGATGGGAGATTTCATGAGCATCCAGTTTGTGATTTGAGCCACTCACTTTTGCAATGGAGATTTATTGCATTCACCTGAGGAAATACTTTGCTTTTGGATGCTTGATAACATCTCCCTGTACTTAACCAGAATCCTTAAAGTGTACAAGGCTGCAGTGTATGTACGTTTCTCTTTTATGACCTGTTAGGTATGTTTTGGAATTCCCTGACAGATTTATTGTAATTGTTCCCAAATACATAAATATGGTTCCTCTAGTAGGTAGGTACATACTTAAAATATGCTCCTTGGCATGGGTCTAGTCTAGGGAACTATGTAATTCACTGGAGAGCTTGGCACTTCCAATGGGCTGTGAAAGTGCGGAGGACAGAGTGCACAGCTCACGGAAGCAGGTAAGCAGCAGATCCACTGACCTATGAATAAATACTTTATAGTTTAACATCTCTTCTGGTGAAGTAGTTGTCATCTTGTTGTCCAATGGAGAGTTTTTTTAATCTCAGTCTATGGATGCACTAAAGCTTCCATGATAAAGGATTCACATTTGCTCCCTAGCTCATTTGCATACAATGAAAAATGCAGCAATTATATTTATTTACATGGCCTTACTTGTGGAGCAGAAAAGCTGGAGGGCATAGATAGACTGGGTTATTGATTGTGGATTGATTATATTCATACATCAAATGCAGAAGTGGCTTGCTTCCAAGTGGTTATGCCTTTTGTTGGGGCTTTGTTTTTGTTCTTGGAAAAGGAAGCATCTGGTAGTGACGTGAGCCTTTCCTTAAAAATAATACATTTGAGGTTAGGATATGGCCCTGTGACAATCAGCAATGCCAAAAGAAATCCATGTGCTTCTGAGCTGAAGCACTGATGAGGAGGCAGGGAGCTTGGATGAATATTCTCCCTTTATATGGTGCTTAGGCACTCTGTTTTCTTAATTAACATGTTTTCTCTCTTTTCTCTCTCTGCCTATTACAGGCTGTGGAAATAGTCTGTGATGTATTTGTATTCTGTGAGTGTTCCCCACTGAGTGAAGCATAGTCTGCTCTTTTATTTACAATTCCTAAAAAAGTGAATATACATTTTTACTCATTTGCATTGTTAAAGTTGACAGAATAGATGTCTGTCTCGGATCATTCTGTACTTTGTGTGACCAGACCTTTCTTCTCTCTTTTTGCCTTTTAGGAACACCAGCCAAGATGACTTACTATGGGTAAATGACAGTATGGCAGCACTATTACATGCAAGTCCTTCATAAATCAGCCAACTAGGGAGGAAGCCTTCTTGTGGAATTGAGAGGCAATTGCATCCTCTCAGGTACTTGCCCTAAACTGATAAGGAAGGGAAATTTTAAAAGGGCTATTTTAAATAACTTACTGTGTTAAAATAGTATAATTTAAGCTTTGCATGTGTGTGTGTGACCGTATGGTATATGCTTGTATGGTGGCCATATAAAATTTTAGATAGCTGGTTGGCTATTGATTCACTGATGCGTGGTCAAGAAACGCGAACTTTGATTCTGACTTTTTGTATAACTTGCAGCAAGTGTATAACTTCCTTTACACTTTGCCTATAAATTGAGAACAACTCTTTCCACTTTCCCATTGGTGTTGTTATGCAGAGGGTCAGTCCTAATATGAAAATAAATATGTTTTTAATCTGTGGGCCATCTCCTCAGCCCATTCCAAGTTGGAATGGTTTTATTAAATCCCTGAAGACACTTGGGTTTATGCAAGCTGAAGGTCTGATCCATACGTTTTTATTGAGAGGTCCTCTGTAGTTCTGTCCTCTGTAGCCTATGCAAGATTGGGCTTTAAATAGTGGAGATGATGTGAAGTCTGGAAGGAATCTGTAAATGTTACTTATTAATGATCTCTATTAATAGAAAGAAAAGAAGCCAGTGTTGAATTTTTCAGATTGCCATTGCATTTCAAATCGAAGTAAATTTGATTCTGCTGGCTGTACGTAAATGAAATAGATCACCATTGCTGCTACGTTGGTGGTTCCCCCCACTTTGCTTTGGTGGCACATTGCAAAACTTGAACATGAAAATTATATGCAACTTCAGTGCACTTCCTTTATTAAAAAAAAAATGTTACTTATACTCTGAATAAAAGAGAGAAATGAAGTCAAACAAACGCCAATATATGTCCTGGCTACTTAGTTGAATATATTGTAACTTGACCATATCCAAAAACGTAAAATTATTTCACTCTAGTTTTTATCTTATGATGCTGTGTGATCTGTTTATTTCTGTTCCACATTCACGCTGAGAGAGTTAATATTAAATGGAGAGCGGGATGAACCACAGTCTCCAGAGGGAATATTTCACTGTTCTCCAAGGATTTTTTGTCCTTGTCACATATTCTATAGCTTCTGTACATGGCTGAGCTATTCTTTCTAGATGTGGTCAAATGAGGAAATTAGTTTTGGCCCCTGCCATTTAGGCTTTCAAAAGAAAAAGCCTGAGGCGAAGATTTTATTCAATAACCTCCTACACCCCCGCATAGCAATCAAGTGCTTTCAGTACAGCCAAAAATGGATTTGTGCAGCTGTGAAAAGTACTGGTGTTTTACAAAGGACAGTCCATCTCAGAGGTAGTTTATTAGTGGAACAACCCTTAGTGGATGGAAAGTATCTTCAGCATTGCAGATTTGGGGCCATGCCTTGGTCACACGCTGTAGAGACCTCGGCAGCTTTTTTGACTGTCACCTTGTGACTCTGGCTCTTTTGCCCGTCACTCTTTTACTAATCACAGGGCAATGGGTGGTATTTCATAATCTGTTATAATAACATGTTTATCCTTAAAGATGGATTCCATTTAGCAGTGTGTTGAGTTTCAGGTTAAGTTAATGCTATCACTTATGCAGGGTGCCCATCTACTTATTTATATATTTTATGTTCTCTACTGTTTCTTTATGTTTGATCAGTCTGCCTGGTTTCAGTCCCCAAAAGGTATGGAAATGGCAGGGTAATGGATATCATTTGCTTCACAAAATTGTGCTGGCTATTTACCACCATAGGCTACTGATGCTGCAGAAATCAGAGTATTAAGGGTGAATGATGAAAGAGAGTGAATACACTCAATTTTCCTCAACTAGTGGATTGTGTTGGCATGAGGCACTCAGCTCTCTAGCTTTAGGGTATCAATGTTAGAATATATATAGCAAGAAGATGCTACCTCCAGGCTTCTTGTCTATAGGCAGACATTGGCATCAAATGAGGAAAGAATATGAAGGAGGTTAAGGTGAAAGTTGCAAGCCTACACCAAGCAATAATACAAATGCATGTACTCTGTGATGATTGATAGTCCACGTGAATCTAACTTTTTTTCTTTCTGATGGAGCTAATGAGAAACAATGATCCTGATTCTATTTTTCTATTTCCCTGATGAATGCAAGTTTACTTCCCCCTGCCTCTGTTCCTCATGTCTATTTGCAATTCTCTATTTCACTAGAACTTCTATTACTTTTATCTCTATATATTTTTATTTACAGTATTCCCATTTTCCTTTCTTCCAGAACTGATGCACATTAGCTTATTGCTAAAGTTTTTTCCCATATGTTGATTTCTTTCCTTTGTAGAAGAATAAGTTTGGATTAAAAGAAAGCTATACGTTTGTCTTTGTGCCTTTTCCTATTTTGTGTCATTTTGTTCTGCTAGACAAACTGTCTTTGTTTTAGTAGTGTTGCAGTATAAGTGCATAATAGATTATCTGTCACAGGACCAAATCAATCATGGTTAACAGTATATCGACAGAATATATAGTAAGTATCCTTGACTTGAGGTTGAAAATACCTGTGATCAAGACCACGTAGTTCTTGCTGTTGCTTGGCATGAACTTTGAGATAAAATATTCTTAGCCATTTTTTTCTCAAATATGCACTAGTTTTCTCTCAGTTTGAGCCTTTTACCATAACTGATATAAGACTTAGTATTCATTTCTGAAGCATACAAAAGAATCCAGTCAGGCAAGTCTCAGGATTTAAAAGAACAGAGAGTAACTCCTGTGCTTCGAATGAAAGCAAACCTTTGAACATTGAGGATACAAGGAGATTTTCACTATATTTAGGCTGCCCAGATCAGGGTTTGCTACGTACCCTTTTGTAGCATCTAATACAGTATGTGGTTGGAGGGAAGATGTTGAATTCATCTTGTCCAGTATGGTGCTTTTCATGCCCTTCTATTCATTTTAAGGCTTTGTGCTTAAGCATTTCTTTTATTGCTCTCAGTTACAGTGAACAGGAATGGTATGTACTCCGTGCTAACTTGTTCACAGTGATGTTGTTGCTTATGTCTGAATTCAGAAATCGGAAGATTTCTGATCGTGTTTGAGCATATGAACAATCCTGCTGAATTTACAGGTGCTTGAGTTCAACACATGCCCAAATGTTGTGCTAACGTAGGAACTTATTTGGGATCTGTATGTGCTTTACAAAGATGAAACACAGATGCAGAATAAGTAAAATAATTTCTATAAAATGAGAAATAAAAGACTCAAAGAAATATTATTTATGTAGTTGGCTACTCCAGGTAAAATGTATGTGATAACCTTCCAGGCAGGCAGTGTCTTTGCTTTAGTTTGGCGTGCAGTTTATGGACACATGAGAAGGACCATCAGAAAAGTATCATTAATGAGTCCTTTTGCCAAAAACTCCAAATGAATGAATGAAATCAAAACAAAATACCATAATAAATCCTAGTCAGGTATAGAAAACTGAGCTGAAACCACAGGTAGATAAATTGCACTTTACTTAACATGGAATGTCCTTTCTATGTCAACAACTTGAAGATATGCCCGTCTTCCCCCCACCCCAGTTTTATTTGTATTATCCCTGTGTGCCTCACATCCAGACCAGCTGAAATGAGATAGGAACCTGGCTCTGTGCAAGAGCTCTGTTGGATTTTATACTCTGTAGTGAAGTTGCAGCTGGCTAGATGTCAGGCCATCTCCGTTTCAGGGGGGAAAAAAAAAAAGTTTGCAGCATATCTACAGAGTGCTCTGTGTACCAGTCACAGCTACAGTCACTGTGTTCAGCACATAAGCAGGATATTTCTACACTTTGCTTTGCTCAAGTCTGCAGAAAGTCAGTTTACAAGAAAGTGTTTGAAAGTTTTTGTTAATGCATTTGTGATAGTCTGGTATTCCACTACCCATTGGACTGTTGTGTTCAGGCAACAGGCAGGTGGACTGTCATAGCATTGTTTGCGGTCAATGTGAAATAAGCTGCTAGTGGATGACAGAGATAACCTAATAAGGAATGCCACTGACCTGGTCTCTTATGGACTAAGTAAGATCTTTATTTCCTTGCATCTGTGTAAAGCAAAGACAGAACTGGTGTAAAACATGCAGATCAGAATTTACTACTTCCATGGGTGTAACTTTGTACTTTTTATGTTCTCTTTAGGTAAAATGACTATTATTTAGTAATACAAGTAAGGTAGGTACTAGAAGGTGATTGTTTTTTTTACAGTTTTCCACCTTCACTGGATAGATATATCTTATGTGATCTTCAAACAGTTTGTTCATCTCACAGTACAAGGGTGAATCAGAGCTAGGTTCAAGACCAAGTGGATTTTTTTATCTACAGGTAACTGTATATAAAGGAGAAAAGAAAAATCCTTGTATGAACTTGTGGAGCACAAAATACTTGCAACTGTAACATTTGAAAAAAAGAAAAAAAAAAGTGAGATTGTTAAAGACATGGATTAATCCTGCTCAAGACTTAGCCCAATGGGTGACAATAAAATACTGCTCCTTGGTCATCCTTCCTTTTTGAGCTTTTTCAGAATGTGAAGGAGTCTGGAGAGGAGAGAAAAGGGTGTTTGGCTAGGATTGGCTTGGGACCTGAAAAGGTGGCTACTTTATCAAGTTTTTAGCTTTCTTCAGACTTAACAATGAAGCCTGATTCTAGGTTTTCTTTTGTTTTGTTTTCCCTTACTGGTCTCTTTTAAGTTGTGTTCTGGTTTAGCTCTGACCAAATTAGGGCAAGGCTGGTGATTAAAAAGCAAAAAAACAAACTCTGGTTATGGTGTTGCTACAATACATAGCTGTAGCTGTGTGTTAAATGTCTTCGTATGTGTTTAAATGACTTTTGTTAATACAGAGCATATTTTCTTACAAGGGAGATGTAAACTCTGTGGTTATAGACAGTTAACTTTTGTAAATTTTTTCTCTTAAATCAAAATTATGAAGACTCTAAATTGATACTCTTTCTGGCTAGGCAGGGGATAAAAAAAAAAACAGTTATGGTGAGCAAAAAACAGCATAGCACAGTCGGTGAAGGTATGGCAAGAGAATAGAGGGGCTGGGAGGAGTTTGCTGTACTTTGTCGATGAATGGCCCCATCAGCTCTAAAATACTGTCTCCAGGGGGGTCTCCAGGGGGTCTGAGGCGATACCATCACTGCATCCTTCACATACTGCTAGGTTGTCCCAAGGTTTTACACATTGAATGGCAGGTTTAATATTTTTGTTTTGTTTTGTTTTTTTGTTCTGTTACCTTTCTGTTAAAGTTTCTCTACTATTAACATCTATGGAAGCTTCCCATTGGTGACAGTGGAAAGCAACTGATTATGGAGAAACAAATTGCGCTGCTGGGACCCCCAGTATAAAGTCCGGTGGAGAGGGAAAATGTGCAGAGATTAGAGGGGCTTTCTTGTTATTATTATTATTATTTCTTTCCCTGTGGTGGTTAATATCAAGGCTTTCAGCAACTTCACTTCCAGCTGGGTCATTGGGATTCTGAACTATGTACTTCAGCATAGCTTATGGGTTTTAAACCTGTCACATTGTACTTTTATTATAGATAGTCCTGCACTTGCAACCTGTTTTCTTGATCCTTTGCCAGCAAGGCTTTTGTAGCAGTCCTTGGAAGATATACTGTAGCAGTTGCCTTTTATAATATCTATAATTAACACTTCTTTGGCATCTGTAAGAGTTTCTTCTTTGCTGGAGATCGGAGCAGTTGATTAAGTAGCCTTTTGCTGTCCTCAGGCAATTTCTCAGATATCCACCTTATTTCAAATCTCGCTTTCCTAGCAAAAGTCCTGGAAAAGGTTGTGGCAGGGCAGCTGCGGCCCTTACCTTTGTGGTAATAATACACTGTTTGAAAAATTTCAATCAGGCCAAAGCACTGAGACAGCTTTAATGAGGATTTGTAGTGACCTTCTGCTTTATAGTTAGTTGGTTCTGGCACATTGTCAATTTTAATTCTTACTGATCTTCCTGTGGCTTTTGATAGGAGAGATCATAGGTTTCCCTTAAAATACTTGTAGAAGATCCTGAGCCTTGTAGGCACTGCTCTGACATTGTTTCATTAGTATTTGCCTTGGCCATGCCACTGTGTCACTCTAAGTATGTCATCTCCTGGTATTGCCCTTATGAATTAGCAGGTTCCCCAAGGCTATGCACTGGGCGGTTCCTGGTGCTCTGCATGTCTGTGCTGCTGCCGCTTGCACCTGGGCCCCTTGCCCACATTAATGGCCTGGGGAAAGTGCTTGCACATACCCATTTCTTGCAGCAGGTATTTCTGTGTGTATGGCAGCAGCACTTGCCAGCCGAAATGCAAATAGAATGGGGTTATGACTGACGGCTTTCTCCTTTCAATAGGATCACATTGTTTTAGTCTGGATTCAGTGTTTTTAATCACAGAAGTATTCTAGGCATGTAGCAGATTTCTGCTCAGTTGTATAATACTTGGAAAGCATTTCTGGGTGACACGAGGCAACATAAATTGACTTATTATTTGAGGTGGTGAGGAGAATAAGACTTGCAGGTAGGAAAAGTCTGCTAAATCATCTAGTTTTCCTGTCTGTGAAGAAGTTTCCCTATGGCACCTTAATTTTTTCATAGAGAAAGAGTTTTTTTAATCTAATGGCCTTAATTTTTTTCCTTTATTCCTAGTCATTCTTTTAATGTCTTGGGGTAGAGTTAATCTGAGATTGGAGCTGCTTATATCTAGGTACATTTGGACTGTGGACTTCCATTTGTAGAAAGACGGAGCAAATCTGTGCCATGATTCACTTCATCCTTAACGGATCCTGCCAGTATTTCATAACTTTGTAAATTATGTTAGTTTGGTTGTTAAACACTTGTGTTTAAAATAGATTTTAGGTCTTAGCCAAAGAACTAAACCACTGTAGTTTGGAGGGTACATCTAAATAGAAGATTATAAGAAGTTTATGGTCTAAATTATGTGGTCTAGGCTTGGGAAGAAAAAGCACAAAAAGCTCCACAGTGACTTTATGCAACATTTACATGTCCCAGACATTTTAGCAGCACTGCTTCTGGCAATCCTGGCCACCCAGGTTGTGCTCTGCTGGGGGACTTGGCCTGCAAACTGGGTTAGCGAACTGCTAGGGCTTTTGTTTTGTTTTGTTCTTCTGAGGGGAGAGCGATCTTTTAAAACAGATCACTTCCCTCAGGGGCCCTCAAGGTATGGTGCAGTGCAGGGATGACAGTGAGTGTCCCACAGAGGGGAAATGCTGGTAGTGCATCTAGCTGCCTCCCTTCCATTTCTTTCTCTGCCACTCAGGCAGCAGTTTCATATCACAGTATTTGAACTTCCAGTTCATTGTGGTTTCTATTCAATTAAACTGTCTCTGTCCATCTTAGGAGAAGAGCTAGTTGATAATTTGCCTCGTGATTTGGTATATATATCCTCAAAATGTACCTGCCTATTTGGATCATATTTCACTTTAAAATGATTTTTACGAGTCTCTTATTCATAACCTCTGTGGATTTAGTTTTGGCAGCTAAATCTGACAAGGTTTATGAATTGGAGCCCTCAACCACCACAGTTCACCGTCCAGGGTATTAAAATGAACTGAAATCAATAGTGGTTTACATTATAATGTGTCTAGCTCTGAACTGGTATCTGAAGAATGGACACATCACCAGTTTTGCCTTTTCCTCTGGAAATGTAGCAGCTTCCAGCAGAACATGGCCAACACCAACAAACTACTTAAACTGTGCTAAAGGGGTTTGGAAGAGCTCATGAGGAAATAAATATTTTCCTCTGATAGCTAGCTTGCTTTTTGTGTTCTTATTCACCTCTTGCCTTCGTGTTTCAGGTAGTATTTATCACCAGCTGTAACTTTGCAAGTGTTTCTAATTTGTCTAGTTTCTTCAAGTGTCATAATCTTATGCACTCTGCAACTTCTCCCAAATTGATACCGGTAATAAATAACACAAGTATGTTTTTCACACTGTGTTCCTAATCACAAAAATGAAGATGTGAACTAAAACCATAACTAAAAACAAGCCTCCTATTGCCATGTGAGACAGTTTCAATATTGAAGCCTTTGTTTCAAGTCTGTTTTTATACTGTGCTAAAGCTGTCATCTGTGTACTCCCCTCTTCTGCTTCCACCAGTGGTCAATGGGTAAGAGTAGAAAGGAGGACAAGAGAAGGGTAGCAGATTGTTTAAATACCTAGTTTCTAGATGTATAATGATTTCCAGTTATTGTTGCTCTTTGTTTCTGTTTTTATCTAGCCAGCTTTTAATTCCTTGCTGTCTAATAAAATGCAAGAGAGATGACAATATTAGATGTTTCACTTTAAAAAAAAAAATTACATATACCTAATATCATTGGACGAAGACAACGCATTAGTAATACAATTAAGCTTGAAATAATATCTTTAAACCACTGGTACTCAATAGATGATATCCTATTTTTTCTCCGACTTCTTTTAAAGATAGAAAGTCCACAAATGTTATTCCCACTTTCAGAATAGAAGTCATAAGGAAGGTGCTTATCCTTCTAGTTCTGACAGACAGGTTTTTTTCTTAGTCTCTCCGTTCCTCCTCACTGGCTAGGACTTCTCGTATATCCTTGCCAGTGCTAAATGTGCTAAGTGTGATAGAAAATTCCCTTCAAGCCCTTGGCCATGGATGCCCAGATGGACTGTGTGCTTACGTTCTGGTTTCCAGGGTTTCCTCGCCTGCCCTTTCCTGTAGTTGTTTTGGATGCTTTTCCCTGTCTTAAGCAGGGAAAACAGCGCCCTTCAGGAATGCCTGCGGGCAGTAGCGCTGGTGACGCGTGCATCCCACGCTCACGCAGAAGCCGGTGGCAGCCCAGTGCAGCACAAGAGCCTCCTGCGCGTGGAGCAGCCCGGGTGCGAGCAGGGTGCGAATACACCCAGGTCACAGCTGGGCAGTTGGGCTGCTCCGCTTAGGGATGGGTTAAGAATGGCTCCTTCCCGGACGGCATAACATTTCACAGTGCAGTGAATTAACTTAAAATGCCATTGCTCCTCTTCTCTAAAGTGCCTGCCTCGCTTTCTTTAAAATGTTTGGAGGTTCTGACTACAGCAGTTAATCTATTTTAATTTGAAAAACTAAATTAATTCTGTTATGTGAGTATATTTAGTCATTCAGGGCAAGTAATTAAGTAATTTGTCTCCCCACTTTTCAGCTTTTAAGTAGATGCTTCTCGCTCTCATTTTCCAGACTTTCATGAAAATTAGCCTAGTGTTATGGACTGGGCAATAGTGAGTAACTGCTAGAAATAGCGATGAGAGATTTGCTATCTGTATATGGAACTGTGGTTTTAGTGAGAGGTTGAGAATGGCAGCTCTGCTGCTGAACATCTCCTGGGAATTGGCTGCATCCATAGTATTCTCTGGATAGTTGTACGCTACTCAAGTGAAGAATATTTGTTTGGTATACAAAGGTCATATGCATCAAACTCAGTAGCTGTAAGGCAATGCAGGATAATCCTGTATTTGCTAGTCAAAATATATTTTTGGAGATCACATCCATTTTGTTCATTCCTCAAAACTGTAGTATCAAAGTAGGAAAGATAAATTTCTTGGATTAAATGGTGATGGGTATTGTTCACCTTATGAATGTCACAGTCATGATCCAGCCTAGCTGGTGGCTCTATCCTTCTTAGTGAAACATGGTATCAAAGCAACCTTTGTAATCAGTCTGCCAAAATGATTTCTGCTGTTACATGATCAGCACCAGGAAATTTAAAAATGGTGTCTGGTTTTGGACTTCAGAGCTTTTTGTGAGTTTTGGTATCAGTACCTCTTTAAAAAGGAAAGAATTTGACTGGCTGTGAATCTCTTGGAAATGAAAACCTCTTTTTCATTAACTTGGGAGGTATTCAAAGAATGTCTCAATATGGTCAAACCAGGTCTCTCTGCATTGCCCCAGTTTAAAACATGGAGAACGTAGAATTAACTGAGTCTGAAACAAGTTTTTGGACAAGTCACAGAAAGAACTGTGCATGAAATTAAAATCCTGATGCTGCTCTTTGCCTAGGTATTTCACCTCTTCAGTTCATGCTGTCTCTTTCTAAATAGTCTGAACTTCTTCCTTAGGAAGAACTTTGTTTAATGTATACACGGTGACTTTCTAAACAAAAAAAGTAGTAAATGTGTCTCCTAGTGATGCTTAGAATGCAAAATGCATTTTGTAATATCCAAAATTTATTATGCTGTATCTTCACAGATGGCATGTACTGACTTACAAGTCAGCTGCTGGAGAGGGTTTATTAATTTTTAAATATTTTAGATTACCAGTTCCAGTCAGACTGAGAGAAGTATTTAATTCACAAGACTGTAGCAGAAGTCAGCTGTGATGTTAGAAAGCAGAGAAACCTGAATTTGTTCAAGAGATATTGTACTAAAGTCTGATTGTATTGAACATGCCTATTGAGCATTGCTGCCTTTTACTTGGCTGGTGTTGCTGTTTGTTGGGCTCTCTTGCTCAGTGTAACCTCAGCCATAATCCTACTGCCTCCCTGAGGCCAGTAGGGGATTAGTGTCGTTTGGGGTCAAATCTTCTGCAGAGTTCTCATAACTGCTGTACTGAGCTGTGTCAGATCTCAGAGGAACAGCTAAAACAAGTAGGTTGAACCATGAGAGTGAGAGCTAGCAGCATCCTTCTTACTACACCAAATGAACACCTGTATTTCAAAACTTCTGTTTTTTAATGTGACAAATTAAATTTTCTGCTTCAAGGTCATTAAGAGCATTTTATAAAGATACTATACTCCTGTTCTAAAACTGCTCTGGCAGGGAAGCAACCCAGAGAGAGAAATGAATAATTCAAATCTTAAATGACTGATTTTTTTTTCTTTAACTAGAAAACTCAATTGTTTGAATGCCTACTATTTGAAATAGGAATGATCCAGATTAGATTACCTTCTGTCCTTTCCCTTTTTGGTGTGTAGGGAGAGACATATTTCAAATTATTTACAAATTTGAATTGGTGAGATTCTCCCAAATGTTTCATTCCATTTTTCCTGCTGTTGCCCTAGATTTAATATAATTAATTCTCTCAATTTCATTAGGTCTGATGTACATCTGAATGAAATCTTCCAATCTTTTCTAATTAGTAATTATAACATACTTAACCCAATAGGATGTGATATTTAAGTTTCCAGATACTGTTTTAAATCCCTGTTTTATGCATTTCAAGTATTGTCTGTTAAATTTGTAATTAATTATTTGCAAAGTTGAAACTTAGAACGATACCTTATTTTGAGTTTTATCAAATACCTTGTATTATGGCATTATATGATATTTCAGTATCCTCTTAAACTGTTTTTTGCCAGTATTTTGAATGCACATTGAAGCCAAGCACAGTGGTATTGAACCTGTTCTGTTTTCAGGAGGTGCATGAACTTGTGGTGCTGCATTGGGCTTGTGTTGGATTGGGTTTTGTGAAGGCTCCTCATTCCCCCCATCAATTTGGTCACTTCCATTCTTCCAGAGAGTAGGAAATAGTAGGAAATCATAGAATGAACAGTAGGCTATACCACTTAGGCTTTTTTTTCCTACTTTCCTTCTTCCTTTCCTTTCCTTTGCTTTTCATTCCTTTTTTTTTTTTTTTTTCCTTTTTCTTTTTTTTCCCCCACATTAACAGCAGTAACTGAATGTTTTGTCCTGTCACCTCTATTGCAGACCAAGTTAGCAGGAAGTAGAACATTGATAATTTGGGGAGATATTTTCAAAGCTTGCCAAGAGGGCTGGGGTGTCCAATTAGAAATTAATGACCTAGAGACAGCTTTGAAAATCCCACCTGTAGAGCTGAAGCTTTAAATGAGTGTGAAGTTAGGAGTGCTGCCATAATGAATGCACAAATTGCCTGGGGTTTTTCAGAAACTGGAACAAGTGTTAAATCGTAGCGCTCTATGTCGGGTAATGAAGGAAGTTACCAGAGGTGCATTGAGACCAGTAAACCAATCCTCTCTCCTTTGGAATAGTCTAACAGGCAGTTACTTCAGATACCAAAGCATAAGGCAGTCCCTGGGTAATGGCAGGTTTTGTCCAGGAACTCATGTTGCGTGTCTTTTGTTAATTAGGAGCTTTGAAACCTGCCCAGATTGAAAACAAAAGCAGGAAAGGTAGATGCAGATTTTTTTGCCCGCAAAGTAGGGAAGCGAAAAATAATATTTAGCTATTTCTAAGAAGTAATAGTACCTCAGCTATGAGAATAAAACTAAAGAAAGGCTCTTGTGTGCCAAAGATTTTTTTTTATGATTCCAAGGGTAAGGCAGGTGAATCCATTTAGGAAGTCTAATGACTGGAAAGGAGAATGTTTTTCAAATAGCAGGGATGAAACGATCTGTAGCCCATCAGCGTCCAGCTGCAATGATGTCATATGTGGTTATGCTTTAATTCTTCCTGCCTTGCTAAAGGGGGAATGAGGTCTACAATATCCTCAGATTGAATTGCTGAATGCAAATCCTCTGACTGCAAATGGAGAGCCCTCACTTTTTCAACATGACTAATGTTAATTTCTTTAGCAAAAAAAAAAAAAATTAATATGTCTCTTTAATGGTAAATTACCATTTATTGTAAATGTGCCACATAAAGGAAGTAATAAGTCATTACTATTGACCTATTACTGTTCTTTCTGTTTTACCTCTAATTAAATAAAAATGTGCACTTTGAGTTAATATGCTTTTTGTTTGAGTATTCTTTTATTAGTCTAGAGCCTTCAGCAACTGATGTGGATTCTCCAACACACTGCAGCAATGAAAACTGCCTCTTAGATTTTTAGGTTTGCTTTAACTGGGGGTGAGGTTTTAATCTCAGTTCTTCTCCTTTAATCTTTCTTCAGCCTTTTTTTTTTTTTTCCTAAATGTGGTTGCTCTCTTCTGAACCTTCTGGTCCCAATATCATAGTGTTTTCAGACACTTTGCTCCAGCGACACAAAGGCAGAAGTTCTTCTGTGGGCAAACTCTGCTCTGCTGAGCTAACAGTGAGTGAAACTTGTTAGTCCTTAGAAGAGAGTGAATTATAAAATGGAGCAGTGTGTACAGTAATATAAAGGAGAACCTGAAATCTACAGTGTGAGCGCTGTTATGGTCTGCCTTGATGGAGCTGCTGAATGATTGAAGTGATGGGTAGTGCATTTGGAAGACTGTTAAAAAGAGCATCCCTTATCTCTTCCTAGGGCGGTTTGCATATTTTGCAGAAAGCAGCCACTAGAGCAGAAGGTATTGCCAAATAGGCCCAGGAACTGAAATCCTACTCCAGGACTCCGCTAGAGGCTGAGTACCCTACCTACAGGGCTAGTCATGTTCATTCTTTCACATGTTTTTTCCCTCTGGTCTGTGCTCCTAGTGCAAGTTTAACAGGAGGAATCCCAGGAATCTCCTTCTGGCTTGTGGGTGAAAAGCCATTTTCTTGCAGCTGGGAAACCTGATCCTGAATCTTGTCAGGTAAGGAAGGCCTTGAGCCTGGCCCTTTACACCCTTAGCAGAGGTATGAGGTTATGATTGTGGATGAAGGTGAAAAGTGCAAGCACCACCTCATTTTCCAGTCACATTTAAAAAACAAAATCCCAATCAGTTTTCATACAGAATAGGTAAAAGAGTCTACGCTTATAAGGTGATCCACTATGTGCTGGCACTTGTCTACATCTCTGAGTAAAGTGTTAGCTTTGCAGAGAGCAGGCATTTAAGATGTTCTTTGAGCTCAGTTTTTTCTCTGGACTTTAACATGCTGGTTGTTTTGAACCTCACTCTGAAATACCAAGTCCCTGCATGCATTGTAGACATCGGGCTGAAATCTGAATTCCCTCCTTGGGATCTGAAGCCTAGAAGTTAAATGTTCCTGCTTTCTTTATGGAGTTTTGTGTCTTTTATTGGACACTGTCTAATCCCTGTGTGGGACTCCCTGTGTGGGAGGAATGCAAAGAAAACACATTAGCTCACCTCTCTCAGTGTTCCTGTTCCAGTCGCTGGGGGTACTCCAGAGTCGTTCTTTGTTCAGTTAAATGGTGGCAACAATACTGTAACTAGCATGCGGATGAATCTTTGCTATATTAAATTAAATTATATTCATGTAACAGTGGGCTAAAAATTATCACAGCATCATGGAAATGCAACTACTGAAGAGAAGCATGAACATCAGCTAATAATAATGGTCACAATAATGTAAGTGAGGGTGAATTTAAAACTTTAAGGCCAGTATTTATTCTCCAATATATATATATGAATAATTCCACTGAATTGGGCTTACTATTAGCTGCATAGCACGTTAGAAGGAAAATATTTAAGAGTCTGGAAGTCAAAAAGCTGCTGTTATTACTTGAAAAGGAGAGCCTGAAGATAATTGCCAACAGAAGCCCTTAATCCTTGCAGACTGTTGTGACTGTGGATAGCTATAGAAATCCATGGCAGTGGCTGAAGGAGAAAGAAAAGTTTTGAACTACCTGTCATGATAAATTTCTCCTTCCATGCAGAGTATTTTGTAAATCTCTATAAACTTGTTTTCTGGTAACCATAATTCCCCTGGTTGCCCCTCCCTATCATTGCTGTGGCCTTTCTCTTGCTTCTGCAAATCTTCCTGCTGCCTCCTAATGCCTCCCAGCTCATTTCACTGCCTCCAGGTACTTAGTCATCTCCTTCCTTTGCTACTTCAACACACTTCTGATCTTCAGCCTGTTTCGCCTGGTTCAGTCTCGTCTTTTTGCCAGTCCCCTGTTACGTTTCACTGTGTGCTTTTTTCCTTACCTTTTTTTGTGCCTCCTTCACTTATCTGTTCTTTTTATGAGGAATACTTTGAGGGGCACAGGTAATTGAGGCCAGACAGTAATGGAATAATGCATTTTAGCTAATTGCATGTTTCCAAGGAAAACGTCATTCTTTCTGGCAGAAGTGACATTGCCTCCTAGTAAGGACTCTAAAAAATAGACTTTTATCTAGAACTCCTAAATGGTCAATCTATTCAACTCTAACTTCTAAACCTCTGCTGATTGTACTCTTAGAGTTTTCAGCAATGGTGCTTAATAGGATGGAGGACAAAAATAGGAAAAATAATTTGGCTTTTAATGCTCTTTGTGTAAGTATTCCACTGCAGAAAATCAATGCTTGCTGTTCAAAGGAAAGCTATTGAAACAAATAATATTACTGGTAGTCAAGCTCAGTTTCTTTGATTATTTTGCATATAACATTTTCCTGCACTGATGCTTAGAAAACCTGAAAAAATAGTTTTAAGTACTTATGTTATAAAACAGGCTAAATCACTTTGTGTTTGGGAACTAGTTGACATAAACTTCAAGAATAAATGAGAAACTATTCTTGTGCTAAAGTTCTGTGTTCTTTTTATATATTAATGAGCAGATGCTTGTTCATGGTTAAAAAAAAAGTTTGCTCTTTTTTAGTTTCTTAACTAAGAAATATAGGATACTTGGATTTTTTCAGCTCTCTTTTAGACCATATTCAATCACAGACATTTTCCCTGTTATTTCTGGAGCACAGATTACTCCACAGTCTTTCTTTGTCTGTGCCAGCTCATATAATTCATACTTTTATTACCCTGATCAATTGAAACATTTTATTAAAGGTCAAAAGAAAAGAAAAATTGTAAAATTAGAAATGGAAATGGATTTGATTAATGATTAAAAGCATAAATATAGAAGCAAATGATCCAATTTATTACCTTTTTCTGTTTAATAAGTATCTTTGATTCTAGTTCTGCCTTTAACTTAACTCTTTTGATGATACAGCTGTTCTTTTTTCATCCAACCCTTTCTAAACATAGGGGAAATAGGTGTGTTTGAAATACAACCAAGGCCTCATGGGATGTAGTAGTATTAAGCGCAGTCAAATGTGCGATGCACACGTTTTAGTTTTCAATACCACACTGAAACCATGTGGAAAAAAGTGTTCCTGAGCCTTAAATTCTCATGCTAATCATTTATTACTGTTAAAAGTGTATTTTACAGGGTGACTCTTCAGTCGTGCTCTGTAACACTGATGTTGACTGTGCCTCCAGGCTGTGGATGTCAAGGCTTCTCTGGAGACCGTCAGAGCTGACCTGAGCGCACTTCAGCTCCGCTGTGTCCTGCTCTTCTCTAGAAGGAACTGGGTGTCTGAGCAAGAAGGGAAATGAAGCCAAGAAGGTGATGGGGTGACCCGGACTATGGAGTTCTCGGTGTGTCTGAGCATATTTTTCAGCACATCTAAGCCATAGGGAAACACAGCTGAGATTACTCCAGTTTGGTGTTATGTAGCTGTGCTCAGTTTAGTTGTGGTGAAATGGTGTGTAATAGATATAAGGGAGTGGGAGATTGAGCCACTTTAGCTTAGTAATAAAAGTACTGTCCCTATTAACATCTAGGTGCAGCAAAATACCTGACACGTTCTTAACTTCAGGGTAGTGAATAGTCCCTTGAAATACATGTCAGTTAAATATGAGTGTATCTAACTTGCTGAGCTGTGGACTATTTTCTTTCACAGGTTTAGGCTCTAAGGGGGCCCTTGATCCTTTGATGGAAAGAGGAAGCCCTATAAGCAGTCATGACCCAGCTGAGATTATTTGGAGGGGCAGGAGCCCAGTCATCTTTGTGACAGAGGCTGTGGGAGATGGCTTTTCACAGATCTCCAAACATGCAGTAGACAAGTGGGTGAGTACTACTGTGCAAAGAAGGGAATAGTATGTGAAATACCACAAACACAGAGAAAATGCAGGTAAGTGCTTCCTGTGCTTCTGATTACATACAACAAATAGACAGATATAGTGACATTATTGCTAGCTAAACACCAAAAGAGGCTGGAGTATCTTTTGAAATAACCCAGGCAATCACTGTATTCAAAAGAGAAATCAAAGTATTTTTTTTCAGAATAGTGGTACCAAATTTTACTTTAGCTTTACTTTAGTCATAGTACCTTATTTTAACTGTGTAAACTCATCTCTTTTATAGTTGATACCTCTAGTAGTACTTCATCTTCTAGTGTGAAATGTTTGTCATTCTCACTACTACTCCTGTTTTACCCTGCGTTAATGGCTTTCTTGTGATGGTTACAGCTGCATTACCCAGCATGGCTCTGCCTGCAGCACTTGCCACTGCTCCAGTGGCCCTCTTGGGCAGCAGATATAGCTCTGATTCTGCTACAGGCCTTTGTGAGCTGTGGTCTCTCCCGAGTGCTGAGATGTCAGTGGTCGGGGTGCAGTAGGGATTGTGGAGAGGAAACTTGGCAGGTATTGAATGGTAGGGAGCAGAGACAGTGCTCACTAGGATTGTCCCAGGGCAGCTGGGAGCCACTTGGCATCCCGTTTTTGGCATCCTGTTTGTAAGATGCCTAGGACATCATCTTTAGAATACTTGGTGCCAACCAACACCATGTATGTTGAAAACTTAGTTTGCATTGAGGTCACTTCTGTAAAAGCTCTGTTTGCAGAACTGTATTCACACTTCTGAAGATCAAAACTTGTGTCTGAAGTCAATCTGACAAAATGGAAAACTTAGTGACCATCTGAGGGGAAAAAAAAATGATTTCAATGATTTGTGTAGTATCACGTAGTGTACACAGGGCACACCTGGCAGGTGAAGAGGTGGTGCACGCTTCCCAGGTCAGCTTTTAGCTGACATATCTTTGTTTTGGTATCATACTGTCTCTTTCAAAACACAACTTCTGTGTTTTTTCAAGAGCTAAAGTGGAGGTTCTGTTCCCTCCTCAGAACTGCTCCATCATTTGCATTGAATGAGGTGAGAGACTTGCAGAAAACAGATTTTTAATGATATTTTAACATGTTACATCATTATGCACAGGAGAATGAACAGAATTTTACAGTTAGTTAGTTAGTTACTCTGATATTTCTCAGTTTGGAATTCTGAATCTCTGCAAACTCAGTAGTATTTTTGTAACATAGTTTTTTTTTGTGTGTGTGTAGCTGCACAATACTCCAAATGTGTTAATATGTATTGGTTGAGAAGATTGATGTATTCTAAATCTATGAGGAGGGAATTATCTGAGGGTATGTCAAGGGGTTATTTCAGAGACAAACAAGGCAAGACAGTTGTTTTGAGCAACAGTCATATTTATTTTACAAGGAACAACTCTTTGAGAGATGTCTAATTCACTGATAATTAAAATTATAAATGAACCTTGTTTGGCCTGAGTGATTATGTTCCTGCTCCAGTGCCCATGGGCTCTAAGTACTAAGGTGTATAATTAGACCCTTCTTTGACCTTTCAATATCATGTTGGCCATATCTAGGCTTTGACAGATCCATAGCCTAGTTGGTGGTTTAGGGCCAGATGGTGTTTTCATGCAAAATTAACGTAAGAGGTTGGAGCTTCAAAGCTCCTTGTTCCATGAACAGCACAAGAATAGACTGTTGAAACAGAGGCTCCGGTATGATATGATGAACTGTAACTGAACTTACTGATGATGGGCATTTTGTTTATGTCATCCTCCTTCGTGTCCCTCATTCTCCATGTTCTCTACATGTTTTAATCTGTAATTTTTTACTAAATTGTTCCATTCAGAGATAAAACGTAGGGCTTAATCTGAATGTAGAACTAATCATATATTTTCCCAATAACAATCTTTTATGTTTCCAGCTAAATACAGTTACAGTGCTTTTAGGTAGTCATGCCAAGATACATAATTGATATAAAGCAACTTGTCCGTCAGAAGTAAGCATTACATGCTCAAACTGCAGGAAGGGTAAGGGATTTTCATTCCACTGCAACTCTGCAGAGTGGAAGGACAATTTGCATAACAGATTCAATTACTAATTCCTTTTTCTGCAATTTCAGTGTGGGCTATTTTGTCTACAAGTATTTTAAATGTTTGCAATTTTTGCAGGAAGAAGGGTCACGCTAAGAAAAATGACAAAACACCTTTTTGTTTTGTCATAGTAACAAATGCGTTGGGCTGTTGAGTGTGGGAAAACAGAGAGGAGCAGACACCAACCCAGAGGCCCCACAGCCTCTTCTCCATGCAGGGTCTCTCTCCCTTCTCTCTAGCTCAAAGCTTTGTTACCATTTACGTTGTTTTCTGTTCATCCTGTTCCTTGTTAACATCTAATGGTTGGCCTCAGAAAATCCTTTAGTCCATCAAGCAATCAGCAAATAATCAGCATTTTCATTTTCATCCCTGGCCAACCTTTTTTTCCTATTCCTTATTCCTACAGTTGAGAACTTCCTCAGGTTATAAGATGACAACCAATATAAGCATTGCCTTGAAATACCCTTATGTGTCTGAATTTTTAGAAAGCGGTTAATGCTCAGTGTATGAAAGAGTTCCTTCGAGGTATCCAAGAATGCAAATAGACATTTTTGGAAATTATGGACTGTGATCATTGACCTATTGCAAAGCTGTGATACAGAAACTAGGGGTAAGTAAACATCAGCTCCACATCTTGACTGCAGCTGTTACTTCACCTATCTGCCTACAAAATCATCAAAAGTAATGAAACAATCCATAATATCCCATGCAGTTCTTAAATGTGTGTGTAGGATGGCACCAGCCATGAATTTTATATAGTCATTGCTTCGATGCTAACGAATTGCCAAGATACCTTGCTCTGGTGTAATTTCATTACTGCTTTACTAGAATTAATTATATCTGTTTCTTTATTTTGTTTTGGTTTTGTTTGCTTGGTTTTTTTTTTCTTTCTTCAAAGTCAACTGTGAAAATTTCTGTATTGCACAGTGCTTCCTTTTAATATACCTTGGTTGACTTTGGAAATGAGATCCAGCAGTAACTTTTTCTGGCACTGCCTCTATTTTTCCACATGTTCAAGTGATTTACACCTCCTTTTACCCTATCCCTGGCCAAAACCTGCATTCAGTACTCATTGCTGCATGTAATGGACCCAAGATGAATTTGGAAATCCAGGTGGGAGAGGGTTATTGAAATTACCTACTTTCCAAAGTCATGAAAAATACTCTCTTGTTGACAACAACGTAAAGGAATATAATAATCTTCTTTTTTTTAAATTTAAATTATCCTTTTGGTCAACATTTCTATAGTTCTGATATTTTAGACTTTTAGCTGCTTATGAAGTAGTTTTTACCTTCTTGAAAAAAATAGGAGTCTTTTTTTTTCTCTCTAATCTGTTCAAGCTATGCTGCCACATAAGCTGTCCTTACCAGTGCAGAGTGAGGGTTTCTTGTTTTATTTGTGGCATGTATAATTCAGGAGTAAACCCAGTAACTTTATTAGGTTTCAGTAACTTTGAATGGTTGAAAAAAAAATGAAGATTTCATAGAATCATAGAATGCTGAAGGTTGGAAGGGACCTCTAGAGATCATCTAGTCCAACCCCCCTGCACACACAGGGTCACCTAGAGCACGTGGCACAGGACTGCATCCAAGCGGGTTTTGAAGATCTCCAGAGAAGGAGACTCCACAACCTCTCTGGGCAGCCTGTTCCAGTGCTCTGTCACCCTCACTGTTAAGAATTTTTTCCTTAAGTTCCTGTGGAACTTTTGATGCTTCAGTTTGTGGCCATTCCCCCTAGTTCTATCAGTGGCCACCACTGAAAGGAGGCCAGCACCATCCTCCTCACTGCCTCCCTTGAGGTACTTATAGACACTGCTCAGATCCCTCTCAGCCTTCTCTTCTCCAGGCTGAACAGGCCCAGCTCCCTCAGTCTCTCCTCATAGGGCAGATGTTCCAGGCCCCTGATCATCCTTGTGGCCCTGCGCTGGACTCTCTCCAGCAGCTCCACATCCCTCTTGTACTGTGGGGCCCAGAGCTGGACACAATACTCCAGATGCGACCTCACCAGGGCTGAGTAGAGGGGGAGGATCTCCTCCCTCGACCTGCTGGAGATGCTCTTCTTAATGCAGCCCAGGATCCCATTGGCCTTCTTGGCCACGAGGGCACACTGCTGCCTCATGGTCAACTTGTCGTCCACCACGACGCCCAGGTCTTTCTCCGCAGAGCTGCTCTCCAGAAGGTCGGTCCCCAGCCTGTCCTGGTGTCTGGGGTTATTCCTCCCCAGGTGCAGGACCTTGCACTTGGCCTTGTTGAATTGCATGAGGTTTTTCACCGCCCAGTTGTCCAGTCTGTCCAGGTCCCTCTGGATGGCAGCGCAGCCCTCTGGGGTATCAACTACTCCTCCCAGTTTGGTATCATCAGCAAACTTGCTGAGGGAGCACTCTGTGCCTTCATCCAGGTCATTGATGAATAAATTGAACAGGACTGGACCAAGGACTGACCCCTGGGGGACCCCACTAGCTACAGGCCTCCAACTAGACTCAGCACCGCTGATCACCACTCTCTGGGCCCTGCCATCCAGCCAGTTCCTAATCCACCTCACTGTGCACTCATCTATCCCACACTTCCGGAGCTTGCCCAGGAGGATGTTGTGAGGGACAGTGTCAAAAGCCTTGGTGAAGTCGAGATAGACAAAATCCACTGCTCTCTCCTCATCTACCCAGCTGGTCATTCCATCATAGAAGGCTATCAGGTTAGTCAAGTATGACTTCCCCTTGGTGAATCCATGCTGACTACTCTTGAGCACCTTCTTGTCTTCCACATGCCTGGAGACACCGGCCAGTATGAGCCGTTGAATCACTTTTCCGGGGACAGAGGTGAGGCTCACTGGCCTGTAGTTGCCTGGGTCCTCCTTCTGGCCTTTTTTGAAGACTGGCGTGACATTGGCTTTCTTCCAGTCCTCTGGCACCTTCCCCATTCTCCAGGATTTAGTCTTGTGTTAAGCATTACTCATTTTTGTTGTTTTCTTCCTAAGTCTGATTTGTGCAAAGAAGCATATAGGTTTGTGGCTTGGAATTGTTTCGTGAACCCTTTGCCCTGAAAATATGTATAACATGTTGGATTTTGCTAAAACAAATAAACAAAGACAGAATGAACTAGAATTTTTTTATTATGGGGTTGAAGGTGCAGTTTGAGAATCTGAGAACCTGCTTTAATTGCCATATGATTTCTTTTTCTTCTATTTTATTCAGCTGTACTGGTATCTTCACTAAATTTCTCAGCACATGGATATTTCCTTTTTATTACATGAGGAGGATTATGAAAATACAGTGCTCAAGTATAGAGTGCAGACTTTCCGTGCTTAGAACTTGCCCTCTTCATGGTTGCTTGTTCCAAAACAACCCCTCTTCCAAGACAAATGTATTGAGCATCTTCTTTCAGTAGTTTGTATTTGAACTGTTGACTATGAAAACCTGAATATGAATAGATGTAATGCCTTTTCTGGAGTTAAATTCTTCTTTTTGATTTTTGGTTTTTGCTGGAGTGTTCTCCTTTTGTAAGGCGTCTGTCTTGGTTTATGCAGTACTAGATAATGCAAACAAGCAGGGGAAGGAGGTTCAGTCAGCCTTTCAGTCATTATGCTTTTGTTCTACTCTGCAGTTCCAAATGATAGGTTGCAGTTAAGTGTTCAATTTTCTGATGAGGCTTAAAAGAACTTGGGCTCTCAGGAGTGCATCAGCACAGGACTCCTGTTTCACCATGATAAGAAAGCGTTTGCCTTTAGGGAAAAGGAAAATGATTGAACGCGTATGTTTTACATCACTTGAACTATGATCATTTTACTGAAACAGGCCAAAGCACTAACAGAGGTTTGGCCATTAGGGAATTGAGTCAGCCATGTATCTCATATCCTGCTCAGACATTGGTTTAAAAAACAGTAGTGCCATACTGGAATGCAGTGGGCCAATGCATCCGTATGCCCAGGCAGCCTATATGCAACATCTGTACTTACAGCATCATCACTAAATGTTAATAGTGATCCTCAACTAGCAAAATATATTGAGGAAAAAAAAATCAGTTTAATGCTTATATAGCTGTCAGAAATAATAGAGAGCAAGATGTTATACCAAGTTCAATAGCAGTGTTCATATAGATTTGAATATAAATCAAAGGCATGTAAAATTAATGTGTAAAATTGTGTCAGATCTTACATATTAATTGGATTGTAACACTTTGGTAATTATTTTAGCTGCCATTTAGACCTGTTTTAACTTCCAAACCTGAGACCTATTCTCCTTGAGGAGTTGCCTGGCCACAATCTTCCTTTCTCTATGTTGTTTATTTGAAGTCTCCTCAGTTTTATCCTGAGTTTTTATTCCTGACGAATCTCTGAAGATTCCTTATGTCACTTGGTTGCCTGGAAAGATGGGAAATGATCTGACTGGCATTTCACATTATGAGCTAGATGTTGTAATGTTTTCCTATATGCTATATCAGTACTGCTCTTAGTCCATTTGCATCCTTTCAAAACAGCTACTTTCGTGTTGTTTTGTACCGCATGATATGAGTGGCAGGCACCGGAGCATTTACTGATATTTTGTGAGAAGTGATGTCCTGAAATACAGAATTACTTGCAGCAGTACTTCATAACCAAATTGCTTTTATAGACTGCACAAATGAATAGGTTATGGAAAAACAAATTCTAGAATGTGCCCGCCTGAGAAACACAATTCAGAAGACCTGAAAACCACAATTCAGAGTGCCTATTCTTTTGCTGTTGCATTTACTTTTGAACAAAGACATGATAAATATAAATCTCCACTAAATGTAAATCAGCCTCGTTCTCTGAAATTGGTAGGGCAGTAGTGCTGTATCCTAGCTTTAAAACTCTGGGAATTGTTACCTGTTCAGAGGACAATCTGGCAAACTCTTGGAGGTATCACAGTGGTTGCGCCTATGCGAAACACCATGCTGGCCACCGAAGCACGTGCCAACTCCACCTTCCTGGGCTGCTCTAGATTTAGGCTTTTAGCCAAGCCCTGTTATTTCAAGCATCTCGATGAAGCTCATGGAGACAATTTATTTTGCAAATTGAAATGGCTGAACCCTCCATATTTGTATTACTTCTTTAATTCCATGTGCTGGATCCCTTGGCTGCTTATATCAGTCTATACTGATGTGTCTGTTCATCCCTTTCCAGTATATTTGGTTTAGCTGCAAGGAACTTCTGAGAACACTTCCTTATAGGTGTCACACTGCTCCACGTGATTGACTGTTCAGACTCCAGTCAGGTTTTCTGGTTTTAGATTCTGGTAATTTCTATGTCCTTGTTGTCCCTGCACTTCCAGGCTCTCCTAGTGGGAACATGGGAACTTTAGGCCTTATGGAGTATGGAACATTAACCTGTGAAATCAAGATTTTCCCTGCAACGTAAGCTGTCACCCAGGAAAGCTGTGTACAATGCATTTGTGAAATGTATGAAAAGAAGTCCGGGAATTCAGTTAATTAACCACATCAGTTTCTTAACGTGATCAATTTTAATTAAACTGAATTTTAATAGAGATCTGTGTAGTCTGTAGAGAGCAATTGCTAATTCTACAAAGCATGTGCTGCTTTTCACTTCAGATTTGTTCCCATCTAATTAATATGGATAGGGCATTAAGCCTTTTTGGACTCTGGTGGTTTTCATTTCATGACTATTAATGATTTTAATGAACTGGACTAAGTCAGTAGTTTTCATCCTAGTGTTTCAGAGCTTTGTTCCTCACAAATTTCAGGTTTATAATTGGTTTCCAGGTCTTAACAGTGGTCATTGATTAGCTTCAGCAATTTCTTTTACAACCCTGTAGAAACATAAGAAAAGTTTTTAACCCTTTGCTAGCAGAAGGGCACATCAAAACTGCCTCAGCAGACAGAGAAGGAAGATGGGATGTATGAGTTCATTGAACAGGCCAAACTGTCTGAATGCAAGTTGTGCAGAAAAATGTTGCCACTTAAGCCATAAGACAAATGAAAAAAAATGAACAGGCAATATGAAACTTCTCTCAGTAGAAAGGTCACACAGATTACTATACAGAGGGTGTGATTCTGCACTGCTCTTCACATGAGTTCTTTACACCGATGCAGAAATATTACAAGGCACTGCTGTTCTAAATATGTGCATTACCTATCTGCATGTTATAACATGGTTGTGGAAAGTGTGGAGATTGCCTGTTCATAAAGTACCAATATACTGGTTCATGAAGTACTAGTATATTCAAAGCGTGTCATTCATAAATCAACCAATCTTTTAAAACTTTTTCTATATCTTATTTATTAAGCCGTCTTTTTTTTTTTTTTTGGACAGTACAAAGTCTATCACAAAGCCCCTTATTCCCAGGAGAAGACTTCAGGAAACTATGTATTGTTAATAATAATAAACGTGCTCCTCCAGTAGGACTTAACTGCACTGTCAAGTAAAATACTTTTTTTTTTTTTTGTATTTTAAAATGTTAAATACTTTCAGTGGGGTTTGAGCAAGAAAGCTTAGTAATGTAAGGCCTGTTTTAATGATTTCTACATAAGGCATTAATGACAGTTCTCTTAACTACAAAGAAAGAAGACTCTTTTTCCTCTTTCTTATAAACATTTGGAGTCAATGGAAATGGAACATTTCACACCAGCAATTTTGTGAATATTTATATACAGTTTTAGGCTCCAGTTACTTGATTTCTAAGCTTTAGAAACTGCTTGAGACGATATTTGAAAACAAACAAACAAACAAAAACAAACAAAAGCTTTGTGGCTCACATTTTGTCTAGAGGCAGATGTGAACTGAGACCCCAGATGTGAACTTTCAGCAAAGCACCAGCAGGCCATGAATTACGACTGAAAATTATTGATTTTGTTGTTGTTGTTCAAATTTTGCTGAACGAAATAACAGCAGCTTTGGTATAATGTGAGAAATATTTTGTAGCGTTGGGCTGAATGGAATGGTATTTAAGTTACTACACCAGTACTGATGGGTACCATTTGCCCATCACCTGCCATTACAAGTTGGAAAATTTTGTTTAGATTCTGAATAGATAAAAGCAAAAAGGCTTGTGTTTATTCAGAGGAATAAACAATGATCATAACTATCCTTTCTGGACCTGTAGTCTGTGTTGGCATTAGCATAGTAGTCTATTTCTCACCCTCTAACAGGTATCTTTCCTATTGCCGCCATCTATAATCTGTTTAGTTGTACCTGAGATGAGAAGCCTTTTACCCAACTGCACTGTGCTTTAGGGCCATCTCCATGTTTCATCACTGATGTGTGTGGCTCCATCAACTGAAGTAAAAATCCACTATACTTTTCCAGTATAGTCTGTTAATGACTCTTCAGTCCTTGCTGGGGTTTATTACCTGCCACTTCTTGAGAATATGACACGGATATAACATATACACGTTTAGGAGCAAAATTCTTGAACTGTTAAACAGTAATGATGAAAACAGTGCTTATGACCCCCATTATTCTCTGAAACCATGCTGTCTCTTTTAGTTTATTGAGCTTGTTTTATTTCATTCACGTTGTATAAATTTTAGCTATGTATCCGTTAGGGATATATTTTTAGCATTGCTATAATAGTGGTAAGTCAGAGCTAAGAAACATGCTAAAGTAGTAGGATGCAGCACATGAAATAGTGAAAGATGGTGAGTGACTTTTGACATTTTCTGATTCAGTATTTTCTACTGTATAGTGAATAGATGGTCTTATTTAATCTCTTTTTGTGAGGTTTGAGCAAGTTTCTGTTACAAACCTATGGTGATTCCTTGGAGTGAAGGTAGCAGGGACATATGAGCATATGCTTATTAAATTTTAATTGGATTTCCACTCTGTCTTGAATAGCTTTTAAAGACTATACAAATGCAAAAGGAAATCCTTAACAGCCAGACTCACATAGTAGAATCCTTCCATTTCCCATTTGCTCTGTCTGCCGTCCTGCCCCTGGAAGGTGAGGATTTTGACTTCATGACAACTGGCAGGAAGATTTGCATGGTACCATCCATCTCTGTGGTGCCCCAGGCACGGTTTATCTGTTTCATGTAATTTACAACTTGGCTGGAATGATCCTGTAAAGTCAGGAAATATTCTGTACAGAGGGATTGGGAGCTAGGTTTCAAAGTGTTAAAAAGCATAGATACATAAATACATTTTATAACCTATTAATTCTCTCTGTGATGAGTATAAATGTCCAAGTGCTGACATAAAAATCCATTGACACCACTGTTACAGGTATCATATGGGTAAATATTTGATGTAGTAATTTGCACAAGAACTGAAGGGAAGGTGTTTTAGGGAGAATGCGCCTAAGGAGAGGTATAGTAGCATTAGAAACAATTTGCTAGATTTTAACCAACAGGATTGGTTATCTTTCATTTTGCAAGTTCACCAAAAGGTGTTAAAAAGGTGAAGGGCAATTTATTCACTCAAGTTTAAAGTGCTGCAGTTCCTCCCTTTGATTATGCAAGTACTACTGAAGACAGTGAAACAAAGAACAAAAAAAAGGAAAATACATAATGGTGAAATAAAGGCAAAATAATAGTAAAATACACTAAATTGCAATCTCTTATATATAAGAACACAGTTTTGTAAGCAAGAAGGATCAGGGAAAAGTGTAAAAACAGCACTAAGAGAGACAGAATCATGTTATATTCTATGTCAAATACAGTCCTGAACATAGTACTGCTGCAGCACAAATAACAGCTGTGAATTGGAAAATGGTCATGGTTGGAATGTCTAGATTCCAGTTCTTTTTCTTTCATCACTGCAGTCAGCATGGTAACAAAAAATAGCTCTCATGATGTCATAAACTTTACTGAAGAAAGCTGTGTGTTTCTTGAATTATTTATTTTACATGAAACATTTATAAAGTGCTACCAGACAACATGTAAGAGCAGTATAATAAAATCAATAAGCATTAAAATCAGAATGAATGCGGACAGCTCATATATTCTGCAGTATTATTCTTGCCTGTCTATGCTCTGTATGTGGCTGCAAGATCCCTTTCTGCCATCCTCGATCCTGCAGCCTCTCTGGGGAGCCTGTAGACAGTAGACTGACACAACCGGACTATGCGTGCTGGCCAAATCCTTTCTCCCTTGCGGTGCCTTACTCATGGTGTTGAGCTGCAGGGTTTTTGCAGAAGTTGGAAGTGTGGCATAGAGCTGGCTGACGTGGCCCGTGAAAGGCTGTTCTATGGCCAGGGATCTCTCAGCTGCTCCTGAAGCAGAACTCCAGGTCCCCTAAGTTCCCTTGCAGCAGCAGAATAAGGACCAAGGAGATGACCTGCTATTGTGACCAACAGTGATCATAGATTTCAAATTTGGTATGATTGTAAGATTATTCACATAAGAAATAAAATAATACACCTCAGGATTCAGAGTAATGTGGAGAGAGATTTTTTATTCTTACTGATTAAATATGTATATGTATAAATATGTATGTAAAATAATACATCTGATATAATGCAGATACTGAATTGCTATGAAATAACAGCACTGTATAAGAGCAATATAAAAAGTCTGTAGGTATAATATAAATGACATCAGGTTGCTTAAAATGTGAATATGACGCTTGCCATGAGGTGATGCTGATGTAGCCAATACCCCTTTGAGAATGGTATTCAGCTTTTCATATAGATCCTTGGTAGGTCTTTTTGGTTCCTACTGCAGACGCTTGCTGTGCACGCAAGCGCATATCATCTTTTTGCTTCTGAGCAATTGCTCTGGGTTTCTTGAATTAATTCTGTTTATTTGCCCTTAGGCAATATTGATACTGCCTGCTGATGTCAATGAATTTCTCAGCAATAACCTGTTGGACGCTATGTGCTCTGGCATGATTTCTTGACAGGTAATTTGGTGGTGAGGTATAATGATTCTTGCGTACTTTCTAGGCAGTGTTATCCAGCAGACGATCCTCCTGTCTCTTACTCTAGATAATCCATTTGGTTGCAGACAGCAATCACAGTTACTTATCTGCAAATAAGTGATGTTTTTATGAATTTTTTAGTTCAACTGCTGTTGAACAGGTCAAAATACCTGGAAGATACTTTGCTTTGAAGCAAATCTGAACTGTTTCTTCTCTCGTCCAAAAAAGGGGAAAACTGAAGAAAACATTTAATTCGATGAGCACAAAAAGATGACTGCCAATTCCCTACTTCCTACTTCTTACTTAAGAGAATTTAAAACTGCATCTCTCAGAAAACTGTCTCAAATACCAGACAATTGAATCATGTTCTTTCTTATGCTGTTTTTTGTCTCAGTAAATCTTTATATATTGTGTATTAATTTTACATATTGTGTATTAATTGAACGAGTGTGAATAGAAGTGGTTAAGAACAGGCCATACTGTGTATGATTTGGGCCTGTGAAATGGAAATTTGTTTTTTTTATGCAGAGAAATATATCGAATATATTGAATCTGGTCCCGCACTGCTGTTACTGGACAATGCTGCTGACAGGTTCACTGACAATTTAGAAAACTGATCTTCTATAATGTTTTTTCCCGTCCAAGCCTATTTTGGTAGGTTTCACACAAATTTTCTGTTAGCTTTGGTCTCAGGGTGGCCCAAACTAAATAATTTGAATAATATTTTCCATGTGTGTGTCTGCCTTTTTGTGTGTGAGGCTTTTTGTTTTGCTTTTGTTCTAACTGCTGTGTTCATAGCAAGTGAAACAAGGATGTCTCTGTACTTGAGCTGGAATTCGTAAGAAGGCAAAGCTCTTTGCATGCCAACTGATGATTTTTAGACTTTGTTTCTCCTGCTGTCCCTTAAGTTGGAGTGAAAAACTTCTGCTTAGGATATTTTTTGCCAAGTTTAACAATTACAGTAAGTCAGATATGACTATAACTGAGCCCCACCTGTCTTCCTTTCCCCTCAGTCCCTATATACCTCTATGTCCTATATATATTACTAACCCTGCATGCCTGTTAGGTGTCATGGATCTCTAACTGGTAACTAACACTAACTGCAAGACTTGGTGGCTTAGTTTGGACAAAGTACTGAGACACAGAGATCTAGTATTTTCTGGTGGCATTAGGTGTCCATGATGTGCTATGACACTGAGTTCAGTGCCTTCAGGTCTGTACTTCAGTCACAAAAATAGGAGATTGAGAGAAAACTTTGATTTTAGGGCCATAGGTAAGGGATGCAACCCTTACACAGTCATTTTCATTACATGCTCCCAAACTATAATAAAGCTAATGCAGACCTGCTGGGAGAACAAATATGTATAATTTTACTTTGAATAAATTTACATTGATCTATTGAGATTTTGGCACAGCTTTCCAAAAGGAACAGTAGGGTACAGGAGACCAAATTGGACTTAAGGTGGAGCCTAAGACAGTGTGTAAATGTACTGCCTAAAAGGAGGGTGTAAATTGCATAAGCTGATAGTATAAAACAGCATATAAACTTTAAGTTGCCTCTGGTATTTTTCTGCACAATACTGCATTGTAGTGTGTAGGTGTACCCTTGAAATTCAGTATTTTTGTTACCAACCTACTGTACATATCAAAGGACTTCCATTGACTACAAATGAGCTTTGAATTATGTCCCAAAGCAACAGGTGGGGTTGAATTTGCAATGACCCTCTTACCTTTGCTCAGTGGAAGGTATGCTTACTTTTGTTGCAGGCCCTGAAAAGCCTAAGGGTGGTGGAGGGGAAAGAAGTGTTATTCCCAATATTATGAGACATATCACCCGGAGCTGATATTTATTTTTTATTTTTTAATGTGAACACCAATATCAGTCTTGGCTCTTAACAGTTAGTGCCGTCAAAGACTACTTAAGTGTATGAGTAAAAAGGGAAAGGAACACCCGAGAGTCCTGTCTTCCCAAGTGGCCAACCCACTTGAGAGTTCACTCAGTTTCTTTTTCTTGTTGAAGAAGCTCTGTGCCTTTGGTTTTATATCACTTGTCTGAAAAAAAAAAAGTTAAATGAATAATTTTAATACTTCAAATGTTGTTTAATGTTAAGCAGTAAGTAGTCCCACTGCGATAGGCATGAGCAGTTCGTCATCAGCTTAAATAAAATCATTTGCTTAGTCAACATATAGAAACATCCAGTGCTTAGTAACAAAGCCTACTATCTTCTGTGCCTCCTTTGTATTTTATATTTTGGAGAGCAGAGGGCTTGTGTATTTTCAAGCAAGTATGGTGTGGTTATTCTTTCAATTTAAGAAAAAAAAATATTGTCGAAGCCATTATACAGGCTGCACAGCTTAAAAGAGATAGTATTTGAAATCGTTAAACTAGTATCTCCAATAGCACCTAAAATACTGGAGCTAGGTTTATGGGAACTTGGAAATTTGCTTTTAAGAATTGTATAGTTAAACACTTTTTAAATGCAGTGCTTAATTTTCTTCACATTGTAATTCATTGTTGGCCTTTTCCGCAATGAATCGTTGGGATTAACCAATAAATCAGCAGCAAAGACATGCCAATTTCCTGAGCAGTTGACAAATTACAGTGTGGGCAAAGTACTATTTTTTTTATTATTTTAAAAATTTATTTCATGAGGGAGGGTAACATTCAGATGCCTCCAAAATGGGTTTTTATTTGGCTATACTGCCTTTAATCATATTTTATCCTTTCTTTCTGAAGTTGCATATGTAGATGTATTTCTAATGGTCATTACTTATATATGAGTGACCTCCTTCTGGATTTGCAAATATGTACTTAAAATAATATTGTTTGTTAGAAGATCTGTAATTATAAGCTTCTTTCTAGAGCTTCATTTTAATAGAAGGCCTTTGTCTTGGGTGCATTTTTTCACAATATGTATAAGAGGTTTTTTTTTTTTTTTTTTTTTTGGAATACTGCAGTTGTGCAACTGGCTTTGCACACAATCATTATTTCCAGACCTTATTTCCAGTTCTAACTGCACATTCAAACTAAGCTCTGCTCTCCTTGGCTACCCGGCCAAGCCCACGCTTTCTCTCCTTTGTGACGCTCTCGAACCGTTTCCCCAGAGGGCTCGGCCCGCAGAGCGCGTACCCGCCGCGGCTCCGCAGGCCTGGGGCAAAGCGAGGGCACCAGGCCCAGCCCGGCCCCCCCGCTCCCTCCACGCGCGGCCGGCGGCGCCCCCGCCCCAAGGCGGCCCGTCCTCTGTCGCGTACGAAAGGGCGGCCAGCTCCTCACCACGCGGCTCCTCGGTGTCCCGCCCTCTCGCAAAATGGGCGCTATGCCCCGTTCCAGCGGCGTCGGTGAGGGATTTTTTTTTCTTTTCCCCTCTCCTCCTCTCCCCATTTTGGTGTTTGTTAAGATTACTTTGATATTGAAGTATGATATCAGTTAAAAATAGTGTAATTTGTACGCTTCGGCTCTGCTGCCGCGTGCTGGGAGCCTCGGCTGGGTCAGCCCGGAGAATGTTCTGGAAAGCGCGGCAGCCCCGGGGCTTTAACCGACCGTTAGCTTATGCCGTTACCTCACGCGGTTATCTGCACAACAGGGATGGAGGGAGAAGAATTTGTGGCGACTGTTTGCGCGTTTAAACTTTTTCCCCCCTTCTTTTAAAGCTTTCTACAAAGTGCTAAGTAGGTATATTATATTTTAGAAGTTCTCTGGTCGTGGCACACGGGCTCGGGATTTAAGATGGAACAGCACTACTTTTGTAGGTAGGGAAAAAAGAGCTCTTATGCACCTCTAAAAGAAGTGGAAGCATACACCAGGGAAGCATTAATGGCGTTTTAGTATTTTTGGAGAGGGAGGTGGTTTTGTTTGTGAAGCTGCAGGACGTGGTGGTAAAAGCCTGGTGGAGATCCACTTTGTGCGCACATGTAGGTTGTGCGTGCTCTACAGAAAAAAAAAAAAACAACTTGAGTATGAAGACGTTGATTCTTTTAGCATTAATTAAAATCCAGTTAAAAGCAAAATGTTATGAAGCAGCACTACTTTGGTTTTATACCCAGACTTTAAAAAGCTACTGTTTTGCACTGTGATCTAGCAGTATTTCATTAGCATTGTCATTGGAGAGAGAAAGCTACCTGTGCCAGCCCTGCGAGCAAAGCTGAAGTATTGGGAAACTGGCTCCTCATTCTGATTTTTTTTTTTGCTATGATTTGCATGTTTTGCATTGAATTGACTGCTTATAAAATATTATGTCTATTAAGAAATAGAAATGCTTCACCCTAATGTTTACTGCATCAACACTTGAAAACTAAAGAAAACTTTTTTTTGTAGACATTTTACTTATTTGATAGTTTAACCATTACTTACTTGTATTAAGAAAGTGGGAAGTAAAAGCTAGAGTAAATACCAATTAGGATAGACTGATCTTGAAAGGTTTAATACTTGTATTTTGGTTATAATTTGGAACCATATCTGGAAGCATTGGCTCTATTTTGGCAATATCTTTCTTAAAATTTTGTAAACAAAATGGTTTGCAGATATACAAGCAACGAAATACGGGAACATGCAACACATGAAATACGAAGTATATTTTTCTCATTCGGACTTCTAATAATATATGATTAGATATGTAATTTATATGAACAGGAACAGCTGGAATTTTAGTTTTATTATTAGATCTCTCATAAAACGCTGATGACTTGGCCTAAAGGAAAACACCGGGGGGAAAAAATGTGTTGTGCTAGAAAGATGGCATCAAAGTTCAAGTCTCTATTTCATAACCTACCTGTAACTTTATTTTGGTTCAAGCTTACCATGACCTGAAAATCTTTTGAGTTTTTATAGGTTTCAAAAACTATCTGACTTATTTTTTTCTTATGGGTGAGTTTACAGTGTTACTTTAAATAATTTGCTGTTCTAAGAAAGTTCTGTTTTCTTGCTGTGAATATTGCAACAAAAAGAGAATTCTTTTTGCTTGCTATTTCTGAACATGCATATGTGGGAGACTACTGACAAAATTAGTAAAAAATATTGGAGGGATTTCCCCCAAAATACGCATGTTAGCAAGCGACAGGAGCCAGGTGCTTGACTCTGAAAAGAAAACTTACAGTTAAGGTAGGAACCAATGTATTTTCTGAAGGGTTTTTGAAAGCAAACATCTTCATAAATGCAGGTATTTTAAAATAAAAACAATGAAAATATTGTCTCAAATCCTGAATGTTACTGTCAGCTTGTTGCTGGTTTTGCATGAGCTAACATAACACGTGCATGCCAGGATTCAAACAAGACAACAAGGCTTTATTGTGCTTGACTCTTTCTATAACAGTGGAGTTGCCTTCAAGTACTTCAGCCTTCTTTTAGGTATGGTGTCCCATGTTTTGGATGGAAGAAGTTGCATTTTTTTTAAGGCTTAGCTGGCTGTAGACTTAGGGTTTAAAACCTAAAGTTCCAAGAATTCAACCAGCTTCTGTTGTTTATCCTTTCATGCTTTCAATTTTCTATTGCACAAATGTTTTGATTAGAAGGAGTATGTTTGTATGTGTGCTAATTTTTTATCCAGGGATCAACAACTGCTGTGGCAGGTCATTTAGGAATGATGTTGATTTGAATAGTACTAATTAAACAGGTTCAGAGTGTTGGCTATCAACATTAGATTTACAGGCCTTTGATTTCCTATGTTTATTTTTGTTCTGTGAATCTGCGTTTTTCTACATCTAGTTCTAATTAATCTTTAATCACATTTTTGAATTAAAACCCTTTGCTTTTCTCATTCCATGGTCTGTTCTGTTTATTAAACAAAGGTTGCTTTCCAACTGCAAACTTGTGTACTTAAAAAAAAATTGAATGTAACAAAGTTAAGTGACTGTTGTGATTTTGCGTTATTTAATTAATACTAGAATATTTGAAAGAATGAAATGATTGGGTTTTGCTGATGAGGTTTCTGGGTTTTTTTGCATATTATTTTAAACTATACAAGTTCTTTTAAGGGGAAAAAAGTATTTTGTCTTCTTAGACTAGCATTTATCTCAGAAATCAGCATAATGAGTATCTTGAGGGTTGGCTGTGGGTGAAGGGATGTGGGATGCCAATGACGTTTTAATTTTAAAAAAATACTTGAAAGAGAACAGGAAGCAGAAGGGGGAGGAGAAACCCCCTATGTCACACTATTGATATTTTGGTATGCACAACTACCAAAAATTAAAAATATTTACGTTGCAGTGGCTTTGAAATAGAATATAACTAATGGGTCATAAAGGTAAAACAGATGTTTGCCAAATTTAGTGACAGTAGCTGCTCTTGTTCTACTGAGCAGCACAAGCTGCTCTTGTGCTACTGTAGGAAAGGGACTGTTCATAATAGCTGTTTAGTAATATTTGGAAATACTACACTATTAGGAGGAACCAAGAAACGTAAAGTGACATAAATAAGCAGTTGTGGCAAGTTTGATTTATACTAGTAAAAGCTATAGCACTGTAATAAAAAATAAATAAAAAAAACCCTGATGCCTCATAGGTGGTCCCCATATTGAAATTAGACGTATTTATTTAGTTTTGTTATCTGTGCTTTGTATCATGAAACAAAATGTACTTGACCAAAATGAGTCAGATTGAATGTATTCCAGCATTAGTTAGAAAACTAATAAGATTAAATTAAGGCTTGTTTGGACAAGAAGTGTATGTTTTACTTGTATGTAACGCTAAGTGCATTTTGGTCCAAGACGCAAACACTTTAAAAGTTAACTGGGCACAGGTAGTAGATTTACCATTCCCCCCAAAATGCTGGAAATACTCTTACCTTTTGCATTAAGTATGCACTAATGAATGATTCCTAAATTCTTGGTATCGAATTAGAGCTAGGATCTACGTAAGTTATCCGTAAAAGACTATGAAGCTGTAAAAGAAGGAAGACTGACCAGCTTAATAGCAGTATTCCCACTTTGGGTCTAGTTGGTGATAGGCCATCCAACATTTTTCTGTAGCTCTTGGGGAGGGACCATACAAGCTACAAAGTTTGATGCGGTGCAATATGATGCAGTACAAGGTTGATGAAGCCTTAGAACAGCCTGCAGAAATACTGGCTTGCAAAAAAACCTTTTATTTTTGAAATCATAAAAGGGAAGGGAAAAAGAAAACTATATACCTGCCTGGTTGGCCTGCTTCCTACTGTATGGCCGGTATGTGTGTGCCTGAAAGAAAAAATTGTTAAAGGTTAGTCAGAATGTTTTGTAAACTTCTGCAGCATTATCTTGGGCAGTAAGAATCTGAAGGGTAATTCAAATAGGGAAATAATCTTTATAGATCTCAGCATGCTTAAACTTTTTCAAGGGAAATTGTATTTGAATTTTTGGAAGTGCTTATATTGGTGCAAAGCCAAAGCAGAAATAATAGAAGGGTCCCTATGTGTAAAAATTGCAGTATTTAATAAAATTTGGGAATGAGGGAAAGCTCTGGCTTCATGGTGCAGTGATGTCATTCCAGAGCTTGGACAAAGTATGAGAAGGAGTTTGCAGACTAGAACGTCTTAACATTCGTGAGACTGAGGGGAAAAAAAACAACCTCCCCTCTCCCTTTTTCCCTCCTCCCCTCCATTTCAGCTATTACCACAGGGACTCAATCTGTCCTGTTCAGTAGGAGATATTTAGACCAAAATACTGTTTTGGTTTGGATTCAGTAATACTAATGAGGAATAAGGCTATCTTCATTAATGTCCCTTCCACACAAAGTAGGGCTGTATCCTGGCAATGCTAATCGGTATCAGAAATGCACTGGAATCTGTCCCTGAGGGTTACCAGTTGTTTAAAATAAATGAGACTGGCGTAACTTGTTTCATGCACAAGAAGTGGCAGGATTCATACAAATGTATTTACTCTCTCTGCATGTTCTCTCTGTTAAGTAAGTGTCTTGATTGTTCTTTCAAAACCCCTCACGCTGCTTCTCTGAAATCTCTTAAACCGAAGACTGACAGTCTCATGCCAAGTTCTGTCAGGCAAAAATTAGGACATGAACAATGTCATCCCAGAATAATTCTTGTGCAATTGTGTGAATATTTAATAATAAAATGATTAGCACAGAAGAATAGGCTTAAAGTGCTGATAGGGTAATATTTTAGTTATTCATTTTAACAAAAAGCTCCAAGTACTTTCTGTTTGTAGAGAGGCAAATGTATAGTTTTTCATATCCGTCGGTCAGTGTTCAGAACTCCTTTCGTTTCCTATTTTTTAAACTCAAGAAGGTATTTAAATAAAAATCCATTAGGTGAAAAATATTTTATATATATATATAGATAGCAGAAATAATGACATGTTTTCTTCAGAGTCCCTGATCTTAAAAATAATGCTGAGGTAAGATTTTTACTTTTTTAAACAAACCAAGTATTTCTGTATAATGAGATGGCTACAGAGGGCTGAACTCCACCGCAGTAGAAGATTTAAGGGCACTTACCTTGCATCACAAATAAGTGCTTGCTTGTGTTAAATATAATGGCTGCAGGGTCCATGTCCTCTATAGGAAATGGCTGTCATCCTGCAGGTGGAGATGAGATGCTGTGCTTTCAAGAGACACTGAACTGCATTGGTGCTAGAAACTGAAGTTCTGAAACAAGAAACTGTAAGACAAAGTGCTGTGGCAGTGATCAGGGAGGGAAGGGAGAAGTAAATGGTAAAATGAATTGCAATGAGTGATTGCAGAAGACAACAGCTAAACATGTAGAAGGGTTCATGTTTACAGTCCTGAAGGATCACCATTTCTTGATTCTTTTTCTGTCCCCAGGTCCCTGGCTTATCTAAAGACAGTTTATCATTACTAGTTTGGCTTTAAATTGGCACAGGTCTTTGGTGTGGAGGTTACCTTTCAGACTGTTCGCTGTTTGGGAGGCCTTCTATGGCACTTCTGCTTGGGGTCGATTTCTTAGTGATTTTCTGTTTGTTAGTTTGTTTTCATATGAATATTGAGTCAATATTGTCTGTAGACATCATCCCACAAACAATCTCCCCCTTTTTTTTTAATGACATTTGTTTCTACATTTTGTCTAAGGAGATTATATTTAAATTAATGCCTCTAGAAGTGGCATATTTTAGACATCATTTTTCAGTAGTATAGTTAATTAGGTTTTGTTACACAGGTAGTGAAACAAAATAGTGTTGCAAGGATGACCTGCTAGCAAATAAAAAAAGCACTTTATTGGATGTGAAATAACCTTTGAGTTTACAGTCCGAGGCACCAGAACTGTGCTCGAGTGGGGAAGAGTGTTGTACAAAAGCAAGAATATTAATGTTTTGCAAAGAAGAATTTGGTGGTCATACCAAAATGTTCAAAATCGAAGGCTTTGAAAGATAAAAAAGAAAGTCTTCAGTACTGCAAATTATTTGTAAACTGAGAACTGCAAAACTGTGCTGATTCGGGTTAAGTTCACAGTGATTGACTTGGAGGTTGTCTGAATATAACCTGGGTACTAATTTTAACTGAATTGATTTAGAAACCAATTCAGGTCTATAACCACATCAAGCTAAATAGATTTAAGATTCTCTTAAACTGATTTAGGAGAGACTGCACCAGGGAGTTGCAAAGATTTAACTAAATCTGTTTCTAAGTCACTTGAGTTAACCTGGTGCTCGTGCTGTATATAAATCAGCCTTTACATGTAGAAGTTAAAAGGGTCCATATTTTATCATTGTTCACTTGATTCATCTAGATCTCATGCATAAGTGTTCACTGTACATACCTGTTCCATGATGCTCACTGTTGATAGAACAGCTATCTCAACTGTCTTTTTAAAAAATGAACTAACATTTGGAGAAGGAAGGTTTGAGGCGCATGTAACAGTGCTTTCTGCTAAAACCTTTAGAAAGATGAAAAGACACCTGATTATAATGAAATTGTATTTTGAGCTGTTTTCTCTATAAAATGAAGTAGTCATTCTACTGTGGGAAATGTTACAATTATAAAGCAATTCACCAACCGTAATGGGAGGACTTTTATTTCATAAAATATTAACAAAATATAACATCTGTGCAATAGGTTAGGAACGGTCTTATTTTCTCCATAAAAAGTCAATTTGTAACTGCTGCAGACTGTCCTTCTCAAAATGACTATGTTAGGATAACTGATCATTTTAAAGCAGTATCAACATACAAACTTGAACATAATCACAACAAACCTTCTACGTAGTAAATATTTTTCACTGCATGTTTCTTTAGAGGCTGATGGAGTTTCCAGAAATGATTGACCAACAGAAGTGGTATTTGATTAGTGCTTGAAGAAAGAAAATCATTGGAGATGAAACTATATTTGAGAAAGGAATGTCACCTTGACACAATGGGCTATTTTTGAAGGTTGCCTAAAAAAGTAGTTGTGTTAGGCTAGCAAGTACAAAAAAAATCCTCCTTTCTCTGGCTTCATTGTGTGTGTAGGGGAAGGAGTGGGAAAGTGAGGGAGCACCTGTAATTATGAAATTTCAGCTCTATCTGGCAGCTGCAAAGCATATGTACATGAAAAACAGAAGACCAAACACTGCAGAATTGACCAACATCGATGGATTTACTCCCTATCTCTTTTTGCTACTATTCTTAGTTAACCAGTAGATTTCCTACTTAGGAATTTTCATTGCTCCGAAGTCCACACAGGCAGAGCACGGTCAACTCCTAGGGAAGTTGTTTATCGTACTCATTTTGATAGTGCTTCAAGCTCAGCTAAGAATTGGAGTTCCCTAGCTGAGACTAAAATCGTGGAGGAAATCACAAAGCACTTGAGCAGAAAGATAAATACTCTTTTACAAAAAGTGAAGAAGACTTACGTTCCTCTGTGCTCATGTTAGCTAGGTAGAAGGATAGAGACAGTCTGTTCAGAAGAGAGGGAGCAAACTGGCCAATTATCAAAGGAGGATAGGAAATAAAACGTGCATAGCAATTCTAAAAATACTATTTCTGAAAATAAATTTTAAAAAATGAATTTGTTACTGGCTTCTCTAGACATTACAGTTTGCATATACAGACTGGCAGGAGCCGTGCAGACAAGGTGCAGGATGAGGAACCTTCCCTAACCTCCTCCTCTGCCAGCTTTCCACTGTGTTTGATCAGTATCTAGACATGAGTACGGGGAGCCTTATTATATCATATAATTGCTGCAGTGAGATTCATAAGATACTATGTCTCTGCAGGATGAGAATCTCTTGGGACAGAAACTTCCCTCTTTGATGAAGCTAAAAGACCAGGAAATTGGCATTTCAATTTTAGCAAATGGTTTAGGTTCATTGACTTCAGTGGAATTGCATCATTTTACTGTAGCGATAGCCAGGAACCTGTGCGTGATATAATTGAGTGTCCGGTATTGACTAGTTTTTCCACTAGACCCAGAATGCTCAGGTGTGATAAATGTAGAAGTTGCTGTTACCTGTAAATCATAGTACTAGCTTAGCCTTCTGCCTTAAAAAACAAACAAACAAAAAAACCCACCTAGGTTGTTCTTTTTGTATATATTGCAGAATTCTTTCTGTGGGAGAGCACTTGCCATCCATTTAAATGAAGGTTGTGGTTTGTTTCTTTAAAAGTAAAATATTGAATAGCACCGCCACAACCAATGTTTTTTTCTTTTTATAGGATTTTAGGAGTTTGTTTTCTGAATAGAATAAAAATTGTCTAAGGAAATTACTTTTTTTTCCCCTCATTGTTCATGTGATAATGGTTGTTAGTACTTTAGCCTTTCCAGTGCTGTGAGATCCCATCCTAGCGTCCTTTATGCAAGCAAGGCTTCCATTGATGTTATGTAGGCTCTTAATGGGACATGGGAGCCCAGCAATATGGTTAGCCCAACTGAAGTAGCAAATCAATGTTTAGTCTCTAAGAATTAAGTGTACATAAACTTGATTATTAGCAGACTGACCTCCAAGAGGCAAGTGTTTAGCGAGTGTACCAAAGCTGCTGGTTAGAAAACCTGCATCGGGCAATTCATGCTGGAAAGCCATCCTAAATCTATTACTAGCATGATGGAAACAATCTTGCTTATGTCTGTATGTATGGTCGCAGCTATCTGGCAATCAGAAGTGGTGGAAAACAGAAGAAACATTGCCTAAACTAGTTGCTTGTAGGTTGAAAAAGCAGTGGGTGGTTATTTATCCCTGTCAACAGCAGGCCCTATTAAGTATTTTTAATGAATCACCACTGCTTTTACTTTTGCCATCAGCCATGACCTTCACCATTTAGAAACACATGGTCTCTCATAAATGATAGTCTATGACATAAACTTGAGAAGGATTCTATCACAGCTCAAACTACAACATCTATCACTAAAACAAACTGCTCATTCTAGCTGAAGAGACATCCATATATATCACAGAGCCAGCCTTCCATATTTTGAAATTTAGTGTCTTGCATTGGTACTTCTTTTTTCTTAGCTTTTTTTTTTTTTTTTTTTTTTTTAAGGAGGCCATGCAACCTTGGTCACTTAATACTTTTGATAAACTTCTAGTGACAAGAGACTTGATTAATGGTGGTTAAAAGAACTGAATCAAGAGTAGGAAAGACAGGGCCAAAAAAAGCGGACTGCTGGGCTGATGGAAACTAACGTCTCTACAGAAATATATGATGGACCCTCCTTTTTGCCATGCCAAGTAATTACTTGCACAGACCTGTTGTAATAATTCCTATTACAGCCCAAACGGAAAAGTCAGTAACTCACAGCCCTGGGACAAGGTGAAGGCAAGGCCAGAGTAGCGTGGATCAATATTTCATTTACTCACTGAGGTTAGCTTCTATCCCTGTATCAAATTCTTTTACAGAAAGCCATGAAAGAAATTAGGTTTGCTGAAAAATACCAATACAGGGCCCTCATTTCCTTGGGAGTGCTCATGGAGTTACATGGAGCAACAAAACCTTTCAGCAAAACAATATGCACTCAAGGTCACTCATTACTTGCTACTGTTGGAAAATAAAGTGCCATTAGTCTGATATGAGTAATATACATCAATCAACTGCAGACCAGCAAAAATATGCTTCCAGTGTGGTATTGCAGCTGAAAATGAATGAAACATGCTAACGTTTTCTGAACATTTTGACAGCAATGAAGAATTTTTCCTTTGGCATTATCATTTAATCCAAAGTTTCACTGTATCTCATCTTTGCAAAATCAAGCGAGACCATCTCTGTTGTTTCATGTGCTTTATGATAGTTAAACTAATTCTCAGTGAGTCAAAGCCTTTTTTGTTTTGTTAGTTTTTTTCATGGGGGCAATACCCACAGCATGTTGGATGCTTTCCAGGCAGCTTCTGTCTGTGCTTTTAAGGTTCTTTGTCTAAAGATTGATGTAAGAAGAAATTATCACATTAGCAAAATAGAGTTCCTGTTTAGGATATAAGGAAGCCATACTGTTTACACTTTACTACATGAAACAGTCTCCCTCTTTCTTAAAGCAGGTAAATATTGAAAAAGGAGGGCTTAAGTATATAACTCAAAAATTGCATGTTGTGTGTTAAGGCTACTACTAATAGCAAATAAATATGCCTGTGAAATAATTTCACTATAACCCCCAAATCAACAGAGAAGACATTAAGAAATACTAAAAGGAAGTCTGTGAGAGAAAGCAAGCACGCTTCGCCTATCAGGGAACATGGTAACTACATGTGTTCTGTGTACAGGGGATCTTACAAAGCACGGTCACAGTGAGCTGCATGTCATGCAAAACATAGGTTTTTTTTTTTTTTTTTTTTTCCTGGTCTGTGGGTCAGGTTTCTTTTGTTAATGTTTCTTCTAAGAAAAAAAGAGAGCTTTTCTGCCTCTCTGTACTGGTAAGCATGCAATCTTGCATTTTTTTTTTTTTTGTCTGCTATTTTTGGGAGGCGGGGAGAGCAGGGGAGGGAAGTGTTTATTGGGACATTTAAGATTGCTTGTATGGTTGGTGATGTTGAAGATCTCAAATCTTTCTGGCTCAGTCTGTTCAGAAAGTTTGTTTGCTTGATTATATAATAGCAGTGTGTTCTTTAGACTATTCCTTTGTGCGTGGCACTCTTGAAATATATTTAGCTGTTTCCAAGCTATTATTTTTTTCCTTTTAGATATTTGGAGGATGAATGTGTTTCCTGTTATTAAAGTTGAGATTTTTCTAATCTTACCTGTACCATTGAAGGAGATACCTCAGCAAGAACAGCTTTGTTTTGAACAGCCTGTTCAGAAATGAAGGCATTGTATAGGCATAGAGTGAATTATTGCACATTAGGGCAAATTCTTGTGTAACCATCATAACGTTTTTCTAGGAGATGTTACCTTCTTCCTTTTTCCCTCCTTCTCTCTTACATAACATTTTCTTTCTTTACCATTTTGAAATCTTTTACTGAAAAAAAGTCTTTCTTCGAGATTTACTCTGAAGACTTAGTGGGGCAAACAAAAATAGTTGAGGAGTTCAGGATTTTGAACTCTTAACTGGTTTTTGTAGCAGTAAAGATACATTTTATCTTTTAGCATGATTTCCTGAGATCAGACACCCAGTGCGAAGGATTCCAGTCCATACTGAGCTTTGAGCTACTTCAGCAGTTGGTTAATTCCATGCAACACAGTAGTATGTAAATGCACATAACCCTTGGCCCATTATTTCTGAGTTAAATGACTGATTCAAGGTTGCATGCCAAGTCAGAAAGGATAATGCTCCTCACATTTGTCATTTTGAAAATATATGCTGTTAAGTAATAAGTTAATTTCATGTCTCCTCTTTAATATTTCCTGTATCTATTACAATTTTGGGTAATCCTCTAAAGCTTGTTATAGTTGTAATAGTTTGTATTTTCACTTATAGTTTGGAATTGTTGGCAATTTAGGAAATACATTTTTAATCCTAGTTCTTCCCAGATCACACTGCTTTGATTCTAACAGCTGAACCACTGTCAGCACTGGTGTGTATGGCTCTCTGTCTATGTGTATTTATGAATTCACTTCTGTGAAATGAAGGCTGAAGCACTGCAAAATATTTAGCTATGCTTCTGGCAAATAATGTGAGAATTTTCCAGGAATGTGCCATACATGAATGAATCCTATTGTCCTTCCCATCTTCTACTTCTTCCTAACCATTTGATGTAAAATAGTATTCAGAGTATGCGTCCTGAGGCAGTACTGTTTCCTTAGTGGTGTACGAACAAAGATGGATGAATATTTAGTGTGTGCCCATAAAACTAAACAGGAGATCGGTCTAAAGAGCATCTATCTAGTCATGTAGAAACTCCTTTGGATAGAAAGCACCCATTATATATGATACGCCCCACAGTTTAGATGTGGAGTCAATTTCATAAAAGGGGGGGGGTAATCATTTGCTAGAGAGAGATTTGAAAGGCATAGAGGAGAATTAGAGACTCTATCCTCTCTACATGCAGGAGATTTACAGACAGTTTCCTTTTTATAAGATCTTGCTGTCATGAAGTTATACATTTCAAAATCTCATGCATGGTAGGTAGTGAGCTGATAACCATGTATGGGGTTTATATACAAATGTTCCTATAGTCTCTGACATTCAAGTCCTCAAAATTAGATGACTTTGAAAATTTGGAAATGACCTTGGTATTTTTAAGTTTGTTCTGTGAACCTTCTTTTTAGCAGGGAGATGGTATTAACTGCAATTACTGGGTGAAGCGTAAATAGATTCAAAGGAATATAGTTGCTCATTTAAATCACCAAGATATGGACACCTGCATTTCTTCGCAAGCTCTGGATTTCAGTTATTATAGGGAAATATGGTTTATAAATAATTGTATTATAAATCATTGGATGTTTTTGTGTACTGCCAATGAATAAGTCTTTGAATAATGTCCAAAATCAGGTAAATGACCTTGTGGTGGGAGGTTGGATGCTTCATTATGTAGAAGGGAAACAAAACCAAAAAAAGGATTCTCCATTCTAAAGTATAAAGGAATCAGATATTTCTTGATTGCAGATTGTTACATTGATGTCTAGATTCCTTTTTTCTTTTTCATGAGACAATACCCTGACAGTTCTTGGTGTCACTGAGAACTAGAAGTACCAGTAAGGACTCTTGTATAGCTTTTGCAATAATCAAGTTGTGTGCAGCAGAGTCGCTCTCTGAACCATGCCCTTTAGCTGATAGATTGGGGTTATATCAGTAACGCAAATGCGAAGTGGTCTGCTTGTGCTTATGATAAAAAAACAAATACGTTGTGTGGAGGTCAGGATTTTTGGATTCACAGTGCACTTAGCTAGATCAAGTTCTGGTCTGGGGTTAGAATCCATATTGCAAACTGCAGCTAAAATGACAAAGGCTATGTTTCCATCTGGGTTATACTTTGGTGACAGTAGTCTTAATGTACAGGTAAGTCAATTTCATTAAGATGTAATTTTGTTAAGGGACCATAACTGAGACTGGAATTTGGTTACTAGATGAAATTTTTGTCTAAAGCAGGTGTACAGACATGCATTACTTTTGGATGATGCTCACTCGGATAGTTCAGAACAATAAAGCCAGTAGTAATAAAGTGCACTGTGCTATAAGAAAGTCCAGGAAATGAGTATAAACTGTGCATATTGAATATATTATATTTTTAAACTGTCACAAGAATACTTGTCAAATTAGTGTAACACTCATACATTAATGTTCAGATTGAGGACTTCAGTTTAATGCGTTTGTGTAGAGGTGCATATGCAAATAGAAATTTTAGCAGTAGATGCTTCAGGCTTGCTTTACTTGCACAAGTAGGGCATGAGATAAAACACCTGATTTTAGGAAGCTTCAAGTCAGTCTGTTATGGCAAATGTAAGTATAGGTAACCAAAAATAACTTGGAAGTTTTGAAATAAAAAGGTGAAAATGTCATTCAGGAAAATATTTGTTCTTCTGTGTATGTGCCGGGTAAGATACAATGCCTGTCTCCAGGCGGGGAACATGAAGAATGGGTGGCAGATGGGGAAGAAGGGAAGAGTAATTTCAGAATCGTAGGAAACAAGGAAGATAGTAGCATTATATAATCTTCTGTTGGAAGTGTTAATTTAATGTGTGTAAAGACAATGTTAAGCTATTTAAGACTGTGATGCTCAATTTACATAGGGCAACTCTGTATCTGCTGGTGGCTGAACCATATGTTGCAAGTCATCTGATTGATAAATGCTGAGCCAAAAGAGGCTGTTTATTTCTTGAACAGACTAAAAAGGCTTATGTAGGTTTCATCCCCACTGCAGCTTCCCCTAAGGGCAATTTTACCCAGCATTGCCATACAGTCCAAAGTGTAATATGCTGCTCTCCACTAGGCAAACGAAGCTGAAGTTACAACAAGTGAAGAGATCCAGCTCTTCTGTGGGGTTCTTAAGAAGCCCCTGCTTGTGGACAAGGATCTGCTGTGTGTATGAGGAGGAAGCCTGGGGAGAGATAAGATGAAAACTGGGCAACAGCTGCTCTGTATGACTTGCTTCCCTGGTAACCTGGCAGCTCTCCAAGTAGAAATCTGAATAGAAGTTTAACTGCTTGAAGCATAAATTCCGCCCCTAGTGTCTAGGCTACTCTCTCCTTTCTTTCTGCTGGAGCAGTGCTCTGCAAAAGTAGAGGCCTCTAATGGCCAGTTTTTGAGGGCTCTCAATGGCAGTCGTGTGGGGGAAGATGTTGCTATGCAGAGTGATTGTCTCTAAAATTGGGTGCCTGATGGAAAGAACAGAAGGATGGCGATGTTGGCACCCTTTTGTCTTCCCTGCCCCTGTCACTTGGTGTGGCCTTTGGTTATGAGGAGTTAAAAGCTTGTAAAAGCTTTCTGTGATGGTACCAATATTCACATCACACATATATATCAATAAACACATTAGTATATGGTGTTTAAGTGCAGGGTGTGCCCTGAATTTTCAGTGATGTGGAAGAATCTCGGTATTACTTTCTGATGCCTTAGGGTGACTTGGACCTCCGCTCCACAAACACCCCAAAGTATTGTATGTGAGCAGAATTTTCTTGGCAGCTTTTCAGGACTGCCCCCATCTTATTTTCATATCCTTCTAAAATTAAAAACACAGGTGTGAATCTAAATCCTCATGTGAAAATACGTTTTTGTCTCTCTGACATTTATAAATATGGTATTTTACTTATTCCAGTTCTTAATCTTATAGTAATTTGTAGCTTTCTTTAAAATCCCCTTTAGACTGTCTAGATTCCTTCCTCCTACCTTTTGTAAGTTTATCTTGAGTTTTGTTCCTTTTCCACATGAGTGATTCATATATTACAAAATATTAAAATAATAAAAAAATTATCTGCTGGTTTTGAGAGGTGCAAGGCATAAGCTAATCACAAGTTGGAGTATATTGAAGAAATGCCAATATTTATTTTGTCTATATATATTCAGAAAAAGTGTAAAATTAGAGTAACACATAAAGCTAATTGGTACTTACCAGTAAGTTGTTTTTTCTTTTTTTTTCTCCACGAAGGTCATAAAAACAGCAGCCCAGACAGTTTCTTAAGGCTTTTCCTGCTTTTCTGTGCCCTCTATTTGATCATGTGCCAAGGCTTGTGAATAGTGCCAAACCAAACAGTACAGCATCTCTGCAAGTCTGCTCTAGGAAACTAAGGAATTCAACAGTTGAAGTCCAATGCCAGATACATTAAAAAAAAAAAGAAAAAAAGAAAAAAAAAAGAGTTAGATTGAACTTCCAGGAGTTTAATTGGAATGATTTTAATATTTATATCGTAAGTATTTTGAGGCTCCTTTTACTAGCTGGGTTTTTGCTTTCTGTATGCTTTATTGGCAGGAAATCTGTGCAAATGTAATCTGTCTCAAATGCAAGGGAGATGTCTTTCTCCCTGTCTTCCGAGGTTCTGAAGTTCCATACAAATTTTGAAGCTCATTTCTGTGTATACTAGCAACTGAGTGCACTGTTCATTTGCGAAAGTGGACTTTTGTAAGACTAAACTACAGTAATTTTGAGTATAGATCACCTTTTCCAGATGTTTTTCTTTTTTTCTTATATATAAATTTAGCAGACTTTTTGCTCTCCTTATTAGCAGTGAGGAAAATATTTCAGATGTCCCACAAGTTTTCATTTTTACGATTAAATGGAGTAATGAGTTTGGTTAGAATGGGACTAAAATTTGGATTTCCTTCACCAAATGAATTGCATTGTGGGCAGGTGCCTGTTCTATCTGAGATAGAACTTGCCTGATTCTAGGTGACCATCCAACCCCCCTAAATACCTATATTTAGGGGGTGTACTCCCTATATATAATCTTAAGGCCCAACGAGGAGTCTCAAGAAATGTTAGTGAACAGCTATACTTTTTTGGGGACCAAGAGCCAAAGTCAATTTGTGTTAAACATATAGCATGCTCAAAGGGAATATCCAAATAAACTTGAAACTGATTGCAGCATGGCAATGTAGTTTTTTTTGATTTACCAAAGAAATAGGCAAACCTTAGCTTGCATTTACTTCAGAAGTATGTGCTGTGTGTCTATATCCAGCATGGATACCAGGCCTGTGATGTAGATCTGCCCCACATCCTTATTAGTATTCCAGGTTGTATAGAAAATACCAGCAAAGCTCCATAAAAATGGTTGTACCTAGTTTGAACTGGTCATGCTGATCCTGTGGGTTTAACTGATTTACTTGATGATGATTCCCTTTTTAACTTCATATGCATTCTTATCTCAAACAAATAGCTCATTACTACTTGCATGACACAGTCTTTCCACAACTGCCTGTTCACTGCATTCACAGCACTTTGTTCAATGAGAAAAATAATTCCTTTGAATAACTTCAATGAGACAAAACTTCAGTTCTGCGCTGGAATTTTTCTGTTGTTCTTCTGTGTCAGTCATTTTTGTTTCAGTCATTTGTACTTTAGAATACTTGGGATAAGCATGATGAAGAGGAGAATGACTTAGGATTTTTACTTTTATGTGAAATTTAGTGGCCTTTGAGGTTAGTGAGCTCTGACAAACAATAATACCAAAAAATGCTTGTGTTTTGTGTGTGTGAACTTGATTTTCTTTTTTCCCTTGTTATTTTAATGTCCATGCTCAAATCTTCACTGTAGTAGATCAGTAACTTGTTTGCATTAGCAGAGTTAACTTTACAGTTGATGTAGGTGTCTGGTTGTATACAGAGGTCAGTTGTGCTGGAAATGCTTGAGCTAAATGAAATCTTCTGTTGGTTTGGTTGAATGTAGGCACAATTGCAGTATATAACAAATTACTCCTTTTGTCTCCAGAGACGTCTTAATTGTAGCTAATGTAGTTCTATCATTTATAGGCTCTGAGGCTTGTAGGAGTAAAAAAATCTGAGTTCTAATTCCATTTGTTATTTCACAGCAAAACAAATATATATATGTATATATTTATCCTTTAAGTTTTGCTTCACAGGATCACAGTCAAAATAATTTTCAATTATTAATTTGCAAACACCTTGTTCTTTCACTCAAACTAATGCATGGCGTCATTGTTACATATGCATACACATCCCACTGTAGTGCAATGCAGGCTCATTTTAAAAGATCTCATACTTATGCTGGAAGTGTGTGTGTTTTACCTGCTGGTGAACTTCTAAGTTGTCCTCACATCTCTTAAAGAAAAGGTTACTTTCTCTCCTCTTCTTTTGCCTCACTCTCCCCATCCCTAATGAAACTTAAGTTTACTCAATGATCTAGTACCAAAAGGCTGAAGGCTCTGCCCATTTTTGACCTTTCACTCATCTTGCAATGGAGAGTTAAGTGGTGCATTTGGAGTTTACAGTAGCCAATGTAATGAGCTAAGAGTGCTGAGATAGTACCTGCTAGGAGATGTCAAGGAGATTGTTGCATCTAAAACTGTTTTCTGTTGTGTAAGCTGATCTTTTGATTTCAACAATGCCACTGTTGAGTGTTGGATTCAGACCTACTTGAGCAGGAGTGTAGGAGAAGGGGAGGAGGGAACTCTATTTAGCTTCTAAGATCTTGTAACATTACCAATTAAGTTCACAGGGCATATCTGATCCTGTGTATACAGGGTAGAAATGATAGAATTAATTTTAACATTTCATGTTTCAAGGCTCCTTGAGATGTGGAAAAGATACAGTATTTTAAGGAATCCTTATAAGTTTGCCTGTTAGTTTAATATATTTCTTACTCAGTACTAACAATAAAAATTCTTTTTCTTTTAATTATTTTATGTTTAGAAGAAACTGCTAGGTTCTGGTTTTGTTGGCAAATGAAATATACATGTTATTCAACAGCTGGTGCTCTGGGTTTTTTTTGCTTTTTTTTTCTTGGAGAAGGGGATACTTATAAAAGCAAAATAATGTAACTCTTGCTTGAAAGCATTTTTGTAATGCGGTTCTTTGCTACCACTTCCTTCAAAAAACTGGTTTACCTCAAATGAATTTTCTGAATTATCTCTTCTGTTTGGAAGCTTGTAACACATTGTGTGGCAGAATTATTTCTTTTTCTCTTCCAGTAACAATTCTTTTGCATGTTGCTGTGATTTGAACTGTATTTTAGTATGCCGTGGGAGCATCTTAAATCCTTTCCACTCCATGTTACTTGCTAGATCCTTGAAACAAAATGAAAGAAAACAGGATGCGCATGTATCGACATAATACAAAAACAGGTACATACAATAACTATTTTATAGTAGTGATACATAGCAAAACTAGTCATCAAGCATAGCCAAATAAGCTGCAAAAGGAGCTTTCTTAAATTGTGTTCATGACAGACAGTACTGAAAAATACTGGTTTTGTGTCAAGTTTATGAGAAACTGATGAAAGTTTCCAAACTCAAAATGTGTTGTTGCAGGGGCACACCTGTAATTAGTTTCTGATATGAATTGATATTTCAAAGTGATAAAAAAATCGATATTTTTTAGTGTTGAAGGGATAGGAACCCTTCCAGATAGAATACAGTATACACAATACACGATACAGTAAGAGATGCGTCTTTGTATAGCAAAGAGAAATGTTGGTTTAGCCAGCTGTTTAGAAAGCAATGTGGGATGTACACTCCAAGAATAACCATTTTTTATGTTGTGTTATGGATGAGTAATCTAAAATTGGATTAATCCACATTCTGTATATTGGAAAAACAACTAATGAATTTCATCTGATGTGTAGATTTTTTACTTCCTGTATTTTTCTGTGTGCATTTTTTGTTTAAGTTTGTAAAAAGCTGGATCCTAGTTAGAACAATTTTGTAAATTCAGTAGTTCACACCACAGAATCACAGAATGGTTAAGGCTGGAAGGGACCTCTATAGATGATCTAGTCCAACCCCCCTGACCCAGCAGGGACACCTAAAGCATATGGCACAGGGTGGCATCCAGGCAGGTTTGGAAGCTCTCCACAGAAGGAGACTCCACAACCTCTCTGGGCAGCCTGTGCCAGGGCTCTGTCACCCTCACAGTAAAGAAGTTCTTCCTCACATGGAGGTGGAACTTCCTGTGTTTCAACTTATACCTGTTACCCCTCATCCTGTCACTGGCCGCCAGAGAAGAGCCTGGTCCCATCCTCCCTACAGTCATCCCTCAGGTACTTGAACATGTTAATCAAATCTCCTCTCAGCCCAGCTTGCTTATTGTTTTCTCATACGATAGATGCTCCAGTCCCTTAATCATCTTCGTGGCTTTCCACTGGACCCTCTCTAGAAGCCCAATGTCCTTCTTGCACTGGGGAGCCCACAACTGCACCCAGTGCTCCAGGTGCGGCCTCACCAGAGCTGAGCAGAGAGGCAGGATCCCCTCCCTCCTCCTGCTGGCAACGCTCCCTCCTGCTGATGCAGCCAGGATCCCATTGGCCTTCTTGGCCACGAGGGCACATTGCTGACTCATGGGTAACTTGTCAACCAGGACTCCCAAAGCCCTCTCCACAGAGCTGCTTTCCAGCAGGTCAAGCCCTAATCTGTACTGGTGCCTAGGGGTACATGGTTACATGGTCTGGGGTTTCACATGGTTAATCCAAAGTAAGACTGCTAAATAGAAATCTTACTTTCACTGGTAATTTTTGCAATTCAATTGTATATTAATTCCTAATGTATTCAAAGAGGAAAAGCTAATTAAGGACCTGATCCTACAGTCCAAATTTTTTGGAGTCAAGGGCTCTATGACTGGGCCTTCTTCCACTCACAGGTAATGTTACAGATTATTGCATTCACCTTGACCAATTATGTAGTGTAAAGTTTATGCAACAAATTATTAGTTTTGGCAATGACTCAGTCATCAAGGTTAGTCTTACACCAAATTGCTTGCAGATACTAAATGACATGCTACTAAATGTAATGAAAGGTTACGATTATTTCTAATTTCTTCAACAGTAGTCACAAATAGCTGATGTAGATTCTGACATTTGTATGTGGCTTTATAAATCACTATCTTAATGTGTCTGCCTAACCAACGTTTTGCTCTTTTCACAAAGAGTAAATTGGGTAAAGTTGCAAACATGTTAGAAGATTTTTCCAATGAATTGTAACTAGATGATCAGGGTGAGTTTTCTGGGATTTTTTTTTTCCAGTACATTTGGTTTTTGTGCTTTATTCCACATTGCCTATGGATGTTTGTTTTCGCCTTCTGAGTAATTAGAGTGAGTTCCAAAGGAGAAAAAAAACTTAACATTGTTGCTCTGTAAATATGAGGTACTCGGGGGATTTTTGTTCAGTCTATACTCCTGTCGGAGTTCAGATATTTTTGACTGGAGAACTTCAGCGTTTGGCTTTGGAACTTTGTAATTTTACTTTGATGTCTCCTTTCAGTTTGTGTTTCTCTGAAACCTCAGCATTTCTGAAACTGGTATGCACTGGCTGAATGAAACTGAGTTTTTGTCTGTTCAAAGAATTCAGGTTTGTTGGACATAAATCTTTCATGGAATTGCAGAGTTTGAATTCATTTTGGAGAGACGTATCAAGTAATTCCATCTCCTGAACATGTATCTAATGGCTTGCTCCAACCTCTAATCCAAGAATCTGAAGTCAGGCTCTTAGCTTGCTTAAAACAAACAAAAAAAATTGCTTACTGCTTAACCTCTGCCTGTCAACTGCTTTTATGTTCCTTACTAATAAACACTACCAACAAGACGGTGTTCTCCCTAACAAAACAGTAATATTTTGCTCAGTGACACTAACATCTGTCTGTTGGTAAGAGTGGAATGGTAGATGGTAAACTACTAAGCAGTTATATGCATCATAAATCTAGAAATCAAGAAATCATGTGCTTTGTTTTTGTATTATACAGAACCACGTGTTCAGATCCTTGGAGCAAAATACCAGCTTTGGAACACTTCCCCTCTCAGATGACTTAACCTCTTCTCACAGAGGGAGTAGTTAAGCATGAAATAGCATTACACTGTGACTTCTCTGTTCCTCCTTCTGAAGGTAGTGTATTCAATCTTGGTTCAGGGATTGATCCCTATCTTTGCATTCTGTGCAATTCCCAATAGCCTAAATTCTTTGAGTCTTTCCAAGCTTCTGAAATTACTCAGCCCACAGAGGCTTGTCACATTGCCAAGCTCATATAATCTCCTTATCATGGTCAGTCTTGCACAAGTAATGTTATGACTTATCATTATGCTGTGCTGGACAATATTAATGTGTTCTTTCTAAATGAAACAGCTGGCTAGGAATGAGCTATTGTCCACATGGATACTAGTGCTGTTAGAAGTATTCCATGGCTTTGTAATACTACAAGTATGAAAAGAACTTACATCTCTTCTAAATTTCAGCAGCTTTCTGTGTTTTCAAGAGTACTAGCTGGGATTTCTCTACAACTCTCTGATGAGTGCTATTATGATGTATATGTACTGCATTTAAACAAGATGATACATGCTAGCATTGCTTACTTGCAAAGGGAAGGTTTTAGTCACCACATTATAGCGACAGAAAATGCACAACTTCACTTTCTGTTGAAAGACATCCAGTAAAAAACTATTTCTGTTCTATTTCATGATAACATTAGGAACAAAACTACATTGCCAGAAAAAGCACCTACATTTCATAAACTTTTCATTATTTTCTTTAAATATTAATTTAATATTTATCTAGAGTTCTGGTTAAAGCTGTGTTATCAGTTTACACCTCTTCAGATCAGTTACTTGAGCATGGCTAACAATAATATTCTGGATGGTATGAGTATGTCATCTAAATATTCAAAATGATTTGAATTTTAAATATCTCAAATTCTTCCATATTGGTTGTAGGAAGCAGCATAACTAATGAAATTTGATACAATATTATAGAGTTAAAGCAATACTTCATTTGGAGAACGCACGCTGGGAGCTTTCATGTGTGTTTCAAAGAGAATTTTCCCTTTTTTCTGCCCATGGTCTGGTTAGGTTTTCCCCCTCTCCCTGAGGCTGAAATGTTTCTATTGGATTTGTTCGCACAAAACAGGTATTCATCTAAATGAAAAGTAGAAAAAGTGCAGCTCGTTGCTAAAACCTTTTCTCTGCAGTGCTTTGCTCTCATGGAGAGCGCTGATTTCTCTGTGATTTCTTCCCACTTTCCTTAAAAACACATTACCAAAAAACTATGGTACTTTTTCATATAAATTTTTAGAATTTTCTCCTAGTCGAGCTTCTTTAACTTTCAGACCATTCTCAGATGAAAAGATGGAAAAGAAGCCAACATAGGTGACACAGCAATAAAAAATAGGCTGTTCTCACTTTGTTTGGGTTACCTTCTGCTCAATTTTTATATGGCCATTAGAGAAGGGGTGTATAATACTTGAAATATTTTTTCTTCTTTTCTGAAAATCACAGGAAAATATTTTCTGCAGTAGTTTGAGACTGTTTTTACTTGTAGTGGAATGGGAATGAGTTTTGTAGTTGTGTTACTGCCTTAGGATTAAGGCTTAAATCTGAATAGTGTTTTTAGATTCATGGCTGTAATTTTCCTGCATTATTTTGACTTTTGGGTAAGCACATTCTTACTTTATTCTCTATGCTGTTTCAAGGAGTCATCTATAAAATACTTCTAGCCTGCAGTGAATATGAGCAGTGAATGAAATTATACTTGCATCTACCTGTATCTTGCATGCTTTTCAAAGTATCAATCAATCGACACAAAACTAGCCCTGTATTAAACTTTTTATTTAAAAATATTTTCTGAGATAGTGCAGAATATCTAAATAACCTTTAATACTCTTTAATCACTCATCAAATGTTATTTTAACTGCTGTCAGCCTTTATGATACAGATTTAGATCAGGCAGAAATGAGTGTCAGTACAGAACAAAGCAGGAAAGCTGCTATATCTTTTCCCATCCTCCTCTGGGTTTAGGTTTTGTGTGTGAGGATGAATACCTATGTTATGGCAGAACAGTAAGTACTGCAGAATTTCCCATCATTTTTTAGTAATGAAAGGCCTTTAGCACTATAGACTGTGACAGTTCAAGTAACGCAGAAGTAGATTGGGCTTTCTTGTTCTGATAGAGGACAGCAAAAATGCTTTGATTTTTGTTGTTGTGTATATTCAAAGTATACTGTTTTTAATGTGGTCTCTGTCAAACCTGGATGGTTTCATGTATATTACGTGAAAAGTTCAATGGTAGGAAGACCAGGTCTGTCTAATGAGACTTCTTTTTAACATCCTTGCTCATTTTCTGAAACTCTAAAAATAGCTTCTTGTAGCTTTTTTTTCTTCTTCCCCTTAATCCAGAGATATTACAGTTTCTTAAAAGGCATGCGGTCTGCAATTAACTTTTTTCCTTTTTTCCTGGAAAAATCAAACTTTCTAGCATACTTTTGACAGCCTGAGTCATTTGATGGGGTCTTGCAAGGAAAAAGGGTCATGAAGCATCACAGAAAAAGATTTCTTCAAAAGCTCCAGCCCTTAGCCCTTGCTATGACTATATACTGTTTTTGCTTCCTGCAGAAGAAATAAAATACTTCAAAATGAGGTATTTCTACCCTGGAATAAATTTGAAAAAAATAAAATAGTATCAAATACAGAACAGATACAAAGTTCTTAATTCTGCTGTCTCCTTTGAAGTCTGTGTTGGGAAATAAGATTAGTATAAAGTCCGTGATGAAAGTGATTTGTTTTTCTCTACTTGACTGTTTGGTTCAGTCTCCTCTTCCAAATCAATTTGATGAGATACTACTAGAGATTCCTTTTTAAGGAATAGTTAAAATACCAAGATATTCTGCAGAAGTGGGACTTAATAGCACAATTTTTGAGTTCCACAAGATGCCAGCTAAATTAATAACTTTTTTTTTTTAATCTCAAGCTTGAAATTAATCTACTATAGCACCACTAAGAATTAAATCTTGGCCCCTTTGTTGTCGGTGGTCATGGGCTGCATTACTGTCAGTGTTCAGACTGAACTAATCAGTATCAGCCGTATTGCTTGTTTTCAAGCATGATAGTGACAGTTATAGATGCTCCTCTATTAAAAAAAGGAAATGATGCACAAAAAATTGTCTGTGATAACTATACCAGGTTACCTGAGTGTGTTAATTGATAGTGATGCAAAGAACTATTGACAATTGTGTGAAAGAATTGCATTCTTTAAATGGAAACTAAGAAACTATTAATCTATTTTTGCAAGAAAATGAAACTTCATGAGAATTAATGGTAGCACTGTGTAGCTGTGTTGCCCTTGCTGTGAGCATTTAGGCATAATAGTGATGATAGCAGTAATGTGGTTTGTGGCAGGATAAATAAGAGAACCATCTAATTTGCTTAGGAAACTTACAGAGGACTTGGGGAACATTTCAAAGGATTATGGACTAATGAATGCCAAGGACCTCAATGGTCAAGTAGGTCGAAATGCTGTGGACCAGATACTAGAGGGATTGTAATAGCAAGGTGCGTAAATGCATGGTGACTTAAACCTGAGTATTGTACAGTATGTTTCTTTAAGAAAGGTAGATGATCTAATGATAGATTAATGATTTTTGTGTGCAAATGAGTCTAGTCTTTTATAGTAGAATAGAATGACTAAAACAAGTGACTTGGAACTAAAATGATTCAGTGTTGGTAAAACAGTGACCCAGTGGGGAAGTAGTAGTGCCAGCTATACATAAACAGGCTGATAGTAGAATAATATTAACACAGATGGTTCAGCTTCAAAAAAACACAGAAAGTAGGTAACGAAAGATAATGTGACTTTAATGGGATTTGTGAGATAGGGTAGGAACTAGATATTACTTTCAAACACCCGTGCAGACAGATTGTTCATCAGTGCATCTTTGTAAGAAATCTTTTAAATAAGAAACCTATCTACTAGGAAGAATTTTCAGGTTTCTTTCTATAAAATTGTCATGAACCTTTGACTCTAGATAAGGGAATTATTATTAAATAAAGGAAGCATTGTTTAGTTGTCGAATTTGAAGTTTGACATGTGTGGGAAGAAGGAAAGCAAAGAAAATTGGATATTGGCTCCTTGAAATTTGTGTGTAATATGTTGATTATGGATCGTCTGAAAGAATCTAGCTTTTCAGGATTGGTTAGAATCAACTATTTTATTGACCTTCCCGATTTAATTTTTTAGAAACATATTAAATGGACAATGACAGATACGGTTTAAAAAAAAGCCTAAGAGATACTGGAATTTTATCAAACAGTCTTCACAATATCTGCTTTTCAATGTTTGATTATCATACTTGTTAAAATTTGCAGGTAAGTGAAATGGTAGGATTTAACTGAAAGTTGTAGAGCATGCGTTGAACAGTACCTTTTTGCATCATAAACAGAAAATTGAATTTATAGAGGTAATAAAGATTGACTTTTATACAGATAGAAGCTAACCACACACCATACTAGAGAAACAAAAGTCAAATGTGTATTTTTATGTAAAAATGGTGAATAGTATTTCTTGTAACTGCTATTCACTGAGGCTAAAGTATGTAATGTTTGTGTATAAAAGAACGTACAAAAATACACTTCTGTGTACACAAATACATACATGAGGAGAGTCAAATGGTGGATGAGCATATTTTAAAATACAGCTACAATTTAAAGCGTTGTGCTTGTTTTCTAGTAGCCAAGCATTCTGCATAATCGTGATCACATAAACCTCAAAAGAGATATATGGTTATACAGCTAGCCAAAAGAGCGATATGAGTCTCCCAGTTTCGATATGCTTTTATAGAAAAATACGAGTGTATGCAATAATGAAGGTGCAGAGGGGTTCTGTAGATAACTTGCTCTCTCAATCATGTACAGTTCTGTGTAAGCAGTAAATTTGTTTGCAAATCCTCTAAGGCTTTTTCAGAATGGCTCAAGAAAGTGAATGCAGTGTTGTTATGTTGACAAGAGTAGGGTTTTCAAATGACTGGGGGTCATTGATTAATGAGGGTGTCTGCTGTCACAGTGCCAGAGATGGGACTGTGATGTGGAAGACAATGCTGATGCTTATTTATGCCATTTAATGTTCCTCAAGTATTCTTGAACAAAACTGGCAAAAATTATACCTAGGATTTGGTCCATGTCTGAAATAAAATTTTCCTTTTCACAAATAAAATTTAGTAACATGAACTTGTCAGTAATTCCTGTAGGTGTGTTTGTGTTTGGTGGTGGGTGCCAAAAGCTTTTTGGAAATGTTTAGGGCTATTGTCACTTTTTTTTTTTTTTTTCCCCGTCACTGTGTATTTCCTCAATTTTACTACTGTGGGCTTATTGACTATAAGAAGTTCTTATAGTCAAGGCTCCCTGTGAACGCAGGAGCCAGGACCCTGAGAGTCAGGTTGACAAAAAGAATCTGCCTCCAGGCATAGTCCTTACCTCTGAAGAGAGAAAGGTCTTTTCCTCTGCCATGCTTGCTCATGAGTCCAAGTAATTTGTTGCTTCTTCATTACTGCACCGTCCATACACCCTTTCCAATGCCACAAAGTGATTGAAATACTGTGGAGAAATTGATGTTTGCTTATCAACCAGCTCTCTGCATGGGAAAATGTGAAACTGGAGCTGTAGTCTCCTCATGTCTGTTTTGATCTGAAATAAAATGATTCTGTGCAAATACTGTGATCTGTATGTAGGGAAAGCAGTGAACAAACCAAAAAAAAATCTCCTGATAAAAATGATAGAGAAGTAATACTAATACTTTTTTAAAACATTTCACCACCAGCAATGTAATATAAAAGCAGTTTACATCGTGTTTTCATTCTCTTTTTGCAGTTCAGAAATTCAGGGTTAACCTAAAAACTTATTTTTTCATTTCCTGAATGTGTTGCATTTTGAGACTATTAAAACTAATTCCAAACAGAGTACGTTACTAGTGAATGAAGCTTGTTCAGGAAAACCTACAGCTGTATTTAGTCTGTGGTGCATTTCACAGCATGGCCTTTCACACATGCCGGCTCTTTTTCCCTTCTGCTCCATGTGTATCGATGCAAGAGCTATTTGCAGCCTTGACCTCAGGAGTTAGACAGAGGTCTGGATTCTGATCTCTGTAAGAGCTAACATAGTTCCACTTAATTTAAAGGTGTCAATCCTGATTTACTGTCATATAACTGAGATTGGAATATGGCTCTTAAATAATAAGCTGGTGCACACTTGAGGAAAAAACAGGGAAGCACTTTTTATTAAAAATGGAGATGTGTGTATATATATATATTTAAAGAAAACTGACGTAAATTCTAGCTGTTGGCTCATTTGTTGCATCAGAATAAAATGAAAATCCATGTAATATTTCAGACTTTGTAGATCTAAATCTCAATAACATAGTGTTTATATCAGTGAATACATGCTACTATCAAGATGCCTTTTTCAATTTGTCAGGACCCTTCTGGTCCACTTAATGCTGGCATCGTTAACCTGTATTAGGAGGAAGTCATTTATTTGTTATTTCCTTTTGATACCCATAGGATTTTAGAGATTAGATATTAACCTTCTGAATGTATAATCCTATTTGATGCTTTTATTTTTTGCAGTAAAACATCAATAATTTGATATATTTTCATTGTCCAAAGCTGTTTTGTTTTGCTGAAAGACATTTTAACTAGGCAGCATTTTGAAACAAAATTTCTTGTACATAACTTCTCATTATGGGTATAATACCTTATACCCAAACCCTCATATATAGGGTATATTATACTCTAATAATCTTACCTATTAAATTAATGAGAATCTGAGGATAAAAATATTTTTGATCAGTGGTAACCAAACTCTGAGAATAGGAAGGAAAAAAGATGTGCAAAAAGCTTCAAAATACAGAACTGCATTGTTTGTAGAAAGCCTGCTCTTTCCTTTATGTCTAACTGATCTGTGCCAGAAGCCCTCTTGAATTTCTACAAGAATAGAGCTTCAGATCATCTGCATTCAGTGCCAGAGTCGTGGCCCTGGAACCGATAATTGCCTCTGACAGGATTTAATTACCTTCTCCAGGACCTTTTCTCTGTTTGATTGGAGACCACCCCCTGCCTCCGATCAAATCAGACAGTAATAACACGGCGCGGCGCCGGAGCCAATGGCGAGCGCGGCCTGCGCGGTGACCTTGCTGAGCAGGAGCCGATTGGCGGTGTCAGCCTTGGCGGCGGTGTCAGGCAGCCGTCAGCCGGGCCGGCCACCAGGAGATAAGAGAGCAGCATTAATGCTAATGGAGTCTGTCAGCGTGCAGGGCTTCAGGTTGCATTTAAAGTACAGCAGTGCACGCAAACAGAAGTAGTACGAAGCCACTGCAGGCCTGAAACGTTAGGAATTGCAGCTTTTTTGAAAAACCAGTTATGGGAAGCGTTGCTGAAGCAGTAATTTGGCAGTGGCTCTGGCAGACTGACAGCCGTGTGCGCCTGATGTGACAGAATAGTTTTCAGGAAAGACTCTTCCTGCACTTTCCTCTCAGAAGAAATGGTGTGAATTTCCCAGTTTCAAAACCCGCTATTATTTTATTGTATAGTTGGACAGCACTGCTACCTGGTATGCATCTTGCAACTGCATTTTTAATATTAGCTTCACACATGTAGTCATTATATATGGTTATTTTAATATAGAATTTAAATATACCTTTGCTTTTAAGAAACCATATCACATTCTTCTTAGCAATTGGCTTTTGGAGACCTAGTGCTCTTGAGGTGAAATAACAGAATTTAGTGTTGTAGTTCTCAGCAGATACTTCCTTAGTTCTCAGAAATTAAGGAAAATCTTTAGCCCATACCTCATTTAGCAGCTAGATGTCTTGACAGTATTACTGCTTTGGGAATTAATTGGCTCGAATTCAACCTTAGCAGTTAGGAGTCACCATGTGTTACTTCTTGTTCCAAGTTACGTTGTTCACCGTACAGGTAAAGGGCTTGTTCTTGCTCTAGAGAAGCCAGTGGCCAAGCTTCAGATGGAGCCAGGATGGGTCTAGGCATGTTTTGCTCTGTGTTTGTTGCTTTCTCTGTTGTCACCTCTAAGCGAGATGTAAATGTAGGGAAGTGATGGGAGCGGTGATTTGATGTCATGGTAATTTCTCCAACTATCCCTGCAGCTTTATATAAAGTACAGTGCTGTTACAATGTGTCTCATACCCTCCGAGAGCGACAGGGGGATGCTGTTGTGGCTGTTTTTCTTGTGTCTTCATCAAAAAGAACAACAGTTACCCTGATTAATGCCTTACATGACAGTATTATTCCTCCCGAGTTGAAAGGCCTACCACTACAAAAAGGAAAATGAATTGCAAAGAGGGCTACATGAGCAGCGTTACTGAAAGCAATGATAATATTGAAAGAGTGGAAGCATTTTAATATCTGTATTAGATAATCCATCTCTTTATGCAAATGTCTTGTGTTGATTTTGCCAGTTAGCTTCTTCCTGAGAAAATTCAGTACGCGTGACTTTTTAAATACTTAATTTCTAGAATGAACTAAAACCAATTATTCTGGTCTTCAAGCTTCAAAAGTAACAGAACAGTAGGAGAACCTCTTTGACCTAATGCATGTGTTTGTTGTGAGGTGGGAGAGGAATCTGAGTCAAGTAACTTGCCATCCCTCCCTAGTAATTGCAAAGACAGATCGCTCTGTGAACGTACAGTGATTGCACTGATGGACAGTGTTAGGCTAAGGTAGATCTGCTGACTTAAGCACGTGTTATCAGCGTCATGATTATAGTAAGTTATACCACAGTCACCTTGCATGGGGAAGTGGAAGCAAAAGCATCCCGCCACAGCGATACAACACTTTGTCAGTTAAGATGCTAGCCTAGAACCCATTTCTCGATTGCATTTTTGGGCAATGAATTGCCAAAGCATCTAGATCAATTAAAAGCTGTTTTCGAAGGTATTGAAATCTCAATCTCATCGAAAAACTTTTGAAAATGATGTTGCAGGTCAGTTCCAGAGCTGTAAATTGGGAGTCACAACACCTTTCATGAAGGTGATGTGTGAGTAAATATACTTGAAAAGTATATTGCAAAGTATTGCAAAGAAACAGAAGTTTTTTAAGGATCTAGGATGGTCGGGCTGCAAAGGCTGTGGTACTGCAAGCATTTATGCAGCAGCAGTTGTAGTTCAAGCAGCCCAGGCATCTCCCCTAGCTTCTTATGGATTGTTCCCAGCTTCTGCATTTGTGTTGTCATAACTGTTTGCTCAGCAGCACAGCGCACTTGATCAAGGAGTAGATCTAGCGGGTAAAAGATAAAACACGTATTGACTTTAGGGCAACACAAATGTCTGTCACCCACAGTGCTGGAACAGAATGAAGGCTGCCGCAAAGGGGAGAAGATTGGGAGCTACTTAAGCGATCTCCTCCTATTGAATGTGAAATCACAGGTCACTCTATTTTGTCAGAGGTTATTCTAGAACAGTAAAAGTTTTTATTTTGTGGATGTTGGATTTTTGTAAGGAGGAGTGTGGTCTGATAAGAAAACAAGATTTTTTTTTTGTGCAAGCAAAATTGACTCAGTTATGTTTTGAAAATAGAAATAAAATTTGTTAAGCACAATGGTCATAGTCTGTGGAAGAGATGATTTAGGAGTCCTATCGTCAGATGTTATATTTTAATTTTTTTCTAGAGAATTGCATGTCTGTTACGGTATTTGTTCTGTAATTATTACTGCCTAATTGTGAGATAATAAATCATTGTTACATAATCCTTTTGTATTTGTAATAGAGATACTCTGTCTGGTTTAGCTCTCTAGGCTTCTGTGGAGGTGTACTAAAGATGAATTTCATCTATGTCTTGTGACACAGGCTGTTTAACAGGAAAATGTTTTTATTAGAAGAGCTCGTTTAAGGGTCCATGTGGAACCAGTTGAATTCTCCAGCAGTCTAACCTTCTATTTCTGGAGAGAAAGAGGAGAAAAATCGGGAAGGAAATTCAGACTAACAACTAGTGTTGTTCTGCAATGTGAAGTTAAGGAGTTCTCCCTTAGTTCCCTGAAGCCACTTGTTCCTGCTTTCTTTCTTCAGAAGACACTCGGATTAACACAGTCAATTCTGTGTCTTTCTGTGATATGGACAATTCAAATAACTAATGTTAGAAATGATCATCAAAGAGTAGGAGAGGGAAGAAGGCCTGGAATACTGCAATGAGGAAAGAGGAAATTGTGCTGTGAGAAAGGAAATGAATGTGGGTCTGTGAGAGAAGACCGAGAGGCCCAGGAGCTCCTTAAGCCAGTATCACTTCAGCCAATCTTCACTAAAACCATTGTGTGTTGCAACTGCAGACTTGGTCATAGGCTTTTTTTGATCAGCAACCTTACTTAGATTACTGAAGTATCACTATATCCCTCCCATGACTTGTTGTAAAGGCTTTTTCAAAGTAAATAGTACTATAAAGTACAAGGCTACATATTGTACATGTTTATTCCAAATGGCCTCGGACCAGAGCCTACATGTAGCATTTCTGTTGTACATGATTGGATTTTTTGTTTGTTTATCACATATTGCAAATCAGGCTGAGCTTACAGAAACAAAAACTGAGAGTTGCAGTAGCATATCTTTCAATGACTTTATTCATGTTGGAAAGACATTAAGGCAGCACCTGGTATTGCGCTATTTATAAACCTAAAACTTGCCTGAGCTCCACAGTGTATTAACCTACTCTGACGTAGCAGACACAGCTTTGAGCAATTTCTTTCTCAAATGCAAATAGACTCGAGCAGCTAACAATTTTGTTAGGAAACTGTGCAGAAAGATGGGTCATTTGTTACTACTTTTTTTTTTCTTTTCTTTTAGAAATAAAATCTTTTCCATTTATCAGTTGTCTGCTTCTAAGTCATGTTGCACTTACAAGAAGGGTGAAATAATATCAAAATATAGCAAAATGCTATTAAATAGTTAATAGAAAGAAAAGGAGTCTGGAGCTGAGATTTGTGTGTAGTTTCTGATACTTAGCATAAGATTCCTGGCAGAAGTATTATACAATAGAGCATGGTTGAGAAAAGTGATGTAAAAAGTGTTGATTATAAAATATTGTGAATGCCTTTGTGTATGTGTTTGGGGAGGAGGTAACTGTACAGTTCACTTGTTACCCCATCTGCTTAAGTGCACTACACAGTTATTTAAAAACTGCTTATAAAAAAAGATAAAATCCTGAATGCAAAAGAGCTTAAAAATGCATCTATATTGAGAAACTGTAACCAACTGATTATTCAGTGGCAAAATGGAAATTTCAAGTTGCATAGACAGCTAATTGTGGCCTGCCTATGGAATGACAGGTCTATAATTTTTAGTTTTGTGCACATTCAAAGCCAGTCACCTTGACACTTAACAGTCCATTATCTGCCGGCCACCGACCATATGATGGTATTCAAAGAGTGACAGGTCTTTTCCATTATAGAATGATAGAATGCATTATGCCTTATTTGGATAAAGCCGTCTTCATAGACAGAGCAAACCAGGTGCTAATCTGATCCTTGCATGTAACAATGTCATTGGTATACCTTTTATGCTGTGTTTTTTACTCTCTTCTTTTGGAATAAAGGTGAGTGAAATTGGCATCCCCAACATTCCTAAAAGGAAAGTTTCCTAAAAGAGCAGGTAGCCTTGCATTCACATCTGTAATTTCTTTCAGTATTAAATTAGCTGGATTGCGGGAAGCATTGGAACCCAGGTCAAGCAATTATGTGAATCATGATCAAGGGAAAATACATATGCACACACGTATTCACAAAATATGTACATATATATGTAAAATAGTTGTGTTTCAGCATATATGCGGAACAAGGTCATGAAACATGTCCCATGTGTATTTTGTGGGGAGGAGATTAGGGCATTCCCTGTCCAAGGATATCTTACAGCATTTTATTATCCCATGGAGGTTAGTAAAGTGGTACTTCAGTAACAAAAGCTCAAGTCACAGTAGACAGTTTGTTTCTCTTGTACCTTGCTGTGAAGGGAAGGCTACAGAAACTGACTGTTTTCAGGAACCCAACTAGAGATGAGCCGAAGACAGTCATGAACTCTCTTTTAGCCTGAGCAGTAGTTTCCACGCCAGTATTTTTCAGTATTTTTTACTAACTGTTTGATCTTAAATTTTTAGTTTCAAGTTCTGAATATAGCTTTAGTAAAATCATTTTTGAAGTATTTCTGAGCGTTTGGCAAGAGTCAGTATTATTTTTGTCTGATGGTAGGGCCTGTGCCAATTCCCACTGATGTTACTGGAAAGACTTGCTGGCTTCATTGCATGGTGGACCGAGTGGCATATGGATAACCATACAGAACCTTGAAGATAAATTTTACCAATAGTATATTTTAGAATAATCTTTAAATGCTTAAAAAAAAAAGTGAATTGCATATTTACAAAACAATCTCTTCAGCCGGAGCTAGGAATTAATCATAGCATTTGGCTCTGAAAGGGATGATTCATGGATTTTCCAAAAGATATACCGCTTCCACTTCAGTGTTAAACACTTTAACACTGTGTTACTATACCTTTAGCTACTTACCAGAGCTGCAATGAATGACAGGTTCACAATATTTTTGTCACTTTTTTTCCTGTGGAATGTACTTACTGTATTTCATACACAAAAGTATACTTTTTGTTCTAATATGTATGGTATATCACATGTATCATAGCTCTAGAGAAAAGGCTAATGAAGAGTGTATGCTCTGTGAACAGTCACGAGGCTTCATTTGTTCAGTGCATGCTGCAATAATACTAATATACCTTTTACTCTACAAGATGGCTCGTACTTGGGGGATTGTTTCATCCAATTTTCTTTGAAATAATGAACAAGTTCCCTCAGGTTTATTGGCACTATCTTGTGTGCATTTTTTTGGTGTAAATTATTTATTCTACTAATTTAACAGCAAACAGTCCTGGATAGCAAGCTTAGTAAGGCAATTTCATACATATTGGTTGCAGGTTAATTATTTAGGGATTGAGATATCTCTGGTAATGCCAAATAAGTACAGACCTCATCAGAGAAAGCAATTGAATGCATCTAGGTTTTCCAAATCTCAGATCATACAACCATTATATGATGGTCATTATGTCTGGTGCGTTATCACAAAAGAACAAAAATGTGTTTTGAGGTAGTCCAGGAGTTAACCCTTATAGTTCATATCATTTCCCTGGTGATCGGCTCTGATTGCTATGATTCAGCTAACCAGAATGTTCAAATCCACTGTTTGATGTTTGGGAAATTTAGGTGTTCTAGGATTAGAGATATATATCATGGGAGAGCTGAAATGGTTTTGGTGCTATTGAAATAGGAATGCTGAGGAATAAATAGATAAACCATATTTAGGAACTACAATAAGCATCTTCTTTTAAAAGACTTGTGCAGACTCAAAGATGAGCTAGCTTAACTCTCAGTTTTCACTACGTTTATGTATAAATGTTGGTATAAATATTGGTACAATGAATTGTAAAACAGGAAACACCTTGAACTTATATAGCACGGCTATGCAGTGTCAGTGTGATGGAAATTGATACTATGCATTTCTTTATTCATTTAATGAGAAGAACATTTTTCTTGATCAACAGAATTTTTCCAGCTCACATAAAATAGTTTGGGTAATTTGTTTGAGAGAAGTGTGAGCACTGAACAGAACCTGGAAAGGAACAAATGAAAAGCAATGCGAGGAGAAAGATGTAGCAAATGCTTGCTGAGGAAATGTTTGGTGCGTATGTTAGCATAGTTTCATTCTGTCATCTTTATTTCTGCAATGCAATTACTGCTCCATGATGTGGAAAAAAAAAATCCTTACTCTGATCTGGCCTTCAGAGGGTTAGAGCTCTTCATTTTACGTCCTTGTTCTAGTGCTTTTTTGAGGGGAGGAAGGGAATCATTGAAGTAGTTTTTTATTCTCGTAGTTTTACCTGAATATTCTCCCCATTTGATTATTCAGTAAGAGAAGTACTTACAGATAAAAAATTTGATCAGATATGTGCTTTTATTTTCATTTTTCTTGGATTTTAAGCATGTATGTAGATACCTTTTTAAGATTAAATATGAAACAAGTTCAGAATATATGTTTTGAAGCAAATGGTGGGAAGAGAGATGCTTTTTTTTCTAAGGCAATTCATTCCACAGGTATAGATCAGCTCTGTGAAAAACTTTGCTGTTTTTACTGAGGAACCCTCGCTTGTTGTTTAAAGATTTAGTTTTACTAAAGTAGGAAAGTTGTTCACTCTAAAGCCTTAGGATTCACTGGATTTCCAATGTCAGGAGCAGAGAATGTGATGGTAAGGTCATGGTAGTCTGTGTTGTTGACGCATTCTGCACTGATTGGATTTTCTTTAGCACAAAATAGTCAATGCCAAATGTATTGCATTGGTAAGAAAAATGAATAATTGAAGCCAGACCATTAACAACTAAGGTAGGATGGAGTCACTTAGCACCAGATTGAGGGGAACCCTACTCATTGCTACATGAGAATATATTGCTGGCAAGGATTTCAAGAGTATTACTAAATATACTGACCCCTTCATATTCAGCTGATGCAAAATACCCAACAGTGTATTATTTTCCCCTATTTCACTGCTTAAAAAATGAATACAATCATGCAAAGAGAATGGAAAGCTCAGATGCATCATCTGTTCTCTGGTATTAAGACCTGCTAGTCTGCTGCTCAAGTTCTCCAATTGCCGTGGGATATTTGCGTTTGCGAAGAAAGCGAATAAAACTTGTAAGTACTGAAAGGAGTTGGTAGGGCCTCGGTTAGGATTTTATAATGGAGCTTCCTCAGGGAAGCGAGGAAGAGGATTGCTGCTAAAGGTCTGATACTAGCCAGCTGGACAGCTTTTGAAAAGACACCAAAAAGGTGGGCGTTCAAAACATGTACAAGATTCGGATGTACGTATGATGTCAAGTAGACAGGTGCTTCTAGCAGTGAGCTTAGATTTCAGCAACTTTTATTCTTCATAGTTCCATAAAACATAAATTAAAAATATGAAAAGAAAACTGTAATGGTTGGAAGAGTGTGTGAGGAATTTGGCAAATGCAAAATAAAATATATACAGCTGTGTTAAGAAAAATTATTTAACTCCGTTTAAAATGTCACGAGCTGCTAGGACATACTAAAAACAAAAAAGCAGCCTCCCCCAGCAGAAATGGAGATGGAAATCTATGTACAAAAAAAGTTAAAAGAGTTACAAAAAGTTGCTGGAGCATGCTTTGTATCTGCTTAGGTGCAGACCTGGTGCTCTTAGGCCCTCCGTTCAGCTTGGAATACTACAGTTGCACATGGAAATGCAAATATAGGTAATAAACACAGAGCAAATGGAGGAAGGGCTGAATGTAGCGTATGGTGGACTTGGAACAATTTAACATGTACTACTTATTGTAAGTTTAGATTCTTACTAGTTAATGTGACAGTGTAAGTAAGAATATCAACTTTTTCATAATTTAAGAATTGTCTGACCATGGTAGGCTGAAAGAAGGGGATAGAGAAAGTCTCTTAATGTTTGACTTCCGTAGGCTGTTCATCCAGTAGGTATTTTCAGAGTGTAGAAAATTAAGCTGTGGAATATGATTACAGTTGAGGAATAGTGCATGTAGTTTTGTGGCACTAATCTAGTTAAGTGAGAAGTAAGAAATGAAAGATATCACTTTGTGAAATGGAAAGATTTTTGACATGTGAGCAAACCACGTTTAAACCACGGTTTGTTCAGCATGAGGAAGAATGAGTGCTGGCTTAAAAAGTGATGGATTGGTCATTAGAAGCCTTCCAGTTTGTATGTGTGTGGTATTGCGTTTTGTGGAGGTTTCTTGTTCGTTTTTTAATTTAACTGACCTAGTGGAGGACGTTTCAGATAGCCTACTGTTTAGAGTTTTGCCAGAATGACACATCTCGGAGCTGTGGAAAGTGCTACCTGAAGTGACTGCAAATGAGCAGGTTAGATACTGGGCTAAGAGACAAACCTCAGCCTATCAGCATGAAAAAGGGAACTTAAGACTGATGAAAAAATTATCCAGGAAGCTTGAAATAAGAAGAGTTTACAGATTAGCGATTTTCTAGATGGGAATATAGCCTTTAAAAGTCTCTCAAGGGAATAGCGCTTTGTCTTTCAGTAAGTCCTCTCATTTTCATGATCATCTTTCAGAGGAAATGTTAAGTGGAGTTGCCACCTGCCTGTTTCACAAGTAGATCAGCATTTTATAACTGTATTAAAATTGGCCTTTCCTACGTCCTCTCTCTCAGTGCAATCCTTGCTGTACCTCTCAATTTTCCTATGTTCTAATACTCAATTGTGGAGAAAGTTTCATGTTTCTAGAATTTTGTTTTTTTCTCTATCACCCATGATGGAGCTACTTTTTTTTTCTTCTGGATTTTGTTTCTTTACAAAAGGTTCCTGAAGATCTGATGTTATATAGGAAAGAAGTATTTTCATATCCTGTGCTTTCTTCTGTTTTTTGAAAAATACATTTATAACCATGTGAAAAATAAAGAATATATTGAGCAAACTTAAATATAGTCAGTAATTTAATTTTCAAGCCTTGCATCCAGTTCATTTTCAATCTGGCCTATAACTTCCAGCGTGACATTACTGAAACCCTTCTGATTAAAGACGGTTCTCTTGTGCATACTTTACCTCTGTGACCTATGAATAGCTTGAAACTATTTGAACTCTGTCTAAATTGGATCCCCCTGGTTGTAAGTGTTACTGCATGTCAGTTCTATGTCAGTTGGATGGAAATCTTGCTGCAGAGGATGAAAGTTCATAGCTCAGTATTAATCTACTGGGTAAACTATATCTATTGCCTTCAATTTTCTTGAAATATAGCTTCTGATGACCTTTGGCAGGTAAAACACAATATAGAATTTTCTAATACTCCCTTTACCATAGGTATTTAAAATGTAGCATATATCAAGCTTCTATTCCAAATAAATGTTATCAGAGACAAAATTGAGAATACTAGCAGGTGAGTTACTAAAAACAAAGACTAAAACATGTCTAGGCCCGTTATTTCATTATGGTGGTTCTTAAAGCAGAAAATACAAAACTGAAAATGTCTTTTAACTGGCTTCAGTAAGGGTGGCTGTGCAGCTCTGAACTGCTGTCTGTAATTGCCTTTATATGTGTTGGAGGGAGGTGGGACATCCCAACTGGTGTGGGAATAGGAGTTTTAAAGAGGAAGAAAAAATTCGGAAGCTGCAGGTCTTCTGGAGTGGGCAGCATAAATCATTTAGTGCTGGTGGAGAATGCCTTTAACTTGCATTTAATTTAGTACGAGCAGCTGTTATAAGGAGAATCTGTGTAGATTTGTACAACCTAGATGACAGTTACCAACATCTTTGTTGTAGTGTGACACTTCTACTCCATCAATGTTAAGGAGCCTTTAAGTTAGAAATAAATTGCATTTTGAGTTTGCTTTTAAAGTGACCTTACTGTATATAAAATTTCAAGCTTTAAAAAATTTGCAAGTTTGTAAATCTGCAGCATGATCTCACTTCTGTTTAAACTAATGGTAAAACACATGCCTCTCAGTAGAAGCAAATTTACTTTCAGTTATTCTATTAGTAGTTAGTAACTCAAAGGAAACTAATTCTGCATTTCTTGCGAATCCCAAAATGTCTCTGAATGCAGTGGTATGCGGTGGGAGGAAGGAAGTCTAAGATTAAGGTCTCGTTTATGGTGAGATGGCAACTGCCTGTTGAAAGTGGTGCTTAAGGCATTGGATATGAATCAAGATTGTCTTTCTTACAATGTTGCTCCAGTCCTACTGAAAAAGTGTATTTGTGCTAGAACTGAACAGACTTTTCGGTACTTATAGCAGCCTGTGTTTCAGCATCTTGTAACTCACTTTCAAACCTTAAAAGAGGGGAAGATGGAGATTGTGAAGTGGCTGCCTAGATGATTGAGATCTCCTGAGCATGTTAGAACTCTTTTGTTCTCTTGTTAAAAGTTTGTTGTTGCAAAACATGAGAATTTGATAAATTTGATGAAATATGTCATATGTTATTTCCTTCCCATCTTATGTTGTGACCCAGAAGTCCTGAACAGTAAAAAATGGAGATATCTGGGTAATTTGAGATGCTGACTGTTGGATTAGATCTTGGACAGTTTAAAAGCATAATTTTCTGTTGTTTTCATCTTTGAATCCAGACTTCAAAAATCTTGGAAGCCTAATTCTTTTTCCTATGAGTCACAAAAATAAATATTTGATTACAAGATGTGCAGAGTCCAGTGTTCAAAAACTTGGAATTCTCTTCAGTCAACAAGTCCCGAAACCTGCACTTGAAGGAGAAGTCAGTCAGCTTCCTGTGGGTGTAGCATTTTGGTCACACTGATTGCTTTGACAGACTGAAGTCTATCAGCTATTGAATGTTTTGTAAATACATATGCTATAGATCCATGCGTTCCTGTATAAGTATATAATACCAGGATGGGGATTCTTAGAAAGCAATGTCTTTAGAAAATCGCGTAGTTTGTAGACTATGGCAGTCTTGTGGGCTTTAATAATTAATTTTTACCTTATTAATTTGGAAGTATTGAAAATAGATAACTTCAGTGTTCTGTCCTGACAGAAACATAAAAATGAACAGGTTGATAAATCGATCAGGAGATAGGTGAATGTTTCAAAACACACGTGTGGATAGTTTTTCAGATTTTTGAACCAAAGGTACTGAGGTGTGGGCTGCCAGTGATGGTTTCTCCTGTTAGCTGTCATTATTAAGAATAGAGAACCGTGAATATGAAATAATTTACCTGTTGTAGAACAGCCTATTGTAGAAAATACCGTGTGCTGTATTTTATTTTTAAGATTGCAGTGTGAATATGATAGTCTGGACTTGAGAGAAGAGAAAGTACTTAATGAAGCAAACATCAATGAATCTCTGCTTTCTCTTTTGTCCTCTACTTCACCATTTTGACATTTTTTTTTCCCTTTCTGCTCCTCTTCTCCAGGGCTGAGGTGTCTCACTGGATAAGCATTTGTGATCATGGGGGTGCTACGAAGAGACACTGGAACTTTACTGTGCCTTGTGGCCACTGTCAAAGGCTATGGTGTCTGCAAGTGTGAAAGAACAACAGGAATCACTGGGACTTCTAGACAGCTGCAAAGGTACCCTGATTAAATTTTGAGTTTTATAAACTGCTTCTATTTTTAAAAAGGCATATTTTGAAAATAAGATCACAGGTTTGAATGACACTACAAAAGGTGGAATTTAGAAACTTAAGTGCCTTACTAGAAAATTCTCTCAGAATTCTGTTCTTTCTAGTGAGTATCCTATCTGCATATCCTCTAACAGAAAGTTGTTGTTTATTAATTCAGCTTTCTAATTAGGCATATTGATAGTTAAGTAGCATAAATCCACATACCGAAATTTCTTGTTACTCTTGTAAAGCATGATATATGACCGTTAAGAGAAATTGCTTAATAGAACTTCTCTGTTTCATATTCTCTGCTGTGTACATGCCATTATGACATTATGGTTATAATTCAGTTAAATTTACAAATTGGATGACACTGTAAAGAAATTGGTGCTTGGTATCCTTGACCACTGCTTGATTTTGATGGTTTCCATTTGTGCATAAAAATGTTGAGAATACTGTAATAAATATCTTGACCTAAATACGCTGATCCACACTAGCACATTTTCTAATTTTTTTTTTTTTAGCATCGTGATTTGTTTACTACAGCAAGTACATGGCTAAGTGGTAGGAGGAATAACGTATAGTTTGCAGTCCATCATCTGCATTCCCTTTGTATTAGGTGTAGCACTGGCATGAAAATTGGAGCCCCTGCTCCAAATTTTCCAGCTGTCTCTGTCTCCCTGTGATCTTTTTCTGTACAAATTTTCTGGCAAGTCTTTGAATATACAAGCTTATACCCCTTTCTTGAGTGTGTGGGTGTGTGTATATATGTCATTCATAAGACACAGGTATAACTGAATAGATACATATTATTATTATTATTTTAGTAATTCCAGTGTATTTACTGATTCAGGCAAATTATTAAAACATAAAGTATCTTCTCAATTGCTTCTAGATTTCTGTGCAAGTTTGTCTGGTTTGTTTTCATTCATTCAACATATGACTAAAGCAATACTGCGATCTTTTCCTTGCCATCTTCAAATCTTATTTATAGAGTGCTTTTACAGCTTTAGGAATTGTTAATTTTTAAGTAAAAAATGCCATCTTATTTCTGAGGTTACATTTGTTTATTTTCCTTAGCAATCTCATTACTTTAATACTATGTTTTCTGCTTTGGTCTTTTTCTGCTGCCTCAAGGGACGTGAGTTGTAACTAGGATTTGTATTGAGCAGGATGTTGTTCTTATTCAGCATATGATTACAGGTAGACTGGAGTGCCAGGACCAACATGGTGCTCTTTTGGAAGAGCTTGTGCCAAGCTTTGCTTTTGAACAATTTGGAGGAGACATGATGTCACCATCTCCGTAAAGCGAATCTGGACAGGAATGTTGCATAGTATTTTGGGCACGTGTTTCAGTAATAACAATTAAAGTAATACATTACATGTTTCTCTTTTTGGATTTACTCTCTAGTTCTACAGCTCTTTCCCTGCTTTTCTCATATGCTGGTAGTATTTCTGTTTCATTATTTTTCAAGCAGAGTTTGATGACACTGATTTAGCAGTTTCTCACAGTTCACTGCTTCAGTTTTCATCAAATTATACTTCTAGTTACACTAGACACTTTCATCATCAATTTCCATATGCCTCAAAGACATGCAGGGACCAGTTTGCCAATACTGAACTCAAATGCTAGACAATCCTGGAATGGAGGATTTTTTTTTTCCTAGAGTGTCTGAGACAACATAGAATCGCTCAATTCTTAGCAAGTGGTTTCAGCTTGCATGCATTGAAAATCTAGACAATAACTGCTACAGAATATTGATTTTTAAAATGTCAAATCATGAGATAAAAATGAACCTCAGCCAGAGAATACACCATCAGATTTTATCCATTTTTTTTTTTTTTACAGAACTCTATCTTACATTAGAGAGCACTGCACTGAATTGAAGCTTATTTCTCTTGCCATATGATGTGGGCTTCTTGATTATCTTGCATTGTGTTTTCTTTATGATAGTTTGATAATTATGCTAGTTAACAAACGTTTTTGCCTTGAGGCTCTCGCTGAAATATATCTTTAGATCAGTGGTGTTACTGATCCAGAGTAACAAAACTCTAGTAAATGACTGCAGAAATCTTTTCCTGCTTTTAGGGAGGCATATTCTTAACTTTGTGTTCAAATTGCAGAGATCTCCATGTTGGAATGCTTGACCCCCTTGGAAAGCTTTTCATATTATTCTACAGTTCCTTACTCTCTTCTATAAAGGGAGCACATCCCTGGCTCAAAGGTAATTTGAAGTCTGTAAACTGGAACTAGATGCAGATACGTTAGAGACATACCTTGTCTCTCTTGTCTGTCGAAAGCATAGATTTAATTATGCACAGCATGAAATGAAACTCAGGTGCCTATTTGTTTGGATATAAAAGGTTAACTCTAGCCAGCAGTTGCCAGCAGGTGAATTTTCAGTTACATCTGCAGCTTTCAATAAATTTTTAAGATGAAATAGTAATATTCTCTCTTTTATACCACCATGTAAATATATTTTTACTATGAGGTAAGGCTTGCTTCAGTTTTGCAGTTTTTCTATGTGGATTTTTGACTGGTGGTGAGGAGAATTTCATGCCTAAGTTTAGTAAGTACAGTAGGGAGCTTCTCATGGGAATAGAGAGGAAAAATTTACTCTTTTCCGTGGGGATTTCAGTTCATGGAGCTTGTCATTTGCATAACTTTTCTGTGAAGCAGATCTTGCGTCTTCAGTGTCTGTGAGTAAACCTAAATGTTCTGGCTGTAATGTCTCTGCAATAACTACCATGCATCAAACAGTATTTGCATTTTAATGTATATACAAAACTGCAGTCACCGCTCTGCTATGAGGGAATAAATCATCCAGACTTCCTTCTGAATTTTGTAAACAGAATGTATTGTAGACTGCTCAAAACCAAAAATTCAGAAGGAACAGTTTCCAAGTACACTGACTAGCAGGAACACTGGGAATTTCTTAGAAGGGCGAGTGATTCACCTGCAGCTTTTTTGCATCACTTTTTATGTCTTCAGAGAGCAAATGGGGATGTTCCAGTCAAATATTTAATTTAATTTAATCGGGCAAGGCAGCAGACAACCATTTTCCTGTGACAGTGTTTTGGTCCATCAAATATAAAAAGAATGCCCAGAGGACATCTGGTGATAGTTCCTTCAGTAGTCTTACTTGATGCTCTATCAGCATTACAATGATCTCTTCCTCTTTGTCTGGAGATTCTGACAGAAGTCTGAGTTTCACTTGCTTGTACGAATTGTCCTTTTCACAGAAAGCTAGTGCACTTATATGGAAAGGGAAGAAGATGTAGTGTAAATATTCAAAAGCAACGATCCATTGCCATTTGAATTCAGTTTTTAGGGTTTCATTAGCTGCTAGATCCTCTGCTGTATTCTTTAAGGGAGAGGAGCTTTGAGAGCTAAAAAAAGATAGCCTGAATCTTCAAAGCTCGAATCTTCTGTGTGTGATTTTTTTTGTTTTTCTTTAATCCTGCACTGTTTTCTGTTGTATTCTTATCCAGATTGCACACCAAATGTTCAGCAACTGTCAGAATATGGATGGCCAAAGAGACCAAGGAAACTTTTCATCCACCCAACTATGTTCTGCAAATTTGGAATGTCATGTCTGCTTCATGGGATATAAGGTGTGAACCAACACAGTACAGTTTCTTCCAGTTGTCTTCTGTTCCACAGTTATGAAGAGTATCTACTTTAATGAGGCAAAGGGACCTGTTAATCTATGATCTGCATTGAAACATGGTGAATCCATTGGCTTCAATTAGCTGAAGTCCAGGCCACCGCATAAAACTCACCTTTTGTAATATAGCAAAGCAAAGCACACATTGTAACGCAGTGGCATGTCCCTGCCTCTGTGGGATAAAATCTATTTGTTCCTGCAGCACAAGTGAGAAGCCTCATCACTCTGGTCTTAAAATGGCCGAACATCCAGGAAATGCTTGAGTGTTTTTTTTTGGTTTTTGTTTTTTGTTTGTTTTTTTCTTTTTTTTAAAAAAAAAGGGAGCAAAATCTCTTATACTGTCTCCGAACTATAAGATAGTGTGAGACCTGAGTGGTGGTGGTGGTGTTTTGGAAAGTGTAGCGTGTTCTGTGCCAGTCTTGGTTCTGCACTACAGACTACTACCATCAGTAGTATGTCAGCATGAGTGTTTGTCAGACCGTACTGGGAACCAGTCTGAGGAACTGATCTCACTTATTTGCCTTTATTTGCCTTAAAACCTTTTTTTTTTTTTTTTAAGTGAGTTTGTTGCTTCTGCGTGGTTTGCATCCCTTTGAGAAGTAGGAGGGGAAATAAGTAACAGCAGTAAGAGAGGGATTTGAGAAAACATACTTACATACTTGAAGTGACAAAGTAGATTGCTTTATATTGTGAAATATAGCCTTATAATCTGGTCTTGCCTGTTTTGGTCAGATGGGATAGTACCTTACTCTCAGAAATCTCCGTGAAGGACACAGAGGAAATTGTGGTGGACGATAATGGTGTATGATGTAGGATTGCTGAGCAACATTTGTCTCAGGTCAGCACTGTAGCTGCCGATCAGTATCATATGTTTGAAAGGATTTTTCTTCCTTCCTTTCTGCGCAAGAGATCACTCAGAACTTTTAAGTGTTCAGGGAATAACCGCCCGGAGACAGACTTTAAATGATGCCTTTCTTATTATATGGCTTTACTGGTACTTAGGGAAGTGTCCCGGAAGTTTTTGTTTGTTCTTGTGTTTGGCTTAAAGCTGAAATAGTGGTACCTGGGAAGGGTTCTAGAGATGATGGGTATTGAGGAATATGTATGTTTACCGTGAAACTCTAATGCTGTATGGTTTTGACCTGCATCAGATGGATTTTTTTGATAAGCGACTTGCAATTTTTTATTTAAGTGGAAAAAAAAATAGCAAGAAACCCAACTGAGAACATGACTAAGATTTAAAAACACATATAGTGTATGCTTTTACCATTACAAATAGAAAATATTAAAACAAAAGCTGCTTGTTCAGTTTGTTACAATGAGAAAAATCAGACCTGTGACACAGCTTATTTACTTAGTCTTCAAGTTAATCTTGGAGATTTTCATGTCAAGTATATATTAATTCTAGGCACAATAAAGACATGTATTAGTTTTCTGTGCTTTCATACCTGCCTGCTGATGTTGCTACTGTAATTTAGAAAAGAAAGCCAAGAAATGAAACTCTTCCTCAGAAAACCCATTGACCAGTTTAGGAAAAGTATTTTTCCCTCAAGTAGCAACTGTGGGGCCAGCACATTTCTGAAAGTGAGTACTCCTTTAGAAAATGTTCAGTTCTCAGGGGAGACAGGAAGCACGTAGTCTGTTAAAGCAGTTCCATTCTGTGCTTCTGAGTTTTCCGAGTCCCATAAAAGCAGTGCTTCTGATGACTGTACCAGCCCCTTGGTGTTGTGGTGAGCATTTAGTATTCTGAAAAGAGGTGGCCTTAGGATCAGGTCCTACTTCTGAGTCACAAAGGATAATATTTTGGGAATAGCTCCACTAAACCAAGTAAAGTAGCTTCTAAGGCAGTTATTTTATAAGAAGGCTTGCTGCTTAGTCAAATGCTTATTTCAGTATTAGAAAACTGAGACACTAGGGTCTGATTTGTCTCTTGCCATACAGTGTATTGCAGATAAAGTCTTTGAGCTTTCTAATTCCCAAACCTATTACCTGCCCAGATTTTCTACCCTGTTTTTCCTGTTCCAGAAGCTCATTTCTGTAGTGTGCAGACTTTATTTAGATGTGGTACAGAGGCACAAATACCAGAGAAGTCCTCCTGATGCAGCAGCAGGTAATACAGTACCTTTCTGGGGCAGACTTGTTCCCTCTTCATCATTTTCCTTCCCTCCCTTTCAGGCAAACAGCCTTTGAAAAGGTGGTTTTGGTGAGGAAAACTTCTCTGTGGACCACTTAGTCTAAAACAAGGATTTTCTTTTGGTGGTTCACAGTACTTCTATTAAGAGGGAAAACAAAAATACTAAAAAATGACACAGGACAGTCTTCTGTCAAACACTGGAAAAGTTATACAATTTAATTTTAGGGGTGATTTTTCTTCTTGTTAATTGGCCCTGCTTGTGCGCGGCCCTGTGGCTCCTGCCTAGTTTCGCTCTGCAGTACCCTGGCTCCTTCTCATTGTTTTCAGCAACAAAGAAAGACCTGTCTCGTTGCCATGCATGGCCAAAGGTCGGCCAGAATCAACATTATTTTAAAATCTGTAGTACACTGCAGGTTATCATTCTTAGAGGCCTGCTGGCAGCTTTAATTTCTCTGTCAGTTTGATTTTCATAATTCTTTGGAAATGTCTCCCTGTTTTCCTTGTGCTGCGAGTGTAGGCTTGTGGCAGTCCCCCTGCCCGTTGTTGTCCTCTAAGAACAGCCAGGTCTGAGCTTTACTTTGTTACTGGTGGGGCTGCTGTCACAATTGCTGGAGGTCATTTTGTAAGGAAAATGTCATTTTGTCCCTTTAAAAAGAAGTGCCCTGAAACAGGGTTCAGCTCTAAATGATGCCGGTATGCTCCTGTTTCTGGTGTCCTTGGGGACAAAGTTTGCCTTCTTGACAGGAGCATGGAGCTCGTGCTCCTTAATATGTATCTCGTGCTGAAATGTGCGGGACGGGGAAACCGGTGTGGAGATTTTCCCCTACACCCACGCGTCTGGTTATACTTGTGAGCGGCTGCATATCGGAACGGAGCGTGCTGGCCCGCGGAGAAGCCCCGAGGAACGTTATGGTGTGCGGGCCGGCCCCTCCCCGCGGGCGCTGCCCCTTGCCCGGCTTTGTGGCGGCCCATGTCGCCACCTTGACCCTGGCGCGGCGGCTGGCTCGGGGCGGCCTCTCGTGCCGCCTCGGCGGGGGAGCGTTGCGGCACCGGGGAAATGCAGCAGCGCTTCCCCGCTCCCTTCCTCCCTCCCTGCCCGGGGGGGTGAAGTGCGAGGCGGCGGGAGGAGCCGCGTGCGGGGTGTGCGCGCGGGGGTGTGTGCGAGCAGCGCGCCCTGCTTCCCGGTGCCTGCTCCCTGACCCCAGTGGCAGCCCCGCTCACTGCACCGCGCCCGCCACCGCCGCCGCCCCGCTCCCAGGCCGCCGGGCACCGCCGCGGGGTCGGGCGCAGCCTCTGCCCCGGCCGCGCCCCCGCAGCCCCATGGAGCTGCCCCGCTGCCCGCGCTGAAGGCGTCGCCGACCCGCAGCGAGAGGCGGCCGAGGGAAAAGGGGAGGTGAGCGGCGCCGGGGGGGGGGGTCCGACGGGCGGCAGCGGCGGCGCACAAAGCGGCGGGTTAGAGGTGCCGTGTCACGGGCAAGCGCGGGCGGAGCGGGCAGCGCTCCGGCGGCGCCGCCGGGGCCAGCCTCCTCCGAACAATAATAACGATAAAACGGGCTGCCCGCTCCGCCTGCCTTCCCGCCGTGCCCGCCTGCAGCCCCGCGTGGCGGCTGTGCGCGGCGGCGCCGGGGCCGCGGTCGGGGGAGAGCGGCGGTGGCCGGCGGCGCCGCGCCAACCGCCCGGGCCGTGCCCTCCTCCCGCAGGCCGTGCCCTCGCTGCCCTCGGTCGCCGCCGCTGCCCGCCTGCTCAGTGGCCTGGCCGCGGCACCGGGGGTGATGGGCTGAGCAGGGCAGGGTGCTAGGCCGAGAGCTTTGTGCTGGCTGGGGCGGGCGAGAGGGGGGCGGCCATGGCTTCAGCCCCGGGGACGGGGCTCCGGGGGGGACGCCGCCGAAGTAGCGATGGCAAACGGGCTGCTTTGCCGTCCCCCGGCGGAGTTTCCCCTTTCTTTCCCATGCGACAGGGCTGCCTTTCACAGCCCGCTTGGCAACCCCGATCCCGGAGGCCTAAAGCACTGGGAAAGGGAGCGGGGGGAGGGCGGGCGAGGTGCGGGGGAGCAATAGTGTGATTGATACTGCGGGGATAACCCCGCCCTCGCTCTCTAGCCGCGCTCGCCCTCGCTCCTCCGGAGTTTATTCTATTCTGCACGACCCCCCCACCCCCCCCCCCCAAAAAAAAAAACGAGTTTTGTTGTAATTGCGGGAAGGGGGAAAGCCCGGTATAAACTTTGTGCGTAAAACGAGATCTAGAGCAAAAACTGCGGCGCAGCGGGGCGGCGGGCCGGGGGCTGCGGCACACGCCGCACCGAGGCCAGCGGCGACGAGGGTCGGGGGGGCCGCCCAGGTACCGGCGTTCCGCCTCCCCCTCCCAATGCGCTGCGCTTAGGTGGTTTGGATGAAGCCTGGAGTTGCCTGCAAACTGTAGCGCGGCATCGTTGGGACTATTGGGGCAGTTGCTAAATAATCACCGAAGCGAGTGGTAATAAGCTGTGAGAAAGCAGGGGAGGAGGGAGCCTTCTTTGAGAGGGTATCGCAGCCGCCGGGGCTGGCCTTTCCTATTTATTTAGCACGTTTTGTTGTTCTAACAGTGTCGGAATAGTGGATTTATCAACAGAAGGTGTTGACACCAAATTAACCCTTTCATTCGCTTTTTTTTTTCTTTTTTTTAATAATGCAACACTAGTTAGAATTTTTTTTTCCATTCTGATTAGGAAGGTCTAAATATTTGATTTGAGGAAAATATAATTTTCATATGCATGGTTGTGTGCACATATGTAATGCTTGTATGTATAGTTTTCCGTGAAAATTAATACTGTTTAAACGTTGCCTCTTATGTATATTTTATGATGTTTCTCAATAAGCTTTATTATATGACTTATTTGACTGTTCTGATTTAAAACAGGAGCATATTTTAAAGCAGTAGTATATTTTTTTTGTATAAATTCATATCTGCTCCTTTGGGGGAGAAATCACAGCTTTGTACCTTTACTTTTATCCCTTAAAAACTGGACAAAAACATACAGTAGCACATATCTTGTTGGTATGAATTCTCTCTGGAAAATACTCGTTATTTCTGGGAATACTGCTGTATTTGGGGAAATTTAATGTTAAATTCTTTATTAAGCTTTTTAATACTTAGAATTGCCACATAAGGATTGTAAAGTATTGCACATTATTGAACTTGACACTAATGAAAAATCATGCAAATTCTATATTTTTGTGCTTGTCCCTTTGTAATCTTCAAAGAGTGATTACAGTCGGAGAAGGAAGAATAGTAGTGATGAAAAGTAGCCTTTTTTCATGAGCCTAAAATAAATTTATTTAAAAAGTTTTGGAAGTTCTGAAGTGTTTTCTTGTTTGGCATTTCCTTCAAAGAAGGTCATATTAGAGAAGATGAGATGCTTTTGGGAGGTGAGCTGTAGTAAAAGGAAATGAACAAATGGACTCCTGAGTCAGCTTTTTTTTTTCTCCAGATTGGTATTTTTTGTTGAATTTCGTTTTCTTGGGATGCTTTGTTTGGCTTTGTCCTATTTAAGTGTAGAGACTTGTTTAGGATTAAAGATGAGAATAGTGGGAAGCAATTACAGTATCTATACTTAATATTATATTGAAAGTCCACTCTAATGTATAGCTAGTTTAGTATCCTTGTATCGTCTCTTTCATGCTAGCTGAAATTTTTCTGTAACAGATTGTTGTAAGCTTTATAAAATGCTTATTGTTATCTTTATGTGAAATTCAGTCATCAAGAAATTGTGTGTTTTTTTTTTCTTCTAAGTAAACTGTGATATGAAATTTAATCTTCTGACCTGCCTTGTGCCAGGTTACTGAAACTAGTGTGATTTAGTTTTTCTAAAACTCAAGGATTTTTTTGTTAGTTTAGTGCTTTCTTTTTTATATAGTAGCTTTTTAATTGAACTAAAAAAAGCAGTACAATTTTCATACTACTCCTCAATTTATGCAAGCATTAAAGTTCTTGCTGTGTTAAAAAAAAAAAAAAAGTTGATTTTTTGTTCTTTGGAGCTTTGATGGTTGCCATTTTTGTTAATGACAGTCATATCTCTATCAGAAAGATGCTTTCATTTGTATTTACTTTTCAGTGCAGGGCAATTATAGTGTTCTGTGCTGCACACTTTTCACAGTTTGTATCTCAAAAGAATTACAGTACTTGGAACAGGACTGCTATTTGAAGCAGGTGTTGCATTTTACTGTTATGCAAAATAACAATAAAATATATTTGTAAGGGAAATTATGGAAACAGCTGCAAACTTGGTATGGTAACCACTATATTGTGATTCCTAAGCAATTGATGTACACACCTTACTTACTGTCTTACTAAGACAGTAAAAGATTTAATAATTAAAAGCCCACCTTGCTTAGTTTTACACCTGAAACTCCGGTGCTTTTAAGAGCAGGTCAGCATAAAGAACAAACCATAATCTTAGTTACTCTGTATCATGTCACAAATAATTCAATTTTCGGATGGTTTCATGGTTTAGTTCCATCTTGCCTACTTTTGCTGATAAGGAGGGTGAAGAATAGAACGGAATGAAGGTTGCAGAATGTCTTAACCCAGCTAACATATGGAAGCCTACATAGGCCTGAGGTTATAAAATAATAAAATAAATGGCCTATAGCAGGCCATCTGCCATTTGCAGGGCATTCTTATTGTACTTTGTGCCAAACTGGAAATTAGTCTTTATATATTTTGAGTACAAATCAAAGATTCCAAATGTGGAACATTACACATGGCAAACACATTTCTATCTGGGAGCGAAGAGAAATCCAGGAACATCCCACTGGAAAAAATACTGCTTAGTTACATGCCTGGGGCTCAGATCATTCTCTTCTCTTTCTTACCTGCTCTTCTTCCCAGCAAGTGCAGGTCTGCGTTTGTGAATTGCACACCGATATGAAAAATCTGCTATTGTCTATAGCAGTTAAGAGCAGATGGGCTGATGGAAGTTGTCATAATTTTGTTTAAGTCACTGAAGCTATGACAGTGTGCCATGGCTGAGGGTTTCTGTCATGAGTAGTGTTTTATAGAACTTCTCATGTTGAAAGAATTCTTCAGTGTTCACAGATCCCCTCTGAAGGAGGGTAGCCATGTTATCTTCATTTTATTTACTGGAGAAATTGAAACTCAAATTCTGTGCAGGAGACTCCACAGAGATAAATATGAGAAGTGCCTGTTAGCCTTGTGCTCGTATCGTAGGACATGTACAATCTATATACAAAATTATGTTCAACACGTGGAAACCATTTGTACTAAGTGAGCAGTGATGCTTTCTTTTAGAGAATTGCAGACCTTTAGGCAGTAAGCGTATAGATGGAAGGGTGTATAAATGCAGAAGTGCTTACTCATGGCGTGATACTGTTAAATATAGCAGATCATTAGTGTTTGAGGAATACAAAACTGTTTAATTGATGGGATATTATAACATGGGCTTTCAGCAAAGTTGTTTAAAAAATAGTCTTTCTCAAGACAAATACCTTGATTGAAAGGTATCTGAATTTACCTTTTGTCATGCGGTTGTGAAATTTTCTACCTTTCATCAATTTCCGAAAGTTTCCCTAATGTAACTTGTTTTGCAGGGCTGAAATAGTGCCTTGAAAACAAGTATATAATTTATGGAAATTTGTCTGTTTGTCCTTCAGGAAGTCAGGCCTGCTTTCTAAATTTCATGGTAATAATTAGCATAAGTTGTTTTTTGAAATAAGAATAATCAATATGGAGCAATGGGGCTTCCCATGCAGATTATGTTGTAGAAGATAAAACCTTTTTTTTAAAGTATTCATCCTTTAGATGTATTTAATCATGCTGGAGTTAAATGATGATGTAGTTGAGGAAAAAAAAAAGAGAAAAGAAAGAAGTGTCAAGAGCAGTGGTTAGATAGTCTGGTGTTGGTACCTAAAAGGTTAGAAAAGATCTTTGAATGCAAATCAAGACAGGGTAGGCTAACATGGTTGTATAGGTTAACTGTCTCCTTCATACCTTCAGCGAATTCTGATGTTTTTCTCTTTGTAGAGGTCCACAGAGTGGATGAGGAGGTGCTTGGACTCCGCAGCTGCCTGGAACACAATGCCCTACTCTGCTGTCGACCTTTGGAAGTTGTGAATGCTCATGTCCATAAGGAGGAAGGATGGCTCATGGAATTCCTTCACAAGGCAAAGTTACCATAACGGTGGATGAATACAGCTCCAATCCAACACAGGCTTTTACACACTACAATATTAATCAGAGCCGGTTCCAGCCTCCACATGTGCATATGTAAGTATTACTAGTATTGTCTTCCTCTGTGTGTGTGTGTGTGTGCGCGTGTGCGTTTAAATTGAGAATTGATAATGAAGGAATGGGTTGAAAACTGGAAAAAATGCTAGTCATTATCAAACAGGCAAAATGGCTTCTAGATTTGTTACGTAGCGTGTATGAGACAGAGCACTCCATCGTGTGTGGGATATGACTATGTCTTGGGAGCATGGCCACTGGCTTGGTGAAGCTTGCTGTGATGTGCAGTAGTGTGCTTTTTCTGACACTTGTCACTTGTAGTGATCTCACTGTGACTTGCCTCAGGGACCTATTGCTGTAAAATTTAACACCCATCCCCCACCCTTTACAGTAAGCTGCGAAATAGGCCTAATTGGGACTAATTGTCCCCCCTCCCCCCCCCCCCCCAAATCACTGAATCCTTTGTCCTTCCTTGTGAGTGGAACGTGTGCGGCATGCTGCATTCCACTTGTGACCAGGAGGACAAAGGAATCAGAGACTGCTCAACAGTTAGTCCCAAGAAATACAAATATTCTGTTAAATGTAGCCTGAACTTCTACCAAGAAAAGCTTTGGAAATATGGAGCTACAAGCTCCTTACCTCACCTTGTTATTTTTGGATATTGTATGACTTGTAAGATCATTCTACAGCATAGTACCTGGTCACAATGGTTTGGGTTAAGAGCTTAGTACTAGCTTTTACCCTGAATTTCCTTTCCATTGTTGAGTTAATTTTGATCTTATCAGTTATTCCTGTTAAGGTTCTTTCTATTTAAATGATAATAGTCTGAGAAGCATATGAAACTATAACAAAGGGGGACATCTGTTGACCTCCTGTGTAACATTGTTGGTCAGGGTTTTGGATGTTGTCACATTATTGAGTTTGATGAGGATTTTGCGTAAGAGTGGAAAAGGTTTTATAGTACTTCATTGCATTTTGTTATGTAGAATCTCACAGGAAGAGTCACAATTCTGGGAGTTTAGCACCTTTTAATGGGATTCCACATGTGGCTGCAGTCTTCCTAAAAGAACTTCCCTGAGGAAGGATACTGAAGAATATTTTTTGTGCATGGGACTTCTAATTGCTGGAAAAATTAGCATTAATTCTGTGTGATTGATTGCTTTATTTGTGTAACCGTGCATTTAGAAATGATAGTTCATTGCTTGATCCACTGTTCACATCTTCTGTCAGGGAATTTCTGCTGCATTATTTTGCACTCAGACTGCACTTGTGCCTGGCGCTAAGTAGAAATTCTATGTATAGAGCAAGCCGAATGAATAATAAAGATTTAGAAAGCAGATTTAAGGGCCCCCTTCTTATTGGCATTAATTCCTGTGGGACCTGAATTAAGGCCAGAACAAGTATAGTTTTTAACATTTTAAAAGTTACTCATGCTAATTATAGCATAAACTTTTCTAATCATTTATCTCATAAATGATATTAACTTAATAGATGTCCTAGAAGGTGCTTTAGTTTCAGTATGCATTTCAATTGTACAATTACTTCAGTCTAGTAAAGCATAACATGGTGACAGTTCTTTACAATATTTTCGTCTAAAACTGCCTAAGTTTAAGAAGTCTGTTTGAAAGAAGGGTGTGGCTTGTTGAAAGGAAGATCACAGAAGAGGGAGAAATCTCTTGCATCAAAGATTTATTTATTTATTTATTTAAGGATGAGGGTTAGTCTCAGAGAATTACAACAGAAGCGAAGAAAAGGATGTGGCAGTGAAGGGGATAGGTTTTAAGTGTAGGCTTGGATAATTAATGATGGATTTTGGTAAACCTGTTAAGGGGAAAAGCTAAGATCCTAGCAGCTGTCTAAAGTTTGGGTGAAGGAAAAGAAAGATGGGAGTATGAGACTAAGGCTGTATGTTTGTGTGGCTGTAAGAACAGGACTCATTTCTTGGGAGGTGAAAATGAGAGAGCATGTTGTAGTTTGGGGAGGGGACTTGTTAGTCATCCTGAGGTTTTATAATGGGAGCATTGTGCATCTAAAACAGGGTATCATCAAGTGAGAAATCCTGAAAAAAAAAAAAATTAAACCAGTAATAGCCAAGAAACACAATCCTTTTACTCAGTTAATGCCACGTTGTTGCAGGTACCAAGATTGTTTGCTTTGGTTTGGTTTTACAGTTTTGCTTTTCTTTTTTGTTTTCTTAAAGTAATGCATGCATTTCTATAAAGATAAGGAGTTTGAGGAGTTGTATTCTAATGAAAATTTTATTTTTAAAAAGGTGGAATATTGAGAAATGGATAAAAAGCATCACAGAAACCTTGAGCAATATGACATGTATGTGAATAGCAGGACAATATATTGCTACAGGGCACTGCTGCATACCATAATTCAGTGGTGGGTGGCAGTTAGGGAGCAGTGTTCTCTACTGAATGTTTTTGTAAAGTAATTTCTTTATGAATATGCATCTTCATTTGCAAAGGTGAGAACTGGATTTAAAGAAAATGGGTTAGTGAGCATATACTGAGCCTTTTCTGTTTCTTGTGTTCAGTGGGCTTGATGCTCATCTGACAGTAGCGTAGACTGAAAGCTTGCATCATCTCACCAATATAACCCTGATGTATAGAGGAATACTGCTATTATGCTTCCTGTTCCTTGAGACAGCTCCTTCTCTTCCCCACTATCTTATAGCGTGCCTTCCACGTTATAGTGTCATGTATTTTAATCAGTAGGGACACAATTCTTTTATTGTGTTTATTTTTATGCTAGAATTACTTAAAAATTTGTTTAAGGTATCATAAGGTAAATAACACTATATCGAAACACCCTCTTTTAGGGTGATTGTAGTAGCAGTTTTGTCCATTACTTAGGCTCAAGTACTGTACACATTTTATAGCAGTTTCTTCATTAAAAAAAATAAACGTTTGAGCTGGTGTTCTAAAGAAAATATTCATTGTCCAGTTCTTTTGGATAAAGGGATACTGTGTTTAGTTTGCACCATTTTGTAGCAACTTCCCCTCTCCTTCTCAGCTTCTCTGAAAATATTATTAAATATTTATATCTGAAAATTTTGTACAATTCAATTTATTTTCATTTAATTTTAGTTAACTGATTTACCTGTATTGCCTGTTTTGAAGGACAACTACAAAATAATAATAATAGTAGTAAAATTTTGCATTTCTTTGTTTTAGTTGCTGCATGTTTTTTGTACTTTTCCTTTTTTTGTATTAGGAACTGTAGCTTTAAGAGGCAAGTATAGCAAGTATACTATTAGGTGCTAATGTTTCTTGCTGTTTCTGCAAGTTCTGCACAACTGATGTTTTGTTTTTGTTTTTGGCTTTAGTGTGACTGATCTAAGACCAGCGTGACTTAAAAATAAAGTCCTACCAAATAATTCAGTTTTAAAAAAAAAAGTTCTTGTATGTGTGTTTAGACCCTGAAGTGTTCTGCATGAGGCCACATAGTCCACACTGCCACCCAGGAGCAGCAGGATGCAGCGTTGGGGCAAAGCACCTGTGGGAGGAGCTGGGGGCCCGCAGGAGGCTCTGAGAAGCATCCTGCAGCTGTGGCTTCCAGCCATTCAAGCCCTTGTGTTCTGCAGCTGCCGCTCCCAAGTAGAAAGGGTAGAGAAAATTGCTACTTCCATAAGGCCATGGCAGGAAAAAAAATAGAATGACCAAGTCTTGGGTCAGGCTGGTTGAATTCATCAAGTATGTGAACTGGTTATTTAGGGTGTTCTCTCGTGCATGAGGCAATCTCTCTTATGTAATTTTACTGATCTTGCTATGCTGGAATAATCCCCCTGTTAATATTTTAAAAGGGTATAGGCATGTGTATGTGTTGTTGAATAAATGCTTGAGTGTGTGTATGTAATAAGAAAAATAATATAAAAATATAGCTGTATAGTCATAGGAAAAAAAAAACTTATAAGTGTGATGAAATCCTAAATTGTTAAAGTCCAGAGTCCTAATTAGACTATTAACTTTGAGAAATAGGATCTTGCATACTTTTTTGTTTTTTTCAGAAAACTATCTTGTATGGAATGAATTTGGGAAGGTTGCAGTGAAATTGGTGGGAAATTTATGTATTTACTTCGTATTTTTCTCTACCATTGCTTCAGAAAAAGCATGTGATACTGGGCAGGGAGGGAAGGAATTGTCATTAGTAAAATATGGACTCCCTTGATGCATGCAGACTTATGCACTTCATCCATGTAATGTAAGCCGAGTGACTGCAGACATTGCAGGCCTAAACTGGCTATATGTAGTGTAACTGGAGAGCTTATTTTAGGTGATATTGATGTAGGAAACATCATCATTTTGACACAGTTGTTGCTTTGTGTGTTCTTGTAAAAATGTGTGTGGGTAATAAGTACTTAATTTGCTCTCTACTATGTGTTTTTTTCTAAATAAAATATAAAAATAACTACTCCCTGTAGAGTTCTGCTTTAAGTTCTGCTCTTGAAAACAAGAATACATTGAGCAAGTGTAGTTAATAACTGGAGTCTTACTTCTGCATGCGGGATATTTATTTAGGACCCAGACAGAAAAGCAAGATCAGTTTGTGCATATGTAGCCTTCCTTGTCTCACTGGTCCCTCAGTGGCCTGGGTGGCTGCTGAAATGCAGCAGTTTACAACTCTAGTGCGTAAGCCAAACAAATGCGGCTTTCCTGGCGCGCTAAGCAGCAGCAACAGCCATTCTGCAGCTGCCCCTGAAGCAGCTGAGCTCTCCGTGCAGCAGGAGCTGGGATTCCATCGGAAAGGAGGTAAGGACAGCTGTAGGTGAGGACCCACACAGCTGTCCTCAAGTAAACAGGCACCACTCAAGAACAGGGCCGTTCATTAGCTGATTGCATCTTCTGCTTCTTACACAGGAGAACAATGGATGCTGTGGTGCAAAGATGCTAATGGTACTTTTCATTAAGAAAAACTGCTTTACTGGAGTGTATGTATGTATGTGTCTGTCTATGTGTGCTTGGTGGAAATCTTTCATTATTTAAACAATCTTAGTGAAATCCCTAATCAGAATCACTTGTGAATCAGTGATTTTTGTATCAGTTATTTTGCAAAATCAAAATATAAAATAAGCCTGAACTTTAACCTGTAATGTGAGAATAAAAGCAGGGTTTTTTATTCACAAGGTTATACTTTTTATTTTAAGCATTTTGAGTTCCTTAAGTGCAACCTACTAAAATGGAAAATGTTTGTACAGTGGTTGTGTATTGCTTCAGTAATTAAAACTCAGATTCAGGCCCCTGTATGTATTTTGTTATGCCAGTGTAGCAGGCATACTGTTGTAGTCGGTCTTGAAGAATGAGTTGTTTCTGACCTCTCTTTTTGTCATCTGTAAAAAGCAGTCGTACCAGCCTATTACTTAAAAAAAAAAAAAAAAAAAAAAAAAAAAAAAAAAAAGATATATTTGAAAGACTGATCTGTCAATGGGCTAATACTATTATTATAATGTAGAACAGGTTTCAAATACTGTTTTGTCACTGTTCTCCGTTAGTTACTATATTGCTGTATTGCACTGCTCTCGTTTGGAAGCTAGATTTGGTGCAAGTTGGTGATTAAACCTTTTACTTCTGCTGGTAACGGGACAGGCTGACCAAATAGTTTTCATACTTAGCAAAATGAACATGTGAATGAATCCCTCAGCATTAAGGTGCAGGTCTTGAGCAGTTACCATGGTTTGTATAAACGTTCCCTATCACCTGTTTGTGTGGGCTGGAGGGCTGAGCCTGCCTTCCCCAGCTGCTCATTGCTCTTGCCATGCTCACCCACTTGCCAACCTCCCAGTAGTGCTGGCAGGGTCTTTTGTGGGGCTACACTACCAGTCTTACTGCTCAAATGGTTTAGGTTAAAAATACCTGTTCTGCTTCCCTTTTTCTCACCTTTCTAGTAGTAGAGAACCATGAAGGAACGTTTTCATTACAAGATCTCATTCCACCTTACAGTATTATCTGTCCAGTTTCTTCAGGGTTCAGTCATACTGAATGAGGATTGTTTTTTGTGGATAAATCTCTATATACAATATGTCGTGTGTTCTTATCTCATGGGAGGTTTGTGATGGACCAGACCAAGGGCTCATTTTATACCAGTGGCCCCTGCCAGAGTACTTTGCGCCTTGAGTGAAATTGCTCACTAAAGGGGATTTCTTGCTGTGATGTGGTCTGGCAGAAAAGATGACAATACTTTGTAATCAGGCCATGCATTGTTGCTGGATGCTTGTTGTTTCTTTCTTAAAAGTAGCAGGATAGGAGGAACATAGTTGTGGAGGCGGCAGATTTTCTGTAACTTTTTTGTCGTTGTTGTTATGGTGTGGATTTAGATGCCTATTTTATGTAACTGTATGATTTTATGTAACCTACTTGCTCATTATGATTGATGCAGGACTATAGCAGAATTGCTGAAGTGTTGGTGATGAACATTGATTTTTGTACTGTATGTTTGTTGCACACTTATGTTTCTGATCATGAGCTACCAGAGGTGGCTCAGCTGCCAGCAAGTTGCCTAGCACAGGTGTTTGTGGAAAAACTGAGAAATGGAGGACCAATATGTTTCCCTCCTACAGAGACAGTGTTTTGTTTGGGTTTGAATTTTGTAAAATACCTCAGCTGGCATAACTTGTCTTGAAGAAATAAATGTAACTAGGCATAGCAGAAAAACAGCAAGGCAGAGAGGTTTCTTTAAAATATGCATCCGTTTCAGAGAACTGTTAATTTAGAGATTCAAGTATTGTCTGTTTATTTTTCCCCTCCATGTAAACCAGTAAGAGGGCTGTTTTTCAGTTTAGCCTATTGCAAAAAGCCAGTTTTATGTGTTTCTGCGTTTGGTTATGTTTCATTAGAGAATGATGATGATGAAATTGTGACCAAAACCTTTGTATGTAGTTAAAACACTGAAGACAAAAAGCGTAATTGTGTAATGATTGTGACGAGACTTGGGTTAGTTTGTTTTGGTAGCCTCTTTTTCAAACCAAGAGGTGGTATGTGGTCATTTTGTGCATACTGGTATGCACAGCAACTGGCAACATGCCAAGTGCAGTACCAAATAGTTAGGGCAGAAAAGTGCAAGTCTGGATTCCTAGCTGTGAACTCCTCTAGAACTGCAATTCTCTATCTCCTGTATAATTGACCATAAAGCTTGATCTTAATCCTCATAAAGCTGGAGGTTTCCTGTGGCACGTCAACAGTGTAAATCCTGCAGGATCTGCTGTATAAGGTTGGCCAAGGCAGAATGTTGGTGGATGAGCACTGGTGATATGTGCCACTACAGGAATGTGAATAGAAGTGGAGGAGAAAGAGGGGATACCAAGAAGGCAACCATAATCCTATGGTATGGTTGGTCGTCATCTTCACAACTTGCCTGGAACCATGTTTTTTTTTTTTTTTTTCTTATCCTGTAAATTAGAGTACTACCAACAGAGGTGCCTGTGCTGTAATCACTACTGTAAAAGCCAAATCTTTTCAAAGAGTGGTTGAAGAGAATAATGTACATGGGGGTGAAAGAAGATTTCCTGGCTGGACCTTGGGTCTGCTGATGCTGTTGTCCTTTGTACAGTCCACTAACAGGGAGAGTACTTTATGCTTTTTTTTTTTTTAATAACGAATATATTTTCTAAATATAAATCCCTATACTGAGGGGAAAGATGAGAAGGAAGTTAGATCAGTACTCTGTTTTTACCAAGAAGAATATTTAAAGGATTATGCTGTGGTATCTTGTAAGACTTGCTTTTGTCACAGGTTTGGAATTTTGTGTTCGAAGGCCTCTCTTTTTGCATGCTGCTTGATGTTAGTGCTGCAAAGATTCCAACAGATAGTGACAAGAAGAAGCAGTACAAGAGGCTTCCTCACAGCAGAGTCCCCACTTACTGCACTGGGCATTAACTTATATCCAGCACATTAGACTTAAAAGCACACAGCCGTTAAGTGTAGCACTCCCTTCCCAGGAGGGCAGCAGATGGAGAGGGAATGGGGGAGGGAAAGAGAAAGGAGTATGAGAGGGGGACTTCAGCTGATGTATTTGTGAGCTAGCAGACTTGCTATTTACACGTTTACAATTTCTCAGGTATAAGGAATTGAGTGTAGTGACGGGGAGCATTAGGGAGCATTAGCAGTACGTTACTCCTAACTGTTTAGCTATTGTATAAGTTTATGGGAAGGAAGAGGTGTTAGTCCAGTGTATCTTCCCTTGTGCTCACTGATACAGGGGGAGCACAAAGAAAAAATCATTATTTTTTTAATTACTCCAGATGTTTATGTTTTTTAAAGCGCACTTGCTCTTGGGTGGCATATAGGATTACCTAAGTGTTATTTTCTCTTTTGTAAATGGCAAAGTGGTAGTTTTGGGGAAAGTCAGTGTTCAGAATTCTAATTTAATGTGTTTCACTGTATTTAATAAATGATAGCCCTGCCCTGTGCTTACTAAATATAGGGATGATGTTCTTACTGCCTCCAGTGGGACAGTTCATGTCCCTTAGAGATGCCAAGTTAAGTGGCTTCTTCAGCTTTAAGTGGTGATTCTTACAGGCATGTCTTTCCTGCGTCTGTTAACAATGTACTACACCTATGCTTATGGGAATTAAAGACTTCTTTATTAGTAGTAAAATTCCAGGCAGCCAGTATATCCACCTTTTCTTCCAGTCTCACTCAGTGGCAGATATGCTGGTGGAAAGGAGTGAATGAATTAAAGCTAAATAAATACGTAATTATAAAAATTGTGTATAGACTTCAGACAGGTTTTGTCTTTGAAAGTAAATGAAAGGTATTTAAATAAATAGTTTTCATTCTGATTATATATTTTTCAACAGTAGCTTGATCTTCCTTCATCTTTTGTTTGTTAAACAGTGAGATTTGCAGCTTTCCCCTGCAGCTTGCAGGGGAAGGCTTATCTATATAGAAGAACTGCTTTTGTTTTGATATTACTATTATTCTGCACCTTGAAACTATAAGTATTTCAACTTCGATGGCTTTTTGACTCACTAGGGAAGAATTGTGACTCACTGCAACTTCTTAGAGCTTTTGGAGGGTGTTTTAATTGTTCAAAGTTCTTGAATGGTGTGTTTGCTAGCAATGCTGTCAGTATAATGAGGCTGCACAGATCAAATGCTGTATTACCAGTTTCAAACAGACCCTCTGAGAATTACAGTGATGATGGTAATTCTCCTGGGATGGTATCTGTGTTTTTTGCATTGTAACCTTTCACAGTGTTTTGCTAGTCTGCTTTGTATTGCTGCGTCTTGACTGTGCCACTCTGGTAATGGAAGGATCACACATGCTGTTTGTCTCAGAACTTGGTGCATCATCTTGGCAACAAAATGAAGACCTTTAACTCTTTGGGTTTTCAGCATTTGTTGTTAGTTATTTATTACCATAATTTCTGTGCCTTCAAGAAAACAGGCTATTTTTAAAATGTATGCAAGAAGAGCAGAGCGTTTCCCCTGATCTAGAGGAGAAAGGAAATCCAGGTACCAGTTTCAAAGAAATTAAATGTTCTGTGTTAGGAATAGCTTTGTTTTGTTTTTAGACTCATTCATTCTGATATCAATAGTACAAACATGCTTTCCCGAAAAGAATCGCATTCAGTCTAGACTGTGAAGAGAAATATGAGTTTAAGTAAAAAATAATTTTGGATCACCTGGCTTCCTTAATAGTCTGCTAATGACCATCATTTAACATGAAGATAGGCAAGAGACAGTCAATGAGTGCTTCTTTTAGACGGTTTAAGGAGGACATCCTCCAGAATGAAAGAGACCTCTTAGGAATCTTTTCATTCAGTGTAGACTTAACAGAAGTGAATTGGGACTTCAGTCAGGAAGCTGGTGGAAGTTTTTTCGATTGGTTAGTTCAAATTATTGGAGGTCCATAGAGGAATTGATACAAGAATTAGCAATTTTCTGGGCATCTAGTTATAAAGAGTATAATTTCTTCAGAATCCAGACCCCTATCTAATAAACTGTGAAGATTGTATGGGAGGTGACTAATACAGTAGCTATAAGAAGGAATAAGTGAAAGATGAGAAATTAATAACAAGCACTTAGAAATAATCAGAAATAAGGTATTGACTTAAAGTATAGTTCTCACTGCACCTTACATCTGCAGCTGTGTTTGTTACGGCTTTAATGCCTGCATATGTTTAAAGGCAATCTTGTTCTCATATGAACTCCAGCAATAGTATAGGATGCATTATTGCTCCAGCATTGGTATCAGAGCTTGTCTTTAAGTTTTATGTGTGTTTTATTATTTCCCTAATAAAAAGCTTTTTTAGCTTTTGAGCTTCTAGTCTTATGCCTTGTAGTTCTTCACAAGGGAGTCTCGTAATGCTGACCAAGAGGTTGTACGTTAGCATGCTGCGACAAGGTCATTTGAACCTTTCAGTGCTGTGCCCAGAGCCTAACGGCTTTAAAGACACACTTTTCTTTCTTCTTTCGTTTTTCTTCTGTTGGGCTTAGCGTGCTTGTGAGAAGTGTCAAACAGTTTGCACTGGGAACAAATTTTTTCTGCACGTATGCGCACAGAGCTATTGTAGTTGCAGTTAAAGCTTCCCTCATAAGTCCCCACAAATGACTGTCGTCTCTTACCTGTAGGGACTTCCTGTGGAAGCAAGAGGGTAGATTAGTCTCTACATCCATAAAAACTAGAGTTTTTTCAGATAACACCAGTTACAGTGGCTTGCTTTGTTACGTGATCATCTTTATAGGAAGTAGAGCACAGTCTTTTTTATTTTACTTAAGGCACTAAACAGCTGTCAGGTTACAGAATTTCTTTGTTTGTTTAGGGTCAGATTAGGCAATGAGCTGTAAAGGAAAAGGCACATCCCAGACTATCTGTCCCTTGAGTCATCTAATCATAAACAGTGCACTGTATGTTTGCAGGGCATGAACTTGCTGACAAGTATGTCCGAAGAATTCATGAATGTTTCCCTCTGTTCTCAAGGAAGCAAAAGGCAGAGGACTAAGAGTTAAAATGTTGAACTTGCTGATGGTAAAATGTAAGTATATTAAGTATAGCTATCGTGAATGGCTATGGGAGCTACTGTCCCAGCTGTCGGATTTTTGCAGCCTCCTGAAGACTATTTCCTTGCAGAAGGAGCAGTAGAATGGGGTGTGAGAAGGTTTCTGGCCTGACTTAGGTTATACTCCAGTATATTACTCTAAATGAAAATCAGTTCTGGTTTACTGGAATTCATTAATCTTAAATTGTGATAGTCCAGAACCTTGGTTTAGGGGGTGGCAGTATTTGGGAGAGATGTAGAAGAGAGAGTAACTAGGATAGTCCTCATTTAATGTGTTGCCGACATGGTTCAATACCTAGGCTGTGGCAGGGACAGAATAGGAGAGCAGACTTTTTGCCTGCCTTCCTAGGACAGATTGTTTGCTTTTTAAAATTATTGAAGGCATTTTGATCTGCCATGGTCTTTTCTTGTGATAAGATATAGCTGTGACTTCTGGTCCTTTCTCAAAGGTTTAGAGATTGATGCATGGTATTAGAGATACGGAGTTTTGAGATGTGGTATCAAAAGGAGTATGTTGAATAGATGTCCAGTAGACCCTCCATATTGATTAATTGCAGCTACAGGAAGCGATAGTACAACCAGAGATTTTCCTTAAGCTTTTTGGTTCTCTGTGTTTATTATATGGTGATTTTGGCTTCCTCTTTTCCCAAAGCAAGGATGGTCCTGTCATGTTTGTTTTATTAAGTGGAGTTTTGTTTTAAATGGAAAGTGAGTGAACAGATAACGGCTACCTCAGAGTGGTCAGAGTGACACAAATGTTCCGAATACTCACATGCAGTGGTAACATGATTTATTAGTTAAACAAGTATTTTGGATTTCTTGTCACCTTTTTGGTCTGTAGAAGCGTTATGGTACCAGATGGGATTACATGTGCGGCACGCCTATGTTAAGGTCTATTCTCTTACCCTACATGCTAAGAGCATTATGTGTCCCACCAGTTGCTATTTTGCAATAGTTACACCTCAGTGTGTCCTAGATGCAGAAGGGCATTTCGGTTGCTGTGCTAGTTGTGACTTGAAATTTTATGTTATTGAATGAAATGGTTCTTGCAGGTCTCGCAATTGGGAGGACATGCATAAACAGATAGGTAAAGTATAAAGCAGCTGTTAAAGTCATACAAAATAATGTTTTATATTTGTATTTCTAATGTGCCGGTGTTTCTGCCTGTATTTTTTGAGTGAGAGTTTTATGATCTGTTGCACCCTGAGGTTTCTATGCTGTCTGAGGAGGCGCTTACAACTGTGTTTTGAGCATATCTTTCATGGCGTCTGATGCTGCTGTGATGTCATTGTGACCCTATGGCTTAATCTACTTAGGAGTTCAACCAGACGAAGGAAAAAGGAACCTCATTCATTATCTTCCAGGAGTCTTTTGGTAATTAGCAAAGGTAGTATGGATAATTACAAAAACACTTGAAGATAAAGTGAGATACATTAGTAGATATTTCCCCCACTATGAGAATTATACTTTCAGACGGGATGGGGGAACATCGGTCCACATGTGCAATTTAAATAAGTCTGTATTTGGCTTTATGAATATGCACTGGATGCAGGGGAGAAACCAGCACATTCTCTCAGGATGCTGTTAGGGCCAAGCAGAATCTCATTAGGGATAACTTCAAAGATCAGTTCCTCATGTCCATAAAAACAAGTGTAAATTATCTTCTGCGAGCCTGCTGTTAGCAGTTGCACTGTTACATTATGCATGATCCTAGCCTGCACGTGGTATGAACAAACTGCGCTGTGCTCCATTAGTGTTTTTCATTTTTATGCTAAGCCTTGCAACTTTGCAATTTATTGGTGTTATTTTGGCTAATATACTATTTGACTTAAATTTTCCTATTGCATTAGCTGAAAGTAGTGACACCAGGACTAGAAAGGGCTTTTAAGGTTCTACAGTGCTTGTAGTTTTACAGAGGAAGAATATAGACAGCCCTGTATTAAGAGCTTTACCTGCCCTCTCGTTCCTCTGCTACCCACAGTTGCGAGTAAGAAAGAGAAGCAAGAAGGAGCTTTTTGTGGTGCTGCTTTGTAGTAGCATTTGACCTAGATATTTATGAAAACAAATAATGGTGTAGAATTTTGTTTACTTGCGCTTAGACTATACCATGCACCCTGTCATACGCATTCAAGAGGCCAGTTTGTTATTGTTTGTTGGAGACTGTGAAGTGCAACTTCTGTGTATGCAAATTTTATTAGCAGTTTTAGTGAGATTAAGATTTAGGCGTAAGTCTTTATCATCCTTACAGAAACAGGAATGTGCTGTGAAGTGCTTTCTTAGACTGAGCTGCAAAAGCGAGACAGTTCCACCTAACGCTAGCTACGACCGTGAAGCCACATGAGGAAAGCATTGGCTAGTCTTGTCTTCCCACACCTAGTGAGGGTTCCCCATTTTCTGCAGATGGTGTTAAACTCCCGTGTGTTCAGCAGTCTGATTTGCAACTGCAGTTTCACAAGGAGCTGTGCCATGGGAGTGCAGCTTGGGAAGCTTTAAGCTGTTAGAATTAACTATCCTCATTAGATAACTGTAGTTTGAGAGCTGATTTAAGCTGTTGCTTGCTGAATCCATAACAGCAGTGGATAAATCGAGGTGTGGTGTTATGAGGGCTTTTTGTCCCCCTGTTTTCTGGTGATGATGGTAGTGATTGTGGTATTCCTTTCGCACGGTTATTGTGTTCTCCTACTTGGGTCACTGTCGTGACTTAATATAATGGGGAATTCAGAATAATCCCGTGGTGTGAGGGAGAGAGAGGCTGTACGTAGCCCAGTTTGGTTCTCCAGCCCTGTTCACTGTCTGTCCCTGCCAACAGTGCCCGGCACAACAGGGGAGAGGGCGCAGGCAGGAACCCCTTGCAGTGAGAGGCTGGCACTGCTATTCAAAGAAACAGCATCAAAGTAAATGCCCACACTGACCACTGTGGCCTCATCTTTAATGTATGGCTGAGCTGGCACTTTGTTTGCAGAAATACTTAGGAGACATCTAAGAAGTTCCTGGTCTAGGTAGCTTATGGTATTGGGCAGTTATGAAGCTCTTTGGAGTTCAGTAAGTGAATTGCAAAGCTGAAATTAATCCACACGAAATTGTTGCATGAACAAGAAGTAGAGAATTTCACAGCATTGTTCACAGCTACAGGAATACTCTTAGATAATTACTGCATCCTTAAGGGCCTAAGTATGCTGGTGGAGATCAGTGGGAGTTTTGACCTGGGCTTTCTGCAGGACTAGGCTAGTGCTTCAGAGCATGGAGCGTTCTGAGCTTCTGGTTGCCCTGACATATAATGAGTGACAACACAAACCAGTGCCGTGATTGAAAAGAAAAATCCCATTTGGAACTGTAAAATCATTTCACTAGATATCCTCTGTTTTGGAGACCTCGGGGGGAGCTGTGAGGTCAGTCACTTAAAGCTGACCCAACAGGAAACAATGAATGAAAAACTCTCTTCGTAACGTGGACCCTTGGAGAGGATGTTCTTTTCGCTTTGAAAACCTTTTGTAATCCTCATCTAGAGGTCTTGTCCATGGCTCTCCGGAGGAATGGACAGTCAGTCTGAACAGAGGCCAAAATTATTATAGTAGTTTGCTACTATAGCTCTAATCTTAGTCATATTAACAAATCCACTAAAGAGGACACAGTAAAAGAGGGTAAAAAAGCTTATGCTCTGATAGCAAGCAGCTGGATAGAGAAAAATCTTACTCCTTCCTGGTTTGGGTTTTTGTTTTGTTTCATTTTGTTTAATGTTTACCAGACATTTTGCTGTCACAAAAACATTACAGAAATAACTTTCTCTAACTTTATAGTGCTGCATTGTCTGAATTTTAAAAGAATTCTCAAACCTGAGTTTTTCACTCTGGAAAACTTCCAGCCACCTCACCTGCCTTTTACAATGTAATGCGCTGCATAGCTTTACTCTGCTCACCAGCTGTCACATATGAAGATTTGAACCACCTTTATTTTTCTGTTATAAAAACGAAAGAATCAGAAAAACTCACCCAGTACGGTGTATAGTTCGGGCTCATGTAATGTATGTGTATATTTAAATGTTTGTGAGAGTGTAAAAGAATACATAAAGTGTTTACATATGCATATGTATAATACAAGTAATGCTTACCTGTTGCCAAGAGAGGAGGTTTGTATGCAATAATAGTGTTGCAAGCCTGCTTCATTTTGACACTTTTTGGCTTCCTTTCTAAAGCTAGGGCAATGCCAGAGTGGTTCCTTAAGATGCGGAGGAGGGATTTGTCTCATTGTAAGTTCAAGAGTGAGTTGGGAGGAAGTGTTCGTTTAACATTACTGTTTGGCACTGACGCTGGGGCCGACCAGAGCAGACAGTGTTTGAAAGGGTGATAAGAAGTGGCAGTGATAGCCATGCTGTAGGGTTACTGGAAGGGCATGAAATAACATCTGGCCATTGGACTTTCGAAGTCTAATTCATAGTTGTAACAATTGATTGAAATGTTTCTGTCGTAGAGTTGGCAGTGCATGTGGTATTCATGTCAGTGTGTCCCTCAGGAAAAAGTCAAGTGGTGGTAGGAAGGGAAAAAAAAAAAGTAAAAGCTGCAGAGTTGTGCTGAGAATAACTATGTTTTTCACATTCAGTGTTTACATGTGCTGTTTAAAAGTTAAAAATCTGAGCGTGTGAGGAGATGCTTTTCGCAGGAAATACTAAAGTGGAGCAGCAGAAAATCATAGGTGATTAGGACTGGGAGACATTAGGAAGGAAATGTATGAAGAAGGTTGCAAAACACAGCACAGTAAGCTCCAATCAGTTCTCTGATTGTCTCATTATACTGAAATAATTTGCTTTTATTTTTTCTTTATTAACTCATTTTGTTTGTTTGCTTTTAATTTTGTCTGTTTAGGAAGCCTGCTTCTTATCCAAGCTTAATACTTTCTCTAACAAAATGAGTCATCTAAGATTCAAATATACAATGCAGGATCAAACTCTGTTTGGAAATAGTACAAATGCTCATTAGACGAAGGAGTTTTTAATTTTTTTCTTAATAGGAAGAAAAAATACTTGATTAACAATTGGGGGATTTGCCGTGTTGTTCCATCGTGGAGCTTTTGTTGAAAGGGGAGCAGTCCACTGCATCAAGGCCAACGCCTGCTGGACTGTCTAGTGAAAACTGCTTTCTAGGCTGTGGTTTCCAAATGCGAAGTTTTTATTTGTGGTCCTTGCTCAAGATGTTGCTCCTGCTGTGTGCTGTCACTGCTTTGTGCTTTTATTTTAATTCTGCTGGTGCAGATGTTCGTGCAGCTTTGCTGGGACCTGGTTTGGGAGGAGGTTTGTCTGAAAACCTAGAAATGAGCAATTGGGAGAGGTGACTAGGACTGCCTGTGGGCTGGCAGTGTAGCTTCTGGATTAGTGGGAGAGCGAGAACGCCCTTTTTGTGTTCTTCATTGTGGATACTCATGATGCAGATCCTGCTTTACTTCTACACTGACTTTGGGGAAGGCCGAAATATCCATGCTTGTGCAGTTATAAAATGAGTTCTGCTCTGAGTTCTGCCCTATGCCAGATCTTCTAATGGGCTTGATGGTGAAGGCCGTAATCTTGATGGGCTTCCTAACACAACTTGTCATTTTGCATGAAACAGAGCTCTACAGTGGGGTGTGTGTGAAATAGTGTCACAGGTTGGGAACCACCAGAGAAAATCCAGGAGGAAACAGGTCCTCAGGTAGTTGTTTCCTCTGGTAGGAAATTGGCAGCACAGTGTGTGCATTAACAGCACTTCCTTGCAGTTCCTTCTAAATGGTGGTTGTACTTTGTATTACCCTCAATTGTAGCTTTGAGATCTTGTTAATAAACTGGTGAGAGGTCATACTAAACATACCGAGGCTGAATTCTCTTTTCCCATGATGCCCCAACTGCCCGATACTCTTGTTATTAGTTTTTAAAAAAATTACAAAAATCCACCAAATTTTACTATTCATTGGGGATGGGAGGGGACGGAGGAGAAGGGGACTTTGACTTGGAGATCCTCTTTACTGTAGGTTATTCTGCTAGCGAAAAAAACAACTAAAGATGATATCTTACATGAAAGCAGTTACTTCTGGAAAGCTACTGAGCGTGTTGTAACTTCTACAGCAGCCCTCAGACAAAGCCATGCTTGAGCCTGGAAGGTGAATTGACCAAAGCCTCTTAATTCTAGAAGGAGCAAGTCTTACTCTTTAAGGGTGTAGTTATTCTCAAGTGTTTTGGAGGCAGCAGGAGATGAAGCAGGTCAGGATTTTGTAGGTCAAAAAACACTATAGTAGAGCTAGATAGGAAAATGGATAGCAGAAGAGCATTCTGAAAACCTTGCTTGTTTTGACCTGGAGGACAGTATTCATTATGCCCTCCCATCATTTGACTTGAGTGAGCACAAGTCCAAGCCCTTCACGCCCTTTGTACTGTCCAACAGGTGATATTAGTGGCAATGTGAGAATGCAGAAATGTAAGGAAAGCTAAAAACCAAATGGATCCAGATGTAGAGTAAGAAATAGTTAAAAGACAGCTGTTCCCAGGTTTTAACAGCTTTTTTTTTTTTTTTTTGGTCTCCTCAAGCAATTTACTGAATTAGCCTCTCTGTTTCCTCACTTTAAAATTACCAAAACAGTTATCAGCCTCACAGGAAAGCTGGGAAATTTTAGTTAGTTTTTACGGAATGTTCAGTAATGAATTTTTTGATGAAAACTCATAGAAAACTTATTTAAAAAAATTCCTTACAATCTTGCAAAGCTCTCGTAAAATTTTGTCCTGGTTCCCCAAATGCATCTGTCCCTGCTCCACAGTGACAACAGAACAGGCATTTCGCTTGCCTGTTCAGAAAAATTACTATGAGTGAGTAGATGAGTGCAATTTTACAAATGTTCCTAGTTAGAAGCAAAAGTAAAAAATGTGCACAAGTTAGCGAAAGTGATGATTGTACCCTACTACTTCATGTCTTTACACATTCTGTTCTTGCCAGCTCTACAGTTTATTGCAAATTGTGCCGTAGTTACAGTAGTTTATTATCAAAATACATATAAAGAAAGATTTAAGTTCACTTTCTTCTAAAGAGTGAAGTGTGAAAATAGAAATCAAGCGTAAAGATGTGTCCATACAAGGGAAAACAGATTCAAGTAGTTCAGAAAAGGTACTGTGCAGCTAGTGCTGAGGAATTTCTCTTGGTGGGGAACACCCCTGTTCTCTAGGAGAAGTGCTTAAGCTAAACCAAAAAACAGGACTCTTGGTAATAAATAGACTCCCTGGTGAGCCGTATAGGAAGAGCTAGGGTACTTACAACTCATCACGCAGTCTGTCTTATTAGAATAAGCTTTTCATATTCTCAAGCTTTAAGAAACAAGACGGTAAATAAAAACGAGTAAGGTCCTTTTGCAAATTATTTCTACTTTGTGATGTATGGGATCTAAGATGTAATTTCTCAGTGTTCAGTTACTAGCAAAGTGGAGTGGAATTCACCTCTGTGCGGGAGACCTTCTGTACTGCTCTTCTGTGAGAGTAGGAGGAGTGCTACTCAGTGTACGCCTTACCTGCACCCAGTGCATTGGGATTAATTTCACTCACCTAAGTGATTCTCATCTAAATTTGAGTGATGGTTTCTGCTTGCCCTAATACAGTTAGGGCATTGCATGATTTTTGCATGTCTGATGCAGTGATGGAAATCATGAAATTTCTTCTTTTGTTTCAAAGTGTAATCAGTGATATTGCATTTGCATTGCTTGCAACTGAATCACATAAGTAAAATTACATTGCCTCCATCTCTTCATATTATAAAATGTTATGTGATACAGCTTGTTTCCCTCCTTCCCAGGGTCTTTCATGGTAATATTCTTTTTTTCTAAATTTGAAAGCTACAAAGCATCTGTCTTTTATACCTGGCCTGGAAATACCTTTCTGCGATGCACTTCCCTGTCTGCCACAAGAACCAAGGTTTTGATGCTGCGCAGCACACTGATTTGTAGTTTGCAAGGTCTTGTGTTCTGTTGCGCAGCGAGTGCTGCCTAAGCACCTTGGTGTAATGAGCAGCAATCCCCGAGTCATGCATGGTGATACCTTGCAACTGTTACTGGCGAGTAGTAGCATCCTGGAGGGTTTCAGCTTATTTGGCTTTGGAATTGACTTCTAGATAATAGTGAAATCAAAATCTTTCAGTCCTTCCCCCTCTCCTTTTTTACTGCTATAGAAGTGAAGGTAAGTACATTTTTTAAATTGAATTTTTGAAAAGTATCCCTAAGGCAGTTTTCTATCTTGACTATAATTTTTGAATTTGATTTTTGGGGGGATACTTCTTTGAAAATAATGGACAGCAAGGATAACTGCCGACTGCAGGAGTCAGTAACACTGCTGACAAGGGTGAATGCCCTAGATATTCCCACTGAGGATTCTGAATTAATTAATTTTTAAGATAGAATTATAAGCAAAATGAAATGTTCTTTGATAACCTGTAGCACTGTGGTTGCCCACAAAGTCTCTGTTAACTACATTATTGATAAAATCTCCTGATGTATATGCAGCAAGTGTTTTTCATAATATTGCTTGCCTAAATGTGATTCATGCATCAAATAAATGCCATAGACAAGTCATGATGATGGTGCAATGAAAATAGTCATTGCTATTTTGTTATCTTTTTTTTTTTAAGGATGCAATTGTGCTAGAAGGGTTTAGCAGCCTATCAATAGTAGATCTATCAGGAGTGATAAGTAATCACTGCCTTAGGAGAAACTACATGAGAACACCAAGTAATGGGAGAGATTAAAAAAAAGGCAAAAAAAAAAAACAGTGGGGGAATGAAAGAAACCAAGTTCAAATGAATTGTGCAGATCTGAGGAGTCTCCAGCTGAAGCTGAGCTGATGCAGTGTTCTGCTGGTGCGCAGATGCTAGATTTTTTCTTTCCCTGTTACAGCTTTATCTGCAAGTGCCCCCCCAGACTAATGTTTGTATTTTGAAATATTTTGGAATGTATACCATTCGACCTGTGGTTTCCTAGTCCTAAGTTTTTGGTACAGAAGAGAGAGAAAAGAGAGACAAAGCAATCTGATACCATCTTTTTTAGCTGGGAATGTGTTTGGCACAATCTTTCACAAATAAAAGAACTTCCTTTCAGTATCTGCAGTGCAGTGTCCTACAGCCCTCTCCGTTCCAGTCACCAAGGAATTGTAGTATTTCATTGATTGAATCCAGTTCTTTGGCTAGGCTTCATGTTAAAAATGTATGCCAGGGAGATGGTATGAGCTGTAGCAAAGACAGTAGCACTAGAAAGGTAACGGGTAGATAAAAGTGCAAAATTCTATACAGGAGCATTTGATGCCCAAAGCGAAATTTTGAGAGAAAACTTAATACTGGCATTTTCTTCCCGCTAAATATATATATAAATGTATGTATATATATGAAATAAATACTTTGGAAATAAATACTGCTTTGGATTACTTGCCACTCTAAACCTAGAATAATAGCTTCAGCCTTGGTTTTGTTTAAGTTCAGAGATGAGTGTTAAGAGGTGCTAGAGGCAGAAATCTTTGACAGTGGATGAAATGCTTCATACGCACATAAGTGAATGGCAAAAATGCAAGCCTTTTAAGACTGCATGACTATTGTGAAGAGTTGTATTTATATGTAGTAGGAGCACAGTGTATGATGCTCAGGTTTAGATGGAGAAGCATTTTGCTACTAAAATCTTTAAAAAGTCTGCTGGGTTTAGATGCAGGAGAAAATACACAGCCTAGTAAAGACAGTTTTTTTTCCTTAAGAACCTCATCCTACCCATGAGTTTTCTCCAGAGAGATGTGTATTGTGAGTGTGTGTATCATGGCATGCATGCTGTACTGGTTCACATTCAGAAATGGATCTTCCAGGAAATAATGCCTACATGTTTACTTCCTTTAAATACTATTTTTTCCCGTTATAAAAACCTTCTCGGTTGTTTCTACCCTAGAAATAAGCCCTCCTTATTTTATGCCTCATGCAATTGAAGTAATTGGAGAGATGCGACACATTAATTTAGCCTCACTCTAGCTGAGATATAAAACGTGAATCTCGCAAATCTCATTGTCTTGGAAATTGGATTCTAAATTTCTGTCTCTGCTGGCTCTGTGATTCCTGATTTCACATTCCAAATAGATTTAATGAGTCAGTGTCTGTAGAGCTTATAGTGAGGAAATAAAATATTTCCTTCAGTATACAGAGCTTATTGACATACCTTCTTAACAGGCGAAGTTTTGTTAGCAGAAGAATTTTTTGGGGTATAATTTATAGCTGCTCCTGAGTCTGTCAACAGAGGGAAAGAATTTGGGAAAAGTATTTTTTAATGGCTTTTAATTGAAACCATCCTAGCACAAAAACAGTGTTTTACTCTTTTATTTAAACCAGAAACTTTTGCCTGAACATTAGAGTGACTGTGATACTGATGTTGCCATTGTTTTCAGTACTGGTTTGCTTTTGTGAGCTTTGGAAAGCCACAGACACCCAAATTTTGAAAGGTACTTCATTGACTGGAAAGAAATTTCATCTGTAAGGTAATGATTAAGAGAATTTTCAAAAGCAATCAAACAATTCAGTTTCTGAATTCCCATTAATATCAGAGAAGGTTAGGTGCTTCAGAAAACCAGCATGTGGCTATTAGCTACTCCCCAAAGCATCATAGAAAATCTGGATTTTACCCTTTTCTGCTTTTATTACTCAGCAGAATTGGGAATTTGGAGTCTTAATAAGCTGAGGTTTGTGGTGGGCTGAGAAGATGATACATTCCTCTAGCTGCCTCATAATGCAGGTTTTCCAGTTTGCCCAAATTGTGACAGTGAATGGTATAGATCTTTTCCGTTGCAATCCTACAAATTTCGCTGAAAGCAAAGCAGCTCCAGAACCTGTAATGAAAAGATCCATCATTTCCCTGCAGCTATAAGTATTGGAAACATTAACAGTAAACTGAGTGGTGCATTGAATTCTCATGTGGGTTTGTAAATGTGGAGGTGTTTTCCCTTTGCATTGACACAATTAATGGCATCTCTGAAATAAGCATCAGATCTTGGTTTTAGAGTTTCCAGAGCTCTTTCAGAGGTTTTGATGGGAGACACATGTGCATGGAGATTTCTGGAAGAAGTTATAACTAACCTGAGGTTGTTTGTTCTTAGGTGCATGTGCATGTACATATAAGCTTTACCAGACAGAGTGGTGAAAGGTCCTGTGTCGTTGGCTTGTTAGGCAGAGAGGAAAGGAGGTGTTTTATTGGGGTTTGACCATGCTAGAAGAGGGGGTCAAGGTAACAGAAGCAGTAATAGAGATGGTTTAAAAAGGTGGCTGATGGCAGTCTATTAAAGCAATACATATGTCATGTTCCATGTGTTTATTGAAAGGAAATAAGTATCTGGCTTTGTGTCGTTCAGCACATGGTACCACAGAACCACCACCTTTGTCAGGTGCATCCTTGTTTTGAAATCTCTCATTCCCGGACAGTGTTGTGTAGAACTGGGGTCCACAGCTGCGCTTGGGAAACCCAAGAGCTGCCCTGTGTTTGAGGGGCAGCCTGGCATACAGAGATGACATTAAGGATGTAAAGATGTTAGTGGCTCGTCAAGGTGGCCCAGACTGTAGGTGTTTGAGCTGGGGTTGGGGCCGTAGTGTAGTGAGCAAAGGCAGCAGCGTGGAACGGGCTGAGGACAGCCAGCTCCATGCACTGGGGCTGCGGAGCCTGGGAATGGGCAAGGCAGGGAACCATGCGGAGGGCATGACTTGAAAGTTTGGAAAGCAGAAGAGGGCGGAGGCAGGATTAACGGGGAGGCTGCTGGCCAACCTTGGGAGCTGCAGAGCCACATAGGCCGCTGTCGGAGTGCAGCAGCTCTCAAAAGATTTTGAGGGAGTTTTAATATTTAATGAGGAATAGGAATGTCATAGCTCTTCATGTTCCATGCTGTAGTTTGGGTTTCTCATGTGATGGTGTAGCAAATCTTGATGAGATTATTTTAATAAGAAGGATTATAAACCTTTTCTGTTTCTATTCCATGTCTTGAACTTGTGCAACACATACTTGTGCATTTCATGCATATTTCTTCAACTGAGAGAGCTATTGATGTATTTGGGGAAAAGAAAATAAAGCCCCAGTTCTCGCATGATCACCGAGTTTCAGGACTTGTGAATCTGAGAGGAAAAACAAAGTCGTGTGATTTGGCTAGAGCAGCAAATGCTGTCAGCACAGTAACAAGACGTTTTCACAGAAATTCCCATTCTCTTCTCATGAACTTCATATGCCAGAGGGGGTATGTGTAGAGGCAGATGTTTGCATTGAGAGAAAGGAAAACATGAACATACAGAAAGTATATTGCTTTCATTTTCCAATTCAGGCAAAATTATCTTTCGTTGCCATAGCTCCCAAGGGAACTAACAGTGCTTAAAACCAAACTTTTTGTAAGTGTTTTTGCAGAAAATGTTTGTATTTTGATTCTAAAATAAATATACTGAGCTATTTCAAAAGGTATTTGGTTTACAAATTTTGAACATAGGGTTAGCAGGAAGAGTTTGAATATTTTGCAAGAGTAAGCTAAATTGCAAATAAATAAAACCATCACTATGCGTACTAAAAGCTTTGAAAGTTGAATAGGTTATTTTTAAAGAGTGTTAATAACAGATATATGCTTTTAATAAGAGAAAATTAACTGGATAATGTGTCTCCAAATGACCCCTAAAACAGTAGAGGAAGTGGAGCAATACGCACAGATTTTCCATGGTAAACAAAAGCCTGTTTTTAAATTGACCAAGAACGAATGCTAATTTAGATGTCATAAAAACAAACCTAAGAATGGAAGCATGTATATTTATAACCTAATTGAAATGCTTTTAAAAGATGAAAAAAGGTATATATTTTGATAAAATCTGGGAGAGACATGGGCCCATATGTTTCAGGACTCTCCATATGTCTGGTGAGTTTGAGGAAGGGTAAAATTATGTGATCTTCTGCAGTTGCCTCTGCTAACTTGCAGGAAGAACAACCAGTCCAGTTTAAAAAATAGTGGACTGTAAATAGTACTACTGCTTTTGCAATGTACTGAGGGTAGAAATATTTGTGCATCTGTTAAGTGTTTTTGTTCAGCATAGGTGCTGCATTCATCGAAGTTGATATATTCTTCCTTAGGAACAGGAAATTCTTCCTGGATGAAGTTTAAGATTTTTATTTTATCTTCATGGATGAATTGGTTTCTTGGGAATCCTGCTATAAGAGAAAATGTGGGGGTTGACCTGCTTATCTCAAACCCCAAGTGAGTAGGGAAGTCAAAGGCTGTGTGTTGATCTCCCTAAGCAGAAGCTTTGCATGGGACCAGCTAGCAGAGCTAGAGCTTAGAATTGCAGCTGCTGAAGTCATCTGCACAGAATTATGCTTTGGAATCAAAATTTACACTTCTTTCAAAAAAAGGATGCTTGTGTTTTTTTCTAAGCTCTCTTTGAAAACAGGAACCCAGTGTAATTCTGCCTACAGGTTAGTCTCTTGGAGCATCAGGCTGCTATTTTGTCTTTGAGGTAGTTTGCTAGTGCTGTTCATTTATAAGACAACACTACAAGAATCTAGTTGAAGCTTGAGCAGAATACGCACCATGAGAAGGTTGCTGCTTTGAAGAATTGTGAAATTGGGGTTTGCCTCTGAAGGACTCTTATTCAATACTGTTCAGCCAAGTAATTACCTGATAAGCAAGATCCTTATAGAGTTTTACAGGGATTATATTGTCCTTTTTGATTCCTGAACCCCTGTCAACAATGCTTTAATTGTGACAGATCATTACTGTCATGATCTTAGGGAGGCAGTGTTGCTCAGCTGCCCAATGCGATTTTACCCTGGGCCTTACATAAACTTTTGAAAAAATAGTTAAGTGGCTGGTCTTACTAAGGTACAAGGTGTCTTAGGATAGATGTTTATCTGTCCCCAGTGGACTTAAGTGAAAGTTAGGTGTCTAATTGCTAACATAGAAAGCAAAAGCTTCTCTTTTCACTTTGATACTTTGGTAATACTGAATATTTTGTTATGTTTTCCATTTTCTGATTACTGCATTAATCCAAACATGAACATTTAAATCATGCTGGTGTTATGTTTACTGTATCATTCCATGAACATGCTTGCCCAAATGCAGTGGTAGGATAATCTGCAAAGTGCTTCAGTCTGCCAGCTCAGGAAGACTGAAAAAACAGAGCTTCGGCGGTGGTGGAGTCTGTCAGAGTTGGCTGGGTGTGCTGTGTCTGAAGCAACTGGTAAAGGAGCCACTCAGTTACCTGGTACATACTGTGATTTGGCAGAGGCTCATGGTGAGCAGGGCTGAAGTTATTTCGTGTTGAACCGTGAGGAGAGACAGACACGTGAGAGACACCTGCTCGCGCTGGAGCTGCTGGAGGTGCCGGCGTGCAGTGCCCGGAGCGCGGCTGCGGGGGGAGCAGAGGCCCGGCAGGATAGACGGCCCTGGGCGGGAGGATGCCCGCTGTGTGTGGAGGTTAACTTGCCCGCTCCTTTTGTGATACACTGCTAAATGAAAATCTGGCAAGACGCTTTCCTATGGATAAAAAGAAATGTGAATCTTTAGGATTAGCAATAACACCACTTTTATTAAGTTTCTATTGAAGGACTGTTTTGAATAAGATAAAATTGATGGACTGGACACAATAACCTTCAGCATCTCACTTTCAAATACTTACTAGTCAAGCACGACTGAATAGGGAAGAAATTAAGTTTAGATATAGAAGAAGGGTTACTCAGCAACATTGTAGTGTATGTGAAGAGGAGAAAGAGGAATCAGAAACTTTATGATATTTAGATCATGGAATTTTCTGTAAGTCAAGTCATTGCGTGAATAGAAGAGATCCTAAACCAGATTTCAGTGTCAGACACTAGTAGGGATTGTGTAAAGTGGAACAGTTGAGAAGAAATGGCAGGGATTGGAAAAACATTATGGCTATGCAGGAACAGAAGGGTCTCCACAAAGGCAGCCAGTGCCAGTCATCACTCGTGTGGGGAGAGTCTGAACGAGGCATGTGGGGTGATGGAAAGTGCTAGTGATTCAGTTTTTGTGTGTCTCGAGAAAATGTGCTCCAAAGTGCAGAGATGTTGAGTCCCCTGTGTTTACTCCGAGGCATATTCGTAAAAAGTATCAAGTTACCTTTAGAATCTATGTTGAAGGACCAGATAAGAAAGCCCTATGGCCTGCCTAGCTTACCCTTGATGGGTAAGTGAAGTTTCTGTATGGCAGCAGCTTTGTTAAATTCTGATTTAACAGCAGGAGAAAGCTCTGTTTCTGGTGGGAGTTCAGGTTTTGTACTGGTTTTCTGTAGAAGTAACCAGTTGTATGCCTCAACTAACAATACCTGATGCTTTGAAAGAAAAAGGAGGTCCTATACTAAAAAATGAGAAGGCAAAAATAAGAATCTATGCAAGTGCCTCATTTCCTATTTATTATATCTCACAGAAAACACTTGTTTGTAAAATAAAGGCCATATTAAATCTTGTAGAGCCTGAATTTTGCAAGTTAGCTCAGTGGATCAGAGCAATCAAATACATCTTGATTGGAAAAACTTCTGCTACCTGGAAAATGCAGTCTAAGAAATAAGATCCTCCATGTATGCCTGAAATTAAAGCTATTAGTAAATACTCTGCCAAATTAAAAAAAAAAAAAAACAGTAAAACATTTTTTTGTGTTAAATTGAATATTTTTTCCATTGCAGAACAGTCCCCATAGGGCTTCAGTTTCCTGAAGCATTCTAAACTATTCCCAGTTCAGGAAGCTGAATCAGTCCCTGGAGGATCCTTTGGCCTCTCTCACCTATGTGAGGAGCCAAAGTTAAGACATCGATGTAAGTTTCCATATAGTTCAGCATGTAAATGAGGATGCATTTGTGTTAGGAAAGATAATGGAACGCTTCTGTGGTCTGTATTTTCTCATTAAAAATCTGAGTATTTAAGGAAAACAGATTCCCAGTTTGCTTGTGCTGCATACATGCTTTTCATTCAGTGTGGAAAGCAAAGCTCCTAGAGCTCCTAGAGAGCTGCTAGAGAGTTGAATTTTCTTCTTTGCTTTCAGACAACAATTCTTGAATGTCTGTTGTTGTGCCAGTTCATCCCAGTAAGTCTTAGAGAACTGTTATTTTTGGTACTTGAAAATATATGGAGCTAATTTTCATTGCTGTGGTGGTTTGAGACATAACTGGACCGTTGTTCCAGTGCATCTTTTGCATACCACAAAATTTCTAGCTCATTCTAAGCTCTAATCATAAATAAAGTAGCCCATCACTGGGATGGGTTGAAATTTTATGCAGTTAGGATGGGCTTTTCTGTGGTTTTAATCCAGATGTTATGTTACTGAGGTGTCGATTTACAACCTGATACATCAGTCTCCAGAGGAGAAAAATTGAGCAAACCAAAACATGGTGACTCTGCAGTGAAATAATAGCTGTCCTGGACTTGATGGTGGCTCACCTTTTGTACTTTAAGGTCGTTTCATACAAACTAGAACATCTAACCACTAAGTATGCCTAAACCACTTGTCTCTTCCCTGTTATCTTCCTCTGTTCTGCCTAAATGAAGTAAAAAACACAAGTTTCTATGCTGGGTCACTTACTGCAGTTGGTAAGATCATTTCAATGAAGTGTAGCTTGCAAAGAGCCATTTGAACTAAGTTGTTAATATTAATTAAGAAATGCTTTTTATCCAGGGTTACCCAATGTTCTGTTGCATCATTTCTTGATTTTATAGATCTTGGAAGATAGGCTCAAGTTTTTGTATGCGTGAGGAGTTATGAGCATGCTCAGTTCTGCAGTTTCCATTCCTCATTGCAGCACTGAATGTATTCGGCTCTGGGAGCTGCTCAGGTGAAGGGAGGGACCAGCCACCTGCTAGAGGGGCTCATGCCACCTGCTCATGTAGCATGCAGGTGATGGAGGAAAGTGTGGCTGAGGTCAAAGTTTCTGAAAACTTGTTTTCATCCATATTTAATCAATTTTCTAAACACCCACCAATGTTTAAATGGTCAGAAACTGGCTATATCATATGGAAATTCCTTTAACATACTTCCTTGACAGGTAAGTTTTTGATAAGTGTTGTGGTCCCTTCTGGGTTTTTGACAGTGTTGCATTATGGAGTCTTTCCTTTCAGCGTGTTGTGTGTATAAATGTGTGTGTATGTTCATGTGTAATTACGTATGGATAGATTTGTGTTGATGTTTGAAATATGAGATGTGAGGAATTTAATCTTGTAACTGTTATGAGATCTTTATGTGTCTGCTTTAGGGTCGACCCTATTCCGTATGACACTCCAAAACCAGCGGGCCACACGCGATTTGTCTGCGTCTCAGACACGCACTCCAGAACAGATGGCATCCAGATGCCTTATGGGGACATCCTTCTCCACACGGGTGATTTCACCGAACTGGGACTGCCCTCAGAGGTTAAGAAGTTTAATGACTGGTTAGGTAAGGAATTACTGCGTTTTGGTGACCCCAATTAACCTCTCCTGTCCAAGTGTCAGTCACCGCCTCCTAATTGAATCAGAGAACTTGGAAATCCCCCCTACCTTTGCTTCACTTGCCCTCATGTGATGTGCTGTTTCTAACTTCAGTATGATTCTGTCAATTAAGACAAATCCAGAGATCTGACTTTATTTCTGCCCTGTCTTGAGGGGAAAAATACTATCATTCTGATACAAGGACCCTGTAGCCTTCTGTGTGCGCAAAGGGGTGGTGTCGCCTGGTACTAACACGTACGGTGTTGCATAGCTATATGTCCACAACCGAAGGTACTATCCACTGAATTTCATGTTTATCTTCTTTTAGAATGGTGGTGAAAGCTATAGCATGTTTTGATGGAAGTCCTTTTTTTTTTTTTTTTCTTTTTCTTTTTCTTTTTTGCCCTGTGGTTGAGAGTGGCAACATCAAAAATACTGTTTGGATGAGGGGAATGAGGAGAATTGCCCCTCTGAGTTAGAGCACAGGCACACAGAGCTTCTTAGGCAGAAGCATTACTTAGTCTGTCAAATTTGCTAGCTGTTCCTTGATGATGTGTGACTTCAGATCAAGGCAGCTAGGGTGCAACAGCAGAAGACCAGAATGAAGGAGGGAAATCTCTTCAGAGTGTTCCTGTTACCGGTGGGCTGTCTGCGTACTGCCATGGCACTGCTTATGCTAGAAATACTCAGAAGGTGAAGGTGACTCAAGCAGCTCAGCTTCCAGAAATGTTTTCTTCCTGGAGTGAGGCTACAGCGTTATATAACAGCTTTGGAAATCATGCTGCACCCTCTCCTGCCCACTGTATGCTGGCCGCATCTCTGCAAGGTGTTCATGGCTTTGCTTTATTCTGTTGGAGCTCCTTGGCTGATGCTTCATAGATGAATGAAGACAATTCAGATTTAGAAAAGTAATTATTAAAATAAGAGATTTCACATCCTTGGTCTTTTTGGTTGTGAAAAGACAAAAGCACAATAGAAATCACATTCACCAACTTCTGTGCATTCTCAGCAAGGACCTAGTGTTGGGAAATGGGATGGGGAGACGAGCAAGCGAAGGGCAGCTCGAGGCTGCACTGCTTCCCTGCGAGTGAGTCCAGGCCTCGCAGAGAACCTAGGCAGTATTACTGTTCAAGCAGGTTCAGTCTAAACAGATGCTTTTTACAGCAGGCAGCTCCAGTAGAGAAGTTGCCTTCCGGAGACAGGAGACTTCCAAAATCTACCTTGAGCACTGTAAACAGCAGTGTGTGGCTGCTGAAGTTCCTCTCTGCGCTTTGGATCGTCACACCAGTGTTATTTGTTAGAGCCAGAGTCTGTGTCCAGTGCCTTGTGTTTGACAATGACAACTCCAAGTACGTTGCTGCTGTTACTTTAATCTTTCCATGGGGATTTTTAGCATACAAGCAGCCACTTGGCATTTCTTGTTTTTAAAAGATATTTCATGGTGGCATTATTCTGTCATGTGCATGCTTGATTTAATGTTTGCATATAAACATTTAAATTATAAACCTTGGAATAGGCTTTCTTCCAGCCTCAGTACTTAATCATAGGGCTTTCTTAGCAAATACATAGTCTGTGTAGACGTCTGTATGATAAGAAAGGTAACTGCGTTCTTTGACAGTTAGTGCCATTGAAATTGCCTGGAAGATTTGAGGGAGAGAACTTAACAACTTAGGCCTGAAACTTTTGTATTACCTCTCAGATACAGAGATATTCTCTTTTGGTCTTTCATTCCTTTTCAAATGCACTGCATTCGTATTTTGTATATAAAACAGTAGCAGGTATTAGGTTCCAGCCAAAGTAAGACTGCAGACGCGCTCCCCTGTGGAGTCTTGTCTGCATTGGGTACTGTTCGCTCCTTTGCTCACTTTTTCCTCTGTGGATTTAAGCATGGATCTCAAAACACTGTATTTAAGCATGTCCTTTATCAATTCTATGTCTGACTTCATACTGATACCATTTATGAGATGGGAGTGACTACATTTTGCTATTTCCTATGGGTGTTGTGAAAATGAATACTCTGATGGTTGTGAGATGATGACCCACCTAGATAGTAATATTCCCAGTGGCAGGCAGGGGCAAAGAACAGCATCCTGCTTTGCCATGTGCTAGGTTGCATCTTTTGCATCATATTTGATAGGACCATACTCGAAAGCAAAGCACCTAGAATTCCCATCAAAGAATATGCTGCTCTTGTAGATGTGGGTTTTGTGTCTTTTGGGTGGATGGTTTTCTTTACAGGCAATCCTGTTACAAAACAGAAATGAAGATACGGCGTCTAGGTCTTTCATACTTCGAGGGATCAAAGCAAGAGCTGATCTTACTTACCTTATGCCTGCACTGGGACATGTGATGGGATAACTAAGACACGGTAACTGTCCTATTAAAGAATCTTAAAGAATTCTTGCTGTTTTTCTTGGCAGAATTTTCTTGACAGAAAGCCAAAACAAAAGGTAGAAGATGAGTATTCTGAACTACTGCCTAAACTTTACTTCACTGGGTGTTTTACATGCCAGTGTGCTGCAGGACTGAGAGCACTTCTGATAACACTGTAGCTTAGTATTTTGCATCTTTTGCCTCTGTGCCTCAGTGCAGCCTATTCAGTATCTTGCCTGTCCATTCCATGACATGAAGTCTCCCTTAGTCACAAATAAAGCTTCCTGCATCCTTTCTCCTGCTCCTCCTAGCTCTCAGCTTCTTCTAGAACGTTTACTGGTTCTGGTGCTTTTTTCCCCCCTTGGCTGATAAATTTTCATTATTGGTTTTGCATGAAAGTTGGATGGGCTTATACTCTTGAGTAACCTCTGTGGTCACTTAGAGATTGCATGTGCTGGCTGAGGTAATTTGTTCACTTTGTTTTGGTGTGAACATGTCCCTTGGGTCTTGTAACTGTCATAATCACTTGACCTTACTGACTGTTAAATGCTTTAAATACAGTTATTTTAAATTTATAATTGTTTTCATTAAAAATCTCTTATAGTAACTTAACTGACCTTAGAGCAAACACAGCACTAGGAACCAATAAAGAAATAAGATGCTGCCCAATATATTTGTTACTGAATGTACTTAGCATATTATCACTGTTCATATTTTTCCCATCCATTCTCATTTGGTCATATATGGGGTTAAAATACAGAGTATCTATAGAGAGCTCTGTTTTCATAATTAATACTTCCTTTTTGTGTGATGGGAAGTGACTTCAAAGAATTGAAGAAAAAGCGAAGACAGATTCAGACAGATGCGTCTTTAATGAGTGATGATATGTTTATTGTATGTGAATGATTTGCATCTCTCTTAGCCTCTTTTTTTGTTTAATGGTGTCCTGACTAATAGCCTGACTTTCTTGATCTTTTTCATTATTCATGCAAAGGTTATGGTAAGATATTGTAATGCACTGGAGAAACTGAGCAAAATTGAGATGGATTAATCCAGTAGATGAAAGCACTGTCAGTTTACAGCAGTGGAGCTGAGCTTTTTTTTTTTTTTTTTTCTTCTGAGTCATATTGGGATTTGGCAGTATCACTCTTCTGTGCTTTCTTCGTGTCTCGCTTTTGTTCCGAATGCATGTTTCTTTTAGTTTTTATCCTATTACTGCAGTATTTCTGTGAGATACCGAGTAACATTGTGAATAGTCCAATAATTAAATGTATATGGTCTTGGATCAGCACAAATTTCTCCTTATCTGTAATATACCCTTCTATTATTAGAAAAGGTGTTGATGAAGCTAAAGTAAAAATTTCCTTTTTGTTCTGTGTTTTCTTTTTCCCCAACGTTATACTCCTTTAAAATCAGAGGAAAAGAAAGTTTAAGCTCATTTAACTTGACAGGTTGCATATATGTCTGTAGTCCCCCAAAATTTCAGCTCTATTAGATACATTTTAGTGTTAGTAGGGATTGATGTTTCAATGGGCCTTATTTTGTGAGACATTTGATTATTGCAGGTAGCTCCTTTGCACTGGAATTGCTGCCTGTAGTATGTAAGAGACGGCAAAATGGGCAAGAGGGCGAACAGGGTGTAGTTGCCTAGGAGGTCCAGCCACATCTCCTACCCAGGAGTGTTGTATTGAGGGTGTTTGTCCCTGTGTCTTCCTCTTGCTTATGTATGTTGCAGAGAATTTCATTGTGACCAACTGTGTGTCTTCCAGAGCTTGTTACTCTTTTGTTCCTTCCAAGTATCTTTCTCATGTGAGTTATTTTAGCATCTGACATGAATCTTTTTTATCAAAACAAAGCCGTAAGCTCTGAAGCACTCTACCTTCAGAGGAATGAATATTAGCTCAGCGCATTCCGGACTAAATCAGAACCAAAAGGAAGCTTCTGAATATTTTAAAGGAAAATTATGGCAATAAAAACAAATCTGTTCCTATTTTTAATAAACTGATTTATTTCTGATTTCTGTTCTTACCATCTGGAGCATATTTTGAACCCTGCATTGCTCCACTTGTTATAACTAGAATGAATAATTAAGTGACTAAACATAAAATAACGTTTTGATGAGCAAAGCTCTCAACTCTTGAAAAAATTTGCATTTACTGAAAGTGAAAGAAAATGCTGACATGGCTTTAATCCGGTAAGCATGTATGAGTTTTGCACAGCTGCTCAGAGAGCAACTTCCTGAAAAAGTGCTCAGGCTCATTTTGAAATTAGCCGTGTCTTCTGTGAGTGATTCTTGCGGGGAGTGCACCTGGCTGCAGGCACTGAGACGGGATACACTTATTTTACCAAGAGCTCAAGCTGCTGCTTCCTCTCTTGGTGTCGGCACTCTGTGATCCCACTCGTTCCCTCAGGGCGTTAGTGTGATTTGCTGCGCACAATCCTTGCCGGCTTTTTCCTTGGGAGATGGTCCGAGCTGGAGAATCGTGGAGCCCTGATGAGTTGTTTCTTGGTTTTGCTTTTGGTTTTCCTGGTAATTTTCTTCATAAAGAAATTTCAGAAGAAACTGTTTTTTACTATTACTTGGTAGAATGCAGCGAAGCTATAAGTTTGTATCTTAGCTGCAGTCACTATAACTTAATAGAAGTGCAATGCAATATTCTCTACGCAACTTGCCATGATCAATCAAATTATAATTTAAAGTGGCCTTTGAAAGCCATTAGAATACTTGGCTCAGGTTAAATTTGCCTTCAGAAAGAATAATGTTCCAAACTGATGTGTTTCCTTATATGTTTAAATCTAACATGTTTGGTAATTTTCAATGAAAAAAAGAGAGCCAATGAGCACTGGCAAGTATTGCACAATTCTTGGACCGGACTTCTAATCACAGTAATTGTTCTGTCATTTCTTGGGTCTGCTTCCCTGTACTACTGTTGACTTGAAGGGAGATTGGGTTTCAAATAGAAAATCATAACCAAGACAAATGTAGAAAACAACCCAAATAATTTTTTTTCACTTCCCTTTTTTCAGCAAACCTCCTTTAAAACAGAACAAAGATTTACAATCATTGCATTGAGTAGGCATGAAACAAGTAGTACTACCCAGACAGAAAATTTTATAGACAGTGTCATCAGATTTTTCCTCAAGACTTGCTGCAGCAGCAGCTATGTCTCATAATAGGAGAACGATTCCAATGGAAGGCAGTCGAAGTATGTATTCTTTGTACACCTTTGATTTATTCTGTCACAAATTAAATGTTGCATCAAAAATAGAGTACAAAAATATCTCTTAAATTTTTCACAACACATCCCATATTAATACTATCTAATTCTGAAAAGGGCCTTTCAGTTGGTAGGGCCTCACTATGCTGCTTAGGAGAAGAGCAGTAGTTGCAGGGGAGAGATGGGAGGCGAGAGGGAGAAAGAGCTGCAGATTTTACTATCATGTGTAGCGCTCAGAGAAATTTTATCTCATCGTAAAGATTAGCAGGCTGTGTAATTCAATTTAAAGCTGCTTGGCAATGTCCTGTCTACTACAGCCTTTTTTTTTTTTTTTTTTTTTTTTTTTTTTAATCACTACTCTTTTATATCGTATACAAGTACAGAAGCAGCAGACAACAGGAATGGTCTGAGGGTTTTGCACTCTCCCCGCATTCCCTTGCTCTTTTTGGTTTTGCATATGGAGAAATGTGTGAGATTACCTTAAACAGAGCCACAGAAATGTTGGTTTGCATTTCTGATTTGTATAAAATGACTTTTTCATGGCCAAATAACCACTGTGAGTGAAAATCTGCTAAAAATATTGGAAAGAGTTTATGTTAATGCAAGGGTGGCAGACCTTTATCTTAGATTAATCACCTATAAGAGGAGGCTAATAAATGCTCCAAGAATTACTTTTTTTTTTTTTTTTTTTTCCTTTTTATTAAAAAGAAGTAGATTGCTGCTTTTTACTGGCTGTGAGCAGCCTGTGTAGCTTGTTTGCTAACCTCTTATCTCAGTGGGTTAGAGTGCAGGATTTGGGATTTGACCCTGTAATACGTCAGGAGGGATTGAGCACACACAAGGGGCAGGGCAGGAAAAAAATGGGCATCTGTCTTCCCCCATCCATGCCCTCTCTCCCTTCAGGAGAAGATCTTGAAATCTCCCGTGACTCTGCTTAGGGAGCGCACTGGTTGAGACTGGGCATGGCATGCTGGTAGGGAGGCAACATTCCTTCTCCCTCAGCTTAGCTTCAGGATTTCTGTTTCCTTCGTCCTGCGCTGTCATCCAGAGCACAGTCATTTCAGTAGCGTTGCGTGTGCAGAGAGGAGCTGGTTATTGCTGGGGTGGGGAGGTGCTGGGCTGCATGGAGCCAGGCCAGTCCCTGTGTGTATCCGTGTACGTGCGCTGCAGTTGGTGGCTCTCCTTGCGCTGCCCTGGAAGGTGCCTTTGGCGGGACGTGGCAGCGCTCAGCGGCACGGGTCCCTGCAGGGCTTCACTTCCCTCGCTTGTGATGCTCACCAGAGCTTCCCGTTTCTCACTCTGCACCAGCTGGGAGGTGGCGGTTACTGAAACCTCACTATCAGTGATATAGTTAGTGAAGAAGGTACAAAGCAGCGTAACAGGGGACAGCTCCACCAGGAGAGAGGCAAGAAGATGCAAAGGTAACATCGAAGTGCACAAAATAATATTAAACTGATTGAGGGACAGAGGCTACAGAAAAGAGAGAGACAAACGAGACAGCGCAGGGACATAAAGGAGGCAACTGGAGATTCACTTGCTTTTTCCAGAGCATAGTTTCTTACCAAGCTAATAGACAAATGAGAGTTCAGGAGCTCCCTGTACTTTGAATTCCCTGGAGCCGTTGGTGAGGGAACCTCACAAGACCCCAGAGTTCTGTGTTTTGAGATGAACCAGGGTCTTTCTGCTGTTCCAGGCTGGGCTGGACAGCTGAGTAGCTCCTTTTCTGCTGAATGCTGCTCTTTATTTTTTCAGTCCAGCCAACCACAGACGCATAGCAAATTTGAATTTAAAACATGGGTACGAATGCTAGAAAGTGGGCCACACTTCCTTATGTTTTTCAGAGCCAGTCTCCCTCGTACATGCCTGTTAAGTCTCTCAGCAGCATTTTGTATTTGCAGTCACTGCTGAGGGAAGAACAGAAACGTTGCAGGGCCCGTTTGCCTGCCATTTTGTGAGTGGCAGAGGAGGAGGAAATGGAAGGAGCAGGGATGGGTCGGAAGATGCTGGGTGCTGGACGAGTGGCCTGGCCTGCCCGGTGGATGGTTCTGGGGCAGACGGAGGGCAGAGTCCCTGCTCTGATGACTGGCAGTTCTGGCTGTGTATTTGAAATGAGCTCTGGCATTTGCCTGAGTGACTGGAGGAGATGTGCGTGCAGTTCAAGTGGAAGCAATATAGCCATTCATAAACAGATGCTTCCGTGAAGCCAGCTGTAAAAGCAGTGATGCTGCCTTGGAGGTGAAAGGGCAAAACCTTAGCAGAAAGGAATAAAAATATAAATTGTTACCTTTTTGTAAGGGACTGTAGTAGCTTTGTCTTAGTGACTGGCTCTGATTAAATATAGGCATCTCTATATTCTGCAAAACTTAGGGTGTGCAAGTCATACCATTCTGTGGTGACTTTTACCTTCTTTAGATAAGAAATGATGGCTAAAATGAGCAATTCAACAGAGACACCCCGAACTTGCCGAAAGCACAGACGATGAGCCAAGTGTTGCATTCCACAACAGCTTACGAATGGCATTTAATTGAAGAGAAATATCTGATCAGGCACCAGAAACTTCGCTGTGTTTCTATGCACAAAAGGAAATAGATGCTGCATCATATGCATCTAAGGAAAATTCTGCTGTAAACTCAAGTGCGTGGATATAATTACATATAACCCTTGAACTTTCTTCAGAAATATTTATTTATACCTTGCTAGGGTGCTTAACAATACCCTCATTTTAGTAAGGAAGGCAGGCAGCTGTGGCAGATGGCCTCTATACTTAATAGTACCAAGGATATCAAGGATAGGAGTCTCCACTGAAATCCATTACCAATGAAACATGCAAACCCTAATAGCTATAGGATACAGTTCATACTGCATACAGTATTTTCTGATCACCTGCTTTGGAAGGACATTTGGGAGTAGCTCAGCTACATATGATTGCCCACCACAAGTCAGAGCTGTGCCTTGCATTTTTAAGGGATTTCATTCTGAACTTTCTATCATGAGATGCTGGGGTGATGTAACACATAAATAATTTGATAATTAAAATGGTTTGCCCAGGGCAGAGGAGGTGGCCAAAAACAGTAGCAGAAGCAAGATTTGAGCTCAGAAATCCCTAGTTCTGATTTTGGTAGTTATAGCCTTAGTCCTTTCTTTAGGCTTCAGGTTTTTCATATAGGATTTTTTTTTCCTTCGGATGTCTAGGTTTAGTATATGTGTTTAAACTTGGAAGAAAAATATCTGAGGACACATGTTACTCTGCTCAGACAATTTCAAACAGCTAGGAAAAAAAAAGTGTATAAGAGGAATTCAGTTCCTTGTAATAACATGATACAGCTGGAATGATTTGGTTCTCTCTATTAGTAGCTAAGAAACCTCTCTTGTGGGTTGAGGTATTAAAAGGAATTTCCTTAGCAGGCTCAGGAGATTCCTCATATCCAAGTTCATCTTGAAAGACTGTAATGGAATGTTTATGTTTATGTGGCATAATAGTAAATTTAAACACATGCTTCAGAAAAGGTGCTCTGGAGGTTCACAAAGGCCTCTATCTGCATATTTTTGATTGACTATAGTTTCTGTTTGTCTTCTTTGTGTATGTTCTCTCTCTTTTTTTCTTTTTTTCCCCACTGTGAGTGTCTGGGAGGGAACCATGAAGGTAAATCAGAAATACAGTAAGTAGAGCTGTCACAATTAGAGTTAGAAAGTCACAATTACAGAGTGGTTAAAAAACTGGAGTACTGTTTCTAGGCAGCACTCCATATTCTTCAGAGTTTTAAGACATTTAAAAAATATATTCTATCCTATTCCTTCTTTTTCTTTTTATTTATTGTCATTATTTTTGCTACGTAGCCCTGCTTATTATTTTTCATTTGTTTTTGGAATTCAAGCACAGTATATTAGTGTTTGCTGAGCAGTTAAGTCTGGGCCCTGCTATGCTTTGCAGCTTACCCACAGCATATTCCCAAGATTTGGGTTCTGTGTGCAAATTGGGAAGTTCTTAAGGATGTCACAGAAGGAAAATCAAAATAGTTATCATAAAAAGTCTCATTCATGTATATATTTGAGGGTTTTTTTTTCGTTTTGTTTCTTAGCAGTAAGAAAGGTAAGAAAAGTAAGAAAGGTTCCTATCACCTTCCTAGGATGCAGAGAGAGAGAGAGAGGTATTTGGGGAGTATCTTTTTGGAAATCCTGCCTACACTTTGTCTGCAAGACTGAGGGCAATGAGTGCCTCCTGCTCAGTGCATAAGAAGCAACAAAGACTCTGCTGCTTTGTTTTAAAATGAGAAACCAAATAACGGGAACAAATTGAGACAGGAGAACAACAAGAGAATCTTTCTGGCAATTACACATCTCCAGTTTCTTACTTGTATTTGGAAAATAGTGGAAGGAGGCTGATACAGGTCTAGTTTTTAACTTCATGGACAGAAAAGGAAGTCTTGCTTCTGGCATAAAGGTCCCTGTTAGGAAGGCAGAAAAATTTGAAGGGCAAAATCTAGATGTGGGTGCTGTGTTTAAAATTTTCATCAATTTGGGGTGAGTTTTCTTTTAATAGATAGGGAAGAATTGGTTTCCAGACTTGTTTTTCTTTTAAAGAAGATTTTACTTTTTCTGGTAAACCTTGTCCTTAGCATTTACTGGCCTTTTTCCATGTGAAAATACATGTATATGAAAATACCAAGATATTGTTCATGATGATTATGATTAGCTCAAATTACTTTCTATATAATTGTTTCTCAAGATGACCATCTTTTTGATGTCTTTTATTCATTTCTTTTAGGGGAGGGAAAAAAAAAAAAGGACTTAATTGGAATTGTAAATTATGGAGACAAAGGATGAAATCTGAGAAGTCGGTCTGGAACTGTGTGAGACAGGGACCCTTGGGTTTGTGATATTCTTAAGATTTAAAGAGAAAAATCATTTAAATAGACACTCTAAGTGCATACAGAAGTAATATCAGCTACCTTCCAATATATTATTTCAAAATCAGGTGAGTTTCTTTATAAAAGATTAAGTTAAATAGTGTGTGGGGGGGGACTCCAAAAAGAAAATGGAATTGTGTATTGATGCCTTTAGAAATATTATTTGCGGGCAATAAAACGTTCCCTCAAATCCCCTCCTGAGTGGAGAAAATAGAGTTTGCTTGCAATAATTGCATTTTCTAGCATTTGTTTTTGCACTTTCCAATATGAGTTAAGCCAATTGGAACCTGTGATTTCGTTTTGCTTATTGGCAAAAGTACCATGTAAATTGATCTATGATGCATTTATATAGAATGCTTTGAAAATTTTGAAATAGAGATGGCTTTATCTTATTAGATTTAGATAGTATTAGGGTTCATTTCTATATTCTAGCCTAATATAATAGTAAGCAGAAATGTTCCTTTTCAATTTACTCTTACATCAAGTTCCGGGAGAGCATTTCTACTCCACTGGCCCTATGAGGATGTTTCATCCTCAGCGTTGGTATTCAGAGTTCACAATCTGAGTCATTTGAAACCACCCTGAGCTGAGATCAGTTAAAATTGCCAGCCCTAATGCATTAGATCTTAATGTATTAGTGTTTGATGTTCTTGATTGCAAGAGAAATTAAAATTCTGTGTATCTAAATGTGGTTAGACCCTGAAGTACAGAGAATTAAGTGCTAGCCTAGTTATAGGTTTAAATATGGAGTAATTCTGTTTAGAGGAACACTATTCCACTTTATCAGACAAAAGATGAGCCATTTTTTTTTGAAAACCTTATGTATTATCCCAAGTGAATGCTCTTTCACTTAATGGAGCGCTTCAAAAGTGCTCATATAGCTCCAAAGCTGTCATACTGGTCCTTTATGTATTGCTTTGTTTATAGGAAACCCAAGAGTAACAGGAACTACCCTTCCTGCAAGAATCATTTTTAAAAATAAAAGATGACTGCTGTAGTTTGCAGTAAGAGTGTTGTCTGCAGAATTTGCTAAATTCAAAGGGAAATTTCATAGCTGCTAGCTTTTTTCATTGTATGTAAGTCATGTAATTTTTTTTTCTTAGAAGTCCTATTTCTTGAGTTACATAATTACAAGTCTGAAGAAAAAGGGCTAGCAGGCCATTTGTGCTCCTTACGCTTTTTAAATTTGAAGTCAGTTTGGGGGAGCTTTTTGTACTTAAAATTGGCAGTAATGTCAGCTGCCAAGGCTCAAAATCTCTCTGCCTCTCTCTCTTTTTTTTTTTTTTTTTTTTTTTGAGTCAAACTAAAAAATCTCCTGCTTCAGGACAAATAAATGCTATATATGCTATATATTAATTGATAAAACTTGGCAAAACCTAAGTTTCAAGAAACAGTTTCAATAAGATTAACCTAATGAAATTCAAAGCAATTTAGAAAGATCAAAACAAAAAAGTGTCATGTCAGAATAGTTTTGATGAGGCTGCGGAACACCGTGAAGTGAAACAAAAGATTATCACTTAGGTTGTGGTGCCTCTATTAACAGAGAGGAATATAATATTAATCACAAACAGTTACTTTAGAATAATGTTACGGTTGAGACATGAAAGCAAGGAATTGCTGCCAAGTGTCACAGCATCGTGAAATCAGACCCAGCGGCAGCTAGGGTCTGCGGTATATATGGTGCAGTTTGAGGGATCACACCGCACGTGGCGGTGGTATGGCCTTGGCTCAAGCAAAATTCGCTCGATTTACCTATGGGTGAGGTAATGAAAATAAGTACTTGGTGTTAGGTACTGCTGTACACGCGGCAGTACAGCTCAGAAGTGACCATATAGGTTAAGTAGTGTCTCTGGTATCTGTGGTCATTCCCAGAGGACCATATATGCTGCAATATTTGGCAGTACACAGCAGAGTTGTAGGTGCTGAGGCAAGATTTGCTCAATACTTCCTTGCTTTCATGGGTTTATGGCTCAACCTTGGCATTATTGTAACGTAGTTTTTTGTGTTTAATGTTTCTTAGACTTGGTTTTCCATTGCCAGCATGGAAGAAATCCTAATGCATGCGTTTCAGAGGAGAAGGTAGCAGTCTGAACCTGCTGTGTGGCTCGATCAGCAAGTGTGAGTATTAATGCTAGAGCTGTCAGGCCTTGTGAAAATTAATGAAGCCTGACGGTTACAGAGTGAAAGGTCAGAGGCAGAGCTTGCATTTACGTAACATTTCTGTTTTGTTGTGTCTAACAGCATTTTCAACAAAGGGGAACTCTAATGTACAACCTTCAGATTTATCGCAGGAATTCAGGGGTCTCAGCCTTTGCTTCTCCCGCCGCTGTGGTCTGATGTTTTCTTTGCATAAAGGCAAAACAGTTAAACTTCCATTCATCTGTCCATCTTGCTGTAGTTCCCATGTGTTGTTTGGCTTTTATTATTCTTTCTCCAAAGTTGCTTATGGGCAGAGAGGGAGGACTTAGAAGCAGCTCAACTCTAATACTTACAGGAGCTGGCGAATAGTTCCCATCAAAGTTTTGAGAATTCTCTTCAGCTCTTTTTACTTCTTCAGAAGCTTCTTCTGGTTTTGTGCGTGTGCTATCTGTCACCTGCCTGCATTCTTGTGTTTTATTTCATTCTTTAGATTCCTGCAGACATGGAGGGCAGACGTGTAGAAATACATGTGTTGGGCTTTGGGCCAGTATGTTGGTTGGTTTCAGCTATAGTTTTTCCACTGAGAGTTTTTTGTGAAGGCTGGTCGGCTAAAACAGCTGAAACATTTTCACAGTTTATCTTATCCTAGAAAGAAGACCCTTATTTCTCCTAGCCTGCTCTGGATCTCAGTACCCAAAGTGGCTTGTTTTCCTTCGTGGCATGAGAAGTCCAGCACGTCGCATAAAAGCTGGAGCCTGTCCACTGTTTTTATGCAGTCTAACTCACTTGTTGCTGCAGAAGAGAAAATAGAATTTTGGAGATACTCTCATCTCTTAAAATGCTGAAGGTGGCCTGTGTATTCAGTGCCTCAGTAGAGTACTGAAAGCACATGCGAGGTAGCACAGTCACTGCCTTAGGTTTCGATGGGCTTTCAAAGAGTTATGATTTTGCTCTACAGCAATAAGTTCTGTTTGGTGGCGTTTGCCAGTTGTCCTCTGCTGCAGCCACCCTTCTGGCAGCAGCCCTGCTGCACTGGCTGGAAGTCCCTAGGAATGGCACCAGATCTGTTCCTCTGGTGTTTAGCTGTGTCCTTCTCTCTGCTTATAGGCGAATGGCCAGTCTTGCACCTTTGAAGTACATATGGTATTGTGTACATCACAAATGATTCACTTGCACGCGTTTCCTGCTTGTACAGATATTCCAGCTTTTTGAAGGGACTGAGATTCAAGAGTTTTAGTTAACAGGTAACACTGATGGCCAGACAGCTTTGTGTGTGACAACTCTACTGAACTTTGGTTGTGTGACTATGTCACGCTCTTATGAAACATGCCATTGAAACAGGAATGACTGCTTCACCAAACTGTAAACTCCTAGGAGCAAATGCTTTAAAGGGAAAATAAAATGCTGCAAATAAAATAATGCAACACCTATAACAGAAAAACATGTAACTTGTGCATTTTAAGTTAGGTTGATGCTTTAAAATGGTTGCTGTCAGCAGAGGAAGTTCTGCAGTATGAGCTTACCCAGTGGCTCAGTGCTTTTTTTTTTTTTTTTTTGCTATGGCAGTTTTAAGCAGAAGCGGTTTCCTGATGCTCCGTGCTCTGGCCACCAAGTCTTATGTTGGCAAAGAGAGGCAGTGGCTCAGGATTGAGACCAGTTGTTGAGGGACGTGGGTAGCTTGAGGATCAACTGATAACTGGAGAAAGCTTTTTTGAGAGCCCCAGGTTCATGTCTTTATATAAGCATTTTATTTTTTATAGTTTTTTACACCTGAGTTCATGTGCTCTTCTCTGGACAAGACTTACAGTTTTTTCTTAATCACTGGCTACATTTTGTCCTTGTCACTGCTATTTTGGCAGATGTTGAAAAACACATTGGCCAAGAAAAATACATATATATGTAGAAGAAACTTTCCCCATGGATGCGCATATATATGTGTGTGTGTATATATATATATGTATATATATATATGGAAATAAATATAATCTTTCTTCTGGATTTCAGATACTCGCTATAAGTCTGTCTACTCACAGACTCGGTGCTTGTTTGTCCACACAGCACCCTTCACGATTATCTTTTTTTCTAATTGTTATCATTAGCTGTAAGTGTAGCCTTTTGAGCTTACTTGAAAAATGAGTAAGTGTTTTTAAACTAAACTAGATTATTCCTTTGGCAGTTGGTAGTTTGAGGTTCTGAAGTACTTATCCCAACGAACACATCCAACTTTTTCTATTCTGAAAAAGATTCAGATTATTCAGTATCATCACTGGTTGATGATGGAAACCTTACTTGCTGGGAAAGATGTTTAGTAATTTTCATTGTGCTGCAGAGGCTCTCTTTATGCACAGGTGTTTTGAATGTGTCTGCATAGAGATTGATCTGCTTGAGATGAAAACTAAAATTGAGTAGGAGATTTTGAATGAGACCATTTGCATTTCCATATAAAACATAGAAGGTTAGCAGATTATGGAAAAAGGGCGGGACTACCCAAACAAAAGATACCAAAATATTTCATCAATTGAGAACAAATATTCACTGTGTGCAGTATCGCAGAGCTGTGGCTTAAAGGAAGATGTTGACATGTTTTGCTGCCTCTGGAGTTTTTCTCCTCAGTGCTCTGTTTCAACCTGCTGCTCTGTCTTTGGTGGTGGTCCTCGGGTTTCGTCGATGGGGCACTGGGCTGAGCTCCCTGAGTACCTCTGGGAGGAATCCATTCTCTTCTGGTGGCCCCGAGCCTCCCCCCGAGTTACTGACTCTCTCTGACCGACCAGACAGAGCCTTTCCTTAATCCCAGCAAAATCAAGGATACAATCTGAGCATGGCATAGATTGTAGTAAATACTGTTAGATACTGCCCCATGGTTTTCAGATATATATAACATGTATAAAGGTTACATTTCTATGTTTCAGTAATCACTGATGCCACCATTAACTTTGGATGTCTTGTGTGACTGCAGAGTGAGCAGCCTTTCCAAGTGTCTGGCAAGATGAAGAAATATCTATGTATGGGCTTACAACAAAATATTCCAGATTTAATTGGACGTTATATTGGCAAAATGTGCTGATCTTCAATTTTTTTTTCATAGAAATAAAGGGAGGAAAGTAAAATCTGGACTTTAATCCAGTAAGACGACAAGTCTTTCTCTGCTAAAATGAGCAAATACTGGTAACTTGACAGGTAGCAGAATTTAATGTCTCTGAGAATTTAATCACACCAAGCTTGTTCAAGAGGATTGATAATTATGACAAGTGCATCAGATTTTGTGCTAGTGGAGTCTTTTTTGTTTCCTGAGAGAGAGAAAATAGAAGTTTTATCTCATGCCCAGAAGTCAGAGAGCAGGAACTGTAGGTATTTGCCACTTCTATTTCTAAATAAAAATTTAGGAAAGCAGCGTGTGGCAGAGATGGGAAAAGGGGAGTGGGGTGTAGGCTATAGATAAATAAATGCCAAGTAGCGTCTTGAGCATCTTCTCCAGCTTTTAATCTAATGCAGCAGCAGAGTGAGTTATGAATATGTATGAATATGTATGATCAGCTCATGTGAGAAATCTATAAAGGTACCTTTTTTTCTCAGGGATTTACAGCTTTTAATTTTTTTATACAGAATTAACTAATTTTGCAGATAAAATGCTTATATTTGGATCTTGATTAATTCCCATTTTCATACTGTATTGAAAAGCAAAGGCTTTTGACCAATTTCGCATAACCTCTAGTTAGAGCAAAGTTAATCTTGCAAATATTTACTGCTTTGGTTTGAAATTTACTCTTTACCAGAAAAAAAAAACAGTTCTGAAAATTTGCAGAGAAATTTTTAAAACTGTATGTATTTAGGAAAACCGTATTCCTGCAGAATATGTAGCACCCATTTCTATGTTAATTTGGGGCAAGTGGTGGCTGTTGCAGGTTCAGAGGTGCTCCGCACAGATTCCCATGTGCCCTCTGAAGACAGGCACTGCACTCCCAATCATGGGTGTGTGGATCCCAGAGCCATCTGGGCTAATGCCACCAACATTAACAGAGTGTCACTTGTCTTCATGGGCTGTGTAAATAACAGAAGGTTCATGAGCAGTATAGAAAGGTGAACATGCAGTGATTTACTTAATCTGTGTTTCTGTAGAATTCTTACCACTTTTATGAAAAAATATTTTAAGTTAATGTTAGGAATAGACACTAAGATGAATCAGTTGGTATAAAACCAGCAAATTGGGATTATGACAAAGGCAGCAGCGGGGAGTCCATTTTCAGCTTTGAGGTGGACTTACGTGTGATTGCTGACAAGTCGCAGTGGGACAGAGTTGTAAAAGAGCTTAACTTCTGAGAAGAGACCACAGTAGGGACCATATTTTTAAGGGAGCTCAGAGCCCAGTGTGTTTATCTATAGTATCTGGCACTGGTTGTTGGTATTAAGTGCTTGAAAATTGGTGTCTGAACTCAGAAATGGGTCTGGCTCCACGGGCCTGATTTACGCCGTGTCCCAGTCAGAAGTCCTGATATTTCACATGCTGAAGCCTGTGCTCAGTTCTCTGACCCTCCCTATAAGTGAGCTAACTGCGTTTCTGTTCTCCTACCTTATGCCTTAGTATTTGGGTTTCAGGCTTCCTTCTATGTGTGTTCTTACAGGAATGAGGTACTACCATAAATCAAGTAGTAACAATGTGAAAGTGCATTATGGGTGATGTGGGGCTTTGGAGAACAAGCTAGATGTGGCAGTAAAAGTCACTCGTTGGGGACTTTGGATTCTTTATGAGTTAATCTGAATAACATTGAGTAATTTGGACAGCAGCACTAGCTCTCAACTTGGTGCCCCATGCCTGAGGAATCCTGCAGCAGGTCACTTCTGAGGGTTAGGACTCAGCCTGCTGCCTCTGACCAGTCCCGTGAGCGAAGTGTCCAGACTGGGTCACATATTTGGCTGGTATAAATCGCAGTGTGAGCAATTGAAACCACCTTAGGAGCTAGTTCAGTCCCAGCAGCTCCTTTTGTTTAATTCTGCAATATGTGCTTTTTCTTTTTGGCATTTCTTACGTGGCATTGCTTACAATTTACAATTCCATTAAATGGGAAAGAAACAATATTAGTAACCTATGCTCGGCACAGAGATACAGGTAGACCTCAGGTATTTCATTCCAACTGTCTGTTTATTGTGCCGGCAGTTTTGGTGTGGGAGGAAAATGTGCTAATTAAGTCCTCTTTTTTTGTTATTTCAGGAAACCTGCCATATGAATATAAAATAGTGATTGCTGGGAATCATGAACTGACATTTGATAAGGAATTCATGGCAGACCTTGTTAAACAAGATTACTACCGCTTTCCCTCTGTGTCCAAATTGAAACCAGAGGACTTTGACAATGTTCAGTCACTCCTGACAAATAGTATTTACTTGCAAGATTCAGAGGTAACAGTTAAAGGATTCCGAATATACGGTGCCCCTTGGTAAGTCTCAGTTTAAACTTTCTTTGCTATTTTTGTTCCTTAAGCCGCTGCAGGAATGATTGCTGCAGAAAATGCATGGAGTTGCTTTGTTGCTTTGCCCTGAAGAACAGTATTGAGCCATGATGAAACTGTATTTTTTTGCAATAAGATAAATATGCTGAGTTTAGGCATGTGTGTGAAGTAAGAGAAGAAGATTGTAATCTATGTCCCTTCTGCCTGCTGAGCGTCCAAAAAAAAAAAAAAAAAAAAGACCACCCGATATTTGCTCTGTGCTTATGGAATGGATTCACTGTAGCAGCGTCTTAGGACATACTAGGATATGGATTCATTCCATTACATTTGGTCCTGTTTTGATATTTATGCCTGCTTTGCTATTAGGTTAGTGTGGTACCACTTAACACCCAACTTTCAAGGCAACAGGATCTTTCCTGTTTATTTCTGATCAGATATAAACATAATTTTCCCTTTCTCTTAAAGGTGTGATTTCAAGCTCGTTTTGACCTCCTTTCTCCCCCCTATCCAAGGCAACCATTTGCAGAACAAGTGCTGTCCACAGTTTAGTGCTTTCTTGGTTTCTCCACATGTAGTTAAATTACGTTGCCTGATATCTAGGTGTGGAATCTTGAGGATTACTTGTTTTAAATTCTCACACAAAAAAATACTGCTACTGAGAGTAACCCGTTGGGCCTCCACTGGCAAACTGAAGCTCTGTGATAGCGATAAACATTGTGTTGCTTGGCATTCTCAATTGTCAGCTGAAGTGCTTAAATGCTAATTTATGCACACCTGTAATAAGGTTTTATTATAAGCTTATAACTTAATATTTTTGATGTCAGGCTTGTTTTAAATGTGAAAGTGGCAGAGGAGGGGAAGGGCAGGGTTTGTACTGAAAAATGGGACCAAGACATATGGGAAACTTTCCTGTTCTCACACTTCCCTTCCTCTCATCCCTTCTGATAGCTCTCTTAGCTCACACACAGGTGGTTTATGAATCAGTACACTTCTGACATTGTTTTTTGTAATCTATGTATGTATGCTTGTGTTGGCCAGAAACAACAAGCTAACACTTACGTAGCACTCTTGACTAAAGCTACTGATTTTTCCTATTTAAAAATCATCACTTTTTGCTTGAAGCTTAAATCAATCTAACATTGCCTAGCTAAAAATTACTCTAAAACCTACAGTATCAACTAATTGGGAAAGATGGTCTTCATTCAGGTTAAGAACTGTCTCTTAAAGACCTTTGAAAATAATCTTTACACTGTAGCAGCATAAGAAGTTGAATAACACGGGCACATACAGACCCTTGGGTGTAGTGTGAGGTGGATGTGACAGCGACTCTTAAGGCTGCTAAGTGCAGCATTGGCTGCTAAGATTGTGTTGAGCTTCATCCGTGGGTGTGTATCAGCCAGAGGGCTTGCAGTCTGCAGGCCCTCACTGATGTTCTCAATTTGTAGGTACGTTTTCAAATTTATTTAGGACAGATTTACTTAAGCTGCTCTGGCAGAGCTGCTGGAGAAGTCTGGAGGAGAACTTGGAATCCAGGTCTTGGGAAATGCATTCCTGCAGAACAGAGAACTTGATTAACTCCATTCGGAAATGGAGCACCCATCCTGGTACAGGCATTCGTCTGCACTGGCAAAATGTACTGTTTTTTTTTTTTTGTTGTTTGTTTGTTTTGATATATATCCTGAGTGCATAATAGCAATCTCTTACCCTTTTGTCTCCAGCTGCACCATTTTGAAGATATACCCATGAAATTAGGATCTTTGATGTGACATATTAAGGGACTCAGTATCAAGGAAAAGGGCTGTTTTTAGTCACAAGAAATGAGGAACATATATTATGTGATCTTGTTGTGAGAGAGAAATCTTAATTATTCCTCCCTGTAATCCACGAGTGACTCTGTTTTACCACTTCAGCCTGACTTTTGAGCATTTATCATGAGCTTTCCAAACAAGAGCAGACTTCTACTGTCTCTTGGAAGATAATTCATTTGTGCTTAGTGGAAAACTGTTCCTGTAAAATTACAGTTCCTGTAAAATGTGAAAATTCAGCTAGTTGCCTGCATTTTAGTTGATCCTTGAGAGGAAGGAAATGTCACCAGGTACTGGAAAAATCTGTTCCCTTTCTGTCCTGTGCACGGAAGCTAAGGCAGAATGATCTGTCTGTGCCTGTTAGCACCTCCAGGGTTGTTTCTCCTTCTCTTCCAACCGCATCTCATGCCGCTACTGTGAATCTCCAGATTACCTCTAAAGAAAGGGAAATTGTGGGGGGTTTGTATGTGTTAGTGGCATCCTTACGTCAGCTCGGGTTTTAAAAAGAAGGATGTCGGGTCGTTAGCCCAGAAGATGCTCCATCCTTAAAAGGAAATAAGTTGGCAAGTTCAATTTATGTGCATTTTTGTAAGTATTTCCAGAGGGGGGGGGGGAAAAGTCTCATTTGCTGATAAAGCTACTAGTTTTAATTTAAAAAGAAGGATCAAACCAAGAATAACAGCTGAGATTCAGGGCATTCAGCCTGTCAGAGGTTTCTAAGCAGCAATTGCCAGAAGACTGCAAAAACTGACTATTAGTCATCTATCTATTTAGAAAATGTAAATTGCTAACGCAGTGTAGCTACAGAAGAGAAATATCAGTCCATATTCATTACGTGTTATTACTCTTCGTACAACTGAAAGCTTTCTAAAGACCTGGGAGAATTCAAGTAGTGCCTCCTAACTTAGGATTTAGTAGAATTTGTATGTAGAAAATAACGTGCAATCCACAGGAGCATTCATGAGTATTTGCAATTGAAGTGTGCAGTGGTGCATATCAACAGCCTCTAAGGAGCAGAAAATTTGAATTTAGCCTAATAGGTCTAGGAGTATTAAATGGCATTAGCTGCGAGGAGCTGAAAGCAGAAGCGCAGCCCCTTGGAGCAGAAGGAGCCAGGCTGGGCCGGGAGTCGCTCTGCGCCGCGCTTGCCTTCAGAGGTGCAGGGTGCCACTGACATTTTCACACCTGGGCTAGGAAATTCTTTAATGTACCTTGAAGGAATAAAACGGCTGAAGATTTTCCATTTAGTCCATAGATAACAATCCATAAGAACATGTCCCTCCTTTCTCTTCCTTCTGCCTTTGCCCTATGAACCCAGCTCGTTTGTTGGAGAAATAATTGACAGTTTATGCAGCCCAACCTCTTGAAGACTGCAATGGCCACGTTTCCTTCTTTGGATATTTGAGATTAAGAGGCCAGGTTTGTTCTGAATAGGACAAGCAATAGCACCAGTAAGGGGTATGTAGATTTTGAAAATCTTAAAATCCCTTCTATTCCACGTGCGCAGCTGTAACTTGGGTACTGATGCATCTGTAGAGGGAGGATGTATCTGTAGGGAGGGAGGATCTGTTTTTATTCCATCTCTTCAGCTAAGCATCTGTGAGTGTGTGTAACTTTTATTTAAATTAAAATGTTTTTATTTTAAAATACATGTATTTAAATTATATTTGAAACTGTTCATCCATAATAAGGATTTAATTTACTTGCATGCATTACATTTGGATACAAATATTCCAGCAGTGCCTGTTTCCTGATGGAGCTTTAAAAGCATTCAAACCACCAGAGAACTGCAGTTAACTGGAGCCAGAATTTGTTTAAATAAGGTTTTGAGGGAAATGCTGGTGCAGGGGTAATATTTTCTGTATAGTATTCAGTTCTGCCATTCAGTAAGCTCTGCAGTAGCTTTTGGATTGTTCAGAAATGAAAAAAAAAAAAAAAGTTGAAACATGCAAGCATTTTGTGTACCTAACAATTAATGAGAGTTTATTTCGTGGGTAACAAGTAGGTTTATTTATGATTTTTAAATTCTGCTCTTCATAAGAATGACACAAAAATGTCACAAACCATAAGTATAAAATAATGTACTAAGCCAATCATCCACATTGGTTTAAACTGCTGATGCAAGGGCAACATTCACACATATGTAGCGGACTCTCAACCTGTGTATTTGTTTAAATAACTGTAGATAGATAAATCTTTACGAAGAGTAGAAATGTTTGGAGCTTATATGGAAGCTGAATTTGATATGAATCAATGTATTTCAATGGTTAATTAAAATCAGCTTTATGGAAATAACTGAGAAGCATAAAAGTGAAAGGAGATTAAAATTGATTATTTAAATAATGACTAAAATCTGCGATTTGCATCATTGTGATTAAAATCAATGCATCCTCAATGAAGCTGGGAATAAAGCATGTCCCTCCTGGCAGGAACGCAGCGCATTGTTCAGCAACATCCTGCGTGTTCGTCAAGTTGCAGCTTGCTCGGGTCTCAGGAACAGAGGCACAAAGCTGGCCTCCCAGTTGCTTTTAATGAATACTAGTGGGTTTTTCCTATGTCCAGGAATTTGATGTGTAGGGTGATGCAGAGGTCAAGAACAAACGGCTCACTATGGCTCACCTCGCGGGCGCCGAGGCTTTCATTGGCTTTTTTTAGTAACTCCAGAGGAAGTGCCTTAACTCTTTTTCAGAAGCAAAATTTTAATTGGCATAGATAGGGCAACCTTAAGAAAGCACATAGAGGTTCAGCTATCTCCTTTTAAAATAAATGTGGTTTGCAACTTCCTTCCTTCCTTTGTTTCTAATCCAGGGTAAATTTTGCGGATTCATCAAATGATTTTGCAGAATTTTGCATCAGTTTCTGTAACTGTTGCTTTCTCTACTTCATTTGCAATTATACATTAATGCAAGTAGCTATAAGTTAGTACATCTCCCTTACCCTGATCCCTTTTTAGACCTTGTTTACCCTGTCAGAAAAGCATCAGATGTTGTTCTTTTCAATTATAAGTTTCGTAATGCATCATAGATTTTGCTGACAGTCTTCAAGTTCTTGAAATAGCAAGCAAATTAACAGCAGATATTGAGTGTGAGGACTGGAAAACCAATTGACAACTCACATGATGGGATTCAGATACACTGGTGGGTTAGGGTGCATCTCATTTCTTTTATTTTCATAGTCTGAGTTGGCAATTAACTTGTGCCTAAAAAAAGGGAGGAACAGAAATTGCACTACTCAGCAAAAATGTTTTTCAGTGCTATTTAGCAGCAAGAAAACCAGAGTGAGCTTGGAAAGGAATATTGGTAGCGTCCGAGTTTTTCAGGAATTCCGGCAGCTCTTCAGTAGAAGTCGGCAGTCAAGAAACGGATTGGCAGAGACTGAAGTCTCGTCAGTGTGTGTGTGCTAAACAAACAAGCCGCTGCCGGAGTGCGCTTGTGTTTAAAGGTGCCGGCTTCTGTTTCATTTTTCTTGGAACAGGTCTTTCAGCTGTCGTGTTTTAAGATAGAAGAATGTATTCCTGCAGGTCTAGAATTGCAGTTTTATCTTTTTGCCTTTTTTGGGGAATGCCTCTGATCTGTCTTCAGTCTCATTGATTTCAGATTCACTTCTAAGTTAAAAATGTTCCTGTTAAAGGAACATTTAAACTTGCTAAAGGTTCTCTTTTTTTTTTTTTTCTTCCCCCTTTTTCTCACTTTTCCCTTAAGAACACTGGAAGATACTGGAATGCTTGTAATTTAGATATGTTATCTCCTAAGTGACTTTCCTACTGTGATGCTAACCTGTGCTAGCCAGTTGTTTCGGAAAGCTCTGCGTCTCAGCGTAAGCACAAAGCTGGATTTCTTTCAGCGAGGGGAAGAGCTTGCAGAGTATGTCTTACTAGCTTAGTGCACAAACTGGGGCTGCTCGTAGGTGAAGTCTAGCCAGTTAAGCACACAAAAAGACAGCTCTTTCTACTCTTTTGCATTTATCCTAATGTAGAATGAGGCATCTGAACTCTCTGGTTCACTGGGCGTTGAAATGATTGAGTTAACGTGCCATATGTCTCTAATTCCCTCACTGTTTTCCTGGAGTTCAGTAAGTGCTGCAGAAGGAGTCAAAACGAGCGTTAGCTGCAGGGTTCGAGAGGCGAGGTGCTTAAGGTGGTCTCCTGTTCCCAAGTGGAGGTACAGTCTGCTAAAGAGCAGAGTCCTTTGGAAATAAGGTTATCCCTACAAAAGCTGCACATTATGTGTTCTCAGATTTTTTTTTTTTTCTTCATTTGGCAACTGCGTACGATGGAGATACCTGCCTTCCTTTTGCTGAGCACTGCAGCACTCAGTGCTCATGTGGTGTTCTGTGCAGGCTGTAGCTTCTGCCTGAGCAGTCAGGGAAGCATTTGCAGCCATCCAGGTGTTGGGAAGAGATTGCCTAGTGTATTGCAAAAATTCTGGAATTTTCAACTCTGCTGCTGGTATGTTCAGTTTGCCTCTCAGGCTGATATCTACAAGATACTTAACATAAGTCACAGAGACTATGAAATAAAGCAAAAAGTCACACAGATACTTCAACTAAGAGAATGCAATCATGAATCTGAGCGCAGAAGGTCAAGAGTGACAGCTAAATTCATCACATTTTCCTGGAAGTTTCTGCAGTAGAGTAGACTTGACACCTAACTTCAGAAGTGTTCAACACTCATGATTTCAGCTGAAAATCAATGAGACTGCTGGGTATTCACTATCTCTGAAACGTTGAAGTGCTAGTCTAGATTTAGCTCATTTGCATATCTAAAGTATAGGAGTTGCCAATATTCCTGACTCTGTTAGTTAAGTAGGAAAATGTTTGTGTAGCTGACAGCTCTGCTTTGTGTGCCATGCCTGTTGGGGAGCAAGCCTAAGATCTGAAGTTTACAAGAAGGCAGTGACAGCAGCTCATCACCCTGCCTCTGTGGATGTGCCTGGGTAGTGGGTGCCCCTACTGAAGGCTTCATGAGAAGTTACAGTTTGTGTGGTAATTTTGCACAAACTAGAGCATCATTTTACAGCTTGAATGCACACTCCACTGGGGAGGAAGTTGGGAGTTGCCAGCTGGGAAGTGTTCTCTGTTCCTCTCCTTCAGGGTTATGGATAAAGGATTCAGCACAGCCTGGTGTCCTTTTAATATCTGTGCCTCCCTGTTTGCCTTTCCTGCCGACGTACACACCACGTTTGGGAACCCTGTGCTGAGATTTACTTTGACAAGGGTAATAGTACTTCCTCGAAAATGAGCTGGGGGTTACTGTGTTTTACATCTGCTTGAACCAGGAAAAGCAGTTCTCATGTCTGATGCCACATTTTCCTGAGGAGTGTGTGGTGTAGAGGACTTTTGAGGCACTGGAGGTCCCGCAGATGCTGCGTGAGCGGTGCACGTCAGGTGTCTTGCCCATTAAAAATCTTGCTAAAAAAGTGGTGTCACTGATAGTGCATTGCCCTCTTGAGAAAGTGTGTAAGTTTGTACTCAAAGAAGATAACTGTGTTCCTCCTCAAAGGTAGGCTTTTTATGTAAGAAGGGTGAATCTTTCACTATCCTTTTCCTGGCATGGATTTTAATGCTTCTCGTTTCCAAAAGAGGGAATGTAATAAAAAGAAACTGCAAGAAAGGTGTTCTCCTTAACACCTCTTGGTTTTCCATCTGGTCTGTTTGGGACAGTTCCATATTCTGCATAGCAGAAAAAAATGTAGGAGAAAGGCAGGCTGAGAGCTCACTTGGAAACTGGGCTCCTAAAGGGGTTCTGTTTCCAGTGCAGGCCAGGGTTATAAGCACCTGAATTTGATGGTGGGTTCTTAGTATGTTTGGCTCCATGTTCTGCTTGCAAATAGAAAATTTTTTTGCATTTGTTGAGAAACCAAGAAAAAAGTAAATTGGGGAAGAGCAGCCTCCATTACCTAACCTGAAAACCTTGTTTTAAAAACCTCTGGATATAGAAGGTTCCAGAAATGTACTCTTGTAGCTCTGGAAGAGGTTGAGTTTTTGGGAGTGGTTGGAAACCACAGAAAGCAGGTATGTATAAATGACAGTGGTAGAGCTGAGCAGCTTGCTTAGCAGATTCTGCATGCTCAATGAAGCACTCTGATTTGTACCTGTACTGCTTCTAGCACGGAACATGGAAATAGTGTTTCATATTCCCTTTATCTTTACTAAATTTTCTGTTGTGACCAGTAAGAACTTTTCAAAAGCAGCGACGTGTGCCTTCCTTGGAGGCATGAAAAAAGATATTTACAGTGTTTGTGTAGGCACTGAATGTAGTTTCTGCATACCTTTTAATTTTTGATTAACATTACAGAAATCCAGGTAGTGGAGAGAGACATGTTACTTTGCATTTTGTCTCCAAGGGATTTATCCGTAGAACTTCCCTCTGTGTGACCTCTTAGTTCCTTCACATAGTGAGGTGGCGTCTTGCTGGGGCCAGCAGAGGCAGCCGGCCGGGATGGGACACGGCCTCTCTGGCTCGGATGGGCTGGGCTCTTGGCGTCTGCTGCCATGTTGCAGTGGCAGCAGCATGGGGAGCAGTTGGCACCCGTTGTGTGCTGCTGTTGGCTTCGCTGGAAAGAATAGTTCTGTCCTCAGCTAATCTCAACAGAAATTTTAAGTGATACTTGCAGTGAGCTGAAAGTATGCTCTGTTTCTGAAAATGAGTTTGTTTTGTTGTCTTAAGTATTGGATAAAACATGCAGAGGTTGTGGCTGTCCATGTGGAAGCGAGCTGCCTCAGCACGGAGCCGAAGACCACAGGGCTGTGCCTTTAGCTGCTAACTGCCAGCAGTGCAAGTGCTGTGAGCGTGCACCTTGTCTTATTTATATTCTGCTCCTGTAACCTTCCCTATTCTCTTGTGCCTTTGTTCTATTAATCTACAAAACAGAGCTCGACTTGTGATTAGTCCTCAGAGGCTGTTTCTATTAATCAGGCTGCAAAGCAGGTCTGCTTGGATGTTGTGCTGCAAGTGCTTAATGTGTTCCCTCATCAGCCTGCAGCACAGGGCTGCTCGCTTTGGCTTAAATGGCAATGAAATCAGTGATGTGTCTGCCACACTTTCTTCGGTTTTAGAGCTTGATTGTGTTGCTGTAGGATGGGGAGAGTAGAAAGAGGGAAATAATTGGAGGCCCATAGAAAATTGTTCAAGTTAGTGACATGTGCAGCTTGTGTTGATAGCCGCCTCCCAGGAGCTGCGGGAAGTGTCAGATCGCAGCAAGGTGCTTGTTCAGATGTGTTTGGGGTAAACAGAACCTGCCCCATGTTCAAGTTTGTGAAACCAAATTTCAGCTTTGATTAAAAAAGAGTTACATTTTAAAGATACATTTATCCCCTCAACATTCAGAAGGTTATTTCAGGTAGCGTGTATGTTCCTGCAGCTTGGAGGAGGCAGGCAGTGTTTTACAGAAAAGACAAGGAATTGGTGGAATATAAGCAGAGCTGTAAAACTTATATTGTTTGAAGTAATTGTAAAATTGAAACAGCAAACATTGTATGTGGTGAGAAATTTAATTTCATTATGTGAAGTATTAGTAACTAAAAAAGCTTAGCGATTTATACTTTCAATTATAGTATTCCCTCCCTGCACGAGGAAAGTATCTATTTTAAAAACGTATCAGAAGAGACAAAATGGGCTCCTAGTTATTTTTTTCTATATTGTTCCTTTGTGAGTGGGTTTTCTTTTTTAAAATTTTTGTTATTTTTAGTGCATATTTCTTTGTCAGTTCAATCAAGTCTGTCACTGAACTAAAGAACTTACGGTTGTTGTCTGGAAAGAAACTTGGCCATGGGGTTTGTTTGGAGCTTGTGCTGCGTTGCTTGCTCCTGCATGGCTGCTCTTCCTCTATTTTCAGTCGTGTTTGTAGGGAAGCTTAAATTAGCGCCCTTCACAAAACTGGACCAAACTCGACTTCCAGGACAGTCCCCATCTCAATTCTTGTTGGCTATGGTAAGGGCTGGCCCCATTATCGCTGGCTGCCGTGACTTAGCTGCTAATTTGCAAGGCTTCGTGCTGTTCGCCCCCCAGTTACAAATTGCTTCATTGGGCCATGTGTTGTTCACCCGACCTGTCGAGCGCGGCTAACCGCGGGCCTTCCTGCTGTGTCCCTTGGCGCGGTGCCGCGGGGGTAGTTCTTGCCGGGTGCCTCTCAGCACTGCCGGGATCCTGGCACGAGTAGCTGAGCGTGTGGCTCGCGTGCACCCAAGGAACCTGCGTCACTGCAGTGAAGGCAAACGGTGTCTTGCGCTTTTTAAATTCATCTCATCCATTATTTATTTTTTTGCTTTGGTTAAGGAGGAGTTTGGGGGATTCCAGGTTCTGTTGTATTTTTTCTCCTGTGGCAATTTGCACATGTTACAGCAGGTAAACATTTGGAGGCTTGGGTGCCATTTACAAGAGGGCCATTTTTTGCAGCTTTGCCGACTAACAATAATAGTCATTTAAACAAACAAAGTACTAGTGGTTTGTCCCATCCAGGGTGTTTTGCTTTCCGATTATAACCCTCTTTGGATAATGCTGCTTTAAACCCACCAGTGTAAAGTTTTTCTTTTTTTTTTTTTTTTGCTCTTATTATGAATCTTAGAGAGACCCAGTAACCCTGGTTTTCTGTATTACCTTTGTGATAATTTCATTTGTGCTAGCTGTTTCTACTGATTTTTTTTTTAATCATTTCGCCATCTATGAGGGAAATCACTCTTTCTGCATTGATTCATTTCGACCGGAGTCTGGCAGGCACAGAGAATCAAATTAACTAATATTTTACTTTTGCATGTGATTAATGCTAATGCTTACAAAGAAGAAAATACTTTACTATGATTTAATTTCCATTCTCTGGTTGATTCTGATTTAATTTTGCAGAGGGTTGTCTCTCTGCTTATTGTCTCTTACAGACTCACTGAAAATAGAAATAGAAAATACTTAGTAATCCTACCACTGCAGGATTGCTTCCTGTAGTGCATTTTTGAATGTTTTGCTCATTGTTAATAAATGAAGAAAAGGGATTTAAACTAATTCCTTCAGAGATTTTTTTTCCTTAGCTCTATAGGTTTTTTCCAGCAGGAACTACTACTTCACTTACATTCTCTCCACATTTGTTCTGGTTTTTAAAAATCTGCATAGCACCCTATTTGAGTCTAGTTTCTTTTACCTTCATGTATCATGTTTATACTCGTTACCCTTCAAAGCTTGTCTCAATCACTGCACATATTTAATTTTGGTGATCCTTACAAGTTTATCTGTTTTGCGCTTTCGTATTTCTTTCTTTAAAAACTTACATAAATGTATTTACGCCCACACAGAAACACACTGTCTTCAGAAGAGGCTCAAAACCAGACCCGTACTATTCTGCATGGATATCACTTACTTTGTTAGTTGAAATGCAGCTTTGCTGTGGGAACTCTTCAGTCGCACGGCGTCTGTGGGAACTCTAGGCTTGCATGACGTCTTTTGATACAATGCTTCCATATCTGTAGCCCAAATCATTCTATTTTTTCCTATTCATACTGCAAACTCATATGTAATTTGCTGTCAACTACTGCCCTAAGGTATTTTCTTTTTGCTTAACAGCTTTCAGGTTCCTTCATCTTGCTTATTATTTACATTTTATTCTGTTCTTCTTAGATGTTTAACTTGTCTTTTTCCAGATTGAATCTCGCTTTCTTTCTGTGTTTCTAACCACCCTTTGAATAATTTCTTTCCCACTGTCATGTTTATAACACCTCATTATACTGAAATCAGTGAATTTAATTAATGTACTGTTTACGTCTTCTTCCAGATAATTAATAAAGATGTTAAATAAAGCTGATCTTAATACCAGTCCCTGTAGCAATCTACTAGCTTCTCCCTTGTGCAACTGCCTCTATTTGCTTAGAGCCCTTCAGCCACTGTTCAGCCGGTGTGACAGCTCCCACAGGCAAGCCAAGGGGAGTTAGTTTTTAAGAGATTTGTCACATTTTGCCAAAGTCTGGGATCACACAGTCTACTGAATTCTTTCCATTCACTGACTGAATGTGTACTATATTTACAAAAACTAAGAAGTAATGAAATAAAGTTAGTGTTTTTTGAGCACTTCGCAATCTTAGTTGTAGACTATCTATAATTCGCCTTTCTTACAGCAATTCCGACTCCTTCTTTCTCCCTCTTCCCTGCCTAGTTTGCACCATAATTTTATTCATTGTTGGATTTAGACTTACTGAAGATAATTCTTGGTACTATTCTTTAATTCACAGTGTATGAATCTGCATCACATTTCTCACTTCTCCGGGATGTCATTTTTAAGAAAATAAAGTACTCTCGTTTAGGAAAAAAAAAGGCCGATATTTAAAGTATTGAACAGTATGTTGATTATACAGGATTTACTGACTCTCCCAAATTTACTGTAACTGTTTAACAGCAGTTAATGATGGCCAGAGTTTTGTTATTTTGTAAGTTGATCTGAGTTTTCATTCACCTGCTTGGAAAAACAGCTCAGTAACTAAAGCATGTTAGTATTTGTATCTTCTCTTTCTTCAGAGGGGACTGGTGATCTGCTGAAAAATAGTGGGTTGTCCCCGAACTATTCCTGAGTTTCAATCAGATTTGCCAGAAATACTTGGCAAAAAAACTGACAGGTAGTGATAAGGAAGTATCTGTTCATGCTGAGTAAAAGTTCCTGCCTTAGTATAAGGTGCATTTTGAATTATCCTTATGAAATTTGTAGGCTTCACGTGTTTGCTTAAGTACTTTCTTACTCTGGAGCTTGTGGGAGAATCACTTGGTTAGTAGTCCACTGAATTCATGTTCCTTTTGAATTCAAAAGATATTTTAAATTTCAGTAAGAAAATCTTTTGCTTCCTAACTTTTCCCATTTACAGTGCATGTATTTGTATGAACTTCAGTAGCAAACTCTGTCATCAAGAGTTGAATAAGAACAGTCTTGGGGAAGTTCAGCTTCCTCTTGTGTACGTTAGGTGTGATTTTTACAAGCTCAATGCAAATATTGATTTTTACATTATAAAGTGTGGTGTGGAGAGTTTATCATAGCTTGGTGGAATGGCGTGCTCTTCAAATCATAGCTGAATCATAATAATGAGGAGAAGAAAGGGTATTACAATTTGGATCATAGCCCTGATTTATGGCTGTGCTAATCCAGAACTAGAGTAACATAAACCCCAAGCACTTGTTGGTGCTGGGCTGGGAGTACTGCATCCCCCACAAAGAATTGTACCTGGAAGCCAATTTCACATAGGTCGCTCTATGAAATAATTTTAATTCACAGAGTTTTCAGAAAGGTAAGAGGAAAAGGAGATTCAGCACGTTGGTTTATTCAGGAGGTAAACTGTCAGGTCGTAGGTTCTTGGTGTAGAGAACAGAGACAGCTTTAGAATGGGGTCAGTAATTTGTGCAAAGTCGTCTCAGAGCTCAGTTCAGGACCTCATGGTTCCTGCAGTGCTGGGAACCAGGATGTTTTCCAGGAAATAGACGTATGTTGTTTTAGCAAAATATTTGGGTTTATGCTGTGGTGAGTTAATAGCACTCAGCATCCACATATTGCAGGTTTAAATGGTGGTATCCTGGCTCTGGTGCTGCCACAACCATACGAGAAACTTTTGCAACCTACAAAATTCTTGAAATGCCTCTGAAAATAAATTAGTGCAGTAAAAGGACACATTTTAAAAGACTGTTTCTTTAACAATGCCATGTTGAAATGGATTACATTTTAATGATGACTTATTTTTCAGATTTGATCTATATTAATCCAGATTTTCAGTATTTGATCTATATTAACTGTTGCAAATGGTGGTAATCAATGATACAGAATTTCTAAAGTTTATTTGTACAATTGCATATTGCCAGGCAGCTTTTACATATGCTAACTGGGTGTCCATTTAAAAAGCCATCAGATGGCGGGAGGATGGAGCACATGGATAAGGAAATGCTGAAAGGAAGCCCCCGCTCTGACTCTGTCTCACTGCATGACTAACCTGAGGTACTTGTTTCTTTGCCTTCATTTCCTCATCTGCAAAATGAGGTTATCGTAGTTAGGTACTTACCTCATGGGGATATTATGAGGTTAATTAACTACTTGTCATGAGGACAATAGTTTCAACATGTGAAGTAGTGTGCCAAGTATTGCACTGCTGTTTTCATGAATGACTTTGAAGGAGCCAGGCATGATATTTGCGTAGTAGAAGTTTGTGTACTCTGCTGGGTCACGGAATTGGAAAGCTGCATAGCTTCCTAGATGCCTGTTTTTGCAGGATAAGAAAAGGTCCGTTTGAGATGCTGTCGAGTGGGCTGTATAGGTGTTGTACTTGAAGTGGGACCTCGTAATGGTCCTGATTTCAGGGTACTTGAATCACTCTGCTCCAAAAAAACGAAAGTGAATAAAAGAAGTGCACTGACCTCCCGAAGTTTCCATGTGGGGTGTTACATGCAAAAATAATTAATTCAAAAGGACGGAGCTGGTGGGTGTTGCAGGCTGCTGCTGTCTTCTGAGCTGCTGCCCAGAGGAGCGACAGACCCCACGTGTCCACTGAGAACTTCTTTCCAAAAGGCTTCATCAATTAGCAAAAAAATATATCTTAATCTTGCTCTCTGAACCCCAAGCGTTTGGTCCAACCCACTTGTTTTCACAGACCTGTAGCTTATTTTTCTGGTAGACTCTCCTTGACTCCAAGCAGCAGCAGAAGAATTTAAGTCTTCCGAGGAATTAAGACCTTGGTACAGAGCTTGAAGGAGGCAACAGACATCTGCAGGAAGAATTAACCTTTATACTTCACAAAATGATACTGATATCCACTCCTTGCTAGCCATGCCCAGCTGTTCAAGATATAGCTATAACATAGAAGATCCCTTCGTGGATGGGCATTTCCCAGATATTTCAAAAAAGAATGCTGCAATTGAAGTAGTGAAAATTGACCCTTCTTCTTACCTTCTCTCAAAAGCACTGTTGAAATGTAGGGCCTGTGACTGTATATTTATTCAGGCATCAATCACAATCAAGCCTTCTGCTAGTTTGTCTGTGAGGCCATTGTAATCCTATTTTTATCAGTTCCTTCCTGTACAGCAGACAGTTAAAATAGCATGAGTGGGGTCAGAAATATCTTAATGGATTTGGTTCCCAGAGATATCAGTGACCAGAGGAAGAGTTTTGCTGAAATTTCTTCCTGAGCTGATAAGGTAGATAAACAGTGGCAAGGTGTAGAAAGGGGGCAGGTGCTGAAAAGTAGAGCACTGCATGGCCCTGCAGAGGAGCTGGAGAAAGATTAGGCAGGCGGTCTTACTGACGGGAAAGCCTGGGGAGCAGATGAAAAATAAACGATAGCAGAAATATCTCCTGGCAAAAGGAAGTGTTTGTTTCCCTTAGAGTGGGCTGAATTATGTCTAAGTGATTTTTATAATTAGCTTTAATCTTATTTTACTGTTGTACTTTGTAATAATCTTTGAGTCTTTGATTTTCATTGATTGGCAGTATTCAATTTTGCTAACTTGTGACCAAATACTATTTACTCTTGCTTAAATAGCAGGATAGCTTACTAAACATTAGGCTCTTAATTGTTAAATTTTCTGTTTATGAAATAAAAAATTACATTCTTTACTCACATTGGAGGTTTATGACAAGCAGTCCCTGGATATGAGAATTCTTTAATGAATACGCTGCACATTTTTCATTTCTTAGTAGAGTTAAACTACCTTGCATGCTAGATACACAAAGAACAGGTAAGTTTACCACAACCAATTTTGCTCATGGCTTAGACAAAATATTACCTGTAGTTTCTAAAGGGAGCTCTTGTTCCTAGAGGAGCTAGTTGTTCAAGATCATAGCGATAATAGACCTTGTCTCCACCTTTGGTTTTTATTCAGACTGCAAAAGGCATCTGGGTTTTTCCAATTCTGAGATTTGTAACTTTTGGAGTAATTAAATATTGCCTACCTCTTAGGACATTCATTATTTTAATATTTCATTTTAAGCATAGACCTCATGTAGTTATAGATTGAGCATAAATGTTTAAAATAATTACCTGTGTAAAATAGCAGTAATGTTTTTAATATAAATTAAAACTCCATTTAAAATAACAGAATAAAACTTAATTTTAAATTTCGTTTGTTGGATTCTAGCACTTTCTACTGCAAGTTTGTTTGTGATAAGCTTACTGGAGAGAAGCCGCCAAACATGTTGGCAAGATCTTGCTGGTTTAGTAGAGTCTTGTTTTCCTTTCTCCATGGAACTGAGATGCAGCTGCTTTATCATATCTAGGTTTATGTCCAGGTACATGACAGGAGAAAAGCTTTATGCTTACAGTGTTTTTGAAGCCTGAATTGCATTCCACTTTTTATTTTAATTTTAGTTGTTTATTCAAATTTTTTATTCAAAAATATCCTTTCCCATGGAAAATTAATCAGTAATCAGTTTTGGAAAACTGAATGCCTTTTGCAAGTCATGAAAGACCTTTAAAGCATCAACATCTTCCTGTCATAAATAGTGAGAAATAGCAACAAATAATTAGAAATCATCCCACTCATTGCAACCTAAAACAGGTTATATAGCCAATAAGCTAAATATCAGTATTCCCAGGGGGTTGGGGCAGATGTGTAGGTGTTGACTTGTGAGATGCTTTGCCAAATATACCTAACAAAACTCAAGTTGAAGTTGGTGAGCTTACGCCTAACTGCAGCTAGCTCTTATTGGCTTTTGTTCTTGTTGTTACTGTATTGGAATTTTTTCGTGTTTTTCAGCCTGGTTGTAGAGAGGCCTCATGCTGAATTGTGTGGTAAAAATCTTAGATAATTGCATTTTTGTAGCAATATGCCTTACATCAAGGGTAACTAAATCTTGCTGCTTGGGGCTTGAGCTGATTGCAGTACAGCTCTAGGAGAAATGTGCATAGTTACAGTGGCCCAGGATTTTCTTCTGTTGCTGTTTGAGCTATTCCTTGAAGAAGTAGTCATTTCTAGTGGCTTAGTTGGTGAGGTGATTAAAAGTGCATCTGACAGCATTTTTTTCCTCCTTAAATGATTAGGAGGTAAATCGCGGTGTGAGTGAAAGACAGAAGGATGTTATTCTAGTCGCAATAAAGTGTGCTGGGGAGGAGATGTGTGTGTGTTTCACATCATAACTTTCAGGTAAGGCTTTCACTTGAAATTACATTGCACTTTCATCCCACCCTGATGGTGATGCTTCAGGTGAATTCTTTTTAATCCAGTAAATGCTGACAAGAAAGGGCAAACTCAGTAAATGTATAGAAACGGCTTGTTCTTGATACTCTGTTCCAGAAACTGAGATTTTTGCAGATCTTCTCATTTACGCTTTATTCTGTAGGGATTTTATGTTTATGATCAGGTAACATGCATCTGATTTTATATTTAAAATTCTGTTATTTGCAAAGAATCATGGTGTGATTCAGAGCTTTGTTCTGCTCCTTTCAATTGCTCTTTCATTGATTTCAAATATTTTATTAACAGTAATAAAACATGTTTTACAGTAATTCTGCAGTAAATGATTGTGCCTAGTCTGTACATAGATGAACACAAAGAAATGCAACGTGCATGTCAGCAGCAGCCAGCTGGAGCTAAGTTCTGATGCAGTTGAAATCAAGTGGCTTAATTTTCCTAACTACAGTGGGGCCAGGGTTTGACTTGCTGTAATGAGTGCCAGATCTGTGATGAGAAGAGGCAGGTCCCCCTGTGGGTGCTTCTGTGCCTCTGAGCACCCATTGTACCTCCCAGGGTGGATTCACTGGCACAAACGTACTTTGTAGCCAAGCTGAAGTTACTATGTAGAGAGCTTGCCCTGTGCTCTCCAGCTGAACTTGGGGCTTGAAGGGGTTCTTGGCAACCTTATGCTTAAAGGATAAATTGTAGAATATAAGGAGAAAAAATCACAAATTGTATTTACATAGAGGAAGGCATAGCTCTTGTAAATCAGCAGGTTAAGCCAGTGGAAGTGCAATATTGATGCAGCAAAGAAAAGTGTCTGTTTTTAACCATATATCTGTACGATCATGGCTGGCAGAGTTATAGTGATTTTTAACCTCCTAGCAACAAAATAGACTTTGATATAAAGGAAGAAGTATCTGCTTTTGATATGTCATTTTAACATACAGCACCTATAAATAAATTTAAATTTTATATTAAATTTATATATATATATAAAGCCATGACAATGAACTGTCAAATAATTATCTCTGATAGTTACCCTGTGGGAATTGATTTCCATAATTTGATACCTTTAAATATGCTACAAAAGCGTATCTGTTTTCATGAATTAGTAAAAGACTCTGGCAATTGAGTCATTTTCTCTTTAGAAAGAATAGAATTACCATTTGAATATAGGAAATACTTTAGTGGCCATATCATGTGTCGAGTCCAGTTTAAAGTCACCATTTCCTATAACTTGAGTTCAACAAAAGTTAAAATAGCTTTGCATAGCACAAATAGAAGTTAAATGTGTTACTAGTTTCTGTTTCTTATCATAAAGTTCCACTGCCAAGGAGAAAATTCTCTAGTGTACAAACAGAAAGGAAAGTGTACAAAAAGAAAGGAAAAGGCAAAAAAGAGGCACCAGATTTCCAAAGAGACAAAGAATAAAGAAATACCAAAGTGCTGTAGTTTGAAATGTGAATGTAGAAAAGTTCATAGGATTAACATGATTGTGAAGAAAAAGAGCTTTGATACTGAGCTACTAACATTGGAGCAGTTCAGCTGAGAATCTGTTCTTGAAACCCATGCTGAAAACACTCACTGAAAATACAGTTATCACTATCTGCAGAAATGCAGTGAAGTCTCCAAAACTCATAACAATTTGATTGCCATTCATTTTCTGCCTACAGAGTCCTTCATTGCAACTGTAGTGTGGAAAAAAAAATCAAATACATACAGAAATGTGGGTTATTTCCCAATATTTCAGTTCCGAGAACTGGAAAGTTCTTTACATAGAGTAAATAGCCAGTTCATTATACAGATAACACGAGATGAGGGATGAAATCCTAGTCCCTCTGAAATAAGCAGCACTGACTTCTTAGTCCTGTGAAGCCAGGGCTTCATTTCAGAAGTCAGTTTGAACAACAAAAGCCTTTGCCATGAAAGACTTTGCCAAAAAGGTTTGATACTAGAGGACCAAATAAATCCATTATACGCCTCCTGCTCTTTTTCAGTTCTACCATTTCTGTGTTAAAGATATAAACACAGTGTGTATTTGAAACAATTCTTCTAAATTTTCTTAAAAGCTACTACGATTTTTAGTAAATAAACTTGTTTTCTCTGTTATCTTGTGTTTGTGATGCAGTCCAATGCTATCATGATTCAGAAAGGCAGATGGGAAGGGCTGGGGAAAACATCTAATCCACATACCACCTTTGTACTTACCCTCTATAATGTGAACTGAAGACAGCTTTTAAAGTTAAATTCATGTAGACTTGAAAGCATCAGTGCTGAATATTTTATGTGAATCTTGTCAAGGGCTCTTACTAAAATAGCTTAAAAGCATCATGGTTGCCTACTTACAAGCATTGCACACTTTCAAAGAAGAAACATGCTGAAGGGTTTGCAGAATTGCCAGAAGTTGTATATATTTTTTTTTGTCAAATTTTAGGTATTGTGTATATGCATGCACTCTGATGGGAATAAACACTTTTTCTCATCACTTTTTCCCCCACAAAATTTTGCTTATATATGCATGATGTTCCTTAAGGTATAGCAGATGAGTGATTTTGGTATTTTAAAGCTCAAAGTGTATGCTAAGCTGATCGGTTCGGCTGCTCTTATATAGTTGATGGAGAGAGAAGGTGGCACTTAGACCCATCCCAGTTGCCTTAAACATCAGCGTGCACCAGGCTGAAATGTGCTTGCCTGGCTTTGCCTGTTGTCCACAGAGGATTGCAGGAAACTTGTGTGGCCGGAGTGTTTAACTTCGGCCTGAGTGGAAGTGTAGCTTAGTAAGAGGGCATTTGTTTTACGTAATAATAACAGGTCATGCTTGTTCTGCTATGCTGGAAGAAAGGCACAGCAGGGATAAACTTAGTAAGTATATCATGTAAGTGATTCAGGAGCTGAAGAGCATTAGGAATTCTAGGAAACTCCTTCCTGATGACAGCCAACTATAGCTGGTGTTTTAATCATTTTGCAAATTGATCTCAGAAGAACAGGCTGCAGTAAGGGAAATTGTTCATTTAAACAGGAACTATGATTTTGGTGAGAGCGCATAGTATTACAGGCTGAAGTTGTACTAATGTTTCATGAACCAAAAACTGTAAAGGCTTCTCTCTTTTAACAGTAATATGCTTTAACATGGAAAATCCTATTCATTTCCCCTGTCCTTTTTTTCTTGATCATACATGGCTAACATATAACACAGCATAGCTTAATGTGCGTGTGCGCATGCACGCTACAGACTTAGTGACTTCGTCTGTAGAGGGGTGACGAGGCTAGTCGCACTGTAGGGTCTTGGGGCTCTTCTGGTTTGGCTTTGGTGGTTGGTTTGTTCTAGGAGTATTACATAAGTTGACAGCATCATGCCTAGGCTTTGTTCCTCCTTCCTCCCTTCTCTCAACCGTAGCAGAGGAGTGGCTCATTCACTAAGTGAAGAGAATTATTTCAGACTGTGGATCTCGTGGGGGTAGGTAGACTCCTGCATGTCAGAAAGAATGGAATGCAGATGCATTCTAAAATTAAGCTCTGAAAATATATCCCAAAAATACGGTATGTCTCAGTCATGTTGTATCTCGCTCATGGAAGCTTTCTCTCCTTTGGGGTTTCCCTTATACACTGGTGAAGTGAATAGTTGTATGGATTTACCTTTTCAGGAGTTTTTATCAAGAATATGATATATTTTCTACCATGCCTGTTCCACTCAAAAGTTATTTTTTTGTTATAAAGTTATAAATTATAACTTTTTATAAGCTATGAAAGTTATAAATTTCCTATTGCTTATAAAGAGAGACCACTATGACCTGTGGTTTAGTTGTTTTTTTGTTTTTACAAAGGAGATACTGCGATAGGCAAATTGATTTATTGTTAGGATACAGGCAGATAAAAGCCAAGTAACAGCTTGTTACAGTATTGGAGAGCAGATGGCAGCATAGCCTTATAAAGAGGGTGAAATGTGAAGCTTTTAAAGTGAATGTTGCTATTAGGAATGCCCCTTTTCTTATCTTTGGTATTTTCAGAAAGAAAGCAGTATATAAGAGCATAACATTGAGAGGTGACCTAGTGAAAAAACAGACCGTGGATGAAATCCTGAACTTAATTTCCAGGAGACCCCCATTTCACGCATTCTGATACAGTTGCTGGATGTTTCTAGGTGGAGGCTGCTGCATATAAGTGTTCACTGATCCTTTTTTAAAGATCGCTCACAAAAAGTTATGGCTGTAAATATCAAGTCTCCCTGTCCCTTTGTAGTAAACTGGAGTTTACTCAGAGAAAGAGTAGCTCCTCAATTGGGAGGGAGAGATTAAGTAGTATTGAGGTATTAATTAGCAAAATTAACACATCTATGTTTCTTCTAGCGGTTACTACCTCTATGATAAGTAGAAACCTATGCAGCCAGACTGTTTTTTGCAAGGCAGTAGAGGATTCTTTCTGTATGACATGGAAAAGAGGTTTGAAAATGCAAAATCCAAGTTCAGAAATCAATCTTGAAGCCATCTGTGTGTTGGTTGTGATAAGGTCACCATGGGGCTTCACCCTTCTGGCACTGACAGGGAAGTCTGTTGGTCCTAAAATCTCAGTGAATGGATGCATCCAGTCCTTAAGCAGAAGGTTCCTGAAGGAAGTTTTCTTTCCTCATTATTACCATCCGAACCTCAGTCTGTTAATCTGCATAAAACATGTATTCTGGCCACGTGTCTCAATCCTTATAGTACAGGATTTTATTACTGTAAGTCTCACATTAACCTGAGATAAGGCAGGGGAGTAAGGTAAAATGTACTTGCAACTTGTGGCCATTAGTGGTGCTTTTTGAAATTATGTGTGTATATGCATATGCATGTGAACACATGCATGCATGTATGAAGTTTTCTTAACCACTGATCTGTAATCCAGTCTGTATGAAGTCCCATTTTAGACCTTTAATGCATTACTATTAACATTATCTGGGTGTGGAGCAGGAGCCGGGGACAAAAATAAATTTTTTCATTTGCCAGGCATAGTTCAGTGGGGGAACCAGCTATGTTGCTCTCTTTTGCTTCTGCTCATCTGTCATTGTGGCAATATGTAGTGACATTTCAAACCACTAGCATGGAAACAAGATAAAAAGTGTTTGGGACAACTGGGAAATTTCATTTAGACAGAATGTCAGACCTCAGTCTCCAGTGTGCATACTGTAGCTTTACCATGTCCAGCTTTGCGATATCATTTTATGTGAAATTAAATCAGAGGCCAGCCATGAACGAGAAAGCACCTGAGCCTGCTAAACTTGAGTTCATAGGACCATTCTGGTATTCCTGACCTCTTCCTAAAGTAGGTTATAGCAGGAAAGGATCTGTGAAGGTGCCTGGTGTTTTGGAAGCACCCTCCCATAGAACTGTCTTTTAAGTCTTGCATTACCTTTGAAAAGTTCATTAAGACTCTTTAAAACTCTTGTTCTGGTTCTGTCGCTCTTGAGGATCAAGGTTGTTTTGATTTGCACAGTAACCAAAACCCTGGTACTTCAGGATAGATAGGCAGCAGCATGACTCCTGAGTGGCTGAGTTGCATGTATTCATAAACTACACCATTTATTTCTGTGACATGGAAAAAAGGGTAGGGCTGCTTTCATCCTGCTGCCAGCCCTTTTATCTCTAAAGAATCAAATTTCAGGAAACCTTTCCGCCTAGGTCAGAATTTCAAAGAGATCCTGTAAGACTTATAAAATTTTACTTTTTAATGCTCACAATTTTAAGGAAAATGTTTCTGTTCTCACTGAGAAGACAAAATGAGAGAACCTACCAAAGCAAGACAGAAAGCAACCAAAAAACCTAATGCAAAAAGCAGGTTTGAACATGTGGGGGTTAGTAAAACTGTGCTCAGTGTTACTTCACTTCCTACTATTCAGGACGGCACATTGTTAAAACTAATGCAGTGTTTATACACATTGTGGTTATGGCTAGAGTCGTTGGCTATTGTTGAAGGATGTTGCACAGACATTTATCACGGGATGTCAGTAAACCCATTGTAAAAATGTCCCACTAGTTAAATGAGGCTTGGATTTAATGAGGCTATAAGAAAGGAACTTTTTTTTATCGTACTGTAAATAAGGTTCCTGTAGCAATGTCATTGGGATTAACGTGCAGATCTCCCTTTGTTTCAGAGTAACAGCAATATCTCTGACGTTGGGTAGGCTGGCTGAAGAAAGCAGTTTTCACAAAACCTTTGAAGAACCTGTTGCTTGGTCACACTCAGACTAGACAGTGATAGTAAATGAAAGAGTGATACTATAGAAAAGCAGAGAGGACCCCCAAAAGTGACACTACTGGCTTGGTAATAAAATACTAAACACTAGTAAAAACAAGTTATTAACAGAAAAATAATAATAATAATAATAAAACACTTCAGTAGTTTTAGACAAGGTACATAGTTAATGTGATTCCTGATTTTTGCGCCACTTCTTATCGTGATAAAGATCTTCCCGTTTTAAAGCCTGGATTGTATCAGTGACTCAAACCAAAATCTAACCCATCAGTGCAGCAATAGGGAACAGTGCTGGTGGTGCAGAGCAGCAAGGAGGGCTAAGGAGAGAAGCAGGAAGTTTTGGAAATGATTTTGTCACTTGAGAAAAGATTGTTAACTATACATATGTTAAAATATTGTATGTGAAATAAGTTTTTAAGAAGTATGTTAAAACATTGTGTTATACCTTGAAGCTAAGACATCCAGACTCCAGAGCTAACCTTCTTGCCGCTGATGGCTCTGGTGTTTGCTGCGGGAACAGTGCTGCTTCACGTGGAGAGCCGTTTGCGGCAGCGCAGGCAAGGCTGGGCAGGGGCTTGGACCCTTTGACAGACTCATGAGAGCTCAAGGGTTGAGCGCAGCTGCTGATGAGGTTGACGCACGAGAGTGTGAGCCTGCAGATTCCACTTCTGCTTCCTTTGATTCCAATTTTAGTGTTGCTGGCTTTAAGAGGAAGATGCAGACAATATTGTCAGGGAAAAAAGCCAAGATCATTCAGGATGAGGATATTTGGATCCATGGTAGCAGCCATAAATACAACAACCTTCCTCTTTCACCAAGAAAGATTTAAACTGAGCTAGCTCCTTTTCCCAGTCTTACTTTTATGTCCCAGGAAGGTCTGAGGTTCACCTTTGGCAGTGCTTTTCTTTTCCACTGCTCCATTCTCTGCTTAAACCTTCCCATCGGGAAAACCTTTAGCAGCAGCATGATTCTGAGCACTTTATCTTACACAAGAGTAGATTCTTGCAGCTTGTTGTTCGGAGGCTAAAGTTAGCTGTCTCTTCATTTGGAAATAATGGGCTTGTTAAAAAAATAAATAAATAAACATAATTAAAATGGCTTCAGAAAGCAATTAATTATAAAAACTACTATAGCCTGAAGTACTGAAGTATAAAACACTACAGATTGAGAAACACATAAGGGTGCATTACTAAAATAATTTAAAATTTTATACATAACACCCATGTAGCAAATAACCATGACTGCTGCTGAAATGTGTCCAGTGCCCTTCAAAAGCTGTGAGCATCATTTGTATCTCCCACTCACTCCCTCTTAGGTATGCATGTATTCTTTATTATGGGCATGCAGTCTGTGTTAGAACATTCATTTGGCAGAAGGGCTTTGGGTAAGAAATCTTCATCATGTTTATTTTAGCATTATCAGGATCTAACTCGGCGAATGCCCAGTCTAATCTGGGCAAGCCCTAACTGCTGCCTATGTATGGTATCCTGCCTTGATCTGGTGCAGCCCCTGCATCAGTCTGGATCACTTTAGTTTTATGTGAATCCACTGGTTTGACTCTTAAATCCTGCCAGTCATAGGATAACAGAGACATTTCCTCTGCCAGTGTGGCTGTGTTTGCTTATAGATGCCAAATAGTTAAATATGGAGAAGACTTATCATTAAATGTGGAGAAATAACCATGCAGGGCTGTTTCTTTTTTTCCTTTTGTTGCTTCACATCTGTAGAAAGACGTATGTGGCCTGTGCAGGTTGTAGTTGTGTGGTCACACCCAAAGCCTATCTTTGCTTCACCAGCTATCAATATGCTGAGGATCTTGCCTCTTGTCAGTCTAATTTCTGGTTGCTGCAGCTTCTTGACATTCGGCACTTTATCAAACATAAGCTGCTTGGCACCTATTACTACTGGTCTCAGCATTGCTAATAAACAGCAACACCAAGGCCATATTTCCTGGTTGCTGTCAGAGCGCTGCATTCCTGGGTGAAATAAAAGTCCTATTAACATGCTCCTCCTCATTGGCTCTGACAGCTTGATTAATTAGGCCCCCTCTTCCGATGACCTCTGCACTGACACAACAAGGAGGTGAATATAAAATGAATAGTTTGCCCACATAATGGCCTACTGTAAGCTTCAGATTTTATCAGATCAGACTGAAGTCCGGGCCTGTATGAAAATCTACAGGGTACAGCAGTATTTGACTGTGGGTTACGAACTGCAGGCTTTACAACATGGTTAAAGAATTAAAAACAAAACAATCTTGGCCATCCTGATATATTGACTTCTCCTCTTAAGGATTAATCTTTCCTCTACGGTCTTGACCATACAGTACAAATCTAGTTCATTTACGTTATCAGATGAAATGACCTTTTGTTTTCAACGACTTTTTTTATTGCCAGAAACTACAGTATGTTAACCCTGTGGTTACTCAGCCTCCCATAAAATACTAATGTAAAGCCATTATTGCAGAGCCACAGTGTTTAAATGTCAGCCTGCTTTTCTGCTATAAACCACCAGTGCAGAGGCTGGTAACTCATCAGTAAAAATTTACAGCAGATGGAAACTTAGAATATAAGCTCACAACTTCACTTGCTTGTGGTATTACCTCAAAATATTCAGTGTATGTGGTCCAGAGCAACAAATACTAAGTTTCAGGATTTAATCTTACTCTTATCCACTGAAGTGAGGCTAGGTTTGTGCTATAAATGAAAAATAAGTGGTGTGACCGGCTTCCCTGACATCATCGTGAATACAGCAGTCCAGAGGCGCAATGATGCCAACACGCAAGCAGCCGTGCTGTGCCCCGACCCGGTCTATGTGACAAGGAGCCATTTGGTCACTCACATGGACAAACATTTTGAAAACAGACCCAGAAAAACTGAATTACCATATATCCCAACTAGGGTTACAGCAACTCTGAGGCATTTTATAACACCTGGAGTTTTTATTTGGTCGATTTGGAAGATCTTCCCTCTGCTTCTGGTCCTTGCTTGCACTTAATTAAGGGCTATTAACACACCTTTGGAAGAGAATTACATGTTGCCTTGGAAAGAAAGGAATCAAATTCCTCTCACACTTAAGGTGACAACAGGATAGAGCATGAGTAGCATTTTGTCCAGTGGAGTGAGTTAACTTGTTCTAAAAATTTTACTACATTGCTTTCTAATTCAAGTTTCCATGTTAGCTAGAAGAATCAAATTGATTCTTGTTCATTCTGCAGTAATCTGGGTCTCCCAAAGACCTCTTGGAAGGGGCATCAAAAGGGTGGGTGAGCCTAAAATTAAATGCTGTCTAAATTCATCCATGTACAATCTAAGCTTTTCATTTAATGGTGTTGAAGCCAACACAGGTGAATTAAGCCGTGCTCAACCAGCTCCTTTGCCATTACAGTAACCTCTTACCTCTGCATTGCTGAATGTTCATACGGCTTTGCAGCAGCTCCTGCCTCTTTTGTGATCCACATATGCTTTATTCTTGCCCTCTTTTGTCATATTTTTTCTCTTTTGTGCTCATCTGTTGATCAGGTAACTGTTATTTTAATTGACTTGCTGAATTGGCTCACACATAAAGCAGCTCCTCCAGGTAATAACCTGTACGTGTTAGCTTATATTCCTGGGCTCGTGCTTGAGTGGTGCACGAGTTGCTGTTTTCATTGTTTGGGGGTACCCTGTGTGTTTCTTTAAGTGATTTGTTGGACTCATGGTCACAGACCTAAGAGCAAGAGGATACATACATTTTAATATATATGTGTCTGTATGTGTGTGTAAAATACATACTATAAGTATATAATTTCAAGCATAGGATTTTTAACATGTGTACTTTGCTTGCTTACAAGTTTCAGGAGGTTCTCCGAGTTGAGAGCGGATGAGATACGCATGCAGAGATGCATAAACACTAATTTCTCCAGATAACTCTTCTTGCAGTTTTTCGGTTGACACAATTTGCCAAATTAGACAGCAGTGTTTTTGGACAAAGATGAGTCAGGAGCTGGTGGCTTTTGCTTCCTGCAGGCTCCCAATTGGATGGATGGCAGTTTTCTGTAAAGATAAAATTTTGAATAGGTCAGATACTTACTATAAATTAAAGACTGCAAGAAAACAGTAAGATGAAGGAGATCTGTATAGTTCTTTGAAATAGATGCCATCTCCTAGCACTTGTATTTAGGATGGTAATCCAATATTACGGCTTAAAGACTAGTCGTGTTATTTCATGCAGTACCTAAATGCCAGTTAAACCTGTGATGCTGGAAGCTTGCTGATGGTTTTGGTCATTATCATCTGCTTAGAATGGATGAGCAACTTTACATCCAGGTTAAATAAGCTGAAAGGGAAGGTAGTGCAAACTTAAGGGAAACAAAAATACTGGTAGTGTCTGGTGCCTAGTGATAACTGCCAGGTTCAGTTGTTTTCTGAAAAAGGTTTGGAAGATTTTGTTAGGAGTTTCTACAGTGCAGTACTGTGGTTATATGTGCATTGAAGACTAATTAATGTAAGCATTGGTTTTCCTACCAAGCATTCTGGAAAGCTTCAGTTTCCTTTGGAAGAATGCTAAGTGGCATTTGGGCAAGGAGATGGGGAAAAGGCATTATATTTATAGGTAAACCATCTGGCAATAGGCAATTGCAGCATTGCATTTTAAAGTCTTGGATAAGAATCCTCAACTTACTGCTAGAGACTAATAGTGAAAAAAGGGGAGAGGGGCACATTCTATCTGTCCCACCTGATTCACTTTTAAAGTCATTTAGGAGCATATTCTGGTGTTTTTATGCTGCATTCAGCCTAGATTTACATCTTTAAAGAAGTATTCTACCTAAAACATTCTGAAGCTTAAGTCTGTATTATTTATAAGGCATTCGAAAAGAGGTTGTAAAGACTTGGAGTTTGTGTGATGCAGGTATGTGCTTAATGAGGAAACTGATTGGTTGCTGGATAAAATAAAATGTTAGTGTGGACAGCAGCTGATCCATCAGAACCCCTCTGTTCCCTGTCTTTAGCAGGTGGCTCCTTCCCTCTGTTACAGTCAGCCAGCATGTTGCCCCGGATCTTCCGTACTTTTAAAATACCTCTCATTTCTAGGGCACCAGGAACATGCCTCATCAGTGATCCCTAGAAGTCTCACTGCTCTCTCCTTACAGATGTCTGTGTGCACCATCCAGTGCCTCACAGTGTTTACAATTTTCCAGACTTTTTTTTTTTTTTCTCCCCAAAAGCTTGTATTGACAGGGCTCTTGGGAAGAAATAAAGTTAATCAGAGTTAATTTTATTCATATAGTCATGCATGATCCTGGAGACTTCTTGTCCCCTGGGCCTTCTGTTGAAGTCAGCATGAATACATGAAACCAGTGAAGGATTCAGACCTCAGGCTGAGCTTTGGCAAGATGGGGGAGCCCAGCTGTGGGTATGTCGTCTGTGCAGGCGGTGCTCCCTTCCCTCTGCTGTGGCAGCCAGCCCTCCTCCTCTTCACACTCCTCACCCAACCATGATCTGGTGCAGCCTGCTCAACCACGCCAAAGGGCTCACCCTTTTTTCTTTCTTCTTCTGGGTAAGCACAAGTGTGCGGGTATGAGGGGTTTCTTCTGTGATGAGCACTTTACCTTAACCAAAGGTTTCCTGAGTCACAAACTTGAAAAAGCCTCCTTCTCCTTTCCTCCACCTCCCAGTAGCCGTGTGCTTCGTATAATTGTCTCCTCTGTTCTTTCCTCCTGTCTTCAGGGGCCCTTTCTGTTGACCTTCTCCATGCAACTGTGGACATCTTAATCTCCTGTTTGCTCCTGAAATCTGTATACAGCTTCTTTCTTCTTCCTTTTTGGTTTTTGAAAACATGTTCAGCATCACCGAAGATGCTTTGCTGAAGAAGATAGTTGTCCTCAACACTTTTTTTTGTGCTCTGGTCTTGTTAACACAGAACATGTGAGTGGAGCACCAGGTGTTTTGCCCTCCTCCTGTGGAGGGCTTCTTTTGCTGTTCTTCACATGGAAAAGCCAACACTGGTGGCTCTCTGGGTTATTTGAGAGGCCAAATGAGACAGAAGTAGGAGGCTCTAGATGGAGGAATAGAAGTTGATCATCTATCAGTAAAATTTGGGACAGTTTGGGGACAGCAAATTCAGAGATGTGCAGAGAGTAAGAGATGAGACCTTTCACTGTGGAGGACTGTTGTAGAGCGAAGGTGCAGTTAGATTTCTTGAATGCTTTTTTTATTTGTACTAAATAAAATTTTTTAATTTGAGATTGTAGTATGTAGGTTGAAAGACACAGCTAATACCTGCAAAAAATTACTAGCTGTTGAGGCCTCAGCTCTTCATAATGTTACGCAAACAGCAGAACTCTGTTTTAGAGACTTACATATGGGCCTGGATTCTCTGTACTTGGGTAATAGGCAGATTTCGACAAGTAACATGGCTGGCACAGTCCTGGTGCCCATCACCCACGTCTCACAACAGCTTCCCCTTGAGAGCTTGTTTGAAGATGCAGGGTAAGAGAAAACCTCAAGGAGCTCGCCTGCAAGGCTGCTTTAGGCTGTGCACTGTTACCGTCGCTTCCCTAGTGGGGCACTGAGGCACAGCAGCTACATGCTGGTGCACATGAAACAGAGGTAGGACCACTTGCTCATGTTCTTTACCGGTATCAGCGGATTACCTGTAACAAGAACATTTAGGAAATATATTTAGACTTTAAGTTTCCATTGTTCTTGTTACATTAGAAACTGTACGTTTATAATATAACTGTATAAGTTTATATAACTTTGTCTTAATAGTGTTTCAGTTTAAGAAAGAACTTAATCAAAATTGCCTTTTGAGCTGGAAGCAAGTTTCAAAGCCTTTATACAGAGCTTTTAGCTTGTAAAATGTGCTTACTTAATCCATCCTGCACTTGCCCTACTCAACCTCTTGATTCCATGATGACACAGTGTTTCCTCCTCGCCCCGCACCCCACGCTGCAGTCCCTTTTGTGCCTTCCCAGCCGGCAGCTCTGCTCAGTGAGCGGCGGGCGCGTGTGCTTCCCGCCTGGCCAGCCCTGGGGCACGGCGCTGGCGCTGAGGGGCTGTCCTGAAAGGCTTTGCTGTGCACAGAGGTCACTTCCCTCCTTTGCAGTTTGTGCAGTGCCAGGTCCCCTGTGCTGCTACTTGAATAGATACTCTGGGGCTACGTTTGTAGGCTAGTCGTGTAACGGAACGATTGCAGGAATACGGATTTAGTGTCCTGCCATTGCTGTTCTGCTGACAGAACTGTCCTTTTCCCCAGCATTCCAGGGAATGCTTTAAATGCTGGCAAAAATACAGAGCATTTCCTTGATGTTGCTAGTCGTGTGCAAGTGCTTTCTGCTGTGATACATTCTGGGCATTCCCTCTAGCATTATCCTGTAGAAGGGAACACACGGAGACTCCTGCCTCCTGTGCACTTGCTGGATTAAAGGTAAACCTGAGGCTTTCCTGAAATAAGTGAAAATTAATAAATACACATGACTAAAAATAGAGAATATATTCTAATTTTGTTTAGAAGTAATTCCATCAGCACAAATGGATTTATTCCTAGCTGAAACTAGTGGAAATAAAAGGAAAACCTGAATTCAGAATGCTGAACTTCACTGTAATTAAATGCACGAGCTGCTTGTCCGAAAAAGAGAAGGCAAACAGATGGTAGGAGACAGACAGTCTTTCAAAAAAATGTTGAAGTTCCAGATGAAGTTGAAATTCTCCTGTCAGTTGGGTGAACTTGACTGTGGTTTTGTATCTTCTATTTAGCCATGTGACTGTTGCTTTTAGATGCCTACACCAGCGAGCCCTTGTGACCTTTGTACTGTGACGTTTGTGTCATAAAATAATGTTCTGCTATTCCGCTTTCTTAAAAAAAAAAAGTGTCATATTAAAAATACACTGTAAAGATACCTGGAGAAAGGGAAGTCTGATGCCCCGTCGAAGTCAGTGCTGTCTTTGATTAAAGGTGATGGATTTAATTTTCTTGTCACTCAGATCTTATAATGCACCTGCACAGGGAGGCACGTGTTGTCATGAAGCTTAAGATCTCCTCCTCGGCAGCATGTCGAGTGACGTGTGCAGCTCTTGCAGCACGAGGTGTGAAGGTAACATGTGGCTTACTGCATAAGCCTTCTTTTAATTGTAGAAAATGCATCTTCCAAAATGCCAGGTGGAAGGGAATCAGTGGGAATTCCTGTGTAGAAATGAGGAACTGTAGAGAGTAAAAATTGGCCAGGTGTCTGTGTTTGGTAGGGCATTGTGTGTGCCACATCTGGTGCCAGGATGACTGCTCTGCCGAAATGATAAGTTGTGGGAGGTTGAGCTGTCAGGTGAGCCACGGATCAGGAACTCTCAGGGCAGTTTCGTGGATGTGAAAGACACTGGCATGTGCGGTGTGATTCTGGCTAGCAGGGCCTGAATTAGCATCTCTTGGCCGTAGGCTGACATGCAGGACTCACAGCAGGCTATACATGATGTGTGAGGAAGTGGGCTGGTCCATCAAATACAGAATGACAAAATAATTTGTCATCTCACCTGTCCTTGTGATTTTTTTTATATCTAGGTCTTCATTCTGGCATTACTCAACAATTTGTTTCTTTTCTTGTCAGGTAGTTAAAAATGAATTATGCTCTTAATATTTTCATTTTTTTTCTAAACTATTTTACTTAGAACCTTCAGGATTAGTATTTACAGGAAAAGAAAAAAACGCATCAGGCTTAGTAGCCGTCACTAATCCTTTGCACTGGATTGCAGTTTGGGATCGGTGGGTTTGGCAAAAGCTGACTATAGACACTTCCTTCAAGAACGTGATATAGAAGGCATTCAACTATGCACCTTTCCCCTCAGCGGGCAGTTGTCTCTTTGAATACCTGCCATGGGTTCACACTGAAATATCTGTTTCAGAGAGTGAAATCTCAATCTGTACTCCAGGTGCTCTTTCATTCCACATCCTCTTTTCCTCCCTGTGTACAGTATTAATTTATTTCTTGTGACTATATTTAGTATATTAAAAAATATTTTACTGTTTTGTGTGTGTGCTTGTGCACATGCTGTACTACACACATGAGTGTTTTTTTGTTGAAGTTTTCTCACAAGTGGATTCCCATATGGTCTCTGTTAGTCACAGCTAATTAGTGAGGCCGGCAAATGAAGACTACATTGGAATTCACATTCCTGCCCTTCTCTCTCAGTGCTAAAGAATAAAACAAAAAACTTGTAGACAAGTCCAGGCTCTCTGTGGTCTCCAAAGAGCTCCTGTGAGATCATAGATGGGGTTTCATATTTCAGGTTTAACTACAGTATAATAGCTACAGTCTTATTTGCAGGAGAAATGCAAGTGGGGAAAGAATCAGTAATTGATAGTGAAAAGTTCAGCCTATGTGCTGTGTGTTTGTTTTTTTAAAGCAGCTGAATATTTAGCCAAAACATTTTTTAGCTTTTAGCTGGAGCCCTGAGAATTACAGCAATCTGGATATGTTAAAACCCAGGAACATTACTGTAAGGGAGAAGTTGGTATCTAATCTAGCTGTGTTTCAGAAAGTTGAACTAGGGAACAGCAAAAACACTTGTGATTTAGGTAAAGTTAAGGCACATGCTTCAGTGTTAATACAGTTACATTTAAGCCTCCTCTGAGGATCACTGGCCTTATTTTATAGCATAAGATTTTATTTTGAAAGATATTTCGGTGAATTCAGAAGGAAGCCAACAGTAGGAGCTGAATTTTATTCATCATGTTTATGCAACCTATACTTAGATAAAATGTTTGATACTGAATTTTTGTTTTCCTCAATTTTGGTAGCATTATCCAGTATTCAGAACATTTAATAAGTTGAAGGGATCCCGTGTACGTGTAGTGCCAGTTCTGTGGGGCTGCACAGAAGAATGGTATGCTTATTATTTGTTACTGAAGCACCAGTGACCTTACTGCACCTATTAATAGAGCCTTTTGCTTTCACATACTGATGGTTGTCAGGAATTTAGAATATACACAGCTCTGGGTTAAGTCTTCATTGCACATATTGTCTCCCATGACGAAAATACTGTAATTGGAGAAGAAAAAAAGAAAAAGATGTGTTCTCACTTACATGTTTTCACTTAATGTCTACTTGCGGCTGCACGTATGCATGACTTATAGGGTGCAGGAGACAGAGAAGACTAAAAACGAGGGCTAGAAAGGGAGTACACTACATAGCATTTTAAACAACCTAGCCTAACTCTCTTGCCCAGCTTCTTGAAAACACACACACACATGGATGGAAAGTGTTAAAAATATTACAATAACAAGTGTAAATATTATGTTATCTCTTTAGAAATGGTTGCTCTCTAGAGGTCATAGGTTATAAAGGCTTTATTATATTATACCTGTATCAAGAACTGCTCATTTTTGCTGTTAAGCACTGAAACAAAAATCTCTTAGTAAAAGTATTCCTATAAAACATACTAGTTTTCATCTCTATGTGTCTGTGTTAATGGACAAACAAATGTCTCAGAACAGTGCTCTGCTATGTTGGAGGGAACTGAGAACCTTTAACAGTAGGATCAAACTGTGTATGATCTAATGCCTCTAGGAGGCTCAAGAACTCAAGGCCAAGCCATATGAAAATGCTGTGATATTAGAACTACTGAAATGTCATGGTACAGACAGTGCTTACAATGACAGCATTATACAACTTTTCTGTTAAACTGTGATCTGTTAGATGCTTTCTGCTCTGTTTCCTGCCTGATTTTCCCTTTCCGTCCCCCCCTTTTTTTTTCCTCCCTCCTTTACTTCTACCCCCTCTTCCCCCCAGTTTCTTATGTTAGAACAATCCCAATCTTTGAAAACGACTATGGATTTAGACTGGTTTACTTTGGCTTTTCCTTTCCTCTGTTATGGATAATGCCCCAGGGGCTAATACTCTTGAAATACAGAGAGGAGAGGATCCTAACTGGAATTCAGACATACAGAGTAGTGTATGTATGTATTTGAACCAGTTTGTTTTGGAGACATCCTTTTCAGAAATGCTGCTTCTGAAGTGCAGAAATTATTTTAATTCATAAAATGAAAGAAGGGAAGTGATTTTTTGATTTAGAATGATATGGTTCTTGTCGTCTTTTCCCTGGAAGGACACCATGGTTTAATGGATGGGGCTTTAACCTACCCAGAGGTCAGTCTTTGCTGGACAAGTGGAACCTTATCCCTGAGGGTATTGATATACTCATGACACACGGACCTCCCCTTGGTAAGTTAAGTGAAAACTACGTGTGGTTTTTGCATAAGGGCTTTACTTTCAAAATAAGGAAAGCTGGTAATGCTATAAGGGGTATAATATTTGCATAGTGAAGTAACTCAAAACTGTGAATTAAAAGATCTGGCTGACAGAAGTCTAAGGTGTTGATTAGGCTTAGCAGATCTGCTGAACTTCCAGGTATTTTTAATTTTAACATTTTCTGTTTTAGTCAAGCCAGGGAAAACCAAACAGGGCGATTCCACAGCCATTAGACTCTGACATTTTATGTAAGAACCATATTCATCTTACAAACAGTTTCCAAGCCCATGTGATTTTTCAGAGATTGACTAAAACATTTTTCCTCTGCCATAGTGTATTTCTTTAAGGTTTTAGTATTTTAAAAACTACGTAATTTTTTCCCTTTAGAAATACTGTTAAATGTTTAACTATCTTATAATAAGTTTGTGAAGGAATAAAATTATGCCCTTCGATAATGTGTTCCTTACTCAAAACTAATGACAGATGAGTGCAAGTATATGTTTTTTCATGAGTTACTTGGAAGTTTTTTATTTATTTAGATTCTACTTGCCTTATAAGTAACTCCACTGATCCCCATATTACTTCTGTGACAACAAGTATATTTATTGTTTCACAGATATAATTTAAATGGGTCTAATTCCATTTTACCAATCCATTCACTCTCAGTTTGGGTTCATACAGAAATACTGTGATGCTGCAGACACTAATGTATGCTTTAATTGAATAAGTGTATGTCTTGATTTTGGTTGAGATTATTAAGTTCAGCTTCAAAACCTCATGTTTTCAACTACAGACACAGGTGAGGTGTTAGTATTGTGCCTAAAATCAGGATCTCAGCCTGCATGCTGATATTTACATACACACACAAACGTAAACATTTACAGGAGTAGAGCTCTTAACATTTTTATATATTGAATTATTTGTACTCTCCAAAATTTAGTCAAGTTCATGTCCTGACATGTTAACTTCGTGGGATGAACCTGGCATAAGGTTTAATTGATTTGAAGTTAGAAGAATGATTTCACAGGTAGATTGGTCCCTGATTTCCCTTATACTACTCTTCTTATTGCCCTTCTGCTCCTCTCCACATTAGGCCAGACGTCAGATTTCTGTAATAACTGATGTCAAGCTTTATGGATTTTTCTGTATTATCTGCAGAACTAAATGGCTTTTATTTTAAAGGTAGTCAATTAACACAACCCTGCTGAGAGCTATTTAGCTGTATTGCCTATTGCGGACTGAGGGCATGGAAATAGCCCCTCTGCTTACAGACCATCGTCCTTTTGACAACTGTGTTTTAAATCTTTGGGCTATCAGGAGAGGCAACAGCTGATCCTGCCCTGATATATTTTGTTTCTGGAGTATGTACCTAGCTCACTTGGGAAGCGGAATGCCAGGATAAAGGGAAGTTCTGCAGCAGCAGTTTGCAGGGTTTCAAGGTGGAAGATGAGTTTGAGCCTATAATTTAAAAACCAAATCACACAGAGAAAAATATTAATGCAAGGTAAGGTGGGAAGAGGGCAATCTTACAGAAGACAAGGTGACAGTGAGAAGTTTCTTAAAAGCCAGTGGGTGCTTTAATGGAGAGGTTACTACAAGAGATAATGTAATAAGCCTTCCGTAAATTATGACTTCCTGAAAGACTATGTGAAAATCTTACCTGAATAGAGAAAATTAAGAGTATTGATTACCTTTTGCCCTCAGGTTTTCGGGATTGGGTCCCAAAGGAGCTGCAGCGAGTTGGTTGTGTGGAACTGCTAAACACAGTGCAGAGACGAGTAAGGCCCAAGCTCCACGTCTTTGGTGGCATTCACGAAGGTAAGGAGCAAGGCTACTCCCCTCTGATCGGAGCCGCTCGGCAAAGGAAGAGCATTTTGATGGAGCATTCCAGTGTTCAGGGTGTGAATTGATAATGGCATATTGGACTGAAGCAGAGAGGGAATGGAGGGAGGCTACTGCATGCACAGCACTTTGCAAATTTATGCCAGAATTAAGACAGACTGCATCAGGAGTGTGTGCTACTTTTAGCCACCTACATCTTTCACTGGGCAAAGGTTGTTCTGTACAGGTTATTTGAAAGCAATTCAAATTTTGACAAACTTGTTCAGAGATTGCTAGCACTTGCTTGCCAAATTGAAAATTATTCCAAATGCTGGAGCCAAGAAATGTGTTAGAAGGAAAAAAAAAAAAAAATGGGAGACTTACTGTCTCATCTCACCTCCCTCCATATATAATGGAGGGCATCTTGAGTTAGAGGCCAGGAGGAGAGATTGCCACAGCTCGCTTTGCATACGTTTCTGGAAGCATTCGGTAACACGCTCCTTACTGTGTGTGGTGGGGTAGCTTCCAGCAGTCTCATTTTAGAACAGATGTCAGTTCCCCAGTGTCAGTTCCAAATTGGGCAGAATGTGAAACTTCAGAAAAAATAAGCTCAGTTTGTGCTAGTGGAAGGAAATGAAAGATTGAATATATTTTAGAAATACTTAAATATTTAATACAATTTTGCAGCTTTCATTTTGCTTAAGAGAAAAATACTTGGAGTTTTGCCTGAAAGAGAGCAAGACTTTGTGACCTTAGAACTCAAAATTATACATTAAGTGCTTTATATTTCCCCCCCGGAGGTTTCTCCATTGACTCTAATTAGGTTCTCCATAGGCTCACAGATTTGGAGAACTTTGTACAAGAAAAAGAAAAAAAAGCCCAGCTTTCTCAACTAGTATTGTTTTTTCCAAAACCCTCATGACTTCATGCAATGAACTTTATGTCTGCATTATAAAGATCTGTAAGTAAGGAGTTTATAATGGAAATAATGACACAACCTTAAGTACAAGGACGTGAATAGCAGCACTTCAGTGCATCCAGGAAAATATTATTTTGTATGAATATTAATCCTTTAGCTGGGTGTCTTGCTGTATTCACTTATTTATATCTAAATCATACAAATTGGCCATAGCTTTTGTAGGCGCATTGGATGCCAAAGCATTTAGCCTTAAAAGTGTCAAATTCATGGGTGAGAAAAGTATTTTAATGTACAGGATCCATATAAGAAGGTACTGGGGAACCATTTGCAGCCATGTTTGTATTTAAATCTCTTACAGAGAGAGACGCACATACTGAAAGAGAATGATCACATAAAACTAATCTTACAAGAATACCAAAAAAAAAAAATTCTGAATGCTGATCAGGCTCTTACGCTGATGACCAAGAAATGGTTCTCTTCATCAAGAAAGAAATAGCCAAATGTTTCTCTTAAAAACATTATCTTATGATAGGACAATTAATTCTCATCCAGCTTAAATGAGCATGCACTACGTTCTCATAAATCAGCGGATGTGATACACGCATATTGGTCATGCAGCTTTTCTTCTCAGCTTATAAGTAAAAACAAGGAGAGCAAGGTCTTTGCACTGTCAGATGATCTAAATCAAAATTGCCAGTTTAAATAGAGTAATACAAGCAAACAGTGCAGCAGTGCTGAAATGATTGTTCTTTGGTGGACACTGTGGGTAGCTGTATTTATTTGAGCTTTCAGACAGCAGTGATCTGTACTTTATCATAATGGTTTAAAAGAAAAACATCTTTTTCCTGTGGGTTGTTAGCAAAGGAAAGTTCTCTTCCCTCATGAAACTCTTAATAATAACAACAGGATTTGGTGCCACAGTTTTTCCTGGACTTTTCTGGACTCTTCACGAGCTTTCCGTGGATGTCAGCTGAAAACACCAGCAAAGATTTGCACAGAATTGGAGCCCTATCTCCTTGTCTTTCTTGAAGAAATGTTTCTGAGAAATGCCTTCTCCATAAATTCTGTGCTTTTATTATCATTCTTTTTCTTCCATCCTGGAGTTAACTATGACTCACTTCATGGGCTACTATGCTATGCTCCCCCTGCCCAGACTTGTTGAAGTAAACAGCCCTTTTTCTTCTCCCATCCTATTTCTGATGGCAAGTAGGAGAAAAGGCAGCAGCTAGAGCAGAAATGGCCTTACAGCGACTTACATTTGCTCTGAGTGAGAAAGGCTCATCAGAAGTTTAGGTTGAGAACAGGCTTCATCATCCTGAAATTGAGTCCTTGGTGCTATTGGAGAGGCCAATTCTTGGCCTGTTGGAAAAGCTTCTGATAGTAACCCGTGATTGATATTCAATGCTGCTGCTTTTATTTGGGTAGGAGTTGTCTTTAACAATAAAAAGCAGTCATCTATTTAACTTCATCCATTTTTCTGTCTGGGCTGTAATGTCAGTCAGGTAATGAAAGGCCAAACTACAAGTAACTAATTACATAATTACAAAAGGCACATGTGTGATTTTGTCTCTTTTTGCTTTATCCAGTTGCAGTAGAGGACTATCTGCATCCATTTATTCTAGGTTCAAATACAGTATATTGTATTTTTTCAAACAGGTCTTTCTCTCAGCTTTCAGCATGTCATTTTGAAGGGATTAATTTAATTTTATTCCAAAGCATTGATCCCACAACAAGTTTCCAGTGCAGCTGCCCAGGGGCAGCATCGTTTGTTTATTTTACAGTAAATGTGACATTTTCTCCCTACAGGTTATGGCATTATGACAGACGGTTACACAACGTACATCAATGCCTCAACATGTACAGTCAGCTTTCAACCAACCAACCCGCCAATTATATTTGACCTTCCAACCCCACAAGGATCATGAAGCACCACTGCACATTTGGAACTGGGAAGGTCTATAAACTGCCATTTTCTAATTATAAAACTTGCATTCTCTTACCTGTTTATTTCAAAATTATGTAGGGGCATTGTTTGAGGGTCTGGGGAGGGTGTGGTGTTGTTTTGTTTTGTTTTGTTTTTTGTAAATTACTGGTACAAAAGAAAAACGGGAAGAAGTTAGAGGTTGTGCTTTTTGGAAATGCAGCATTCATTTATAATTGATAAAGCATTGTGGATTTGTAAAATGAATTTTGTTTTTCAATAACTTGCCATTGTAAATTGTTATAGTATTCTCAAAAGGACAGCCAAGCTTTCTTTTAATAATTGAGAGACCTTATTTTAATATTATATTTTAAGCTAAAAAATAAGCAGCGTTTAAAAACACCCAAATTTGCACAACTTGTTATTGTCGGGGTTTTTCAAGTGTCTTTGTTTTCCCTAGGTCTAAATGTTAGCTTTTCATCTCTCCATTTATATCAAACTTTCTTAGTAGCACAAACATGATTTAGGGGTCTATTTACCTCTTGATATGTGTGCATGTACTTAAAATTCTTCCTGTTAACAGTAATATGCAGCAAGGGGAGAATAAACTTCTTAGCTGTTTGTCTACTTTTATATGTTAAAGACTTGATAGCCGCAGCCTGTATGTCATAGCTACTTTTTTTTTTTTCCTTTTTTTTAAATTATTTTAGCTTTAAAAACTGGGGATGAAAGCTGCAAAGAGCAGGTATTTCACACAGTAAAAAAAAATGTAAATGCGGACTCCTTTTAAATATGAATTTATATATATATGTATTTTTTGTGCATTATAACTAAACTGGGAATTTAATATTGCCAGTATAGCATTTGCAAAACTATGCTGTACAGCACATCTAAATTATGAAGGATGTGACACATTTTCCAAGTGCTCAAGGCCTTCAAGAGCCTGAGTTAAATCTTTGTTGTAGTTCAGACATGTATAGAGTCAAATGGATACAATCAAGCCTAGCTGAAATAAGGCTTAGTTGTCCTTTATATTTAAATATTCTTCTTGTCTTACTTCCTTTTCTTATTTTGCACTGTATGTAAATGCAATCTTGCTAGCACAAATATTGTTGCAAATAGTTATTTCTGTTCCACCACTGTAAATGCTATTGAGCTTTGTTCTGTTTTATGTTACCTTGTTAATGGAATTTAGAAAAGCAGTTGTTTCTTTAAATTTATTGTGATATTATATCTAGCGGCCTTTATATGCAAATAAAATTGCAAGATTTTTAAATATGTGGTTTAAGGGAATTTTGCTTTTTTCTATGGCATTAACAATATGAGAAGGGAGGGTAGCAAAAAGAAACCTCTTTTCTAATTCTTATTAAGTTTTTATTGCTTACCATTCAAGGGATGTCAGTTGGGTCGATAAAGCACTCAAGTCTTTTCCTTCCGCTTTTCTGCCATCTATCTTTCCATTCCTTTCAGAGAGAAGAGGTCTTTAGATGTTAAAATTCAGTGCAGCCAAGTTTGTGCATTTATGCCTCGTAGGGTACTGTTCAAGAGGATGTGAGAAAAAATTGATTAGGAGCAACCTTTGTACTTCCTTAATTGTTCATTAGTACTGAGCTACAAGTGCTTTATGCTCATCCACTGTAGGTTAAGAAATTAGTAATCATAGATGAAATACATCACATTTTATTTGGTTCTATTATCAATTCTGTGGCTAAAGAGAATCCACTACTGGCAAGAAAATGGCACATGGTTACAGTCCAGTGTTTAATAACAGTAATTCCCTTAAAAAAAATCAAAACAAAAAACCTTACGGCCTTATATATGGCTTTTATCTACAGATCTACAGAAACACAGAAAGATCTACATTGCCATGAAATCAGTGTTTTCATGGATCTATACTAACATGAAACAAAAACTCAAGAGCCCCAACTTGTACCCCTTTATCTTAGCAAGTTGTAAATTTTCTTGATAATACTGAAATGTCATTGTTATGCTATACTGATTTTTTTTATAACATATAAAAAATGCCACATAATGGGAAATATTTTTAAAATTAGCTCAGCCATTACAATATATTACAGAATCATCCTCCTGTAAAAATTCCATATTTTTCTATATTTTTGAGAATTCTTAACTCTCTTTCCTACTATAAAGATGCATTTCTAATGTAAAACCTGTTGGCTTACTGCTGTATGCTTGAGAAAATCAGACATCTTAAATTAAACTTACTTGAAATGAAAATGAGATACTGATTCTATTTTGATACAAAGAATACAGATATGAACAAAACATTAAGAACTTTGAACAGAGTTCTAAGGAGGTAAGTTAGCGGTCTGCTGCGTATGCATTTTGATGTATAGCAGAGCAAGCTTTGCATTCTTGTTTTGTTTTGGTTTTGTACTGTTTAGAGGTCTTGAAATGTTTTAACACGGCTTTGCTTGCTGTCAGAGGTGGTTACTTTTCCTTTGCCAGATGTCAGCTGTATCTGACAAGTAGTGCAAGCCACACGCGGTACGATTCGAAGAACTTTGATTTCACAGCGAGACAAAACCATGGTGAATCTGCTGCTTCTCAAGGATCTTTCCCTGCTAAAATTGCTCAGTATTTGTATGCAGAGTAAGCCCCAGATAATAATTCTTTCTCTGGCGTCTGCTCCAAGCCCACTGAACTCACTGGGAATCTTTCTATTGACTTCAGTTGGCTTTGGATCAGACACCTGGCATCTGGATCGTGTTTCTGTCTATTACTCATCCTTTAGGCTGGAGGAGATGGTTCCTGGTTAACATGCACAAACTCTTGGCAGGAAGAAGGCCCTACCTATTGTAAGTGCTGAATCTTTCCAAGTGATTGATTAACAGTAGTGTAGTCGATTAACCTTTCTTCTTCCGAGAGCAGCTTTCATCTAGTCGTCTCGATAAGGCTGAAAGCAGTCAAGGCCTTTATCAAGGGAGGACTGCAGAACAGAATGTTCCTCAGAAGTGATTGGTTCCCAATTCTCTGTGCATACTCAATTTAGTGAATTCAGCAGACCTTGAGGTCAAGCATTTATTAGGCTAAGAGACTGTCAAATCAATCTGGTCTACTGCAGGCAAGTTCTACCAGGAGAATGGGTTTTGCCAAGCTGGTGTCTAAGAAATAGATTGATGACTAACTCCTGGTTGAAACTGCCTTTCTCTTTTCCATTTTCCATGAATCAGATTTTTTTCCTCTCACTGACACCAATATTTTCTCCCTAGACAAATTTTATTAAGGAAACTCCTGGAAATCATCCATAATTTAGGTCACAGGGAGACTTCTAGACTCTGCAGTCCTTCCATATGGGTGCTAAATTTACCCAAGGGCTTTTCCTGAGACCTTACTTTGACCACATCTCACTGAATTATACTCCTGGATTTTTTCCTTTTTTTTTTTTTTTTTTTTTTTTTCGTATTTACTCGCTTTACAATCACTTTTTTCCCTACCTGACATTATAAAGTTCTTTTTATAAAAAGAAAAATGCAGTATTTGGATACAAGAAGGCTGCAACAATCTTCCTTTATTTTGAGCTATAGATCCTAGCATCCTACATTTGCAAAAAAAAACATAAATACAGCGGTACTGATGCTAATTTACATTCCCCTGAGACTCAGATAAAATTGCTTTATGATTTAGGCTTGCACAACCATTTAGCCAGCTGTTAATCCTCATAGGAGCCAGACCGTATGCATGCTTTTGCCACGTCCCAGCCACCAAAGAACTATGTGACCTACAGGAGCACCAAGAAGAGGATTCTGAGAAAGCAGTGTGGTCTAGACGCAACATCAAAGACTAAAGGTGAGTTTAAACATTTTTCAATTTCATCATGAGAAAATGCAAGTGAAATCAGAGTGAGTTTTAGTGTACTGAATCTGTTTTCAGTCAAAGATTTTATTTTTCTCCATCTCACATTTCTATTTCACCCATTTAATGGGCAAATTTTAAGTTTTTAGCAAAAAACTGATGCAAGTTTATACACAAACCTTCTCGGTGTTCACTGTACTGAGTATTTTAGTGAAATATTTTTACTGTCAGCAGAGAGTCACTCTGCAGTTGGGGGAAAGAGAAGAACATTTTTTGTTGTTTTTGTTACATGATCATATAGATAGTATTGCCCAAAGTCAGCATAGATCTGATTAGCCTATATGACCACACTATACAGCTGAATCCTAAAGGAACAGGATCATGAAAAGGAGAGGAGAAGGAGGAGTGCCCAAGTACACAAGAGAACTCACAATGCTAGAAACTGAACCTGCATCTCCTAGCTCTTTAATTACAATTTCCCATTTTGTACACTTGTTCTGCAAATGAGTGGAGCAACTAATTCCTTTCTATCCCCCAAAACAGCTGACATGAAAATCAGCCCTAGAACCTAGAACAGACTGGCTCATGATAGGTGATAATTTCAGCTAGACTGAGAACAATTCCTGCATTTTTAATTAGGTTAAAATAGAGTGAGATAAACAGATAAAATCAGACTCTTTCAGTAAAAGAACAAGCAAGCTGTATTACAGATACACCTTTATCAATCCTCTTAAAGTGTTCAAATATTTTTTATTCATCAAGCAAACACTTAGTTGTGATCTTTAGAGAGGTTGAACTAGCACAGATTCTTTAAAAGCCCTGAAGGTGGTACAAAATCTTCCTTCATGTTACTGTGAGATACAGTCTGCAGCTCTATCAGTAACACCATGCCATTATTGGCTTGGTGTTACGAGGTTCATAGAGAATTGTGGAGACAGCATATTTGACCATTGTATTGACACTACAAGACATCTGTCTGAAGCCCAGCTCGGACTGTGAGAGTAGCAATTCCTAAGACAAGCTAAACTGTGTTGACTAGGATCTTTTAATCAACAGAGCAACTTCAAACAGAAAGTATATGAATTTACTGTAGACTTAAACTACAAAATACATAAACTTATTCATACCTGATCATACTAGATACACAAAATGAGTTTAAAAATGAAATTCAGGTGGTTTATGTTCAGTTTGATTCATGTTTCTATTAAGGAAAGGGCTACATTTTTACGTATGTTAAGCTTACCAGGAACATCTGAAAAATCTCTTTGGTGGCACTTTAATCCATCACTTTATCAATATAGCAATTTGTAAATGATGCCATTTTTGCACTGATGGACTGTAAGTCAATTCATCCATCCACTACAAAGGTGGCTGTATTGGGCACTCCACATTGCTCATTATGATGCACACATTTTAACTGAACACATTTAAATGTTGTATTGAACATAATTAAATGGTGAAACAAAAAAGCAAGTAAATACATTTATTTTCCTCACTATAGTAGCCTGGATTTATTCTATGTTCCATCTTTAAACAAGCTAGCTATGGGGCTAAATGAATGCAGGTCCTGGCCCTTTAAGGGCCATCCATTTTCAGTGGCTGGCTGGCTTTTTGCCAGTTCAGAAACTGGAGCATGAGACATTTGAACTCTTTTGAAAACTGTCATTTCTCCAACTGCCAAGAACTGTGTTGTTAATCAAGAATAACACTGGAGATGTACTGGATTCTTTACATGTGCAGGTCTCTAGGGTTGAAATTTATTTTAAGCGTGTGCTTATTTTTAGAGTTTCTTGCTGTTGTTGTCAAACCTATGCTAAAGCAATTATTGTCTGTGAGGGTCACGAAAAGTTCAGTATTACTGAAAAACTACAGTGCTGGTATGAATTGCTGAGCAGCCTGGGCTGAGTCCCTCGTTTAAAGAAACAGAGCACTTCATTTTTGAGAAGCAGGTTTGAAACCTTTCCTTTAATAACAAAAGGAAAAAATGCCAACTCACTCCAAATAACGAACCCTCTCCCCAGCTACAAACCCTGTCCAGTACTATGGCAAGAGCTCCCTTTTTATTTGACTGGCAATTTGGGGGTATCTAGGAACAATCCTGTGTTACATTTCAGAGCAGCTCATTGAGACAAGTTGCATTTTTGCAGACTTTCTGAACTGTGTAAACCAAGATAGGGACAAGTTACCATTATTAATAAATGAAAGCCAAACCAAGAACAGACCCGAATTGCCTAAGGTACTACTTCAAATAAGCCTTTCCCAACTTGATCAGCTGCCAGCCTTAAACAGCTTCATTTCTTTCCATCCAAAGTAGGTATGAAGTTATGCTGTTCCAATGCATATGCTACTACTCTGTGAAAGTGAGCACCATCCAGGGAAGGACCCGCTGACTTCAGACATCTTAATCTCAACTTTTTTTTTTTAAATTGGTATAAAGTCTTTCATTAATAACACCATTTTTTAAATTTAGACAAGAGACTAAACTTTCTGCTTTGCCTCTTGACTGGAGCATTACTAAGTAACACAAGTTAACTGTTCCTGCATTTTAAAGCTGTAATACAGAAAGTCTACAAATGTTGATGAAGAGAGTTGCCTGGAATAAAAAGAAAGTGTGAATGGTCACAGTGGCGTTTCTGGACTGCTCGTTCAAGGGAAAGACAAGGGCTTCAAGGAGATGCAACACAGGCCTCCTTTGTAGGACTCAGGAGCATTAGTAGTGTAGTCCTTGTGCATTCTATACATGGGTGAAAACATGGTAGTGTTTTGTACACTGACAAGCACCCACAGGAAAAAAGGCAACTGGAATTACAAGATTTGTATGTGCACCGACAACTACATGCTGACTTGGAGGATTGTTTTCATTATGCCCAACTAAGGTGCATTTTCCATAACGGGGCTTGTTAAATTAGCAGAGAGAATTGCTTATATATTTGGTATACTTTATTTTATGATCACCATCCTCATATTTAATAATTGACAGTATATGTGGTCATGTATAAGTGCAGCAGAACCAAACCATTTCCTCGTGGAGAGGCTGATGCCTTCAGGAAAGGGTCAGTCTATTGCCTTTGAGGGTGCTGTCAGTATAAATAATTATCATGAACTTCAACTTCAAGCAATCAAACATCATTCTATTGAAGGAGTCCTATTAAATGCTTATGTTGTTCTTAATTTGATCGAGTGCAGTCAATTCCTAAGGGAAAAAGAGACTGAGGGGAAAAAAAATCAATATACCATTGCAAAGGAAGCTGAGGTATTTTGGTCATGTCTACCATAGGAAGCGCAGCCATCTGAGGAAGCAGATTTTGTCTCAGCCATACCAAAGCAAAAGACCAGTAAAGCTTGCTATACAAAACCTTCTCATGACAAGCTCTGAAACTACTAGGTACAGATGACAAGTTTCTAGATGTAAGTCAGCAGAGATAAGTTAGACTTTAAACAGCGTTTCTTTTCAAGCCCCACTGAGACAGTGTTAAGCTCCTCTTCTGGACTTCGCAATTCCTCATTGCTCTTATCTAGCTAGTTAGCATGGTCCAGGCTGCCATCCTGATACTTCTCCAGCGCTTGCTGCGAGCTGCAGGCGTGCTGCTGGGATAACCATGCTGCTGCACTTCTCCTGTCTTTAACAACAGAAGCTTGAATGCACCTTCTGCTCCCTTTCCATTTAAAGTCAGTAGCTTTGCAAGTCTAAACATGCTGTCAGTTTGATTCTTTTTTTCCTCTCTCTAATCTCCAGTCATCACTTTCTCTAGAGGAGATACTCAAATAGTGAACATTAAAAGGTAAAGATCCTAGGTTTGTGGTTAAAATGAAGAATCACAATCTATCCCACTAGATCAACCTTTAACATATTCATAATGTTCAGTCTTACTTAACTATGCTACCTGGACCTGTGTCACTCCCTTCCTGCAAAAGAAAATTCCTCTCTATCTGCCTTATATATGCTGCTCTGTGAACTTTTGCTACAGTAACTGTTGAAAACTGTTTTTAGAAGACATTGACAGGTTGAATAATGGGCACAAATGTGTTTTTTCTCATAGATGTACAGTCATCCTCCATTCTTCTGTAGTTACAAAAAGATTTTACCTCTAAACAAGAAAAACAAATCTCCAAAGTTTGAGGTAAGCAGATTTTTTGGTCAAATGTTTTGATAGTAGGACTGTAGATAAAAAATGGATAAAGTCAAAGCCATTTAAAAATAAAATCTGTTCTCATTTGAAAGTTCATTGTACCCACCCACTTACAGGAATGGGGAGTGCATGTGTATATTGGGCTTCTCTGCTCAGACCTACATTTTTCCATCAATCTGCATTTCAGTAGCTAAAAGAAGCCACTTCTGAATTGTGCCTCAGACTAAACTGATTTTATGGCAGAGATATTGCAAATGGCACAGATAGAGAGTATACAAAATGATCAAATAGTATTCGCCCTTCTTCATCTGTGGGTAAATATTAGAAAATAAGGCCTAACTCAGAACAGGAATATCAAAACTCCTATGCTTTCAAGGTGGCTTCAGGGGACAAAAGATGACTTATTCCTCTGAGCTAAATAACGCAAACAAGCTTTCACACCATTTTAGTCTCTCTTCTACAGTGAATTCAGAGTGCATTCTCAAATCTGCAAAGATAGCAAATCCACATTTTCCTTTGCCTGTTCAAAAACACTCCCCCAAAGTACACAACTTCAAGTTTGTTCTAAACAGGCACCTTTTTGTATAGAACAAGATGGCTTTTGACTGACTGACATGGCAGGTGCCTCAGGAACCAAGATAATTCTGCATTTCAACTGATTGTTGTCAGTACTAAAGCCTATTATCCAGGGTAATAAAGTTTAAGATTAAGGGGATTCTGTGTGTTTGTGTTATTCTTCACAAAGCTTATCTTCTAATAGAGCAGCTGCTTTATTATACTTTACCCACCCCTTCCCATTGTAAAGAAAAGCCACATGCACAAATGGGAACACACTGAGACAGGCCTTGGCTACCAGCTGGGACTATCATATCATCCTCAGCCTCCATCTGGGAGTATTAAGTTACCGTCAGTTGCCAGCTGGGAACATAACATCTTCCACCTTGCCCAACAAAGCACATCACATTATTCTCAGGCTTCTGCCAAGAACATAAACTAGTTATGTTCCCCCTCTTCCTCTTTGTGTCTTGGGTACCCCATATTCAAACACTTAGACGCTGCTAGCCCACAAGAAATGCCCACTTCATACTAGAGATGCAAGTACTCATATGATGAAGTCTTCTGATTCTGCTCCCTGACATACGCCCTTGAAAAAAAAATGTAAAATTTCTGTAGCAGAAAATACTCAAATGAAACTGCCAACCATTCATCAGTGTGAGAATTTATGGATGCCTCGCCCTCAAGTCTTAAACCTTGCATTCACCGAAGGCCACAATATTCAGATATTATTGCCACATATCTTATACCAACCAGCATATCAACTAACCTCTGGATGGGGGAGGTAAAGCAAGGCACTCAGTCCCCCATTTTTTCCTGTCTAGAATATATTCTAGATGCATTTTAAGAAATATGATCTGCCATAAAGCATTCTGCCTTGCTCACAGAGCACACAGGAGCATTAAAATAACATTAGCATTTCACTTTCAATTCAAAGGTCTTAAAGTGTGCAAGGGGGACACAGACTGGAGAAGTAGGCAACAGAAACCTTACAAAATTGAGCAAGGACATATGCAAAGGACTAACGCCTGGACACAGTGCAGGCTGGAGCCTGTCTGGCTGTGGGGGCAGCTCTGCTGCCATGGAGAGCAGAGCAGACAGGAGCCAGCAGTGTGGATGGCGGCACAGAAGGCCCAGCATCCGGGGAAGAGGGACCTCAGAGGAGGATGTTCATCTGGGGACCTCATGTCACTTCTCTGCCCAGCTGGACACTGGGGAAAGTTTTCCCTTTCCATTCCCTTCTCAGGAAGCTGGGCTAGATAAACTGCCAAGGTCCCCTTCAACCGGAATTAGTCTAAGAAATATAAATTTGCCCTTTTTTTTTTTGCCTTTTTTTTTTCTCAAAACAGAGAATTAAATTGTATTTTTTCCTCTAAACATTTCTGATATGGGGGGGTGGGGGGGGAAGAGGAGTGGCACTTCAGACATCTTTGGTCATTTCAAAGATGAAAGCTTGTCGAACACCTACAAATCCTACTGCTGACCCTGTTCAACATACCAAAAAATTGAAATGAAGGTAAATATGCTTAAAGGAGAATTAGACCACTCGTCTTCCCCCATCAATTAGTAGAACCAGGTCATTTGTTGAGGAAAGACAGCCTGTTTTAATAGCCCTATATGCAAACACCTCTTGCAAGTGCCAGAACTCCAACTCCCTGCATGCTAGTAGGAACAGAGACTCTTACCCTGCTTTACACTTGCCACCTGACAAACAAACTTGCCCTTGCAGTTGATTATTTACATTTACAAGCAAGAAAGATCTGTGTCCATTTTACCAGCAGACATGAGAAAAGATTTTACAACATGGTGACTATGCATTAACAATCCCATTTTTTTTTGGTCATAAGATCCTTTTAACTATGTGTGATGTCATACTCAAACTAGGAATTTAAATTTTCCTCCTAAAATATAATTTAAATAATATTTAAGCCCAGGTGACTTATCCAGAAAATTTTTGGCAGAGTTGCAAATAGGATCTACGTTTTATTAATTTTAGTTCAGCGCTCTGAATTTCTTGTACGCGATCAAGACATGGTCATTAGACATGGTAATTTTTTTGTATACAACTTCCATGCTATTTAGTCCATAGAATAATTACACTTAGCTTACAAGTTGGAAAAGGTGTGTGTGGGGGGACTTCCTTGACCAAAAGCTCTACACCTGCTTCCCTCAGAACAGATTTTATCTGGCTTCAGTACTACCATCAGTTTTTGAAATAAGAGTGTCTTTAAACATCCCCTGATACTACACTAGAAGGAACGCAATGGCTTGTCAAGTTCAAGGTCCCTGACTTTAACTTAAAGGCACTCAGGATCAGAATTTAAGATTACTTATAGCTCCCAAATAAAAATTACTGTTGCCAGTTTTGGACCTTGGGGATGATGTTACCTACAACTGGGGGCTGAGACAAACCCAAAGTAAGAAACCACGTTGCCTTTGGGATTGATGAAGCAGTGCCAGAATAAACTGTCTTGAGGTTTAAGAAAAGCTTCAACTATCACCTATTTCTATCCTCATTTCAGACAGTCTTGTTATTGGCTTTAAGGAACTTTAGGGAACAGGTTGGGGGAAAAAATAAAATTGCAATTTTGAGAAGAACTTTTTATTTCCTCTAAGCGTATTAGTGTTTTCTTTGTCACAAAAGGTCATCAGTACATGTGTCCTAAACTCCAGAATGAGACAGGCCTTCACTGTAAAATGCATAATACTTGAATGGGCTGAGAGCTCTACAGGTGTCTTGAGCAGGTACCAATCATTTATTTGGAAAACAGAAAGGAAGAGTGGCAACTGAGAGCCAGTGCATTCTGCACTGACCAGAAGACTTGGGTCCTTGTCCTGTCCCAGAACACATGTAATAGCATCGCACTCTAACAGCATAGATAATAATCTGCATCTTGGTAGACAACCTCAGAGCCATACATAAAAACGACTGGGTAAGAATTAACCAAATGCCACCAAAAAAGGCCAAAAAAAAAAAAAAACACAGAAATTTTCCCTTTAGTAATTCTCTTTCAGAAAAGATCTAGCCAGTCTGACCAGTTTAGATCCAAGCACAGAGTGTACATATACTGTAGTGACAATACTACAATTCACACTCCTGTAAGATGCTTTATCATAAGGCAGCAGCGCTTAATTTAGCTCTTAATAAAAAGTGTCAGAAGATTAAGACCGAACTGAAAATTTCTACTGCTACCCTGGGATTTAGAGGTTATGTGGAAATCATTAATACAACCACAATTTGAACTCTTTTGATCACCAAGTATTAAATTCATCCGTAAGTACATAAATCCTAGGAAGCAGGAAAGCAGAGCTATGCAGCACACGGAGTCGCTTTTTTACTTGCTTTTCTCATCGTTATCACTGGCTGCAGTGTTTTTCAATCATCCCTTGAACTGTGTAAACAACAAATATTAGTGTTTTTGTTTTCTCTCCCCTTATAATCCTCTCCCCCTGCAAAAAAAAAAAGATGGCCAAAATTCTCTTTAGAAGCTCGGTTTTCTTATTTCAGATTCTCTCAGAGCATGCATTAAATTCCCAGGTGGCTTAGAATTAGCTCCCTAGGGCTCTCTGACATGCTTTTGTACCACTTCTAAGAGCAGAGAAGCAGATCTCATTTTGCCTCCTGCTCTTTGTAGCAAGAAGGCATTTCTCGAGTCCATTTAAATGATACTGATGATTCTAGACACATTTGCACTATCCCATATCTGTGATATCCCAGAAAGAGTCGAACCAATGCACTGCGTGAAAGGAAGGCGGGATAAATTTCATGGGTCAGTACAGGAATGTACCTCCTCATTCCCCAAGGGAATCTAGGTGTATTATAGATTCCTGTGTCAAATTTAGGCTGTATATTAAGGGAAACTCTGAGATCTGACACTCCTATTGCTACTTTCTGTCCGCACAGGTCTAGTTCAAACACAAAACAAAGCAAGTTCAACAGGACGGCATCAGTTCTGCTGGGAGGTTTTTGGCAATGTCAATCCCTTGTTTTTCACACTATTGTTTTGCCACTGTATATGGCCTTGAATTTTTTTCCTCAAATTTTTTTTCTTCTGATATTATTGAGTCCTCAGCAATGAGCTCTCTTCAGCTGGCACAGCTAACATAACAGGAGTTCTGATTGCACGTGCCACTAGTAAGTGGGTCTGGTTCTACATGTAGCAAACTTATCCCTTTGCTGCTGTGATAAAGAAGGTAGCTCTTTATTTATTTATTTATTTATGAATGAGTGATTTTAAATAAAATTGCTCTCGAAGACCTAGAGAACTCAAGCAAAATCTACACTGGAAGTAGTGAGTTAGCACTGCAGTCAGGGAATTCTAACAGCAATTTTTGGTTTTGTTGGTCTTAACAAATATTTCTATATTAGATATGCTAGTCTAGTTGCTCTTCCTATATGCTAGTTTAGTTGACCCTACTTTCCAACATCCATAGTTTTTAAGGCTATGGCCATGTTTTCATCTAAAAACAATTCTCATTAAAACACACTGATTAAAACACAGAGAAACAACTATTTTATTTTCTATTCTTTAGAATAGAAAATAGAAATAGAAAAGAATAGAAAAATATTCTTTATTCTTTTCTTCTCTTTAAAGAGTATTTAGGTAAACTCTTGTTCCACAATACTGTGTAATTGTTTCAGGTTCTTTTCAGACATTTTTTTGCCCTTAAATTGATTCAGATGAAACCTCTACTTAACCACTGTAGAAAAATTTTGTTTTTAAAGTGTCCCTCACAGCAGTGCTGACAGCTCAGGTTACATTGTAAGATCTCTTAGGAGGTGAAATGGTCTTAGTAATGCTTTCCACTTTCATTACTCAGCCAGCTTGTGGAGTCTATCAATTATACCAACATTGACAGTCTGGTGAATTAATTGGCACATGTGACAAGGACAGCTATTACCTCGTGTTGTTCTGACAGCTGGGTTTGATATCAGAAATTTGTCAACCTTCCCCTTCACATGAGCTGCTGGATGAACAGCTGTGTAGATCAAGCTAGGGCGTTTCAAGATTTTTTTTCTGTACAATCTCAATATCTGGTGATAACCTAAACCCTAAATATAAACACAGACATTCATAACATCAGTAAGCAAACAGCACACCAGACCTGTGCTATAAAACAATCCACTGTCTGGGCTGACATGGTGTTCAAGGAGTCAGAAAACTAATTTATTATCAGAAAAGTTAGCACCTTTCAGTAATGACTTTCTATGTGGCCTTCAAGTGCCAGTTTTACTTATTTGATAGAAGTATTTTATCTGAAGATTATTTGGCAAGATTTGAGTTGGCATTTCAATTAAATAGTTCTGGACATCGACTTAAGTTGGTAGGCAGCTATATTACTCTGCATATCGCCACTCTATTTTGAAATGGTCAGTTTCTGATACTTTTGCATTTTGCTTCTGTTTTTCTGTTTTACGATTGCTCATAAGAGATTTTCATGTGCCTTTTAAGAACAGATTAGAGAATTACTTAGAATTTTAACAGACAACAGTACTCCCCCAGACTGGGCAGCCTCACAGTCATAGCTTAGTCCTCAGTTCTGCCTTCTTCCAGAGAAAGCACCCCAGACAGTCCTAAATATGACAAAAGATCTTCCCTTTCTGATCTACAGCCGCTTATGAGTGAACTTCAGACATGTAAATTCATTAGGTCTAGAACTGAGCATCAGCTATACTCTAAAGTTAATTTGTCAACAATTATCATGTGTTAAAGCTATTAGAGAGTCAAGACTTCTAACTCTATAACATGAGAAGAAAAAAAAACAGTACTTCCTAAGTCTCTAGCTTGGCAAACAAGTACAAAGAGGTTAATTAGTTTTCCCTTGGCCATGTGGCAAATTGCCTGCATAACACAAAATGAATACAAATGCTTCTGGGTGGTACTTTAGGCAGAAATATTTTTTCTTAGAATAGACTGACATATATTTTTAAACAACCAATAATCTGGAGAGTAGTTTATTCAGCATTTTGCATCTTAAGAATGAATATACATTGGACCAAATCCACTGATAGACTAAGTACTCATCTGTCCAGCTGATGGCACTGTGAAAGCAACAATCTGTGTGTGATAGCTAGTCTCTATGGGCAACACTTGAGATTTTGCAGATCCCACGTTTTGGAAGATACAGCGCATTTAGCAGAGAATAGCCTAAAATGACCAGAAAGGAAAAGCTGAGCTTCTGTCTCAACCGTTTTCTTCAAAGACAGCTAAGTGTTTGTCTTCACTTAGTACACAGCTATAAATCCTTTCTCCCACAATTAAATTTCTTTCTTGAAATGCACACAGAAGAGGAGATGCTCTCCTCAATCCGTTAGTCAATAATCCATGAATTAATAGTGGATCTTGATAGGATATTAGCACAAGCTAGATATTGAAGTGCACAGCACTCTAAAAGATCTCAGCGAACCTTGGCTACGCCAAGAACATTTAGGCAGATTTATTGATAGGCACTTAAATTCCTAAGGAATTAAAGCACAGTGGCTAGGTGGCAACAGATCATATGGACTGGGGTCTCATTACTTCTCAGGCAGTTATATGCTTAGTTTTTTTATGGGCTTTCCCCGCCTAAGAAAGACTAAGTATAAGTAGTCTTGGTATCTGTGTTTCTTAATAGTAGTTGCATTTGTACAGAGGACCAAATGGATTTAAATATTGTCAAGACCATGATGTGATGAAGTACTGCCATTCTGAATAATGTTTGTCTAAAACTGTCAAAATGTCTAATGATGTCCACATTAGATGTGGAAACTACCGTTCTTTTAAAGACAACAGTGCAGCCAGGTTAACAGTAACAATTCAATCATCCAAACCTTGGTGAAAAAGATGTGTAAGAATTGTTACTACAGTGTTTGTAACTCTGCTAAGGAGAAAGGATTGTAATCAGTGTAGTCTTTTTTTATTTGAGCAGGCACGTGCTTAAAATCTTCTTATCAGGCAGTCCAAAAAAAGGAAAGTTAAAAATGTAAAGGTCTTGTAAGAATCTTGTAAGAAAACATGCTATCACAAGAAAAAATTGCCTCACAGGAGTTGGTTGTTCCACATCCGTGACAAGGGTACTCATATGTGTGTGAGGGTCTTGAAGGCTGAGCTGAAGCACTGCTTTCTGACAGCTGAACTAAACACTGTGATACCTTTGCATCTTTTCATACCTCCAAGGCAGTGAAACCTTCTACTTTATTCCCATAGTATAAAGAAATGGACTTCTAGCATCTCTAGTTCCCCATTTCAAAAATGTAAGAAGGGGTAATAATGTAAGGGAAGCAGCTTTTTTTTTCCTGCATGTACAAATTTGTTAAGTGTTAAACTAGGGTCACGCTGGAAATGTACAGGGGACAAAAGATACTACAATTTCTTGCAGGCATTTATATTGCAAGTTTGGTGATACAACTTCTGAATTAAAAGGATGATTTAAAAAGATTATTCAATTTGGGAGAAGAAAAGGTTGCAAAAATTAAATGCAGTTTAATGGTGAAACATTTCAGTTTTTGAGACACTACATTAAATTATGCAGCCATACATCAAACCAACTTTCAAGTCAAAGTGACCTTAAGGTAGATTGAAATAATCTAAGTTTATGAAATATTTGTTAGGGTATAAATGCATGTGATGGATTTTGTCGTTTTAAAAACTCGCCTTACTAAATTAAAAAAATGCAGCCTTGTAAGTGTTCAGCAAAAGAAGCACAAGAATAGATAACATTATTGGGATCACACTGAAGTGTTAAATTACTTGAGCCAAAACCATAGTAGTAGATTTTCTTCACAAAAATGACAGTGAAATAGACATAGGCTTTAAGATTACCTTTAAAATGTTTTACTGTAGATTCCAGACAGCTACCCAGCTTAAAAGGAAAAAAAAAAAAAAGAGAGAGAGAGAGAAAGGAAAAGAGAGAGCATAATTTCAAAACCCTTAGCTTATTTTAATTTATAGTCCCTGGAAAAAAAATAAGTGGATAGCCCAATCATTTATATGCCTGGGCAAAAGCAATACATCTATATAAAAGTACGGTGATATATTTCTGTTGCTAGTTTAATGTGCTGCTCTGTGCCCTACGTGTTCTGATTCATTGGAGAGCAGCAATCATGTCGACAGGAGCTGTTCTTCAGTTCCCATCAGCGACAACTAAAGGCCAATTCAAGGTTGTGGTGGGGTCATGAATCTAACACAGTCACTGATAGAACAATTTCCCTTCCACATGACACCGTCAGTAGAACACAGAGGGAATATACAGCAAGCACTGCAGCAGGTATGTCTTATTATTCGCATCCGTCCTCTCACCCCCTTCTTTTTCATTTTTAATTTTTGGCGATGGCCAGTGCCGCTAACAAGAAGCCTCTGGGGAATACAGAATCAGTCAGTGGAAAATAAGAAGGGGGAAACTTCTAACCCTTTAAGAAACCAGCATACTCCTGGCCTCTGTGCAGGGCAAATCAACAATAAATCTCAGTCTGAAATCTGGATGAACCCCAAGACAACATGAGATGTACATCCATGACTGTTGAAAATGAGAAGACATAACCAAATACTACATTGGTTTTACCTCTGGTATGGCATCCTTTGAGTTCATTAAAAAGTTATAGATAATCTTTCCAGGGGACTTGACACAGGCTTTTAATATGTCACCAAAAAAAAAAAAAAAAGAGAAGGGCCAACTCTTGCTATTGTTTCTGCCATACATGTCCTAGTGAGAGCAGATTTTGGACCACGTAGGTAATACTTCAGTGCCATACCACACTAGTCATCACTAGAGCATACAGATCTGACACATTAGTACAGTATATCCCAGGCCTAATAATTCTAACCACCAGGCATGGGGCTAATGTTGAGGAGTGACCACACTGCAGATAACAGAAATACTTAAGACAGTAAACTTTATGTTTGGAAAAATTACTTATAGTACTAAGTTTGCATACTGTACTGTTTTCTGCATTCCACATTAGGAGAAGCAGACCTGCAGAATGTGTATTTGCCTATTTTGTTAGAAAGGACTGCATAGCAGTAGATTTTATTTGCAATTAACGATTAACTGATGGAGTCCACTAGTTCAAAATCTATGAAATAATCGGACACAGCAAGATGTTGCATGTTTCTCAAGTCTAAAAAGCCAAAACCCTGCAATACAGAATGGTCTAAGCTTTTCTTATAACCAAATTTTCCTTGCTTTTGCATTCTGCTCAATCACATACTAATCTAAGCAAGTTGCAAAGGTCTCTGAAAAGACAGTAAGCTAACCTGACCTCTTTGTAGAGGCTGAAGTTCTCTTTCAATGCCTGAACACAGAGGCTGAATGAACTACAACCCTTTCTATTCACACAGATCCTGTCTTGACAGGGATATTTGGAGCTCAGCCAACCTGCAAGATTCAACTGGCTCTCCAACCAGCTTCCCCTTCTGATACAAATACATCACACACTATGTAAGAGAGAAGGGGAAGAGAGCTGCAGAAAAGTAACAGAAAACAGCTTACATGGAAGAATCAACACAAAAATGTCAGGTCTTTTCAAACATGCTAGCTAAACCTCAGGCAACACTGAGACCCCAGGATACCAAGTAATGTACTAACACATTCTGATGGTATTTCAGTGGCCTATACAATGTTAGCACATAGACTTCCAACTGTTTCCCTTGTGTGATTAGCATCTTGACCAGAATCTCAGTGGAGACAAAGATGAAGGACCTGACTCAAGAGACCTTTAAAGGTATGGGGAGCAGAAAATCTGCTCTTTTGCAATGGTTGTTTTCACATGCATTGTTATCACCTTTCTGCACCCACACTGACATCAAAATACAAGCCAGTCACTTTTCTTGATGTGGAAAATTCTTTAACAACACAAAAAGCAGCGTTGCCTTTGCCTGGATTTTAACAGGTCTATGAAACTCTAAATAATCTTTGCAGTTCTAGAGGGCATCCTTTCCACTCTGGGACACACTGGTAACACAAAAATCTGAAAAGTTATGAAGATTCTCTGTATGTTCTGGGCTATAAATATAAGGCTTCAGAGTCCAGAGCTGTCATGCAGTTACCAGGTACAAACACTAAAATCACAGTGTTTCTGGGAAATGCCTATGTTAAATTAACAAAAAGCTCAGCTATAAAAATATGGCTGTAATTTACAATTCCCTTTAACACAAGTTTGTTTCTACAGTTGTTGTAAATGAAGTTATTTACAATGATTGTCAAAAGTGGCACGGAAAATTGTAATTATGAATAATAAGGAGGGGTGTAGATGTAAGGAGAGAGGTTCTGTAATATTCATGCTGAAATGCAAGCTTCTCCAACAGTATCCCATCAAGACTATTACTCAGTAACTCTTCATTCTGGCTCAGACACAGTCAGCTGTACATATGTATTTTAACTTTTGCTTATACTGTTTCAGTTGATACTAATTGAGGGTCTAAAAATCTATTGTTCTCAGAAATATGTACTCTCATTTTTTCGCCTTTCATTGGATGAAATGTTTTGCTATATTGATTTTGCTTGCGTTAAAAATTCTTCTTTGGAAAGGAGAGCCTTGGATCTCATATTATTTTAGATCTGAGTTGGCAACTGAGTTAATATCAAAATGACATATACACACAAATCACATTTCCTATGTTACAAATAACTGCAGCAATGCAAATAATTTAATAATTTACAGTATGAGCTTAGTTCCTTTTTCTTTTTATGGAATTTCCACAAGCAGATTGCAATTTCTTCAAATCTATCCATTATCCAAATTCAGTCACCAAATTAAAATGTTTTCCTTCTAGATATCTTACATTTTGCTTCACATATGCAGGACTTGGCATTTGAAACAAATCGCTGGTTGCAACAGCGTAATTAAATCACATTATTTTCAGTTCCTCGGCTAGATCAAACTGTAAAACTTCTGGGAAAAACACAGTCCATGTGGACATAAAATTCAAGTTTCTACAAATATTATTGTCTGTGGCTGAATTTTATCTACATTTATTCAGATTAACAATCCAACTGCTCACATGTTTAGCAAATGATCATTAAAATGGTCAAAGTGCATTCACTCCCTTGATTCTTCATAAAGAAAGAAAATATTTTCTCTTTCCTTTACAAATTTCTAATCTTTTCTGATATACAGTTGTTTCTCCTCCTCACAGGTTCAGCAAAGGCCATTAACCCCAACAAAGGCCCGAGGACTCCTTTTAGACAATTTTGGGGCATTTCTTAGAAGTAAGCCAAAGCCATCAGTAAGGATTTGTGGGCCACAACTAAAACCAACAAAGAGGCAACCCAGACTATCAGAAGTAGAATAAGACATCTTCTCTCAATCCTCCTTCCTCCTGCTTTGTGTTTTCTTTTTGAATTTTTTTCTTAAAAGGACAAGTTAAAAATTACATACAAACTGCTTATAGAAAAATGTTTGAAAGGTATAAAAGAGTTTGTCACTTCTTCCTATTTGATTTTCAACTGAGTCAACTATCTAGATGTTCCTTTGACATTCAGAAATCTTCACCAGCATAGTAAGATAGAACTTCTTCCTACTGCCACTAAAGAGATAGGGTTCCACTATCCCAAAGTCTATTTACAGTATTATTGCAAAACTAAGCAGAAAAACAAATTGATCTGAAACAATCCCCTTAGGTGAATGACTTTTAAGCATAACTGCTCAACCTTGCTTTTTAACCAATGAACTATTTCAATAAATTCTACTTAGAAACTGGGGGGGGGGAGGGGGAAGAAAAATAATTAGAACTACCTTATTGCTATCACAGATCATATTGTAGTAGGAGCTCTGATATCAGGATCTTGAAAAGCTCTGCACAGACAAAAGACAGAGACCAGAAGGAGTCCTCACTACTGATAGCAGCTGAGACAATCACCAAAACTGCATGCAGCTGAATGCAATTTTTTAGCCTTTTTTAAAATCACTATGTGTTACACTGTGAGGTACATTGCCACCACCTGATCAACCCCAGGTAAATGAAAACCACTTTAATTTCACTGTTATCCTTTCTCCTGTATTTTTATTTAAAATAACTCAGAGAAGGAAGTTTAGAGACTTTGCAAATATAAAACATGAGGCTTTTATTTTTTGCCTGGTATTGCCAGCAATGGCAAGGCTTTGCCTAAAATTAGGGTTGTCTTTGCACTCAGAATGCAGAAAGGTGTGGAAACAAATTTGTTCTTTAAGGTTTTGCTGCTGCTAAGTGCCAAGCCTGCATGTTAGGTAAAGAAACTTAGTAGGCAGAAACAGACATCCAGAAGGAATAGATCAAGAAAGCAGGAAGTGAGTAAATCACTCCACAACAGAATCTAGTAATATTTTATACCCAACAAAAGAGATGAATTTCTATCCTCAGTTTTCTTATCTGCCAAAGAGTATGTCTAACAACAAGCATCCCTTCGACTCTTTCATTTCTTCCTTTTCTCTCCATAGTGATGCAACAGCGGTACTGAAGTTCTACCACCTCCTAACTTCACTAATAAAAGTTCTTGTTAGGCCCCCTGAATTTTTTACTTTCTGTGAGGAAGCACCATGACTGCTCCCACCTCTCTCCCCGTTTTGTTAGTAATTCTTGCTGGGGCACAGCTTGCAGTTCCAGCAATTAATGCTATGCTACTGCAACACTATCCCTGCAGCGGGACAAAAACATCAGCTCTGTATGCGTTGTGCGAAGAGGCAGAGCTAGACTAGACTATTTTCTGACTGGCTTTTTTTTTAAAGTCCATCACACACACACACAAAATTCTTTACTGCTACAAGAGGTCTGCCTGTTTGCAAAAAGAATTTGACATGTAGTGTGTACTTTGTTTTCACCTATCCACTTATGGCCATCACCCTTCTCTTGACTGAACTCAAGACTGAACTCAATTTTTTGGGGGGAACCCAGGTGACACTCAGTTATTGGCAGTTATTCCTGGGTGCAGGTGTGGAGTGTTAGAATGTGAGGTCAAATCAAGAGAGGACAAATGAACATGTCTGCGGTTGGACAAGACACTGTCAGGGACAAAGAAGTTAAAATAGATTATTTAATTTACTAGATTTATAATGATTTATTTAGTTAGCTAAAGATTGTTCTGGCCTATGTTGTAGTATAAATTTATTTATCTACTTGTTTGTTTAGTTGGTTAAAGTTTTTTTTCTAGCCTGTGCTGCAGCATTAGAATAAGATCTGTTCCTCTAAAATCTACTTACCTGGGTGCCCTGGCTGATGCTTCCATGCCTCCTCCGCACTGGAGAAAGACAAAAATCCACTGAAATCCTATTGGGGGGTTGAGGCTGAGCCTTGTATGATGGGATATCCCTTACTCACAGCATGTTCTGTGTAACTTGTACTCTTTACTGCTCCAATGAGGATAAGAGCATTTTGCTCTCCAAAAGCTGGAAACACTGTAGTTTGTATGTTTGCACTAATACAGAAGTGGCATCCATGCTAATGAAACATAGTCTGTTTTTTTTTTTTTTTCCTCCTATTCGTCAAATAATGGGTATTTGTGCTCTTCAGTTGACAGGTCTCCACACACACAAAAAAAAAATAGAAAAAAATAGAAAAATGATTTGGTAATAAACAGATTTTTTTTTTTTTTAAAAAAGAAAAGAATCTTGCAATAGCCGTATCAGTTAATAATAATTAAAAAAAAAAAAAAAGCCTCTGGCAAAGCTCAACTAGGAATCCGTTGGTATCTTAATAGATTGATATTCACAATACACCGTTACACCATTGCTAAGAAGTATCTATTGGAATAAATCAAATACTACTTTCAAAAGAGAAGAAAAATAAATACACGAAAATAAATGGTCTTACAGGATAGAACATTGCTAAAGCACAATTAGGAGCAGGAGAGAGATTTGTTTGACAATGCTCTGTTATGGCAATATAACTTTCAGCTGTCTACCAAAGCAATCACTGCATATGATCCAACTGTGTATGAAGCCTGTAGATTATTTTATAAAATAGAGCAAGAATTAAGTGTATGTGCCATCCTGGCAACTGTTGTTCAGGCAGAAGGCCTGCAAGATCTACAATGACAAACAGAGTTTAACAAAAAATAATTGTTATTACTTATGGCATTCATATAGCATATGAGGTGAGCTCCTGCCAAGAACAGTGGATGTACTGCAAATTGCTAAAGCGTAAGCCTTTACTATTTCATCTGAAAAGCAAGACCTGGGTGTGCAACCTTATTTAGTTGCCCTATCTTACAAACGCTGGATAGTCCAGCCACCTATGTCAGGAGGTGTTAGATACCTTTGATGCTCTGCTCCAAGTTGGTCAGGTCCTAACAGCAGCTGCTGGGTCACTAAACATATATGTGATCCAAACTCGACAGAAGACTTCATTCCGTGAAGGATTTCAGCCAATCTTATATTCAATGCCACTAAATGAATACAAGCATTATAACAGTGGTTTTCATTTGTACACTTATTAGAAAATGGTAAACTACTTCTGAAAAAGATCTGCATGCAGTTACTGAATGTTTCTCAGAAGCATATGAGAAAACAGGATCTGTAACAGATATTCTGTCTCTCAAAGAGCATGTTTTTTTTTTTTCCTAAATCTGTTTTGTCTTCTCTCCTACAGTGCTCTCTGCATTTTTTTGGAGACAGAATAGATTTAGAAAGTGGCTGCTAATCGATTTATAGTCTTTATGCTGGACATGACTTTTTATTAAAGAAAGCAGATACTCAATAGTGTTAACTAGTAATAGGAATTGACTTTTCACTAATTGCACAGAACCTGACATTAATACACTTTAATAGAAAATAGGCCTGTGCACTCCAGATCAATCCTGAAGTTTTTCCTGACTACATTACAGTCAAAGGATTCCAACAACAATGTGACTAAACAAGACTACTTATTTATTTATTATTTGTCCAATTATCGAGATAAGGACATATCTTCAGGGAATGAGAGAAACACCTTAACTTAGAAGCTCTCTATTTGTTCCACAGAGATAATTATTTTCTAGTGTCCTATTATAACCCATTTCCCTGTTTTGTGCTTAAAGAAATATTTTTCCTGCCTCAGGCAGAGTAGGGTGATTGAGATGGGGCTGAGAAAACAGCTGTCCTGCAGGCAGAATATATTCTTAATATATTCTCAATTCCTTGAATTAAGACTGATATTAGAAATAAACAGATATTATTATAGGCTTGCCTTACGTCCTAACATTGTTACATTTGTGTCATGAAACAAATTCTCTCTGTAGTCAGCTTCACCTTCTGGTTTCTCTTTAACTGAGCACAAGAAGATTAACAATTGTATTCTATAGAGCATCCTTGCCCTCCTAGGCCCTTTTCTACTACCCCACCTTTTCCTGAACTAGCTGCTTATTTGAAAAGTTCCAGCTTAGACAACAGTAGTCCCTACAAGATGATGTTGCAGGGTTCCCTTTTTGTCAGAATAATAAATAGCCACAAAAGTAATCCTCGAACAGAAAGCTTGGAGTTTGTTAAAAGCTTGTCAACATTATCTCAGGCTTCTTATCTCCCAGGGTCTAAGAAACCTTTAGTTCACAATCTGCAGTTTGCACTTAGTACAGCACAGGAATAGTACAGTGCAGTTACAGTGCTTAGTGCTTAGTACAGTGCAGTTACAAATCCTGTAGGAGAATTTTTCACCTAATCTGTCACTAGTTTTGAACATTTCATATTTATTTTTTTTCATATTATGTATTTTGCATTCAGTTTGCATGTCCTATCAGCCACCTCCTCGTTACAATAATTGAAAACACAGAGAAAATGGAATTAAGGCTTAGTCCTTACACCACTGAAACACTCACAGAGAATAAGAATATGTGTTCTTACAGCAAATAATGGTTTAAAGTGCAGCAAACCGGAGTCCTGGCTTCTTTTGGGCACTACTATCAGGCAGGTAAAGTAGGTAATAATAAATAAATGCTGTTTTACTTTATGCACTTAAATAAAACATATTGGAAAAAAACCTTAGTAATGGTTTATAACACAGAAGCCTTATACCAGCAGGCTGCCATGTAAAAAGGCAGATTTTTGTAGAGTGTAAGTCCATGGATCTTTTTCAAAGTTTGAAGCTAGTGAAAATCTATGTTTTTGCTGAAGAACCCCACCCCTGAAAAGGCGCCACAGGTCTGCCACTGCTTTATCCAACTAAATCTTTAAAAACTTTTAAAAAGGATGGAAATTCCACAGCTTCTCTTTGCAACCTATTCCACTGTTGCACTATCATTCTAGAGGGAAAAAAAAATTTCCTAATGTCCAGTCTGAACCTGCCAAGTATTACTTTGTGGTTGTTGCTCCTTATTATACAGACTGGCTCTATCAAGAAAAGCTTAGTGCCTTTATAGCTTCACCTTTATCACTGTTTTCAAACAGCTTCAGGCAGCTTTTGAAACTCCCCTTAGCTTTCTTGGTGCCCAACTAAACAACAGCCCACTTTCCATCACCATTCCTTATAGTGTTCTAGACACTGGAAATAGAACTGGAAACTGATAAAGGGTGAATTTATGCTGTTATTGATCAGTAATAGCCACCTATAACTGTCTTCTTTTCTTAGTATAGTAGTTTATAAACAAATATGCACTCAACTAGTAGTGCCATTTGGCTGCTTCCAGATATTTACAGATATGCAAAGTAACCTGCCCTGAAAGAGTATATTATTTAGTAAGACAGCACTTAGTGAAAGGGTAACCATTTATGATCATACCCTTGGCTTTGCACTCCTAGCAATTATCCTTTAGTTGCGTTACTCTGTTTATAATGGAGCTGTAATTGGAGAAAAAAAAAACAATTTGACATTCTCTGATGCTTACTCTGGCATATATTATTTGTTTTTTACTCAAATACAAAATTTCTTTTTAATGCTATCCAAAGAATGGGGAAAAATGAAGCAAAATTGGAATGTCAGTAGCAATTTCTGACATGCAAGAGGCATCATCAACTAGTGCTGGCTCGCAGACAAAGGTTTTCAATTAAGTTTAAAAGAGAAAAACAAATTGTGAAACTGGCAGAGTTGGAGGAAAGGGAGGATTTAAGATGGACAAGAGCTATAGTTCCAATCCTTAGGGAGAACTGTCTCTTTCACTGTTGCAATTGTGTGATGAATGAACCTTTCATTGAAGTAGGAGATGCAGAACAATATTTTCCAACATTACATTTAGGTATTGGACTCATTGTAGCCATGCCCTACAGTGGAGAACACGCACTTGGGTAGAAAAGCATCATTGCATCTTCCTTGTCAGCTTCTCTCAGGAGGATTTAAACAAATCTACTCTAATTCACGGCAACTCATACGAATTAATTTGCGCCTTGAATTTCTGACAGGTGAGCTCCCTCTAGTTTGACTAGATAAAACTGCGTACAAGGACCAGATGAAAAACACACATACAAACAGCTTTACCAAGATTTGAAATAAGCAGAAACTACCTGATGGTGTGCAGGATCTGAATAAGCCTTAGGCCATCTGGGGCATTGCTCAACTTAAAATTAAATCAATTACAACCACAAAGTTAATGATTTAGTTTCTACCATTTTGGAGAAATTTTTTACAGGAGAAAAGTATTACTTAAAAATAAGGATTTCCTTATGTACTCAATCGGTATATGAGGAAATACGTAGCTCAGTATATTATTTCGCATTTGGACAGAGATACGCAGTTCAGATGGGGGTGCATGTGTGTAAAACTGAATGTTGTGTTCACTCGCATCTGGAGAAGAAGTTGTAGACATTTTCTGAATCACATTGCAGTGATTCCTACAATTAATTTCTTTTGTCAGTGGCCCTGCAGTTTGCTTTACTCCAAAGCAGATCTAGCCCCATGTTTTACCTTAAAGAATCAGCAATTTATAGACAAGAAATTAACACAGGGGAGTCATAAAGCAGAGACCGTTGGCACAGTCAAAACCCCAGCATAACAGTAGAAAGAAAACTTTCTCTTGAGAAAAATAAAATTCCAAGTTTGCCTACAATTACAACCAGCTTGCATTAGTGTCAATTAATTACTTAGCTTTCTACCTCGCTTTACTGGGACCATATCCAGCACAAATGACAGGAGAAGTAATCTATTCTGTCTTCCCATGTTCTGTTGTATTGTCCCTGTCTCCAAATCTGATTTTGAACTGCAATGGGAGGCCCAGATATTTAAGGCCAGATTCAGGCATCTGGCACTCAACTTCTAATGATTTTACAGAGACTTAATGCTTCTGAGCGACTGGTCTTCAGGGACCAGTCCTGCAGACTCGTTTTATTAGGAGTTCCCAGTAACAGAATATTTTATTTTAGCTGTATATTGATGGTTGCTTAGTAGCCACCTTCCACTGGGGCTAAGAGGCTCATTTTCATCAGATCATTGGTGCAATTTTTACTGATTTGTCATTACAAAAGCATGTATGACAGCTGAAGGTGAACAGTGTCTTTGTGGGAACAGTGTCATCAGCTTCAGCACTTCATCAAGTCAGATTTGCCATTTACACTTGTGCAGAACTGACCTATTAGCCTGGATTGCTTACCCACATGTTGTTTTGCTTAAGTCAAAAGGACTTAATATGAATGCACTGCTATGAGAAAACAACTTGCTAATGTCAATACAGAAAAAACTGTGAGACAAACTTGCCAGAACAGTAGAGCTAAGACTTGGGGGTTTACCTAAGTAGTGATCTAAGAAGTCTTTACAACCTGGGAGTTTGTCTTGAGATTAGGCATACTAGGCAAAGTATCTGGCAGACTAACTCTACTTTTTTTCTTTTCTTAAGAGATTGAGTTGAAACTCCCAGATCGGCAAAGAAAACAAATGAAAACCAGACTGAAATATAATCACTGATTAACAATATAACTACTATTAAAATGAGCTGGTCGTCAAGCAAAAGGTCATAGCAACAATGAAAATAGAAGGATTTAGCTTGTCTGTCTAGAAACTGTTAGAGAACTATGAGGTTATAAAACAAAAAGGGTTTTTATTTGGGACTTTGACCTTTGAGAGCATATTTTGACACTTAGCTCCACTTGTTTAGGTAGTTTGTGAGGCCCGACAGTCTGTGAATTGAGTAGAAACATTGAATTCCCAGCAATTTCTCTTCTAGAATTTTTGAGGTTGTGATAATGCTAATAAGTGGCTAACTTGGGATGTTTAGCTGATGCTTGTTGCAACTGTTCTTATATTTTTCAATAAGCAAATTAATGTCTGCTTCATGCTGTTTGTTTGGTGGCTGATATGAAGGATTTAAAGTGGGCACAGCTATTACGCAAAGAAGGCAAGAACAAATAAGCAAGGAGAAAATTACACAAGGAGAAAAACTGCACATTTTTTTTTTCTGCTGGTTCAATGTGCAGCCTAGGACTCTGCACAAACAGTAAATCCCTCCCATTGTTTACTTCCAGTAGCTTATTGTAGGTAGTGCTGTTGCTTATGGGTGACTTGTATTCCATGTTGTTTTTAATGCTGTGCTAATGTATGCTCTAAACACTGGAACAGAGGAGAACGCCAGAGTACAAGTGTTTGTTCTGGAAAATGAATGAGTGCAACCCTTTAGTGGTGTACTGCACACTAACAGCAGCAAGTGTGGATGTCAGAAAGCCTTCATTTCACTAAGGACTGCAGGACTCTGTTCTGAATGGGCTTCTTTTACACTACTTAGCACTGAATTCCTATGGCTGGAGTTTTAAGATCAAATTATCATAGTGAGAAGTGTAAACTGTAAATTCATTTATGAGGACTTGTATTCATACACACCTGGTATATGTAGAAAAGGTATATGTAGAAAAAGATATTTAGGAAAACCAAAAAGCAAATCTAGTCCTTCTGTTTTTAAAATGATAATCTTGTATTTGAATCTGTTCTCTTGCACCCTCATTGACCTGAATAATGCATCTCTGGTCTTGGACACGATTCCTGAATCTGTCCTACAATGAAATCCGCTCTGCTGAAGTGAATGCAGATGCACCCCCTACAAAGTGCACCAAAAAAAAAGTTAAGTGATCAGGTTTGTAGTAAACTGATGCCCTCTGCTGGGCAAAATGTAAACCTGGGTATTCTGAAATCAATAATCACTTTCAAACAAAACTCCTGGAAGAATTAACTGGGCAATTTAAGAACTTTAATAATGATTCTAGCAAGGTCAATTATAGCTCTGTTTCTGTCACCTAAAATATGACAGATTGCACACAACTGCCCCACCTCAGCGTAGCCGAGGGTGTTCAGCATATGCTCATGTGCAGTTGTCCGCTGGTTCTTTAAGAGTATTTATAGGATCCATATTATAAAAAGGATCCATATTTAAAAAAGGATCCATAGGATCCATATTTTAAAAAATAGGGGAAAATAGTCCTGCCTTAACTGTATTTTTCTTTTTCCCCTTAAAGGCTTTTAGTCTGACCTTTGGATCTATTAAATCTTGCTTTTTGTGCAAGCTTGTCCACTCACATGACCACTCAAAATTAAGTGGAATTTCCCCATATTAGTCTGAGTGTTGAGAGCCAAACTGATTAAAAGAAACCTAAACTCATTTGTGTCTCTGAGTAACATTATAATGTGTACCTGCCACTTTGTTAGTTATGACAGAATCCATATGGGAAAGACCTGCCAACCTCTATAAGCTTTCTATATGCCATTATATTTTCCTTTAATGTTTCTGTTGGAAGTAACCACTAGAAAAGAAATTCATTTTTTCTTGCAGAGTACTAGAGTTCTTTCATGTACATTCGGGAGCATAAATTCAAATTATGCCAAGGACTTACAGACCATTCGGAAGTCTTCAACTTAGGCTTGTTAGAATACTTGAGCCCACTCAAGTAGAAATACTTTGTTTTTCCAGTGAAGTATGGCTCTTGAGAAAGTTAGCTGAGAGGCACACTCTCATTTTGCTCATCTCCTATACTTGGCTTTATTCAGAAACTTATTTATTGAACCTGAAAGTCAAGCAGTCAAAAAAGTGAAAACTGAAGATGTATCTAGAACAACCTAAGTATTAAACTAAACCTTTAAGAACATTATTAATTTTTACAATGATTAATACAAAAGAGAATTACATTCTCTACTCAATGAAGTCACATTTTTTAAGAGACCAGTCTTCTGTTCTTAGTTGGCTGTCATCATTAATTTCCCCTTCACCACCTTTCCGAAAGATAAATGCCTTTCAGGAGCGTAGATACTTAAGGGGTCAATAAAATGCCTTCTCCAAGTTAATTACCTGAATCAAAGTTATTATATACAAGTTACTGTAAATGAACATGCAGATTGCTTTTTGAGCTTTGACAAAGAACATCCCAGATAATACTTCATCACAGTCTGAAACCTTCAAATCCACCAAAAATGGGGCACACCATATCTTAGATATGGCTGCAAGGTTCTGATGTAAACCTCATTATGCCAATAGGATGATTTCTGCTGGTTTTAGATGATGTTAAATTTGACTCTATTTTAAATAGTTGCGTTTTTCTGTGCAAGAAATCAAAACTGTATTTAAAACTATTTACATCACGTATCAGGAGTCTGTTTAAACAACTCAATTGCTTCATGAGGTAGATATTATCCACAAAATTACTTTATTGTCATTGATTTCCTTCTTTTCAATATGTAAAGTTTAAGACATTAATTTTTGCAATTAATATCAGCAGGCAAAAATTTTAACACAGTAAATGCAGTATCTACAGTTGGCTTTTCTCTTTGATCTACACACACTTTAAAGTGATTGTAGCTACTTTGTAACCTTTAGTGTATGGGAAACTTTCATTTGGCTATATTCAAAAGAAAAACTTAACAGGCCTAATTGTAGAATAATCCAAAAAGACTGGGGACTATGTACATACAATATGCAGTTACTTTTGGATTGCAATAGAAGACTTAATAGTGAGAAGATTGTGTGGCATTTAACTTCATATAAATGCATGGTTATATTTCATAGCTGTGAACATTTAAAACCTTGCAGGATAGTAAAGTTTGCCTTGAAAAAATCTAATCTTTTAATTGGAAAATGGATGAGTAAGACATGGAAGTGTTTAAAAGCGCATTATGGGTTCCAAGCACCCTAAAGCTTAGACACTTATTTTGGTCACATTGTGTATGCAAAGTTAAAGTTTATTTCAGTAGAAAAATAAAAGATGGTGTGGGAAACGATCTAGTTTAGCTTATTTTTTAAAACTCGAAAGACCCAAACTATAGCAGGCACTGAGAAAATGTCATTGTACATTCCTGTTACTCTAAACATAAATATGGCTACACTGGATACCAATATCGTAAACTGGCTATTAATCTGACTTTTTGGGCAACAAATTTATTGGGTAGCAATCTTGCCTGGACACTGCCACCTTTAACAGTACATATACCTAAAAAGATACATTTATGTGGCAATTGGATGAACTAAAATCTGTGGCCCTCTCGTTTAGGGATATAATCAGTGCCATAACTGTCTACATGTCAGATTTCTTTTTCATTCTGTGTGAAAGAAAGATGCCTAATTTAATCATTACCATTATTAATCTTTCTTTCAGCAATCTAGAACTTTAGATTAAAAACCTGCTCTTGACTGAGGTACTTAAACAGAAATGGTATTCCTAAAAGGATGCACTATGGAACTAACTTGTTTGGTGTGATTCCATTTTTATTAGCCAGAATGGTTATGTGGCTTTGCTCTCAGTTTTTCCAGGGAAGGATTCTTTTCCTAAAATACTAGCCTTTCATTCTTTATCGACCATTTACCTCCCATTCTCTCAATGGTTTGAGTAGCAAACTTAATATTGATTAGATTGTTGCAAGACAAATGTGAAGGAAATGTGAACTTGGCAATACTTATCCGCAGTCACTATTGCAAGCTAGGGAAAATAAGGGGCACTGGACAGCAATAATCCTGATTTCTATTTTTCCCAGCCACTACCACCCTTGCTACATTTCTGGCACTTACAAGAATGTTCCTGACAGTACTACTGCTCTGTGATGTAAGACGGATGTTCTTTCCTTTTCTCCAGCTTTAACAGATTAGGCACTTAGTTCCAGAGACTGCACCAAAATTTCCAACATATAGAGGATAAAACCTGAAAAGAAGACACCAGATCTCACTTGAGTAAGTTTAGAGAAACTGGGTTTGCGTGACCATTGCAAGCACAAACCACCTAATTAAAGTTATTTATTTCTGCTCTTCTTTTTTCACTGGGATGAAGTGAAATACTTCAGATTACTATAACTAGATTTCTAATAGCTGAGGAAACTTAAGGTGTTCAAGTCTTGCTAGTAGTATTTCTTAAGTTAAGAAATAGGACAGCTAAAGTTCTGTCCTATCTGTTTCATACATAGCTAACAGATCCGAACAACCATCACCAAAAAATCCTGCTACGCCTTATGCAGCTTTTACAGCATTCAATAGTATCCAGTACTTAAAGCAAGTTTTCAAACAGTATTCCTGCACATCTTTTTTGAGAACATCTTGAGTGATTTATTTGCTGAAGTCATTAATACTGAATTTGCAAACCAAAACACTGAATATATTCATTTATTAGAGATTTACTGGATATATAGCAGTACAAGACTACTTCTGCGCTCTAGAAAATATAAACTACTTTCCTTTTAGTGAAGTATTTAAGCATTTACTGAATCCAAAGTCTAACTCTAGGCTTTAGTGAGAAGTTATATTCAATAAAAATTAGAAGCCTGTTATGTTTATTAAACATTGGGTATTGCTTATACTGAATTAGTGCAGCTTTCTACTCTTCACTCTAACACAGATAGATAGATATCTATTTCTTTTTTTCATCTAATTTAAAAAGTTGCCCAAGAGCTGAAACAGTCCCAAACCGGGAAAAAACACACCAATTGCTAATTGATGTGTTAAGATTAACACTCAGTAACCAACATAATGCAATGCATTAAATGTAATTTTTATGTAGAAAACATCATGGCTAGCAAACTTTGTTTCTAACAAATAGAACAGCTATTACTCATTTGTGATGTTGCCATCTGAAAAAATGTAAACAGCATGCTGCTGTCCAAAAACAAAAGCACATGATAAATCCTGTGATAAATGTGTCTGGAATTCAGGGCTAGTGAGGCACATGCTGGAAGAAGAGCCCCTGTTGTGATGAAAAGACTGATTATTTTCCAAGAAGATCTAACAAATGTACTATGAGTTTAAGCTGATGCTTATACTTCACTAGGACCAGCAGATGTCAGTACAACTCAAAGCATAACTTCATGTTTCAGAAATGTGACCTCCTTCACATCATTTACCAGGAAAAGAAAATAGCAAGATTATTCAGCTTTACCAAGCTGAAGACTCCAGAAGGCGATAGTTAACAGCATCCTTAAATATGATTCAAGATTACATGTAGACTTTAGACAAAAACAAAAATGCCAGGAAATAACAATCTTCTGAGGATTAATATTAAATCAACTAAAAATTTCAACTGTTTTTTGTACCAGTCTTTATAGCCTTAGCTTGGGAACAGACACTTGAATTCCCTTCAGCTGAATGGAAACCCTTACCTTAAAAACAAGCAAAAAGAAAGAGGACAGAAATGTTGACATGCCGGTCCAATTACCAGTTACACATATATTATTTTGTATTATGCAGAATCTAGCTAAACACAGTACCATAATGACATGCTTAAATATTTTTCAATGCTTTGACAATTGTGCTTTTTCAGTTGCTTTGACAATGCAAATAAGCATTACAGTGAGATTTGAATTCCTTTGGTAGCTCGATCCTAAATCTCAGTAACTTGGACATGTGAACTAAATACCTCTGAATTTAGTTAGTAATATATATTACATTTATCATATGTAGCTGGCATAATCTATAGAAAATACAGCATTCACTATTAATACTGGAGAAAACTTTATTAATACTGTATGTAATTTTACTGAAAATTTACAACAGAGAAGTGCATTTCGCAAATAAAACAATCAAAACCAGGAGATCCTGAAAAAGAGAAGGATAAATAAGGGATGCATAGAGATCGTACACTCCACACAAGTGTATGAAATGGCGTTAGTGGCCAAGAAGGTCACATAAGAATTTACCATCTTATATTTAATAATGCAGTTCAGTGAGAACCTTCCCATATGACTAAACAAGACTGACTACAAGGCAGAATGAGGGGTGACAACATATCAATATGATACCAAATATTAACATAATGATGTTGAAAATATCAAAATGAGGGCATTGATCATATGGATCATGATAAATTCCAATGGCTTCAAGCTCTAAGTGATAAATGCACTATGTTTAATCATACATGGAATATATGAACTAAGTAATGCATATATACACTAACCCACATGCTTATTGCGAATGATTTCTCCTCCTTCTATCTCAATTTGTTCATAAAGCCACTTGCGGTCACAGCGACATTCAGCTCCACACTTGTTGGAGCCACACTTGGGGCAAGCATAGAAGCATCCCAGGCAATCTTCATCAAGACAATCACAGAGGTCCATTCCACTGTAAAGGAGAAGTCCCTGGCTATCATAGACTTTACTCTTAGCTGGTATAACTTGCCTGCATAATGAAAAACAACAGTTATTTCCATGTTAAAAATCCATCTATTTTGATATGAAGATGTTAATAATAGACAGAATTTTGCTTTTTTTAGGTGTTAAAAGCAACACAACTGATCTAAAAAATGTACACACGTTACTATTTGCAAAAAACATTCCCTCTCTTTAACTGTACCTACACTATTGCAGTGCTTTGGAACTCACTTCAAGAATAGGAATGTTTTAGAGCTTCTTTAACACTACAATCATTTATTCAATCATTTTTCAATATTATTCTTAGTTACGAAGTAAATTTAACTCTACATTACCTTTCAGGTGATGTAAGAATCTGCTTTTACTTTCATTGCTTTTACATGTATAGTTGCAATTCAAAGGAGGCAATGTAGAATCCTTTAGGGTGCACACAATAATTAAAATATATTCTTTATGCTTTACTCACTAGTCATCTGTTACAGCTCTGTTAAGCTACAGAATCAGTGAAAAAGTTGGAAGGAACCTCTGGAAGTAGTCTTGTCTGACCCTGTATTTAAAGTCTGGCCAAGCTAGATTAGGTGGTTTAGGTCAAGTTCTGAATAGCTCGCAGGTCAGAGGTTTCATATCTTTGACTCAGTGTCTGACTACTGCATCCTGGAAAAAGTCTTTTCCCGAAATCTTACCAAAATTTCCCTGGTTAGAACTTGTGTCCAAATTGGCTAGAAGGAAAAAATGGAAGGAAAGTAGCTTTGTGAGCAGCTCAGGTAGTGCTGTCTGGTTTCTGTCTTGTAAGGTTAACTTCAGGTGGACAGCAGAAACATTTTTCTTGCATTACTTTATATAAAGTTATAGGACGAGTTACACCTGAGACTTCTGTTACTCTCAAATTTGGGTAACATCAAGACTTAATTGGAAAATGACACAGAACTCAGATCTATCTGTCAGATGCCTGATTTTGAAGTCAGGCGCATGAGAAGTTTTAACTTGCCATCCAGGAGAGCCCAGCATGTCAGACAACAATTCACTAAATTTATTTTAAAAAACGTAAGGTTCGCCCTAACTTAAATGCTTTTTCACCTGAGCTTACCAAAACTGATTATAGCTCTACTTTGACCTTTCTCTATTCAAGTCTAAATATTTTATTTTCAGTTTACATATAAATTCATAGTTTCATCTATAGTCTGTGTAGCATTGCCATGTCTGGTCCTACAAATACTTTTTCTTATTTGATTGAAATACAGATTGTATTTTGTTTTACCTTCTTTTGTTTACTTCAATAATGTGAGTAATAGCAGCAGTTTAGTTAAACTATTCCTGACTGAAAAAACACAAAACCATACAAGCAACCTATCTTCCTTGCAGAAAATGTTAGTCTTTTAGGGACACTGATTATCAAGGCTACTCCATTTTGAAATGAAAGATAGTAACATAAATACTGGAAACAGCCCACCTGTCTGAATTAAACAAAGTGTTTTTTGTCTGCAGCCTTCTTTTTTCTCTTTTACTGGTCTCTGGAGTGAACTCGGTCTGTCGTCCCGGATTAGCAAACTGCAGAGACTTCAAAGCCTTAGCTGTACGCCCCTGAACAGAAACAGAAAATCTCATTTGAATATGAACACCAACCTACATCACAAGAAAATGGCCTGTCAAGCTAGGCTTTTAAAACAATTTAGGTAAATTGTTGGTCTCAACTCTGAACTGAATTTCCTAGCAGGAATGATTTAAGTCCAAAAACCAATGGTACAAGCTTTACCGTAGCAGTTGTAATGAATGCATGCTTTCAAATTTCAGCTTCATATGCTATGAGTCTGTAAAGCATGCTGACATGTCATCTGAAAAATTCATGTGACTGCCTGGGCTGAAATTGTAGCTGCTTCTAGGTTGCAGTTTTGTTGTGCTACAGAGCATATATGTACAAGCTTCTGTGATTTTGATTGCCCATTCTTCTGCTGTTTATCTGCATACATCTTGAACAAAACTTCCAACAATGTACAAACCGTATTCCAGACTCTGTTCTTAAAGAATCTTCCTCCCACGCCAGTTCATTACTGCCCTTGAACAAAGGCCATGGCCTTCACAGCTCAGACACCACAGCAGAGTACATTTAATTCACCTTAGTGCAGGTTTTCTTGGCAATGAACTGTTAGGGACACTATTTTTAAACCAAAGAGACCAACACAGTGTATCTCTGCATCCTCAGAAGCAATCTTTGCAGTGTCCAAGTTTAAGCGCACAAGCTTGTCTTTTGCTAGACGTGAAAAACAGGTTTAATACACGGTAGCAGTTTGCTATTTATATAAACTTAGGGTAAATTGCCCTAGAACAGACACTTGAATTAAAAATATAGTAATAGTTTTTTAGGAAGGAGGATTTTTTTAATTTAAAAAGTTCAGTGTCTTCTCAAAGTACAGGCACACAATCAACTGAAGAGTCTTCAAAATGAAGGCTTAAATATAGTGAGCATTTAAATAGAGACATTTAAAAGGTTCCACTCTCATATTTCTATTAGAAAATTCTTCTTAAAAAAATTTTTACATAGAACTTGAATGAAGCCCAACTCCAACAGCTTACAGAATTCAGAGGTAGTAAAAAACAGGCCCATATACCTACATCTGAATCAAGTTTTCTTCTTTGGCGATCTTCAGATTCAACATCCACGCTTCCATTTATTATCTGCATACACTTGGGACAAAGCTTCCAGCCTGGTACAAACTGTCTTCCAAACTTGGCACTTAGAAAAGTTGCATCATCTAAATCAATTGCACGTAAGTTTTTTTTTGATAGTTTTCTGTGAATATTAAAGGGATCACAGCACGATTTTTGCAAGTCTTCAAATCTTTCAATGTATATTTTTGCATGATGGAAGCAAATTGTATTGTTTTCTGAAAGGGTCATTCCAGTCCTAAGCTGAAGTAACAGTAGGTCAGATGAAGATATATCTTGCTTAGTCTTCAAACCAGTGTGACGGGTATAGTAGGTCTTATGACACTCATTGGTAACTTGAAGCTGAATCCCAACTGAGCAAGGATCCATTTTACTTGCTCAAAGCAATTTAGTCCACTTATTTTTGCTAAAATAACTCTATGTAGTCTTTAGTAGCTTCTATGAAGATCACCCTAAAAAAAACATTAACATGAATAAGATTTGTGCTGAAAACCTTTATCGGCAAGCTTGGTAAAATTTAATTAGCTTTTAAAACAGTTTCAAGAAGTTACAATATACTACAGCCTCCTAGTCCAGAATAAAAACATATTAAATTTAATTCTAGAAATTAAAAATGCACCTTATACTCCTTTGAAAGGATAATTTTAAGCTGTAGTATGTACCAACTTAAAAGTATTCATGCCAGTATTAGTACTACTTTCTCAAAAGTAATCTGGAAAACAGGGTGTGAGTTGGATGAATTGTTTGGACAGCAGTCTACTGGGGTCATCAACTTCTGGAAGGGCTCCTCTCTCTTGGCATGTGAGGCAAATCACTATCCCAGATAGTTAAGGAAGGTGACAAAGAAAGCCCAGGAGGCGGCTATGGCTAGCTAAACAATTTATCCATCTTGTTTCCAAGTAGCTCTTCAGTAAGGAAGTAGATAAAATTAGGTTGCATAGATTGTCTAATGGTGGTACTATTTTACATCCAACAGCTTTTCCATGTGCTCTTTCCCACTATTCTTCCTGGGAAGAAAGAATATACCATGAAAGAATACAACATGAACCTTTTCAAGAAACATCTGCCCACGATATACACAAAGATTAGTAGTTCTCGACATGTGCAGATGTTCTGGTAACACAGTCTTAGGCAGGCAGCTCTCAACAACAGATTGCTATGTCTATCTGATGTAAATGCTAAGCAGTCATTTAAACATTGCCAAACAGTGGTTTCATACCCATGCTAAAGCTTGCTGCAAACCTAGCGATGGCCCTAAAACATCATACTCGAGCCCATCTTTGTTATTTTTATGACAACAAAGAAATGTCTACTAGGAAAAATTAAAGATTTCATTTGCTTTCCAAAACACTTGAGAACCCTATCCTAAATGAACATAATCTGGGCTCTTAAAAGTTAATCTACAAACTACTCTAAGAAAATCAGACAAAATAAAATGCACAGCCATTCATGCTAACCATTGGACAGCGTAACATGACTTTTTAATCAATACAAATATCATCCAGTATGTGTCATGGAAAAATTCTGGAATGCCATTTTCAATAAAATAAAGCAAATAGCACTACCCAGTCTAATGACATGATGTTGAAATGTGCAGATCTATTCTACACACAGAAAAATGAATACAGCAGCTTTAGGGCAAAATCTTAACACAGAATAATGAGAAGTTAATAGGCCTTTAAGACACTCTGCAAAGCCATTAATTGGAGCATTTTTGCATGAGAAATCACTTTTACTGTAATGCTTTAGTTTTCCTGAACTAAATGCATGTATTTGAAGTAATTACATAACACACTTCCCTATATTAAATTGTACATACATCAGTTTTGTACATACAGTAGTTAAAAGGTCTTGCATAGAACATAATACTGTGTATTGATATAACTATTCCAAGTATAAATGATACACTGGGCTATACTCAAGACTGGCAGCCTTGTTTAAGGTATAAAATTATATTTGAATCACAAAAGAACTGAATATTAATGAACAAATATCTAGACATCTTGTCTGAGCTTATCATTAAATATAAACTTTTAGATTCTTAAGTATTCATAGAAGCAATAAGAGTGCTAGATGTGGAGGCCATGATGTTCTAAGCACTCAAGCTGCAAATACAGAGGGTGTATTTCATTTTGAAAATAAAGCAAATATAGTTCCCGCTCCTGCAAGTTATTTGGAAATTGAAAAAGTGGTATGCTAGCATTTCTAAGGAAAAAAAACTAATGCTGCATTTCAAAGACTACAGGTCTAATCATCAATTACTAGGTTATCTGAACTCTTAACTAAAATTTTAGTAATCTAAGTCAGTTAAAGATACTTCTTGTGTTCTGCACAGCTCTTCTGATCTATGTGAATAACAAAGATGACAGAAACCTGTAGCAGGGCTAAAATATTATTGTCATTAAGAATATCTGCTGCATATAAGTCTATGCCGTTTACCAGTAAGTGTCTATTTAAGTAGAAGAGTACACCTTACTAGTTACAACCTCTGTAACTTTATCAAAATTCTAATTCTAAAATAACATATTGTGTAAAAACTTGGTGCCAAAAACTGTTGTTTCTTCACTTTTTAAAATTCATTTTAATTCAAACCCCATCTATTTCTACATTGTTGAACCTGTTCATATTTTATGAATGAAAACTGTTTTCCACTCTAGGCCCTAAGTAAACTCGTCTGGCTTTCTAAGATAACTGAAGACAATTGTATATTGCACTTTCGACAGTGACAAGGCAGTAAAGTCTTTAAAATAAGTTACTTTGTGCTTATTCCTAAATAAAGTATTAGCTATTTTAATGTTGGTCTTCATAAGTTAACTTTCTAATACCTGTTTATTTCTAATACATGTTCTTCTGTTTACCTACACAGGTAAACAAATACCTTTTCATTCTGCATTAGGTACATTTAAACCTAAAATTACCAGTCCGCTGAGGCGACGTCTGCGACGGCGCCGCCAACGGCCGCCTCGCGCCTCTCCCCCAGCCCCTCCTCTCAGGGCTAACGGCCGCCCCGCGCCGCCAACGGCCGCCTCGCGCCTCTCCCCCAGCCCCTCCTCTCAGGGCTAACGGCCGCCCCGCGCCGCCAACGGCCGCCTCGCGCCTCTCCCCCAGCCCCTCCTCTCAGGGCTAACGGCCGCCCCGCGCCGCCTCCTCCGCCCCCCACCCACCCAACGGCCGCCACGCGGCGCCCTCCAACCAACGGCCGTCTCGCCCCGCCCCTCACCGCCAACAGTCGCCTCTGCCCCCCAACCAACGGCCGTCTCGCCCCTCCCCTCACCACCAACGGCTGCCTCGCGCCCCCCCTCCTCTCCCCTCCCCGCCCCAACGGCCGCCTCTGTCCTCCGTCCCCAACGCCGCCAACGGTCGCCTCACATCACTCTCCCACACACACTCCCGTCCCAAAACACGAGCAGTCACCCCTGCCGCCTCCACGTGGGTCCCACTGGTCTAGACCTGCCCTCCCTCTGCCCCCATAGCCATAGGGCAATCCTCATAGCCGGGGGCTTTTCTCCGCCTTCGGCACCCACCTTGCACGCTCTTCCAACCGTGACAGCGCCGCCGCCAGTGGCAGCCATTAACCGCAGCCCTCCCGTCCTCCTGACCACCAGCCCACCATAGAGCGGCAGCCTAGACAGGCACTTCCGCCTCGGAGAGGAAAAAGGAAGTAACAAGGCTGCTCCCTCAGGAGGCGGGAAGGGATCACGTGATCCAAAGCGTAGCTGGGGGGACGTGCGGCGCATGCGCCCTTGCTCACGCGAGTCGCCGGTGGGCGGGGCGTGCAGCGCATGCGCTGCTGCTTGTGGCGGGAAGGTGTGGAGGGTGTCGCGCTTGCCAGGCGCCTGGTGGGGTGGTTGTTTCCCCATCTGTCGCTAACGGTCGCTGTCGCGACAGCCCTAGGCCGTGATAGCAATGGTTCGCTTGTGCAGGGGCTGCTGGGCAGGTAAAGAGCGGGAGAAACGTAGTGACTTCTGCCTGGTGCTGTCGGGAAAAGGTGTTGCTGTCTCTGGGGTGGCTGCCCCTGATCTGAGCAGGCGTTTTGCAGCCAGTGGTGTCACGTCTTGGCCTGGTGAATGCATTCAGGAAGGAATTTCCACAGGGGATGCTCAGCTCTCAGACCAAAATGCTTGAAGGCCCTTGTTTTGTGTGGCTGTGGTACTTTGAGGGCAGGGTTTAGTCTGTAGTATGTAAGAACTAGCACAGGTTGTGCCACCTTCCAGAGAGATTTAAAGTGGAATTTGAAGCTGTGCACCTGTTATCTTCCCCGGCAAAGTGGGGAGAGCAGAGAGGAGTGGCCCCTGAGAAGGATACTTAGGTGTGATGGGGCAGTGGCAGGGTGCTGGGGGTGCATCGTTTTGCAAATACGGCTAATGCTGTTTAATGAGGAATTCCCCAATTACTGCATCAGGAAAGTCTGGGGGAGTTGTAGGGATTTTAGTCATGAGGCTTTCTCTCAGAAGTGTTTTTTACTTTCCTTTTAAATTTTAGAGTATCTTTAGGATAATGGATCATTCCAGGGAAATGGTACGAAATTTTGACTGTTACTCATTCGTTGTTCAGATGAGTAGCTGCAAAGAACCCTACTTGTTATTTCAGCTTGTGGAGCAATGAATAGATAGGTGATAAATAGAACATGGGTATCCTAATATGTGCCTTAAATTTATAATACTGATACTAAAAATAGTATAATTTATTTTCAAATTATAATGGTGTTTGTGATGTTTAAAGAAAGCTTTAAGTTACTAGTTAGGCCTATAGTAATTCTTAATTAGCTTATGCTTTTAGTTAGATGAATGATAAATTATCTTCAAGTGCATCTGTTTAGAACTTTTAGAGTTCAGAAAAAAAACCTGTGGACAAGAGTATTTTACCTCTACTTCATTCATCCTTCTGTTCCAGAATGGATTCAAACAAGAACAGACTAGAGAATATTATTGCTCATTCCAGACCTCTTCAAAGGGCTAGATAGGCTTTTGAAAATGTTTCTCTAATAAATAAGATGTGATATGCAGGTTTGTTATTCACTCGGTTGCTCTAACTGTGGTGGTGTTCTTGCACACAATATTGCATGTTGCTGGACTCTGATACCATGAAAAAGAAAGGATCTATGAGACCGTTCTGTTCCTGTTCACTAAGGCCTGTTCCCAACCATACGTCTGTATCTCACAAAACAATAACATCAGTAACAATTACAGCCATAAAATAAGTCACTCTAGAGCTTTAAGTCTCTCTTCCTAGTCATTTGTAAATAGTGACTGCCTTTTCAGCAGATTAGAAGAGTAAAGAAGATTTCTGTTAGAGGAAATGCAGTAAGGGATGACATAAAGCAAAAAATATTTTAATGAGCTATAGAAAGCATTAGTAATGGAATAGCGAATAATAATATAACCATTACCTGAGGGAAGATACAGCTGATGAATAATATGATAACAGATGACACCAGTTTCTCTTTCTAAGCAAGTAGGTGACGTCAGTACTTTCATCAGCAGTCACTGTAAAAAGATTTCAGGAATGAGCTGTGGTATATAAAATATAAATTATGATATATTTTATATGTGGTATATAACATATAAAAATATACAGCTTACTGTAAGGCCTTGAGTTCATTTTTAAGATATTATGATTGTATTTTCCCATTTAAAAAAAAAATAGCAAAGTACTGAAACCATCTGGGACCAAATATTAGCAATAGCAAAGAAGATTCAAAGTGAGAAATTTTCAAATTTCAATTCAAAGTGAGAATTTTCTCTAGCAGGATGTTATTTGTATTACTTTGTCATTACTGGTAATGAGACTTATGAAATAATATGTCCAGGTAGAAATGATTTTTTTTTGTCCTGTTGAAATATAAGGCTGCAGATCAGGAAGTATTTTCATTTATTTTTGCCACAACATTGAAGAGTTGTGTGATGATTTTCTAAAAGCAATTCATATCCTATGTAAGTGAGTGAGAGTTCTTTATTTACTGCAGCAGGAATCAGGATTCCTAAGCATTGGAATCTAATGCTTTAATCTTTATGTGGCAGTAACAGGATGTAGGCTATGGCATTTTCTCTTTCTCCATCTGACTGTTAATAGAAAACCATTCTAAATTCCATTTATGTTTCTTAAGTCATATGCTGGCTCAGTATTGACAGACTGAAGGGCTATCATTCAAGGAAGGTAATAAGGCTGACTTGTATTGCTTAGAATGAAATGTGTGGAATTAATGAAGGGGAATAATTCATGAGATGAGATTTTTGAGATACAGGTTGTGACATCAATTTGTATTAAATAAATATGGGAAGAGGCAATGGGGTGTGTGTATTCACTTTTTCATTTCTAATGTCAATCTATGAGGCTAGATCCAGATTTCAGTTATTCTTGTGTTAAGGTGTAACAAGTTGGTCATCCTGGATTTAGACTCTTTGGTTGATCACATTAGTTTTTATCTATATAAATGAATTGAACTTTAAAGCTTTGCATTTAGGAAAAAAAAAAAAGATTATAGAAAATCATGGTCCTGACCTAGATGTCACTAGGCTCAGTACAAATACTCTAGTTTATTTCAGTAACAAAGGACTATAATTTAAATTTGTTTCTGTGCCAGTGCAGGTTGACTCCATCTGACATTTTCATGTATATGTGTGTTAAAACTGTTCAGTCAAAGCCTGTACTGCAAAGAATGTATATTTTCAAAGTGTTTTTCAATAGATTATGTTGTGGAATAGTAGAAGTCATACTCTCAAATCCGATCTCAAATCTAGTTTGCTTGCAAAGATTCAGAAGTAGTTGCTGAACTGGCTGTCTTTTTGAAGTTATTTAATCTTTACCCTTTACAAGGAGCTGCAGTTTCATTTTTAAATAAGACATAAGTAAATGCATTTTATAGAAATGAGAATAAATGTTAGTTTTACCTTTTTGCCTACACAAGCAAAGCATAAAGACATTCACTAAACCCTAAACAGAGCTGCAGACGAGTAGCCCACATAATGAGTTGGTCCTTTTTGTTCAGTGATGTCAAGTGCTGTCTCTTAACCAAGAGTCATAAACCAAAGACCAGAAAAACAGTTTCTTTTGCACCCTGTCTTAAAGTTGTCAAAATCTGGATTTTGCCATAAGGCTAATGGTCTAAAAAAAAGTCTCTTGCAAAGTTCTGTATCACAGTCACTGTTATATTGTGATATATGGATATAAAAATTGCAGATGGATATATGGATATAAAAATAGCATAAATCACCTTTTTCAGACCTGCTGTACATGGATTTTGTTATAATCTGGCATTATTTTAAAGATTATGGAATATTTTCAAAATATGGATTTAAGCTTTGACCAAAAAATATTTGGAGTGTTTGGGTTCCTATTGTGCTTCATTTTTAGGGTCTTTCCTGTCAAGCTGACAAATGTACTCAATCTCCCTAACGCTTAGATTCTCTTGTCTTTCGCAGTGAGTCATCTGCCCTACTGGCACCTGACTGTGGGATGCCTCTTTGGGAATCTTTTGCCCTTTTTAGCCTGTTTTCTTGATATCCTTTATAAATTTATTGTCAGCAATGCTCTGTCTACTCAGTGAAGTCTGTCTTTTTTTTCTGTGCCAAGCAGGCTCCATTCTGCTCCTGTTTGAGAAGCTTCCCAGATGATGTAGCAGTGAATGCATCATCCTGTTGCTACTGTGCTGTGTTTTTTGATTCGAGGCTAAAGAGAATGTGCTTTGAAACATGGATGTCTGCTTGCTCTGGAATCTTTGCAACATCTCTCTGTCAGGTTTGTATCTCATTAGAAAGCTGCAGTAAATAACATTAAAAAAAATGCTTGTCTTGGATGGTGATGATTTGCAGCAGAAGTCTTTTTTTTTTTCCTATCTGTAAAAGTATTGAATTTATTTCTGGTTCAGAAAGCAGGGACATTTGTTTTTCTTGCTATTAACAACAATCTCATTCAGTCTCTTTTTCAGTCTCCTAGAGAACAGCTAATGATTGTACAGTCCTAACTTCAGTTAATGCTTACTCATTGAAAACAGGCTAGGTTGGGTAGTTTAAGAGATTTAGGTTTTGACCTTTGCTTAAGGAAAATAAGTCCTCTCTGTGTTTAGATTAATGGAAAATGAAGGTTGTTGATTTGGGAGTAGGCACCTCAAACAGAAATGTGGAAGCTGCTTTTTTTTTTCCCTTGATTTATGCTCAAGTGTTCTTTGGATTGTTGTTTTACTTCTTCCCAATGCACTGGCATGCCTGAGGAAACAAATAACAGATAACAAATGCATGTCCATGAGGAAGCATCAAGTCTGAATGCAAGTGTGGGCTGTTGAGTTGTACATTGTTATAGGAGACCTGGTGAAACTGTTTCCTATTAGATAGGAAGCTCTGATTTGTGCCTATTACACAGCTTTTATTCTTTCTTCTGGAGTGAGAATACTCTTACGTGGATTTAAGAGAACACCAAAGTTCAACAGGAAGAGGAATGGATAGCTCAGTATTTAGGTGTTAGTTGTGTAGCTGCTGCAAGGCTTCAGTCATTGGCAAGGACTGTAGTTAAGTCCCAGTGTTTGAATCAAACTCCTGGCAGCAATTAGTCATTTACCAGAAACTTTCTGTATCTGTACAGATAAAGAAAGCATATATCTGTGTGTATATACATATACATACAGTATATATATCTGTACATATATAGTATATATCTGTACAGTATCTGCATCTGTAAGGGGAGAAATTTTCCCATGGTGTACTTAGACAAGGAGAAGCTTTGCAGAAATGGATGTACTGGCATAAAAATGTTTTCTCTACTGTAGGTACCTGATATGTATTTCACTTTGTAAAAAGCGTGTTTCCTGGGGTGAGTAACACCTATCTTAACACTAGCTTGTTACTTAGCAAGAAAGTTCTAGTCAATATCTCCGTTTTATTACGACAAGGGCAATAGAGTTGCGAAGTTAATGTGCAGTTCAGTAGCAGAGTATCTTGGAAATTCCAGGGTAGACTGGTGTCTATATGAGTATCTGTGCAAAACTTTACTGATGCAATTGTACTAGTAAAATACACGTGACAAGCACTTTTTAGTATAGACCATTGTTTTAGTAAATCCTTCTTTAGCTGCAAGAATACCTTTGCTTTCTGAACTTGCTATTCCCAGCAGATAATTCTACCGCTCTTTCTCAGTTACATTTCCAGAACAGCAAGTCTTGGAATGCTTGTGTCAGAAATATTGATAACTGACTTGTAAATTTAACTGTTGCAGAATGTTTTATCAAACTTTAGGGAACAGTATTAAATGGGACAGTGAAGCTGGGTATATTCATAAACCCAAAACGTGTTTGTGATCTCATTTTTTTCGGTGGTCTTCCACTACAGTGATTGGTTCTAGACAAAATTCTATAAATATTCTTTAATTCTGCAGCATTCTGCTCCATGACTTGCTGTGGACTGAAGTTTCTAATCAAACTTCTTTCAAGTGTAGCTATGGGAATTGCCATGGTTTCTGGAAAACGTCATAGAAACATGAGGCAATTGTCCCATGAAACCTTTACTTGAAATCAAGTTTATTTATTATACTTTCTGCTTTTATATTTCTCCCTAAAACATGGGAGACAGTTACATTGTTGGGTGGCGAAGAGCGTTGTGACAAATTAGTGACCTGATGACACTTTGTTTACCTCAGGATTTCATGCATCATTATGTATTTGGAATGAAAACAGCACATTTGTTTGACTGCAGCTGATGGGCCTGTTAGCAAGTACCTGCACATATAGTTGTAGTCTGAATAGAGTGTCTTTTTAACTTCCAGAAGCTCACATAAATCTACTGCTTACTTTACCAATGAGTGTTAATTTAAAACCTTCAAGCAAGTGTTTTTTTTATTCAATATCTTTTTCTTTTAGAGAGCAAAAATAGTCAAGTCTGTAATAAATGGTGGGTAACAGATTTGGTGTATTTTCTCCTCACAAACATGGTAAACATGTCCAACCTGAGACTTCTTGATTGATATACTTGAGTGTCAAAGCCTACTTACTAATTATTATCTCTTTTGCTGGAACTAACCAATTTAAAATGAATCCATCAACCTATAGCGAAGCAGGAACGTTCTTCTGTATTTCATAAATGAGAGCAACAGTTTTCTTTATTATAACCAAGCAGATATATTTAGAAGAGGACATTTTGGCTCCATGTATGCATGATAACAATGCATGCTGATGCAAACAGCAATCCTAAAAAAAGAAACTTACTGCTAATCTGAAGTGATGCAACTGTACTAAAAAAAAAAAAAAAAAGAAAAAGCTGCTTATACTTAATTTCAATATTATTTAAGCTTTTCTGGCTTTTTCAAATTACAAGTCTTTGTGCTATGACACTTTATTCTTCCTGGTAACTAGAGAGCAAGACGGCAATATTGTGCAACATAGCAATATTGTTCAAACGTATACTTAACATATATTTATGGAAGGAGGAGAGGATGACATCATACACTTCACTGAGATTCCTTATTTCTGTTTTCTTTTTTTCAACTTTTGTGCTGTGTTAATACTGTCGTTATGTAAGATAATCAAGTTTCCTTGCCCATGTTTTTTAACCAACTCCATTCACAGTGTTCCACCTCAGTGACATGTGATCAGTGTGTCTGAGGTGGTTCAAAGAGTCAGCAAGGAGACTCCTCTGGTCTCATGCAGTCTTTCTAGGACTGGGTCACAATCACTGCAGGCCAAAAATGTGCCCCTGTCTGCTGTGGACTGAGTTCCAGTTGTCCAGGTCGAGGGACCCTTGAAAATGAGGGCCAGCTCCTGCCTTCTGTGGGACGACTTGAAAGAAAAGTGTTCTCAGAGACCACATCTGTGCTAAATAAATTTGGGAGGAATTGACTTACATACTTTTATTTTATTTGGAGGTATCCATGATTGGGTAATAGCATTAACTAAAGTCATGATGCCAATCAGAAGGCTACTCAGCTGTATGGAAAGGCAAAATTAAAAGGCTGGTATTCCAGACATTTAAATTTAATATTGCCCTTTCCTTACACTTTTTTTTTTTTAAATCTTTTTTCCTGTCTCAGTTCTTCTCCAACTACAGGGAACAAACATTTGGGCCATTTATCATTTTAAGTGTGCAAACACACTAATGGAACGTTTTCTTATTTCTTTATTTTAATGGTCTGTGCCCAAAACATTATTTTTCTTTTGTTTGACTGTCTGCTTTTCATGCCTTCTGTAATCTGTATGCTTGTGCTGCTCTAGATTTCATTTGCTTTTTCTGATATATTTATATGTGTGTATATATATATATATTTATATGTATATATATATACATATATATAATGTTCATGTGACTGCTTAACATTGTTGGTCTGTAATTAGTAGAATATTTGAAATATCTGTTGTTATAACTTATGTGAATGTGTTTGCTTACTTTGTAATGCTTTCTGTTGATTTTGAAAATTTAGCAAGTCCTTTGATAAGTCCTTGGACTATGATAAAGCTGTTTGGTTTTGTATAGGTGTCTGAAGTATTGAAGACAAAAGTCATGTACAAGTAGAGTCTGAGAAGGTCAATAGACAGCTCAACAGCTGACAATAAGATAATGTCCATAAGAAAATATACATGCAGGCACCAGAGTTTGTAGAACAGAGTGGTGTGGATGACTTTATTGTTGTCGTTTTCAACAGAGGGTCTTTTGGCTTTCTGTAGCATTACCAAAGGAGTAACCACATAACCATTCTGATTTTTGGAGAGTTTTGTTTTTGTAGTTAAATAAAGACAGTGCAACAGTAAATTCAGTAGCTACAGAATTTATGAAATTCTCTAACTATCTCCAAAAGCCTGAAATGAGCTGACATGATTTGACATGGCCTTGATTACTTGTCTTGTTAATCAGTAAATGCATATTTTTATTCTTGCAGTCTGATAGCAGCATGAAATACAGATTTAAAAAACATTATTTTTGATTAATGTGTTTTTTTGTGTATTTTCTGGTACATAAAATTCAGAATTCAGTTCAAAAACATCTGGTGTTGTACCTTTAATCTGTGATGCACTCTTGAGGGATATTGTTCTTTCCTGCCCAATTTTTGAGGAATTTTTGAATTCTTAAAAATTAGTTACTTATGAGTTACTTATTTTTATCTGAAAAAAAAAATCCATATTCAGTTATCTGGATCATTAGCAAATCTGTCACCTGTAATTCACACCAGGCAATTAGAGAACTTTAACTCTTTATGCAGATGACTATTTAAAAATTAATCTTGTAATACCTTCCCGACTGAGTGGGAAAGATGAGAAAAAGTTGTCAATGACTGAATTTTTCCCCTGTAAATCAAGTTGTGCTTGGATTGCATGTACAGATCCAGACACTTAGAAATACTGTTATACCTAGCAGTTTGCATCTAGGCAGTGAGAGCCAATGGAGTTCTCAAATTCTATATGTCTTTTTCGATAATTTTATTTTGTTTACTTATTGGTCTACCAGGAACGAGCTTCAATTGTGGTATAGAATTCCTGTGTCACTTGCTATGTAAAAAAAAAAAAAAAGTTAACCCAAGAGTTTAGCTATTTTTGCATTGGTGCAAGCAAACAAGTTTTAGAAATCTATCCAGAAAAATAGGTTCATGAAATAGGTTATGAGAGGCTGGTTGAAGAAATTCCTGTCCCAAAGGACTACCTTGGATGGTTGATATTTTATAATATCTTGGAAAGTCTCAGCTGAAATTGTTAAGATATTTTTATGTATTGATATGACTGGTGCTGAGATAGCTGTAAAATACACGTTTATCTGGATTTCAATCTGAGCCTTCTCAAAGGGATTTGAAAGACCCTAGTGTTCAGGCTTATCTTGGCTCATAGGAGCGGTGTCAGGAGTTACGCAACAGGACTGCGCTTTTCTGTCTGAGGAGAGTATCTTCTGATAAATTCACTTTTTTTTTTTTTTTGTATTTATCAGATGTCTGTGCATAGAAGTGCATTTTCTTTTGGCAGTCACAAATTCTTTGCAGTGGTTTAACTCAGTGAAGTACTCAGAAGCTTCTGCTTTGTTCAGCGTTTGTTCCCATGAAGTAACTTGTACCCTACACAGTATTTCATTCTTTCCTTGGCTCTTTGTTGAAGGAGAGGGAAGCAAGTTTTCTGCGGTGAAATATGATCACCGCAAACTGCACTAGGATCAGGGTAAGTGTTCCGGAGTTGCTTCTATCACGGAGTGCTGTATTTAACATCGCTTTCAGTGTGGTTCTGTGCCTTGGCATGGAATGCTTGTACAGTGGAAAGCATTGGAAAATAATGGCCAACTGTTTTCAAAAAACAGGATAAAAATTTTGTACGGAATAGATATTTTTCTATCATCGGAGAGAATTGGTGTTAGGTGTGTGTGTCTTTTTTTTTTTTTTTTTTTTTTTTTAACTTCTGTTTTGTGGTTATCTTCCAAATAGGACCAAGGAAAAAGAAATAGTTTGCGTGGAAATATTACAGCTGTCAAGTCAGTTTCATTACATGTTTTCTCCAAGCACCAAATGATGTCTAAACTGTTTTTTTGTTTTGTTTTGTTTTAAGCAGAAGCAGGTGATGCTTGTATAAAGTAGCCATGTGGGAAAACCTGAGCTTTAGAAAATGTTTAGCTCTGGGAAGTTAGAACAGATGTTGGGGCAAAAAGTATTTATGCCTGAAGTAAGAAAGATGAAGAATAAGGGGAGAAAACCACACTTGAGGGGAGAGTAAGCTGGGCTTGGGCAGAAAACAGAGGAACACTGGGACTGAGAACCAGCTCTGAGATGGCCCAAGAATGGAAGATAGGACACAAGGGATGAGGGGAAAAAAGCATGCAAAGATATAAACAGCATAAAGATATAAACAGCAGAAAGGGCAGAAGCAAGAGAAATATTAATAACAAAAGTGAGTCTTCAAAGTAGTGCAGTTTCTTTCTGTTTTTTTCTAGAAATTTTAACTTGATAAAATTTCAATACATGGGAAATCTGGCTTTGGTCATTCTGGTAGATGAGGTACACCCTTTTTTATAGAGGAATAGTGTGAAGACAAGAGCTTAACTTCAGGAAGTAAGCATGAAAAAAATCCTGTAAGATGTCTTTTTCCTCTCCAGTTCACAAGGGGCCAGTCATTGTCAAGTAGGTGATGCTAAACATCTTTCTCTTCACCAATTGTTTACGTTTTTGTATTTCTTGCACAAGAATGGGTTAAGAAGAAGCTTACACATTCTAGTTTGGCTCACATACTGAGGCAAGCAAGTTTAAATTGGCATGTAATAATAAGGCTCGAAGATAAAATTTAAAGTTTTTCTGGTACCTGCAGATGAAGTTATGTATGTAGTGCCTTCTTAATAAAATATTGGGGGCTTGTAAGTTAAGAAATGTCAAGATTTTTGATTCACTTATTTAAACATATTTATATTTTGTCTCTGATCAAATCGGGAAGAGAAGGCGAGAAGGAGGTGTGTGCTACTAAAACATGGTAGTTCAGGCAGAAGAGAACATTTTCTAACAGTTCTATGATTGTTCACTGAACTAAAAAACAGCCTGATCTCAAATGGGTCCCGATACTGTACAAAATTGTGCTCTTAGGTAAGTCTCCCCACCAGAAATAAATCTGCTCTTGGATAGAATTCAGGAGATCTTTGTAGCAGTCAGTAGCACTTGTTGGCAGTTATTGGTGAGGAGGAGGCAGGAGAATAATTTCTCTAAACTGGAGAATTTGGGGTAGAGTGTATTTATAGTGAATTATGGTTCAATATGCCAGGCTTCTGCCCGTTCTTCCTCCTCTGGTGATCAAAAAGTGTCACTGAAGTTCAAAAGGGAAAAAGCTAAGAATATAAGAAGGGCCAAATCAAGGCCTCTCATGTTACACAAGACCCGTTACAGGGATGAAGGTGATATGGAAACACTGATTTAAGATTTTGCTTGCCTTCTGCTTACAGACATGGTCTTTCAGGAATGTTAGGTGTGTGTAACTAGTCACAAGTTGCTCTTCAGAGGTTCTGTCAGGGTCGGGTGCTGCTTGGTAGTATCACAGAGCAACATGCTTAATTTGTCTGTAAGCTGTTCTTAAAATAAATCACTGCTGTTGTCGCCTGCAGTGCTCATTTGGCAAATCTTTTTTCACCTCAGTTCCTGTTAGTGTAAAATTCCATTCTGTCTTGTTTTGTAAAACCAAAACATGAGGAGCAGGCTTACCTAGTGGGTTTCTTGTTTCTATTAGATGGTGCTGGTTTTTAAACTCTGTATATTTAAAATTTGAGGAAGAAAACTCGTTGTCATCAGTCAGTTTTGACTGATATAGGCCCAAAGTCCTGGTGTGGGACTTGAAATATTAGGATGAATGTGAGACTATTACAATCTTTGAGATAAGTATGTTTCAATTGTCTGTAGCAAAAAATGAAAATCAAGTAATAGACTTGAGTGGGAGAGAAAACAGGAAGCATTGTTAACATTGTAGCTAAATGTAGCAGACAGAGCAATTGTGGATATTTATTCAATAGACAAATTAGTTTATTTTTCATAAATCCTGGGAAATGAAGAAAAGCATAAAGAGGGTTATTAAACAGAATGAATCTGCAATCAAAGATTCATCTCAAATTACTAAGCCAGGTGGGCTTGGTTTTCAAATACCAAGGACCAGACAATTAGGATGCTAGGGCTGGGATACTTAGGCAAGACTTACCAGTCTTATCCCACTAATTATATGTTGTCATACCCATGTAATTATGCTTCCCATTATGTTCCCAATCACTCATTTGAATGTCAAGTGCAGGAGGGAGATAATATCCTCTAATTTATGTTGTTGAAGGGAAAGAAGTGTCAGCACATCATGTCATTTTACTAGACTGTAATGATGTAGACCCAGTTCTCTTATCTTTCTTCTGTTACAGTCATTAACAATTATCAAAAGGAGGTTTCAAAGAGGGTATATACTGTCTGCTTTATGAGGGCTCACCTCAGATCACACTAAAGTGGAGGGAGAAGACGACTCCTACAAATATTAAGAATCTGTGCCCTAAATAAACAGGCAGTTTAATTTTTCTAGTTATATTTATTAACTTTACAGATATAAATAGTTTTGTAAAATCAAATATTGTAAGTTCAAAAAGGATATCTTTGTGATCAGTTTTATTTCTTGTGCTTTTTCTTTTTTTGAAAAGGTAATTCCTGTCAAAAACATTTTCCTACTTCTTAAACCTATAGCTGTGCTTTATGAATGAGATTGTAAAGGATCTACCTATATTTCTAAGTCTTGTTCATGTGCAGAATGTGCTTTATTTTGTATCACTTGCTACCTTTGTAGGTATGTAGTCAAAACTAGATTTACTTCCTATTTTTATAATAAGTGGTGAAATTCTAGAATAGACTTGAATCGTATGCCTGAAATCTCTATAAAATAAGTGGATTTGCTCCTGTTAAATACATTTGTTGCTGGTAGATATTAAGATAAATTGAACAACTATTATGCCTCTTTGTTTCTGACCGATTCTCAGTTAAAATTCATGTTGTATTCCCAAAGTGCTATCAGTTATAAGAAATCTGTTAACTCCAGTGACAGAGACTTAGTCTTTGTGGAGAAGGAGGATATGTGTGTTTTATGAGTTGCCAACAAGATGATTCATGCTGAATTCTTTCTGGTTTGGGAAGAAGTTCTATGCGATAACTAGTGTGGATAATTTCAACTGCACTATGAGCATTTAGCTACTTTACTCTTGGGTTTATTCCACAGAAGGCAAGACCTGCTGTGCATGTCTGGCTTTTTGCGCCAACCTTCAATTTACCACTTACCAGTGCAGTTTGGCAAGAAAGAAGCTATGCATGTTTCCTTTGAAATATGAGATAAGGAATAAACTGATGTAGACAACTTCAGACTGCTTTGCTTGTTACTGCTAAAAATGGCTTCAAACCATTGTTTTCCCTCCTTTACACACTAATTATAGTCCTCCTGGTGGGAATAAAGTCCTGCTCTGTTCAGACTTAGTTTGTCTTTTTTACAAACTTTTGCTTCTTTGGAATCAATTGCTATTTAATATCTTTCTCATAATGTTTTTAAATCCATTAAATATCTTCTGAAAAGTGAGCTGACAGTGTCCTGCTCATCATTTTTTTTCATTTATTTATTAAGCTTCCTTCATCTCTTCAGTTTAGAAAATCTTTGGAGCTATTTCTTTTTCAGGGTTGTCTAATTTGATTTGTAATATCAGATTTTTTTTGATACTTGGAAAAAAGCCCTGCAAAATCGGCTATTCTGTTAGAATCAGCATTTCACCGAGTCCTGCAATAGCATGATCCTGAAATGTAGATCTGCCAGCTGATGATGCTATGGGGATTTTCAAAACTGCTAAGCAGTGCAAATGCACCAGAGGATGCTGCAGATACAGCTGTTTGTTAAGAGTTCTCTTGCTGATGACTGTACTAGCATACCTGCTGCCCTAAGGAGCATAAAAACAAAAGCATTCACATCTGAGCAGTAGGCAGGAGACTTGATAATCTGCTGAGTGTTTTATTAAAGGGTTAACTGAAAAAAATTTCTCAGACAAGGCTTGATCCTAGATTCCAGTGAAGTCAGCTGGTAGTTCTAAATTAGATCTGATCCTCAGTGTTTCAGATGAAAATAGCAGTAAAGCAGAGGAAGCTCCCATAGCTGTTTGTTTTAATAGGTATTCCTATCACTTGAGCCTATTTTTTAGTGCTGCATGTCAGTAAATATGAGGCTTCCCTGAGGCTGGTAGTTTAATCCACCCTGTACTGCAGATTTCCTGTGCTGTTAAACAGGATAACCCTTAACTGACCACTATGGAATGAATCTGGTTTGTTTTATTCAAAAGAAGTGAAAGTAGAATTAGATAAATGAGCAAGCAACCTGGAGCTGTGTAGCCTGAGGCCTAATTCTTGCTGCCTAGATTTTCTTGCTCAACTTCTGCAGTGTTACAGTTCATAGGGTCCTGCTGTAGGATTGTGTCAGTCTCCACACATGCATTCAAGACTGCTTTCCTGCCAAGTCTCTTGCCAAGCCTTAGAAGATATTGCCTTAATCTTGATGATCTGAAATCTTGTCATGTTTCTACTGCAGAGATAGCATGTATCTTCTACATTTGCAATAATTTAAGAACAATTTATTTAAATTTCATGAGAATACTGAATTACACTTTTTTTTTTCTCATTTAGCTTTACTAAGTGTTCTTAGTAGCTGCAAAGAGAGGCTGGCTCCCCAACACAGGGATTGTTTTAAATTTCACTGTGCTTAAATGACCATCTGGACACCCAGGAACCGGCCAGTTTGAGTGTTTTTTTAAAAAAAAATCAATAAATAAAATACTTCTGCAGCTAGAGAATTTTTTTGGAACTTAGTGAACATCAATGCGCAGGATATACCTGAATACTGATAAGTCATAGACTGCTCACCTGCAGTTTGTTTTTATATAAAATCCTGTCTATGAAGTGACTCTTCCAAATTTTCTAAAAGGAAAAATAGTTTTTATTGGTATGCATTTTCATTTGCTTTATTTGTTTTCTTATGTTACTTTCACTACCAGAAGTTACTATGTCTGTTTTCCTGTGGGCTATTTCCAAGTGGTTTGGTGAATCCTCTGTGAATATAAGCAAGCACAGTATGTGCTAGTCACTGATAGTCTTCCCTAACATTCCTTCATTTGATCATGATGTAGTGCCATCTTGTGGACTTGTTGTTATATTACTCTAAGCTAAAATGTTCAATTTATGCCTGTGTTAATTCGTACCAGAAAGATTCTTTGTAAGAAACTTTTTCACCTGAAAAAGAACTATGCTACTATTGTAAAGTTCAGTGGAAGATTCCTAGGGTAAGGTCTCAGCCCATCTAAATAAGGAGAACTGAACTTTTTATGAATAATGCTGGGGTACGCTTTAAAGTCAGAGCATACATTAGGAGTATAGTGATTTTTGTATTAAAGTAAAGTTCTTGCCAACTTCCTTCTTTGGAAGCTGAAGGATAGTTTGTAAGCAGTTTTTGTTCTTTTGGAAATTAGAATATCTGGTAATAGAACTGCTACAGAATATTGGAGATATTGAAGCATTTTTCTAGTAGCAGTAAAAACAGAATATGGCCAAATATGTTTTCTGAAGAAAAAAAAAGTGCTTCTCTGGAGTCTGCGACCACCCTAGGCATCGTTCTTTCTACCACAGTGCTTGTTCTCAGCAGTGCTGCTTGGAGCTTGTGCTGGAGTGAATGAACAAAGTGATGCATCTTCATTGTCACTTAGTTTGTTGATTGGATACTGGAATTTGACAGGATAGTTCCGCCTGCTTAGAGAGGAGTATAAAAAGCACTTCCCTGTATGTTATGTGGCATGCTGCTGGCTGCTCCAGCTGTAGGTCACTTAGCTGGCTGCCACTAACAGCAGCTAACTAACAGAATACGTTATCCTCAAGGGTTTTTCATTCATATTTACAAATTGTGCCAAGAAAGATTGCTAAAGTCCCGTGCTTTTGAATAAAGTCTGCCAAAAAATAATGAACTATGAAAACAAATTCATTAGCATCAAGTGTTTCAAGTAGAATGAAGGTTTCTGTGTAAAAAACACAATAGTAATTTTCTCTTCTGATTTGGTGGTAGATTTGGGGCTGAGAAGAAAGGATGAAAATGGTAAATTAAGTGTGTTGTACTCTGTTTATTAAAGTGTAGAACCATTTTGGTAGGTTTCAGTGCATCTTGCTGATGTGCCAATACTTTTTGTTAGGACAATATGAGATTATGGATATGTTTCTTTTCTGTCTTGGGGCAGAGTTTGACTTCTTTCCTGTGGAGAGAAACTGAATCGAATAGGGGAATTGTATCTTTATATACTTACAGATGGCTAGGGTGGTTTGCGTATGGAGAGGGTCAACTCCATTCTTGCTTTTTCTTTTTCTGTGTCTGTTTATCTCTTCTCCCTCTCTCAGCTCTTCTCACCCCTAGCTCTACTGCAGGAATGTTTCCCATAGTTTTTCTGGTAGTGGACCTAAGCTGAACTTAATTGAGATCCTTCCCATTGGTTTCAGCACGCTTTCCAGTTATGTCCATTTCTTAAAGAATGTAACTTTATCAATGTAAGAAGAATATGCTGAACTGGAGTAATCTAGAGACTGAACAGAAAGCATCATTAATACAAAAGATGATGCCAGAAGAAGAAATCGAAGTGATGTGTCAAATGTTGTTAAACAATTAGAAATGCACAATCAGTTCAAGACTGTACAGATGTCTGTCATCAAAATTAATTCCACGGCCTGCCGATTTATCCTGTTTTCTGTCCTCAGAGACAGTTATATTTAAAGGAATGTAGAATTACTGACATTTCTAAAATGTGAAATAATTTTGGCAATGCAGATATGTCAACTGACTTATCCACATAAATATGACAGAGTCAAACTAAACAGAATTATAAAAGTGCTTCTTTTTTGACATCTATGGAGACTGCTGGCATTTTTGCATCTTTTTTCTCATTAAATTGTCATAAAAAATATTTAATATCATTCTTTTAACTGAAGTATTTGGAAACAGTATTTTCTAGAAACCAGTCCAGCTAAATTCAAATCATTGAGAACTCCTTTGAAACAAAACTGATCTATATCAGCTAAGGATCTGATCCTCAAAGCTGTTTCAAGTGGAATTTGTCTTATCTAACTTTACTGACTTAAAGTGAGTCTGGCAATCCAAGACTTCCTTTATAGTCCATGAAGAAAAATGATTCCTGCCAAAAGGTAATTCATCTGACCTTAAGTGTCTATCTTGCTTTGGAAACTGATCTCTCTGTCTCTTCTATGTATGGATTAATTATTCACTAAGTGGATGATGAACCTGGTTATACATATCTAAAGTTAGGTGAGATGTTTTCAGATCATGTGTGTTTCTTATGCTGATTCATGGTAGAAATGTGAGATAACGATGATAATACTGTTGTTGATAGTAGAAACACTCCATTTCTATGAGAAGAATGATAGTGACCTTTAATAGCTTGATATATTCATCATGTCTCCTTTCAAGTATTGCTACATCAAAGGTGTAGGTTGAATAGGATATATATATATATATAAAAAAAAAAAGGTCTGAGACTTGTGGGATATTGTTGTACTTAACAGTTTTAGTGGAATCAATCTGCAATTCTCAATATAGCTTGCAAATTAGCATTTGTTAGTATTTGTGTTTGTACAAACATGTGCCTTACTAAAATGGCAGCGCTGTTGTGCATGCTCTCCAACAAATAGATTGTGCATAGGTAGGAGTCAATGTGATTGTGCTTTTACATTGTCCCTGAACTAAGCATCACGGTGTGAAGTGGTTTCAAGTTCGAGACATAATAATCCAAGTATATGAACACATCCAGATACTACGGATCAGAATCTACTTGTTTTAAGGCTAGATTGCATAAACAAAACCAATACGGTAAAGCAGTACACTGGCGTAATTCAGCCTCCCATCTAAAGCATTAGATCACATGTGATTTAGCATCTTCACGAAGATTTTTTAAATATATATATATATATATATATATTCACACACAGATATAAGAAATAATGTATGTATCTAAAATATGTTCCAAAAGGAGCAGACAGTGAAGGAATTTTGGTGATTGGGCTGGATCTGTAGCTTAACAGCTGTCTTTCTCCCACTTAAAAACAGTCCCAGAGTTAATTTTAGGCAATCTTTATTCTTTAATTTTTAAGTTAACTTTATTGCTACTTTTTTCATTATCGTGTTATTTTGATCGGGAGTTTCTATAACATTACATCAATGTCACTATATAAAATTGTGCTATGCTTTCTGTATGTATTTCCAGGCTCTTCAGAGCATCTATAAATTTTCACCAATCCTGTCTAATGAGAGATGATGAAATAATTAAGATTATGCTTCAGTGAAACTTGAAATGTAAATACGTAGAGCTATGTATCTGTTCAAATCTAGATTTTTCTATAGAAGCACAAGGAAAAATTGACATTCATCGTTCTTGCTGAAAGCCTTTTGGTAATGCTGCAGGCAGAGCAATACCTCTTTCTGTAGTATTATTCAACATAAATAAGCATAATAATATAATCTTAAAATACTAGAGCTGAAGTTTTTTCTCATACACAAGTAATACTGCTGGGCAGGAGAGGGGCAAAAAAGCAAAAACAATACAGTTCAGCAAATTAGACCATAAGCATAAAGTACTTAGCTCTTGCCTCTTAAGTTGTTATATGAAAGAAAACCAATGGTTAATGACTAAGGCATAGCTAGTTAATTCTTCCTCTTTCCCGCCTACACATTTTGGGACACTGACATTTCATTTCTTGAAAGTATGTCCTTTCTCTAACCCTGCGGCTGTCTGGTTTGCTGTATTTCCCAGAGATTGCAGCCTTGTGAGCTGTTGTAGTGTCTATCAGTGTAAGTCATACTGAAAGACCAAGGTTTTGATAGCTAATATTAATAACATGAATTGAAGAGAAACATGAGATATACAGAAAAAAATTATAGTTCCCATTCTGAGTAGAGGGGAGCCACTAGGTTCAAGGCTGCCATTTCCAAATCAATTATTCAGATTAACTGCTCGGCTCTTTCCTTTGCAGTTTTAACAATTATGTTAGTTCCTTGTATTTTTTAAGAAGGTGAAATGTGTGGCTAGGTATTGAATACTGACAGGCAAAATGGACTTGCTGAGATAAAAAATGGACTTGCTGAGATAAAAATTGGATTACTATGCCATAGTCAACTATCTTTCCTCCTTTGTTAAAAAAAACCCACAGGAAGTGTAGCCTGAAACTCACTTATATCACTCAGAGTCCTAGAGGTGCTGTTTTCCACCTAGAACTAGTATTTATTCTCTGTTTTAGGTTAGAATTTTCTAAGGATTTGTAGATGACAACTTAAAGGAGAATTTATTAAATTCAGAGAAGACATTTGTATTTCATGCTTACATTTTATGAGGCCAGCTATATTCCAAAATCACAAAGCCAAGTATTAACCCATTTTAAACTAGAAAGAAAGATTATAAAACTTAAATTGGGAATGAGAGCAGACCATTGGCAATGACAAGGCAGTGTTATGCTGAGACTTTATCAGTGGCTTTAGAGTACGCGTGTGCTTTCCACCTAAAAGGTGGTAGGGATTAAGCAATTGTTTCAATTATTAGTGCTATGAATATGGTTGTGGCACTTCATGTTCCCATCTTGATGTCTGGAGAGCTTCAATACAACTGCCACATGCTCATAAGATCAAGGCCAAACCGTCTGCTTAATAAATGATAGGGAAATAGTAATTCATTCAAAAATGTGGTAACAAAGATAATTTATCTTCATGTGGTTTATCTATACACCTGGGTATTTGGAAGATTCAGTTACAGCACAGTGAATCCTAAGTTAATTGTCCCTCTTAAAAGCCTTTAAGGGACAATTCAACATGTATGTACTCCCTCTTTGCAGTATGTATTCATCAAAGAGTTGGAGATGCTGTTTTTTCAAGGAGATGTGAAAAGATAGCTTTGCTTACCTAGGGTACCGTAAGAGTAAAGATACTTCAGGCCATTTTAATGTTTGCTTCCCGAAAAACGTGAAGTTTCTCCAGGAAGTCTTTTGCAGAGCCTATTTTTGAAATTGGAATTCAATTTTTGCAAAGTTCCATCTTGGCAAAGTAGTTCTACTGCAGCTGAAAAACATTACCTGTTGACTTCAGTGGGCAGATTTGTACACTTGATGGGAACCTTTGAAAATCTTCTTCCGAATCTTAAGAATAGGTCTAGAAGCATTTTCACTAATTTAACAATTAGTAGCATATTATATAGCAAGGCTTCACCTCTTGAAAAAGTTGTCGTATATTTGTCATGATAGAAGTAGGCAAACAACATACAAATTCTTCTTAAATATTTTTCTGAAATAATAATCCAAAACAGATTTAGACCCAAACTACATTAGTATTTATGGCTTGCAGATATCCTTACTCGAGATTTTAGAAACAAACTGATGCGTAAGTAAGTTAAAGAAATGGTTGTTGGGCTTGTGCAGAAAGTATGTTTTGAGAAAATAAAGTCAAAATCTGACAAACTATCAAAAGTAGCTGAAGATCTCTTCAGGTCAAGGCAGCATTGGAAGAATATTATTAAAATTACTGATAATAAAATGTCTGCAGTCAGTCTACAGAAAAAGAAATAATTGTTTAGCATTATTTGGAATGAATGCCACATCAGGATACAAGACCAACTCTAATCTACACTTAATTGGATGCTTGTATTCAAAGCTTACTGATATTATCAGAAATATTTAATGTTGACATGTACCCATTTGTTCTTTATCTATACCTCAGCATATGTATATAGATATTGCCTTTGTGGAATTGTTTGTGATCAGAAAAAGAAGATAAATTTTATAAGTTTCTGCTTCCTTATTGGTATTTGGTGGGGGGGGGGGGCGTGGGGAGAGAAGATTTTGATGTATGATGAGCATGTCTTCAAAGTTTCAAGAAAGATTCCGCTTGAATTCACATATAGGTTCTGGATAGGAGTTAATATAGTGTTTGAAAAAGGTATTTCAAGCACCTTGCTTGAAAGTGTTGGTGCTTGTACGGAAAGCACCTTTTCTTTGTACATTCGAGTCTCAGGTTTTGGCATCTAACTCTGCTCTGGTCCGAAGATGTGTGAAAGATGAAGTGAGAGTCTGGAAGCTTGCATTGATTCATGACTAGCTTTGCCTTTGTTAGTGCTCTGATGCTGACCTCTGCTCTTTTGGCTGTGTTAGTTACACTAGTTACACTGTTCATTACACTTTCAGTTCTCAAGTTCTGACTAGATTTCTTTGCAGAATAAAAATGAGTGGTTGCATTTCTGATTGAAATGTGATCTATATAATTTTTGTATTCGTGTACAATGTACAAATCCTTAGACATGTATGATGTACAATTGTACAATGTACAATTCATGTAGTTTGACAGGTGTGGACACAGCTATGGAGTGGGTCTAATTCCTATAGTTTAAGAAAGATATTTATTGATAACTTGGACTCTGATCCACAGTTCTGTGTTTTTTAAATTATGTAGCATTTCCTCATAGCATTAATACAGTATACCAGTCATTTATGTGAAGTGATGGGACTCATATTTCGCCCATGAGGGCAATGCAAATATGACAAGATAGGCATGTTATTAGTTACATGAGCAACCTAATGACAGGTGAGGAAAAAGGTGTTATTCATAGCATAATGAATTACACAGACTAAAATTTGATCGGCCTATTAAGGAAGAAGAACATAACAGAAATGAAACAATTATTTTTATTCCAAAAGGCACAGCACACAATACAGTTTTTTTTGCAGATGTATTTTGAAAGCAAATATTTTTCCGTGTTTTTTTTGCTGCAAGCTACTATCCATTTTGCAATTGTTGTTCAAAATTCTCTCATCTCAAAAGGAATAATTCTTGATGTGACCAGTGTGTTTGATTTTAACTGAAGCCAACTCCTCTGTAAAACTGAGATAAGTGAGAGGAAATCTTATTTACATATTTTAAAACTCAGTAGACTGAAGAAAATGTCCATGATAATGTGTTTTATAAATAAAACAATATTAAGAGAACTGTGGTATTTCAGTAAAAAAACTAAAAAATGAAATAAATTATCTATGTTGAGAGATACAGAGTAACAGACACAAACTTCCCTTAAATGTGTAAGTATTTTTAAGCTATCATGTAGTAGAGAGTATTACTGGAATGCATCTCAGGAGGTCATCTACTTAATTCCCTTGCCTTGTAGGAGGGCAGCTGTACCTCTGTCATTCCCATTACATGTTTGACCTGTTCTTGAATGCCCATGGTAGTCAGTACTCCACAGACTCCTCTACCCCACTGACAACTTCAGTGTTTAGCAGTCTTTAACTTTAGGAAGTTTTTGTTAATGAATACTCATGAATCTTTCGCTAGTTGTTCCATTCGCTATGATCATGGGAACTGACTTCTCATTATAACAGTCTTCAAGTGTGTAAAAGTTTCTCTTCTTGTCTCAACTACGTTTAAGTCTTTTCCTCCTAAGCCATCTTTTCTAGTCCACTCTTCTGTGGACTTTCTACAGTTTTTCTGTCTTTATGGCATTGACATGGGTTGATGATCTTGAATCATAGAATCAGTATGGTTGGAAAAAACCTGCAACTTCTGTGTCCAGAAACACAGTTGATGCCCTTCTAATATTGAATGGAGTGGTGGAATTACTTTGTCTTGTAGACTTTACTTCTCTGTTGGAACTTTTCCACAGCAGTGTGATACTGGTGACTCATCCTCAGCTTGCATAACCCCCAAGTCCTTTTTGCAGAAGTGCTCCTGAACTGGTTGTTCTCCAGTCTCTGTTTGTGAACAGGATTGTTTCTGCTGAAGAGCAGTATCTCCATTTTTGTGATGGAATTTCATTCTGTCGTGTTCAGATCATTTCTGCAGTATCTTAAGGTAATTTTCCATTCTGTTTCAGTGCTTCAGCTTGCTTGTAGTCCATCTCAACTTCATATTGCCTGCTGTGGAATTAGACTTCTGCAGAATTCAGTGTACTTCTGCTCTTGGAGGGAGCTACTGAGAACTGCTTTTAAGGTATGTTACCATACCAGGTTTGCACTGCCTGGATCAGGTGCCTCCAAATTGATTGTGAAATCATTTGTAAGAGTCTATATTAATCGGTATTAAAATAAACTTGAATTTTAAATTCTATTTCACAATAAGAAGAAATATGGTGCTTCTCATAAGATACATAGTAAAGCTGACAAAATTGCTTAAATGACATAAGACATGTTTCACAGGTGAAAATAGCAAGCTCACAGTGGAGCATTCTCTTTCTTAAAGCTCCAAGTTATCCAGGGAGGAAATAGGGAGCACGTCACTTGAGTTATTGTGACTCCGAGCTAACAAGCCTTACTGAAAGGGCACCGAGGTTCAGGCGACTTTCAACATTTCAACGTAGGGCTTTGGTTCCTAAGTCGCTTTAAAAAAGTGTTACTCTGGGTTTTGGCTCTGAAACTTTGAAACAAACATGCTGTTCTTGTTTATGGAGCATAATGACTATATGAAATATTTTTCAGAAAAAGGTCAAGATCTCATCTAAGAGAACTTTACAGTCTAACAGTTGTAAAGTAAGGGCACAGATGTTCGTTGTTAAAGTGAGGTCTATGAGGAGACAGAAAACAAAGGATGGAAACATGGAAGATTGGGAACTTTTTAAAAGCCTATAGGATATCATAAAATTGTGAACTAGGCTAAATAGGAAATAGAGAAATGTAAAGAATGTGAGTGAAATAATCAGCAGCTGAGCTCTATAGCCCTATGAAAATGATTTGAAGGAAACTAATGGTAGAGGTAGGAGAGTGAGGCCTGAAGACAAATTTAGTCAGTAGCTCTCCATTTTGGCCTTAAGGCTTTGTTTCAAACTTGACAGTTTCTAAAGAGCCTTGCCTATTATGTTCCCCTTCAATCCCTTTCGGTACATGTAAATCTTTAAAGCAAACAAAGCCAAACTGCCACCTTGAGCACCTGTCATTGGTTGCTTGCATTCTGACTGAAGGAACAGTAGGATGGTCCCAGTCCCCTCACAGTGCAGTCAGTGCTGTCTGTGTCACAGGTCTCACAGTGGCACCTTGTAGCTACTGGGTAAGTATACAAAGATTCCGCATGGTCACCACAGCCAGGGATCTTCACCGTTTCATACACAATCTCCTTGAAGGTACATGTTTGCTGAACAGATGATACTGGTGGGTATTTATATACTGGATCCTGAAAATTACAAAAAAGGAAACTTTTTAACAATTTGCCATGGGGTAGGTGTTCTGAGTTTTCGTTGAAGAAAAGACTCTGATGTGAAACATAATTAAACCAATAAAATCTAAAAGCTCTGGACCAACTTTAGTAAGTGTACTGAAGACCTTTAGATATCTCCTTTCAGTAAAATTTGTGTCAGTACCAGATCAGCCTACAGATTAGTGGCTTGAATCTTCAAATTATTTCCTATTGTAAAAGCAAGAGAAGTCCACAGAGCAATGTCTGTTTTGTTGTATCTGTTTGCGATCACAAATTGGATAGAAGGCAGAGATCCAGATTAATGTTCTTCCAACTCCAGTTGCTCAATATAAGCGTAATAAAATGTATGAATTATGATCAGTGATTCTTGTCAGTAGTCTAAACTTTAGACATGCTCACCTAATATAATATTACTAAAGTTTGTACTCTGAAACATATTTTATCAAATTTATATACATTATCACTTTAAATTCAAACTAATAGGATTACATTCTCATCTCAGCAGTACTGGAGCGGTTCCCAGTGGCTGTTGTAAGCTAGCTGTCTACAAAGGAATAAGATTCCCTATAAATCCCATCAGATGCTGAACATTCTGGGGATTACAGGATGTGCTGATTTTATTGGAATTCAGGGACACAGAAGGAACCACAAGGCTTTGGAGGTGCCTAAGTTCACTGTAATGTAGGCACCTAAATTTCTTTAAGACCATTTTTAATGAACTGAGGGAATGCCTGATTCATTGTGAAAATATCACAGTATACTCCATAATGTGTTTACATACGGAAACATGAGGAAAACCCAACTGTATGTGGCTTTCAAACCAGGTTAAAAGATTTTTTTTTTTTATTTGTTGCTTTGCATAATCTATAGCTAAGAAGCCCATGTATATAGCCATATAAAAGTGTAAATTTTACTAGCATCTGCTCATCCTTATCTGAAATTGACTGTATTTATACTTTCTTATCAGATAGCCCAGCAGTTACTAAACTTGTTATTTCACAAGACTTACTCTTCCCCACATACTCATTATGAGCTGGTGACCCTCCTTTGAACAATGTTTTGCAATAATGAATTCTTTATCCTGAGTTTTAAACTTAGGATTCTCACCCTTGTGAAGCAGTATCCTGAGCACCACGTGGCATTCACAGTAATACAAAATCCACATTCTTCTCTTTCCACTGCTATAGTAATATTGGTGAGCTCACAGGTATTGCAGCAAATTGCTTTCCAACAGAAGAGCAGCATGTAATAGTTAACTGTCTTCATCCTGTATATGAAGCAGAAAACACATCTTTACTGGAGAAGCAGGCAATTATTTTTAACAGGAATTATTTATAGAAAGGGGCAGAAACTGATTCTTCATATTATCCTCAAGTATGTGTATCAGCAAACTTTGAAAAATGAGTGAGAAGAGAAGAAGAGAAGGAGAAAGGAGAAGAGAGTTTGCAAATCTATCTGTGGTTGTTAAAGTGGCTTGATTTTTCCTGAACGACTTTTAAGTATCCTATGCAGAATAAATCATCTAAGCAAATACTTGACATTTTTAGTCAAGTATTTGAGTGCTGTTTCTGTACAGAGAATGCATCCTGTCTTTTATGAAAAAGAAAAAGAAGCAAGAGCAAAAAATCTATTTTTTAAAAAACAACTAATTGCATACCCTGTTTGCAGTTCAAAAGATGCCTTCCAAAGTAAGGCATGGTGAGAACTTACCTGTATTCTCCTTGCTTGCCAGGTAAGAGCTGTGGTGAAAAGAAAGCCTATGGTGCCTTTTATACTGAATCATATGTAAGTTATACCTTGAGGATTTGCGGTGTATTAATGAAGCAAGCATTAGTTTGGTACTTGGTGAAAGAGGATTAGTGTTCAGCCAGACAGTCAGATTAAGCCTTGTTAAGAGGAAAGAAGAAAAGCAAAACACATTCAGGAAATAGTGGTGAAGGTTACTGCCTCAGTGTCGTTTTGGATTTGATTCAATGGTCTTTAGAAATTGTTGGGCATTCTGCAAATTGGAAATTGTTTTAGAAGCTTATTTTTGGAAATAAAATTTAATGTGTGCTAAGTATATTTTAAAGCAATGTCCAAACTGATATGCTGGGGCATTTGTCCTCAGATCATCTACAGCAGAGCCATTGCCACAGGGTTTCTAGGCTAATGACTAATATGTTCTGAAAAACTCTGAAACCATCTTGACTGCTTTTTTTGATTACCTTACCCAGTGGGATGCATATATGCTTTTTATTATTCTGTTATCCAAGGAAGTTTACAGTATGAGATCTGGTAAACCATGGCTAACAACTTTTTTTTCCTTAACCAGGTAAAGTACAACTGTATCCTTAACAGTTCAGATTTCTATTCCAATATAGGCAGTTCTGGTACCAGTCTCTTACTTTGTCACACTTTTTAAAATTTTTTTGAAAGGATGTCTATATTATAGAAAGGGACTCGAAAGATATCATAATGAGGTTCCAGATATGTGGGTGTTTTTTTTTTTTTTTTATCTGTGATCTCATTTCAAGTATTGTTCTGCTACAAGGGAAATACTATTTCTAGTATTTCTAACAGGCAACAGTGCAAGCTCGACTTAAAGGCATTCTCTGCTTGCTCACCATGATAAAAGTTTCTGTCAGTGTTCCATTTCTTACTGCCCTTCTTTCTGCTTTCCCCAGGTTGGTTGCAAGTGTCCCTCCTCACTTGAGCACTGACAAAGAACCAGATTTGATTTTCACATATGATCATTCTCGGCGAAAGTGACTCACGGTAGCACTGTGTTTACTATTGTCTGCACCCAGAACAGCCAGTCTTGCTTTATTATGACTATTCTATTATGGTCAGTCTGACTTTTACAGAAATCCATCCACAAGAGAAAACTAGACAAGGACATATAGTTAAAAGCACTTTATCATGATAAATTCTCATGTACTTACTAGTTGTCCTGCAAACGGGATACTTTTCAAAATGGCTATAACAAATGAAGCTTTTGAGTGTCTGGCACTTAGTGCTGTACTGGCCATCTGTCCCAGTTCCCCTTTACTTTGCACTACCTGCCTTTTGTTAATGAATTTCCTATTTGCACCAAAGTTAGAAGGTGACGGCAAATTTTCTCTAGATGTCTCCTCTATTTATAGTTTGTCTGAATGAAAACAGATCGATGAAAAATGTAAAGTTGCGGAAGCAAATATCTGCCGCTTTCCTAATGTAAATTTTATGATTTTAATACCTGACTTCTGTATGGAAAGTATTCATTAAGGCAGTTTTAAAGACACTTAAAGGAATTTATTCATTACATTTCTAGGGGTTTGAACAATTGAATCGGTATCTTTGGAGTGCAAAGATTATCGTATGCTTGAGAATCTGGTCTAGGAATCTCCAAGTGGGGTCTGTGCTTTATTTTTAAATTCATTGGTGTTTTTTTTGCTTGCTATCTCCTTGGGGCTCATTCTCATTAAATTCATTGGAGACACTTTCATTGCCGTGGTGGTAATTGCATTGAGTATTTGGTCACTATTGCAGTTTTTACTGACATTTTAGTTTCCTGGCACTGATGATACAGAATTAAGTGACTTGCACCTGCCAAGCATTTAGCTAGGTAGCTGAAACTAATTAACCTCAGATAAAGAGTTAATCATTAATGAAGTCTTGACAGACCCACCCATATGCACACAGAATATGTCATCTTGAGTATTAGTTGAGATATCACATTCTGTTGCGTGGAGAAAGGGCAGTACATTCCTAGTTTGCAAATAAGTGCACAAACAGTCTTTCTAAAAGTCTGTGTGAAATCAACAGCAGCAGTATCTAATCCTCTTGAAAAGTTTAATAAACACAGAACAGCATAAGGGATGATAACTGCATATCATCGGCATAAACAGCTATTTTTCCTATAGCTCTCAGATGATGTAGATTCGTTCATGGCTGATATTTATACCAAATCTCCGAAATACATCTGAAAACAATTGCATTTTCTTTCCCAGTTTAATGATTGATGTGATTCTTGCAACCTTTGACTATTTACTATTGCAAAAACACTGTGTGATCTTGACTTCCTATATAAGATCATTTGGTGCATTCAGAGGTAAATGTTATATAATTTGTGCATAAACGGAGGGCCCTCTGGATTTACTCCTGGATTGTTAAGGAAAAGCCAATGTGAATGGAAGCAATGTTTCCCTCCTCCTTACAGAGAGGATGAACTGCTTGTAAATTTTCGATTTCTTAGGATAGCAAAGACAAAAGCTTGAAAATGGTCACGGAAGGATAGCTGGCTTGTGTTGCGGAGTTGCTTCAGGTTCCTCTGACTCAAGTTCCTGTCTGCTGAAGCTGATGGGGTGCGTGGGACCTGCTCTGGCAGCTGCCGAGTCTGGAAACCCTGGGTCCCTGTCCTTGGGAGTCTCGTATCCTCAGCAACTCAGCTGAGGCTTTGGGGAGGTCAGATGAGAAAGCTGGCAGCAGGCCTTGGTCTCAAAGAACTTGACTGAAATCATTTGTGTAGAATCAGTTTTTGACAAATATGAAATGCATCATTTATCATTTGCCTAAAGAGATGATAATTTTTTAGGAAGTGTTGCATCAGAATTTTCCTGACTGTTTCTCTTTTTCAGAAGAATGATCTCTAGGTGTGATCCTCTGTATGCGGGAGAGGTACTTATACCTGCATATTAGCCTTTTAATCCATATTAATGAGGATAACTGAATTTGAAATTCAAACCAAAATGAAAAATACATGTCTGTGTGTTCATATGAAAACCAGGCTAATTCAATAGCATTTGAGTGCTTTGTTGCTACATACAGTTCTGAAGAGTAAGTGTTGAATATTTACAAAAAAGCCACATATTGAGTTATCTATTAATTTAATATTCATAGCTATCATTTGTGCTACATTGGTTAATGAATATTTACTTCTGGAAAGGAATGAAAGCACAATCCATTAAAAAGCCTATGCATCATGAACTACTGATACTCACTATGCACCACAACCTGCAAATCACAGATTCTAGGTTACACACTGATTAACTTCATAAAGTTTAGGTAATAAACAGCAGTAAAAATGATTTTTCTTTTTCTTTTTTTTTTTTTAACTAGAAGAAGGTAAAATGCCTGATATAGGTAATGATTTTGCTTTGCTTTAAGAGCGACTTGATATTTGAATATCTATAGCTGGTCTACAATCAAAATCATTTCTAGGTTTCGTTTAGAATCAGCAGGGAAATGGACGATTCTAGGACCTCTTGGATGAATTTTAGGCATCTGCATTCAAACATAAACTGTGCCTTCAACTCCACTGAAATAATTATATTAGTTCTCCACCCATGTTAAAGGTGGTCTCTTGCCTTTAACTCAGTTATAGGTGGTTATGTTTAGTGAATGCAAGAGTTGATATCTGTGGAGTAGGATTCCTCAAGTTCCTTTTCTTTCTAATCTGCAGCCCTTCAGGTTGGATACTTTTGGCTGTCACTTTCACATCCAAGGGCCTGTGCTCATTTGTACAAGATTGCTGCTTGTTTGTATGAAACTAATCTAGACTTTCAGCAGGTCTTATTCATAAGAAATCACCCTTGCAGTTGTTAAAAAATACTCCCCAGAAAACTGTTTTGATTCCTACCTTAATTAGTCAAACAATTTCCATTTTCTTTCATAGAGATGAACTGAGTCTGCAGTGGTACTGCATCTCTTTAGCTATGTTTTGCTGTAAGGGAGAAATGGTGGCCGTTATGATAATCTTAGATGCAAATATAATAGACCTTTTATTCCATGCAGGTATGCCATATACCTTGTCAGTTTTAGGGAAGTGAATAGTTAAGTCACTTGCAATTACAAACATTTCAGACCATGGTGACAACTGAAGGTGCTTGGCATAACAGAGTTCAGTCATTTAACCAGTATTTTTCCCAGTTTGTAGGTTTAAGAGAGAAACTTAAGAAATGTAGTTTCTTTGACACACAACTTGGTGGATGGCATACATGGCAATTTCAGAGCAAAGAGGCTGTCTCCTTTCTTGTCAGAATTTAAAGAAATGTACAAAGATTCTACCAATGACAACTATTTTAAAATTAATTTGAAATACATGGATTTTTTAAAAATCTAAATGGAAATAACACTTCAGGACCCAAGTATTAAAGTGACTTTGGTCCAAGGGGCAGAAGCTGAAGTCAGTCTTTTGCATGACTTTGCATTTCATGTAGGTAGTTTCTTTTATTGGTCTGTCATGTTCACATTTCCTTAAACCTACAGATTAAAAATATGATTTTTTCAAACACTTAGATTCTTTAGTGTTTCTACTATCTGTAATTATTCTAGGAAGTTTGAAAAGCATTTGCTGTGATGAAATTTAGGAAGAGCTTCTGAAAGTGTGCTCGAAAAACAGGTTGGCAGGACTGCTTTTTATTCAACTTATGTTATTTATACAACAGCACCTGCAAATTGTTTCCAGACTAGAGCTATGGTAAGTAACATAAGGCTTATTTGGATCTTGCTGACAGCATGCATTGATAGCACAGTAACATTGATGCAAAATGATTCAGCACACTGGATAATGAATAAAAAGCTATTTTTATTCGGGTTACTAAATACAGCCTTAGGTAGGAGACGTCTGACCCACATTTTTGCAGGTGCAGAATTTTTAGGTCAAATTGTTTAAGAAAAGTAGGTCAAGAAGAATGTATAGAACCACAGCTATCTTCAGAGAAGCTGTAATTTGTACATTTTTATCTGGTGAGCTAGCGCTATGATATTAGTTAGGGATTCTAACAGGGCTTTTTTAAGGGTATTTTCTCAGCAGTTGCTGACTGCTGAGTACTCAGTATTTGCTCTGTGAGCTCCAGAAATGCCATTTAACTGACTTACTAGAATTTTCATCAAGGAGGAGTTGACTTGTAAGCTACACATAGCCAGTCTGTAGACCAATCTTGTAAGTCAGGAATAGGTATCTGAAAATGCTTATTGAAGAAGCAAATTGGAAGCATTGTTATAGAAAACTCGGACATCACCCCAGTGTGTAGCTCATTAAAGAATGAAATGTTATTTGTTATGTTGCATTAGCAGTATGGTGGAATACAAAACCAAGGACTGCATTAAGCCAGGTACCTGATGTAGGTATTTTTTTGGCAAATTATAATAATTAAATGTGGAGATACTTTTCTTGAATAATTAGATTTAAACATAAATGTAAGGATATTTGGCCCTTTCAGGACACTTGTTTACCTTGTACTTTGTTATATACTGTTCAGCCGACTAGAGAGCCACATTACTGTTCTCGACTTGAGAACACAGGGCAGAAGCTGTGTGGTCCTGCTTGATAAGTTGAATGAACCAGCCTGTGAAAGAAGGTTTCTGAAATGTGTTTAAAAATGCCTTGAAATTGGGTAACTGTGGTCACTTGTCTTTTAGAATGTTGTTCTGTGTTTCTGCTTTGGGATGGTGTTAAGCAACAATGTTTCAGGTAGACTAGTTTGAACACTTCACTCAGCTTTGTAGGAGTAAGAAATGCATGGATCAGGAATCTGTTTGCAAGCACTGTAGAACTGCCTGGAAAAGGAGACTGTCCTACTCAGTTGCTCAATTATATAAATGAACAAGGTCATAGGTACTGATTCATTGAAGAGCTTTCTAATCGCTTGTTGCATTGCCATCTAGTGGTTCTTGGGTAAAGGTTGACACATTTCTGAAAATGATTTCACAGCTAAAGTATATTTTACAGCATTGCATCAAGCACAACTAAATACTAATGTTCAGAACTTAAATTACACTTTACATTTCCAGACTTTTGTTCAGATTGTTGCTATGTTCAATGCTTTCTGTGTGTAGCAAAGCCTTTGGGCAGAAGAAGTTTCAGGATTCTCATGGAGAAGCATAAAAGCAGTGATAGTGAACCTCACTGCAAACCAGAATAGCTGCATTTAGGCTGCTTTGTTCCTTCCCTGTGTATAAGAAGGACAAATGTGCTCAGGAAAATATACCTTTTCCATTTTTTCTCTATGAGACATTATGTGGAATCATGCCTACGTAAGTATTCGAGTCAGTCTCAAAGTGGATGGAGTTAATGCAGTTTATAGTCCTGCTGATTCTAACATACCTCTTTCACAATAAGGAAAAAAGATTTACAGAGAAGTGTGTGTGTATATGTATATACACATATATACCGCTTGTGCCTTTATACATGTGTGTATATATGTACACACACCACTCCATCTCATTTCCATCTATTCATTGCAGAAATTGTATACAGAGGGACATTCCTCTTATCACCTTTTTAAGCAATCTTTCTATTTGCTGTGCCCTACCAAACCCTACTATGGCCTTTCCTAAATAATCTGGAAAGGCTACAACTTGATGGTGCCTTACAACATAGTCCTGGGAAAGAAGAGTTTTCATTGCTGACCCTAGAATGCTAATGGATAATTTAATATACTGTCATTTTGGTAAACTTGTAAAATGCATAAGGCAGATCTTTCACTAGCTGAGAGCCATTAGGATCTGCACTGAGGTCTGAGGCTACAGGAATGGACAGGAGACCCCAGGTCCTAGGTACCAGTCTGTTAGGTTGAACATTTCAGGGGCAAAAAAAAAAAATAAAAAGGTTAGATGTCCACTTGTGTGACAAGTGAAAAAGGTCCTGTCTTGCAAGAAGACCCTTCTGCTGTTGTACACAACTCTCTTAGGACTTCAAGTGAGTTCACAGGGAGTATATTACTCTGCTTTTATGAACAGTGTAAGTTGTTCACAAAAACAACTGATTAATTACTGTATCCAGTAATTAAGTAAAGATTTTTTTTTGATTAGTTCCTTTGCTGAAGTGATATTTTCGTATACCACAATTCATTAACTAGTACTGGCTAGTGCTGGAGTGAGGTTGGAGAAGTGGTTGCTGCCATAGGGAGAGTGAGGGCTAGTCATTAATTTCAGTACTATTTAAAAGAATTTAAATCATATTTAAGCCCCTGACAGTGGCTTAAAAAGAAGGTATTTTAAGGCCCTGATGCTGTTCTGCATATTCTCTTACATATTTTTGCCTTCCTGCATTTGATAATGTATTTAAGGGTTACCCTAGGGCATTGCATGTACTAGAGGCAATCCAGTTTTCCTGAGACCTTTAAGCTCTACAAAAAATGCCAGCATCCTGTATTCTTCACTTCTGTTCCTGACTATACTGCCATCACCTGCTGCTGGATACTGGAGATTATTATAAGACTTGAATGACCTATTTAGCTGTTCTGAGTTTTGAATGATGGATTTTTTCCTCATATGCTGCATTTCTTCCCTTCTACCCCTTCATGAGAAAACAGAAAAATCAAAAAACTACTATATATGTTTGCAAGACTGGTCCCTGTATCATCTGGAAACTCAATACAAGGAAACTGAGGACGGATTCATCATGGATACTGTATGCTTGGGAGAACAGGAAAGGGGGACTGCCTCACTTTAGGCCTCTTAATAATAATACCTACCAGTTATTCTCAAGGCCTGATCCAGGATCCCATGTGCACGGAAACAAGTTTAGAAAGAGTTATGTATTTCCAAGAAGCATCCAAGAAAGCTGACATAATTGCAAATGCATGCATCTACTTTTACATGCCAGTGATGTTATACACCTGTTTTTGGGCATTCATATGCAACTGGATTTTAATAGCAAGACATAACTCCCAACCGCACTGAGGTCCGGTCAAACATGTGCAGACATTTACCTGTTTGGCCTTTGTGTGATGTTCAGAAATCTGTCTGCGCCGGATCTTTTAAAGAGAAACACCCGGGTACGAATTGGAATATTTATGATGAGTCAAGACTCTGGTTTGAGGCTCGTATAATGGTGCAAGAGTCTCACTGGTACTTGATTTTCTCATGATCCGAGACAAGTCTATAAGAATTACATCTAGAAGAAAGAACTGATATGGTTTTCTGAAACAGTTCTGTTTTGTTACTCAGCTATTGGTGTCTGGATCCTTCCAGTTGCACAAAGGACATGGATTTTTCTTAATTACGGGATAATTGGATTCTGCCTCTCAAGAAAATTACAGACTTAGTAAGGGAAGAAAATGTGTGAGGATAAATGGCCTCAAGTCTTAAGTGAAAAATTTTATTATATCATTTGTTCTGTAGTGAGCTTCAGTGTACTACAATTAAAATAGTGTCAATGAAGAAAATGTATGTTTATTTGCATTTTGGTAATTTTTAGCATTTAACTCTACTGTATAGTTAAATTACTGTTAAATTCCTCTCCTGTGTGTCAGAACAATGTAGCTCTAATGAAACAAACTCCCTTGTTTCCAGTAATGCCATCTTTACTCTGACTCCCTCTGCCAAAGAGCTTTATGAAAGAATTTTGTAGCATACCTTGAAACTGGTTGTGCTTTATGTGCTTGCTGTTCACTCTCTATATAGTCAAATGATGGCATGTGAAATTACTGCCAGCAAGGATCTTGCAATTAATCTATTAAAGCTGGTATGTTACCATTGGAGAATGGTATTCTCCAATACTATTGGAGAATGCTGTATATTACACCTAAATTCAAGATAAACATGATACAAACAAGTGAATGCCCATGAGTCTGAATTAACAGTATGAAAGTATTGTAAACTTTTTACATCTTTCTTACTCTTCCAAAAAAAAAAAAAAAAAAAAGTGAATTAGGACAAATCACTATGGAACGACTTGGTGTTTTTGTTCATTTTGGCTCTTGTAAACAAGAATGCAGTGTATCTTATTTATCAGATCCTTAGGAATGTATTTAATAATACAAATTGTAAAAAGTGTTTAGCTACAGATGGTGGTGCATAGCAGGTGGTTGTAAGGTGGTTAAAAATCAATGAACATGGTAATGAAAATTGTATTATATAAGAACTAGTGGTTTGAAAGATTTTCAAATCAATATAGGAATCAATTTTATGAAATTAGTTTTGTTACCCTGTTGCAAATAAGAAAATTTGCTAATGTCGTGACTATCGGAAGTGTTGTTTGATGTAACTGATGTAGCTGAAACTGGTTAAGATAACTGGAGGTAGATGGGTAGTAACAGGATGAAATACAAGTGATGCAGGGAGGGATGAGTGCAAGATGTCTGACAGCAGCTCAGTCTTCATCAGTGTAATGACTGAGAAGATGCAGCACCTAACTACACCTATCAGCTGCAAGATGGTGTTTCAGCAGCAATGTAACAGTGAAAATGGCAAATGTGGTGCTACAGTATATCCAGAAAAGTTCTTGTGAAGATTGAAGTAATGCTGCTCTACTATTAAGACCTATTCATGCAAATGCACTTTGCATGTATTTCAGGTCAGTTAAATTGGTTAAATTTAAGCTAGAGCATGTGCAGATAAATTAAGATGGTTATGGGAAATGGAGCCTTGTTTGTGCTTTATTAGCATGGGCAGGATGCTGTGCTCTCAAAGCTCCCTTTTAGGACTCAAGCTGGTGCACTGCTAGCCTGGAACAGAGGAGTGCTGTATAGTGTGGCTCTTGGCACCTGACAGTGTAGGCATAGGCCTCATCGCTCCGGTAAGCCTAGCAAAATGAGGCTGAAAGAGGCTCAAGTCACTTGCCTTACCTACAAATATAGCGAGAAGCATGAATCAAGGTGAGTTGGAAAATGCTGAAACTGAGAAACAGTGCCAGTTTAATCATTAGTTCCTTTAAAGCAACTAATCATTAAAGCAACTGATGATTAAACTTAGCCTGGAAAGGACAGTGGATTTTAGGATGCAGTTTGATACACTTGTTAGTAGTTTTAGGTTGGTTCTGCCAGTTCTAGTCTTTGGATGTTGTTCTTCCAGGTAGCTGTTTCAGGTGGGAGGGTAGTGTCTGTAGTTGAGAGGGTCTCAGCAGTGCCCAGGGTCCCTTCAGCTTCATACTGCATGTTGAAGCTGTGAAGTGGTAGTCTTCCAAGCAGATACATTTCATTAAGTTGTATTTTGTTCTCGTTGCATTTCTGACAACCAAGAACTTTGCTTTGTCTTAAGCAGGAATGGGTTGGGTAGGTTGTTTTTCCGACTAAAAGACTGATAGCCGAAATATCCATTCCTTTCTTGTATGTGGGAGAAAGAATATTTTTTTAAAATGTTACAAATTTTGTGTTTGGATTTTTTTGTTCCTTACAATGGTACAAGTGTCTTCTGTTCACAAGGATGTTATGCAATACAGTCTTTAGATCATAACTTTTTTCTGTAAGAAATGTCAGTGAACCTGCTTAATTCACTGAGGATGTATGCAGGAGAATATAAAGAATATAGATCTTTCATTTGTCTCTATCTTATGCTTCTAATGTATTTCTGATCATCTTCCTGCAGAGATTTACCATTGCTGATTTTCAGCAGTCTCCTCAATTCCCTTGTGCTAACAGGTCTGCAGTCTACATTCCATCTTACATTCCATCCTGTGCAGCTTCCTCTTGCCTCTTCATCCTAAATGCCAGCTGAACTTGTTTCTATTTTGAGATTTTTAGTGTGACATCTGCCTTCACTATCACAGCTCTCTTCAGAAGAAATCCTAGTCCTTGAGTGATGAACATAGCTAAGTACCATATAACAGCAATATTTTTCTTTCATGCTGAGGCAAGATGTTTGGTTGATGTTAACTCATTTCTAGGAGAAAAAGGGTTTTTTTTGTGAGGGAAGGAAAAAAGGTACTTTTTTTTTTATATCAGAAAAGCTTTGCAGCCAGGTAGATTGAATTCTTTTATTAAGAAATTGTCTCGAAGACAAAATGTGCCTTATATGAAGTTGACAAACTTGCTTTATTAGCTTGCTTCTGTCAATTGCAGAATTGGGTACTGCACCACATATTTTCAGCACTTACTGTGTCAGACTGTGTGTCACTGATACTTCATCAAATGTGCTTGACTTTAGAGCAAAAAATAGTAAAAATATATTTTCCCCTGAAATTCTTAAGGGTAAATTCTACTTATCTCATTGTAGCAATATTTTTTTAAAACAGGAATGATTTTCTTTTCAAGTAGTAGTCATTTGTGCTCTTACAGTAATAGATAGTATTCCATTAGAGTTTATTTTCTGTTGAGAAAGTTTGAAAATGGAAGACTGCAAGTGCACAATATGTTTTAGTTAGCTTTGGGACAACAAGATTAGTTTGCCTATTTTTCAAGTACTTGAACCGAATGTTTCTCAGCCTCCGAATCATCTAAGCTGCAAAATGATTTAGTTAGCTGGGGTAGCCAGGGTATCTCTGTTAAGCTGAGAATGGAAGTCTGAGAGAAGTGAACACTTAGCCCTAAGGTCTTGAATCCTACTTGCTTGTTTGCTGAGAGGGAAAATGATAAATGAGAGCGGATTACTTTGTAATGACACTAGCAGCTCTTGGCAAATGGCTTCAGTTTACAGAGATTGCATGTTCCTTCTCAAGTGCTGCCTGAACTGCAGCTTATCTGCCCTTTGCTGAGGGATTCTTAAGCATGTTCTTAGGAGCAGAAAGCAAAAAATCAAAAAAGACAAAAAGGGTTTTGTTCTGTTGCTGCTTGGATTTATTTTGAAAACAGTTAAATCCATGCTTACCGCACTCACCCATTAGGTGTGAAGTTCAGGACTCCTCAGGGGGTTCATTGGCCTCGCAGAGCTGGTGTCTTAAAAGTGTGAACGCTGCTTCGTGGAGAGCTCAAAGCTTACCTGGGTGCAAGATACATTGCTGGCATGCCTGAGGGAAATGAAGGGCATGTGTGATAGTGTATACCCAGGGAGAAGGTGTCGTCAGTTGGTGAGTTGAGAAAATGCCACAATATTGGGAATTTTTATGCGGACTGGATTGCGAAAGGAGTAATTTCCCCCGATAGCCCTGGAGTTGCAATCCCCATTATCCTTGCAGGTTCTGTTGTGTGTTTGTCAAGCCCCTGCTGGCTCCTCTCCTGCCTTAGGCTCTGTGAGATGATAAAGCGTATGAGGACCTCGCAGAATGGTCCTGTCCCTCCCTTAGCAAGGACAGAGGTGAAACAGCTACACAGGAGCCAGGCTGTAGGGCCTAAGAAAAAAGGTTGAAGGGATACGGGGAGATAAAGGAGGACATGGTGTTTCTTCAGCCTCAGTCTGCATCAGTTTGATGCACACAGAGTGGGTTTGCTTACCTTATAGTGAGAAAATATAAAGGCACAGGAATGAAAAGGAAGTGAACTTCAGCTGCAGAAACTCTTTGTACCCTGGAAAGATGTTTCTTTTAGTTTTTTTTTTTAACCAGTGTATTTTCTGTGTTTTCTTCAAGACAGCTGTAGAACTTAACAAGTTGTCCTCAAGTGGCACTAAAAAGGCAGGTTGCTGTGATTTATAGTTTTGATATGAAAATAAATTATAAAGCATTGACAAGAGTCATTACAAACTGCTGCTGCAACCTCTTAATTATTTAATATTTGCTAGAGAACTGGGCCTTTATCAGACCTCTGGCACTTTAAAAATTGGATTCAGTTTTACTTGCAGCTTCAAGGATGTTTTTTTTCTCATTTAAAAGTAGAAAATATTAATGGAGAAAGAATTAAACTGAAAGAAATTGGGCAGAGGAATGGGAACACGTTGCATTTCTAAGCATGTAAGTATTAAAACAGCAGCAAAGTTTAAACTTGCCTTTGCTAAGGTGCTTCATGTACCCAGAAAAATGATCAGGGGATGTTATTTATAATGTAATGAGAAAAGGAATGGGTGCTTTGAAATGAATACTTTTGGATAACTGGTTGAAAATGTTTGGGAATATTCTGTTCAGAAGCCCTTCTGTCTACAGCATGTCATCTGCTTTCTGTCTTTGTCTTGTTCCTAGTTACTAGGGCATCATTTAAGTCAAGGCTCTGCCAGCATCTTGCTTTTTGTTCTAGATTTAAAGATACATTTTCCTTCACAGCTACTGGTTGTGCTATTAAGTAGGCATGGTGCTACCTGGAAGGGGAAAGTGCCATGAGAAAACTCATATTTAACTGCTAGTCTTTGATCATAATCTGTCATTCTGTGTTATGCCATGTTGTGCTGCCTCCCTACCCCTTTTTTTTGAAGACTGTGACTTTAAAATAAATAGAAGTACATAGCATTTTTAGCAACCTCAGTGCGTGAGGATGTAAAATTTAATGCAGTATAACATTTCCCATCTATACGTGTTGGTTACTCTGCTCAAATACTGAGCACTCATAGATACTGTATCCATTAACAAACAAAAAGATATATAATGAAGAAGTTAAAGGAAGATGGAGCCTGGCTCTCAGCTGAGGTGCATGGTCAGAGAACAAGAGGCAGTGGTCATAGGTGGAAACAGGAGAGGTTTTAGTAAGATAAATGAGGAATAAGATAAATAAGAATAAGATAAATTCTGAGAAGAGTTGAGCATCGCTGCGGTTTTGCCGGAGAGGTTGTGGAATCTGTTACTGGAGGCTTTCACAACCCACTTGGATAAAGCCCTGGCAGTGTGGTCTGCTTTCATAACTGCTGCTTTGAGCAGAAGTTTGGACTACACTAACTCCTGAGATTCCTCCAGCCTGGATGATTTATGATTGATAGAACCGCCAGTGGTACTAAAACTATATAAAAAAAACAAATAAACAAAATGCACCACACCACACTTAATCACTGCTTTTATTAGTATGCTCTGGAAGCATCTCTTCAGTTCTTAAAATGTGCCTTCTTCAGTCATAGTTCCCAGAAAAAGCCCTTTTGATCTGCTTTGAGACAGTGCATTTTGGTGAATTGCCTTCCATTTCTCCAGTTAAACAAGTTATGTTATACCATGAACTGAAGAGGAGAATCTTTAGACAGCTCCATACAAAGTTTCCTAACGTGACCTAGAAAAGTTGGTCTGTTGTTACTTTGATGTTTAACTACAGTCATGGTATTGTCCTGGCTTCTTTTGTGTGCAGTTCTGGGCTCCTTGTGTGCAACTCTGGGCTCCCCCGTACAAGAGGGACATGGAGCTTCTAGAGAGGGTGCAGCGTAGAGCAACAAAGATGATTGAGTGGCTGGGGCATCTATTGTATGAGGAAAGACTAAGCGAGCTGGGCCTGTTGAGCCTGGAGAAGACTGAGAGGAGATCTGATCAACATGTACAAGTACCTGAGGGGAGAAGGTGGGGAGGAGGGGGCCAAACTCTTCTCGGTGGTGGCCAGTGATAGGACAAAGAGTAATGGGTAGAAGTTGAAACACAGGAAGTTCCACCTCCATGTGAGGAAGAACTACTTTATTGTGAGGGTGACAGAACCCTGGAACAGGCTGCCCAGAGAGGCTGTGGAGTCTCCTTCTCTGGAGATCTTCAAAACAGCAGGGGGGTTGGACTAGATCTCTAGAGGTCCCTTCTCACTGTAACCATTCCATGATTCTCCAGGAATCTTGGTTAAGTGTGATGATATTTTGTCTCAAACAATGCAAACTCAAGAACTTGCCATTTTCAAGTTTTGCCAAGGAGAATAAGACATGTTACCTTTTACACAGCATAAATAAAATAACTTTGCATTCTGAGACTGAGATTTGCATTTCCAGGATATTATTCAGAGAACTATGACAGAGTTCCAAGAATAGCAGCGAATAACAAGGGAATATAGAGATTATTTAGTACCAATGGGCCTGAAAGAACTATTTTTACCCCTGAATAAAATGAAATACATTGCCTATGAGAAGTAGTCTATTTTTGTTTCACATACCTTTCCACAGTCAGTGGTATTCTATGTAATAAATGATTCTAGGATCTATTACAGTGTAATCTTTGATTATCTACTTTCATATTTTGCCTTAATAGTCCATTGATTGTGTATCTTCTGTACCACTTTTGAAGTTTCAGACCAGAATTTTTCCTGGTGTGCAACTTTGTTCTTTTTATATTCATAGCAAAAAGAAATGATTAGGCCTGACCCATATACTTCTCTAGAATGTAGTGCAGATTATTGCTAGGGAACTCTTGGAATGCAAGGCAGGTTTCACTGGTGCTTGCTTCTTTTAGTAGAAAAGGTTAAATTGCTGCCATTTGCTCTTGCCTTCTGTAGTGCATTGTTTATTTAGATTTTTTTTTTTTGATGTGAAATGTTAATATTGTTGAAAACTAAGAATTTCTATTGAAACAGCTACTGTCAGCAGAATCTGCACTTGAGCACTCTGACTTGGTCATGCTGAGCTGTAACTGAGACAAGGGGTAGCCCGAGACAGGAAGTAGCTCTTCCAAATTCAAGATATTCAAAGCTTCCTCTCAAGGTTTTTTTAACTTTTGTAGTTTTTAGTGGATTTGCTCACTAGTGCGAAAAAAAAGAAACGTGGGAACATACAAAACTGGTAGGAGTGCTTATTTAGATCAGGAATGTAAAATCAGTTTGTATTCCAATAAATGTTTATTTATTTATTTATTTAAGTTCAAAATGAGATATTCAAAAGAACCCTCATGTGAACCAAGAGATTTGTGGTCCAGTACATGAGTAAAATTCTAGTCCCTCATGTGATCCAAATGCTTTACTGATGCAACTTTTAACAAAACGGGAAGATCCTAACCCAAAAAGCATCCATCTCAAAATTAGCCCTCTGTACATAAAGATATTTTGTCTCAAAAGTAATTATCTCAATGAAAAACTAACAAAAACTTCAGCCACAAGGTTCTAGAAAAGACAATGCTGTGCTCATGTGCTACAGGGTAAAGAGCATGTTAAACTAAAGCCCTATGATCTATAACCTTTCCATTCACATTTCCACACTGCCAGTCCAGTTACAGGTCAGCCTTGGATCATTTGTGTGGTGCCTGGGAAGAATTTTCCAAGTTGGAGTATATGCTCGTGCATAAGTCTGCTGGTGCTTTGGTCGATTTAAAAATGAAAACATGTAAATGAATCTGAGCTTTTAGAAAAGCTGTGGCTGCTGGGTGCTTTGCTTGCTGCAAATAAGCAAGTACAGCGGAGAAGAGTATCTGGCTTGGTGCAAAGGTTCTGTAATTCGTTACAAATTGGGTATAAAGCAGTGCCTCTGCCAGCAAGTGGGAAAGACTCCTGTTTGAAAGACTCCTGTCTGAGTTGCTCTCCTGAGCTTTTTGCAGGGCAAGGCACATCATACACAGCACGCTTTCCTTATGTCTATGGGCTTAATGGCACAGCTAGCCCTGCAGTTATGTACCAGATGCCTTGCAGGATTAAAAGCCTATGGCTATTGCAAAAAAGATGGCAGGTTTGAGGCCTGAAACCCAGCCTGAATATGCTATAGCCAGTCCAGTCGTTTCATTTCAGGTAGTTCATTTCTGACTGTTTTGGTAGTCTTCTGGAGCTTGATTTGTTGCAGCACCTTGAAAGCAAAAAAATTTCAACTTTTATTCATTTTCATGTAATGAAAAAATATATTGTTAAATTATTTGCTTCATTTTTGTCAGATTTTAACAGTGATTTTTTGGTTTAACATAAATATGTGGAATGGAACCTCTTGCATGAGTGCATTTACTTTGAATTATCATTTTTTACAATATTCAGCCCGTTGAAATCAAATGAATAACTGAATAGAAAGTTGTTATAAAATACATTACTTTCTTCTGATTTACATATTCTATTCTAGTTCTCTTCAGTGTCTTTTGTGAAGGCATTGAACAAAAGCAAACTAGAGTCTTCAAATTTTAGCCTTGTGATGTTTTTGATTGCAGCCATGGAAATCCAATACGTAACTTGTTCATTTTATCTTCCTTACTCTTTTTCCATTTTGATTAGTATTCTGAATACAAAATAATACATTATCAATTTCTTCTGCAGCTCAGCTCATTTCTTATCTATTTCATGTCAGATGTTAATTCTGCAAAACAAGTGGTTCCATTTATTTCCAAGAAATTCTCCTTAGTCCAAAAATGTTTATTCTCTCTTGTTTCACAGACAGGGATCCATATTTACAAAATCACTACTCCAGAGTGTCAGAGATTTTTCTTATTTTGCAAAGAGTTGGGACTCATTCTCAGATATGATAAATGATATTGTTACATTAAATTATATTAAATTATATTATTACACATCAACTATATATTATAATCAATACTCCTATTTAGCTCTCTGAACCCGTGAATCATATATCAGGAATTTTGGTAAGCTTCTGAAGTAATTTTGATAAACTCATTGAAATCAAACCAATCTGCTCTAGTGTGGGAGGAGAAAAGAACATTAACAGTCTTTAGAGCTCTCTGGTATAGTCATTCCTTTTATCTGAACTTTTTCTTTGTGATGCCTTTTTTGCCATAGTACACAACATACTGTGATATGTTTTACACATATCACATAGGTGTAAGTGATACGTCTCTACTGAAACTTTTCAAAATACAGAGTAGTTTATAAGCTGGACAATTTGTAATCGGTCAGAAATGACATGATTATCTTGTAATGTAACTGTCATATGTGGTGATCTTAAACCAAAACAAGATAGAAACCATTCCCATCTCACAAACCCCCAGTTTTGACAAATTTTGCACACAGTCCCAGAAGAAAGATTAAGGAGTAACTGGAATAGAAGCAGTTTTATCTGCTCACCTCTACCTCTTTCAAGCTTAATCTTGTGAGGAAACAAGGTGAAGGTGTTGATCTGGCTTAACATTTGTTGTACCATCACCTGCCATGTGCAAGGGCAACTGTGCAACTACACATGACACAGTCAGTTACATTTACAGCTGCCATCAGTGGTAGTTGATAATAAAATGGAATATCTGCATTAGTAACGATAAAATATTATGTTATGAAACCTTCCCACCTAATTAACTTCAATTTTCAGCAGTCATTACTTGTTTACTGTTACTTGTTACTGTAATAAATACAAGCAATCACAGTGTTGTGTAAGATTTTAATCAGCTTTTAAGTAATAGAGGAAAGCTAGAACAGAGATGGCTTTGCTTTCAAATAGCAGAAGAATATTTAGAAGTGGTAATATAAGCGAGTTTAAAGTTAAATTACAGAATGTAATTTCTTTCTGAAAGTGAAGAAGATGGCCTTTAATGGTTTCCTGTAAGTGGGTATACTATCAATCTTTATAAAACCTCAGATGACGACCTCTGTGAGATCTGCTGGTTCTGAAAAATGTAAGAATTCTGAGAATGAAGCCTAATTACAAGAGCATATAGGAACAGTGCAATTAATTCAAAATGATCTCATGGTCTTTAAAGGAAAAAGTTTCTATTACATCTAGTGGGCATTGGCATGTGTCTCATAAGATAGCAGCCTTTTTTAACACCTAGCACTGTCTTGATTTATGAATAAAAAATCCCATGCGAGAACTCCAGAGATATTTCTTTATTTATGGAGAAAAGAGACATGGGAGGGAGAGAAGGAGCAAGGTTTCGTTAATGGTGTTACCCCGTGTAATTTATTTTGTGGGTAAGAAAGGACTGTAAATACTTTGGAATTCCAAATCCCCATCACTGCTATTCTGCACAAATGGAATTTTGGAAATATTCAGAGTTCAGTATTTATAGTTCTTGTTTTGGAGTCTTTCAGATGAATAAGTAGGAGACTGTTACAAAAGGTAACAATCAGCACTTGTTACTTGATTCCAATGTTTATTTCAGGAACAATCTGAGAATAAGTCAGATGAATATAAAATATTTTGTTACATGGTTGGAGTTCAAAGAGAAAATAGCAGGGGAATAAATTATTGAATACAAACAGACACCTCAAAATCTTGCTGAACTACTTATCCTTTAAAGGTTTTCTGCTATGAAGCTGCGGTTTACAGAAATCCATAGTTTTAGCAGTGATATGAGAAAAAAGCATGATTGACAGGGACATAGCTTTAAAATTGATCAGTCTCCATAAATAGCTTGAAGAATTTAGTCCATTTTGAGGATAGATTAGGAATTGGTATACTTTTTACATATAGGAATGTATTATTCTTACATAAGCTGTAATGAAATTTAGGATCTTTTACTGACACTGATTTGTGGGGTAAATTTCATATTCATTGAGTGATTCTGACTGATTATTTCCACTTGCTTGACTGAGTATAGGGGAAAACATTTCTTTTGTAAGTATTCATGCAAACAAATATAAAATTTAAAGGATTAAGGTGTGGCGAACCAAAGGGGACATGAGAGATGCATACCCTTCTTTGTAATGCAACAATGCAGACAAAAGTAAACTATTTTTATTTTAAAACAAGATGAAGCATTGCTTTTGCTAAGGATCTGACCCTGCTACCCTACCCCTCTGCTCTCCTGCGGAGTCTTAACAGTCTTAAATTCATCTCAGGAGATAGACTGAAAAGCTTGTCTGCTGTGTCCATTTCGGTGTGCTGAGTGATAATCCAATTGGAATTCTGATTCCAGTTATTATATTTAAGTCTTGTCCTTATGACTGCTGAACGAATGCCTTTTTTCTTTTTTTTTTAACAGTTATTTCTTAAATACTGTTGTTTATATGAGGGAATGTAATTTGTTCAAATAGAACGTTGCACTTAATCTTTGGCCTCAACCCACTACAACTGGCTTTGGGTTATTTGGTTTCAGGTGAGCAAAATGATACCTTTTCCTTTCACTGTGTGCCCATATATAATACCATTTTTGTCATTACAGTGTCACTTCTCCAGCTTCATTTATTAGCGTCATTACTTTCCTGTTTTCCAAAAATGAAGTTCCTGCAAGTTATAAGAAGCTTTGCAAGTTTGTCAGAAACTTTCTGAAAAAAGTTCTTCAAGGACCAGATCTCAAGAGTAAGCTGTAGTTATAAATAAGTAGGTTCTCTCATATTTGGCCTTGCTGTACCCTTACTAATGTGAGATATAAATCAGACTTTATCCAGATTGAATTTCTGGAGACATAATCATGGTCTCACCTTGAAAATATCTTAAATTGGTATTCCACTTGCACAAAACCCTACTATACCTTAAATTATAATGTGACCCTGAACATTACCTGTTTGCTTCCTTTTGTATCTTGTAATGAAGCACTATCTATCACACAAAATGTTGCCTAACATCACTGAAAGAATAATTCATCAATAGATAGAAAACGCAAGAGACTTGAGCAATTTGCCTGATGCTTCCTACTTTTTTATGATGTGAATGGAAAAGTAGATTCACTGTATCACATAATTCTTAAACAAAAATATTGTTTAAAATTCACTGTTAGAAATCAAGATGTTCCTAATTTCATTCACTATGCCAGCTTTAGTGAATGTTATATGGATCTAATGCAACATCTAATGTATCTGCTCCCCATTTTTTCAAGTAAATCTGTAATAATTAGCTTTTTAACAGTGGTTACAAACCCAGTGCTCGTAAAAGCACCTATTTTAAAAATTTTAACAGCTACATAACACACTGATCAAAGAAAATAGTATCTAATATGTCTTAAAGTTTATTACTGACCAAGTAGTTTCTATACTACAACTTATTTCTTAATCTTTGGTTTATCTGTCTTCTAGTTCTTTCCCATCTACTTGTTGGCATTCTTTTTGCGGTCAGATACAGTTAGACTCTTTGTGGCTGGCAGTGCAATCTGCTCATTCTTTGCCCCAAATGGATTGTTTTTTTTTTTTTTTTCTTTCCCTCTGGGGAAAGAGACAGTCTTTTCCTTGAAATGGCTTGTGCTAAATTGGATTATCCTGCATAGGGCATATTAGGTACAGCAAAGTGACTTCACCTACAGAGTCTGTGAAAGACACTGCTTAAAGAGGCTAAACTATTTCCCTGAATTAGTCATTTTGCATATTTCAATTACCTTTACATCTTTATTTCATTGAAAACTTTCCCGTGTATTCAGATTTTAGTAGCCTGCTTGTACTGTGCAGCATTGATCATGACATGGAAATAACATAGCCTTTAGTTGAACCTAGGCAGTCCTCTGAAATCACTGAAAACTGAAATACAAAGCAAATCTTAGTCAAGTGTGTCTGCTGCAAATTTATGGATAAAATAAATCCTAAAAATTAGCTAAGAGCTAGGAAAGGTTAGAAACTGTAAGGAGACTTGCTACTTAATTTTGCTACATTTCCTCACACTCATAAATTAATGGCGGGTTAGAGTCCTATTCATGTTCCCACTCTGTTTTACATCTTATGTTCCCAGTTAACAATTTCTAAGCGTGACGGGGGGTGGCACCATGCTACTTGAAAGAAGAAAGTTCAGGCTGAGATGTGGGTCTGTGTTCAAACAGCTTCCTGCGCGACTGCAGAAAGCCATTTAGCTTCTCTGTAATGAGGTCTTCCACTGTACTGCTCTTTATTCTTTACTGAAAAAGGTAGCAAAACTATTTGAAAATTTCAGTCCTTTTCAATACTTTTATTGTAAATGCTGTAATTTCAGCAGGATATTCACCATAAGAGGGATGGATGGAATATTGTCATACTTAGGTGCCTCACAGTTGGAAATCTTGCTTAGGATAGCATGAAAAGGACATATATTTTTTTTAAACAACTTTGAAATTTTCTTTTTCTCTAGTTCCACCTCAGTGGATGCAACATAAACAAGAAGCTACATCTTACAGATCCCCTATGCTGCAGATTACAATTTTATATAAAGTATCCAAGAAATTGAATATATTCCTTTGTTGCTACCCAGGTGAGATAGCCAAGGTTATACTATTTTGGCTAGCTTGGTTGACTCTCTAGGCTGTTCTGTCTACCTAGTCCTCTCCTAAGCAAGCACCTTACTCTGCAACTGTGAATGAGTTGTATGAAATAAAGCATATTAAATTATGTTGCCCAAAGATTTTGCTTCTGACAGGTACATTTAGGACCATAATTTAACCACCAGATTCCTCTCCTTCCCCCTAAACTATTATGAATGCACTGTCTTAAACTAAATCCACACTGTCTCTTATTGTTGAGTTGTTTCCAGTTAGAGTTCCATTAGGAGATTTCAAAGACAGCTGGCATTGCCACTAACTTTCTTCTCACTTTCTGTGTAAATGGCATCTTGCATTTTAAAATATGATCCCATTAAGAGGAGAAATCCACAGTTATACCAAAGCAGTTGTCCATTCCCTGTTTACATGATACATATCCCGGCCTGTTTTGCAGGCTCTATTGCCCTGCCATGCTGGTTTCAAAGAGCTGTCATTTTTCTTCTGGAAGAGGTATTGATGTTTTAGTGTATTTTCGCTGTAGTGTTTCAGTCTTTTAGTTTATATAGCTGTGTTGGTTTTCCTCATGTTTTGTTCTTCTATGCTTCGAAAAATATTCTTTTATGGATTTAATAGCTCTTGTGAGTATCACTTGGGTGAGTGATAAGACAAAGAACACAAAGGTTTTCACTGTCTTTATTTACTTTGCTAATATGGAGATTGCTTTTCGTAGTTATTTTTCATCTGGGTCCTTTGAAATGCCAATGGTGTTTGAAATATCTCCTTACAACTTACTGTCCTACCAAAGTTCACTGTAAGCACTCCAAATAAAATGCAAAATGTTTTGGTGTTATTCTCTGCCTAAACGTGATACTTGCTATGGTGCTGCTTAGTTGAGCTACTTCAAAACATGGTTTTAATCAAATGGTAAAGGGTAATAACAGGGTGATTGAATAAACAGTGGTTAAATGTTATCTGTGCTTTTCCTTACTTGTCATAAGATCTCTGCAGTTCTGTGCCAAACTGATGCTGTTAGGGAGACCACAAGAGCAAAATATGGGATTCCTAGAGTTGACCATGCATCAAAATAGCATTGCTTAGAATGGATTGTGTGGGCAGCATGGAAAAAAAATACCATTTAAAGTGTGGTGCCAATTATAGCACTGAAAATGTTCCATTAGGAGGCTGCATCTACCTGAAAGGCAGACTGCTGTAACTGAGGAATAATTTGGAGATAATGTCCAGGGACTAGGAAAGCTTACAAGCACAGGTTAAGAGTGCAAAGGGCCCCACCATTGCATAATTCATATCTCAAGGGAAGTACGTTGTGCCAGAGATGTGAAAGAGAAGTTTAATTCTGGGAATGAGGCAGTAGACCAGGTAGATTCTAATGCTGGTTGTTTTAGGAAAGGAAAAAAGCTCACTAAAAGAACTGTATAATTATGCAAAAAAAGAGGGGGGAAAAAAACCTAAAACTCTTAACTACTGGCAATAAGAAAATTTGACATGGTTTTTTCCAGGGTTTTCTGATAGGTGCCATTAGGAAACGACACTTGTTTTTGTATTCACTACCTCATTTGGAAGACACTGTTTCCAAATCCTGCCATTTAAACTGTTTTGTGTTCCTTTATAGTGAAATTCGCACTTACAATGAATACACTTTTACATATCTTTCAGTAGGTAGACTGCAGCCTGGAAATATACCTCTCCATTCTATTAGGATAGTCAGGTGTAATGCTCATGAAAATCTTATAGTCTTTTGTAATGTAAGGCAGATTTTTGTTTGTTTTTGTATTGTTTTTAGGATATATTATGCTTTCTAGATTTTCTTTCTTTGTGTTGATAAAGAAAAAAGCATAGGATGAAAGATGTAAAATACAGTCAACAACTCGCCAAAAATGAGCAAGTTGCTTGAAATTGAGCACATTTTAGAAAGCGGGGGAAATAGTCTTTTCAAAAGAACTGAAACGGTTGACAGATTAATATCAAGGGCATAAGTTTAATAAATATTAGGTCTCTTTTCAAAAGCAGCAGAGGATAGAAGATTACAGCTGAATCATGGCATATTTCTATACTAAATATAAAACAGCAAGTAGGTATCTTTGTCCTGACTTCTTTTTTTGAATTTTCAGAGAAAAGTAATTTAAAAAAAAAAAAAAAGTTAATGTTTTCCTTTTCATCAGCAAAATGTGGCAAGGTGAAGAGACAGAACTTCTTTAGAGTTGATGCAAGACTAGAATAAAAATTCTTGTTGGAACAAAACTCTTCGAATGCCATTTTGTAAGTCCCCTCCCAAAGCAAATAGGACTTCTTTGGCAATGCAACCATGACAGCAGGTGGAAATGCGTGGTAAGAATCATTTGATTCATAAAGTTACATAAAAACAGTCATGTGAAAATTCTATCTGGATGAGAAATAAGAAAAGGAAGAGATCAATACACGTTAAGAGTTAGTTATAGCCCAGTTCAGCAAGGACCGCAAGCACGTGCTGAAGTTCCCACAAGGCAATGAAATTAATCATTTGCCTACGGTAAGATACATGGTTGTTTATCTTATTCAACTAGAGCATTAGTGCAGTGTTTGGAAAAAGCCGCAAACAAAATCTGTAAATCACAGTAGGCTGATTTAAGGGCTGACCAACATTTTTTAAGGTTTAGCTTGCTTTTACCTGTATACATCAGCCTCATACGTATAGTGGGTCTTCAGTTTGGGATCTTGATTGCCATAGTCAGAATATAATTGCTACTCTGAGCTTTGCAATTATCTATTTGGTTCATTAGATAACAAAGAAAAGCTGATATGTGAGCCAGTTTTGATTTTCTGTAGATAATGGACACTTCTATACCAGATCTAATTCCTACTAGTTGAACATAGTGCATTGTTAATATAAAGAAAACTGCAGAACTGCATTAAAAAAATAGTCTGTTAGGCATTTACTTGTATGTAAAATAACATTCATTTTGACCTCATGGTCTGCTGCATCAAGACTTCATAAGTTACTCCATAGTGCTGGCAGTTGCTCCTGCATCTATCTTCCCAGCTAAAGATAGGTAATGGACTCTTACATATGCAAGCATTGAGAAAAGCTCTTTTCTTGCTTTGCGGATAAAGCAGAGGATTTGTGGATAAAACAGAGGATTTGCTTTGGCTATATTGAAAGAAAACTATTGTCAGGAACTACTCATTTTTTCGTCATTAAAATGCTAATTCCTACCTTCAGATACTTGAGATTTACACTGGACTACTTCAGCTGCTTTTAGATTTATTTTCAGCTAGCCCTTTGTTTGCCCTTTGCCGTTATCAATGATAGCAATATGTGAATTAAGGTTTTAAGATACGTTTCACAAACAAGGCTGTTTTTGAGACCAGAGTATTAGTGTTCGAAGCTCGTAATTGACAATATGTATAGTTGTAGGACAGTTTTGGTATTTTAAGGGAAAAAAATTCTTAAGGGAGCTTCTCGGAACTTCAAAGTAACTTTTACTTCACTCCCAGTTTTAATGAAATTTATTAGAAGCATTTTGTCATCAGGACCTGAAATCATCTCAGACTCTTTTCTCTGATGTCGTCAGCAGGGACATAATAGGACAGTAGTGCCCAGAAATGGGTTTTGTTTCTTTCTGTGCTAGTTGGCTATGAGTAAGGAGAACACTTGGGTCTCTAGAGCAATGTCTCTGAACAGGCATTTGTATTGTAAATGTTATTTCAATCAGAAGGAGCCTATTTCTGTATATGCTACCTATTTTAAAGCTGTCACGATGTACAATTACTCCACCTGAGGAAGTGCATGTTCAACAGATACGAAAGACAATGGTATGACACTGAAGCCAACAGACCATGATATTTTATTGTTTAGGGAATAGCTTCATTCTAGCCTCAGTTTATTTTGGCTTATGCATAGAAACTGCTACATTGCACACAACCACCAGACTAACAGTGTTCATCGATTAATCCATTTCACACTGCGTTGAGAAGGTGGTCCTGAGAAGCAGGGTGAGTGTACAGGGCACAGGGATTGCAGGGGATGCTTTTACAGCAAGTGCTGCATTGGTGATCCCTTGTGTGAAACAGTCCTGCTGTGTTCAGGAAGAAAGCTGAGAGCCAGGTAAGGGGATCTAAGGGCCTGTATAAGTCAGGCCTTTTCAGTTAGTAGAAAGGAATTTATAGCCCACCTTCAGGCCAGAAACCTCACTTAACTGGTCAGGATCAGGCCCTTTCAGCAGTGAGGTTGGAGAATCAGGTTGACAGAAATGAGAGTCAATTTTCAACTTGGTCTGTAGCGGATTCATATGGGAGCTAGATGCCTAATAGCTTTGTGTGCCATTTATAGGGTTTGGAATGGGGAAGATGATAAAACAACTGTTCCCAAATTAAATATATGCTTAGCTTTATATCCCATAGGGCAAGATATCTGTGGACTACTAACTAGCTGAAGATGTCTAAATCTTGAATAGTTCAGTGAGGCTTCTGACCTCAGCATGGAGAAGAAATTATTCTGTGTTAGACTGAGAGGTTCTGAACCACCTAGGCCCTTTGATTCACTCGCTTAATTCAGAGCTTAGCAAAACACTCATGAAGACTTTTTTTGACCCTCAGCTTGTGTGCTGAGGCTAACATTTGGGCTGGAATTTCCACTGCTGTCTGATATCTGACATGGTTTTGACACGAGTATAGTGGCAGATTCTTAAGAGTTCTTTTTAAATCAGTTTTCAGCCTCTCATGTAAAAGGTAATTGTATTCATAAACTACAACTGGTTTAGTTTATGAAAACTCCTGTCTCTGCCTTCAACAGTAGGTACCTGACGTAGTAATGAAAGAAGAGATCATAAATTTATACACAGATACTAGGAATTTGTTACAACAAACTACAGTTGAGAATAAAATTTTTCTTAAGATCAAGGTTGGCTAAGAAGTCAACTTTTTTATTGTCTTAGAGTACAAATGAGATAGGAATGGGCTAATTTTAACCAGGGGTTTTTCAGAGAGCCTCTTTCACACGAGCTACTCTATCCGCCAAGTACATTAGCACTCTCTGGTCTGTATATGTGGCCTATTTGTTCAGGCAGCCCGCATGATGTGGCTGATTTGGGAACTCTCTCTTGGATTGTGCTACTGAAGCTGTGATGGTTTTATCTTATGGCTTGACTTGTCCTGCTGCATCAGCCAAGAAAGGATGCTTCCGAATGTAATTCCTTTCCTCACCTGGCTGTGCCAACTTGCCTGAATGTGAGAAGAAACACTGGCAAAAGAGCACACGATTGCCAAAACACTACTTGCCATTTTCTGTAAAGACAAGACAACAGTCTGGATAGATTTACTGAGCAGGTTAGGCCTGTTGTGTAGGGTGTATTAGTTTGTGTTGATTGAGATATTACTGAAAATGATCACTAATGTCATGAAATGCAGATCCCCTTCAAAGGGGTTGTTTCCAAAGTATTTATAATATCTCCATATGTATACTGTTCAACTGGTTTTTATATTATACTTTCCTTTATCTTGCCTATTGGAATTTATTGATTCTTATCTAGTCCCGAAGCCCATAGCAATTTACTTCTCACTGGCAACCCTCTAGAGATGACATTTGCATTGTAGAAAGATTTTCCTTTTTAAATACTATATGGAGAAAAAAAACATACATTTGCCTCATACCAAAGCAAAGACCGTTGTAACACTTTCTACACTGCTAGCTGGTTCAAAAATAGTCACAGAAATTGTCAACTTATTTGTTAATCTTGAGAATCTGTATCTCCATGTTTTGCAGCTGCAAAACTCCTTTTGTTGCACTTTGCCAAATTCTATTAATTCTTCATATACTTTCAAGCAGAGAACATTTTTTTTGTCTTCCTGTGTTAACTTTATGGTTTGTATACTCATGAGATTGGATAACAATATCTCTGAAAAGGAGAGGTTTAATGAACTCTTATGAAATATATAATTTATTTAGGAACAGTTTGTTTTATAATCCTTCCCATGTGGTTCTATACAAATTGCTCCTACAACTTCTAGGCATCTAGCTCCCTTCTGAATCTGGTCTTGAAGCCATTAGGTATCAAGTTGAATAGATTCTCATTTTTGCCAGTGTGATTCTCTTTTGCAATGTTCTCTCTGATATGTAAAGGTATCACATTTGATTAAAAAAAAAAAAGCATGCATTCTTTCAGGATTTGTGCTTACATGGTTGTAGAAAAAAGGACGATCAAAACTTGCCACCTATCCAGATCCTCTGAAATAGTTCTGGAACGTGTCACGAGCTCAGACCTGTTGGAATCAGATTGTTTTTTCCTTCTCGACCAATCTTGCCTGGCGCCCCAAAACAAGCTATCCTGTTTTTTCTGTCTTCAGCAGAGTGACAAGATGATGTCAGAGCAATATGCTGATTTTGGCCTAAAGATTCATTGGGAAGCTATATTTTTTTACCATCAAATTTTAAACCAAGACAGCTGCCGTCTGTGAAACATGGATCTCCTGATTTTATTTGCCAGCCTTTGGCAGGAATTGTTATGATCCAGTAAGTGTAAGTTTCTTATCTGTTACAAAGTTAATTATAAGTGGAGTCTTATAGTATATTTGTAGCATTGCAGCTCTATTCATTATCATTGCCTTGATTCCACAGTTCATTCTAGCACTCGTTTAGTGTTTGTGCTGATATCATAAATCAGTGTTAAAAAATATTTGCTCTAAGAACTTGAGCAACTTGCTAAAGCCTTGAGTCCATAGAAATGCTGTCTTTTACCTAAAAACTGTATGAGCTGTGTTTGATATGAAACAACATACTGCCATATTTGAATACTTAAAATTAGTTTTACATTCTTATTCACATAACAATTTGTTACCACACCATCTTTTTTTTTTTAATGGGATATTTTGAGCTGTTGTCCTAGAGGTTTTTCTTTCCAGCTGTTCTGCAAGTCAGTGTTAACTTAATTGTGTAAAATTACATTAATTGTTAGTTAGCCTGCTATCTGATTATCCTCCAGAGTATACCTGATAAAATCCTACTAAGACATTAGCCAGCCCTACCCTCGGAAGGTTATCTGATCTGGACAAATATTTATGCCAGCCAAAATTTAGCACCTGGTATTTCCAATGTTTCCAGTGTGGAAGCATTTATTGTTAGCGTAGTTTGAAAATTGCATATGCAGAAATAATGCAATGGATCCTGAATACAAAAATGGGATTAATCCAGCAGCTCAGTAATGTGAGTAATTCTGTGAATCCAATTCATTTCCTACAATAATAGTACCCCCACCGGAGATCCAGTGCGTGTTGCTGCTTGGCACATCCATCAGAATCCGTCCAGTGCCTGCTCCAAAATTGTTCCATTCTAATAAAAGACAAATTATTAGAGAAAGAAAGTGAAATTGTTCGTATTGTACTGAGAAAGGGAAATGGGCAGAAAGAGCGATGTGGCCACATGTGTCTTGGAAATGTATCGTGGAACCAAGAATGAAAGTAAAGGTTCTCCAATCCCAAGGGACTTTCTCTCCAGACCATCCTTTTTCTTGTTTTTGCTGATTTGAAGAGTCTTCCTGTTTTCTGTTCTATTTTCTGAGTAGGTCCATTTTCTTCTGATGCAATAAATTATTCTCCAGATATGATTATAATTGCTACTTTTACTGTTATGTCCTAAACTCATTGGTAAATGGCAGTGGTTTTGCACACTTTTCCAAGAAAGTGTAAAAGGCCTGCTGCTCTCTAGAATCTGAACTTCTTTTGATTAGCCTGTTGCAGTGCAAGTAATGAACAGATGTGCTCTTCATATACTGTGTGTAAGAACTAATTGAGGATATGGTATATGTCTTTTGAGTACCTCATTATGCAGTCCCAGCCACATTCAGAAGAAGAGTATTAGAGCCAGGTTCCTTAGCAGAGATGTCTTACTCAGCCTGGTTACTACAATACGAGTCAAATATGAAAGCAATATAAAAACTGGGGGAAATGCTTAGTTGCGAAGACAAAGAATTCATTGCTGCTTTGGCACCCAAAAATATCCGGCACTGTAATCAAGAAGAGGGGAAATGAAAAAGGAAATACGTATTCTGAACCAAACATCAGCACATTTGAAATGATGTAGTAACCATAGTCCTTTCACTGGATTATCTCCGAGTGCCCACTGCTGCAAAATCTCACTTGATTTAAAGGGAGTTGCTGATCTTAGGAGAAGTTGGCTGTGGTAGCCTTGAGAGACTAATAGAAATAAAATTGAAGCAAGGAGGGAGGAGCAAGAGAGTAAAAAGAGAAGAGTTGAAGAGAAATGGAATAATTTGTGGTCTGGAAGAGGAATAACTACCGAGCTGTAGTGCAGTTTTATTCTCTGCACAGAACTCTTGATTACAGCAGGAAGATTAGTGTTGGATGGAGGCCAGGTTTGCTGCCAGTGTGAATTGCAGCAGTTGTGGGATAGCATAAATTAATATTGGGCATAGCGATGTGAGTTAGGCTTTTTGATTTAATGCCCCCTGTGCATGAAAATGTATTAAATTGTCATGTATTTCTTCTGGCGTTGTATATGCTGATAAACAATAATGATGCATTTTTCTCCTCCACGTTACTGCAGAACCAAACAACAGCCCAATATAACAACATACCTTTCAGAGCTCTTGCTGTGCTGTAATATTCTTAATACAATAGTACTGTTGAAGATAATGACATATGCACACTACCTCTTTGTTCTGCCAATAATAGTATCCCTTATGAATACGAAGGAGCAAAGGGAATGTAGTATCTTTTAGATAAAGGTTGCTCTTTGAATACTGTGGAAATATAAACCTGAATGAAATGATTCACAAATATATCTGTAAGTATGTAAAGTTTTTGTTCTTGCTTTTAAATTAGCTTTAAAATTTGGATCAAATAAGACCTGTGAATTTTATTGAATTATATGTCTTTCTTTGACTAACACATTAGAATGTTTGTTTTTAAATGGTACCAAAAAATTATTCTGTTCTTCCCATTAATTGCATACACAGCCCATTGTAGCTGACTCTTCTTCTTTGCTCAGGAATTTGCTATAATTATTAAAAGAGAAAAGCAATCATCAAAAAGGCATACAAAAATGATTGTCTGTTTCTACTTTTGTCTTTCCTCAGACTCAGATCTCCGCTGACCGAGTTTAACACTGGTGTGTGAGAAAATGAGAAAATGCATTTGAAACCTTGGCCAAAAAGTAAAAGCTGGGGTAGCTCTGTTTATTTTGTCCCAGTCCCCTGAAACACCTAGGTGTTCAGGTCCTGCTGAACCACAGCTTCCTAAAGTATCTGTCTTTTGCCAAATGTTTGCTCCTAGAATTCAAATATGAAGTAGAAAGAACTCTGTTTCTACTCATAAAAAAATCATAGCTGTGACATCTATTTTTTGGCGTTGAACAATGATAGGTGTGTGATGGATGACTGGGGTATGCTTTTGTGCCAAGCTGCAGAAGAATTTCGGTTTTGGTATTGGAAATGAATTAGGAGAAAGGTTTTAACTTGCCTCCAGCAGCATTCAAATGTTTGAATGTTCCTGTGACTTTTGTATTTTAGTGAAATTTGGGATGACATTAGGGATACCTATATATCTTTCACTAGATATTGACTGTAGAATTTGAAGGATTGTGATTTTTGAAAAATTGGTTAGCAAGAACTGTTGTTCACACATTTTGCTGTACTTTTGGCAAGGCGATTATGAATTAATTTGGTGCCTGGCATTCAGTATGTTTATTTGGTTACTCATTACCTCTCCTTTCTATTGCCATATGGCAGCCTACCGAAATTAGTGAGACCAAGAGTATGAGCACTAATGGATGTAGGCAACAGACACAGATAACATGTACTGTGAATTATACCACTGGGGCTCTGAAGGGCAGTAGTCACTCTTACTATGACCCTGTGTAGTGGGCTGTAAAGCTAAAATCTCTTTTTTTTCCATGTGAAATAGGACTGGCTACACTTGGCCTTTTCTGGCGTGGCAGGATTGTAGCAGTGATGTCAAATATGGCCAAGCTGCATTTCATGGTGCTTGCTTGCAGTGGCAGGTGGTGGTCGTGGTCGGAATTGTGCGTGTGCAGCAGGAATGGCCAGTTTTCTATGCGGCAGGAGCGGTCGGGGCGCAGGTAAAGCTGCTTTGCTCACCAGGCCCTTGCAGGCGGCCGCGCGTGTGTGGGGTGCGACGGGGACCGTGGGAAGGGTTGGTGGCTTTGGGTCAAACCTTCCTCATCCTGGAGAACTTTTGTTTCCTGCTTCGTTTTGAAATCCCCTGAGCCACTTGGACTTTTATTATTATTATTATTATTATTATTATTATTATTCCTTAAAAGGGTGGGGGAGTGGAGGGAAGAAAAAAATAATAGAACACAAGATAGGGCTTGGAGCGTTGCTTTGAGCCTCGATGTTTGCTAGGTAGCCTCTGCATTCATTAAACGGGGGAGCCTTTCTTTTCAGAATTTATAGATTAACAAAAAAAAAAAAAAAGGGGGGGGGGGGGTTGGGGGGGGTGGAAGCGGAGAGGCCGGAGGCGAGCGGAGGGGCCGAGGGCAGCAGTGCGGGCTGGTGGCCGCGAGGGGCCGACCGCGAGCCGCGCTGCTCCGCGCCGCGCTGCGGCCTCCGCTCCGCGGAGCAACAGGGCTCGCTGCGGCTGCGAGCAGCGCCGCGGAAAGCCGGGGGCTCGGAGCGGCTTTGCCCTCCCTCCCTCCCTCCCCCCGCCCGCGCCCCCCCGACACACACGCATTTTCTTTTTTGTTGTTTTTATTTCTAAGCAGCAGCACAACAAGTGGAGGATGCGAGTGGTGCCGGCTGAGCCGCTGCTGCCTGGACGTGCCGGAGGGGGATACTGCAAGAAGCAACACCCGTCCTACCATCAGGCTTGTGGTGCTCAGGTTATTTAATGGTGACTTACAAATCTGGAGGGAAAGCCGGGCTTGCAAAGGCAGATAACCACGCTCCTCCATTCATTTTGCATCCCTCTCGCCCAAACACGTTCTCCTCCTTCATTTTTCCCCCCCTTTTGGAATGAGATGCTTGCTTGTTGCCTTTCTGCAAATGCCTGTGCGAGAAGCGGCGTCCGCGGCGGTGCAGAGCGCTCCCGGCTCAGGCTGCGTTGCTGCCTTCCTCTTGTTGCAACTGACAAGAAGGGAGAAAAATAACTCATCAACCTGTGGTGCCGACTGACCTCACACACCTGAAAACATAGATCGACTGGCACAGCCCCTTCCTCAGGACTACTGTCTCCAGATCCTTACACTAACAAGAACAGCATTGCTATTTCTCTGCCTAGGAACTGTAAGTATAATAGCATTTTAAAGATTTTTTTTTTTAATGCATGACATGTAGGTAGGACTTTAAAATAGCAATGTCATTTAACAGTCTGTGTTCACCTTCTGTCGTGTTTTAATAGCTACAGCTGTAAATGAGGGTTCTGTTTCAAAGGGGTGTGTGTATTTTTTTGTGTATGTGCTTGCATGTAGACGTTGCTTCGATGCACCTGCAGTTATGTTTTTTGACACACCATATCAGTGTTTTCGCTTGAGGGAGCATTGTATGTGCCCGTTTTCCAATTAAATTCAGTAAAGTGTTATAGTTGAAAAGCAATTCAACTGCAGATTAAAATGTAGCATTCCTGCCTCTTACGTGTTTCTAGAGATACTCCAAAAGCTCTTTGTGTAGATATGCTTCTTGTAATATTTTATATAGCTATATGTAGGTCTGTATATGTATGCACTCAAAGATTTGAATGCATTGGGTATTGCAGCATTTTTATTACTGTTTATGTGTGTTACTGTCTCAGAAGCATGCATGTGTTTGTGTATGGATGCAAGTGCTTATATGGGTGGGGATTTTGTGGATCTATCTATATATATGTGACATACCCACCCACATCCTTACCCACAGAGTCGTTCAAAATCTCTGTGCATGTGATGTGGGTGTGTGTGTAATGTAGAAGTGTGAATAGTGTGGGTAGGGGAAGGCTTGAATACTGTGGCAATAAATGACACAATTTCATTTGATCAGTGTGACCTTTTAGAAAAAACAATCCAATCTTTTTCCCTTTTTGTTTTGTTTATTTTTGTGTGTTTGTGCATGTGCCTCAGGTTAAGTGCTTCTTCTGCATGACCATAACCAAAAGGTGACCCATCCACTCCCTTAAGCCCTATGGGGACCTCAGAGCCAGTTTCTCAGTCTTCATCTCCTCCTCCTCCTTCTCCTCCTCTTCCTCCTTCTCTTACCACTGGTGCGAACACACTGGATGCTGCTGCCAGGTTTGAGATGTTGTTGACAGGCTGAAGAAAGGATTTGCAGAGACTTCCTCACTGTGTAAATAGAGTGACGGCTGGAATTACCTTCAACTCCCTCAGTAATGATATTTAACAGTAATAAGATTGTTAGGCCAAAGCATTACCAGGAACTAATTATGAGGAAAGAGACTATTTGCATTTGGTTGCAATGATGAACTAAAGACCTGAAACATCTCTAGAAAACAGATACCACTTGATTTGCATATTTTTTCTTCCCGTATGCAGTCTCTGCAAGATGGTCATGAATTGGATCTGATCTGGGAGATAAATGAAAATAAAGGGGCTTGATGGGTAAAAGGACAAGGCCTCAGCTGTTTTCTGCAGTTTGAGAGTTGCATACATTCTTGCTAACAAACACAGTGGTTTGTGTCAAACACTCTGAACCATAAGAAAATGCAGATATGTGGTTTTCCAAAACATGATTTCAGTGTTACTTCGGCCTTGCCCTGCTCTCTGTCCAAGAAACTGTCCTCCAAATGCAAATGGTTTTGAACTTTCTATAGTGAAAGTTAAGGTTACACCGTACACAAACCAAGCTGCTTAGCACGGCGCAATAACCAAGCAGCTGAAGCATGGAGGTGGCAATGGTAAGCGCAGACAGCTCGGGGTGCAACAGCCACATGCCCTATGGATACGCTGTCCAAGCGCGGGCCCGCGAGCGAGAGCGCCTGGCGCAGTCCCGAGCAGCAGCAGCTGCGGCAGTGGCAGCAGCAACAGCAGCGGTAGAAGCGGGGGCAGCAGGTGGGGGTGGCCCACATCACCACTACCACCAGGAGCAGAGCCGAGGGGCGTCCTCCGCTTACGGTGGGAATGCGTCGCGCAGCAGCCTGCCCCAGCGCCAGAGTGGTAAGAGACGGAAGAAAGGGAAAAAGAGGAGCCACCGTTTGGGAAGCAGGGAATGTGGAGCCTCCTTCCCATGCTCAGAGCTGCTGCCCCTCAGTGGTTCTGAAGAGAGAATCCTGAAGGACTTGAGTGAGGAGGAAGAGGAGGATGAAGACGAGGATGAAGATGATGAGGAAGAAGGAAAGCTCTGCTACACTGATGACTATGGGCATGATGAGTTTTCATTCTCAGACCAGCCACCCGATGATGGTGGTGGAGGCCCTGGGGGTTACAGCTCTGTTCGCTACAGTGAGTACGAGTGTTGTGAGCGTGTGGTAATCAACGTGTCAGGACTGCGGTTTGAGACCCAACTGAAGACACTAGCTCAGTTCCCGGAGACGTTGTTGGGGGATCCAGCGAAGCGAGGCAGATACTTTGACCCTCTCAGGAATGAATACTTCTTTGATAGGAACCGGCCCAGCTTTGATGCCATCCTGTACTACTACCAGAGTGGCGGCCGACTGAAGAGGCCAGTAAATGTGCCCTTCGACATCTTCACCGAGGAGGTGAAATTCTACCAACTTGGGGAGGAGGCCATGCTCAAGTTTAGGGAGGACGAAGGGTTTGTCAAAGAGGAAGAAGACAAAGTTTTGCCGGAGAATGAGTTTAAGAAGCAGGTCTGGCTGCTGTTTGAGTACCCAGAGAGCTCCAGTCCAGCCAGAGGCATTGCCATTGTCTCAGTCTTGGTTATCTTGATCTCCATCGTCATCTTCTGTCTGGAGACTTTGCCAGAGTTTAGAGATGACAAAGAATTAATAATGTCCCTGAGCGTAGGGAAGGGGCTTTCCAATGAGTCCCTTCACCTGGATGCTGGGGAGCACACTATCTTCAATGACCCCTTTTTCATTGTAGAGACAGTTTGCATCATCTGGTTCTCCTTTGAGTTTACAGTGCGCTGCTTTGCATGTCCAAGCAAAGCACACTTCTTCAAGAACATCATGAACATCATAGACATTGTCTCCATCTTGCCTTACTTCATCACTCTGGGCACTGACCTGGCTCAGGAGCAGGGGAGCAATGGTCAACAGGCCATGTCTTTTGCCATCCTGAGGATCATCCGCCTGGTCAGAGTGTTTCGCATCTTCAAGCTCTCCAGACACTCCAAGGGTTTGCAGATCCTGGGTCATACCCTCAGAGCCAGCATGAGGGAACTTGGCCTCCTCATTTTTTTTCTCTTTATCGGAGTCATTTTGTTTTCCAGTGCTGTTTACTTCGCAGAAGCTGATGAGCCTGCCACCCATTTTCAAAGCATCCCAGATGCCTTTTGGTGGGCTGTAGTGACCATGACTACAGTTGGTTATGGGGACATGAAACCCATAACCGTGGGTGGGAAAATAGTTGGGTCCTTGTGTGCCATTGCAGGAGTGTTAACCATTGCTTTACCAGTGCCAGTGATTGTCTCCAATTTTAACTATTTCTATCACAGAGAGACTGAGAATGAAGAACAAACACAACTGATGCAAAATGCAGTCAGTTGTCCATACCTCCCAACAAATATACTGAAGAAATTTAGAAGCGCGTCGTCTTCATCCACAGAAGATAAATCAGAGTATTTGGAGATGGAGGAAGGAGTTAAAAAATCCCTTTGTGTAAAGGAAAAGAAAAGTCAGGACACAGGGGATGGAAGTGAGTCAGAGAAGAAAAACTGTGTAAATTCAAATTCTGTGGAAACTGATGTGTAATTTGAACACTTCCAAATATATTTATGCATTAAAGAGTGCAGTGAAAAAAAACGATATATGCAAACAAGAGTCTAGAGCATACAATAGTATGCCATGTCGTGTTTAAATACAAATAAAAAGCATTGCTAAACTTGTATTACATATCAAGTAAGTGATACAACTTGAGAAAGGGATTGCTAGATCTGATATAGTTTTAGACTTTATATTTTTAGTAGAATGCAAGTGTTTTGCACATGAGGCTGAAAAATTCGTTAAAACCTAGTCAGTTTTAAAGTGGGTGCATGAACTGTCGACATCACTAATAACAGCTCAGTGGTAAGAGTTGGCATTCAGAGGTATTTACTATGTAAGAAGCAATCAAGTTTGGTAGTCATTATCTATTTATCAGTGCTTTAATAGCAGCTGCCATGAATCATTGGATACCATAGTCATTGTTTTTCAAATGGTAAAGTTATTGTAAAAAGATATTCTACAGAGGATAGATCTAATTTTTTTCTTGAGATCTTTACTGCTTGTTTTTAACTGGAAATTTACTTTGAAAAGGCTGCTGAGCCTCCAGAAATTGTTTATTTTTATAACTCTCTTTGGAGGCATTGCAGCATTTGTTGTCTAATAATTAAAGAAGTGAAGTAAGAGAATCGTTTAACCTGGTCTGACTGCAAAAGCAAATGACTGGAATGCTTTTTTTGCACTACTTTATATGCTGGAGATATATTGAAAGAGACTTCATACTGTGAATGTTTACTAATGTAATAGTTCAATGACAATCATTGGAAGAGTGAAATCTGCGTCGTATTTTATTGCTTTTCTTTTCTTTTTGTGATGCTGATGGCAGAACAGCTAATAATACATTAATTCCATCTCTTCTAAGTATGAATATTTGTGGTCTGGAAAAGGATTGTGAAGTAAAATTTTATAATCAAATTTATTTGAAATAAGTGTTTTCTACTGATGCCCTCAAGAAATACCAACTAATTAATCTCTCTTTTCCTGGTTAAATTAACATTCAGAATCTATGATTAGTGCGTGCACTCTGTCAGTGGTGAAGTAATTCAGTGTTTGGGAGGAGGAGGCAGAAGTAAGAAGATATTCAGTTGTTTCAGTCCTGACAATTCAGAATTGCTAACTTTTTTAATGTGCTATTATTGGTGCTGCATTTTCCCCCTAATTACAGCTTTCACCCATGTGTATTTCAAGCAACATTTAAGATCCAAAATAGGCATTCTGGGATTTGAAATGAACATGTTGGGTCCCTTGCAGCGCTTGGGAAAACATTCCTTGATTTCTTTTCATTGATTCTTAGGCCAGCTATATTTTACTGTGGATCAAAAACTTTCATTGCCCTTTCTAGGAAATTAAGGTGTGTAAAGACCATCTTATTCCAGACTCCAGAATGAAATAGGTAAGATATTAGTACACTTAGCATAAAAGATTCTGAGAAACCTTTTTTTGTTTCATAATTATCTTTGGAAGGCACTATAAAGCTGTTTTTTTTTTTTTTTTTTTTTTTCTCTACAGGGCATCATGGAAAACTATAAATTATAAAGCTTTAACCAAATCTGTGTGTGCCCTTCAGAGGCTAGTACACACCATTTTAAGAGTAAAAAAGCATAGCTTGGACGCTACTGAACTACAGGAGTTTTGCAGTATTCAGTCAAAACTGACATGAATTTGGAAGGCAGAACTGGCAAATGTCTTAAAGTGCTGGAGCCCAAAAGTGACGAAGCCAATATGAAGTCTGAATTGTGTACACATGACAACATACCTAATCTATCATTATAAGCCTTGTTTGCTCTGTGTAGCAATCTGTGGTATTGAATAGAGCCATAGGCGTCGGACTCTATTGGTTGATTGATTTTTGCTTTCAGGAGTTTTCTGTGACTAACCTCTCTGAAAAAAAAAATCTAAATTACTAGCGCTGCTCTTGTAGGTTTCTAAATGGTACTGGATACTGATAACTCCCAGAAATAATTGTATTATCACTTGGGCATTTTATGTGATGGAGTAGTGAAATGCATCCCTGATGCAGCTCATGTGAATGGCTTTATGCTAGGAAACATTCTGGTACTGGTAACATAGTTCAAATGATTTCACATTGACATACATTTCAGCTAAAAATACTGCAAAATGAGATATTTTGGAATTTCATGTTCACTTGAGAAAATTTGGCGGGGCTCCACCAGAATTCATGGAATCATAGCAACATCAAGTCAGATTTGACATCGAGGCCGATACTGAAGAGAGAGCCAATGGCCAGATTTTTAAGAAAGGAGCTCTGCAAACTGAGGTATGGGATTTAATGGGTGACTTATACAGGTTCCTTGAAAATTTCAGCTTGGGTGCTGAAGTTGGTATCAAAAGTAGTGTTGTGTCTCCCCATCTGGGACTTCAGGGATAAGGCTTTTTTTTTTTTTTTTCTCCCTAGTGTTTTGTTAAAATTCCTCAATACAGTTCCCCAAGAGACCAGTTCCAGCTGATGGAAAGCATAATTTCTTTCATTTGAGGAGAAATTCTTTTCCTTCCATATTTCTGTTTTGTAGAGTCCATTATTTTGGCATCCATGTAATGCTGAATCATTTCGGAAGCTCAAGGGAGCAGAAAGAAACTGCTCCCATTGTGCTTATATCTAACTCACGACAACAGCGTTCTTGGTGTTTGGGGATACTAATGGGCATTTTGCACTATTATGGTCATGAAATATAAGATCTGAGAGTGTTTTTTATCAGCAAAGCTTTAGAACATGAAACTGATTCTAGCAAAAATTAGTGAGCGAAGATTTGGGGATGAGATTGTAATTCTGAGCAAAGGATCTGGTCCTGTGGGTCCTTATGTGCCGAGTTCCTGGCAAGTTTGCTTTCAGGCAGTGCAAATCTCTTGACGTGGGGTAGGAAAAATCAGTGCTGAAAGGCTCAGGAATAATGATTTTTTTTCCTTTTTATACTTGGACAAATATAATCCCAGCACACTGTTGAGAACAAAATGCCAGAAAGCCTCTCTGTGCATACGTGGTCTGTGGAAAGTCTCCTCTGCTCAGCGTTGAACTATGATATGCTTTTCTAGTAACCCCAACTGGGAAAAAATGAGTATAAATGATTTTTTAGCATAAGCTGTGTGAAGTTTGTTGATAGATCTGAAATTTCCATGGTGCTTTAGATAGACTATGTAACTGGCTTCCTTTGGCTGTCTTATTCCTAGTTCCTTACTGGTTCTACTGGCATTGTGTCCAGCTATAAATACAGGCCTGCATTTTTTAATTAATCAACACAAATGAAAGCAGAGTTTTAAACAATCCTTTAATATCCATCATATAAATTACCTGTTTTTGTTGTCAACAATAAACCAAAATGACATTCCATGATATTTGTAGATATGGGACAGGGTATGCATTTTCCAGGGGCTATAGCTGACTGAATAAATGCTTCTGATTTTGCAGCAAAAAAGATCTCGTTTATAGATTCATGATGTCTGTGTCCTTCTGTTTGAAACAAATGCTTGTAGAAAAGTTAGTGTTTTTTCTGAAAGTAACGTTTCTTCATTTCCACAAAAACAAATTGATGTGGGGTTAAGTGCATAAATAATTTGTACCTGGCAACCAGGTATAAACATGAAACTTTACATATTGCCTCCATGCTTTCTGTGTTTTCAGAGCTCTGATTACATATTAATTCCTGAAGGAAAAGTCATTAAAGCATTAGGTACTGAGATGGTTGAATTAATTTTTGTTTTTAATCCTTTTTCTGTAAAATTATAATGTACCTTAAGACCTCTTTCTGCAACAGGTCCCTTGAAAAAAAAAAGCATAAGTAAATAAGAAGGAAAGAAGAGAAATATTAAGTTACACATCAAAATCTGATAGAATATTCTAATTAAGGGAAATAGAGGGAAAGAAGGTAAGTAAATTTGTTTGTTTATTCCTTCACTTGTTTAGGTGTGGTTTTGCCATAGAAAACAAGTTAAGTGGGAGGTCAACTGGGTATATAAATAAATCTGCAGCTGCACAGAGAGGTACATCATGTGTTGCATCTATTTCAGGTGTTCTGTGCTCCCATGGGCAGCAGCAGCTGCTGCTGCGTCTTGGATAACGGTGCCACTGCTGCTGCTGGTGCATCGTGTGGCTGCAAAGATGCTCACTGCACCAGGCAGCACCTGGTGGAGTGGGGGAGAGGCTGCTACAAAGGTTTTAGCCTATCTGGTAAACCTGTGCATAATCCATATCATATAAATCCACTGTGACTAGTCTGAGAGCTGGGTTGAAAAATTGTTTGTACTTAAATACCTTGTAATCTTTTTGTATCCTCCAGTTTTCTAGGGAAACTTGGGTCCATATTTACAAAATGTACTTTCAGGCACCTGATTTTGGTTCATTTAATTAGGAATTAGGTGACAAAACACTCCTTGTACCTCAGACCAAGTGACTTGTTTAGTGTCGTAAAGAAGCCTGTGGTGGAGCAGGTGTCTCAAATGCTGCAGTGGTTTTTTCAACAGTGTAGGAAGTGACAGCACATATTCAAGATAGATTGTTTTTTCCTTTAATATTTTGTGTGACAGCTAGATTTGGTAATGTATATAAAGAATCTTTAATTTCTGCTAGTAGGGAGGAGAACGTCTACATTTGGTAATGTATGTAACAAGAATCTTTAATTTCTACTAGACAGTTCTTTTCCTGTTTCTTAGCAGTTGGAGTCAGCTACCTTGCATGGTTTTGACTTAATTTCCCTTCTTTTCTTATACCATTCTAGTGGTAGATCATAGCTGACTCTAAAATTATGATCCAGGCATTAGCAATAGCTGTAAATGAAGAACAGGTGAATGAAGGATAAATGTGTCACAGGTGCTCAGTATCACTGCTATTCTTTAATTTGGCTTAATTATGCTGCCTTTGAGTCCAGTACTATTGCACTGAATTTCTGGTGTCAGTGATGGACAGACTGAGTCTTCGTCAACTACCGCATACTGCAATAAAGGGCAATGGTTTTTCCTTGTTTGTATTTATATTGTTAGTACCTTATTTACACTACAGTGGAAGTGTGCTCGAGTGCTTTACTGCCCCTTTATTTTCACTCCTAGGTGAGCAGTACTCCAGGCAGCTGTGCTGCTTGCTTCTCTTTCCACTTAAATCAGTGAAGGTTTGGTTTGGTTAGAGCCTGTGGTGTCTGTGTTGGGATTTGGCGCATTCACCATATGAATGAACTTTAACGCCTCTCTTTCGTTGTCTCCTGTTGGTGCAGCTTTATAATGAAATCAGGGTCTCAGTCAGTGACAGTTTCTTCCTGTGCAGTGGAACCTGAATACAGAAAGCTGCAAGGGACTGTTGATGGGAACTAAAGGTACCTTTTGATTTTTTTGCCCAAATATACTAACATAAGTTTGTATAAGGAAAAGTTATATATTACACTGACAATGCATTTGAGAGTAAACAAACTATTTCATTTGTTCACTTGTTCTCTCAAGGTGCCTTCAAATTCATCAAGAATTTAAGATGCTGAATATTTTTCAGAAAGTCTTGAGTATGAGGGGAAAATGATCCTTCTTTGCATTCAAAATGACAAAGCATTATTGTAAGGCAGAAATCTTGCATATGTTTGAGGTTAAAAGAGGCTAAGAAACATAAGCCTTTCTGTTAAGGGTTTAAATATGAGATGCAGTTATATACCGTAAGAAAAATATGGATTGGTCAAAAGGAAGAGGTAGAAAAGTGTTTTGGTAGCCTTTTTCAAGGCACGATCATATTTTACTGTGGACCAAATTACAAGCTCAAATAAAGGTTATTCTAGCAAGAATCGAGCTCACTATAGAGAGTGCAGGTGTTTTGTTTCGCTTGATACTTCAAAATTTAACTCTCGATCTATTTATTTCTATTAGTTATTTGTACATTATTATTGTGATCCAGAATTTATGGGTCACAAAATTAATGACAAAAATGCTGTAAGGATTTCAGTAAATGAGAAGAGCAAGATTTAAAACTCCTTTGAGCAGCTTCTAGCAGAGAATGTTATTTTGGTAACATTTAATTTGTGAGTATCTGTTACAAGTGATATACTGATTTAATAGGTTAGAAGGCAAAATAATTTTTCTAGCTAGTAAAATATTTCTTGTTACTCAATGTAATGAAGAATTAATATTTATTACAGCTTTGAGATGTGGAAAAAACACTGTGAAAAGAGACTTGTAGTTGGAAATAGTACTATAAATCTTTCAATGTCTATAAAATATTTGTTGTTCTGTGACCTATCTTACAGGAAGAGATTTCCAGGATTGGTTAGTGATATTGGGCAGCTCAAAGTGAAATGAGATGACTTTGAATAGGTCTCCTTTTAAATAGGTACAGTGAAAATGCATTTAAAATTATGTAATTTGAGGCATCCAGAAAAGAAGGTGATCTGATGACTAGCTGAATTAGAATTTTGTTTCTTTGGGAGGAAGGAACAAGATATTTAGTGGCCTTTTGGATTTCTGTGGTTTACTGAAACAATACCTTGTAGAGGCAACCAAAAAATCTGCAATGTTTTCCAATGAGCTTTTGGTTGCACATGAATCAATACATGTGTTTTAGTTCAATAGTCACTTAATAGTCAACTCATCTTAAGATTATAGTATGGTCTAAAGAAAAACTGAGTTAAACAGTATTAAGAATATGATATTTAAAAAAAAAAGCTTCTCTTGAACTGTTAACACTGGAAACACATGTAAAATGAATGGCAATTTGAGGTGCTAAGACGAAAGTGCCAAGGAGCAGCAAAGGCTGCAGGCTGCTCCCTGAGGGATGGGGAGCCAGCAGCTGAGCCCTGCTCAACAGCTGTTGAACAACTGTTCAGTTTCTTGCTACTCTTGATGTTTGGTTCTTAGGCATCCCCAAGTCTTACTTATTCTACATTGCCTTGCCTTTCCTCAGCTTTACTCTTGCTAGTGTACCTGATTATTGTCACAACCTGTATTGCTGCATGCTCTATATAGATTGCAGTCTGTGGTGATATGCCAAAATGTCTTCAAAGGCAAGGCTGTTGTTTAGCTGTTGAGTGATGGGTTTCACATTCTTAAAGGTGCTATCATGTGTTGCTGGGAGGCTGGGAAATAATTAATGATGTTCCAGTTTGAATTAGCATTTAACAAAGTGTTAGAGCAATGTGAAGTGTTTTTTAAAAGTTTTGATTGAGTTGTTTTTTTTTTCCTGTTTCACTAGCTAGTGTCACTGCTGGGACTGTTATGGATGTAGACATTAGATAAACATGCTCAGCCATAGGAAATAGGTAGAAATAGGTGTTTGTCTTGTACGTACTGTGTGATATCCTAATTCTGGCACTACCATTTCATAGTTATGTTTTAAATACTCAAGAAGATTCCTAACAATTGGCTAAATATTACCCCAGGTCTTGCTCTTCATTGTTTTTCATAAGCAGAAGGGAAAAAGCTTACATTTAGCCTAGTGTGTGTCTTTATGAGAAGACGCTAGGGTGATGTTCTTAAAGGTAGTGTTTGCTGAAGATGGGAGGGTATCTGTGGCTTGTACATAGTTCTGAAAATAGAATAAGCCTGCTTGTTGGAAAGGAGTTTGAACCCAGGATGTCATAGTTTCAAAGAATGCCAGAATGGTTTTGGCCATATTTTTGCACAGAGATGTGAAATTGCAGTTTTTTGAGGCGTGGTTTTCTGAAAACGCATCTTTCATAGGAGCATCCCTATCTACAGACTGGGAAGGTCTTGAGAATACCAGGGCACTGTCAGATCAAGTACCAATGTTTGTAAGCTTTGAGGATCACAAGGTCCTCAAAGCTTGGGAAACTATTTAATTTTCTGGATTAAGGAGAGCTTGCCAGGAATTAGTCAGCTGCTAAAATAGCCTGTGATGTGTCCTGTCATGGAGCAGCTTTGAGCTCTTTCTGAAAGCTTATCCATCTCTTTTCTTGCTGGACTTTATATTCAATAGTTCAAACACAAGCAACCCTGGCCCAAAATCACGTAAGGTAGATCATGCTTCTGTTTTACTAGATGTCATCCAAAAAAAAAAAAATCCTTATGACAAAATCAAGTTCAAATCTGCATATTTCCCTGACCCCAGATCAAGACACATATGCTGTGCTAAAAACGTGCAATTATGTAACTGCATTATATTGTGAGTATATAGATCATATAAAAATACATACATAAATTCTTAAACAGAAATGGGCTTCAGGCAGGGGATTATGTTCTGCAGGATTAGGACCCCTGTTTACAATGATATGAAGATATGTAGCGTTTCAAAGAACCTTATCCCGAAAGGGTAGAACCAAATACTGTATTGTATTCTGAACTTGGGGGCTCTGCCTCATCTCTGTTCATAACACTGTCTATAATACTGGGTTGTATAAAAAGTACCATTTGTTTTTTAGGAGAGGAAGTTTTAATGCAGGGGATTTAGCAGAATTATGAGCGTGTATTCACATCACACAGCTTGTTCAGGACACAGCACTGAGCTCAGGTACTTGAGCTAGTCCTCAACCTCAAGCTGAACAAACTGGCTCAGGAGCTGGAGCATCCTGGTATACAAAGCATATCTGTGGAGAGCACTGTGAAACGTAGCTCTGCTATTTCTTGTTCTAAGATAACCCAAGTCCTTCTGAATGCCATCTCACTGTGCAGTTTCTTGTAAGCCTGTTAATCAGCCAGAGTCAATGAGCATAACATTTGTGGGACATTTTCTTGCAGTGATTTTTTTTTAAAGACATGGAATTAATAAAGAGGAATAGCCATGTGGAAGACTGGGTCTATAGAGTAGAGTGTTTTTATTTGTTTTTCTAAATCAAACCATAAAAGAATATTTGCTTGCTCTGTGTTCCTCTTGATTAAACATAACCAAAGGATTTTTTAAGAGTTCAGTACAAAAATAATGCAACTTTTAATCCTGTTTTCATTTTGATTCACATTTTGTTTTCCTACTGTTGAGAATTTTGGAAGCAACAAGGTTGACTCTTGCAGAAAATAAAACAGTAGGCCTTGTAACTGTGTTTGCTCTGCAGAAATGTTCTTAAGAATGTGTGCAGTACAGTTTATGAACAAATTTATTAGGACTGTGCATATATAAAATGCCTCTGTGAAAGCTGTAGGCTGTTTGGTCAGGTCTTTAAATGATACATTGATTTGCTTAAGGGCAAATATTCTGCATACAATTGATATTACCTGAGTTTTATATTTGCTATAGGCAAAAGGAGCTGAAGGAAATTCAATCTTAACAACTCCAGGAATATCACATATGTAAGTGCATGCCTACTTGTCTAGTGTTCTGGCATTCAGATGTAGCAGATTTTTTTAGGCTAACTGCAGTTTACTGATATGAGGCTACGTTTGCACTGTCGGGAAAGGGAGTCTTGTTCTCTTTGCATATTTTGTTTATGCAAATATTTATGTATTTTTCATACTAGATCTGGGGTTTTTTTCCTTATTTTATCATAAAAATAAGATATAGTTATCCAGACACAAGTTCATCATACTAGACTGCAGGGAAACTGTTCCATGCCTGAACAGTATTGACAAATGCTTGGTGAATGCTGTACTTGTGTAAATTCAGCGTTTATTGTTCCAAACCGCCTACAGGTGTTTCTGTTTAGAGAGTTATACGTTCAGTTATATTTTACCTTTTTGACCTGTAGAAAGAAGGTATTCTGTTAAATGCAGAAACTGCTGTTTTTTAATGCTTGGGGTTAAGTTTATATAGGACTGTTAATACTACTCAGTGATTACTTCTATTCCTGTGAAGTTTGTGGGAATTTTTCCATTTATTTTGTAAGTACAGAGTTGTTTTAAAGCTGAATTTCATAGAAGCTAATGTAATACCTTATTCAAATATAGCACTGACCTTGAGACTTTAACTACTCTTTGTACACTGTAGCTAGCAGGAAACTTCCTGGTAGCTTGGCCACCATTAACCTAAAATATTAAATTAGTGTACTTAATTACTACTAAATTACGGTTATAACCCAAGTTATGGAAAAAATAGTGATTTAGATTATAATATTTCATGATCATTTGCAGAAGGTTCTTTTTATGATATCTCTCAGTAGATATTATGCAAGGCATGGTATATGTTATATGAGGCCATGGGGCTACTTTCCAGCGTAATGGATTCAAGGCAGTAATTAGCAATAAAGTGAGCAACTTGGATGTGATGCATTTCTGCAAAAGCTCTGGTGCCTCTTGCGGGAACGGAGCGCCTCTGGGGCAGCCTCTCTGCAGAGCTTCTTGCTGACCGCAGGGAATTACAATACTGCCCTAGGTGAGCCCTGAAGCAGGACCCTGAGGAGCTATAGGGGAGGGCATGGGTTGGTGTAGCCGTTCCCTGGCTCTCTTGGCTGCCCCTTCTCTCCTGCTTCCTTCTGCAAAGACTCCACCCCTAGAGAAGAGAGCACTTAATTGTGACTTGAAAGATTTAGGGGTTTTTTTTGTTGTTCTTTTTGTTTTCTGCTCATCATATCGCAGCCAACTCTTGCAGAAACATTAAGAGCAGCAATGTGATTTGTCCTGAAAGGGTTTGAGCACATAACTGCCAGGCATTTTCTGCAGAGGAAAGAAAGCAAGTTCAGGCTCTGTGAATGACAGCCCACAGAGAGGAGTCCTCTCCCCTCCTTTTGCCAGAACTTTCCCTTCCTGATCCAAAGTGAATATTGATTATGACAGTCCCTAAGTCTTGAATGTCACCTTGCTTTTTCAATCTGTGCCAGCATGTATTTTTAAATGAGTTGCCCTTGGGTAGCTGAGAGGTGATTGGACAGATGTTTCTGTAGGTTAGATGAATGGTTTACTTGTGTATAACCTTGAAAGGAGGAGAGAAGGTTTTGTTGTCAGTAAGGTGAACTACTGGGATGTCAGTGTGCTTAAGTATATGTGACCTAGTAAGAGAACTCAGTAAGTAACCAGGGAAGTGTAATTTTAGCAGAGAGCAAATTACATTGGGTATGTTCAGTTTCTTTTACAGTAAAGCAGTGAGAATATCATTACTTTTTTTTTTCAGGCTTTTACTTAACTGTATGGCAAAGGGAGTATTCAGAGAATACAGATAGACTCAATAGCAAATTGTAAAATGCTATTTAAACTGAATAACTGAAATCTGTTTTGGAAGATCATGGTGTTGCTAAAAATGAACTCAGTTTCTGGATTCTTACTAAAGAGCCTTTTTCTACTTTTGTTTCTAGTCAGTTTTGTGTTCTGTTTCTCCTGCTATAATGGCGTTGCTGTAAACACCGTAGAGAAATGCAGATATCCCAGAGAAGGCATTTCAAGAGAAATAAGGGAAAACAAATCCAAAAAAGCTATGTCCATTTTGGCCTTTGCTATCAGTCACCGTTATGTTCTGCTTGGAGATACAAGATGACCAATGACTTAAATATGTTTGTTATTATTATTGACATATTCTAAATTTACTGGATTATTTTGCCCACTGGTATAAACTGTGAAATTATTTTCAGAATAATGAAATACCTTAAAACACCTTTAATATGTGAAGGGAAAACAGTCAATGGTAAAAAGTACTGAGTGCAATCCTATGATTCCGATAATTCCTACTTTTTTATTTGTTTAGAAAAAGGTGTCTCTTTATTGGGTAGAAAGGACTGATTAATTTATGGTGATGAGCAAGAGTATTGATTAGAAGCCTCCTTTGATGCTGCTTGAGGTTGGTAGTAGCCTTTCAGTTGTCTTCAGTATATCTACATTTCTATACATCCTAATATATCCTAGGCACTTTCTAATTTGGGTATAGCATCTTTCATTATGTTGTTAAACAAGTGAACCGATGCAGTTTTACTGAACGCTTGGTCAATGTGATTCCTGGGCACCGGTTGCTGTGACTTATTCTGCTAGCCAGAAAGTTTGTTAAAACTTGAGCATGCTTCCAGGTGAAAGGCAATCCACTGTTGTATCTATGTGTTCTTAATGGAAATACAGTGCAAGGATCATTCCTCTGTGCTTGACATCATCGAATGGGAGACTGCCACTGGTCATCTTGAGTTAGTGTTTGCCATTACATTACTTAAAATGTTGTTAGAGATTATACCTCATGATGTTAGGTATTGATTTATTTATCAGTAGAGATTCAGAAAGTATGTATTTTAGAATGAAACTTGGTTACAGAAGACTTAAACAGCAGTGTAAATATAACTTTTGATTAGATTGTTAATCAAGAAAACTGAGAAAAAAAAAAAGAAAGAAAAAACTATGCACCAATTCAAGGAAGCCTTTGTGATCCATTTTTCAAATTGGAAAAAATCTTCTAGTATCCAAGCTCTAGCTTGTGAATCCAGATTTTGTTCTGACTTCATCAGTAATTGAAGTTCTGTATTTGGCTATTATCACATTATCATTGCTAGAGTAATGACATACAATGACAAATACATTATTGCTAGTACTTTGCAGTGAGAGCTGTGTTCTCTGCCTTGCATCTCTGAGAAGTTCAGTCACTTAATGGATATAATGCTGCAATACTTACACCGGGTAAGTGTGTAAAAGCATATAAGATGGAACACATTTAATAATAAGTTTCTAAGTTTTGTATGACGTGGGTATTTCCATACGTTACTTGTACAGTGTCTTCCTATCCTAGCGTATACTTCAAAACATTTTAAATATAAAAAACAATGCATTAACATTAATTCATGGGTATTAGCAAGGGCAGCCTGCTTTTTTCTATCGCTTTTTATGCCCAACCACTTAATCCCATTACCTGAAATAATTCACTCGGGAAGAATCAATATGTTTTGCCTCTTGTCCATATGGGGATACTGAGTGCGACCACTATCCATTCAGTAAAATGCATCCTTTGAGGACAGCAGCCCTTTGCTATATGGCTTGCTGGGCAAATTCAGCTTTTCATTACTCTGCTGCAAGACTAGAGCAAGGCCATTCCGTTGGTCCTTTAAGGCTGACAATTGTGACCTCTTCAAGTCATTCAGGAAATGCATGGGGAAGCATGTGGTCAAAGAGCAGAAGCTCCATGAAGAGTGACCCTAGGAGCAAGAATATCAGAAAATGCTGTAAAATTGTTGCTGAACAGTATTTATATAGTTTTGTGGTCAGCTAGTGGTGGAATCTTTACTGTGAAATGCTGATGAACTAAAGAGTCAGCGAGTGTAATGTACAAGGTAATTCAGAATAATATTAGTGTATAATGGCTCTTGATTATTCCTATATAACTTATGCTAATATTTTTAGAAATTTATTATGGGAAGAAGGTGGTACACCTGCCTTATTGGTCTGGTTTAGGCAATCGAGATGCATGGAAAGAAGTAAAATTTCTTAAATTAAGCTTTTATCTTGGTAATGGGTTTCTTATATCCTTTGCACTTGCAGTAAGCAAGAAATGTTATTTCATAAACTCTATTATATTTACTTATGTTTATATTTCAAACATTGTTGCATTAGGCAATTCCTATTATAGGAACGTAATGCTATGAATTAGTCCTTTGGTATTTTGAAGAAATTGTGGAGTAACAACCTTATTTCTTCCTTTTTTTATGTTTCTTTTCTTGCTGTTTGGTACATCACTCTTTCTAGCAGACTAAGTTAGAACATCACTTTCTCCTGCTTGTTGGTGTCCCCGTGCTGGCATATTTCAACCAGCTGTCGAAACTCTGTTTGCAATTGTCGTGTTTGAGCGGTGCTAATTGGCAAGCTTGGCACTTTCCTTGTTTTCCTGAGAAATCAGGCTAATTAGGCTTTTAGGGACATGGCAGCTTGTGTCTGGGTAGCTTCCAGTGCTCTCGATAGCACTGGGGTTATCTAAAATGAATATTTACTCTGTCTATATTTGATATTCAAAAATGTCATTCTTTGCAATGCTGGAGCCTGGGCAAGGAGGTGCTTCTGTGGCTTCAACAGTGCATCCAGGTGGGTGAGAAGTGGTCAGAGTAGCTACAGTACACACTGGGGCAGGGAGTCACCGCAGGCACCATCGTGGCAGCAAAAAAGACAGATTGCACTTTGAAATTTTCCTTTAGGTTTGGTGGTTAGAGGTGCTTTGTAAAATGCGCTGTTGATGCCACAAAGTGTCTGTCAAAATCATGAGAATATTCTGAGGCTTAAATTTGTATACTGTCATGCTACACAGTAAAGTCAGAATTGTCTTTAAAATGTTTCTTCAGAAGTGAAGGAGAACTTAGTAAAAGTTGCCGATAATTCATCATCTAAAATTTAAATTTTTCTTTTACTTATGCTCATAGTTGTTTTACTTATTCCCTTGATTTTCTTCAAAAACCATGGCTTAGTTTTCGGATGTTTTCTTTTCTTTGGCTTGATTATTTTTACAAAGTCTATGCTGTGCTGTTGTACCGGGAAGACACAGTTAGAGGCAAGCCACGAACAGAGCTGGGCCCAGTTATTTGCTCCTCTCTGAGGCCCTCTTGTACTTGGGCAGAGTGTGTGGACTCTTGGGGGACCAATTCTGCTCTTCATAGTGGCTGTGTGTGTGCAACTGAAAGCAGAGTTTTTCCATTTGTGTCAAGTTTGTTCAGATCTTATATATATCAGCTTCAGTAGTTATTCCAGATGCATTGAAATAAGCAGCTATGCTTTTGCAAAAAGCCTTGCTCCGTCCAGAAAATTTTAATTGCTTTTGTTCTATGACGTTGATTGTTGTCAGTGGTTGCAGCCAGCTGTCTATAAATATTTCTGGTTTTGAAAGCAACTGGAGCCCAGTGTTAAATCACATCTTAACTGATGCTGCCCCACGGAAAGTTATTTATTGCTGGCTGCCAGTTCAGTAACTATTTTAATTTGGCTCTGTGGTCCCGGCATAATATATAATGGCTAAAACGTTATAAAATAGCTAAAAGGTTAGTGGGCTTTTTTGTTTGTTTGTTTGGTGTAACAATTGCTAATTTTCATTTACAGTGGGAACAGGATGTTCCCTAATTTCTATACGTTTTATGGAGCTCTCTAAAGGAGAGTTGGCTCTGTGCCTGGGTACTGTGTAGTCACCACACCGGGACTTTGCAATATTGCAGAGCTGCGTTTTCCTACCTGCTGTGGATACTGGTGTTCTCAGCGTATCTCTGTGAGGAGAATTACAAGCCTTGTGTAGATAAAAGAATTATTCTGACAAGCTAAAATGTTGTGCTCTGTGGCATGGTATTTAGATACTCAGAAATGTTTTTTTACTAAACGACTGAAGTCCTGAACTATCACTTGGTGTAAATTGGTGGTACTCCGTTTAATTCAGTGGGTTTAACTAAACTCTTGCCAGCCTACCTGGGATAAAAATCAAGCAAAAACCAAGTCTTTCATCATGAGCCAAAGGCCACGGAGTCTGAAACCCCTGTTTTATAATATAGCGTTTTTTTAAATAAAGACTCAGCTCCTGTTTATTCAGACTCAAGCTTATATATATGTATATATATATAAAAAAACCTGCTTTCAGTATTTTCACAGATGTGATGCATTAGTTCCTTATTGCACCTTTTTTATGACACCATATATGCTACCCAAATGCTTTGGAAGCGATTCTCAAAGCTACATTTCCAGTCTCTTGCATGCCTTTTATCTTCAGAACATTGCAGCTGCTGAGGAGAGAGTCACGTAATGGCAGTAACTCAGCAGTGCCCAACACCCTCGTGGCACGGCCGAGCCGCGCGGTAACGCTGCCTTCTGCAGCAGCGTCACGGGGCACCTAGGGCTCCTTCAACGAAAGAGATGGAGCAAGTGCAGTTCTCCTGGCCTGTTGGTCCTCCCGGGGCCCTCCAGCAGGAAGGTTACGGACCGCCAGTATGTTTGGCCTCTGTGTATATAGCAATGGAGAACCTGCGAAGGAAAGAAGTGAAGGAAAGGAAGCAGTGATGGAAACTTCTTTCTTTTATGTTGCTATGTAGCCCTCTACAAAGCTGTTTCTTCTATTCAGGTTTAAGTGAGCCTCTTTTACTTTGTAAATGAGATAACAGTGTACCTATAATGAATTCTATAATGAATTCTAATAACTCATCTGAAAGGCAGGAACATGCAGGTTGGAACTCTACGCTGGTTATGCCGGGTCATCTGCTTATTCCCCAGTTGTGAGTCACCTTCATGCGTATCAGGAGCAATTCTGTTGAAGACAGCGGAGTTGTAAATCTGATTGATTAAATGTGATGCTAAGTGTGACTTGAGAGTAAGGTCCATTCAAACTGCGAGATGGGAGGATACTTTTCAACTAAAAGTTTTTTTCTGAATCGAGTCACATGTGAGTAAATGTAAACCAAGGTGTAGTGTGGTGTTGATTTTTACAGCGGGCTGAGGCTTAACCGAACAGGTCTTGCAGTGAACTGGAAGTCTCAGGAATTAGGAGTGCTCTTTATCAGAACAAGCACCTTTGGGAATTGTGTACGTATATCTGGGTGCTTTTAGCCCAGCATCTTTAGCAGCTGGGAAAGCCTGAGAGTGTCAACTTAATACCTGCTTTGAGTACTGTACATGTTTCAGAACTCTCTCAGCAGCAGTGTAGCAATCCCCCATTTCCCAGGGGAGCACTGTTTATGTATGCCGTTGGTTTTGTTTCTTGCAGTGCCGATCAAAACACTGTTTCATGGCAGTGTTACAAGCTGATGTTAGCACTGAGCCAACCCTTGGCCCTTGTGTCAACCCGCCGGACTGCGTAATGAGCAGATGTTTCCACCGCTTAGCAGGGCACCAGGGACTCCTGTGCTGTGCTTTTTCTCTGCAGCGCATGCTAAACACTTCGAAAGATTATTTCATTTTTATCACAAAAAGCTCTCCCCAGGTGGGTATCTTTTGAAATACCCATCCATGTGTGAAATCAGTGGGAGCATGAATGTGGATTCACTGCATAAAGCCTATGTGGGAGGAAGAATCCTCCACTTTCAATGCCGAGAAAGGTCTTGGAAGAAAAATGATGCGAATGCTGGCCTCCCTCATCTCAAAGCATTTGAGTATGTAAGCAACCACATCCATCTTCCCGGTGAAGGATGGTGGATGGGATTAGCATCAGAGCAATACTTTGAAAGACACAGACTTTTTGTCAGATTTCAAAGGGTAAGCAGATAAAACTTATGATTTCGGTGCAGCTTGAACAGGGCTTTGCAGCACGTTCTGGCGTGGCTGGTCATATAACGTTCAGCAAAATCTGAAAGGAAGGAAGCTGGTTCCAGAGTGTGAAACTAAACTAACATTCAAAAATAAATGTGACTGTGTTTTCGAGGTCAGCTTTTTTAAACTTCATGGCTCTGAATGCCAAGCTCTGAATGTAAAATAAAACAGAAAAATATATGGTTATGAATGTAGGCAGGAGTATCTCTTATTTTAAAAATAATACATGTAAATAACCAGCTATGCTTTCTCTTCCCCATAGTTTACAAGTGCAGCTTGCAGACTGCACTGACATTCTGCTGCAGTTCTGTCAGTTCTATCTACAGATTCTGTCTTCGGGACAATATTTTTGCCACACAAACTTTCTGGTTGTAATTGTTGTGGTAAAACAAGCAAACTATGCACTATAGTATAGCTATGTTGTATTAAGCAGAGTTGCTGTACCCAGCAATTACGTTATTCTTGTTTAAAAAATACTCTACCTATGAAGGAAAAAATGCTGAGAAGCCGTCTTTTGGGTTTTGACTCTTCTCTGGGAAAGAAACAAAGCAAGAGCTGTGGCTGGTGGGGCTGGTGGGAGAAAAGAAGGAATACTGAATCTATGTGGGGTAGGCCAAGAAGAGGGTATTACCTCTTCTGTGTGTTTGTCTTGCAGAAATAGCAGATTTAAGTTCCTGATTGCAGGTGAATATTCTCAGCAATTTGCAGATGAAGAATTTTTATCTGGCAATGTATACTGCTTCCTTCAGGCAGCGTTGACTGTGGCGATGCAGCATGTTACCTACTTGTTTTCTACTTGTGCCTTGCTACAGAACAGCTTGAAACAGTAGCACTGGAAAGTGAGATTTGTCCTCAGTTGTCTTAAGGTGATGTAACCGCCAGAGACAAATTAGGTCATCATATTTAACTGCTTTAATAGGAAACAGTGTGCCAAGAACTTTGAGCGGTCCACTTGTCCGTGAGAAATGCCTGTACATTTTAGCAGCCGAGACAACACACACACACAGCTAAGACCACATTTTGCTTTTATTTACACCAGAGAAGAGCTCCGTGGAATTGGATTAACTCAGACCTTATTCATATCTAAATGTGCACTAGACTGTACTTAGCATACAAATAGACACTGCAGGCAGATAACAGAAAGCTTTTGCCTTCTGTCCCTGAGCCAGGTTCATGGACAGACTCTGTCCTCGAGATGAAGAGGAGAGCGGCGGCGGCTCCGGGCGAGTGACTGCGCAGCGCTAACCTTCTGCCTAACACCCAGCGCCGTTGCGTGGAGTTGGAGCGGAGCTTTTTATGCAGCACTGAGCATGACGGCTTTTAAATCGCTGTGTCTTCATCTGCGCCTTGCATTTTTGAAAATTTGTCAATGAAACTAAATCAACGATATGTTACAAACTTGCTTTTTAAGTCAGCTTTTGTTTCGTATTTTTATAGTGCCTGCATGGAATTTCTTCATGGTGCTTCCATACTTAAGATTATTAATTTAAGTTGTCCTGACTAATTAATAGAAAGTAGAGCAAAACTTTAATCAAATCAGTTCAACTGGAGGCATAAATTAAGAAAACCCATGAATTTCAATGAATGAAAAATAGTTTCTTTTTATCTATAACACAGTCACCTTCAGAAAAAGCTTTTATATTTTGCAGCAGTTCATCTGGAAGGATTTGTTGAAAGAAGCCATCTCTAAAACCAGGATTTACTTAATCAAATATTGGACTGAACCTAATCCTGTACTCAAATTTTAACTTGATTTTGCCTTAGGTTCTGTTTGCATGATGGATCTTATCAACTTTGGATCCGATGACAGAAATGAAATGGTGCAATTATTATTTCAGTGGAGCAATATTAATTAAGTTTCCTGACTAGTGCTTTACTGTTACTATTAATAAGCTTTTAAATTGAAAGCATTTAGAGAATTTTTGTGTTAAGATCCTGATAGTCAACAGTATTCACTCTGTTAACAGTAAAAATCAGCATAATCTCAAGTGCTCTGTCTGGCCATATACATGAATACAATTCCTATGTATTTCTTTCTCCCTATACCGGAGTAGAGATAAATTTTCTGAAGCATCCGTGAGTTGGTCTTTTTACGTGAATTTAGGATGACACTTTTTATTGAATCCTGCTTGTATAATTGACATCTCATGCAAATAAAAGGAATTTACTTGTAGCCTTGATACTGAGCCTTTTGCTGAAGTGAAGTTTTCCACCTAAGTTGGGCTACCTGGCATCCATTTCAGAGCAGGTTGTCAGCAGGTTCTTATTTGTGCCTTTTGCCATCTTGAGAGCGTTATCCTTCCCACGTGCTCCAAACATTTAGGACATCTAGTTCTTTGCTTAAGTGAACAGGTGGTTAACTCATTAAGAGAGAAAATGTATCTGTTGATTAAAGTTGAGGGCTGAAAAGATCCAGGCTCTACTTCCACAAAAGTATCTGACTGAATTCATGAACCTCAGAGGTGTCTTTAAAGGAAGGAATACTTTTTATTACACCTAGCATAACAACAAGGATGAAGTATGTTGTCAAAAGTTACTCCTAATGCCAAGAGGCTAAAGCCTGACAGGATCTGATCAAGTTTTTCTTACATCTGGGCTAAAAATTTAAGATTTTCATTTATCTCAATAGATTTGTTTTAGTACAAGGTTAATAATTTCTTCAGGTTGTGTTGAGAATTGAGAAATAATCATCCAAGTCTTACTGGAGCTGGAAAAATAAAATCAGAGGGAAGAGAAAAAAACAACAGCTGAGCCTTAGGCACTTATCTTTATTGTTATTTTTTTTCTTGTAAAGGCACTTTTTATGCCCTTAAACAAAAATACTGCAATGTCAGTTGTCCAGACCTCCTTTTATTCAAATTGTAATGCAGAGAGTGGCCTGCAGTGGTCTTGAGGGCAGGACGGGCTGTGGGGAGCTAGGTGGCTCTCACTTCAGGCCTTTGAGATCTAGTCAATCTGCTTTGAGATCTGCTTTTTGTGCAGGCTACTTTGAGTGAAGCTTTTGCTCCAGTCCTCACCTAGAATTCTGTAACAGTATTCTGCACGTAGTCGTGATTAAACTGTGCAAAACACATACCATTTTTGTCTAACTTTTAGTTCTATATAACGTGAAAATAATGCCATACTTGGTGTGTCCAGTGCTACAATTTCTTCACTGTGTAAATGTTAAAAGGTAATTAGCTTCCCATCCATCTCCCTTTAATGTAGCATTTCCTGTGCTTTTGCCTCAGGAAGGTTTTTTTTATTTTATTTTAATTTGTCTGCCACTGAATATTAGAGTTGTTAAGGAAAACAGTGTATTTAAACTGACAGAGTGAATGATTTGCAATGGGCATATGCTTCATAAGGTGGAGATTGTGGAATATTATTAATTGAATGAAGAATTTAATTATTTCTAATTTTAATGAAAACAACATTTGCCACTGAGTTGCCATATACTTGAGGGAATAGTAATTGGCGTGCTGTCACTGCTATGAATGTGCTCCTCCTACTGTTGCTCCATAATGTTATTGGCTTTTTATGTGTATAAATTGGCAGTTTAAAGATTCTCTGCCAAAGTAAAGGATAATTCCTTATACAGCAGTCCAGATATATTCTACTGTTTTCTTATATAGGCACTAGTATGCCTTCGTTTTTATTTTCTGTGGCCTTCTATCATGCAGCTATATCTATTTATGTCATGATTATGCATTGGGATTTTCTTTTAACATTAAAATAATCTTTTAAGTCAGTAGTCCATGTTCCTGGAATATGTACCCATCATTAGAACAGTCTTGACGTTTTCAGTATATCAGCTGTTCTAATATAAAACTGTTTTGCTCTCAAGGCTGTATTATACCTGTTTACTGTTGCTTAGCTCCTTTTGTCTTGGATACTCAAGTTATTTCAGTATACTAGCATTCATTCTTTTTCCTTAGCTTCTTCATCTTTTTCCATGGACTTTAGGCTATTATTTCTTCTTTTTCACAGCAGGTGTCAAGAGGATTTCTCTAGATCAACACCTGTTACAGAAATCAGGATGCAACCTGTGTCCCCTGTGAAGTGCTCATGATGTTATTTTTCAGAAAAAGGGTTGACAGGGCTCCAGAGTGAAAGATGTTAGAGGCACCTGAATGCTTTGCTTGGTTATGCTCATGCTATATTATTGGGGCACTCTGGAGATGATTATTTTCAGAAAATAAAAAGTTTTGGTAAATCTGAGCTGGAAGAATGTAGGGGTAGCAGAAGTACTGTACAAATATATGTATGGAAAACCTTACAGAAGAAGTACTGTACAGAAACCTTTAGTCCCTAGAGCAAGGCTCTAGTTACAAGTAGTTTTTGTAAAGTCAGTATGTGTTCCAGTTTTAACAGTTATTTCAGAGGAAAAGATTCCTTTTTATCCAAAACAATGCCTCTCAAGAAACCACAGCTTTTAGCCCTTTGAATGATTTGCTGGTGTGTTCTTTAGTAACGCTTCTTAGGTTTGGTGCTAAGTTTAAAATAATAATAATAATAAAAAACACATAATAAGTTGTACATTACAGAAACAATTCTAGGAAAATAACACACTTTACTGACTTGCTTTAGTCCCAGTCTTTCAGGTATTCAAACTGGGCCCTTCTTTTTAAAATGGCCTCAGAGATTATTACTATTTTTTTCCTGGTTTCCTCTATCTTGCAGATGTCATGGCTGTCATTGAACCTTTCCAAGTGCCCATGTTTTAAAGAAATGAGGTCTCAGAGTGAAAGACTATTTATATAAAATGTTGAGCATGTCAACACAGAAAATATTAACGTTTATGACAATCTTAAATATGTTTATGCTTTTCGCTTTGGTAATGTTATCAGGATTTCCTCTCTGGATCAGGTAGTAATTGATAACTTGGCAACCGTTTCTAAACTGTAGCTTGCCCACTGTCCCCTGTCTGTGCTACACTGAGGCTACCTCTGTGCTCAGACTCCTGCATCTGTGAGTCTGGTGCCAACAGGGACCTGCCAGCTTGGCTTCCTGCCTTGGAGCCTTTGCAGGAGGAATTGTATACCTAATTATATACCTGGCAACAGTTAAGAAATATTTGAGGTATGGTCTGAAGCACTTCTGAAGTAGCTAGCATGAGAGATGTGGAATAGACTATCTTTAGTAGTTAAAGGTATGGATGGGCATATGGAGAGACAGGCGACTTGCTTTATTTTTTAGATGTGACAAGACCGCTACTTTCTTTTTTTTAAAATTAGCTCTGTTTTCAAATAAGGTCTCACTGGTACTCATGACAAAAGCCTTGGTTAAACTTTTAGAAGAGTTGCTGTTATAATCCATTTCTGAAGAAAAACAAAGGATAAGCAAAAGGTGTCGAAATAGGCCTATTTATTAACCTATTTGAAGCTCAACTTTGGGAATGGGCCCTTCTTTCAAAGAACAGTTGCGATGCAGATGCATTGCAAAAAAAAAGTCAGCCCTTAAAAAAGCATGTCACATCCTATGCTTTTTATTTTTCTCTTATGTTTTCATTTTTCTCCTGCCAAACTTTCTATCTAAAATCAAGTTACTCACCATTTCTTATCCTACTGCCATTTCTGATATCTGATCCAGTACCTAAACTTTTCCCAGCACTAAAACTTTTCCCATAGTTGTCTGTCAGCCTAGCATGACATTTTAAAATATTAATTACATGCTTAAGAATAACTGGCAATTTGACCTGCAGCATCATGCTGTCACCATCGCATGTAAATAGTCAGTTACCTTCCTGTTCCTGGAATATGTATATTTTAGCCACCAAATGTATTTACCTTAGACTGTTGCCGGCTTCTTTTCCTTATTTCAGTCTGGTTTAGAATGTTTTCCCCAACACAGCACTCATTTTTTAGCAATATAATATAAGATGTACTTAGAAAATGAGTGAACGTTAATATCTGGGGAAATGTTGATAATATAGAGATGTTTATGTTTTTAGTGACTGCTATAGGCACCCTGGTGTGTGTTCGTGAGCTACTGCTTTGCTGGTGTCTGTAAAATTCTCCAACCATGGAAAACACAACATGACTTGATATGCTCTATGGTATTTTATGCTGAATGAATGAATAATTTATATGACTATGAAATCTTCTTTTTAGTGGTTTGGTACCCTAAGGAGAGCAACTGAAAACTTACAGTTTTATTTTGAATATTATGATAGTTTGCTATAGTACAAGAGTGTTTTGGGAAAAGTACCAAACCAAACAAAAGAACAACCCCCACATTAATATATGAAAGGTGTTATCCTTTAGAGAAGAAAAGCTTGCATACAATCACATGGTATTAAAGTGCAGGCTGCCTAATTAGAAGCTAGAGAAAGTTGTTCTTTTGCTAGATTAACATTGAGGGAGGGATGGAAGGAAGCAGGCAAGCATTATCCCTTGGGCCTGTCTATTCTGACTGGTGTGTAGGTGTCTCTTAACTAGATGCTAGTCAGGGTAGAAGAGAAGGCTTGTGTTGATATGATGTGTGGTAGGCAAAGGCAAAGACAGTTCTGTGGAGGCAGAGAAGGGGCTTAAGCAGCAGTGGAATTAGCCACGTTTTGTAGACTGGAGCACGTCAGATCTCTGAAATATTGGGAAGGCTGAACTTGGTCATGGTCTTATTTGCATTCTGTGGACTACTTAGCTGCATTGTGGATGGACCAGTTCTGCACCCTAAATCTCTCATCAAGGGCCCCATTACTATGGGAAACAGGAAGATGATTTTCAGTCACTTTTTTGTCTTTTTTTGGATGATGGAAGATCACCTCTGCAGATAAACAGTTCCAAGATTTGAGTTCTAAATAGCAGAACTCATGATTACTTCACTGGAATAATAAACATCCAGCCAAATAAGCCTTCCAAACTTGGGACAATGAGGGAGAAAAATAAAAGTAAATTACTTAGTTTTTAACTTGCAATACAATTATTTTGCTAAAAAGCGATCTTACCTTTCACCTTACACATTTGTGGAATGTGTCAAAACTGGAGAAAAAAGGTGAGATGAGGCACAGTACTCTGTCATGGGAATATTGTAAACACAAAAGAAGTTTAGCCATTTAGAAAGGTTTTGTGTCATATAGCTAATAGTCTTTTGTTCCCTGATTTCTGAATCCCAGAAGCAGCAGATGCGTAGCTGGCTTCAGTGTTGACTTACCTGGTAGCAGGTTCATTGCACCAGGCCGGGTTCTGTGGCATGTGTATTTTATGCATCCTTCTGTTCTGGGTGTTTTTCAGCAGACAATGTTGCATCAATGCCATATGTTCTGTTCCTTTGTAAGAAGTCCTAGGGAATCTGATACTAACTTTTGCTCTTAGGTCAGATTTTGAGCAGGAAGAAACATTTAGGCTTCGTTTTTGTTCTTCATTAAATGCAGAATGCTTTTAGTTGCGTCCCTCCACAGGGTGAGGGACTATTGAGTGAGTTGAGCCACTATTGAATGTCTGACTGAAGAACTGGTATTAAGGTGAAACCTGGAAGTGTTGCATGCATGAAAATAAGAAAGGACAAAGGACAATATAATGTGGGATTCTTGGAATCACTAAAACATTAGGCCTTTGACACCTTTGCAAGTTTTCTAAAGGTAAAACAGGGTTAAGATGACTACCACAGAAATAGCGTGGGTTAGCTAACATTTACTGAACCCACGACTCTAGTTAATACAGAACTTTAGTACTTCAACTGAACCACAAAACCCTCCTCTTGGATTTTGAGATTACCTTTCAAACCATCCTGCCACTAAATGCTAACACTAAGTGGAGAACCTGCTACTGCCATACAGTGATCTTCTATGCACACCTACAGTTTCCTTGCAATGACAATGAAATGGTAATGTATTATTTTCCTTGTACAGAACACGTGCAATTTCTTCGAGCAGATAATGACACACACTCCTACTGTTTCAAATTATGATGAGGAGTCAACCTGGAGATATACAGGCAAGTAAACTTCATGTTTGCTCCCCTTCTGAAGTGAGTCAGTGAAAAAGGTTCTCTCACTACAGTAAAGTTTCTAAAAGATTGGATTTCAGGGGCAGCAATCTTTGCAGATTTTATATCAGTAATGAAGCAGTGGACTAGTTTCTTATTCACTTTCATATGGAAATCAGAGTATTGGTGAACTCTTTTCAAAGCCTTTAACGAACCAGGTCTGGGAGGGTTTGGATTTCTTTTTACGTCTTTATCCTATGGTAGTAGCTGAGACAGTGCTAAGGAGAAAAGCAGCACCTTGCCAGCTGAAGGTCTAAGTGTTTGGAATTTCCATGGGGAATCTGCCAAGTTTTAATTTCATGTGCAGCAACTACCAGATTTTCAGGTGACATTTAAATCTCTATTGCTCCGAGTTTTGCTTTTGTACTTGGTATGGCATTTGGATGCCTTCTCTCTTGGTTGATTTTTATTTTAGGATATGTTACTTTCATCTCCCTGGGATTGCTGGGAGCTTGTTAAAATAGATAGGACCTTTGCAGTGCAAACCAGTAAAGGCTAAAGATTTTACTTCGATGCTTTCCTTAAGAGCCTTTTAAAGAAGCAGCATCACATCCCAAGTTAATCATATATTTATTTTTTTACTGCAGCAGAAAGCAGAAAAATAGATGCCAGAGATATAAAGACAACAGGCATTGCTACAATAGTACTATTACCCATTACTATTTTCTTGCAGTTTATATATAATCATGCAGGTTTTTCGGGGATGTTGATTTTACAGAGTGTGCGGAACACCACCTTACACACCAACGCACCATGTAAAAATACACGTGCTGTGTGACGTTAATTGTCTTTAGTATATTATGTCCTCTGTAGGAGGCATCATGGAATAATAAACGCCATTCTGAATGTGGGAAAAACTGTGCTGTACTAAGAAGTTTTCATGAGCAAGGCACAGTGATGCTTCTAGGTTTGAAGGCTTTTCAGAGAGAGAATTGCATAGTGATGATAAGCTCCAAACAGACACGCAGGAGAGAAGTCCATGTAGCAGGCCCTGTACAATAAGCAGCAGCTCAGGTAGCTTCCCCAGTCTCTTCCCTTATCTCAAAAAAAAAGCATCTCATTACATGCATATTGATACATGTTAACTTGTCTTTGAGCTAGAATATATTTTATCAAAAAAAAAAAAAACAACCCTCTGATCAGTTTAAAAAGTGCGATGATTGAGAATCTGTCACAGCTCTTGAAAAAATGTAGTTTCTGTTGTAAATGGATAACTTATTGAATTTGTCTTCAATCAGTTTTATTGTTGAGTTTTTCCACTTGACTGGAAATCCTTGACATCACGTGAACAACAAAATGCTAATGTTCCTGAAAAACCTGTTATTGCTGCACCCAGTGCAGTGCTTTATAGTCATGTTCTGAGCTCTCCTTTTCTCTCACCATTTTTAAAGCAAAACAATATACTGTCAAGCTGCTTTGAATTCAGGCAAAGTCTTTGAGATAATTATCTTCGGCCTACATATTCTTTCTTCTGGCTTATTGGCTATTTTAGAGTAAATAGTGTCTAGGTCTTTTCTTAAGACTGTAGAATTGGTCACAATTAACTATCATGCTGATACAGCAATTACTTAAGTAAACACTTGACGTGCATAATAGCACTCTCCTTTGGGAACACATGAAATTATGCATCTGAAATTTAAGTTTTTACAATTCCTTACTAAATTTTACTTTTGATCTTGTAATAAATTGGTTTACTTTTTTAATGCTAAAATCTATGTAAAAAAAATAATAATAATAAAATGGCCTGGAATACAATTGAGCTAAGTATCAATTATGTACATAGCTCCATAGATGTGTTAATATAAGTGAACAAATAATATTTTATGGTACTTTTAATTGAAATTAATGAATCCAAATTGAAGTTATTGATGTCAATGAGTGTGTTTAATTCACCGGTATGAGATTTGGCTCAAGGCCTGTATTTTTTTTCTTCAGCTTGCTCCTTACTTTGCTTTGTAAGGCAGTAACGTTTTAGGGAAGGCAGCAGTGTAATAATGGTACTTGTTCAGGCTCTACTTCAGACTCTATCCATCAGTGTGCTGTCATGTTTTGGAATGAATAAGAAGTGGATTACAAGCTGTTTTAAGACTCTTATTTGGAAAGGGTTCAAATTGTGAGTGTGTTTTCTTTTTTTCTCCCAGGTATACTGTTGAGCTTGGGCTTAAATACAAAAGATTTTGGCAAGATCCCCAGTTCACAGTTTACTTGATTCTTCATCCTAATGTTCACTGAAATGTTTATTTTAAGTTTCCAAAGAAGTTGCATTGCAGCCTTGTTAACTTTGATATTTATTCAATTTCTCTTCATGATTCAGCACCTAATTCTTTAATGTTTCTTTCTTCTAGGTTTTCATGATTTTGTTATAATAATAATAATTTTCTAAGTCTGTCTATCCACACAGAGCATTTCTCTGCAGTTCGTAACTGCAGTTCTTGAATGTCTGAAATTTCCTTAATTGTACATGAAAAAACTTTAGTAAATCATATTTTTCAACTTTCTCATGCTTATGCCGTTGCAAAGAGTTTAAAATAATATGTGACGGATCTTGAGTGGCTGCATGTATAATGTTTGTAATCAACAACTTTGGACAGTGAATCACATGCTGACTTAGAATGAAATATTCAGATTCCTGAAAAGATGGGAGAAGTAGGTGGACACATACACCCAACAATGCATGAGTTGCTGCTGTAGGCTGGTTTGTTAGACTTGTGGATACAGTTAAATTGCTGTAAATTTCTTTGTGTTACCATTACTTTAAGTTCCTCTTGAAATAGTGCTTTAGGCAGAGTGAACAAATTTTTGACAAGATTGATACCAATCTCAGTTCATTCAAGAAGGGTTGTTGTAGCTTAAACGGATAAATGAAAAAACAGATTTTTTTGCCTGTACGTGAGCCTTGGAACTGTAGGAATTCTGAAATACAAGGAAAATAAGTGCTGGCAAATGATGCCTGATATTTAGTGTTCTTGATATTGCAAAATCCTTGGAGGACTTGCCTGAATATAGTGTGTTGACAACTGGACAGGATTTTATAAAACAGGTAAAGGAGTGAATGGATTAATCACAGGTCTTGCAGATGGTCCATCAGAAGCTCTATATGGTGGAACAGAGTATATTAAAAGGTACTCTTGAAGTACTTCTCATGGGTGATGCATCAGGAATTTCAGAACATTGGGGATCTGAAAAATTGTCTAGAATTGAGTGCTATAACAACTGGCAAGAGGAGGCAGCTAGCAATAAACATTTGTATTTTCTATGTTTAAATTCAAATTTTTCCACTCATATCCAGTAAGAGAAAAATTTGTAAGAGAAAGATGTGTGGGTGGAAGTTAGGTTTCACTTTAGGTCAGGATCATGAATATCTGTTTTTCATACTTAGGGATATTACTTGGACTTACAGTTCATTCGCTTGGGAACAAGCACAGCAAAAGCTTATGTTTACCAGTGTACCCTGTGTCTATGTAAAATATTTTAATAGCTGTGCCTTCATACACATGGCCTGCTCCTCTCTAATAGAGGAACTAGATGGTTTGGCAAATTCATGTTGACTGTATTGTTTCCTTTGTTGTTGTTGTTTTTGCTTTAAGTAGTTTATTTGTTTTTCATTATAGTATTTTGAATTCAATAGCTGTCTGATACCCCCATTTTTTGACACTCATTTCGTCCTCTTCATTTTTAAATATACATTATATTGCTTTTTCCATACTGCTTTCACTTTGATGATCCAGTCTTCTCAGGCAACATACCTAACCTCTTCAACAGCCAGGTTTTCATCTAAAAAACTCTTTACCAATAAAAGCTCTTTTCTTGTTTGTGCCTTGACTACACTGCTAGAAAACCTTAAATGCTGTTGCTGTGCAAGCTTAGGTAGCTCAGTAGAATATTTAGCAAGAGGCTTTTTACATCAAAGTACTGTTTATTTTAATCGAACCAGAGCCTTCAGTGAAGAAAAAAAAAATTCTTGCAGCTTTTTGCAAGCCAGCCCACAAGCGTGTCTTACCATGAATCTTACCACGAACAAATGGCATCTTTGGCAAGTGAAGTGTTTTTTTTTAAATGTCTTATTAGGATCTCATATCAGAATTTAATTACCAAAAAGAACAACTGCTTCTATTCCTTGGAAAGCATCCAATTTAAAATCTTTGTCTTTGGGCTCTTCTGTTTGTAAGCTCTTAATTCTTCAGTCAAAATCAATATTATAGGTTGAATATAGATGGAGTTCAGGTTTTGTCTCTTAATTAAACTGTGTATAGAAATACCTGTCTTGAAGTAATTGTTTTCTTCCTCCATGCTTCACCAGACAGAACCTTAATGATTTAGTCAGACACTCATCTTTTCTGTCGCAAGCCAACATAAAGTATTAATACATTCTTACAAGGCAGCGCAATCCATCAGAACAAGAGAGATAATGTGTAGGTATACAAAGAGAAGAGCTGAAAAATTGCCTGATGTGCTCAAGATACTAATACACATTCACAGCAGGGCAGGCAACAGGAACTACGTGCTTTGGATTGCAAATTGTATGATCTGGCCATGTTTCATTTCAAACATACTTGCAGAAACTTAAATAACCACGCCCACACCAAAGCAAAACGCAATCCTAATTCAAATTTTTAATGTATTTTTTCCTTTTGATCTCTTATGGCTTCTTTTCAATATGGTATGCGTTTGGATTTATAGTTTCCATTTTCCATATAGACTTTTCAACTGAAAAATATGTATTCAGTTCAGTGAAGTCTTACTGTTCTCTTGTTTGTGTCTCAGTCTAATTTGATATCAAACAAGTAGAAAAAATGCAAGCCATACAACAAACTTACTGAATTAAGTAATATGCCAAAACAACAAAATTGAGAACAAAAAATGCCCAGAATAGGCTGAAAGCAATAAGTATGTTAAAATGTTAATTTTAGAGTAAATGCATGTTATTTCAGTTATTCTTTAGTGATATAATTATTAGTTTGATAATCATAGAACTCAAAGTAACTGCAAGACTAAATCCATAAGATGGATAATGAGGTTTCATTAACAGAGTGTAAAATCCTGCTGATATATCCTGGCTGCTGCCGTTAGGACCAGGCACACTGGGGAATTTGTTAAAAGTTAGATTAGAATGGCAATTGGAAAAGCCTGATACTGCCACTAGATCTCTGGCTGTAATGTGCACTGTTTTTAACATTAATCTTGTAGATTATTTTGCTTTCTAGCCTGCTAGTGTAACACTTTGGGCAAGTATTAATACACTTATTTTCTCTACCTTATGTACATTTATTAACAGAAGAAAGAGAAAGGCATCTTAATTGCCTTTTAGTGGCATTTATTGATAGGTAAACTGGTTTAAGCTGTGTAAAATCAAGCCTTTATTCTGGAAATTGTTTATACATATCTAATTTTATGGGGAACGACCAGCAGAGCCTTACAGAAATGACTCTTTCCCAAACTACAGAATCTAGTACATAGCATTTTCCCACTGTGATGTTTCCTATCCTGGAGCTATCCTCTATAATTCTAAACAGGAATATCATTCTTAAAATCTGTAAGATGGTATAAAAAGACTCTGCAAAGATCTCTATTTTCTGTTGCAGATAAATAGTATAAAATGCAAATCTTCAGCAACTGAAAAGCAGGGTGGTAATTTTCTTATAGAACACTAAAAAGCTTGTTTTTTTTTTTTTTTTTTTTGGCTTTTTGTTTTTTCCTGTTGCATATAGTAGTAGTAAAGTGACAGGAAAATCTGTTTTAGCCTAGATTTGTAATAAAGAGGAGTTAGCATTTCAGGTCTTGGGTTGTATGCATATAATTTCTCCATCAGGAAAGAATGGTCTAATGATGTTCTTTGGCAACAGTTTATCCTAAATCATGTTAATGTAGCTGATTTTTGTAGCCTCCTTGTCATTTGATGGAATTGGAAAAGTAAATGACCAAATGTTAAATGCATCCGGAAAAAGAAATTATGACATTTAAAAATCTTTCCATAAATATTTATTGTGTTTGAGATCCTTCTAGGGATTTAAATTATGAAAATACAGGTTTATGGGGATAAATGAACATAATTTCTCTTTAAATCAGAACAATGATTAAGTAGTAAATTCTTGTTAAACACAAGTAGCCAGGTAATCCTATATCCTTGAGAAACCTCTGTTATATGAAGGTGATTCTGTGATTCTGTAATCAGCATTTGGATACATAAGCTTTTCTCTACCTTAGATTATGCAAATATGTTCAGCTCAAATTATAACAATATGCTTTTATTAATAGTTATATTGAGAATTTCTATGAATCACAAATTGGCTATTTGCTCCCTATTTGATAAACAGGGCACATGATCTCAGTGCTATGTTACATGCCTGCACTATAGAAATGCATTTCTCTGTACTGAAATCTTAAAACATCAAGGCTCATGGGATTACTCAAACACTTAAAATTGAGTTCCTTTTTAGAAGACTTGTTTAAGGAAGGTAATATTTCCTGCATATATTTTCATTAGTACCTTTTTCTCAGTTGCTATTCCATTTTTCATTGCATCTGGATTTATATTGCCCTTTCTCTGTTGTTTCACAGTCTAATTGGAACTCAATAAAGATGAGACAAGCTATACCTTGAGGGCAAGTGTTTTTAAACCTTCGTGTCCATCTCCACTGCCTTCCTGAGCAGGCAGTGACCTTTAATATGAACTATGCTATCAAAAATCCACGCAGCGTGTGGTAAGTGCCAGGAATCCAAAAATATCCTCCAGATCCACAACAGCAAGAGCTTTAGGGCCTGATTCGAAGCCTGTGGAAAAACAATGGAAATCTCATATTAATTTCACTGATCAAACCCTGTGTGTACTGGATACTCGTGTGTCTGCTTGTTCAGATATGTTTAAAGCAGTCTGTGGTCTTGCCTGACAGTCAGCAGTGCAGAACAAGCAAAAATAACTGCTTTATTGTCACAAGATGGGACAGCTAGTGTATTCCTGATATTTGCAATGGGCAGCTCTTAGGACTTCCTGAACACTCAAGTTGCTTTTATCTTCAGAAGGTGTGCAAAAATAGTTCTGGCTTGCAAAACATGTGGCTGTTCATCATCCCATATCACTATGGATGCTGTCTCCACATGTTACCACCAGCGCAGTGTCCGTTGCATTCATGTGAATCCCTCTCTTTATGACCCCGATTCAATCATATTACCAAAGATTTATATTCCAGTCACTCCTGCAGTTTCCAGAAGGTCATGAGATAATCTCAAACCTTTCTAAATAGGCCAGACAACATAAATACTGTTTTTGAACATATTACTAATGAGTAAGAGTGATTCAGAAAGTGTGAGTGAATTTTGGAGGAGAAGGGATGACTTCTGTTCTCTTGGGTCATAGATTAAAAGCCTTAAGTCCAAGCTAACTCTCAAATACAAAATCCAGTACTGTAGCTGTATAATTAAATTAAGAAAATAATAGGTTTTTATGCCGGAGGGATCTATTAGGACTCCTTAGTTGGATCTCCTGTGCAGCAAAGGCCTACAGTTTCATCTGAATGCGGCTGTGTCTTCTGGTTTTTAGATTTCATAAAATAATACTTTAATTTAGTGGAAACAAATTCTGCTTTAATAGCCCATGTATTCCACAAGAGTTGAAAATTGAAAAAAAAAAGTTGAAAAAAAAGGGTTTTATTTTCTGTATATGAGTTGAATAAATCATCATGAATGTAGGTAATGAGATGATTTTTCTAATCTCCTCAGGGCAACAAAAAGCAATTAGTCACTGTGCTATATATAAACAAAAGAACGGTGAAATCTCCTAACTTATAATCACATAAATAATTAGGGGCCTGTTAATAAAAGAAAATAAAATGGAATACCAAATTCTTTGTAGAACTAACAAGTCATTGACATGAAACTTGCAGTCTGCCATTGACCAAAACAGGCCTAGGGTCTGTTAACAAATGGTCTGTAATTGGAGGGCAGAGTGGTGAATAAATTATTGTCATGTGTTTCAAAGGGGATGAATTTCAATGGCTTACAAGAGTTATGACATTTGTATTAAGTACATATTTAAGCTCTCCTTTTAAAAAAGACACAGGGTTATTGACAGACTTAACAAATCCAAATGAAGAAAAAGAATAGTACTGGTCAGTGGAGTGGTTCTACTCTCCGTGGTTACAATACTGAGTAAAGTTTGACAGCTGCCACAGAAGGACAGGTTTCCACGCTGTCCTGCTTGTGAAGCACCAACTTAAATTTAGAGACAACTAAAAGGGTCAACTTAGCTGGGCTTCTAAGTTTTGAAGCATTTCATCTGACTTTTGAGTGGATAATCCAAGTTCAGAACATTTTAATTAGAGTTTTGATGTATCATTCAGTTAGTAAAGAATAAGGCCTTTTTGCTGCTTATGCCTGTTATGGTTTGATAGAAATATGTTATAGGGATACAATGGGTTGACAGATTTTTTTTTCTTCTTTTTTTCTTTTTTCTTCAAAGTTGATTTGAGATGTGAGTTAAAATATTCACCTTTTTTCCCTGAATGTATAATTAAGTATGACTTATACTGAGATTTCATTGCACACTAACATAATGCCACTTACTTTTATGCAAAACATATGGTTTTCAGAGAGGTTTAGATAGTTGTGGGTTGCAGATGCAGTTAAAGATTTTTACATGTAGATTTATCTAGATTTATCTCTTAGATTTATGTAATATACTGTTACTTGTTTTTTAATTTAAGCTGTATCAGAAAAGACTCTCTCTAACTTTCATACATTATGATTCTTTAGCAAAACCATTGTTGTTTTTATCTCTTAATTTCATGGTCTTTTACTGTAAATATAGTGTAAATATGAAAAAAAATCCTCTAACTCTTAAAATTTTTGGACAAGTAATTTTAAATCATAGCTATATATATATATAAAATGAATAGAGTCTAGTGCTTTCATTTTTCCTTCTCAAGGCTGTATAATAAAATGGGACTTTAATTTTTTTCCACAGGGAAAGGTGACCTTTTAAAAACTGAAGTAGGTAAATAGACCTTATGCTAGCTGGAATTAACACAGCTCTTTAAAATAAACTGGAGCAAAATTCAGTGGTACGGCGGTGATTACCGTCACCGAAGAATCTAGCCGAGGCTCATCAGGTCTGCAAGGCACCGAGGAGTCTATGTGCTCCTTGGCACTGAGCTGCAGCAAATACCCTATGTGAGCAGCTGGCCCTCCAGAAGAGCTGTGCTTCAGCATGAGCCATGAACGCTTGATGCTGCCCTTGAAAAGGGGTTTTAGCCATTTTAGGGAACGTGTGAGACGGTGCAGAGAAGGGAAAGACTAGGTGACAGAATGGGAAGACAGAATTATAGTAAAATTTTGGAGATATTGTTGCTCTCACAGGGAGAGACACGTGCTTTTTTTTCAGCTGTATGTCTATAATCCATCACGTGAATTTAAAATCTTATTTCAGTAAACATGCTTAATTAGCTGACCACTTTGTGGCAGCTTTTGGTGTTGCTCTGTCAATTTATACAGTTAAAGGATCCTGTGATGCGATTAGAGAAATCCCAGTCATTCTTATCTGTTTTATATCCAGTTGACACTGGACTGCATTTGACAAAGAATCATGTAGTTAAAAATTGTTATTTTTGCAGCTTCTTTTAATTCACACACAGTAGTTCTCATGGCCTTTAGGCTATGGTAAAAGCTTTAGGCAATTAAATATTTTTATCCTTATTTCATAAATAAAGAAGTGCATCCACTATTACAGCCTCATGTACAGATACAACCTAAAGAACTGTCTGCTTGAGGAATTAGCAATTATGTGTTTTCTTTAGGGGAAAAATAGTGCTTTCGTTTGGAAAGACTCACTTCTGAGAAGGCTAAGTTTATTTTTCCACCTACTTGATGTGTTTGTTGGAAATGGAAGTACCTGTACATTTCATTGAGAACCCTAAGCAGGGGCACAAAAATGTTTTGGGAATAAAGAATCATACACAAATTGTAAATACTGATATTGTCATACACTAAAGGACTCATCTGTTACACTATGAAATGAATTGGATCTGTTTACCCAGGTAAGGTGATTTCAAAATACTGGCCAGGTTCTGGCAGTGATGGAACATTTCTATTGGTTTTCTGCAGAATGATCTATGCTTTATTCCATTATTCAGTTCCAAACTGAGCTGGAATAAGAACGAAACAGCAATAAAGGTAAATGGAAGATGAGGGCAGTAGCTTGAACACCCATGAGAGATCAGCTCATGAGTAATGAGAAAAGTGCAAGGAAAGATGGAAAATACAGTGAAGTATGTCTCCTTGTTTCAGAATGGAAGATACATGTACCTGACACTTTGTAGATTAAATACCCTTAGTGCTGATATAGAGTGCTCTGTATGTAGGTTTTAAATGCCCTTGCAAGAGATGGCTAAGTATGATTATATATTGATTGTACCTCTGTTGAAGGTAAGGGCAGCCCACCTGCTGCCCTGCCAGGACCTGCCCTGCTCTGCAGCATGTGCTGCCAGCTCCGGAGCAGCACAGGCACCCCACTGACGGAGGCGCTTTTTCCTGGATGCTTACCAAAATGTAAAAGAGAGTCTGAAATGGTCTAGGACAGTGGGATTTCTTGCAAAGTGCAAAGATGGGAATGGAATTGCAGAATTGCCAAGCAGTCGTATTTTTGCTCTGAGGTGAATGCTGGAACACAGACATAACATGAATGAATGCTTAGTTGGTTCCTTGGAACCTGAGGTGGATTTCCAAGCCTGAGGTAGGTAACGTCTGAAGCAGTTAATCATTCATTTCAAGTACAGAAAGTAGAGAGCAGCAGACATGTGGCTGGCTACAGCTGAGAGAAGGAAAAGACCCCAAAGCAATGTGCAGGCAGCATCAGGCTGGATGAGAGGCTGGAGTGCATGATGATAAGGTTCAAGAGGCAGTAAAGGAACTGCCAGCTCCCGTATGGGTGGTGATTTGTCTCCTTGCTCTCCACCTCAGAGCCCCTTTTGAGCTTAGCACTCAGAAAAGCTCGTCTCCTCCTCAGCCGACGCGGTGCTCAGGTCGAGGTATGGAGTGAGGGGTGCAGAGCGTGGGGCTGAGGATCCAGCCCCTGTGCCAGTACCGTGGGGCTGAGGAGCCAGCCCCTGTGCCAGTACCGTGGGGCTGAGGAGCCAGCCTCTGTGCCAGTACTGTGGGGCTGAGGAGCCAGCCCCTGTGCCAGTACCGTGCTGCAGGCAGAGCCTGCTCCTTGCGTGGCTGCAGCTGGGCTTTGTGCCCACTCGGTAGGAGGGTCCGCATGTAGAACTAAGCATTCGGTGCCATTCTTGCTTAGGAGACTCAGAAGTTGTTTCTGCATCATTCTTTTATTGTGGCCTGCTGGGAGGGTGCCCAAAGGGGCAGATTATCGTTGTCGATTTCTGTTTGCTATTATGATAAATTGCTATTTATGGCTTGTGGTAGCTGCTGCTCAGTTTTTGCAGCCCGCAGTGTCAGTCTACTTTCCACCATTCCCTATCATCTGCTTACAGTTTACTGTTTCCATTTCCTGTGTTTATGGCTTGTAATATACTTGTTCTGTGACCCTAATAAAGCTGCACCCAACATCCAAGTTAGTATCCACAATACCTGGATGAGGAACATATTGTCAGAACAAAGAAAGACTGGGATGTAGAATTTGGATGATCTTGGGAATTCCAGTGGTAGAGCTGAGGCAAAATATAATATATGGTGCATATTCAGGCATAATCAATCCATAAACTTTCATAAGCTCCAAGTCCCTCAGTAAGGAAAGCACCTTAAGTGTATTGATCATTGAGCCTAAGTTGATACTTCATGAACAATCAATCTTCCACAGCTTAAAAATGCAGAATGCAAATATTTCTATCTGAGATGAAGGAGATTTAATTGTGGTTGTAAAGAGCACTAGCCAGACCACACTGGACCACTATTTGATAGGTGAACTATTAGACAGGTGAGTACAATATGTTCTGAAAAGATCTACTATAGTCAACAGAGCATTTTATCTAAGTGTAGACTGAATTTTATCTAAGTATAGGCCTTTTTACTTCCAGTGTATTAGAAGCAAGAAGGTATGAGTCTGTGCTGTGCCATTGCAATGAGTCTTTCAGAGGAATGAAGAATGGTTCACTTAAGAACAAAGAGGTCTAAACTGATCATGGGTGAATTTAGATCGTAAACTGGAAGAGATGCAGTGGAGCAATAAAAATATTGGACTTTAAAACCACAATTAGTTTTAGGGTACACCTTGACAATTTTAAGAACATTTTCTGATAGCAGTGGACAAAAGACTACCATATCCTGTGGGTACTCACCCAGGAGAAACTAGCTCTAGCTCAGAAAGAAGTCCTCTGTGAAGTTTCTAGTCTTGGGTAGGAAAGAAATAAAAGATGTAGATAGATGTGTTCTTTCTTTATTTTGGCATTTAGAAATAGAATACAAAGTGCTCACTTGTGATAGCTATTAAGGAATATAATATATGCTATGAAAATGCACCCTTGCTACTCCTGAGAGTATTTTCCATCATATGATACTAAATATATCTCCAAATCCACAGTTGATGAGTTTTAATTACTCATCAGCTCTTTACATTACAATTCATTACCCTGAGGTAATAAAGATAAAACAAAGCATTTATATGCCATTGTTACAATATGTTCAGCAGAATGTATCTAATCAATGCTGCTTGTGTTTATGCAGCATAATTAATAGAAGTGTTAACACTCTCCTGAACAAAACAATTCCACTAGGTGCCTGAGCTTTTTCATTTTCCTTCATTTTCTATAAGCAAAGCTAGTTTAATTACAGGAACACAATGAAGGCCCTTTACTGTTTTACTTTTAAAAGTCTCACTGTAAGTATTAACTGTGATTATAAAATAAAATAAATGAGCCTTAAAACAAGATACAGTTTAATGTGTAGGCTATTATGTACATCTCTCCATAGTAAAACTTGGACAGAAAAAAAAATGAGACATTTGTATTTTAGATAATTTGTATTTAGATAAGCTCTGAATGGATCAAAGAACAACATTTCCTGGTTCAGTTCAGTTTCAACATATTATGCATAAATAAAAGATTTTTTTTTTAAGTAGCAAAATGTATTCAGTTGAGGACTGGTGACATCCACACAGTATGGCATAGGTAAAATAAAAGCTGGAGTATAAACAGGCTAAATCTTTCCATAGCATCATTTTAGAACCTGGATCCTAATTTTTAGATGAAGCAATAGATCAGATATCAGGTGCCTCAAAGACAAGTTTTGGAGTGTCTATGGACTTCTGGGAGAAAGCCTCAGAAAAAAACAGCTGGGAACTAGAAACACCACACTTTCCACCACTTTCCACCACTAATAGCACAAATGAAACATGATTTAATGGTTAAGAATTATTTTCTCCTCTTAAAAGCAAGGCTAAAAACTCAAATCTTGAAATTTCTACCTCAGAAGAATCCTGATTCCTGAAAAGGAAGAGCTGAAATTGCCATGTAGTCTGCTACAGCATTGGTTTGGCTCTTTTTTAATCAGTTAAATCTTTCCCTTAATTTTGAATGACAGAATATACATTTAATGGTGTTTAAATAATCCATTTTAGAAAGCAATTGAGATCAGCCTTCTTGAGTGTGGCCATAAATGCAAGTGACAGCTCTGGAAATATTAATAACTTTTTCTCAGTAGGGAAATAACTTTTTTAGGTGTAAAATTCTTTGCCATAAACATGTTGTTTTCCTCATTTTTAGAATTGGTGTTCTTACTATTGGCAAGCATGTGCTTACCAATTAAAGACTGACCTGCTCTAGCCTTCTTGCTGTTTCATGCACTGCTGCTGTTATTATATAGCATTTACTCTGTCACTTTCAGTACTGAAATCAATAGCTGTGATCACACCTAAGGATGTTAGATGACTGTGTGACCCAGATAGAAAATTCTGAGGGGGAGAATTAAAAAAAAAATCAGTTTGGAAAGCACTCTATCTTGATTTATTTTGGACTACAAAAAGTGTTTGCTGGAACAAGCTGAAGATTTTATAACCTCCCTGCTAAAATCCTGAGAGGGTTGTTCTAAATGAGGTTTCTGAATTACTGTGTTGTGAACACATATAAGGGGACTTCATTAAAAGAGAGGAAAGAAGCCTTGTCTTGGCAATCCATACAAGGTCACAAAATCCGGAGGGTATTTGTTTTTCAGGGTTTTTGCAGCATGGCTGAAGCTTTGACACGAGGTATAAAGCTGATCCACACAACCGAAAATATTGGGCCTCAAAGCAACCTAACTCCTATGCTTCCTAATTCCCCCTAAAGACAGTAGGGGATGTGTGAGTGGCATAGATGCCAAATATTGGAGATGCAGCATTTGTTATAAAACACCAGTTAATCTCTTATTGATCCTAGCCTTCTGTATTGTGCTCTTTCATTAAGCATTTTCACTGTAAGAAAGAGACAAATAGTCCTGCTGGGTTACTTAAGAGGATCTCTACCTGCACCTTACTCTGCTGTACTCATACTAAGTCCATCATTTGCGCTCTGAAATGTTATAGGACACAGCTGGGGAACATCTGGAAGGTATTTGATTTGGCTAATACAAAAGAATGAGATTTGGGAGGCCAAGTTAATTATTTATAAATGGCATGTCATTCTAAATGCTATTTACAGTAAAATTATTTTTTTAAAGAAGTGGCAAGGGCGTATAAAAATGAAATGTTTGGATAAGATATTGTGATGTAAAAATACACATCATAGTATTAGTTAGTCCAGCTTTTTAGGATGAACATACAACACTGAAATCTACTAATAGGTTGTACAGGCATTTGCCCCATTATCCTTTTGGCAAGTTTGTAGGTGATTCAATGTTTCTAAAAATAAAAGCTCTGTTTTAAAATCTAGATGCATAAAGCAATTGAACCACCATTAGGAAAAAATGCTGAAGAAGAATCCATGAGTATGCACGTTGTATTTTCTGGCCTCTTAATTGCACTGCAGGTACCAAAGGAAAGTGCAGCCTGGCACTGCAATATATTCCTTAGTTCCTAGTCATGCTTACTGATTTTATGGAAGAGATTTTGTCTGTTCAGCCTCTCCTTTACACTTGATTTGTTCAACCTCCTACCAGGTACAATTTTCCCTCTCCATTGATTTCAGATGGAAAATGCAAGAAACTTTTACAAACTCATCCAGGCCATCTTTATTAGGTATGTATATCTTCAGTAGACATGCTTTTGAGTTTGGGATGTCTGCCTGTGTAATAATATGCTGAATTGCCTAACCTAGCTCTAAAAGAGCTGAAAAGCGTTATAGCAGGTTCAGACAAAATAATGTTCTGCAACTGTACATTGTAGTAGGCATGGTGGCTTATTCTGGGTTAAGTGGAATATTTCTGTATATACTGAACTTTTACTATTAAGCATTTGCTGTCCTCTCCGCTGATGACTGTTTCTCAGCCCTAGGGCAATTCTGACATAGACATTGGGGGAGTATCCCTATTAAATTCATTTTGGTATCAGTGAAGTTCCACTAGGAGTGAGTTGTTCATCTCTAGATGTGCCTTAAGGTTCTGTCATTACATTAAGGTAGTAGATCAGTGCTACTGATCTACTGTAGTTAGTAAATGCCATTGATTCTCCTGGATTTTAAAGCTGCCATCCAACACATTAAGGCAAAGTAACCAGATTTGTGTCCAGAGGATTTATCCTCAATAGGTTAAAATAGTTTTACTTATTTTCTGAAAATGATTTTTTTGGAGGAGGAAGGGCATTCTCTGAAATCTTCTAGTTACTTCCTGGTTCTCTGAAAACATCGTCTGTAGTAAGCATCAGGAACCTAGCAGGATAACATTTAGGAATATTCACTGAACGTAGACGCTTGTGGGTAGCTTGGCTTGGGTGAATCTCATTTTTGGTCATGCTGAGACTGGGTTTTTCGTAAGACCTCACAAATGTTCAGCATAACTTGGAAAATTAGAAGGCACACACTTGGCTTCATTCTCCTTGTTACTGCAGATGTCTTCCCTGCGCCTTTTACTTGAGCTGGAAACTAACCCACCTAGAGACTCACAGAGCTGGCCATGGCTAGCACAGCCTCATCCCCTGCCCTTTGAGCAAATTCTGGAGGCACTGAAAAGTATCCACTGGTTTCAAACAGGAAAAGAGCTGCTGCCGGAACAAGACAAAACGTAGTGTGCTGGCAAATAAAGTCTGCTGCCTGTGTTTATGTGTGTTAAGATAAAATTATATATATATATATATATATATAAATTTCAGCATTCTTAAGTTTTGCTGTAGTAGAAAAACAAACCAAAAATGTGTTTTCTGTGGCTAAGTACTGTTTTTATTGTAGAAATTCTTAATTTGTGCTGTTGACATCTTAAAATGCAAATTCTCTTGAATGAAAAAGAGCATGGTGTTTTAGTACTGATATTAATTTAAGCAAGAAGAGACACATGGTTTAAGGAAGAAATGGAAAGGGAACTCCTTAGCAACAAGCATGTGAACTGTTAAAATTTGTATGACAATGTTATGAATTAGCCAATATAAGACTACAGTCACATGTTCCTTTTATTTTGGTTGCTTGTGATGTTACAGTATCAGAGCTTCAGGCCATGTGTGTAACACAAGGCCTCTTCTGTAAATTCATTTTAGCTGACAGTGTTCTTAACAAGTGACAGCTCTAAATATAGCCTGATGAGCAAAAAGACATTGCCCTTAGGTTGCTCTGATCACATTCCCCCCCTTTTTTTTTCTTCTCTATTTTAAGTGCAAATGCCAAAAATAAACATATATATTTATAAAAATTCTCAGGGATGACTTATTGTTACAATGAACGATAAAGCCTCGTGTGAGGGTGACATAGTTTCATTTCAGATTATTTCTTTGCATCGGTTAGCATGATTGGAGATGAAAAGTGTGCTGTTGTAAAGATCATCAAATGTACAGATTGTGTGCAAGTACATGTTGAAGGGATGAGGGAAAAGGCACAATGGATGCATGTATAATGGCTATAAACAGCACGGATATTAAATGTATAGTTCTAACGCAATCTTTTACAGATGCAGTTTTCCTAATCATGCATCCAAATGCACAGCAGTCAAAATGCTGTGGGTGTCAGTGAATTCTCATGGCAAAGCATGTAGATATTCTTCATTTAAAAAGGTTCTCAAAAGTAAACAAGAAAAAATGTGTTGAGAAAATAAAACTCAACAGTTCTTCATATAACAACTAATTATAAAAATTACTGTTCTTACTTTTAAAAACAACACAAAAGGGATATCATGCAACTTGTAAATTAAGAATTTGTTAATTCTCCATTAAAATGTGTTACAGACTTACGAGAGTTCAGTTAAAAGACTTTCACTTTGTAAAGTTTCAAAAAAAAAAGGGGGGGGGGGCACAGATCCAGCCCCATGTGGCTCTGTGATTAGCACTGCAACTGAGAAGGCCTGTTACTCATTTACCTCCGTGATTACCATCACAATGGGAACACCTGTGTACTACATTTCTAAGTAATCTGCAACAGTTGGAAACCTTCCCCCCTTTAAACAGCCTGTGCAGTTGTAATTTGGGGGTGAGTTTCTGCGTTGTGGTGTGGGGGTTGAATGTAACACGTCTTGTAGTCCAGAGCAGTGTAAAGGTTGTAGGTGCAAACCTCGAACTTTCTGGCATGAGCAATAGGTCACTGCAAGCAAGCCTAATATTAAAAGTTCCCTGAATAAATGACTTGAAGTAGTAAGTGCTGCTTTTGCGAATTGTGGGTGAAGTAAGGAGGCCTGAGGGAAGGCTGTGAGGTACAGAGTATTAGCAGGCAGTTGTGGTGCGGGTTGCCTACATCTCACTTATATTCCAGCAAATAAATGTCTGCCGGGTCAGCTTGGGGCCGTAACAGCATAACCTGCTCAGCTTGCGGGGTCGAACAGCGCAAGCACCTGCACGCGCGCCCTTTTCTCCAATCCCCCGGAAGTCGTGCGGAAAGAGGCGCTAACGGCCGCCCGCCCAGCGCGTGCGGCGGGCGCGTGGACCCTGCCTCCCGGCGTACCCGTGCCCCTCAGCGACCGCTGCGGGGGCAGTGGCACAGCGGGCAGCCTGAGGCGTCGACTGCGCGAGCTGCAGCCACGGTGAGCGAGGCGGCGGCGCCTGAGGCGTCGACCGCGCGGGCCGCAGCGACCGTGAAGCAGCGGCGCCAGGCGCTGCGGGGGGACTTGAAGGGCATCGACGGCAGGTGCAAGCAAGAGCGACCGTTAAGTGGGGGCGTGGCGCGAGCCCCAGCGACCGTTAAGTGGGGGCGTGGCGCGAGCCCCAGCGACCGTTAGTGGGCGGCGGCGGAGCAGGGAGCTTGAGGCGTCAGCGGCGCGAGCCCCAGCGACCGTTAGTGAGGCGGTGGCGGGAGGTGCAGCGGGCAGCCTGAGGGGCATCGACCGCGTGCGCGAGCAGCAGTGACCGTTGCTTAGGCAGCGGCACGAGGCTCAAGCGAGCGTTAGTGAGGCAGTGGGGCAGCGGCGCAGCACCCAGCCTGAGTCGGCAGCGCGAGCCACAGTAGCCGTCAGCAGTAGCCGTTAGTGGGGCAGCGGCGCGAGGCGCAGTGAGGAACCTGAGGCGTCGACGCCGCGAGCCGCAGCGCCTGCTACTGCGGCGGCGGCGCGAGGCGCAGCACGGAGGCTGAGGCGTCGACTGCGTGAGCCGCAGCGAACGTTAGCGGGCGGCGGCGCGAGGCGCCGCCAGAAGCTCGAGGGCCGTCTTGGTGGGACGGCGGTGGAGCAGGCGGTTTCAGCGAGGTGCGCATCGTCTGCTCAGTGGGTACGTGCTGGCGGGGTGGGGAGTGACCAGGGTGGTGGGAGGCGGAGCGCTTCCCGGTGAGGTCCCGCGATCAGGCTGCAGGGGGGCGGGGCTTGCTGGAGTGTGGGGAGGAGCTCAGGGAGGGTTTTCTTTTATTAACCTCAGTTTTCTGTGCGTGTGTGAAACTCCTTGTGACTAGACTGAATGAGAGTGCACGTGAAAGTATTTGCAAATTCGCACTCCTCACCCACCACCGAGGAGATGGCTGGTACCAAATCCCAAATGGCAGAACTTGCTGTAATGGAGAGGTATTAAACCTTATGGGAGTTGAGCTGCATTCAGTCATTTAAGATCAATGGGTCTACTCAAATGCAAGTTCTCCAGAAAAACTAAGTGTAGCAGAATGTGTCCTTGTAAAAATAAAACTCACAGCAGAATGTTTCACACCGTTTTTTTTTTTTTTCCTAAGTGGTGTTTATAAAACCCACGATACTTTCCTCCCTGTGTTTTCTTTAAAAAGCCTAGTTTTATACATATCACTGCTGACAAGCTATGTTGTGATATGTCAGTTTATGTTTTGTCAATTGCCTCAGGTTATGTAATGTGCCATGACATGACTAATGCAGCCCAACATGAGTCACCTGTCGTGACAGCTTTATGCTTGCAAAAGAAACTGCTTGCCCTCCTTGCAGAACATTTTTCTATTTTTCTTAAAGATGTAGTTCTATCCAATGTACTGTTTATTGTTTTGAAATTTTACAGTGGAGCAAAAAGTGGTCATACATATTGAATATAAAGGTATAGGAGTAAATGATTATTGATGTGGTTAAAAGTAAAGGATGTTTCTGCTTTTTGCTGTCAAGAGAGTTGATTACAGAACCCCAACTATACTGCAGCATCGTATCTTCAGAAAAAGTTACAATGGGTGAGTATTTAGAGGTGAATGACTATAATCAAAGCTCAGTTATACCAGGAAATTTTATATAACATTTCACTAAATCATTAAAACAGGGCTATGGTTGTGGTATTAATGATTTACTTGGTGACATAAATGCTCAGTAGAGACATACTTAAGATCTATGTACAGCATAGATAGAAATGTAGGTTTTGTGTGTTATTCTTTCAGAAGTTTTTAGCAGATGTTATTTATAACAAGAAAAACACCCTTCACAGCTAAAGTGTGGTTCTTTGTTTTTGTTTTTAAACTGATATTCCAAATCAGTTTTGTTTTACATCAGTTCTCATAAAATGAGACATTCAGACATTGTAAACCATTGCTTACCAGCAATCCCTGCAGTCAACCATTGCTATAAACAACTAGTGCTTCGGTGCTTGAAACAAAAGATGTAGATATACTTAATTTTGTAAGGATAGGTAATTCATGTGTACAACTTAAGTCATGTTACGTATACCCTTCTTAGGTTTTTGATTTGGTGACATCATACATTGTTCACACTGAGATCAGTTAAGTAGCTTGTGAGGTGTTTTGTGTTGTTTTTTTGTTTGGTTGGTTTTTTTTTTTTTTTTGTAACCACTGTATCTTTTCCTTCTTCTCTTTGCGTTAAAATTGTGCCCCGTTCACATGAACATATTTTCTTTTTATTTCCTTCAAAAATACTCTGTCATAACAAATTAGACTCTTGTTTTCCTTAGGGGGTTGAATGATTGGTGTAAATAAGAAAATGGCTTGTGTGATCTTGTGCTTCTCAGGGTATACAGAAAAAAGGTATAGCTCAAACCTGTCTGACTTATTCAGATGCTAAGGGATAATGAAACAAACTCATGCTCTTATAAATAGACTAAGAAACTAGTAAGTAGGATCCAAAACAAAACCCACAGAAGTCAATTCAGATGACCTCAACAAGTCAGACTCAGCATCACTATTTTTTTGACTGTAGAGAAAGCCTAAAGGATTTTATTTTAATGATTTTTATCATAAGCATAATAACTTTTTGATTAAATCTTATCAATACAGTTCATTTGTGCTTCAGTTAAATCCCACGGTTACCCTATAGTGGTGTCAGAGACATGGGAAGACATTAACTCAGAGCTGGTTGTGACTACTATACAGTACTTTTGTCCTCTGAAAAACTGTTTTTAATTGTGATGTGAAAGCACATCAGAAATAGAACAGAAAGAGAATGGAAGAAAACTTGGTTATTGCGAAAACAAAATACAATAGTGCTAGAACTTGCAAATCTTGTGCTGTGTTAGCATTTGTTATTCATTCTCAGCCTCCCTGTGACCAGTTAGTGAACTAGAAATGCAACTTTTGTGGGTAGAAGTGCAACGGGATATCTGTCTTTCTATGATATAGATGTCAAATTGACCAAATATTATGAGCATGCAGAAGAATTATCCTGTATTGCCACTGCCATGTGGAAAAATGCACCATGAGAGCTTCTTAACAATCTAGCACAATAGCTGGATAGCTTTAGATTTATGGTAAATGAAAGACAAAAGAATGTGTTGCATATTTATAACAGTTTTCTATTAGTGCTTGCAAGATGTCTGTTCCAGTGTGATAACCTCATCTATGTGCTGCTCGTGTTAAATATTTGCTGATCCCTTTTGTATTATTCCTCTGTGCTCCAAGCATGCATGTGCCTTTGAAGAAAAGAGTAATGTTATTAATTCACAGCAGTAACAGACTGTGAAAAAGAGCCACCAGAGGCAACGTGATGTGTACTTTAGTAAATATGCTTTAAACCTGTACTAATCAACCTGTGAAGTCTTCATGTTTTTGAATTAAAATGACTTGACATTAGTTCAATTCAGTGCTGTCACTATTTAGCTAACTTAAGATCCATTCAATTTAATGGTAGCAATTGCAGCATTTTTTGCTTAGGAACTTCACACTGTGTTCCCCAACTCCTTTAAATAGATTGCCATCCTGTCTGACAAAGTTCTTCGATAATAGTGTGCAAAAGCATTAAAGCTTCTGGTTTAGGCATAGACTTCATTATAATTATCTAGTCCCTTAATTGACTTCTGGTTAGCTTTCTGTGACCTTTTTCATGTGGAAAAAAATGCTTAAAAATTGTTTGGAATGGCAGCTGCATACTATGTTAAGATAATGCTTCATACAGCACTCTGCATTAGTGCTTTGGGAATTGTGCTCTGGTTCAGGTTCTCTTCTGACTGTATGGCTGGGTTTCCTTTCTTTGGAAGCTGTCTGTTCAAGGATACCATCAGGCTGGGGTGCATGTCCATAGCAAAAATCTGGAGAGCATTCCATGAGTTTCACAAAATATCTGCTCTGGTCCTGTAACAAGAGAGCTATTCAATTTACCCTGGTGCTTGAGCACATCAGTTGTTACCACTTAGTCAGCAGTTGAAGATCATTGTTCTTGTGCAGCAAAACTACAAGAGTTTCAAAGTTACTGACAAAAATACCAGTAGCTGACTGGTACATCACCATATTGTGTCATATATTCAATGCATCCTTGTACAGTGACATCTTTGAGGGGGTTGTTGAGCTAAAGGAGCTTTAGACTGTGTAACAGTAACTAGTGAGCTGTAAGGCACTCTGAAATACCTAAGGCATATGATGCACTCTTCTGTGAAGAGAAGAGCAAATAAGGGAAAGGGAAGGGAAAAAAATTTACTGCAGTGCGCTTGGAGAAGATTACCTTTTCTTCTAGATCTGTTTTCTAGAGGTATTCTGGGAGCATAACCTTAAAAATCCTTTGTTTCCGTCATTAATCAGAACGTTTATGTACTTTGGTTAGAGAAGGATACATAAGCAACAAGATAGTTTCCTTTTTAGAAGACAAGAGTGTGGAAACTCTTGGAACAAAACATGCCTGCAAACTTGATGGAAATTTAAGCTCTCAGATTCCAGACCTTCTAAGTTGATTCTTTTTTATAGTCTCTCAATTATTACTGAGAGCTCAACAACATTATTTATAGAAGAATAAATGCTTTTACTTGTAGTTTGTCTTCTGCACTTGTGATAGTGTAAACCCCAGAACTCACAGGTTAGGTGTAACTTCAGTTTTCTGCCTGAAGTGTCTGCACACTGATTTTGCTCTCTGCTTTTCTCGATTCATATTAAGCAAAGTGGGGGCAGGCAGAAGGGGCTAGAAGGGAAGGAGCAGAAATACTTTTTTTTAAAATATATATATATATATATATATTAGAAATGCTTGCCAAAAATCAGTGGGAAGGAGTGAGAAAAGTTGCCATGACAACCTCCAACATTGTACTTCTGAAGAATTGCTTTGCACGTTTGACACACTTGCAGTTTTCTCTTTCTGCAGTGATTATGATGTAGTTTCATTCTTCTTCTTAGCTTAACTTGTTTCTTTGTGCTCTTAACACCCCGGAATGATAGTCTTTCAGTAAAACGGTACTATTGCTTCCATAATTGCCAGACAAACAAACTCTTAATAATTATGGATGTAATCTCTCTGATTTTGTATGATGAAAACACAGAGTAGTTTCTCTGGCATTAAAGGAGCTACTTTGTATTGTTTTGTTTTATAAAAGAATCAGAATGGAGGATTGATGATTTTCAGTGTTCTGTGATCTTGCAGAAAAAATATTTAGAAAGAAAATGTCTGAGTTCGGCCTAGTAAGATCAGATTTTCCTTTTGGAAAATATGAAGTAGGAGAAAAAGGCAATGGACTTCTGAGAATGGTAGTAATTGGAGCAGATAGAAGACAGTGGGTAGTAGAGAGGATAGTAGAAAACAGTGAGAACAAAGATACACAAACAGGACACACAAATAAAATTAAGTTCTCACTGCTCCAAAAGCTAAAAATAACTTGCCACTTCATCTTAAATGAGAGTTCTACATTTTAAAACATTTTTTTGACCTGTTTATAGTTTTATCGGCAAATAGTGCTAAAAATATGCAGTGAATAAAACTTTTCAGCATCACAGTTTGGACAATTAACCGGAGAAATAATTATTCATGCATCTTCTGTTCTTGAGAGTTCCTGACAGGCTTCCACAACTTAGATTTTTCTTGCTTTTTTTCACTGCAAGCCTAGGATATTCCTCTCGTTTTTATAGGTAGAAGCAAGCCTATAGAACAGGTGGCAGCCATTTACTTACTTACAACTGGAGCCTCTCCTTCAGTGTCTGAAATTTCAGAGTGCATTGCGGTTGATTTTGCTACTATGGACCATTAAGCTAAGAGTTGCTGATTGCCATTATGAAATCAGCAGCAGTTAATTATGTCACTGATATTTTCCAGTAGCAACATGCACAGAAATCAGTTGAAAGTAGCTCTCTTCAATCTCAGTTATAGTTTTATTCTCCCCTATTTTATATCAAGTACATGTTAGAACACTAAAGAGACAAGGTCAGAAATTGCCATGTTTCTCTCACTGAGAAGGTCAATGAGTTTGTGTGTGTGGTGTTGTGTGTTTTTTGTTGTTGTTGTTGGGGTTTTTTTTGTGCTTATTTGGCTTCTCCACAACTTCTAGATCTATAATTGTTTCAATACTGAAACATGAGCTTAATTTTCTTTTCATAGGGAATTATGACTCATACACAATAAAAAAAAATCTTACCAGAAATTTCTTACCAGAAAATCTTATTAACCTCAAATAAATAAAAATTAATGTAGCTCTACTGTCTGATTATTCCTGTAATTTACCGTTATTTGGATTCTTGACTGAGCTTTGGATTAAGATGTGCAACACCACATGGTATTTACTTTAGTAAATGAGGGATAAGTATATGTAATGTACTAATGAGTGTGATATATCAAGGAAGAGTTGCTTATACTGCTTTCTCTAATAGTCTGTAGAGACAATAATGTTTCGCCATAAGATTCAAATGGCCAAAGCTTTATGTTCTACATTCTTCTCGTATTTTACGTGGATTAAATATTGTGACATACTCATAGTTAATTCCCAGAAAAAATGCAGGAAAGTTTGCTCCACTTAACGTGATAGAAGCAAATGAGTTGACAGTTTCCTGCCATGACACCAGTACAGGCTGGGGACTGACCTTCTGGAGAGCAGCTCTGCAGAGAAGGACCTGGGTGTCATGGTGGATGACAAGTTGACCATGAGGCAGCAGTGTGCCCTCGTGGCCAAGAAGGCCAATGGGATCCTGGGGCGCATTAAGAAGAGCGTCTCCAGCAGGTCGAGGGAGGAGATCCTGCCCCTCTACTCAGCCCTGGTGAGGCCACATCTGGAGTATTGTGTCCAGTTCTGGGCCCCACAGTACAAGAGGGATGTGGAGCTGCTGGAGAGAGTCCAGCACAGGGCCACAAGGATGATCAGGGGCCTGGAACATCTGCCCTATGAGGAGAGGCTGAGGGAGCTGGGCCTGTTCAGCCTGGAGAAGAGAAGGCTGAGAGGGGATCTGATCAGTGTCTAGAAGTACCTCAAGGGAGGCAGTAAGGAGGATGGTGCTGGTCTCTTTTCAGGGGTGGCCACTGACAGAACTAGAGGAAATGGCCGCAAACTGAAGCACCAAAACTTCCACAGGAACTTAAGGAAAATTTCTTAACAGTGAGGGTGACAGAGCGCTGGAACAGGCTGCCCAGAGAGGTTGTGGAGTCTCCTTCTCTGGAGATCTTCCAAACCCGCTTGGATGCAGTCCTGTGCCACGTGCTCTAGGTGACCCTGCGTGTGCAGGGGGGTTGGACTAGATGATCTCTAGAGGTCCCTTCCAACCCTAAGCATTCTATGATTCTATGAAGGCCTACATCAGATCTATTGGATGAGTTCTCTGCTCAGAAGGTCTGTCCTTGTTTCCTCACTTGCCCACACAGAAAATTTTTGAATTTCTTCCTTTGATAGGAAGAACACTGTTAGCATCCTTTGACTAATACAGTGCTCTGATTAGAATACATCTCAGACTGCAGATAACTTCAGTGCTGCCCATTGCAAGCACACGGGTGTTAGCTTCCTTATGAAGCTTGTTTTCAGAAGATTAAAGTTAAGGTCTGATCTCTTATTCACAGTAGTAAGTGAGCATTTTATTCTTCTGGCAAACTTTTTATAAGACTTGGCCCTGTCTTCTTTTACAAAAATTATCAAATGATACATGTCCAACCTACATCTTTGGTTGTATTGTATCTGGAGGTCTTTGTCTTCAAGATAATGATTAGTCTATTTAAAGAAGAAGAATCTCTAATAGAAGATAGTAACATTTTGTTTTGAGTTGATAGATGATGCTTGAGCATTGAGGAACCCAGGTTCAAGCCATGCATCTTAAACAGACAAGCAGTTTTCTTGAAAGGATATACTTACAAGTTCACTGAATTCATATAAACCTTGGATGGTCAGGATGAACACAGAAAGAAATAAATCTATACTTGTGAAAACAAGATACAAGTTTCTTTTAACTAGTAATATTGTTCCTTTAGCTCTACAGATAGGAGTTCGTTATTTTGCTCATGTTCAAACCTTGATAACAATAGAGCCTTCAGCTAAGGTCTTACTATTGTTCTGAGAAATACTTTATACAGGCGCTTAAAAGGCAGGCTTAGTTTCATATTATCTTTCTTTTGAGACAGAAATACCTTCCCTAAATTATTTTTGTTACAGAAGAATTATTTGCTAGCTTTGCCTTTTGAAGATGATTGTGTTTTTTATAGAACCCTACTTTATTGTAGGTGTTTTTTTTTCTTTTTTGGGGGGGGTGGGGTGGATATTTGCTCTTAAATTCCCTTGTTGAGAACTATTACTGCTTAGTTAAGAGATAAAACAAATGTTTTTAACCGGTTCATCCTCATGTAAGAGATTCTCCAAAAGTAATAAGGTATGTTTTTAAGAGATGTGGTAATGTGTTTTTTTTTTTTTTTTTTAGCATCTAGGAGGACTCTCAGTTGAACACATTACACTTGTTAATTAAGCCCTTGAGAAAAGGTACAGGGGAGTCAAATTTAGTGTGGTAGACATTAATATGAAATATTAAAAAAAAGTATGAGCCTCTTAAAATCTCAATATAGTCAATATAGTCTAGTCTCATGTAAGTTTCAGCACTATATAAATGGCTGTTACTCATATTAGTGGGCTATACTTATCCTTTCATCATAATAGGAGTGTGATACAATTGAAGGCTTCATCCACAATTGAAGATGCAGAGAACATTAACTGTAAGTGACCACAAAGTGGTGGAATATCATGTTCTAGAAACTTAAATAGCTATATCCATGAAAGATATTACAGTAGCTTTCACTTAATGAAATGGTTTGAATAATTTAGGAAATTGTGCACATTGCTTTATGCACAATTGCTGCTTTAGCAAGCAATTAATTATAGTTTAATTGTAGAATTAAAGCAATATTGGAAAGATTAAAGTCATCGCAGTTTATAGTGGCTTGGTATCTGTGGCAGACTCCCAGAGAGGCTAAGGAACATAACAGCCTGCTTTACCTTTTGCTGCAATAATGAGGAATGCTTCATCTCTAACAGGAATATGTAGTATCACCTGTGCTTATAGTCGCTTTTTTCTTCCTGCTCTTGAGGTTTGGCCAAGCTGTAAATGTGGTGGTGGGCGGGAGGAGAGAGAGGTAGAGAGAAAATAAACCGTATATGATTACTCATGTCTTTTAATGGAGATTTGAAGAACTTAAGGGAAAGATGCAATGTGAAAAACTGTACAGAAATGGTTATTCAAAATGAAAACTATGGTAAGGAATATTTATAATAATCCAATCTACTTAAGCAGTCATTTTTTTTAAAGCTTCTACACCATTTTAAGTGCAAATACATTTAACCTAAACACATCCTTGTTAGCTAGAATGTTTCTCTTTAAAGCTACTGTAAACCACTTCTACAGTGTTTTATATTACATGCATTATGCTATAAGATACTCAGATTTCCAACATGAATTGTAAGATGAATCTATCAGTAGTGCCTAACAGCTGTTAGTGCGTGCCAGAACGTAGTTTGAAGTATGTCAATAAGATAAGAAGAGCAAGTTAGCTGTTAACATGTAAATACCTTTTGAAGTGCAGAAATGCAAATCATCTTTTTTGTCAGCCTTTTAGCAGAAGTATTTTTTTTTCTCTTGCATTGACCTATGACTAATATATGTACTAATGTCATTTAGTGATCTTTCCTTGTGGTAACTGGCAAAATATCAATAAATAGTCATACAGTCATTGCATTTTCTTTCTTCCATTTATTAGTTTCCTACAGTATTCAAAAAAAATCCTACTTGAAAAAAAACCATTATGGGAGGAGAGAGCATTTTGAATGGGTTTATTAAAATAATATTTGTGTTATATGTTATGTATGTGTATAGGTACTTATATGCGCACACAATTCTCCAAAAGATTCCTATTTGCTCTGTCAGCTTAGGAGTTAAGCATCTAGGAAAGAGAATATTGTGTAATTAGATGTTCTGTGTCCTTAGAGGTTTACAAAACTGGAGTAAATCAAGCTCTGAATAATTTAGTCTGATCTTATAGCTGGCCCTCCTTTAAACTGGAAGTTGAGTTAGATATCTCTGTAGGTTCCTTCAAACCTTAATTGTCCTATGATTTTATGAGTATGCCAAGAGTAAACTCTGAAAAGTTTATGAAAATGGTCTATGAAAATATATTAATAAATCAGGCATTAATTAAACAACAAACTCATTAGCCACAGAATGTATAAAATTGACTTGTGGAAAGAATTCACACATTCCATTTTGTAGTTTTAGTGTATACAATACAGTGTATTGTATGTGCTACTTTCCCTGTATTTCTCCAGCATTGTGATATTGTTGAGTCTCATTTTAGTCCAACTCATTGCTCAAGAGAAGCAGCAGCTAATTTGGAAAACAAGGGGTTTGTGTCATATATTTAATATTTTCTTGCCAGGATCCTTTCTTGCCATTGTTAGCTGTAGTGTGGCAAAGTCTGGTTTTCTGAATGGAGATGATTTAAAAAAAAAAAAAAAAAAAAAAACTTCCGCTGAGGTTTTGACCGTTTAAAGTAGTTAATGACTTTGCATATACGTTTGTATTCTTAGGTATTCAGCAAAACCTTATAGTTCAGAAAGACGTTAGTTGCACTCATCCCGGGAATGGGAAATGTGATCAGAAGTGGTTCTTTGAATTTGTGATCCAAGTGGAGTTGTAAATAATGAAATAAGACTAGTATCCGTGCTCGATGAACAGAAGGAGGTAGTGCTGTAATATTTTATCTCCAGTTTATATACATGCTTACTTACCTATGGTGCTTCATGAAGATGTCTAACACCTCAGTTCTTTACGAATTGATGCACTGACATCCAGTAATTGGTAGGCTATTCATAAATTTTAAGCATTTAATACACCAAATATGTAAAGGTGTCTCAACATTACTACATTCAATGCATTTCTCATCTTAAAAAAAAAATACAGTCTTCATATGCTATGTCTCCTTGTCTTTCCACCCCCATGATAATGTTCAAAGTTTCAATTTACTCCAACCCACTGCTTGAGACATGAACATTTGCTATTATATAAGACACCTTAAATTGATGTGATTTTGTGTAACACTTCAGCATATTAACTTCCATTGCTGTTAGGTGATCTTTTGTTAAAAGTAACAGGGAAAAAAATGTAGTGAAGCAATGGGTTGGCTATGTGTTCCTGCAGTTATATTTGCAAAAGGTGATTCACAGCTTTGCAGCTGTTTCCGAGAATAATTCGGTTTAGCACTTCATAAACATTAATAAAACTGTAAACGTTTTCATGGAGATGTTAACTTTTTTATATTAACTTTTAAGAGTTAAAAATTTGGGAGGAGGTTTCTTTCTAAGAATGGTATAAATTTCTGTTTGAAAGGCTTTGTTTGAGAAACAAGTGAATAATGGTTGTTGATGTAAGTGCGGCTGTGACTCATGGATGGGTATCTTTAAGTCTTCAAAGGCTCTTTTTGTAACAAAGCAATTCAGTAACCAGTTAAGCTGTATTATGATGATTTCCACTAGAATTATACATTTTAATTTAATAAATAGAGGGAAATTTTTCTTTTCTTTGTGAAGCTAGTACATATTAACATGCTTTGTCAAACTGTTTTTATGCCCTGTTGGACTGACAGCGATTCTGGAAATGGTCCTTTGTATTCAGCTTGGTATGCAGCTGCCAGCACAAAAGTACATGGTTGAATAAATTAAAATTAGAGATCTTCAATCTTTAGGGTGTGCATGAGGTACAAAATGAAACGTAGAAATGAAGCAGAGTCCTGAGGCTTGCCACAGTGGGGCTCTAAGAACATTGGCGTTTAGTTGTCCTTAAAAAGGACGTCTTTCCCAGTTCTCCCCCGTGGCTCTGCCACCAGTCATAACAATACAGCTGACATAGCAGCTACACCATAATTACTGTACAGTCTGTAGTACCACTTTCTGACCCTACTGAGAAAGAGAAAAGTCATTGAGCAAGAGAAGAATGCTGCTTCATATAGCATTAACCTTGCATGTTTTATAAAATGTATAGAGATCTTTGAATGATGTTAAAAGAAAAAAAAAAACAGCAGTCTGAGAAAACAGTCTTTTCCCTCTTTTTTATTAGATTTTTTTTATAGATGAGATTGATTGAAAAATATTAAGTAATTATGGCAGTAGTGTTTTGTTACTCCTTTCCTTCTCCTATTCATCTATCTACATCTTCCTTATTGAGTGCTTCAGTAGTGAGCAAGTAGACTTAATCGGAAATATCTGCAACTCTGCAGGCAGCTGTGGCTTCCATAATGTCTTGAGGATCTGTGATGGCAGCAGGTCTGTTGAGTAAGCCAAAAGAACAGTTGTGTGAGGAAAAGGGCCATCAAAGGCCACTGAGGTAGGAGGCTTCTGTGTGCCAGTTTTCTCCTCATCCCCAAATTCAGTTATGGGCCTCCTTAGAAGCCATTCTTACACTCAAATTGCAGAATACTCCTGGAGAGATGAACTTCTTTAACAAAGACATAAACACCACTGTCCAAGAAAGGCCGATACTTTGTTTTAAACATATAAATTAAACTCTAAAATACCTAACACTATATAACTGAAAAGCTTGATGTTAGTCAACAGATTCCAGCTAAAAATAGTGAGAAACTTCCTCTAAATGCAGGTTAGAATAACCTCTCAGGAGGAAAAATATCCTGTTGTAGTGCTATGGCTTGTATGGGTAAAGTAGTTCAGCTCATACCTTATAATGTTTCATAGTAGTCCTTTTCTTTTTCTTATACTGTCATATTTTCTGTTTTTTTTTTTGTTTTTGTTTTTGTTTTTTTTTTTCAAGGTATATGGTCACATTTGCAGAGGACTTCTTAAAGTGAGAGCTCATCTCTAATGGGTAGAGTGAGGGCCTGGTAAAGAGAGCCAGTAGCCAGAACTTCGCAGTATAACATAGAAGTGATTCTGAAATGGAAAGGCCGGATGCCAGTCAGATGCTTCACGAAGCTATTTGAAGGCTTTTATAATAAATTCTGCCTTCGGTCAAAAATATGACCATCTCTGATTAATACATTTCAGGTAATAAAACTTGAATTATGCAGGTGTGTGTTAACTGGAAAATAGAAGCCATGCACACATACAGTCTTAAGCAGAAAGGAAAAGACGATGAGTGTGTACATTTTGCTTACATCAAGTAGTTCAGATCTCTTGAAGATAAATAACTTGATAAATGTTTAAGTTTTGTGTGTGTGTGTGTATATATACATATGGAGAGAGTATTGCCATGTTTTCTTTTCCATCATGTACTCATTTTCAGGATAAAAGTGATCAGCTGCTAAAAAAAGAATTGCTGCTATTTCACGGTAGTTTCAGGATATGATCTGAGGCATGTGGGAAAATATACTGCAGCTTTTGTATTTTGTGCTTGTTGCACACTGGAATGTGGCTTTGATAATGTGACCACATGAAAAAATGCATTCCTGTCTTACAGATGATTGCCCCAGCATTTGTTTTTGGGCATTGAGTAGGTGTTTACAAGTGTGTTGGGATGAAAGATACAACAGATGAGCCCAGAAACTGCGTTCTCTATCAGACGGGCATAAATGTGTTCTTGTAACATGTATGGATCCTCATACAGCCTCACATCTCTCTTCAGCTTCATACTAGTCTACCTTTTCACCTGACAGTATTTATTTTTATAAAGGCACTAATACCGTACAGAATAGGAAAGCCTATATCTTTCTTGTTTTATTTTTGTCTCATAATAACTCCCATTTTTCATTCTTGTCTCTGTTGCTGTTGAACTTCAAGTCCATGCTTGCAGTTTCGCTGTGTATTTCTTAGCGACATATCTGAAAGCAAAAATGCAGATGTTCCAAATCAGTTGACTTTAATGCTGTAGACTGTCTGTCTCCCAGGTAAAATAGGTGAGCTTGACTCCATGCCCATATACCACTGGTGGAGATCTTTCTGGGGTTCAAATACCGATACTGATTAAATCTTCCTAGCTTAGACACACCCCTCTCCTTTATAAGAGCTGATTTTTGTTGTAGAGATTGACAACTGCTGTAATAATGAATTGCTTTATTCTTCACATGTGACTCTCTTCACATTCAAACTATGATTCACTTGCATTACTATTTAATTCTCTATCTTCTCTTGCCCAAGTCTGTTCCATTCTTTCTCTGATCTCCATTTCTGTGACTTTGTTGTGCTGTACTGAGAGACTGGGCACCTTTCTCTGAGCGTTAATCATTGTCTATGTTTTGGGATGGCTTTTGGGGAGAATGGGGGCACCATCTGCTAAGGGTTTAATACTCTACTGCTCTGGGATATATAGAAAAATTACTACCATCTGCTAGGCAGATCTAGGACCACATTTGAAAGAGAAAATAAAATTGTTTATTTACCACAGCTGAAGGTCAGACCTCAGAACCCTTGGAGAGATTTTTGACAGGCTTATCTTCATAGCATTCCATGCACACATGTCTTAACACTCCAGGGTGTATCAGAGTATTATGCAATGTATATGGATCAAATACACATACAAAAGTCAGATGTATACTGAAGTCATGTATGTTTACTTACTTAAATATTCTGTTTACTGCATTTCTGTAAAGTAAAACAACATTTAGTAGAATAATTATGTCTTTTCATTGGTTACTCTCAGTATTAAAAATATTGCCTTTCCACACCTGATCTACTTTACAATAGCTGAACAGTTTAATTACAGCTTGGAGGTTGCTACTGATACTTAAAAAAAATACTCTGGAAATTTAACTGAAGATTCTTGACTCATTTTGTTCTTTATTTAGAATGCTACAGTGACAAAAGGCTCCAGTTTCATTCTAGATACCTTTCTTAATTATTTAAACATATAATAAGATGAGGAACAGTGTCTAAAGAAGATAAATGACTTGTGGTTTTTGTTTTGTTTTTCTATACCATACCTTGAGAATATCACTGTGTCTTTTAGTCTTTATAGACCTATGGCTGCTCACTGACTTTTGTTTAACTCCTTCCCCTGAATGCTTCTTGCATTCTGAGTCCTTGGCTGCTTTCTGTCTTTTGGCTGCCAACTTCTCTTCATATCCATGTGCTCTAAATGTTTTACTTCTGTCTCTTTTCAGTTTCTTGCATATTTAACTCTGCTTTGTCTACTAAGGATCAGTTTATCACAAAAAATAGGTAACTTACTGTTCAGCAATTTCTATGGCCTTTCTACTGAATCAGTCTTTCAGTCTTTGGTATCTTCAAGTGCCACCATTTTGTCAGCAGTGAATGACTTGCTGAGTTTCTTCTCCTATTGCCTATGTTTCCTCACATACTTCTCTCCAGATCAATAGCTTGCTTTTACCAGATTTTCTTCCTGTAATTCTAACAGTTGCAGTCAGCTGCTAAACAAACCGATTGACCATGAAATGCACACTGCTAGCACAAACTCTTTGGCTCCCAAAACTTTTTGCAAAATCACTGTAAGCATCTTAAAATCATAGCACCTATAAAATTGGAGGTATAATAGATATTTTAATTTTTCCTTCACAGAGCTTATGGTAACCCTACTGGAAATATGTAAGAAAATGTATTCCGTATCTAAAACCCATATAGATCAAGAACGAGAGCCATGGACATGATTTGCTATGTGATGCTATTAGGTTGACTTGCTTTTCATGATCAAGGACTTTTGAAATCACTAGTGACATTGGTATCTATTAATAGATACCTTCTGTTTTTATTAGTAATATGAGGACAAATTAGTCAAGCTAAGGGGTCTGTGTACTGAATAAATGTACAGTTTATTTTAGACACTATAAGTTAATGAGCAAGTAAGCACAAGGTAAAGGATGTAGAAAGGCTTTCTGAGGATCACATTTTGATGGCACATTCTCTTATCTGGAAACAGAATCTCTTGATTTCAAATTTCTAGCCTTTTGTGACTTTATTGTACCAATATCTGACTTGTGAATTATGTCCTTTTCAACTGACAGGTTTTCTGAATTACGGTGGATCTATATTTAATTCGCATTAAACTCTTGCTTTATTAAGAATCTTGTTAACTGCTGTCAATCTGAGCAGAATATGCATTCATGTTCTAGGAGATGAAACATGAATTCCTTACTTGCCTTTCATATGCTTCTTGCTGTAATTCTTATCAACCACAGTCCGTGGCTCACTTGAAACCAATTCTGAATTGTTAAACAATTATTTAATCCTTCTCATTTCACACTATACCAAGATCCCACAATTCACTTTATTGTCCCATCCCAAGACACTATTAGCTTCGTTAAGACTGCTTTAAAGCGTGTAGCCTGCATGCTTATCCATAAGAAAAACTCTTGATTTGAGTTTTGAGATGATTGATGATTCTGCATGAGGATCACTGAGATGATCTTGATCCTATATGTTCAGTATCTTCATGCAGATTTAGCTCCAGTCTATGTGAATTGCTTAGCAAGAAAAAAAGTCAGTCATGTCTTCAAGGTTATGTCAGATACAGAGTACCTACAGGATACTTTGGAGAGTTAACAACATGTAAAAAATACACATTTGAAATTTTTGACACTGTTATTAATAACAAATTTAGAGACATAGAGATACATGTATTTTCACAGACCATAAAAAAGAGTTGGTTAGAGTCTTTCTGTGACATTGTTCATCCTGAACTTGGTCTTTAGTATCTTAAGAATCTTCAGTACCTAAGAAACAGCTGATTATTGTAGTAAGACCAGTGTTGCTCCTTTTTCACTCATTGACCTCCTGTAATAGATTTATTTAAGTTACCAGTCACTAGATGCCTACATTAAAGGAGGAGGTCAGGTTGAAATTATCATCCCAATTTTCTGTTATGGTCAGTTTATGACCTCAAGGACATGAAGAGATTATATTAGACTGTGCTACTGTTCCATGCTATGTTTTCTGAAGAGGTACTTCCTTCATGCAGTTAGTAAAAGACAGACTGCCAAATCACTGCAAGGAAAAGCTATGAGAGAACAGACAGCAAAAGGCAGCATTAGAACCTGGCTCTGAATCAGAAGACAGTAAAAAAGGCTAATGTGGAACATATCACTGAGTAAAAGGCGACATAATCTCAGCTGTCTTAATTCCCTGGTGGCTTTCTAGTCAAGGATGCATAAGCCTCTTTGAATTAGAATTTCTTGAATCTTTTGGTTCTCATTTGAGCTGCAAAAGTCATTAAATTCATAGATTGTTTTTCCCTCCAATCATGAAGACACAGTAGAAGCATGATTGGATCCAGGGTAAAACCTAGCAAATGAGAAACTTGAGTTCATTATTGACAGAACACCTCCAATTCTAAAATGACATGAATCAGCTTTAGATTTTTAGCCTGTTCTTTTTTCTTTCTGTTTTCCAAATACTCTGTGTTTATCTTACTGTGTCATTATTTCATTTCATTACTGAAATACTAAAAATTCAATAATCCTGCCTTTAAGTGAATTCAAAATGAGTCAAAATTATTATTCCTTTTAAGTTTTAATGAATGTATTTTCAAGCATAAGCATTAATTACTTGCAGATGAAGCTGTTAGATTGGATATATATTTTTAGGACTTAGTTTCATACCTCTTTAGGATAATTCAGAACCCCGTCCCTCTTCAATCCCTAACCCGATCCCACCTGTAGACAGTGCAGGAGGAATATATTGGAAATGATTCACATACACGTAATGTTAATATTTTAAAGCATCATGGTCTTTAGTCAGTTTTCTTTTGTTAGTTTTATGCTTCAGCAGTCCCATAGAGCATTATCAATATCTGCCTTTTATTAATCACATAGAAATCAGTGATGATTTTAATAGTCAACATTTGTATTATTATATTACTCAAAGGCACCATTCAGGATTTGAACTCACTGTATTGGCACTTTACAAGCAGAGAAGATTGCATTTGTATTTAAAAAGGAAGAGTGGCTGTATGTAAGCACTCAGGAATGTGAGAATAAGTTGCTTTACTAAAGGCATGTTCTGTAGTTCTGCTTTGTTACCGCATTTAATTGGCTGCCAATAGGGGAGAAACACAGCAGGAGCAAAATAGGCAAAAGGCAATGTTACAGTTCCTTATTTGTTTGTGTTTCTAATAAATGCCCTGAAATAATACACATTCAGAAATGAATACAGCATGACTGCTAGATTAATAACACTGTATTTTCTGAGTACTGAAAGTTAATATATATATATATATATATATATATATATTTAGTTGAAGAGACTTTGTAAGATCTTTTGGTTTAGATCTCTGGAATGTGTATATGAAATTATGCTCTATTGTCCAGTTCCTGGCAACTCACCTGTTATATTTTTTCAGAACTGAACCTACCTTATATCCTCATGTTTTAGCTGATACAGACTGTCAGAAGTTGTTCAGGCTAGTAGCTTTTCATGACAAGCCTTATTTTGGTCTTTGAACTGACTGATTACTGCACAATAGCATGAAAAATAAGTAATTTTGTGAATAAAATTAGAATGAGTAAATCTAGCATTAGGCACCCAAATCAGTTCTTTCTGCACTCCTTTATATTTTATACCACAAATTCCTCAATATATTATTGGTAGACCTCTCATTGATAAATGCTCAGAGCTCGAATGATTGTTGCTTTTTCTCCAAATCACTTTGGTAAAGGTGATGATGAGCTATTACAGTCATTTCAGGTTCATTGCTATTCTTGGTTCATTAGTGAGAGAAGAGAGCAAATATGATGGGCTGGCAGGAGAGAATAAACTCGTATCTGTAACCAAGCTATGGTCATTGCAATGGCTTTTTTTTTTAAATCTCTGTGAAATAGTATAATACTGAAATATCAATGAAAAAACAACACTAATATTGCTTTGTAGCACTTTATTGCATTTCATTTCCTCCCTTAATGTATTCATGTTCCAGTGTGCACAAGCTCCTCAGTATTCTGGGTAAAATCATGACCCATGCAGATCAACAGGTAGTTCCAGCTGCTTCAGTGGGATCGTGGATTCGTTTTGACTGCAGGAGTTTTAATGATCGAAATGTGAAGTAGGAGTTGTGGATCTGCACAGCCTTACAGTGGCTTTGGTTCCTGCCACTGTTTTCCTTTCTTTAGGATGAATCTGTGGGGGAAAGTCCTTTATTTAAAAAGGGAATCTTTACATACTCTAGAGTAGAGGTTATAGCTTTCTTTACAGTCAAATTCCCCTTAAGCATTCATGATATGGGCGTACGCACTCACATAAAATGTGTAAACCAGCATTTTCTTCCATCTGTCTGCTTGCAGTAAAGAGATAGAATGAGGAATATACTGTTTCAGGAGCTTCAGCATAGGGTCTGTTTTTAATAAGTAATAACAACTAAATACTTCATTTTCGAAGTCCCTAATGATCTTCTTTTGTACTTTCCCTACAAGCAGTGATTTGATTCATGTCTTGTATGCACTTGTAAGTACCTTGGGGAAGGGACTGGCTATAATTTGTTCTCGGAATACAAACACAGCCTTGTAACAAATGGTTATTCCATACTTGATACCTCTTTTTTTCATACCTACAAATGTAGGTCTTTCTACAGTTGAAACACCTACTACAGATCATAAACCCTATAGAATGTGTTACTACAAGTTAGAATGACAGAGTTTGCTTGAGGAAATACAAGAGCTACATATTCCTAGGAGGAAGTAAAGGTACAGACATAGGCTGATGCAGATAATGATGAACTTTTTTGCCCTTTTCCATTGTTACTCCAAATGACAGGAAGTGGGAGCTGAGTTTATATATTTTCTGTGTAATAAGATTTAAGAGGGGGGAAAAAAGTTGTAGAGGAGTGTAAGTAGAAATCTTGTGAGGGGTTATCTCTGAGATTTTTTTTATTTGAAAAGTAAAACTATGGAACTTAGTAATTTTTCATTTTCAGAAGAAAAAATATTTCCCAGTATTTCCATACAAATAGAGCTTTGAGGACGTTGCTTTTGGAAAAACAAACTAGGAGATGCTTCTGTAATCCATTTGATCAGAAGTGCTGGATATTTTGCAGTGCATACTTTAAATAAATGAAAGGCCCTTTTTGAAACAGCGGAGTAATCTCTCAGGAGTTTTAGTGCTAGAAACTAATATGCATCTTTCTATAGGGATTAATATCTCTATAGAAATATCTCTACAGATTTTGTCAGACAAAATACACCTAAGCTGTATTCTTCAAGTTGTTAATGCTTTTTCAGGAGCTATCACTGGCATGGAAAGATGCTCTGCTGTATTCACATGAGAATTTCATTGATGTCAGAAGTAAAGCCTGCTTAAAACGTGCACACAGCTTGCAATTCAAATCAAGAGCAGCAGAAGGTCTAAAAATAGACATTTTGTCAGTTTAATTTTAGATACAATTTTAGTTCACTCAAATCATGATTCATTAGGAAAAAGCTGTTTACTTTGGAAATAGAAATGGTAATTAACTAATGCAAAGGGTTTAGTAAATCATAAATGCACTTACAGTGTTTACAAAGCCTATCTTTTATCTGCTGTGAAACTGTAGAATGCACTTATTTGTATCAGCCTACTTGGCTTACCTGTGATGTTGTCTCCATGAATAGTTTTCATTTCTTATGATTGTAACTTAAGATTACCTTCAGACAATGTCTCAGCTCCTATTTCGCTTCAACCATGCTGGTCTGTTTTTATTGCTGATGAGGCTGTATATCTCGCAACAGTATATCCTTTGTGGATTCAGGGCATTTTGTTAGTTTGCCAACTAAAGCAGCAACATGACAGGTGTAAAATGTCTACATGGAAATTATGTAACCAAGAACTTAGTCTTATTTTTTAGTTCCTGCTGCACAAATATTTTAAGCTAAAGTCAGTGCTGTAGATTGTCAGCTTTTATATAATTTTGTTATTTGCACTGTGGCATTATGTTTTAGTATTTTGATCATTCCTGTCCCCACCAGATCATTTTGTAGGCATGATTATTTCTATTATTTTATGTCTAGTCAGGTAAATAAATATTTTATAATGCAGTTAGTTTTCCAGAGTAAGGTAGGCAGCTGACAAGCCACTATTACACATTTCATATGTGCAGGGATCATTACCAGGTCTAAATGTTTAACCTTGTTGTGGGTATGCTAAATAATTAATGGATAAAAAGTAGGTGTATGGTAGTACAGATAATGATTATCTTTCTCAGGTATGCATTTCTCCTTTATAAACACCTGTGTTGTGAATGAGTCCACAGTTACAACACAGGTAAATAAGAGATGCCTTCTAAATAATTCTTTTAAATTTTAATAACTTAGAGGTCACCAAGGTGTATGCACACAGAAAATTGCAGTACAAAGCCATATTCTGTTAATGTCTTCAAACTCAGCCAGACCTTGGTATAGATTTTGTTTTTCCTTTTTAAACCTATGTGAATCTTATTTCTCTGCCTATGTGACGGAGCAATGAATAGAATACGGAAGTTCTTCATTAAGGAAGGTTTTATTACTGCAAAATGTTTCTATTAAAGGTTAGTAATATGATATAAAAGTCCTAGATAAAACATCCATTCTGCATGGACTGTTGCAACAGTTGGAATGAATCTAATCTCAGGACAAACTACAGATATCTGTTGGAAGCAATGAAGCTATGTAACTGAATGGAGTTCATCTAGGCAATGACCAGATACTGTTTGGTGATGCTGATGGCTATACTGGAAAAAAAAAATCTTTTAGATCTATTTTTCTATTCAGTTCTATTTAGAAATAGAAACTCAGTGAATGCTTTAGGATGAACTTCACTGAGAGAAGCAGTACTTTAATACTTTTTTACCTTTTTTATTACACAGGAATATATAGCTAAGCGACTTTTATGGAGGTGGTAGTATTGAGTTTTAACTGTACTGGAAGTGAGTAGAAAAAACTCAGTATCAGATGAAAAAGTTTATCCTATAAGACTGCCGTTGGGAAGGATGGCAGTGTCTTGGGTGAGGAAAAGAGATGGCAGTGCGAAGGGGCTGGAGAAAACAGAGTGGCTTACTAATGGGATTTTATTTTATTTTATTTTTTTTTTTGGTCCAATAAAGTTGTTAGAGACTCTTTACATGTTGCATTATAGGCAGGAAAAAATTTCCCTGCATGCATGTTAGATCTTCAGCAGAAAACACAAGAAGAAGCTAAAGAACAGAAACCTTTAATACCAGCACTAGGTCTATACCATTATAAATGTGGTTCGTTGTTGTTGCTTTTCCCAGTTCCCTTTTTTGTTCCTTTGGATCCAATAGTTATTTCAAATTCCTGAAGGCAAATTTCCTTAAAAAACAGAAAAAAGATAATGCAACTAGAAGTAATTGCAGTGCTGCAGGCAGCCTCTCAAAACACAAGACAGCATTTGTTAGTCAACTGTAATACAACATGTGAAGCCTTTATGGCGGTGTGGCCGAGCCAGAGGGCAGAAAAGGTAGATTTTGGTGTCTTTTGCATATCTGTTAAGTGCAGGATAGGGCACCTCTATTCTCTACCAAGACTACCTACAAATTGCCTTCTCTTGTTCTTTCCTTATTCTTGTCCTGAAAACACTGTCCACGCTCATGTGACAAAATAAAACCAGATTTCTAAGAAGGCATAGCTTTTAACCTGATATTGTGTGATCTGAAAGTATCACCCACAAAGCCCAACTGTGAAATATAGTCTAGCAAAAATGGTCCAAGTGCTCCAAACCAAGACAGACAACTACTGGTTACAGCCTGTGAGACTTAGGAACATCCCTTTCATAGGGAAGGTATGCATTAAAGAAATCTTGCCTTAAAGTGTTCCTTTGCATTCCCCAAGAGGCTGTCATTTAAAAGGCATCAGGCTGTTTATGATTGAAGTATAATGAAAGTGTCTGTGGTCTCACAGCTCTGAGGCTTTCTTCTGTTTGTTCTTGTTTAAAAAGGACTGAGATGCTGCTATTCTTTGAAAACCTTAAAAATCCCTGTGTCATGTCCTATGAGCACACTGTTGAAACCAAGATACTCCCTTTGAATGAAGATCTGAAAGGACTGCCTTTTAGTATACTAAAGTGATGTTGTATCAATGTGCTGGCTCTTCCTATTCAAATACAGCTAATGTCAACCAACTAAAGATATGTGCATGAAAACACCGGTGGATTTATTATCTATCAATTTTTCTTTGAAAATATTATCAGACTATACAGTTTACAACCTGTGCATGTGGTTACCTAAATGTGTAGCTTTACGGTACAAACTTTTTTTAAATAGAACTTTACATATAGTTATCTGTAACATTTAATTTTGTGTAGTGTTTTCTACAGAATTGTTCATAAAATTCATCTCTCTCCTTTCTGCACAAAGTTAAACAGTGATTCAAATAGTGATTTAATAGTGATTGCAAATAGTGATTCCAAGGCCTGCACTAAATCTGGGAAAGAATAAAGACTGAAAAGAAATTTTGAGTTTCATCACTTCTCAGCTACATAATTCAGGGTCATACTGTTAGTACAATTCTACTTATATTACAGGTTCCATCATGTTGCTAACCAGTAGTTGTGTACCTTAATGAATCTCTCTTGGGAGCTGTTCAGCCTAAACTTGATGCATGTTCTAGAATGACTGTTTCTCTGCTACCACTGAAAATATTGGTTACGTCTAAGTTGCTGCTGTGTTCAAAACAACTACGCTTTGGGTTTGGTATCTGACATCCTTCCAAATATATACATAAAATGAGGAAGACCAACCATCTCTGTCACTGGCATTAAGCTGGTCACTTCTAGTATACTTGCTACCCTACCAGTTAATGTGAAAGAAGAGAACAGATTCCTACACAAGCACATTGGTTGCCATGTAATTTTTTTCAAGAAGTTGCTTACTCATAATCTAAAAAATGAGCAGTGTGAAAATGTGTTAATAAAACTGCCAACTGGAAGTATATTCTAGACTTTCACACAGTACCTGCGTTTTCCCCTCAGGGCACACTTCCCTCGTAACTCAAGGGAGTTATAAGAGTCTGTCAACTAGACTTTTCATAACCTAATAATTATTTCTGACTTTAAGCAGCTTTGTACTGGCTTGTTAACTCTGATAGTTTTATCGTTATATGTTTCAAGATGTTTTAGCTTTTGAATATTTGTTTTTTGCTTACTGTTTTAGATGCAAACCTGTTACGATAATGCCTAAGTTTGAAGGTTTGTTGTTTTCTAGCCCCACAGTTTTAAGTGATTTTACTTTTGTTTATTTATAATACAGAAAATCCTCAATCCCAGTCAGGAAGTTCTTGATTCAGAATTCTGAACCACTTTTTCTAAAGCATTGAGTGTAATCAGAGATCTAGAAGAGGTCAGGTTGAAAGAAGGATGTAATGAAAAGTTTCACAGAATCGCAGAATGCTTAAGGTTGGAAGGGACCTCTGGAGATGATCTAGTCCAGCTCCCCTGTTCCAGCAGGGACACCTAGAGCACGTGGCACAGGGTGGCATCCAGGCGGATTTGGAAGATCTCCAGAGAAGGAGACTCCACAACCTCTCTGGGCAGCCTGTTCCAGTGCTCTGTCACCCTCACAGGAAAGAAGTTCTTCCTCACATGGAGGTGGAAATTCCTGTGTTTCAACCCACACCCATTACCCCTTGTCCTGTCACCGGCCACCAGTTTGCTTAGTCTAAAAGAGAATGAATGGAAATCATAATGGTTTTCTAAGATGTGAAACTTGGACATAAAAATGTCCTTTCTCCATATCCATAGTGGATAGAACAAGAAGGTAATGGGGTTAAACTTCAGCACAGAACAAATTCCAAAAACATGGAAGAGAATATGGACCTCCCTCATTAGAGTTTTGGGAACTGAGTAAACAAATCTCTGGTTGCTAACATTTTGGAACAGCTGTTTATGTTACAAGACAGCAGAATGAATTAGATGATCGCTTTCACTCAAGCCGGAGGGCTAAACGTGGATATCATTCACATAGTGTATCCTGGACTGTGTCTCCTGCAAAGCTATGGAAACAAGTTTCTTCCTTTCCCCAGCTCAGTACATCTGAAATGATAGCAATAGCAAGGCCATTTGGGCAAAGAACAAATATCTATGAAGAAAACTTTCTAATTATAGAAAGGTGTAATATGACTTTGTCTTGCTTCTTAAGTATTCCTCAAACCTTTTGGGCTTATTAATTTGTGAAAGTGATTGTGAAAGGCCTTTACTTCACAGTATTCCAGTTTTGTCTGTGCATGGTTCAAGTGCAAATAATGAGGATATCAATCCTTGATGTAGGAGCTGCTAAACTCATATCCTATCGTGTAACATAGTAGCTGGTGGTGACACATAGTTCAATATGGTGAAGGAATGTCTTCTCAGTGGCCCGGGGGGTCTGTGAAATGAGGATGCTTTGGCATGAGGATGCTTTGGCATTTTGTGGAGGAAAGAAGGATGGGAATAGAGCTATAGAGTAATATTATATTGTGGACATGTGTGAAACATTATGGTTAATATACTGAGGTATGCAGGATAGTGCATGTCACTGTAATTTCTTGTAGTTAAGTCAACAGAATTACAAGAATTCAAGTCTCTGTACAAAATTACTTTAGCAATCCTCATTATGCCGTAGAAATGTTATTTCTGGCAATACTATCCTGCATCATTCAAGGCCACTCACCATTTTACTGAGTACATCTTACAGCAGTCATACTCTTGGACCTTGATACTAATCTCTGCTCAGACTTGGGGGACCTTGATACTAATCTCTGCTCAGACTTGGGGGGACCATAGTGGTCTCATGCATCTGACATAGTTGATCACTTAAAAGTAACACCACTCTATATAACAGGACAGGTTACTTTGTCCTTTGGCTCCTTTGCAAAGTCTTATGAAGCCTGAAGTCAAAATTAACTGACAAATAAAACATTAAAAATCAAATAATTCTTGTAAAAGCCAAACCCTCATTTAGTGTAAATTGACAGTACTTCTCTGAAACTGGTGCACTTGTGCTAATCCGTAGCAACTGAACTTCTGGGTCTCTGATAAAATCACCTATATCTGGCTGATGAAAGAAGAGAAGCAGTTTATTGTTATGTGAATCTCTTCTTCCAAAAAAATAGATGCTGACAGATTGGAAGGAGGCTTCCAGCTAATACTGTGGAGCATACACGGAGTTTTATAAGCCTTAGTAGAGTCTTTTGATGTTTTTAAGTGTTTTTCCTCTATACCTGCTTTTTTTTTGTTGTTGTTCTTTTAGCAGGTTCAGTGTCACTTGAATACAATGGTATTTTTATACAATGGTATTCAAGTGGTGTAGTGCTAATTTAAACCACCTCTACATAAAAGTGTCTTACACCTTACAAATATGGTGAGTTACCTTAAGGAAATAACTTTAAGGAAAGGCATTGTGCAGTTAAATTGCACATTGATCTTTTTAAGTCTGTCTTAACATGATTTAGCTAAGTAGTTGATTTAATAATACCACCCTTTCATTTTACATTGAGATTTTGTTTTCATCATAATGTTTCTTATTAGTTGACTTGGACTGTTAATTTGAACTGGAAATGTGGATTCATGATATTTGGGTTAGATATACATGAAGCAAAATGTTTTAAGTGTGTGTGTGTATATATATATATGTGTGTGTGTGTATGTGTGTGTATGTGTGTATATATATATATACACATACCCACACACATATATATATATATACACACACACACACACATATGTATATATATATATATATATACATATATATAACCCAGGAAGTGTATCTTCTAACCCAGAGTTAGAAGAAGAAACTTTTTGCTTTGTGAGAAACTTCTTGTGCAAGGAATTTTTCTGCTGCCCTACTATTTTCTATACCTCATGCTGTAAGGCTCAAAGCTGTGAGAAGTAAAAGTGATTATGGAGGTATAAAAATTGCTTTCTCTTTTTAGAGTTTGAGGTATCTGGTAGCAGAACAGCCTGTGTGTTCCTGTCTGGATCCAGGTGCTAAGAAAAATAGAATGACTGTATGCAGCCCAAATCTCTAACAAAAACAGATTTTAAATCTTGAAGATACAAATGAGATTCAGTCTTGTTTTGATAATACAGGCTATTAGAATGTGTCTTCTGTCATACTATTTTCTCCTGAAACTTCCTTGCCTGGAATAACTTAGATTAGTTTGTCTGATTGCAGTGCCTTTGTAATTTGATGAATTCACCCAAAGACACAGCATGGTCATGCAGTGTTCTCCTGCAGCACTACTACCATTTTGTACATGTAGGGAAATAAATGTAGAAGCTGACTGAGTAAGCAAATACATATTTTTAGACACAATTAAAAGCAGGCAATAATGGACTAATCCCTACAAGGCCTCAGAAGAAAGCATTATACTGTTTAATGTATAGACAATTAATACAGCTATATGCATTCTAATTCAGGCAAAATATCATATGTGTAGGGTGTCTGTAGACCTTATATTCCCTACTAGATTTCAGCAAATGCTGAAGAAAATGCTTTTAAGTGTGTTTCACAGTATTGTGCTGAGTATCGACATAATTAAATGGTTTATTTTAGGAAAGTTGTAAACTTTGTCCCAAAGTTTCCAAATAATATTGGGATGTCTGCCTAAATCTTTCACATCAGTTGCTCTAAATCTTGGACAGACGCTAAAAAATTGGAGAAATCAGACCACAGGGTTCTGTGTGACATGTAAGTATTAAGGTTAGGAAGAAGAAAGGATGTGATAGGCTTACTGAAGGCTTGACTCATGTTACTGAATTCTTCTCACCTCTGGTGGACTTGCACTGATCAGCCGATACATTGCAGTACAAGGTTTATTTTGGTCTGCAGAGACCACTTACCTTTTTTCAGTCTTCAGTCCAGGGATGTGATTATTGGCCATCACATGCAAGTGCTAAAAGGTGTTGTAATTGTTAAATAGCAGTGATATGCAGTTCTGCAAGAAAAGAGATGAGGACAGTAGAAGGGAAAAGCTCCCAAAGCTCTTGGAATCAATTAAGAAAAAATTCTACTTTTTCAGGATTTCAGGGAATGAATGAAAGGAAGGAAGAGTACTGAAAATGGAACAGAACAGGAAAAAGAGGAGGAAGAAGATGCAGAGCATAGAAAGAGAACAGTAAAAAAGAACCTAAGGAAAGATTAAGTGGGTCAAAAAGAAAACTAACAAAAGCAATAGGGCTATGAGAAACTAACACTGCACTAATACCCTGATTACCAGCTGGGTAAAAACAGTTAAGGAATTGTAGCGATATTTATCAGGAAAACCTATTACTTTTTCTAAGTCGAAGTGGTATGTGTAAAAGTAATGCCAATACTGAGTAAATATAAGCACTGAAAAAGTATCTAACACTGAAAAGGTGTTAAACAGAGCTATTCCACATCAGAGGAAGAATAAATCACATAAAGAACTTGACTTTCAGATTATCACAGGTTTATTTATTCACTTGCAACCATGTGTGCACGCATGTTGTATACCTACAAAATAGTTTAGCTGTCATTGGCAAAAAAGTCAAATACAGTTATAAATAAGAGAAAGAAAATTAAAAGGGATTTTGCGATATGATTTCTATTTCCAAATATGTCATTTTTAAAAAATAAACTGTCTGCACTCCTGTGAAAAGCTTTATGCATTCATTTGGGTTGTAATTACTCATTGCTTTTGATAGCACTGAGATGAATGTATTTAAGGTAATGGCATTACTTGCAGGAAACAACACTTAGTCCTGAGAGTAAATGAATATGACTGACCCAAAATGGAAACTGAGGAAGAAGTTTAGGAAATTGAGAAGAAAAAAGAAAATCTTAAGTGTTTCATAGTTTTGCAGGCAAACAGATCTCTGGAGAATTAAGGAAATAAAATCCTGAATGGCAAGATATTTAGTGTTTCTCGTTCTGCAGGAGGCATCTGTTGCAAATATTGACTCATCCTTTCCTAGGTTTGTGGTACTTGATCACATTGCAGGATAATAATAGTATTGGCACTTAACATTAAATGAAATACAGAACAGAGCTGTCCTGTGCTTAGCACACATAATTGCTACATTTGGGCTTTATGGTACAAGCTGCAGTCAGAAAAAAAAAAGAAATCCTCCCTTAGACTTGCATGGAGATGCTCAATTAGGAGGAGCTTATGCTGTCCTCCAAAGCTGCTTTTGGTCTTTTTTGGAAGCAGAATAACAGACTGAGTGGACTGTTGCCTTGTTCTGATATGGCAGTTCTTCTGGTTTCATATCCAACAAGATTTCATTTGTTCCAAAGACGTATTAAAATATCATCCTTCTTGCTTAGAGTATGCTTTTCCCTTTAGAGCTTGTATGATAATATTCTGTGGTTGGAAAATAGCAAGCAACTTGTGAAGAGTTTTCCATGAGAAAAGATGAATGCTATGTTTATCTTGTCTTTGCCAGTATATTAGCGAACAGCTTTTTGTCCTTTCCAGAAACCTTTCAGTAAACGGAGTGTCAATGATTTCAGCGTTGGCAAAGTCTTGTTAATGTCATCCAATGTATCTTAGGCACAACAGATAGAGCAATTTTCATTTACACAGGGTGAATTTGCCACATTGTACTTTGAGTCAGGACAGGTTGAGACATTACTGATATCTCCAAGGCTCTTTCTCTTTTTAATAGTCACCCAACCCAAGGACTTTGAATTGTTGATTGTCTTCTCACTTGCATCCCTGAGAAAGCATGCATTTGGATGTAGAATATTAAATAGGGACCATATTTGAAAAGATTTGTTATTGATGTCTGGAGTGGAAGATAACGTGTAAAGGTTCTATGAATCTTTGTGGTCTCAAGACTCACATAAGAAATTAATTCTAGACTAATCAAAAAGCCTGCTGTGGCTCCCAGTGTTCTGCTGAGTCTGGATTGTCAGAGATCCACTCTTATCTGTACAAAGAGTTGAGATTCAGATGGCTTTTATCTGGAGGCTTTCCTTTTCTCCTGTTAAATTGGAAAATGTACCTTTTGTCAATCATAAATCAAAACTAATGATGGGCCTTTAAGATGTAGTTTAAAAAGGGAATGTTCCACACTCACTAATCAGTATTTAAAGCATTAATTGTTGTTGTTCAAATTTTGGTTGTGAGGGGAAAAATAAAAAAACATAAACCACTTATTACTCTCTTTTTTTAGGTTTCATTTGGGCCAACTATTTAGCTCTTTTTATGTAAAACTAAACAGAATATTTAACCTTGTGTTTGCAAAATAATCTGGCATAGTCATTATCCTCCCGTAAGAGTTAAATATTATTCTATAGGTATTCTGTTTTCCCAAAGAAACACAGGTGACTGGCTATTGTATGCATTCTTCTGAATTTATCTGGTAGTTAATCCAGACACTTTATAATTACCTCTTCCAGAGTGGGCATGATGTTCTGAAACCTTGTGCTAAAAATCGTGATGACCAAGAGATCCTGTATGACAAAAAATATTTCCTGTTGGCCTATTTCAACATGACTTTGTTTTGCTTCTATCTTTAATAATAATAATAATAATAATAATAATAATAATAATAATAAAAGGTCATTTGACCTCTTTTGTAAATCAGTTTTCCAAGAGAACAAGACTTGTGATACAAATTTATTAGTTTAAAATCTAAATCCACAGACAGATGATGTCTGTGCAAACCAGTTGTATAAGCTCTACATGTACAGACTACTAAATAGTTTAGAAAACTATTTATTTTAAATAATAATAATAAAGTGCTGATGAAATAAAGCCAATTGTAAATCTGAGGCACTGGGAGAAGATGTGTCAATGCTAACAGAGTAAGAGTCTTGCGTTTCTCATGAACTTGGTCTTTCTACTTGAACGAAGAACTTATTAAAACTCTTCCTGCGCTAGTGCCTTAGTAACTCTGCAAAACTGTTGCACATTCAGCACATACAAAAAAGTATAGCTCTTATAGTGAAATCTCTCTTTTTTTTTTTTTTTTTTCTTGTGAATGACTCACTTAAAGTGGAGGCTGACTGTTAACAAAAATACATATGGTGCCTGTGGCTCATTCAAGCAAAAGCTTGAATTGGTTCCAGACACAATTTTTAGTAAACATATACTGTACCTCTAAGCAAAAGTCCTGTGATCTCCCTTAAACTGTTTCTTGCATCATGAAACAGACAAAAGGAAGTTTTTCTGGATAAAACTACATGATGGAATAACCTTTTTCTCAAACTAAGTCTAGAAAGTTGGCATTGGTGTTATGCCTAGCTTACTGTGTAGCCTTTCATCTTTAAGCCTTAAACCTTTGAAGTTCTCCACCTCTCTTCCACACCTAAACATAGCAGACATAAAAACAAGAAACTCATGTTTCTCAGAATTACTGTAACTTCGGTTACAAAGTTCTATACGGTTATCTAAAGCTTCATTGCTATCTACAGCACTTAGCATGACTATGATTTCTAAGGACAAGAAATATTCTTTAATTGAGATACTCATTATGAAGATTTTTTGTAGCTTTCTGACTGTCCTTTTTAATTAAAATAACTGTACTTAAGGAAAACAGTAGAAAGCAATATTTCTGATGTTCTGCAGCTGTACAGAACTGTGGAAATCTTACAAGCATTTACAAATGTAGATATGGTGCACCCTTCAGTTGTAAGGAGGTAATATTTTACAGGATAAGAAAATGAAGTTCCATTAACCACACTGTGCCACACTATTTTGGGTACTGGATCATTCAGAAAAAAAAATACTCTAAGCTGGGAAGAAATAAATAAGCAATAAGTAAGATGGTTGATTCTTTGAGATTTCATGCGAGAGTAAAAATTCTTTAAAAAGTACTTTTAGTCATAGCTATATGCTAACATTCAGTGATGAGAATTGGCTGATCAGTTAGATCAGTGCCTTTCTAATATTGCTGAAGTTAATGCTTTTAAAGTTAAATCTCAGTTATCTATTGGAAAAAAATCGCTGCTGAGTGAGAAGTAGGTATTTATATGTGTAGCAAATGATAAAAAAAGTGAATTGGATTCCTTGTATATTCCTTTCTTATACATATAATGAATGAATGTTTATATATGTGTGTATATATACATACACACACAGAGCTCTGCTGATAACATAAATATTTAAATATATATAAATATATGTTTACATATTAATCTGCTGGTAACATATATATAAATACACATTTTTTATATACACATATACAAGCAGGTGGTAATATTTATATGTTTGAATGGTAGCAATAGGGTGGTTCATTCATTCGTTGGATATGTTAGTGTTTCTTTGCAGAAATGGATTAAAACACTCTTTTAAAAAGATTTAGAAAGGAGCTGCCACACTTTCTAATTATCCCTAGAAGCAATTTAAAGGTCATGGGTTCTATGTGATCTTTCTTAGGTTTCCTGCTAGATAAATATGATCCATAGTGCCATGAATACAGCCAGTTTAAATGGCACAACTTCCTGGAAAATTTTGGAGAGGTTCTGATATCACCTATAACTTAGTTTATTGACAAAAAAAAAAAAAAAGCTGCCGCCTTTTTTTTTTTAAGGCATAATAGAAATGCAATTTCTTCAAAGGAGTCAGAGCAGAACAGAGAATGGATATGACTTGGTATTTTTAAAGGTTCTACAACAGAGACTCAAGAAAAAATAGGTCAGGTGCCTGCTCCTTGCTTTCTGACAGTCTCTGTAGGTGGCAAGTACTTTGGTTTCAACATTTTTTCATCTGTTTGTGATGAATCTGAAAAGCTGCTATATGACTGCAACAAGAAATGCTGACAGAGAATGTGAAGAAGATAAATTACCATTCATAAAATTGGCCAAGAGAGGATAATGCTTTAGGAGTTTGTAAAGTTTGTGTAAAGTATACCTTAAATTTTTATTTTTGTCTGGAATGTTGTAGGAGTACAAGGTTACTGTGTGTTCAGCTGAGGGCTCATGAGGCTCCAAGGTTGAGGCTCACTAAAATGCCCTCCCTTTTTTTGCCTCACTGTAAATGCTATTCTTTACTTGTCATCAAGTGCTTTATTTTTGTTTATTTCATGAATTTGCTGAGCTGTCATAAGCAATTCATATCTTATGCTGCTATAAATGAAAACAGCAAAAAAAGTATATTTAAAATGCAACATACTGTTTGTACAAAGTCAAAACATGTATGACTTTTATATTATGTTTAATGCTTTAGCATTAAGGCTAGGGATGGTGGAAGAAACCTCCTTTATGGAAATGAATATGCTGTACATCATATGCTGCCATCCCTCATAGTACCCCAGGTATCTTTACAAATGCTAAAATTCCCATGACATATTTTTCCTGGAAGAAAAAAAAAATCTTTGAAAATCATATCCTGACTTGATTGGAATGAGAGGTATGCAAAGATAGATACCTGCAGTGAGGTGCTGCTCGGGTTATTGTGTGCTGGTCAGGACCATGCTTCTCTTGGTCTGTAAAACACTAGGTCTGCTATTACTGTTAAGGAAACCCTTTTTTGTAGAAAGAGTCTTTTCCAGTGTAAATGAAAGGCCATTACAGAGACAAGCAGGGAGTGGGGTATCAGCTACATTCCCCTTGCAGTCAGCATGCTAATAGTTAATAGAATATAGCCTGTTCCTGTCCAGACAACCTAATCTTGTAGGAAACATCCTCTGTATGTTATATTCTGGGAGGAAAGGAGGGCTTCTCCATTCCTTTTAACCCTTTACACTTTTAGAATTTACATCTGCTGCCTAGTTTAAACGAGATAAGGATCCTCATATTCTTGCTGTTCCTACAGGGCTGAGTTTTCGTTTGTATTCAAACAGTTCATTGTAAGTAACTAATGCCAAAAGCATTTTGTATGATTTCAAGTTTCTGCCAATGAAGGCTGACCTTGTTTACTTCTCTGGAAATAGCTGCAGGGTATAATTGAATGCTTACAGACAGTTGACTAAGAGTGCTGGAAATGCAATCTAAGCAAAATACAACATGCTGGAAAGTAAAGTCTTTTCTACAGGACTGCATTATTGGTTACATTTACCTTTCCTCCAGCATGTGGTTGAGCAGCTAAGTTTTTACAGGATTTGGACAACCTTACAGTTGCTCATAAGCCAAATGACTTCTTACCTTGACTAGATGTTAAAGGGGAGGCATGTCACTTGAGCACTCTAGCCAGTTATTCCTTCCTTGAAGAAAAGATGCTCTCATGCTCCCCTTAATCACAGTAAGGGGAATGGTGCAGAACCCTATATCCAAAACTCTATATTATTGTTTTTGGCTAAGAAAAACTGTAGTAGCTGCCAGTTCACTTTTTTTTTTTTTTTTTTTTTTTTTTTTAAAGAAGTCAAATACAAAAATTCTTTCAACTCTAATCCTGGTAGATAGATATATATATAGTTCATCTCGAGGTCACTTTCTTAGGGCTGTATTGTTTCCATGCTGAAGCTGGCTTATGTCCCGTAATGGTTTATGGCACATCTGAACAGTCAGAATGCACATAGAGGTGTCTGCACCATCATATGTTAATGCAGGTGATCATTTTATTGCATGTGTGAAACTTTCGTTTTGTCCTTCTTCAGGACACTTAGTTGAGATGATTCTGAGGTCTTATGACGACCTTTGAATAGCTGACAGACCCTTCCAGTTTGATTTTTATCTGCAGCTTGAACATTTGTGGATTTTGTTCCATCACTGCAGAGCCAAGCCAAATTGGCCGGACTTGTGATCTGAGATAAGGAGGTGAGTCACTCAGCAGAAACTTAGCTTCAGTGTGTTACTCCATGGGTTTCCAAGAAAAGAGAACCAGCGTTATCTTACTGCTCTTACTGAATAGAAGCAAAAAGCATAGCTGTAAAATATATAGCTATCAAGTTGCTAATGACTTCGAAGATGGCAACCAATGCTATGTGTCGCTTCTCTTTTGCTTATAACAAAACAAAACAGGATAATTGTATAACATGCTTGTTGCCGTGTTTTACTTCAGCAGAAGCTTGCTTTACATCAGCAATTCCTAGTCTGATACCCTGTTTCAGAGAGCAGAGTGTGAGACTTACCTTGGCAGTGACGATATCCAAGCAGGTACACTATAATCTTCTGTCTGGAGGAAATGCTGTCATGCCTTTATTATTATCCTTTTGTGAGCGCTCCTGGATGCATTAAGGAGTTTATTAGATTTTTTCAGAGAGCACTGACAGTTTTTATTTCATATTGATTAGTATAACAAGGAATCATGTTTTTAAAATATTTTTTCCCCATGCATTACACTTCCTAGCAATTTGCGAACAACACTGATGAAAAAACAGTAAATGTATTGTAGAGATCACAATTAAAAAAAAAAAAAAAAAAAAAAAAAAAAAAAAAAAAAAACAGAACGCATTGTGGTAAGCTGTCACAACTTGGATATATTACTTTTTCAAGCTTTCTGGAAACATCTGTTTCGAATGCTTTCAAATACTGTTTTGAATGTTGCTTTCAGTCAGTTCTATCCTTTAGTTAAAATGATACACTTGAAGGAATATATTTATATTGGCACCTTGATGACAAAAAAAAAGGATTGAAATTTGTTGTCTAAATTCCTAGTACTGCAGTAATACTGAACTAAAATAGATGCTCTGAGGAACCCGCAGTAGGCGTGCCAGACACATTCCCTATGAGGAGTGAGTTCTGGTAGGACTGTCCCAGAACCTGGAGAAGCAGTGGCCGTGCAGTTTAGTTTCATCTATTGCAGCACTGCTAATTAGATATTGTAACATCTGGGCAAATGGAACTGGTGTTAATAGCAACCACAATAGAAGCATTATGCTTTTTTCAAGTTGCATAATAAAACAATAACTATGTTTTCATACTGTCTTTCGTTGGCTGATCACGACATCAATGGATAACCAAAGTGTGAATAAAAAAAGAAGAATATATTTAAAGAGTGTAAGAATGTCTGCAGAATGGAGAAAAAAAAAAGAATAGTTTGAAATAGGCAGTGATTAAAAGTCAAAGCTTATGATATAGAACAAGGACCAGCTTCAGATCAATTCCTCTGTTTTAAAATATTGGAAGTATAACACTATTTGTTATTTATGAAAGATAGCATTCAGGATTGTATTATCTCATCTCTATGTGATCTTTTGGAGCAGATGGTTACAAGTTAATTCAAGGGCAGACTGGTAAAGCTAGATAATAATGAAGGCAGTTGGTGTCACAGGACTTTTGCAATAAAAATGTAATATGTACTTGTATTGCAAGTGTTATAATTTAGCGTTTCATCTTTAATATCTTGTATTTCACACCAGTGTCTACTCCAATCATCCTTTACTTTTATTCTTTTATAGCATCACCCACCGTCACAGTGCTTTCTCCTGTAGAAATCTGAGATATGATGAGCTGGCAGTGTAGGAGGGTAACAAGGGTACGAGAGCTGTGTGCACAGCCAGACTGTCATCCCATATTTATTGAAGAGACTTCGTGGGTCTCACTTTTGCAGTGCATCTGCAGCCATAACTTTTATGACTCTTGGATAGGTGTTAATCGTGTTCTCTTGAATTACATCTCTCTGAAGTCCTTTTCAAGATGGATAAAATTTACAGCCATCTCCTATTTATTCTTTCATCTTTAAGTTCAGTGTCATTCTACTCTTGGATGCTGCTAAAATTTCCCATTCTCTTTGAGATGAGTCCTTTTCTCCACTTGCTCCACAGACACAAGTAGACTTCACCCCCCACAGAAAAGGTAGCAGCTCTGAGAGCTAGTGCAGGGCTTACTCATCTCTGCTCGTTAGATAGGACAATTCATTGCAGCTGTAGCTTTTGCTCTTAATGCATCTTGAGGAGAGGAGAGGGGTCAGTACTGGCTTGGAGGGTTATGCAGACATAACCAAAGTCTGCTATAGCATAATGATAGCTCCTGAAACAGAACAGAAGGTGTTTCTAATTTTAGGCTAGGAAGCTTACTGTTGTTGGTCAATTGCTGTTCTTCATGCAGGATCCAGATGCAATATGCCCTAAAGGCAGCTGAATCTGGCTGTGTTCATATTGCTGCATTTAGTTACAGTTTGTTTTAGAAAACGAATGCATGAAAAGTAGTCTAGTGAATGATTTGCAAATGTTTATTTTTGCAAAAGCTTAACGTGTTCTGTTTTACACAGCAACACACAGACAAATGAGTATGATTGCTCATAGATTGTTTGACTAGCTGAAAACTTCTATAAACACCTATTAAAAATAAAACTGTCATTTATAAAGGAGGATGAGAGTAATTACAATTAAACTATTTTTTTTAGATATATGTATTTTATGTTTAATAAAAGTGGATCAGTGTGATAGGTAAGTGATCTGTATGTGATATCCAGCTTTACAGAGAGAAAATGACATCCTGACTGTAAAGTTCTGGCCTTCAATACTCATGTAAATGCTATTTCTCCTTCCGTCCAACATTAAAAGTAAAATTTGCTTGCCTTGAAGCCACAGAATTTAACAAAAGGCATCCAAAGTTATCTCTGTTCCTGAATGGCACGCTAAAGGCCACATTTGTAGTGTTTTGCAGGTACTGGAGAATGAATTAACCATGCATGCCATAGATAAAGGCAAGAGAAATAAGTTATCTGCACATCATTTAATCTGTGCAATTCCAATTTCTGTTACTACACCAGTCATCCACCTTCTTGTCTCTCTTAATTGTTTATTTAATGGATGTGTCTCACCTTTTTCTGAACCGATCTTTTTTGGTAATTCCTGAAAGACAGATTGCAGATATTGGTCCCAGGTTCATTTTCTGTCCATGACTTGTTGACTTCAGTAAGTGCTTCTGTTTTCTGAGGATGTAGCTGACCAAGCAATGTGACCCTTAATAAACTGTGAGGCGTTTTTTTTTTTTTTTTTTTTTTTTTTTTGGCAGGGGGGGCCGGGTCCCAAGCCAACTCTTTCAGCAACTTCGCATGAATGCCAGCCAGCCAGTCAACTTTTTCTGAGCAGTCTGTAAATTGTTACGGTCTCCCTGTTCATTGTCTTCACTTGTTTCTAACTCTTTATTTTCACGTTCTGGTGTTTCAGTTATAAGCTGCTTGGTCAACTGAGTTGGCCTTCTTCCAGGCCCTGTAATCTTCTTCCGTGCTGGGAAACTCTTGATAAGGATTTTTTTTTTTTTTTTTTTTTTTTTTTTTTTTTAAGAAATCTACTGGGTTCCTTTCAATTTATGGCAGCTTTTCATGGACTCTTCTTAAAGAAGGTGAAGTCTAAGCAGAAATGCCTCTGACTTCCTACTGGAAGTTTTGCACTTTTTTTTTTTTCCCCAAATATAACGAGGAAGACCTGTTTTTATCACTTAAGATTGTGAAGTTCTTGTTAGCTATATCCCTCAGGTGAGGAAACATTTTGGGGGGATATGGAGAGTCAAATTAAAATCATTCCTGTTGAATAATAAAAGCAACTATGAAGTTGAACAGAAATATAACGGTTCTGCTAAGTACTAGTCTATTACTGCTGAAACTAGTCTATTGCTTGACTTATCAAAGTTGTAAATAAGCCTTCTTTTTGTGTGTTTATCCAGGTAAAAGCAGATGCTTGCATAATGGTTAATTCAGACAAGCCTATTCATGAAACCTTTCATTGAGTGTTTTTTTTTTTTTTTCCTGGAAACATAGCTTAATGTTTGTTGATAAAGCAGCTTCCCCTCAGATGGTAGAGCTGAAGGTGTGTGTAAGAGCAGATGAGAAATTATAGAAATATAGGATTGCCTCATTTTAGGAAAAAACATTGTGCACAAAACATATGCAGAATATTTGTTGTCCTAAACCACGCTTCATTAAACTTGAGAAGTATTGACTGGGGCTTCAGAGAATAAATAATGAATTCAGCTTATTTGGAAGAGGAAATATTTCTTCATTATTGCTACTGGATTCCTAATAACTGGTCTGAAAAGATAAATGCATATCATTTAAAGATAAATGCAATCATTTAAAGACCTGAAACGAGAAAATTTCTGCTTAGCTCTTTTATATATACATATGCATATATATGTAAATAAAGATAATGGGAAATTTGAACTTAAGGTCTTTTTGGGCAAAGCCTCTTGATTCTCTTCCTATTAAAGTCATTTTAATTTTGCCACTATGAGAGAAGGAAGCCTATTTATATTGGCTAAGAGTATTATCTTTTTTATTGTCTGCATGTTTGGTTGCATACATGGCGATCTGAGATGAGTGACAAAAAATTACAAGGGAGGCTTGTGTCAGTGCTTGATTGATCAAATGAAATAATAAATTTACTAATATAAAAATGAATACAGACCTTTCCTCATTTCAAGGAGTCCTTACATAGCAGTGATTCCAGGCTGATGTAAGGCTGAGTGTACATGTACTTTAAGGACACATTTTTATGCCTCTGTAAAGGAAAGTGGTGAGAGATGATGAGCTTAGTACAGAACAAGGTGACCCCCTCTACTCCGACAAGCAGTCCACTGACATGCTGGCTGTCGTTACAGTTTCTGAATCTGTTTTTCAAAAGTTATTTTGGTTTGTCTAGTAGAATAGTGGCACCTGGAAACAATGGTTTTACTAAACCTGTAAAAAAATATTCCAGATCTTTTAGCTGCAAGACTATTCCAGACCTTTTAGCTGGTAGAAAGGCACCTTTCTCGTGGACTGTTCTATTTACTGGTTCAGGATACTGCAATACTAATTTAGAATTCCAGAAAAAAATAGTCATTGTTGGAGTTAATAAAGTACCTGTATTCCTATTTTTTTCAATATGTTATTTGTAAAGTAAAGCCTAACACTCAACCTCATGTAACACGTAAGGGAATCTACTGAAATTGCTTAATAGCAGACGAAATGAGAAAAGAAATTATTTTGATGCAAAGTGGCTATCATCTGTAAGCAATAACTACTTTTTGGTTTAAAAGCAAAGCTTATACTGCTCTTAATTCTTTTTAGTGAAATAATGAGAAATGTACACAGGGGTGAAAAAGCTATAAGCTTATGTTAATCTATTGTTTATATATTATGTATCATAGTGTGATAACATGCTGAAATTCACAATTTCAACTTTGAAAAACTGCTAAGACTCAATTTCAACTTGTTGAAATAAAAGCAGCAGTGATAGTGTTCCATTCGTCCCTTTTTTTTTTTTTTTTGTGTGTGTGTGTGTGACAGGTTTCACAAGGGCAGTTCTCAGAGAATGACATCACTGTTCTTTTTACTGGATAATTTAAGACTGTTAACATTATTTCTCTTAGTCTGTGGCTCCAGCTGCTGCAATTTTTCTCTGAGATTCATGACTACTAAAATTCACCAAATTTAATTTAGAATGATGAAATGTATTGCCATTCATTTACAATTGAAAACCAACTGCAATTCACACAGAAATAACTGGAAGAAATGGATGTTGTAATCTCATGCATATGCCATTCCTTGCCTGTTCTCCTCATATTCTGGATATTCTTGTAGCAGACACTAACAGTCAGCATGTGAAGGTCAAATAGTTCAGTGTGAAAGGCACTTGTGTCATAGGAAGCTGGGGAGGGGATATGTCTCCCTCAGTGCCTGTCGCTCTCCTAAACAGGTTGGCTGCATGGCTACTGGAGTGCTGCTGGCACGTATACCACTGTTGGGGGCACTGCAGAGACAAATTGAGGGTGTCTGTTCTGGCACTGTAGCATGTCTTACAAAATCTCATGGTGGAGCTTTTCTGGTCTGTGTTTATTTATTAAATATTGATAAAGTGTTAATTACACAAGACTTGAAGTGCAGCTGTGTGTTTATACCAGGATCTTTTTAGCATGAATGTTCTTTTTAGTCATTAAGATGCTGACTACTGTGACAGGTGAGCATGGAGGGCAGGTGTGGTCTCTCTTGCATCTTCATTAGCTGTTTCATGGTACATCTGTAGAGTTATTCTACAGACTGCACTGAGACTGACGCTACTGTCAAACTTATTTAAAACTTTTAATAAAGGTAATTAGCAAATGTCTGGTCAACTTCAGCTAGAATCATTGTTAATATATGGAAACAGACAGGGCTATGTAAGTCAGAAAATAAGCTTTGCTGGTGATTTCTGGAGGTGTCAGTTTTGTCAAATCTTGATTGCTCTGGGCTGCAAGAAACAAGTGATAGGTTTTTTGTTTGTTTGTTTGTTTTTCAAGGTTTGAGATCTCTTAAAGATCAGACATAGTTTGTTTTTTGTTTTCTTCTGTTTTTACATTTTTTGGCTTTTCCTGTAGTTTTCTTCAAGTTTTCCCAAAAAAGAGACCAAGACTAGGAGGAGGTAATCTAGGGTATGATAATGCTAAAACTTAACAAAATTCTAAGCAAGACAAAACTACTGTCTATTTTAACTACACACCTCACTACCACCCTTAGCTATAGTCCTGTGCACATTCTCCAAGCTGTTGTATAAGGAATGACATTCTCAAGAAGAGCCATAAAACATCAACCAGTTCTTGCAGTACATACTAACATTTCATAATGAAGCGCAGAGATTTGTGTTTTCTGCTGAAACATGGATATGAATTTGCATTTGGAACTCATACCTGTCTTATACTGCACATGAAGGAAGACTGTACTCTCCATATTTTATATGTACGTATATGTACACACGCATTCAGTATGTACTGATCACCCAGTAAAACTGGAAACCCGATAAAATAAAGCATGCTTTCAATGTGCACTTGAAAGCAATGCTTGTCTCATTTATGCTTTTTAAAATTTATTAGTGTCATCAAGATTCAGTGGCGTAGCACTTTTATCTTTAGAAAACAGTTTGTTACAGGTTAAACTTACTTTTAGGCTACTAGCTAGGGACAGAATGATTTTTAAACTAGATTCTTAGTAATTAGTGAAGATATACAGATGTTTTTCCAGATAAACAGTCAGAATAGCAACCATTAGTATAAAGCTGTGGAAGTAAGGTTAGATGCAACTTCAAATTTATTTAAAAAAATCATTTAAAAAAGAAGCAAGCCTTACAGTTAAGTCATGTATGCAACTAACTATAATGGGCTCAGTTGAACAACAAGGTCAGTCACTCATGATATCACAGTGAAATAATGCTAGATGAACTACTGCACATGCCTTTAGAAAATCATGCTTGCTTTTTACTAAGTAGTAAGAGAAATCTGACAAAAACAAAATGACTATTTGCCTTGGTATCTTATCCTTAGGATGGAAGGCTAAATTTCAGGTTTTGTGTCAATATAGCAAGTGATCTCTGTTGGAGATCTGTTGGACCTCTTGGAAAGAGGGAGGGCCATTTTAGATTTCTCAGCTCTCCATCATGAGGGTTTTTTTCCTACCACCTCAAGCTAACTTGCTTGCCACCTGCATTAACAGCAACTCTTTTCTTCAGCGAACCAATTCTGAAGAAATAGTACAATAAATAGGGATTTTTTTTTTCCCTGGGAAGACATTGCCTGCAGTTCCGTATAGTTTGTGATTTCTGTATGCATGAACAGAAACTTTTTTTTTCCAAATGTGGTACAAAAGGAATGGTAGTAATTACAAAATTAATAAGAAAGAGGTTACCCTACAATCTTCAAAAAAATTATCAAATACATTGTTTTTTTTTTCTGTTTGCCCATTGTGCCCATCAAGATTAGTATATGCAATAGAAACCACATTTTATTAAGTATTTTCCAAGAAGCAAATGAAAAAAAATCTCAGCTCCAACTATTCTCCTTTTCTTTGCCTAACTGTATTTATGTGCCACAGTTCAATATATATTAGAACAGGGCTGAATCCCTTATGCCCTCTGCTATTCTTTCCCTGAGATATAAAAAGAAGTGCTTATGGTTTTGTAAAGGTCACACTGAGGATCCTGAATTCTCCCTTCACCTGCTTCATTTTTACTCTAACATTGTTCCTTTGCCTTCTGTGCATTTTTGATTTACAATTATGTGTGAGGAAATTGAACCCACAAGATCAAATGAAAGAAGTGAGGCAGCTCACTTCAGAACTCGGAGCTCATCTCTAAAAATAGTTAGTTTTTATTCGCAGGCATTTATAGTTCTCATTTGGTGTGCCAGAACTTCAGATGTTCGCTGATGCAGGCTGCATGCAAGCACAGTAAGGTGTATTTGTTTTTAGTTGTAGCAAGTATTTTATCAAACATCACAATAATAATGATTATTGTAGGCTTATTAATGAGTACACAACTCAGCAAGTATGTCTGAGATGAGACACATGAGAGATTTTATTACTCTGAATATTCAGGATCAGATGTTATTTCATAATGTAGCAGAATAATCTCAAATACCAAAGTTGATTCAGTTCCAGAAAACAGTATAGTTCCCTGAGTGTAGCACTCCACTTTGGCTGATATACCCAATTGAGAATTAAAGCTTCTGTAAGGTTCTGCTTTTGCCTATTTTTATTCTTTGGCAATGAGTCAGTAGCACCCCCTGTGCTTCCACGAGCTGAGTGAATATGCCCCTAAGGAATTGTAAGAGAAGAGGAGCATTAATCCTATGTCTTCTCCCCTCTACACTAGTTATAGCCATTTTCTATGGTGATATTTAACATTTCTCTTTGCATTCATTGACAATGTCTGTAGATCAGTCTGTAGCTCAGTCTGTTCTTCTGAATCTAGCAGTTTATAAAGGTCAACTAAATAACTAAAAGGCCTGTAGTAGGACCCAGAAGAAAGCATCTCTTATGCCTTCAAAAAACAAACCTAGTGAAACACAGATGTTTAAGCAGAGGGATCAAGTCATCATTTTGAAGTTAGTGTTACGGATAAAATTAGATCCCAAGCTTTATGGAATATGGGCCTCTTGTGATCATCTAGCATGTACTGTCATGGATTAGTGAAGTAGTGTAGGATAAAGCTCTCCTTGTGGAGTAAGTAATCCAGGTTCTCCCATCGCACCATCCTTGGCAGAGGCAAGCAGAGGATAATTCAGCTCCTCTCAACATTCATCTTGGTAACTGCATTCAGTAGTTTGAAAGTTTTGTGGTCATAGATAGCATGTAAAGAACAATTCTGGAAATATCAATGCTTCTAAACATCCTAAGTTCTATATTTGGACTGTATTTCTAAATACATTATATTTTGCAAAGGCCTTGAAAAATAGGGCCTTGAAAAAAATACCAGAAGGCTGGGTATACATTGGCTAGATATGCTTTGTCTAGAAATGCTGAATGCAAGAAGTGACTTTTCTCTAAGTGCTGCTAGCTTGAATCATTGTGATGTTGGTTGTAGTCTTCTGGTATATTAAAAGTATATTTAAAAAACATTTTAATTCTTAACCAAGTTAGGTTTGAATTATACTTACAGATATGTAATACTTAACTAGCTGTTGAAGAGCTGACTTCAATAAAATTAGTCTTGATTTCCAACTGTAACTCATGTGGCTTAGGGGCTAGCCTGACACCTGTAAGGAGACCCTGCTTTATGCTCGCTTTTAAAATATGTCAGTGGTTCTATTTTTACTGCCATGTTTATCTTGCCTGAATCTTGGTTGCTTACGGTGCAAGAAAATATCCTGCTGTCTGTGAACACATAGGAAGTTTGTTGTGAAATAGCAAAAAAGAGAAGCAGTAAACTGAGAAAGAGAACACACAGAATCCTATCTGTCCTAGTAACAGGACAGGTAATTGGTGAGCACGAGGGCAGTTTCAGGTGGAGATTTCAGAAAAGCTGTCAGAATGTACTGCTCTTCAGGGAAATCCATGTTCCCCTCCTGTCTTGTTGAAACTGGAATCTTGCTGGAACTGGAATCTCCCTTCTGGTTAGGATTGTCTAGGATTATTTTTACTGTCAGTGGTAAGAAACCACTTCAGAGACTTAGTTCATAGCTAAGGAAGGAGTGCTGCCAGTCCTGCAATATGGTACTTGCTGCAAAGGAGACAGAAAGAGGATTTTCTTAGAGGTTGCAAATTTTCTTCTATGTCCTTGAAAATCTCCAAACAAGCGCACTTCATTTTCATACTGCTGAAGCTGTTACCTTTCTGTTGTCACCTTATCTTATCCTAATTTGTCTTATGAGAGCTGTGGCCTATTTACTTATGAGGTCTGAATCGTTTTGGTTTAACAGAGACATGGTTACCTGGAGCAGTTTCTATTCCCTCTAGGAGCATGATTTTATGATTATGATGCTTCTGAGCCTCAAGCAAGTGGCTGGGAAGAGGATGTGGCTCTCAACTCCAGATGGCCCAGTTTTAATGCTGCTAGCAAACGATTCATGGGTCTGCAACATCTATTACTTTTGTATTTGCACATAATATATTTCTTGCAAAAAAAAAAAAAAAAAGATTTTCCCATTTTATTTTTTTATATTGAGATACTCTGTGTATTGCTTACTTCCTTCGTTATGTTTCCTCTTAGATAACATGCCTTTTTAAGAAATTTCTATATAACTAATATGCTTTCTGGAATAAATTTGTGAGATCAGGGTAGCCTGTAAAAATGCTTAGATGATGAATTAGACCTTTGCTTATGGAATTCTGACATATTATGTATGCTGCAGTTAAAAGCAAGAGATACCTCCAGAAATGCTTTTTCTCTATATTTGACCCCTTATTTTAATATTTCATTCCTGTTCTCTGCCTAGTTGCAGTCCATTTATATCACAAAGTTAGTGAAAATCAGTCTCGATCTGTGTTGCAAGACCACAGCGAACAAGGCAGAAAGCACTGGAGAGCTCTTTCTAAAATCACTCACTACTGCAGTGATCAATTAAGAGCTGTGTGCGAGTCTCAGATGACAGATCTTCTGAATGTTTCCTGGGATCCCTGTCTATGAATCTTCAGGAGAAAATGGAACTGGTTTGGCTTAAAGACTCATTTTGATCCTTCTACATTTCAGTCTTGGTTTCTTGCCTTCTTAGCTATTTTCTAGATACTTTCCCCAGTGAGCAATCTGGTAACTCACCCTTCATCGTAAGAAGGGTTATCAGTAGGGTTATAATGAAGAGTTTCTTTTTTTTCTGAAGTCTGATTTTGTAGATACTTCTAGAGAAAAGCAATTGTGTTGAGGCTTCCAGGTGTGAGAGATTAATGATTGTTTTAATTTATGAATCCTAAAGGACCTTTTCATGTGAGGTAAAGTCAGTGCCCATCCTGACAGGCTGGAGCATAGAATGAATGCTATAGCCAAACACAGAAACTGAAGATCAGATTGGAAGTGAGTGCCAGAATGGACGCCATGTAGTCCTATGTTACTGTATCATCTGCATAAGCCAGGTGCATGTTTGAACCTCACGTATAGGACAGGGATACTGCAGTGGGTGTCCTCACTCTGAGAACTTCTGTGCTGGGCCTGTGATTATTTTATTTGCTGTACTGTAGCGCCAGGATATAATGACTTTGAAAACTATCAGAAAATAAGGTTAAAGGGGTTTTTGAGTGGTTTTCTTGAGAATGTATGTTACATCTAAATGGTGGATTTAAAATTCTTTTGCAAAAACTGTAATTACTTCAGCATAACAAGTTAATGTCTTTTATTATCTTATTTAAAAGCTTATTTAAAAGATTAGGAGAGAAATTAAATAATTTGTATATCAGGAAAGATTCATGAAAGCAATCATTTGTCCCTCAGCACACCTTCTTCCCATTTCTGGTGTGCCCCAAGGAAAGATGGGTTTTATGAATTAGTCCGGATTACTCCAGCCTTTCTTTCCTCCTCCTTCCTGTTCCTCCCGTCTCTGTCTCTCTCTGTGGATGAGATTTACCAGTGCAGTAAAGCATAAAGTGATGTGACAATACCTGTGTTAAGAAACTTCCACTTAGTCAGAAAAATTAGATACTCTTAAGTTAAAGTTTTTCTTGTGAACTGGGCAGGAAAATAGCATACATGCAGTCAGTTACCAGAGCTCCACTTGGCATGCATTTCTGTGATAACACAGTCACTTCTGGTCACTGAGCATACCTTAAGTGCCTAAGCTCCTTCTAGGATTAGATACCAGAGAAGTGAAAACCTGCTCATATAATTTGTTTTTCTTTCTTTTTTTTCCCCTCTCTTTTCCTTTTATTTTTTTAAAGACATATAGTAGATTCAAGAAGAAATAGCTATCAACAAATTTTTCTAAGCCATTCATCAGTGTCTGAACATTCATATTTCTTTATTTATTCCTTATAACATTTTTTGCCCAAAGGAGCATTTTAGACACCGCTTGTCTGTTCAACAATAGTGTAATTCTTAGAAGTCAGCAGAAGTTGTCAGTTCTGCTTGCAATCTTCTTGAGCCATCTAGTCTCTTCTAATTGCAGATAGGATATTGTACAATGTGCAGAAATTACATGCCATATTCTGATTGACAGAAAGATATAACCTGTTGCTGGATGGTCATTTATTTTCATATTTTTAATGATGTTGTGCAAGCAAAAAATTGCACTTAAAAGGATGCTTGTGTTTAATATTGTGACACATATGTTATCATTTACTTTTGCAGTTCTTCCAGCTAAATTTAGGATGACAGTTTTAGGTCATGAAGTCTATAGAAATTTTTTAACTACTGAGAAAGAAGAATATGTACAATTAATACGCCATGTATGAGCTTGCATTGATACAATTTAAAATGAAAATTGTACAACATATTTGAGATTTAATTATAATGGATTCTTCATTCTTTTGTGAGTATTTTACATAGTGTGTATGTACACAGCGAGCCTTTATTTAACACATTCTCAAAGGCTGGGGCTATTTTAACAACAGTCTGTTGAAATAGTCTCTAGTTAAGGGACAGAAAATACTGGGTAATTTTGTTTTGTTAAACTGAAGTTGCAGAACTACATTTGATAATGCACTGTTACAGTTGTTCATCCAGAATTAAGTAGCCACTTTATGATATTTTTATACTACTGCAGAAGGCCTTTCTGTCTTCCCTTTATTGAGATGATAATGTCATGTGAGTGGAGCAGATACTGTTTTGAATAGTAATTGTTACTGCATTTTACTGTGAATTGCAAGCAGACAAAATGTTTCTGAGTTACTTAATGTGAAAACCATGTGAATAGGAAGAAAAAAACATTACAGTACTTGTATTGGCTTTAATTTTAAATCTAAATGGAATCTTTCTGAGTATCTTCTAATTCATACCCAAAAGAATTTATATCCAATAGGCTTGATTCTGATTTCTGTTCTAAGATTATGAGTGAAAAAATCAGCAAAACAGCTGGAAATTGAAAAGATGAAACTGACATTCAAATCTGTACAATGTTCAAGAGTTTTGTCTTTAATATGCAATAAGTAGTCACAGAATCAAACAGTATAATGGTTATATAAATACTTACCTAGAATAGACTGCAGTAGAACAGACTGAATTGAGAATGGGAACAGTAGTGAAATCAACATTGAATGGTCAGTGATATGCGAAATGCAGAGGTCAGGAACTGTTAGGTGAGACCACCTGCTTGTTAAGGTCTTAATTCTAACTGTAGATGATCTTAGACTGCAGGTAGCGAAGTATATAAATTACCTAAGAAAAAGCTGTGTACTATAAAATCTGTACTGAAAATAAGGTTTGCTCTTTTAATTTAAAGAGATAATCAACATTTTCACAAGCCTAGCAGTAACTATTACAATATTTATATTTAGTTAAGAATAGCTAACATTTAACATGGCTATGTATTATCACCACTTCTTGTAGGTTTGTCAGAATCCTGTCTGCCTTAAAAAGAACAATCCTCTACTCACATACATCTGTGCATACATAGGTATGCACAGACATACTCGTGCATGGACACTTCAGATCTGCACACTTCTTTGTATGAGGGAATATTTCATTATGCTCTCATAACATATTGTGACCTGCAAAGTCCTTCATGTCAGTCATGAAAATGTCAGATTCTGTAAATGGAAGCTTTTGACATGAGCATTGCTTGGAAAAGACACTTAGCTTTTAAAAAGAGACGCCAGTCATCTTATACTGTATGAAGGAGTGAAGAAAGAGCAAAACATTTCCTAAACATGGTTCAATAAAAAAGATTTTTCGCTCCCTAAATAATATCAAATGAACGAATTTTAGGTCAGTGCAAGATAGTAATGGGAAAAAAAAGCTAATTTCAAATTTGGAATGCCAAATTATCCATCTTCCTATAGCAACCTTTAGCACAGAAGGTCTATTACCCTGTCATGTATTCTCAGCTGACTCTCATGTATGTGACAGTAAAAGAAAGGACTTCCCTTATTTAGATGAAGTGTGATTTCCTGGGACAGATACTTACAGTGAAACTGAAGTCAAAATAAGCGCTAACCAACTAGTTCCGGCAAGCCTATAGGAAATATTGGCTGTATTTTACCTACTTTTTAGACCTCAAGTGAATCACTTTTTTTAAAAGCAAATTTCAGAGAAATGGTTTTTGAGCTCCAGAGAGCTAAGTATTCTAGGAGACAACTTTTTCCACACTTCAGCATCTGATAGTGCAAGGAGATGTCACACACTCATATTCTTAGAACTTTCAAGTTGAGTCATGAAGAAAAATCATGCAAAGGCATACTCTTAGCTAAAGGATTTTTTTCTTACAATAAATTATAGTTCTCATTTGCATACTTTTCTTTCTACCTGTCAGTCTATGCATTGAAGCTTTCAATTATTTATAGTCTAAATTTGATGGGTTTAAACTTATCAGTTCACATAACCCACCAAACCTCTTTATCACTGTCAATTATTAGTGTTTAATACTGTTCTCAGAACTGTCTCTCTGTTTCCCTCTGCTGCTTAAACAAGACATTGCTTGTTTTTCCATGTGAATGCAGGTCTGAAGCCCCATGCTTGGGAAAGAGTAGCTCTTGGAGCTTTCACTCTACATCCAAATTGTATTACTTGTGTGTTTTACAAGCTTCTAGCAGAACTTTTCTAAAACAAGTCTGAACACATGGTTTGTTTTCTATTCACACTGTATGAATATGTTGAGAAGCAGACGTGCAGAAGAGTACATGTACTTGGACAAAGGTACCTTTTTTGATTTGTATAGCCAATAGTGACTGAAATCTCATGTTCCAATGAACATGAAACTTCCTTTGAGAGCTTAGGGGAAAGCAACAGAAGCAAAACATACATTTTTCCACCTACCACTCTTTCACTGAGGATATCCAGAGATAGTCAGAACTTGGGGTTTGCAAGCCAATGTGAGAGCAAGGCAGGATATGTAATGGGAAGTGACAGAAGGAGGATGCTTACACGTAATTCCTGCAAATCTGTTGCCATGTGGTGAAGCTTCGCTCTTTTTGGTGGAAAAGATTTCACTTGAGAAAAATAAGAATATCCCTCAGATTTATTTTCATTTTGGAAAGGGTAGGAGATTTAGTGAAGACAGAAACACGAACAGTTAGTCAAAATAAGCACTGATTTTTATAAACATAAATTTTAGCTTGGGCTGCTTGCTGACATTTATCATACTTATTTCTTGAGTCTGTGTCTGCTGTCTGGGTATCTAAACTATTTGTAGAATGTGGCAATTCAGATGGATAGCAAAGCAATTTATAGATTTCAGCTGATGCCAGTGCTAAATATCTCAGAATCACAGAATAGTTGAGGTTGGAAGGCACTTCTAGAGATCATCTAGTCCAACCCTACTCCAGCAGGGACACCTAGAGCCCATGGCACATTTAAACAACCTTGAGTAAATACGTTTGTTCTTGTAGCCTAGAATACAAATGAAAAATTTATTACTTGAAATTACAGTTTTGACCATCGTTTTTTTTTTTTTTTTTGGAATCCTGGGTTAGTGTCTGACCAGCTCTTTTTGGTGAATCTTTATTATGATGGCTAATTCTTTTAGTGGGTCATACATATTTGTTGAATACAGATTTCTATTTAACAAGGTCTTTACTTATAAAAGCACTTTCACCCTAAATCTACTGTGTTTTTCTACTGTGCTTATAGCCTCTAGTTTTAGCTTGATATTATTTAATATTTTGAACTCTTTCTCCCCCAAATCCCAAAGTTTAATGAATCTGTTTAAAAGTGCCATCTCTTTTTTTTGCGGTATAGGTCAATGTAAGTTTTTGACCTTATTTTTCCTATATGTTTGCAGGTGCAAGCATTTCTCCTGTTTTATTTAAAAAAAAAAACAGCGGTATTTACTCATTTAAAGTAAGGGTGCTTCTTAATACTAATGCATTTTTAGTAAGTCTTTAAACCATCCTTACCCTCATTTAGCAACTAGAACATTGTTTTCAACAGTCCAGACTCCCAAAACCTTAGTGCTAATAGTTTTGTTGATAGAATCTTTTTCTTAGTGGCTTTCCTCATTCTGTGAAATTTCCACTGAACTTAGTTTTTTCTCAAGAATTGTACCGTTGCACGCTGTAGTACTCAGTGAACTTTAATTTGCAAAAGTTAACGGTTCAAAAGCGCCGAAGATTTCTAGATGTTTTGTTAAGAGGAATACTTCCAGAGGATAACTTAAATGCGGTATCGGCTGGTTAAACAAAATATCTAGGTGTGGGGGCAAAACCTTGACCGAAAAGTATGAAAGTTTTCAGAGCTATGAAAAAATTAAATTTCTCCCGCATGGAGTCTAGACAATTTACAGAAACGTACTTGATAGAGTATTATGTTTCTGAAAAGGATATAGGTGAAAGGGAACACTAGTTTTATTTAAACTGACTTTCTGAACAGATGCCATTCTTTAAGAGCAAATCAATTTAGATCAGTTTCTTTGTAACTTCAAGCTTTGAAATTATTAAATAGGCATGATCCTGATTTTGACTCTTAGGATTATATTCAAAACAAGATAAAATGAGTAAGTGGGGCGAGAAATATCTGAGAGCAAGTAGGAACTTAATAAATGAAATAAACTAAATAAAGTTTTATCTAATATTTTACCAAATTAAATATCTAATATTTTACACCCCCCCCCCCCCCAAAAAAAAAAAAAAGGCTTGCGGGGGGAAATAAATAGAAGCAAGGACTGATCAGACTCCCTTTAGGGATGTTTTCCTTCCTCTGACTTTCAACTGAAAGATACCCAACCTCAATATAGTATAGTATATACCAACCTTGCCAGCTCCGGCTTCCTGGTCAGTTTCTTGGCCTTCTCTCATGGCCTTCATGTTGGCATTGTTGCACTGTAGCTAGTGCAAAAGAGAGTGGGCTTGAGGAATCTCCTTTTGAATTCTTTTTAATTCTCCCTTTCCAGATAGAATTTGGTACCGATAAAGGAAAAAGTTGGTTTAGCTTCTTACCTCAGTAGGAGATCACATTGTAAAATACACTGCTCACTAGGAAGTCTTTTTTTTTTTTTTTTCCTCTCCTAAAGGAGGATTCTAGTTGTGTTTCATGATTTCTTGCAAGAGTAAGAAATGCGTGGTATCCTGAAAGCAGGAATAGTATTATGAAAATCTATGGCAAGAGGAGATCATGGTGGGTTTGGGCTCTAGGGAGGAATCCATTTGTGTCAGTGAAAGGAGACTGTTTCAGTATCCTGTCTCTGATACTCAATCTTCATTAAACCTTATGGGATGACATTCTAAAGAATATTTTCAAATGCAAATTAGAGATAAATTATAGCAATTTCTACCAATCTTTGAAGACCTACAGTCATGTTGTTTCAGTGCTGTTGCAACTCTGGAATACATATATCCCTTCAGGGTGCAACAGCAAGTGGGGGAATGTGCTTTCCTTGCTCTGATATACACCAAGGCAATGTTTCTGCCTGGGAACCTTTGGAAATGATAATAAAAAGAAGTGCCATTGCCAAAGGCTCTTTGGGAATCTTTTGTCCAAGGCATTTTAATGATCTGAAATATCCAAGAAACACCTATTAAATAAAATAAATAAAAAGCAAGTTCTCATATAATGAAGGCTACTAGGGCTGTCTGATTAATGTGCAACCAGCCACCATGGCCATTTGCTGTGAAACAGGGAAAGAAGTATATCCTAGAGGGTGAAAAGAGTTATTGGGTATAATAAAAAACATGCAACAAGGGAGCTCTCTGCAGAATAACAGAGCAATGTGCAGTTTTACGGTAACTGGACATATGAGTACATGAAAACTGCACTGGAGTGAATGGCAATTTCATTATAATTCATGCAAACATTAATCAGAACTTCTGGCAAGGTTATCTAGGACAAAAGTTATAAAAAGATAGTATTCAAGTGAACTACTTTAGTTGACTAGAGGTCTTTAAAATATTTGCATTGCTTCTCTTCTTGTCCTTGTACATAAACAGAACATTAAAATGATCTTTCTTTTTGCATTTAGGACATGAGTTAAGAAACAAAGCACTTTATTACACAGGAAAAAAGCCCAAGGGCTACTTATTTATGATACTGAATGACTCGTGCAATTATATACATTGAGCCAACCGGCACATGTTAATGAACTGTCTACAAATTCAAAGTAATTCACCTTATTACATTGTGATTCTGATGTAAATAGACATTTTGGAAAGAGATGGATAACTGTTAGATTATTTAGTCTACATCATGACAGTAACAATGCTCTACATAACTTAATGTATGAATCTGTTCAGTAGGTTTTGGAAACTATGAATATCACTTTAAAATTGGGCACAACCAAGCAATCAAACTTGCAGCAAAGGACTGTTAAAATGGAAGACACAGGAAAAGGTCCATTCAGAGCATTCAGGTTCCTTTGCATGTTGGTCTTCGTCAGCTTCTGCCAAAATTTTCTATCTCCTGCTTCTGTTCTGAAAATATTTATTTTGTGATATATTGAATCCTGCTGATTCTTCTCTGCCATGCAAGACAAGGCAATAATGAAAATGGGCCTTACAATTAACGTATGGACTGACTGGTGTCAAAATAGCTGTCATTCTGCAAGAGAATGTGGATGCATAACTTCCTGGTTCTTGAAACTAGCATTTTACTATTATATGTGTGAGTAGTGATCATCTGTGAATTTTAAGGGCTGCAAAGACTTCTTTATCAGTAGCTGATTTATTCTGGAGCTCAGTTAATGGGGCAAATAATGTGGGGGCAAATAATGTGGGGAAATTTTAATGCAATGGTAAGGTTTGCTAGAATGACTTTCCAGTTTAACTTTTTATAAAAAGACTGGAGGTATTTGCAGTCACTGAATGAAGAAAAAAGAAATACAAGAGATGTTTTAGAGGCTGAATTAGGGTGGGCACGAAGGTGTGCTGCATGTTAGATAAGACTGTCTAAGCACCAGGACAAGAACTACATGTTTTGAGTATTGAGTATAAGTAACGATAAATAACATCACTTGTCTCTACAAAATGAGAAAGTCTGTGTATCTTGACATCTATGCAGAGACAGATGAGAAACCTATTATTGTAAATATGGCTCTGGGCAAGTTTTACAGGCTTAGAAGTAAGTAATCATTACATATTTATGAAATAAGAATGAAAGAAATCTGAAATGAATTTGTGGCTGGCAGAAAGATTCCTGCTAGGGTGATCTAAATAAATATTGCTGTTGCTTTTGGATGGTTCTTGATTTTTTTTTTCTTTCTTACTGGCTCCATTTTTTAAAAGAACAATAAAAAATAGCGTTTTTTTATTTTTATTTATTTATTTTTATTTAAAAGAACAATAAAAAAGTGTTTAATATTCTGTATCTGCATGGAAATGCTTGTTAAGTACACCAAGCACTAACAGATTAAAACTCCTTTGGTGCAATATTCATCAGCTATCTTAGGAAAAGGTACAACCTACTTGTGGTAGGTGTAGATGGTATTATATTACTTTCCCCCTGCAGTTTATGTGACACTCTCTTGGAAGCTTGAGGTTGAAACATGAAAATCCCTTACTTCTGGCAGGACGGTGCCAGTGTTTTGCTGTGGAAATAAAGAAAATTAAAGCACGTATCAGCCTCTCTTTCTTCTTTCTGCTCCTCCTCTGGCTGACTATCCTTTTCCTACTTTGCATAGGTAGGTATTAACTGCTCACCGGCATGCTCACTGCTGTTACAGTGAGCAGTGTAGGCAGGCCTAGGGGGTCCAGGTCATTGCCAGAGAGCTCTTGTCATGAACTGCACAAAAATAGCAGTAACCGAATTAATATCCCTAATACTTGTTGTGTTCCTTTAGGATTCTGATTTTAGCTGAGATAAGCATGATCTCTGTGAATAGCAAATGCATCTTTGTCAATTTTAGTGTCTTCCTGTCTGATTGAGGAAAAATCCCCTATGGTGAATTCTTATATTTCCTGCTTCATATTTGCAGGTACTCAGTGGCACAAGTATTCTGAATCCAAATGCAGCATAAATTTCAGGGGGGAAAAGTAATTTGTTTCAAATCAGTCAAAAACTATGTATGAGTTGGTCCATCTGTCACATTGCACAGTATTGATTAGTTTGGCAAAACTGCTATACTATGAATAGAGTCATTTTGAACCTCTGGCAATACATGTGTTCAATGAAAACTGCCACATACTTATTCAGGGAGGGCTTCAACCTCACTTCATTCAGTGCAAAGCTATTTATCTTCTATTCTAATCCTGAAATGGGCCTGAGGACAAATTAAAGGATTCCATGGGACTTTATAGTGAAGATCTCCTAGCAGACCCCTGCCCTCGTTTTCATCCTTCCTGTGCCAGGAAAGGCCAGAAAGTGTTAGCATAGAACAAGCTCTTATTTCTCTCAGGATTCCTCTGCTGTAAAGCAAGAATCTTCATAAAACTTTTAATAGCAACATTAAGATCCCTTTATACTTTTTTTTCTTTTGACCTGAATGAAAGGCAGAAGGTCCATCACAGGATATAAATATGCCAGTACACAGTGCTAAAGTTTGGTCTGATAGGACCAGAAAATCTTTCTACTTGCTCTGTATGCAGCTGGCCTAGGGTGGCAGACATGACTAATATTGCCATTTTGCTCAGATTTCATCCTATTTAATTTCCACTCAGCTGTCTGGACTAGCCTAATGTCTTGAGAATAGCTAAGACAAGTAGTTAATTAGAGTGTGTCTTTTCAGGAAAAAAGAAAAACAGAAGTGGGTAATGAGACGGTGGGTTCTAGTGGGTAGCACTAGCAAAGTTACATTACAGTGATTAAGACTGGAAAAGCAGGAGTGTGAAAAGGTGCTTAGGAACTGTGAAAACAGGAGTCTCAAATACTTGACATTTGTTATGTCTAGTGCTGTATTGAGGAGGCCGCTATTAGAAATGGCAAAGTATGTAAGGCATTATGGAACACTGCCACTAATTTTATAGAAGTGTGGTAAGGGTTAAAACAATGTCAGGTGATGACAGCAAATAGAGATGCCCACTTATATCCTGAATTATGTTACACAGGAGAATTAAATGATGAAAAGGTAGGCTTGTATTGTACAATGGGAAATGAAGGAAAAACATGATAGTAAACACACCTCATTTTCACAATGTATTGTTTGTTTTTGACTCTTACTCTATCTGCAAGTATATCAAGCAACTTTCAGTGCCACAGAACAGCTTGTGTATTGCTCTGACGTCTATCCTCATTTATGTCAAAAGGATTTCAGCAGAATTCTTGTGTGTATGTAGATAGCTATATACATCAATGTAGAATTAGTGTGTGTAAAATAGGAGACAATCATTTCCTTCACTTTATTTGGAATTTTCACAGCTGTGGACAAAAACAGTAGTGTGAGCGTGCACACAGAGAGAAATGGGAATTTTAAAATTAGATGACACAGCTCTATTTTCTAGAATATCTATTTCCTCAATCAAGTGTCTTGATAACAACATTAGGTACAGGAATACATTAATAACACAAATGGTACACTTTTTTTTAAAAAAAAAAATTAATTTTGCCTTCTGAATTTGAGTAGAAGTTTATCAATGGATCTGTGCCTTTGAGGATTTTAGTGCTTTGCCTCCTCCCCTTTCGCTCTTTGCCCAAGCTCTCTATTGCAGATACCTAAAATATTTTTATTTACATTCTTTCAACAGGTGATTTAGTTCTGTCTGTCATTCCAGAGAGAATTATTTCCAGTCTTCACAGTATTGAACTGCTAGATGTTCTTTATGTATCTGTGGAACAGATCTCAGTACAGGAGTGACTCAGAAAAATTCCCCATGTCTTTTTGTCCCCCCACAATTTTCCCTACTTTTGTAAGTGGAAAACTGAGGAGCAGATGTTACTTTTCCTGAGGCCACACAGTATTTTTCTCAGAGAAGGTGAAATTAATATGCAACATTCCTTCTATTAGAATCTCTTAATAACTAGTGACTTCTTTTCTTGCTCATATTTTGCTTTCTGTACAGAGTTTAGTTTGCATCTGTATATTGCTGATAATTTTTTAGCAGTATGTATTAAACCTCACTTTCCTTGCAGTAGAAGTTTTTATAGCTAGAGACAGGAAAACTGATGGCTAGAGAAATTCAGTGGTTTTTAATGGAATGGCCATGTGAACTACTTGATTAAAACACTCAGCCATTCTCGTTTATCCAGCCGTACACGCTTATCATTTTCTTGTTCAGTCTTCAGAACTTAATTACACATTATATCTATTTTACTAATAAAACTCATGTTAAATATCCTCTCTCTTTTATCATGCCAGTTATCTCTATTCTTTACTATCCTGAACTTCATGGCAAACTGCTGTTTCAGAGTGATTTTCTCATCTACATGTAGTTATCTACATGTTGTTAGTAATTATTTTTCTTTATCCTTAAAGTGTTTTGCAAGGCACAAACTGGGATCTGTGACTCTTTTATTACCACTTTTTCTCTCTGTATATTTGAGACCATCAGGAGTCATACTGTGAAGGGATCGATACTGTAAAGTCTTGTTAAAATTAAAGAGTCCAAGTAGCTGAAATAAGACAGTAGATGGATTTTCAGAGTCCTTTCCTTGGTTATTAAGGATAACAATTAGAGTGTCTGTGCTGCCAGCCTTGCAAGTGGTCTGATTGATTCCTGGCTGTGTTGATTCCACTAGATTTGTATGAAAGCAAAGAACATTTGAAACAGAAGAGCATACAAAAAGACATAGGATATGTATGTGCTTTTATTTATTGATGTATTTACTTCCGTAAGCATTTGGTTAAGGAACTCCACTGTGATTTGTTATTTGGCTTAAATCCTCATCCTGACTCAGAGCAGTAATGCACCATTAGTTTTTACTCAATCAGAAACAAACAAATAAAAAACTTGAATACATTCTGACCTCTGTCATCTCCTCATTATTTTCCTTTTTTTTTTAATTCTCTCTCTTGCTCTGTTTTGTAGAAATGACTGTAAGCAAAAAGAGTGTAGCATATCGACAGGCATTCCAGACTGAACGGGTCAAGAATGTTAGCTCACAAGATGCTATTTACATATGGCCTGCTATAACTAGAATATTATATGCAGATTTTAACCAAAACTCCAAATGATGAGGCCCAGAGGGGATAACTGTCTGTACAGAAAGGGAACCAGTGACAGAGTAACAATTAACTGTAGCTTCTTGTCAGATTACATAAAGTACATAAATACACAGATTACAGAAGTTACATGCTTTTTAACAGGAATTATTAATCCAAATATTAATTTTTATCAGGAATACCAAGAATATTTTTTCTACTAATTTTGGATTTTCATGCAACAGTAGAATTTCATGCAATTTTGATAATGTATAACATACCAGCACAAGAATATTCAGAGAGCTGCTTTGAAATCATGTTTGACCTTCTATTTAATAATGAATATATCTGAAGAAATTATGATCCTCTAAGAATCATTTTCAAATGAAAAAAAAAAAAAAAAGGCTGAACTGCTCATAAGTATTATTGGCAAGAATAATTCCAATTGATTTTATTTTATGTTCTGGTACACAAAATATTATACTTGAGTAGATGAGAATAAGAGTTTGGTTTTATTTTGTGAAATGTGTGTGTGTATATATATAAGTATGTATAATACATATACAATACTTTCTCTATATACATATACAATATAACACATATATCCCTACAGACACAGGGATATAGAGATTCGTATATATATATATGTATATATATATAAAACTTAATAAGGAATATGTCACCTTTAGAAACTAGGTTCATAATTGCAGAGAAAGACCTGTTTGTTGGGATGCTAGTTGAAATCCGTGAGGCTGTGTATATCCTTAAGATATTTCAGTACTTACATGTCTTATCATTCGATCATACTGGGAGGATCTTGTTTCTGTGGAAAGCAGGGCTTTTGCTGAATTTGGAGCTCAGTAGGAGCTGTGAGCAGGGACTGCCAGGAGTTGCTTTCGATCAGCTGCCTTGCCTCTGTGATAGGCAGTGATTTCCAGTCTGAAGCTTTGTCTCTGGTACGACTTGAATCATGTGTATATCTAGCATGCAGTGGTATGCAAAGTTTGTGTTTGAAGCTCTGACCAGTTCCCATAAGTAGATGGAAGCTTCTGCTCTTGAATTTCCAATTAAATATATAAACTAGACTTTTCTTCATTTACATGCTAAGTATATTAGAGGACGTGTGGATTTAGCAGTCTGTGTCAACTTGTCCCAAAGAATGTTGAGTCAGACTCTATTTCCTAGGTCAGAGGCATCCACATCACAAAACATGCCATGACATTATTGGCTTACACGTACCAAGGAATAGCCTTCAGATAGCTGTAATATCATTTGACCTAGATACTGTAGATCTGGGTCAAATTTTAATTAGCGTGATTTAGTCACTGATTCTACAAACATTGCATTATCCTTGTATTCAGCCTTACCTGTGCTAGTAATCCCTCTGAAATCAATTGCTATTACTAAGAAGTCTCCAGAGTGTAACTGTTTGTATGATGAAAGTTTTAATGGTGCAGGCAGTTTGTACTTACCAGTCTCATACACATCCTCATTTTTCTCCAAAATGCAAGCCTCAGGTAAGGAAATTCTGAGCCAGGCCACTACGTCAAAATGGAGATAGCGAAGACTTCATCTCTGGCCTAATGTGTGGAGAAAGAATCTAATCCATTTGCTGTAAGATTCAAGTCATTGAGGATTCCTTGTCCGAACAGTGTTATGAAACCAGTTATCATATGTCCTCCTGTGCATGTAACAAGGTATCAGGTACCTAATTCTCACTAAAATCAACTCAAGGTCTGGGCCAGATTGTCAAATAACTACTGGAAAAAGCCTTCTTTTTATTGACTTTGTGTCATTCATCTTACAGCCTCCGGGTAGGAGCCTGAAATATGGTGCACTGCTTTAAAGACAACAGTAGAACATAGTTAAAATATACGATCATAAAGGATGTGATATCAATAGGAAGAGCAAAAATATTAAATGGACAAGTATGTCTGGAATAAAAAATTGTCTAAAAGTAGATTGAATATTTCAGAACAGAAAGAAAAAAAAAAGCCAGAATTACAGCATATAGAAAGTATAGGTTTACAAGCATTGCATTTTATTGAAGAAAGAGTTAGTAAAACATAGAAGATAATGTAGCAACAGTTAGTACAGGCTGTAAGTAAAACTAGTTAAGTTTTAACTAAAAATTTAGCTAGTTAATTTTTTTAAACAAGCTAAATATTTAGGAGTATTAAAAGTAATTTATAAAGACCTAATGATGCATGCATTAACCTTTTCTTGGGCAATTATATTCATAATTTTAATTTAGATTAAAAATTCTTTTTTGAGGAAAAAAAGAAAAGGCAAAAAAAAATAGAACTTTTCCTCCATTGCATAATGGTTCCACAATCTCGATTAAGGATTTTTAACACTATCCTAGTAAAATCTTGCTAAGGGTGCAGATAGCATTCATGTCACATGACTGCATACTGGGTTTTTTTGATTGTTTCTTTTGGCTAACTCAAGCCATTTACTCTGTCCTCAAAATTTATTTTATAGTAACTTATTTTTCTACTGAAGTATTTAGTAGGAGATAAATACAAATCTGCCTATCAAGTGGTTCAATTCATGGATAATATTCATCTGATAGATGGTCATAGAGGAAGCTTTCAGAATTGTCATCCCTATTATGTGAAGCAGGAGAGAATGGAATAATTTGTGTTTTATTTCTGCCATATTCTACTATTAATACAATCCAATGTCAGCACTGAACAAACACTTCCAAAACTAAATAGGTACCTGCCATGAACAAGATTTAATGCCAACTGCTTAAGCTGGCATAAAGCTAACATTCTGAAAAGATTTAAAGTGCAGGGTATGCAAGGATGTGTGGATATATCTTTGCTTTTTTCATTCAGATATCTGAATGCCAACTTGCACAGTAATAAGTATCTAACCCAAATAGAAAAAACTGTTCTATTTGATAAAATGAGAAAAACATTAAGTAATTTGGTATTATAGTTTTAAAACCATTCTAATCAGCTAATTATACTACACTGAGAAAACATTCAAATTTTACATTTTGGTAGTGTGCAATGTAGGATGGCAAAGGGAGGTTTGAAGTTTGAAAATCACAGTGCTTTCCCTGCTGCTGAAAGTTTGTGATGAAAATATATATTGATAGGTGGATGCAGCAAAAAGGTGGAACAGAGTGTTGGAGAGCAAGTTAACAATGAAGCGTTCATCTTTTGTATGTTAAATAGCAGTAGTAACACAAGAGCTGCTGAAAACTACGCTAAGCAAGACACTGGTATTGCTTCTGTGCCTGCACAGCAAAGCCTTGCGAGTCATATAGACTCATTGTATATATGTACACCGAAAATGTCTATATTGCTTGGCTAGCATGCTTACAATTGAATGCAGCACTCCTGAGCTGACGTTTTACATGCGTACATGTATGCCATGCATGCTGCTGATGTCTCCAATTTCCCTGTAGCCCTTCAGTGTTGGATGAGAGACCCCATTAGACCTGGGGAAAAAAGCTGGCTCCCAGAGACCATGCCTGAAAATGATTTTGATAGGCATCAGGGCAAACGTGACACCCAGACATGAATTTGAGGAGGAGAAGTTTGTCATCACATATTTAAAGGATGGAAAAAAGTGTGAGGGAGTATGAAAGCAAATTGGTCTAAAAGATTATATCAGCCATTTTGAGTAGAGATGGAAATCACTGAATGGCACATACTCATTCTACACACTGTACTGTAAATTGCTAAGCATGTTGAAAATAAAACTTCCAATGATAGACTGAAAAACATTGCTGATAGACTGAAAAAGAGAGTAGTCATAACATGGTGGCACAGCCGACAAAAATCAATTTAGTAGTATAAAAAAAAAGAATATCCTGAAAATGGTTGAAGTGGCATGTGTCTTGGTAAGAGAATGAGATGTAGAAGAAATAAAGATAAAAAACGGTGATCTATTTTTTAGCGTCAGCAGTATGAACTGAGAGGAAAGACTTATCTTAGAGATATTATGAGGAAAAAGAAATTAGATTTGAGATGGATATATAACAGAAAAGAAGGCAAAGTGAAGATGCAATAGACCTATGTTGCAATCTCAGGAACTGAAACTGTGACAGTTTAGTAGTCATTGTTGCAGATTTAAAGTATACAGACAATTTTCTGCTCTCATATTTAAACAGCTGGAAGAGATTTTTTTTAATACTAGAGTATTAAGCCACTGCTTAAGAAAATATTTGGATAATAAAATCTAAAATTCTAAGGCCTACCTAATAATTTACTGTAGTACTTTGTAAATTTTCATGCAGTAGGAAGAAAATATATCAAATTTCCTGTGAAATTTTCTGAGTTGTATTTTCTGTGAAGTATATTCTTTCCTGTGAGATATATTCTTTCTGCTTTATTACTGTGAGTAATAAGAATACTTAACTTAGTGTATGCTTCCAAAAGGCCTGATTGAGGTTAATTAATAATTTAAATCATGTAGGTATTGAAATTTCAGGGGACTGATTTTTTCAAAAAAAATACTAATAAACTTTCATAGTAATGCTGTAAATTAGTGATAATTATCTGTAGGTGGGACTTTTTTGTTCTTTTTATAATCTTCTTTTATGTTCTTTTTTTGTTCTCCATGTTTATGGAGAATTATGTCAATATGATTAAAAATTGCATGTGCTCTAGTGAGCCATTTACTTTAACTGCACCTTTAGAACAAAATTACAATTTGAGGGAGCATAAGACTGAAATTAAAAAATTGTTTTTGTTGTAAAATAAGCTCACTTTATGCAGTCTTTTATATTCAGTTGTATCCTTTCTTTACGTTTGATCTTTTAACTGATATCATCTTAAAATGCAGTACTGAGCCAAATGTTTATTTGTGTTTACGAAGAAGAGAAGTTAGAGTCGCTGTGACCCCGACTGACCTGGATTCTGGAGTCCAATTTTAAACTGTTACCCCACTGATTCTATGGCAGTCAAGATTCTCTAGCTTTTGAGCAGATGAATTTACACCAGGACACCTGAGGTCCTTAAAGCAGTGTGTGGATTACAGTATTTGGAAATCAGGATCTAAATGAGATCTAAAATCAGGCAAGCACGGTGTGAGGCTGGCCTTCTTGTGCTTGACTGAGTAAGAAAAAGCTACCGTTTAGACCCTAAGGTATCTTCTGGTGACATGATCAAAGTGACAGAGATGGGCACACTCTAAATTACGCACAGATTTGGAAAAATGCCATTATATGATCCTCTCTGCTTTCTATTTCACATAGGCAGTGAAATTATTTTTATGGATATTGCAGAAGAATTATCAGAATTAATCTTTGGTATAGTCTGTTTTTGTCTAGCAAATTGCTATTACAAGTGAAAGGAGAATGATTTTCTTCCTCGTAAGTTTTTATTTTTTGGTTGTCTGGGACTTCTTACGCTACTCTGTGTAACATCAGAATCACTTCTGATGAAGGATTTTCCTTAGGTATTTTCAGATAGCTAAGTGCTACGGATAGTGTTAACTGCATTCCGCTCATCTACTGTAATGAGTGAGAAAACGGTAGCATGTCACATAGGAGGAACTTTTATTATAAATCCTCTGCAAGCTGTTACCAAACAAATTGTTGGTACAAAGGAACCAACACTTTTTTTTTTTTTTGTCCTGCCTCCCATACGATCTTGCAGTTCTTTTTAAACTAGTCAATTGCGTTAAATAAACATAATAATTCTTTCAATGTGTTGGAAAAACAGACAATTTTGGGGCCACAAGAGCCTTTCTGAAGGCTTTCAGAAGTTGCTCTCTTCGTTTCAGCAATAAATACCACAAGTATAATCTGAACAAACACGATCAAATACCAGAAAATCAGGCAGATGGAATCCATTAACAGGCAGATAATTTCACGCATTATGTGGACTGTAAAACAAGAACTTCTGAATTTGCAAATTGTTGACTTCCTGTATGAATGCTGTCCAGAGACGGTGGTCATTCAGTGATGCTTCTTTTCCATTGGGCATGTTATCACATTCTACCATGGAGATGTTGATAGTTCATAAAGTTGGCAGCATATCTTCAGTTCATCTTCCTGAATTTCCTTATCTTTCTCCTTGAGGATTGTGCCTTAGAACTACACCTAAGTATCTTCCCAATCTAACCTTTTCACTTGCAGAATATGTTATCTGACTTCCGCAGTATTCTTTGGAAGTGTGTTGGAGTTAAAATAATCCCTTCAGTTGCATTTCAAAAAAATCAGAAGTGCACATGATTACTGTGAACTGTTTTGAAAATTCTGAGGATTAAACTTACTGCATAAGCCCATGAATAGGCTAAATCAGTCCAGTACAAGTAGCATGAAATAGAAAGATGTTTCCTAATTTAGAACCAGGCTGTCCAGTAGGGATTACCACCTAGCCTGTTATAATCTTCAGCAAGAAGCACACTGTCTTTTTTTTCCATTTCATCATGCACCTTCTTGTTGTCACAGCACATGGTGACTGAAAAGAATTTACTGGATAAATAAAAATAAATGTAAATAAATGCAAAAATAGGTAGGACTTTGCCTGCTCTCTATTTCCTGATTGATCATCATGCAGTCTGTTATATGAGCATCACAGGAAAAAATTATTTATTTTTTTTACACGAATCAGCCCTCCGTAATGAAGTACAAGTCTACAAGAACTATAATAATAATATTTTTCAGGAATGTAAATGTGTAGATATATCTCCCAAAATGGGGCAGCATCCCCTTTCATCTTGATAATAGTGTCTAGAGCATCATGTCTTTCTACAGTGGTCTTTTTCCTAGGACTTGGTAAGGGTCACTTGCCTGTCTAGCCACTTGCTTTTAGGTGACTAAATAGTTACTTGCAGTCTAACTCAGTGGCTCAATACCCTTGACAACTGGCTCATAAATCCTCTCTGCATATATGTTTCGTTTTCTTCATCCTAAATTTGGGGACACTATCTTACTACATCACGGAAATATTAAAAAGGATTAAAAGGATATTAAAAAGTGCATCAAAGGCCTTCAGTGTGAAGTATGAGGGCTGCTGTTAAATGACAGAGGAGACCAATAGGAGCATAAATGCCTGTAGAAAAAAAGAGATCTTCACTTCCTTTTTTTATCCCATTTGGCTTCAGGGATTTTTTTTTTTTCACTTCTGAAGTTATAAAGCTTGATTCAGAAATTGCCTAGAATTCATGCTGCCAAAGGCTAAGCTATAAATAATTTTTCCCTCATTAGTTTTTTAAGTTTAACAGTTGGAGTAGGTCTGACGAGCCGATGTCAAGGTTACATACTAAGTTTCCCAATAGAGAGGGAAAATGTGCATGCATTTTTTCCTGTAAAGTTCTTGATATATATTTTGAGAAAAGCCTGGATAGTCTTACCACTTTCTAACACTGTTCAGTATTTGTGATTTATGCTTTCAGCATCTATAAATGGAAGTGGGTAAAAAAGAGAATTTAGGATTAAATATTAAGTTTTGTTAATTAAATTCTTGATCAATTTCCATGAGTTTTCTGTTTTCTTAGCAATACCCAAGTCAGCTTGATTAAAAATACTTTATCCCATAACATGTCCTGGATGAAAATCTAGGGGTTTGGGCAGTTAGTGTTCCATGGAAAACCCTTATTTGAAATGTGTTAGCATGCAAAAACAGAAGTTATTTTGATTTAGTGGAATTCGGAAGTTTTCAAAATATAAGTTATTTCTCTTACCTTTCTCAAAAATTTTAATAATGAAATGAAATCTGTATTCTGTAATGAATTCTGTAATGAAATTAATCTGTAAGTGAGGGTGGTCAGCCCAAGAAGATATGACACTGGAATTGTTAATCCCGTGTTATTCACTGCCATCATCTCTCTGCCAGCCTTTTAATTAAATCTGTGTCTCTGCTTTCCCCTTTTCTGCTGCAGTGTCCAAGCGTAGCTGCCGTTGCAGGTCCTGCAAACTCACATGGCACATGGGTGTCACATGCAGAATTAATCTAGACCATAGGTACTGTATGTATTTTGGGTCACCTGAGCCTTATGAAAGGTAGGAAGTCAGAAACAATGGTGTCTGTCATTTCTGTCCTAAGGAACTATGATTTGTCCTGATCTCTGTCAAAATGTGATGCTGCAGTAACTCATGGGAGTTGACCTTTGAGATCAGACACGTTCCAGTTGCCACTCTTTCTTCCATTTAATCTAATACTATATCTTACTGAGAAGCATGTGAGCAATCCCTGTGGAAAACCAACATTTGCTGTCTCAAATGGTGGGAGTTGTCCCATTTAAGCTGCAAAGAGGAAGCATGGAAAAGGGAGATATCAGGAGGCAAATTCTAACAAGACAGAGCCTGACAAATCTCCGTTTATTAATTTCTTTGCTGTTGCCAAAGAACTAAGCACAAGTTTCTGTATTATATACCCGCTCTTTTTCTTTTAAATTTATTAATACTCTTACTAAACATGAAAAATACTGAAAAAAATGGTACTAATAGTCTTTTTGAAGAAGTGATAACTTTTTGTGCTTTAAATTACAGAGCAACAGATACTACCAACAGCCCTCTCACCTGCATCTGATGAGGGCATGCCCCCAAATTTCTGTAACAGCCTTTGAAAAATCGAAATGTAGCAAACAATGCTAAAAACTTCCCCACTGGATAGGGAAGAGGATATCTATATGCACAGCAGGGGAGAGGAAAGGACAGAAGCAATGGAGAGTGCTTTAGCAGCTCTGGGGATTTCTGAAGAGTGATTTATTTAGCCAGATTTTCAGTCCTAGCATTCAAACAGATGTTATGTTTATTTATAGATCAGGCACTGCAGACAAGGTAATTCATCAAATAGAGTCAGAAAAAAGGGTGAATGACTGACTTTCACATTGTGGAAACAAATACTCTAAACCGTGAATGACTGCATTAACCTATTTAGTGAAGCCGTCTGTGTTCATGAAAACATGCATTCCTTCTGTCTGATGTACACAGGAACTGAAGATGCCTATCTGTATCATTCAGCTTTGTCTGTATTTTAGGTATTTTGAGTGTATTCCTTACATAATGGCCTTGCTGTGTCAGGTATAGTAGCAGAGCATAAAATGAGCCTGTTAATTTCAGCAACTGTTTGAGCACTTCCTGCATTTTGGTTCTAATTCCCTTTAGTTTTTTGTTCAGGTTTACTTAACAAATAGTGAAGGGAGCTTCTAGGAAGGAGGCCCAGATGAAGTGTGTGGATAATATTTAAGTAACGCTCCTAAAATTGTTGTTTGTACCTTCTGTATTCAGTGTATGTGCTGAATAGACACAGGCAACGTGTAGTATATATGAATAGAGGTGTATGATCTCCATTTCCCTGTCACTGTCATCCTAATTTGCTGCCTGGCTTTTGTTGATTTAGGGTACAAGAACCAGGGGGAAGGAAGGGGCTGGGATGCGTGGCTGGGGATGTGACTTGTAGAATCTGGACCAGAAATAGTGTTTGCACCTAGCATTTCTAAATCACATCACTACCAGAAGCAAAGTTTTTATCTTTAGGTATGAGTCCAAGATTTAAGAGTGAAAGGTATATTAAATAACAGATTTGCCTCAGAGTTAGAATACTTCATTATTCATGTAGGATAGTAGACACCCATATTTCTGGAGTAAAGGTGACTAACCTCTCAGCGCTCCTCCAACTTCCCGATCGTCATTGGTATCATCTAAACCAGTCTTAAATACTAAATTATACTAATTTATATTACTTACAGTCCTTTTCATCACAATGTCTACGGCTTCCACCATCATCTCCATGGTCTTTTGTACCTTTCTGAATTACTTAATCATTTCCTTAAAGGATTCTGGCAGAGGAATGGAGTTTAAAAATGTGCAAGTAATAACTGTGTAGTAGGCAAGTCCAAATAGTGCCTGGCAATTGGTGCACAGTAGATTGGGTGGTGAGTGCGAAATAGCAGTGAACACCTGGAACTTCATTAATAGGAAATTCAATGTAATTTAATTATTTACATAGACCACACAATGTCTTTTTAAATAGCTTTTGTGAAAAGTCATCTGGTACATAGTTATGCTGTCCATGGGGGTTTAATCTGTCTTTGATCACTTTTGCATAGGAAGATAGAAGTATTCACATGGAAAGCCTGTGTGATACTGTCTTTGTTTCTGTACTTCATGAAATCTCCGGAATCTAAGATGGGATCAAGTCGATTAGTACCCAATTCTGTTGTCCTTTTACATTGTTCTTTGTGAACAAACAATGTATAGGCACACACTCACACACACAAATATGGATCCGATAATGAGTTCAGCAAGAAAAACATACTGGCTTGTTTTGGGGAGAATTTGTGTAATTTTTCCAGGTAGCTATTTTAAGGATATTTTAATGACTTACGGATAGAGTTGTGAATTACTTTCAGACCCGCAAAGAAGAACATAGGAATGGAAGTGATGTTTTCTTGAGTCAAACTGGTGGTTCTTTTGGGTCACTCTTCTCTAGCTAACAGTGGCAAAAGGAGATATTATTTAGAGTGAGCATGCGAACCTGGAGACTTTCCATAGGCTGTTCTCTCACACAAGACATGGTTGTAGTAGGGATATTTAAGGGTACATTTCTGATTAATCTTTTTAATACCCATTTATGAGTGTTTTGGACATGAATTCATCTAATTCTCTTGCTCCCCTTTCCCCTCCCACCCTCTTCCTTTTGCACTTGCTGTTACTCTCTGCCTCCACAATTTCCTGTCATTTCCTGTAGCAGGAGATTCTGGAAGTTCAATACCAGTGGGTAATGGAAGTGCTTTGTTATATATGTTTTAGGATAGTTCCAGACTATAGTAAATACAGACTGTAGTAAATACAGCCAAACTAAAACTACCTTTCTCGGTTGCCAGGTGTAGATAAAGATTTCTGTCATTGTGTATTTTTTAAATATTAAACTGTTTTTTCCTCCCTCGTCTATTGAACTCTCAGGTAAGAATAGAAATCTAACCAGTGAATTAGTGGGTATATAGAAGATACCCTTGCCTGTCTGACATACTGGTAAGCGTAGCTCAATACAGAGGTATGGCTATAGCTAGCTAGATATCTATATACAACAGTACCTACCAGATAGCAAGTGGTGCTTTGTGGTTCCGAGGTTGTGATAAACTGCTGGCTTTGCAGTTTGTCAAGTTCTGTGAGGCAGCTGTGAAAGCATGCTTGTGGTTACAGTATCACTTCCTGGTTCACGGCTAGTGCAGCCACTCTGTCTCTCATGAAGTTTCCGACTGGTAAAACTTCATGTACAATCTGTCAGAAAATGTCCACTTGTTAATACAGTCTCCGTACAGCCCCATACTGTAGCAGTGTTACAGTTTGAAAACTTCTATTAGGGGACTTCTGCTCCAAGACTGTTTCTAAATGAGCTGTTTGCTTCTCAGGTTTTGAAGGTATGTAGTGCTTTATGTACTTTATTTAATGTTAAACTTCAGTTCTCCAAAGAGTCAGAGTTGTGATAAAAAGATGCCTCCATGTCAAATGGTGTTTTCTTGTATTTGCTAAGCTCATGTCAACAGATGAGTGTGGAAAATCTATTTCTTTTCAGAATTTCCCCAAATGGCCAGATACCAGAATACTGCAGAAAATGCCAGTAATACAAGATCAAGACTCTTGCCCTGTCAAAATTACATGTATTTTTGACATCAGCCCATCATTAAAAAACTTGATTTCTAGTTTTAGTTTGCTTTATGAACACCAAAAGACCAAAACAATTCTTTTAATTTCCTTGCTATGAAAAATGTAAGTTCTCAAGTTAGCTTCACTAGAGTTCTTGCCTAGTTTCTTATTTATGTTTTGATGGAATTCAGCTGAAGTGGAGATGTATTATCTTTATGACTTAAAATAATCATGGGTATTGTAATGATATCCAGAGGAGCAAAACATTTGAAACATTTGTATTGATAAATCTTAATGATTAATTCATGGGATGAAAATTATAGTAGAAAGATAGAATGCTACTTCATGAAATAGTGAAAGCTGAAAAGCCAAGGTGACTAATACTCATTAATCTTGAGTCTGCCAGGAAACATGTATGGTCAAGGTAATACGCAGAGACATATGCAATTCTTCCACTGGTTGTATCTTCCCATTGAGGGAAACAAGCAGTTAGCACTGTATAATACATTCAGTTATTTTTAGAAGGTTAAAAAGCTATGAGACTTTAAGGAGAAAAGTAGCAGAAAGATACATCATAGGTAAAATCTTGCACTACATAGCAGAACATGACCTAGCTCATCTAATGCTAAATTTCCTGTTGTACAGCTAAAATATGCGTATATGAGAGGGATGTATCTTTGTAAAATAAGGTCAGGTGACAGCTTTAGCCCTGGTAGTTTATATAGTTGAATGCAATGTCTACACGTATTTGATAGAAATACATTTATAGGGTTAACATTCAGAGATATCAAGGATATGACAAACAGACAAATTATAGTTGAATTTTACCTATGTAAGCAGCATTTTTCGTCAACATTCCCTAGAGCTGCCATTGCCTAGACCTTTTTGTTGGAACTTGGCTTAACAGTGATGTATTTGTTTTGTAGCAGAAATCTGTCACCTTGCAGTATTGGACCAAGGCCCACTGTATATCCCTTGGTCCAACAGGGATGGCACACAGCTTGTAAACTTAAAAGGATTTCTGTATCCAGCCATTGTTTCCATGACATTCATAACTTCTTCAGGGAAGTAAGCCCTTCTTTTGCATTGAGAAAGATGGAATCTACATACTTCAAAGTTTTTATCTGCTTCCTAAACTTATTTTTGCAAGCTTTTTGTTCCGTCAGTGGGAAGGAAATATCAGTGGGTTTCAGCCTCTGCTAGTGTTTGAATAACTATAAAAATTTTCCCAGTGGAAAATCTAAGCACACATATAATACATTTGCTTTTACTGATTACATTTTGTAGATCCTACCAATAGTCTTAGGATCTTTGGAAGGAAAGCCTGTAAATGGAAAACCACAGATTATGTTTTTTCTGTATCAGAGAATTTCAGACCTTTCTTTGAGACCATTCAATTTCAAGTTTTAATACAGTATAATACAAGTTTTTTCTTGGTTTCAGAGTATTATCTAAAATAATCTGATTTGGCTTTCTGTTTTGAAAAGAAAAACACATTACATGGTAATCACATGTCTCCGTTGTCTCAGGGATTCCAGGGGTCATTGTTCTAATTCTACAAATAGTGCATATTATCACCAGCTGTATATTAGAAAAAATATATATTTGTAACATTGATGAGTACCATACATACACACACATCACGATTTTTAAGTAGCTCTCCAATTCTTAAGGAAGTACCCGTTTATTATCCAGATGGATAAACATTAATCATTTTGTAATTACGCTGAGGGGATATCTGCCAGACCATTTCTTAATGTTTGCTCAATTTAGAATTGATTTTTTTTGTATGCCTTTTTTTTTCCTAAGATATTTTAACAACTTATTGACTTGGGAATGTTCAAAGAAATAAGTTCATGTTCCGTAGTGAGAGACTGATTTTAAAAAATAGGAAAGAAAATCTTTGTGACTATTTATAGACTAATCCTTTTACTCCATCAGATAGCAGTTGTTTTCAGTCTTTTTGATGACTTTTTTTTTTGAAAAACTGTGTTAATCCAGTCAAGAGACAAAGAAATTATATGGTTCCTATGTATTCCAAATTTCAGCTTTTAAGTAATGATTGAAAACAGTGGACTGCTCCTGAGTGAACTAGTTACAAAAGGAGTGTAACTGGTGGAGCTAATAAGCGAGAGAGAGGGAGATGGATTCAAAGACTGCTGTAGTAAGTGGAGGAACAGATGACATTTGTCAGATGATTAAGAGGACACTGATGCACTCAGTAGCAAAAATAAACTTCCAATGGGTAATTTATCAGCAGAAAATATCGAAAGACTGTGCTTCGTGCTCTTATAAAGCAATGCTTTTATTGCTTTATAGAGATAACAATAACCCAGTGTTAAATAAAGTGCCATTTCATAATTGGTAACAAAACTCCTTTATTTATGTGATTCTGTCTCATTTAGAAAAGATATTTATATGCCTAACCCTGTATTTTTGTAGTTGATTATAATTATCCACATATAACATGTAGAATTACTATCTGATTTTCTCTGGGAATAGCACGCTGTAATCCCTTGGCAACCTCATTTTGAGAGTGAGGACTACATACACTAATGCTGGCATTTATTTAAATGGAAATGCTTTAAATCTTCTTGTTTTGGAATAGCTGTAGCAACTTGGATGTTTGAAGGAATCATAGAGTAATCTGAAATTTTGCAATCTTGGAAATGACATAAGGTGTCTTAAAGCCTTTTTTATTTCACATGAAAAGTATCTGATTTTTATTTCATGAAAGTCTCTGTATTACCATTCAAGAAAAATGAACATTTCGTATGTAGTGCTTAAATTGCAGAAAAAAAAATCAATGGAAAAGTAACACACATCATTATGTATGAAGGATTAGCATGGTAGTTTAAAGGTGTATTAGTTCTACTAAAATAATGTTACACAGAACACAGTCCGTTAAAGATAGGTTCTCTAATGAATTTTTATTTAACCTCAGTTAAGCAGTACTAATGAAAGAGTGTGAAGGATGGAGAATTCTTAAACTAAGAATAAAACATACTAAATATATATCACCCTGGCTGAGCTGGAGAAATATCCCCCATATCAGACCCCTTTTGTGTTAGTACAGTTCCTGGAAGAGCTCTGCTCCTGTGGCTTAGGGAAGCATCCTTAGATGACTTCAACCTATTTCTTTTTAAGGATGTAATGCAGCTCCTGGGCTCAGTGACAGTTGCTGTGGTACCTTGCCCTCTATGAAATGTGTTTTAGTTTGAGACTTTGCACTAGCTGCCCCTCTGCAAAGGTGTAGTGAAAAAACCTTTGGTTTGTAAATACTTGTATGTCGTGTATGCAACGTGGTCATGTATTTCCTGGAAGAAGGAAATCGTTTGTCTCTGTTTAAGAAAAGGGTAGACTAGAAAAATTCATTGCTTCATTTTTTTTAAGAACACGTCATTCTTCTGACACCAGCTGCATGCTGCCTTCTGTTAGCCCAGTTAACTTGGTAAGAAATATCTGAACAAGGAATTCTGCTATTTGCAGTAAATGTGGAATATTTATTATTTTAAAAAATGAACCTAGAATTTAATCATAACCATTAGACATTCAGCCTGTTACAATAAATCTTCTTAAAGATATCACTGGAATAGAATCTATGGCCTTTAAGATAATGCAAGAAGAAGAAATCTAGGAAATAGCGCTGTTTGCTGTATATTCTAAGATATTTTAAAACCCCCAACATGATGCAGATGTCTGATCTGTACTTGATATAACAGGAATAAACTGAAGGAACCACAATTTAAGGATTAAAAACATGCCCTGAGATATAACATGTGAAAATCATCTCATGCTTTAAGTGCTAATTAAAAAGCTGGCTGAGGACAGAGCTGGCTGGTTGAAAACATTTGGATTTGCAGGGCTGACTTGTTTGTTTTCATATTAGCTACAATACAGGAAAAATATTGTTATGGAATCCCAATCATGGTATTTCTTAAATAAATATCCTCTTTATTTGAATTATTTGCTTTGTTTCTCCAATAAATTTTGGGCTTTTGATCCAAAATGTAATTTGAATGAGGTTAAGAAAATATAATTGATGATTGAATGAGGTTAAGGAAATATAATTGTTGATTGAATTTACTCCAAAGGCAGTGGGCTTGTTGCTTGAAATTTTCAAGGCCACCTGATTCTTTCTCAAAGCTGTTTGCTTTGTTCATTGCGGGGAACGACAGATTAATAATCTGAATGGCTGTGGCATTGATCCTTTCTAGAAATAGTTATTATGGCCCTGAATCTCTTTCATTTTTCTTTCTTCATGAGCTCTACGTAGCACAGGTTTATTTATTTTGCTAATACCAGTTTGGGAAGCACAATCAAACAGTGAAGACAGTGGAAAACTGTGCCTTGTATAAGCATCTTTAGTATAAGGAAAAAAAAATTGCAATCCATTTTCTGTGAAGCATAATTCAGTTTTGGATGCCCTGCATTCATGGAAATGAAGATCAGAATGAATCGTCCAGAAGCAATCAGAACTTATTTTCCAAATATGTTTCTACATATATTCTACAAATATCTACAAAGAGCAGCTATAACCCTTACACAACCATGGGACCAGCTTTTAGAAGTGAGCAAGCAATATTGCACCTGTATTATCACCATAATAGCAGGAATGTTATTAGAACTCCATCTCTGGTTCTGCACATCAGAAATGAGAGAACACTTTCCAGAGGGGTTCAGGAAAGAGCGATGGAAATACTGAAAGGTCTGGAAAACAGAGATTGGCATATTAGATTGGAGCACTTTTGGGCTCATTATTTGGGAGAGAATAAGAAAAGAATTGACTTAAGGCACAACATGTCTATACCTACTAAGAAGGTTTGAAATCTCATAATATGAATATATTTTATTGGGGTTGTTCTTTTGAATTGCAACAGTATTTGTGGTACTCACTTCCTGGTAGAGTATGCTGTAATTCAGTCTCCTGTATAATCCAATCTCTGATCTGCAGCTAGCTACAGTTCAACCCTTTCTGTGCCTTTTTAATGCAATTTTGATAGTCTTTAAGTGCTTTGTGAAAAGTTAGATTAAGAGCACTTTCAGTGTAACAAGCTTGTTACATGCTTTTCTCCTTACAATAAGTATTTTCTTCTCTTTATGGTAATATTTCAGTGGAGTGAAGAGAACACACTGGCTGTTTAAAAGGTTTTCTCAGATATCTTGTGATAGCCATGTCAGTTGATTCAAATCTTTCTTTGAGGCGCAACTCATATTTCATTTTATTATTCAAATTGTAGAGAAGTAGACTGAAAAAGTACATTGAAATAAGTTCAATTCTTTGATATTCTTTACATTTCTATTTTTGTGGTAAGGTGATTTAAAAGGCTCATTTTATATTTGTTCTAATTCATTTTATGAAAGTCTCTACTGTGACCACTGGGCACAAAAAGAATATTGTTTATAGCTTTTTTTCAAATTCCATTAAGTTTAATATTACCCCACATTTGAAGAGGTATTACCAACTTGAAGTCCAGCAAACAAGAGTGTAAATGTAGATAAGAAAACGAGATAGTGTATTGACAGCGTATATACAAAATCGTATTTTTTTCTGGTTTGTCTGGCGTAACTGAATCCCTCAGGGAAATCATGCTTGGTCAGTCATTCTGGTAAATATGCAAAAATGCTGAGAAAAATAACAGAAAAAAAAGGCCTTCCATTGGTAGTATTTTGTTTTGTTTTCCTTTTAGTTTGTGCTGGTGAAAATATATCAAAACTAACAAATTTCAAATATGTAAACTTTGATTTCTTAGCTTACAATACCAGATTATTTCTGTTTTTATTTTTTGTTTTCCTTAGTCATTTTTCTTTTTGTGTGTTGCCCATCAGATTACAATATTAAGGATGATTTCTTGGTAAATGGAGGGTCACTTCTTGAAACATGGTTTCTTCCTTGAAACCTTTTCTTCCCTCTTCATATTTTGTTAGCTTTTAGTCGTTTTTAACTCTTCAAAGACCTTTGCCAGCTGTCAGTGTCAACTAGGGATCACTGCTCTCAACAGTTGCTGTCAGTTCTGAAGGGATGTAAATCCCTTTACCATACCCCACAGGCTATGGTATGAAAAGCCCAATGTCTCTGCTTGGTGGAATATATCAAGGAGTGAAAACCCACACACATGCACAGTAAATAATAATCTTTTCAGAAAATATCTTGCCCTACTTGCTATCTAAAACAGTGACAAATATTTAATGTACTGCATGTTTAAAATTGATCAGACTGGTTTGTGGATTGCATAATAAAAGGATTGGGAAGAGTCCATATATTATAGCTTGGTTAGAGGTTTTGTGTAGCACAGTTAAACACAGAAATATGGCAGGTTGTTGTTGACTGTTGGAAGTAATTAATTAACTTTTTTGTGAGAGGAGTACATTTTCAGCAATCCATTTGTTTTGTTTTTTTTAAAGGACTGATAAGCAGTAGAAAGGTTCCTAGTGCTGCTTGTTAAATTATTTGAATAATCATTTAATGTGGTTAAATTTAAAGTTAAGAAGTCCTAATAAAAAAACTAGTCTGGAAAAATAAAATATATCATATCCTAAAATGTAGTTTCTGCTGTCAAAAATGGTGAATATGGCACAATACAGCTTTATCAAAGATTTTTTTTCCCACAAATTTTCAGTAACTAAAGAGTTTGGCTAATGTTACATGTGTAAACTAGTATATGTACCTGTGGCATTGGTATTTGACCAAGAGACCTGTAGTTCAACAAATCAGCACAGAATCAGACTGAGAACTCCCCTAAAGCCTTCACTAAATTGACAAATTGAAGAACACGTCTGAGTCAGAATTACATAATTCTCAATATAATTTTTAAGTTTCTTAGTTTGAATTGAAAGAAAATGGTAGAAGACAGTGTACTACTTGTTTAAAGTGATCATAATTTAACAAATCTTTTGAAGCCTAAGAATATATTGAGAAGATTTGGTTGTTAAATCATGTTTTGATAACAAATGGTACATCTTTTATATATATATGTCCACACATGCATACAGAGACCTATGTGGATTAATGTGTGCATTCTGATTTTATTTGTTTATTTTCCCCATAATCAAGGCTGTTAGGATGGATCCGTGCCTTTCAAGACTGTTCTGGTCAGTTAGACCTCAAAGAAAAACTACCAACAGAAATGTATTACAGTTCAGGCAAATAAGTCATTTCATAAGCATTAGATGCCTTTTATATTGGTGAGATAGATCTAAACCAAATATAATATTGATTTTAAAATAAAAATCTAGATGGTATTTTCATTTAAAGTTCAATTTGAGATTGAGAATCAAACCTTGAGTTTAAAGTTTAAAAAACCTAGGGAGGCACTTGTAGTGCTCATATCACTGCAGCTGATAATGCCATTTCCACCTGGGAAAAGAAATTTTTCTATCACACAGTCAGGTGGATTTGGAATATACTCCTCTTAATATTTCAGTTTCGTATTCATATTTCAAGTAAGAAAACAGAATATTTTAAAATCTTGTTTAATAACCATGTATATACAAAGACATATCTAATTAAACTTCTTTCTTCAATCTCCAGTAGGTTAAATTGACCTAGAACCCAAACCTTAAAATATGAAGCTTCATATTTTCCTGCAATTTTGTTATCCCATTTATTATACAAGTTATATACAAGAATATATACAAGTTATGTCCATAACTGTACAGTTTCATCTTGATTTTTACTAAATTCTTGGCCTTCGTAACAATGAATTCCACATCTATTTTCAGTTTTTATTTCCTTTTTATTAAATGCCTCCTTATTATTGTGTGGTAGAACAAGAAAGAGTCATAATTTTACCTTCTCTAAGCTGTTTATCCCGTTGTGCTATTTTACTATATGCCTCCTTTCATCATTTTCATCAGTTTGCACTGACCTCTTCTTACTGTTTTTTTTTTTTTTGATTGTCCATGATGATTGAGGAAAGGTTTTCTATAGTCATTTCCTTATTCATTTCTTCAGGCCCTCTGGTCAGTTTTCATCTGAATGTCAAGATGTCAAAATATATAATGAAATGCTTCTTCAAGTAACTCTGAATAGGTATGTTTTCTATTTATTTATTTATTTATTTTTGTGATTTGGAAGCAGATACTGAGATTATTGTTACATACAAGTTAGAGGTTCTATTCCTGACTCCCTCTTGGCCCAGTAGTTTTCTTGGTCCAGGAGAGCGGATGTTCCGTATGGAAAGCATGGAGACATTCTAAAATTTATTTTAGAAAGCGTGGAGACATTAAAATTTATTTAAATTAATAGCTGCCAACTTCTTCATGCTTCATCATAGGCTTCTTGGAATATTCTCATGTTTATTTGTCCCGTTCCTTTTTTCAGATAGTCCCTGAGAGGCGAGGTGAGGGTGGGTTGTCTGAGATTGTTTACAAGCAAAGTACTTATTGCAAGGTGCAAGTTATAAATTTATATTGGATACTTGCTGGGATGGGATCTTTTCAAATTAGCAAAGAAGAACAGGCCATGAGGAATGTTTCTACAAAAATTAGTATAGTAAGATATAGGAGTAGAATGGAACTTGTGAAGATTAGAGTTCAATATCTGATTCAGCCACAGTCTTTCTGTGTGACTTAAGACCCACTATAACTTATTCTATTTAAAATGAGTGCATTTCCATCTCAAAGGACTAGTAACTAAATAAAACTCTTTAATGACTGTAGGACACAGAGATACTCAGCTGACATATGATATAAATATCTAGTTTCGCATCTATCTGTGGGTTTGCTTTGTCTTTGCATAGGTGTAGCCTGATTTAAATGGGCTTAGCAGTGTATATGAAGTTAGGAATTTCTATACACGTCTGCAAGGCTTTAGTTATTCAGTATTATCTCAATTTGTTGTTTCTGGAGGTGCATACGATATCCTCACAATAACATGACTATATGTAGCTCCTTGCACAATTATGAAAGATCAATGGAACGTTTTTATCGCCAGTGCATGTATGTGCCTGTGAATTATCCTGTAGGAATTCAAATCCTTCAATGAGATCACAGTGTGAATGGTAATGGGCATAAAACGAGTGGTAGAAGTATAACTTTTAAGGTAAAAACAAGGTAATTAAATAGATAATATAAAGGAGTATATGGCAGTATGTTATAAGCAATACAATATACATATAATTATGCACTCTGTAAAAATATTAGTGTGTAATTCAATTAAAGAGTATATTTTCTGATATACACTAATTACTGATATAATCCAGTCAGATATTCTTTATTGAAGATATTTACCCCAGTATATCTGTTCCAGATATTTTTTAATGAAGGAACTTGATATTTAAGCTTGAAATGAAGATGGCAGATAGCCCAGACAATTCCGTTTTCAGGAATGCTGTTGTAAATCAAATTTTTGAATTACTCTGTATGACTTAAAGTAGAGCAGACGGTGACAAAAGATAATAGCCTATTTCTGCTTCCCTTGTTGCTTTCATCTGCAAAGGCAGCCATAGGAATCAATGAAGCCAGTTATAAAGTATTACTTGAAATGTGTAAACAGAGCAGAATCTGACTCTTCAGGCCAGTAGTTTTCTTCATTTATCCAACCAACTTGAACTGTTTTCAACAACAGAACTAAGAAAACGTAAATCTTGTTATGGAGCGGGCTGTAAAATACAAATATTAATATTAGTAAATACCATTACTGGCTGAATGGTTTAAGTATGAAGCACTGGAGAATTGCTTGGCTAGCATTCAGAGCTTTTTAATCAGTGTAACTATCTTTGTTTCTAGAAATACCATTCCCTTTTGGCCTTGCCACTTGATATTTTCTTTTTATACCAGCTGAGAAAATGGTGCTGAGACAATAAACATTAAACATTTTTTTCCTCATGATCATATGTTGTTTAGAAATTTATGCCAGAGAAAATTAAAATAGCTGGATGGAAGATTTTAAATACTGTCAAGTTTTCCAAGCAGTGGAAGAGTATCAAGGAAGGCAATTTCATAAGGACTTGAATTTAGTCTGCCTGAAATAACAGGTGCAATATTAGTGGTGATGGTGGATAACTAATATAGTTTACGATAGCCTTTTTTATTTAAATACTGAGTACAACTATGCTGATACACTATATTATCCTTCTGTGGCTTGTATACATGCATATGCATACATACATGATCCACATAATTGAAAGGAAACCTCTGAGGATGTAGTCAATATTGTCATTTTAACTGATGTTCACAAAAACTCCAGCTTTCAGGTGAAAATGATATATAGTTCCAAATACTTTTTGATTTTCAGGGTAAAATTCAGGTAGCAAATTTGTACGTGTGATAGCAAACAGTTGATATTTTGCATAATTCAATACCATTTCATTTAGTGCTATTTCTCCCATTTGTTTTGTTTTATGCCAGTAAACAGGCAAAATGTCACACCAGTTGAATTGGAATTAGGAGATATAATATAATAATGCATTAACTAATCCAATTTTTAATTGGATTTATATGATAAGTGATCTTCATTAGTCACTTGAAAGCGTCAAAAGTGATGGAACAAACATATAGACACCTCATTAGTTTACAGTTTAAGACATATTACATATACATATTACTACTTTTTCTACAATGCCTGCCCAAGCAGCAAGCAAAGATGATAGCAAGACTCATGTTGTTACAGCACATCTGGATTGCAGGGACATGTGTTTTTCCCTGCGTACAAGCGGATGGGGAGGACAGGCACTGATGAAAAAGCCCATGCGTGAGCACACAGGCCCCATTTTTTAACCTGTGTATGATCAGGTCATAACAAGCACGTTAACTTATATTGCAATGCAATGCAAGTGCAGTATTCAGATGGAGGACAAAATACAATTAGGTTCCATTGCTCTTAAAAGTGCACTTATAGACGTGTCAGTAACTGATCTTATTAAGCAGTGATAAAGAGCCATTACCAAGAGATGTGTGTTGAAAACCATTATAAAATGATGTGAACCAAGTGCTCGTGGCTCCACTCCTGCAGACCCGTAACACCTGGAGTACCGGGCAGATTTTGAGTGGCAAAATTTTTGCTTGGACTGTTGATTTTTCTAGTTACATTTTATAATCAGGAAAGCCAATTAAAGAATATATACTGAAATTCTCCATGATAACTTGTATAATGCAAGCTGCTCTTGTGAAGTAGTGCACAAACTTACCCAATTGCATGCACAGAAATTTAGGTCAAACTGAATCTTGCAATCTGAAAACTTTCTTCCAAATACTTTCTTTTTTCTGTATATGTCATCACTGTGACAGCAGCACATCTACAAACTTGAGGTATTTTATTTATTTATAGTGTTCATCCTTCTCAATCTTTTCAATCATTGTCAGCTGAAATATTTCTTACATCTGGTTGACAATTTCACTAGTAACTATTAGAACCATCCATGGGTTATTTACCTTTATTTCAGTTGCTGTTGGATATTATATATATATATTATCTGTATATATAAAATATATATAATATTTATATAAAACTGTGTGTGTGTATATATATATATACACACACATATACCCCCAGTGTGTGTATATACATATGCACATATATATATTTAATACATACATTTTTATATATACACATTTATACAACTGATTGAAAGCTCCATTGCAAAAAAACTTCTTTGTTGAAATGGTGAGTGAACATTTTAATTAGCTTCTTCTCATGAGACATGTAATTTGAGGCCTAAATATTCAGTTTTAACCATAATGACTTCTTGAATGAGAGCTGCCAAATAAAAATGCCGTTAGTTCTTTTGATATCTTCTGATGCCATGGTTGTAGTTTGTAATACTTGGAGTCTTTTGCACAAGATATCTTAATTCTGATATGGGTTATTGAGGATCTTTTAAGAAATATAAAAAGGACTGCATTTCCTATAATCCCTTCTTTAGATGTGTGGTTTTTTTTTATCTTGCCTGTGCTCATTTTATTCTATGTAGAATTAAAGCAGATGTAAATTATAAATTAACTCAGGAATGAGTATTCAGTCCACAGATGTAATTAGCAGATGTGGCCACTTTTTTCAGATTATAGTTTATGTGACTTGAAATGGTTTCAAGGTCCCACACATGGTAACAGAAATTCCCACTGAATTTCACTGAAACTACCATAAATTCACCATTTTAAGTGTGCTTGTCAGCTTATACAGCCCACCTGCAGTTTTTGAGCTGAAAAATTAATTCACATACATGGCATGTTTGGTGTTGGTTCCAGTTAGGGACAGAGAAGAGATGTTAGTGTTCCAGGTATCTACCAGCTAGCCTTGCAAGGCTTCACTAGACTGCTTACTTGCTATTGAAGCATGTCCTACATGATTAAGTTTTCAGAGGAATGCTACTTTGTAATTTAGGTTCTAACACTCCTGCTGAATATATTACATTACATCATGACTATTACACATAGCATTAAACATAGCCATAAATGATTATCACTAATACTGTTAGAATAATATACTATTGGACAATGTGGCTAGTTTCTAATTCATACTAATGCATTTTTAAAGACCAGTAGGCAATTTGTAATGCTATATTTGTAGTCCATCTTTATGTATATTTAAAGCACAAAAATGTTGTCCACTAAGTTTGTTTATTGCAGAAAAATTAGTCGATATGACTTGTCTGGTACTACTGCTGACAAATAATTGGAACTTTCTGGTTGAGAACTGAGCTTCGTTTTCACTTACAATCTGTTCAGCAGCCCTGCTCTAGAAAACAACAGCCTTTAACTTTCACATCTGCACTGACCTAAATTAACTCACATGAGTGTTTCATATGATCATACACTGGACTTTTATTACCCCAGCATATGCCTTATGCAAATTTTAATTTGAACTTCACCGCTGGGATGACTATTTCATAATGTTTTCTTCCACATCAGGCTCTCTACCTGCCATTAAGTACAGGATAATATCACAGAGACACATTGAGCACATTGAGTTTCAAGTAGTAATTATGACAGTTGACAATGCCTTGTTGACAAGTGTGGGATTATATTCAGTCAAGCTAGTTCATTTTTTTGCCTCATCATACTTGCTTTATTTTGAGTACTCTGTGAAATTGTAAGTGGCTAATACATGATCTGCTTAGAGTATTACATTAGCTAAATTTTTCCCTTCAGTTTTGCTGTGCGTGTTCATCTTCCTTTTTCTGTTGATTCTGCTATGGGATAAGGAGTACCTTTGCTGTTCTGCAGCATGTAATGCTGTGTGGTTCATTTGAGTGATATCATTTGAGTGATGCTGGATGCACGACTATGATATTTATTTAGCTATGCTTAATTGGAATAAGCATAATTAAAATTAAATAAGCTTAGGAATAGCTGTATATTTCCATAAATAAATAGAAAATAGCAGGGGAATAACAACACTAGACACAGTACCTGTATTGTCCAAGTAAATACCAACTTTTCAGGACTGTCCATATATCTCTGCTTTTTGATTTGGTTAGGATGTGTTAGTGATCTCTGTATGGTTAAGGGCTTATCTCAGACAACTCAAAGTCTTTTTTGGATTCTTTTATCACTTAGCTTGAATACAATCCCGATGGACTTAACGTTAAGTAGAAAGAAATCCATGTATTTCATGGAGAGTTTAATGTGTTCAGGTTGAACATTACAGTACAGTTGATTATAACTCCCATCCTCCCACTCAAATGCAAATCCTACTACAAAATGGTATTCACACAAAGTTTCATTTTCTGGAAGAAGGAACTGGTGGCTGGTACACTGAATATTCCTGAAGTCTTGTGCATCTAGTTTTTCTTGTGAGTAAATATTCCAAAACTGACCTCAGTACATTTCAATTTGCTGAGATTGAGCAAATTACCAAGCACATAAAAAGGAAGAGTGATAAAGCTATAAATTATTAATTAATTTCCCCATAATTATTGCTCTATTTTATTATTTTTAGCCTAATAGGAGTTGTAGTCATGGGTTGTGGTCACCCTAGCAAGAGTGATTAATGAAAGCAGAAAATAATGAAGCATCTTCAAAGAGAAGGCAAATGTATTAATCATGAAAATGAGAAAGTGTGGGAGGAAAATGACATGAACAAGAAGTAACTTCAAATTCCATCCAGGTATAGAAACCTTTGTTTGTTCCGGAAACTTGTGTTTTATTTCTATTTCCCAGGATAGTAGAATCAACTAGGTAGGTCCCAGGTAAAGCGCAGACCTTTGTTTTGTATTGTAGCCTTTTCACGCAGCCATTTATAGCTGGAGAGGTTTTCCGGGAGTAGGTAGAAGGTTATTTTGTTTTATCCTAGCATATTTTTAGACCATTGCCTTGAAAGCGTAACAGTGACTTCAGGCACATCAAACAGAATTTAAGCAGCTCAGTGCCCTGAACCTGTATAGCTGTTCAAAGTCTTAGGCAGAGACACTATAAACTGTTTGGTAGAGCGACCAGACTCTCTCCTAATTTGAACTATTAAAACTTTAAATGTATTTACCTTAACATCTTATACAAGCAAGAAGTAATGCTTGATGTTGTAACAGAAATTGCAGTTCTTGCATATCAAAGTGATCATCAAAAAGATTATCTCTTTTTATTTCATCTGTTTAAAAAAAAAGAAAAGAAAAAGACATGGCAAACAGGGTTAGGTTTTAGCAGCATCCTTCTAACTCTTGCTGCATACATAACTTCTTCATCCCTATTTTTGTTTAGTTAAATATAACTGTGAGATTAATCCATTGGGTTTAGGTTCACAGGATGATCTAGAAACTGCAAAGACAGAGGAAAGAATGTACTATTTCATTTCAATTTTGGTGGTAGAGCAAATGGGACATAATCTCTCATTATAAAATGGATTTCCTGTAATCTAAAAATACTATCACTCCTTTTAATTATGAGCATTACTGTTAAAAATACAATGAGAATCAGCTCTTTATAGCATCCTTTAACCTAAGCAAATATGAACAAGCTCAAGTTATTTATCATTTAAGAGTTTTTACTGAGCATTTCTTCTCCCGTTCTAAAGATTATGTACATACCAAACCCATAGTAGCTTAACAACCTCTATTTCACATTTCTTCCATCCTTTGCCTGCTGATATTTTGAGTCCTTCAGTGGGTAGTGGAGTTGTGTTGCCTCAAGTGCCGAGAGTTGCTATTTTTAAGGTTGTTGTTCAGGACACTTGGAGTCTATTTGTTCTTTAACAGTCACAAATAGCTAGGATCGAGTTGGATTTGAATGCTGTCACCCAAAGGCATTGATGAAACTGAAAATTAAAGGCAATGCAGTAGATACTTCTCTTTCTCTTACCTCCTTCAACTTTCTGGTCAGGGATATTTTCTAACCTGTCATCTAACAATAGCTCCTTAATATCTCCCTTCTTGCAAGCAGGCCTGGTAACTTCAGACTTAATGCAGAGAGAACTGTACTGAATGTCAAAACACTGAAATGGGTAATTCCTTTGAGATCATCCATGCTAAAGTGATTCAGTTCAGCCCCACTTAACCATCCAGTGATGACTGTAGGCAGAAATCAAGTATGAGAACTAATGTCAGCTTTTAAACTAGTTTAAAAAGTTACAAAGTTCCTCCATACTTTTTAATTTTTTTTTTTTTTTTTGGTAAAATGCTGAGCAGAGAGATCGAGTGCTTTGCTGTAGAATTTGTGTATCAACTAAGGTTTCTACTCGACTATAAATTGTCAAGTACAGGCCACTTCCAGAACCATAAAGGCATTTTTTTCTACTCACGTCTAGAGTAGAAACAATCATCACTACAGGGACACTGGCCCCAGGAGGTTTTTCTCAGAGCAAGGCTTCGATACTGTATAATTTTAAGCTAACATGCCACTGTGCACAGGTTAAGAAGAAGGTGTCTGTACAGATGAATGCCCTGAAATTCGGAAGGGTATGACATTGCTTATTCAACGTAGACAACTCTCTGTGTTAACAGCAGTCAAGAAAAAACTTTTTTGCTACTAAGAGTTTAGCTATAAAAAGTCTTCCTAATTTAAAACATTTTGGATTCAACATTTTGTGCGAAATGATTTCTCCTTTCATTTAAAAATGCACATTAATTTGGCAAAGTGTTTATGTATTTTCCTGTTATGATTATTCTTTTTTCTCTCTGTGAGCCACTTAACCTGATCATACTGCAGCACTTCCTTTCAAGACTGAAATTCATAATGCAAATATAGTTCTGAGTGTAAAGAAAGCTCTCTACAACCTATTGTTTATTCACAGCCTGCTTTGACTGGTCTTAAATGTTTTTACTATAGTTTGTTAGAGAAAATACGTTCAACTTCTGCCTTCCTCTGGCATCATTAGGCATAGCAGTGAAAAAAGAGCTTGAACTGAAACCGCAGCATAATGGTACTGCAGTTGTCTGCAGGTATCTGAAGAACTGTCTCCAAACCCTTGATCACAAGTTTACCATTGGCACATCTGCCCAGTGTGAAGAGGGTAGCCACGGTCAGAGCTGGGGGAAATGAAACACTCTAATAAAATCTCATATAAAGTAACAGCCACTCTCTTGGCTCAGCTGCAAAATGTCATTAGGTTAGCAGGCATGGCTAAGATGGTTCAGCTTACGAGCTTATGAGCTCAAAAATACCTTTCTGCACATGAAAGGAGGTCCAAGAGACTGGACAGCTAGTGCAGTCAAGGAATAAAACTCTTATTGCTTCCCTACCCTACCCTAGTCATTAGCTCATGCAGCGCATGAGTTAGGGGGCAGGCATAAAATAAGGCTTCCACACGTGAGGTCTTAGATGGGCTGCGTTAGCGAGGTCACTGACATGCTGCTGTCATCCGCAAGAGGCAGAGGGAAGGACAGCCTGGCACTTCCTGGAGGCACCTGCAGCCCCGACAGCAAAGCTTGAACCATATGGTTAGCCAGAAGCTCGGAATACCTGAGTAAGTCTAGTCTGAAATAACTTCCCTCTCCCTGCAGTCTGCAGGTGTGAGGAGTCTCAGCATTAGTGTCCATTGCATCCATCCACTTTAACACACTATATTGTTTAAAAGAGTAGTCAGAGTTGAACAACCCCGCTCTGGTTTGGATGCACAAGCACTGGATCTCTATGAGTGGATGGCATTGCTTTCATAGGCTTAATTTCACTACAAAACAGTAAGCAAATTCTAGTGCTCAAATTTTTGCAGAATATAAATAGCTTTGTTCTTTTTACCTCTGTTTCCATCCACAGTGCTGAACACAAAAAGAGAGTCTGCTGCATCAGTGCCGAAGTGCTATGAGTGACACTTAAAACTGCACAGAATTTTTTATTTAGTTAAGTGTAAGAAAAGTGAAATCAGCAGTAGTTCTCTGTGGTCCCAAGTGCTCAAAATAGGCCAATAGCCTCACCAGGAAAGAACTGCAAAAGGATTTTGCATCCTCTCAGTCTTGCAGTAACTGTTAAAAGTTTCTGACTTTGTCAAATGTCAGTGAGAAATGGAAAGTGATGAGCAAAATGAAGCATTTTTTATTTACTAACACAAGATCAATGTGTTGATACACTATTATACTGCTTACTGCAATGCACATTAACATCAGGAAAAGCTAACCAGGCTCAGTATATCAGATGAACAGAACTAAATCCAACATTTTTAAAGATTTTGCATGCATTTTCATCTTCTCTCCCTCTCCCTCCCTCTCTCTCTCTCTCCCTCTCCCCCCGAGGCTGCCCATTTAACCTTTTTATTAGAAACAGTAACTCCTCCAGTGCATCCCTTACAGCCAGAATATTTCTTTCCGCAGATGACTGTTTTTTTTAGAACTGTTATTTTCTGCTCTGTACAAATTTTTGGAGGCTTTGAAATTCTGTTCTTTCTCAGATACTGTTTCCATTGATTTTAGCTCAAAAGTGAAATACAAATATTCAAGCCAAAAGTGGAACTGTAAATAATAATTATGATATGATATCATATATATATGATATAATCCAGTGTAATTATGGTAATCATTGGATGTAGCCTTTTTGCAATCTGACTGAAAAAAGGCACTTATTTTTTTCAGAGTTTGTAGCAGCAGTTTTAGCCTTAAAGCAGCACTGAAATGAGCAAGCTGATGATTTGTAATTCCAGTGACCACATGGAGATGTTATAGAATTCAGAAGGATGAGCTCAAGGCTTAAATAAAATAGGGTAGACTTAAAATGTTTTCTTCTAAATAGTTTAATTATTTAATGCAGTATTAAACATATTAAACATGATACATATCCATTTCTAAAATAAACCTTATCCAGCACATTTATCTCCTACCCAGACCTGCCTTTGGTATCATTGTAAAAATTCAGTAACTGGTGAATGTAATTGCAGCCACTCAAAACACAACCTCTTCCTTCTACCATCCATACTAAATGTATCTGGATCTAGCCCTGAGTTCTCCCAACTGTACAATTCTTAAGTGTTTAACCCAAAGACAGAGCTAGCTACCATCTATTTACAAAATTTTGCAGTGATTGAAAAACTGGCATTACTTTTTGCTCATTCACATTTAAAACTCTCACTTGAAAACTTACTCTTTGGGATGTCTCATTCCTCAGTAGCTCTTTGTAAAAAACTGTAAGAATGATAAAATGGTGTTTTTTAAAATACAAAAAACCTATTATGTTACTGCCAAAATGAAACATTAAAATTAAGGGAGATTAATTCCACCACTACTCAACAAAGACAATTTGTTCAACACCTGGAAAACTTTTATCTACTTTTTTTAGTCAAAACTATTTTCCAAATTTACCCCATATTTATAAAAGCTTGAATTTCCCCTGAAAATTAATTTTGGTGAGTTTACTTTCTGGCCAGTTCCATGGACAAGTTTACAGATATAAAAAAATGCCATGAAGTTATTCTGAAGATACTGGGCATATGTGGGAAGGCATTGTGATATAAAACTAAGTTTATAAGTATTTCCAGTTTTTGACTTTACTACACACTAACCTGTCTGCTGTTCTTTTGTATGACTTTAATATGGCTTTTTAAGGGTACTTGATTTCTAAAGAATAATTTTTTTTTGAGATCACTTATACATTTGTGTCACAAAATTCAGCTTTCTTCCATGAAGAAACACTTGTGGTACAAACCATATCTCAGCTCAATTAAGCTCATACAGCTCTCAAGCTCTTATCTTCATACCCACAGTGATAGAACAGTAATTGTTATGAGAGGCTACAAGGGAAAGTGTGACTCAAGCAAGGACATGGTGTTACAATTGATCTCAATTACTGTCATGTAACTAATTCTTCAGTCCACCATTTAGATTTTAGTGCTTGTTTCACTGAGGAGTTGTCACAGCTCTTTTATATTACTGTTTTCATGTGACCTCTCAGTGCCTAAACTGCATTCTCCACCAGCATGAAATAATTGCATTGTTACCTGCTATGACAATTATTTTGAGATAATGTATCACGATACTTTAAATGTTTAAATTCAAGTCACTGGTTCTTTGAATCTTTGAGATCAGATTTGAATCTTCCACTTGTTTTTTCTAAGTACAGATTTGAAGGGCCATACTTTTGCTACAATTGACTCCTATTTAATCAAGATTTCATTTTAGTAGGAGTTTACTGGGCTTACATCCTTCAGAGAAGTTACTCGGTGAAGCTACATACGTATATCCTCAAGCAAATCAAATCTATCCTTCATTTTAAATAGTCCTATGAGCCTGAAAATATAGTTAATTACAGTTTGTTCCTTTCTCTATGTATATTTGAAATAATATCCCTCAAAATTCAAATGTTAAGTGCTTATCTCTCTTTCTCTGCCTAAGGGGCAACTATATGTAGTATTAAGGTGAAGAATTAGGATGGCATAAGTTCCTTGTCAAAACCTGGAAGTATAGCATATTTTACTTAGAGAATCTCGTATTTCATTAGTTGAGAGTTTATACTGGTAGGATTTTTACTGAGCTCTCATTGTTCTCAGGCTGTATTTAAGAGTGACAATGACAATTACAACCCAAATCACTCGCTTAAGAGGATAGGTGCACTTCTCCCAGGTTGTATTGCAAGAGAAATCCTAAAATAAAACAAGCTTTTCTTTATATCATGGATAATATCTCAAAGAAGGATTTGAAATAAAGTAGGTGAATTAATAATTTTTGCCATAGTGTTGGGATGCTGTCTCTGAACTTATTTACAGGATAGATAAAATCTGCAAGCAGTATGGAAGAGAAAAGGTCACTTGAGATAGAAGTGCAAGTCCCTTAAGGGTCTAGGCTGCCATCAGTAGTTATTTATATGTTCCGTGATCATAATTAATAGCAACCATTACTGTGTTTTTAGAGATAACAACAGCTGGGATGTCATAAGATATTGGTTTAAGTGTTTGGAAAAAGTCCAAGTGGTCCTTGGTTGAGGGCAAGAAAACAAAAGGATGGAAAACAAACTTGTATTTTGAGAACTAAGCCATACTGTTAATTAGTTATGAGAGGGAAATAAGATGAAGAGAAATCCCGATCATATTGAACATGGGATCTCCTTTATCTGTAAGCAAAGATTTTTTGCTCAGTGTTTCTGGTACTATTGTAGGGTAAATAGTTATCAACAGCTGAGGCTATTACAAGGACTCGTGAGGATATAGCTACAGCATAAACCTTACCACTAAGAGGGGGTAAGCCTGTGTTGCCAGGCTGTATGAAGTAAAATAGTAACTCACAATGGCTGGAAGCTTAAAGGTCTGTGATTTTAAGCATCTCATGAAGAACTCTTTCCTTTTTAGTGGATGTGATATATAATACCCTATGAACAAAGGGGTTGCAATGAGAGTAATATTTTACTCTACAAACACTAAGTAAATATTATAACTGAGCAGAGCTGTACATACAGATGGATCAAAGGGAAAATTTGCTTAGAGAAATTAATTACCTACGAGATACAGCTATTAAAAGAAATTGCTAAAGCACCTGCCAACTAACTTAAAATCATCTGTAAGGGGGTGCAAAATGAAATGTTAGAACATCTGCTTGTGCAGCAGGCTGTTTTCTTCCCCATTGAAGAGTAACAGAGTGGTGATGCAATAGGGTTATGCATCAGTCAGCCAGTAAAAAGAAAAATCTTTGTGGTTTTGGAATGGTCCTGATCTCCAGGACATTCCTACAGATTTTAGGTTTGACTACAGAAGTTCATTGAATACATTCTGCTTTTCTCTGAATCTGAGGGTACAAACCAACCGCATTTAGTGAGGATGAGTTGCTTTACTCTAAAAGAAGGATAAAAGGAGTCCGGATAACTCTCTTGGAAATAACTAATGCAGCTTCACAGTGTAACTGCTAGGTTATCAGTAGTTATAAGAATATTTTCCTAATTAGAACCATCTTTTGCAGATATGAGTCTCAGGAACTGCCTTCAGTTGAAGAATCAGCTGGAAGTGTCTTAGGACAAGTTGATATGAAGTGGACACTAACAGACTGGCAGGACCAAGAGATGTTCACCCAAGAATGGGTAAGTGAAACTACTGCTGCCAATTCTCTTTGAGACTTCTTAAAGGAGTAGGTACCTTAGTATATAGTATGCTAACTTCTAATGGTGATTTGAACTGGAGAAAGAAGTGTGAAAGGACAGGAAATGGTAATAAAAACCAAAATGATTATAGGTATTTAGATAATGATGTAGCAGGGAAAAAGAAGACAATTTCTGTAGTGAAAAAACTTAGTGAAAACTGTTAAAGATGAGATGTTAAAGTAATTTTAAAGAGTTCCTAGAAAACATCAGTTCAATAATTAATGGCAATAAAGCATGAAAAATAGTAGGAGTATTAGGAAAAGAATTGAGAAGAGTGGTAAAAGTGGTGCAATGTAAGTTCCTGAGTAGGGTCACTGATCGCTCCCACTCTCTTACTGCAAGTAAAGGTAACAGAGAAGAGGCTAAGATTTTTCTTTTCAACCTTGGAAAGCAGCAATAGGTAGGGAAATAGGCTAAAAGTCAGACAGATGGAAAAGGGGGCAGAAGAGAGCTCTGTGAAAAGACTACTAATGTGATGATTGATACTGAGAATTTCACTTGGGAATTCCCATAGGCACAATTTTCCCTGCAGTCTTTTGGAACGGCAGGGATAGTTTTTTTTCTGGATCTTACCTTTTCTGTCTTTTGAGCAAATGTTGGCTACTGTCAGACAACTTGATGGATTGGACTCAGTTTTAGGTTAATAATTATGTCTTCTAAGTACAAGTAATAATGAAATAAGATGGCAAATAGAAACTATAATTTGTTGGTAGTACCACCTGCTAATTGTTGATCCTGGGCCTTGGTGTGGCTCTTTCTACAATAATCTACAAATAAAATATATTATCTGTCAAAACTTAGCCCATTTTGCAGCCTGTGTGAGCTCCTTCCTGTACTCCAGTATAACATGTAACTTTAATGTCCAGCATGTGGATCTCAGTGGAAAACCCTAGCCATCCTTCAAAGTTCAAACACTTCAATGCTTTGGGATTTTGGGTTTTTTTTTTTTCTTTTTTTTTTTTTTTTGCCTCCAGTTTTTCCTGACTTTCCTGGTTGGAGGACTGAATTGTCTTGGCTAGGTTAGGGTAGAAGAAGAAGGGACTGCTCTGGAAAAGAAACTTTCCAGACAAGTGTAAAAAGAATCCTATAGCCATAGTTTTATCCCCATACCTTCACTGTGATAGAGTCTTGTTTCTTTATAAATTGTGCAGAAAAGCAGGCAAAAAATAGTCCCACATGATGCGATACAGAGCAGGGAAAGGGCAAGGAAGGGAAGTCCCATAATGTCCTCCTGTACCTGGAGCTCCCTCATCCACCTTCAATGACTTCCAGTCACACTTAAGTTAATAATGCAGAAACCTCACCTAGTCGTCCCTTGTAAAGATTTCCATTCTGCTAAATCTCCGGAGTCTAGAAGGCAAGTCAGGATCACAGAGAGAGTATTGCTGACAAATTCAGCTAAAATTTGGTCCCAAGGACTCCAATGGAGCAAGTGGGTGACTGACTGACTTGTTTTTAAAAGACAGGCTATTTTTTAGTAGTTTGCTCATGGCTGCGTCATCAGCAGGAATAGAATAGAACTTAACTTTGTACTTCAAATTGAAAAGGTTTGTGAAGGATTGTGCTTATTAAAAAGATGCACCTGGAAAACTCCTGGAAAGTTCCCTGGAAAATCAGGGAACTGTTCAAAACCAGGACTTCGACAAAAAAACAGCTACATCCATTATTGGACATTTACCTCATAGTGCATAGCAGGAGTTAGATGTTCTGCTCAGAAGGGCGATTTGGCCTTGGTGCTTAAGCAAATGATTCTGAACTAGCACTATTCTTATTCATGGTAGCAGTGTAATTCTTTTGGAGCCTACTGGGAGCCTTTTGAGAACATTCATCTATACAGAGAGTGATTACCATCGAGTAGTCTTGTGCCCCCTCTAGTGGTATCTCTCAGGTTTTAAGATTTTGTTCAAATCTCTAACTTTATAGCCATCTGTATTCAGCCTATATATTCAATGTATTCAAGTGTAGACAGTAGATTTTGGATCATGTTTTCTCTAGTAACTCTCCTTAGATTTTGATTTTAGGAGAATAATAACAAGGACAACAATGGTGAGCAAAACACAGATTTACTGTGTGTTAATTGTAGTTATTGACTACATTTGGATTGAGATTGTATAAACAATGAAAACATGATGTGGTGTGTCCTATTAGAATTAACGTCCTCCAGCTATGGATTTCATGAAACCTTGAAAAAACAGTTTCTTTATCACTCTCCTGAGTTATATATATAGCTCAATATTTTCTTAATGGGCTGTGCCATTTTTAGTCTAAGCATCTATGAGACTTTTCCGTTATCTTATGAAACAGATTAATCAATCGGACCTGAGTTGGTTAGGAGTGAGAGGGAGCTGGCTACAGTATTATGATGACTGAAGTACTCTTTTTACTAACAGCCATATTTACCTTTGTAACTCTTCTTCTACCTGCAAGAATGTACCACTGCCCCATAATTCCTTCTTCTAAGGTTTCAGAGAACTAATTTTACCACAGGAAGTTTAAGGCCTGGGTTTAGCCACCATTCTTTGAAATGTATGATATGAGCGGGAATGTCTAGCTCATGCTTGTCATTAGCCTGTCAGATCTACCTGTCTTTATCATAATGCTTTTCCCAGTCTAAGTCTTTGTTTAACTCAGCTTTTGATCTAAATTCTACCCTGAAGCCTCCTTCATATAAAACATAAACAGCTTGAGTTGGAATAAAACATGTTGCCTGGAACTCACTTAATTTTGTACAAGTAGTCAGCTGGCAAGCAGACAAACTCTGTGGGTCAGAGTGAATGTATGGAAAGGTTATAAAATATTAACTCATTGCTTTTTTTGTAAGTGTGGATACATTTTCTGTTTAGTGATTCTGCTTTAGGCCACAAAGCAGGTGCAGCCTCAGACCAAACTGAATAGCAGTTGCAGCTGTGCAGACACCGTAGCAGGTCCCAAGACTGCAATGAATCCACTTGTTTTTCAGCAAGCTCTGTTCATTACCTGGGACTGCCCATGCAGCCCTGGGCAAAATTGTATGAAACGTAGAGCCACATCTAGAAGGGTCGAGAAAAAGAAAGGAAGACTTGTAAATTTTCTTATGGAAAGATGGAGAAATGTTTTGTTGGGTAGTTCTACCCCTTCATTGTTTTATGTTGTGGTCTGATTGTTTCTGCGGAAAAATAAAGCTTGTAAAAGCCATTTTGGGTTAGGCTTGGGAGTAGGCAAGATAAGATACTAAGGCAAGTGCCTTAGGACTCCTCATTTAACTGACTGTGTGGTGTCTCACATAAAGATGTTGATGGCATGCAGAAAGAGCTGTCTGGAAGGTCATATTTCTTCTCTGCGTGTTGGTAAGTTTTTTTTTTTTTTTTTTTTTTTTTTTTTTTAGGTTTTAGAGGTTTTAGTCCTGGTCCCTAACTTACTGCATTTCATAGTCTGAAATGAATGAATGTCATTGAAATTGCAAAATAATTTCTGTACTTTTTCAACTGTAAACCTTGAACTCTAGTTAGAATCTCTATCTTAATGAAAGAGAAGAAAATTCATCATCATCTAAATAAATGCTATTTGATGGTAAAATTGTTACGTTAACAGTTTTATTTAGTATGAATTAAATTACCTATTGCCCCTAGCTGTAACTGGTAAAACAGGAAGATATGACATGACAAAGTTCTGAGGTAGTTAAATAACTCTTTAAATACGAACAGATCTGACCTTAACACAAGAGGAAAATGGTGCAGTGAAAATTAAGGAAAAATATATGAAAATAATTTAAAAGCTTGGAATTAATTAATTAATATGGAAATTAATTGGTATACCGAGCAAGATTTTAGAACCCATATTTGTTAACTATGTAACTAGCTACATAGTAGTTATTATAAAGTAGCTCTAGTGACCATTGTACTTAAATGTGGGAGGAAATATTCTTTCAATTATGTTGGTGAATGTTGATTAATCACATGACATCTCTGTGACAGTATACATACTATATATTATATATATATGTGTGTGTGAGAGATTGGCATTTTTGTGTAGGTGAGTTGCTTACATTAGCAATATAATTTGTATAAACTGTGATTACAACATACAGGCTCAGACTGTGCAGTTTGGATGTACTTTGCTCAAGTTACAAGGTTGTTTTCTGAAATACCTAAGACTCTTGAATGGGGATCATACTTCATGGATTCTGAGAGATTCCTCTTGATATAAATCTGTAGGAGGAAGATAAATACATTATTTATATTTTACTATCTAATTTCTAAATCCTGATGTACTCAGCTCAAGAAGAGCAGCAAATTGCTCAGTAGGACCCACTCAGGGATACAGGGCTTATGAAGGCAGATGCCACTAATTGGTTCCATGTGACGGAGCTTAAAAAAGCAGCCCATAAGGGCAAGGCTTAGCAAGGCTGTAAAGCTGGCAAGCTCAGCTTTTACTTTGATACTTAAGTGCTCTTTTTGATAAGCTATATTTAACATATAGATTGAAATATCTTCCTATTTTTTATATGGTATAGTTAAGCTTGAAAACTGCGAGTATTTCAAGAAGAATTTATATTACTAAAACATATTTTTATTTCAGTGTTGAGTTTGGGGTTCTTGGCAATATCTGGAGCATATGTTATTTTTAAGCTTTGTACAGGATTTAAAATAACTCTAGCTTATTCAAATACACTGACAGTTTTTTTTTTCTCCCCAATTGTGTGGCTATTCTGTAAGAAATTTTTGGTATATTTTCTTTCAAGAAGAAAGAAAGGGCTAGAACAGTTGGGCTTGTTAATCATTCATTTGTTGTTGTTCTTATTGCTGTTTTTTATTGTCTTGCCACAGCATTGCTGTTGAAATCTGTGATGCTACAAGAGGTAAAAAATCATAAATCAAAAAAATCATATTTTTAAATCCTATTTTAAACATCTGAGCTAGCATTTGTACTAGTAGCAATTTTTTTGTGTTTTTTTGTGTTTTAAAATGAAGTTGATTTTTTCAAGTTGAGAGTTTATCACTGAACAATTTTTTTTTCTTATTTCTTCCCACATGATGGCAGTATATGTTAATCTAAAACAAAACTTAAAAAATTAGATGCCTTTCAACAACAGAGTTCTGTTAAGTTTTGGTAACTCCTCCTCATTCTAAAAGCCCCCACGACTTAAGAGGCAAGAAAGCATTGTAGGATGCAAGAACCACATGTAGGCAACTCTTAAGGGGTATGGAATGGTGCGGTGTTCTAAATAGAACTGGTCAATAAAGCTTTGTCAGTCATGCTTGGCTTAATCATTTGGAGTCAATAAAGTCATTGAAGTATAATTACCACTAGCTGGCATCAGTTTTGCAAGTGCATGCTGGACTTGGGAGGCTGCATGAGCAGCTAGATGCTGATTGTTTCATCTGTGGTAAGAGTATGGAAAGTCTGAACAGACTTGCTATTGAGATACTAGCTGCAGAAAAAGTTTAGGCATTACTTCAGAAAGATTCTGTTCAAGATGTATTGAATCTGTCAAGCTGTTTGTGTATTTATAAGTTGGATCAAGGGAGGTAGACTGTGGGGCCTGGTGTGTTTACCGGGTGGAATCAGAACCTTGCACTGGTCACAGATAGAGGTTCTAATATTAAAAAGATAAAGAACCCCAAAACGAAAATAACCAGAACACATGTTTTACCTAAGCTTTGGCATATTTATAAGCAAGTATTATTGTTTTAATTTTCTGTGTTCTTCTACTTAAAAATATATCAAAGACTTAATTTTCAACTTGATTTACACTTTTAAGAAAAGGAAAATAGCAGCACTTCATGTTTGACTTGATAATATGGCTAGAGAGCTGTTTTGTGACACATACCTGCAGCTATGAAGCTAAAAAATGGAAACTGAAACAGATAAAAAGCCAGAGTGAGTAATCTGTTGCTACTTCTTTTTGTAGTTGAAGCTTGCGTTTCTCAGACTGTAATATGTTAGTTCCTATGATTCATTGTGAGAAATATGCTTATAATGCATCTCTTCTACTTGCTGCTCTGTGTTACGGGCTAGGTAAGTTCTTGCCTTCTTTATAAGCAGGTATAAAGGAACATATTGTGGCATGCTATGTTTCTGTATGTTTGGAATTACCATTCAAATTACACCTAGAAATAACCATGCGAAGAGTATTGTGGCAGCTTATTCATTCTTGGGTCCATGTAGGATTGGTATTACTAGTGGCAGTAGTCTGGAAATCTTCAGTAGATGGGAATTTCTGACCTCGTAATTCCTACAGATGTAGGCATTATTCAGTCTGTTTGACCCTTCCTTTGGTTTAAATCTAGGGAGATGGAGTAGAGAGATTTGAATTGAATCAAGAAGATGCGTGACTGAATACATGCAGAGACTAAGGTGACACAAGCCTTATTGTTGGTACCTCTTCATCTGTGGTTTGCTGTTGTATCTTCTCCGAGAATATATTTGTTTTCTGAAAGACATATTGGTATAGTAGTTTCCTGCCCTGGAATATGAAAAAATGTAGGTCATGTCTGTGAAATAATTTATGTGATTAGCAAAATAATTTAATAATTTAATAATTAAACTGTAGAATTATTGAATAGAGTATTTGTTCTACAATGTGTGTGTGTGTATGTGTGTGTATATATATACATATATACACATACATAGATATATATATATATATAAATGTTGCTTTCTTACATGAAGAGGAACCACTGCTTTCCAGAGAACCCTCATTGTATTGAGGCTGTTACTCTTAGCACTCTTATGTTATCTTCGACATAAAATTATTGCAAGAAATCTTTTAAAGGCAAGGCTGTTAAATCCCTTCTAAAATTGAGGAAGCTGGGGAAGGCTGAAAAAATTGTTTTGTGAACAATTGAACAATAGGGAATTGCTTGAGAGTAATTAAGAAGGGAGACTTTACCTTGGGTGATCACCCAGTGGTGATCAGAAGAGATTTGTTTATTGATACATCTCTCCAGTATGTAGGAGGCAGTACTGTTAGAGATAATGTGGAGGTGTGTGACCATCTATGCATCATTTCTTTTATGTGCAGTTTGACACTGATGTTCACTTGCGTGTTTCTTAACAATATTCTTTCAAGCTAAAGCCTTACTGGATTCTAAGACCTGATAAATACCTCCTTGTTATAACCTCCCAGTTTTTTTCTGTTTTGTTTTCCTATACGTATGCACTCCTACCATTAACAGTATTTAAGTGAATTCAAAATTGCATTCAAAATAAATTTCATACTTCAGTTCACTGAGCAAGTTTCTGATAAAGCTCCTGATCTGTTGGGTAAGAAAATGGAGCTGGGGGTTACTGGCTGACCTGCAACACTGACAGGGGGCTATGGAACCTTCTAACTGCAAGCTACTGTTCACCATTCAGTCAAGTGAATTACAACGAAACAGTAGCTGGACTGTAACAATTCTGAGATTAGTTTGGTCTCCTTCCATGCCCTGGTGGGTAAAATGCTTGGCTAGCGCTACAGCTAGCTGGCAGTAGAGAGTAGCCTGGGGCTCTTTTCCTGCGCCCATTGGGATTTCTTTTGTGTAGACCTCTTCCCCTCCCTACGCTGGCATAACAAGCCAACCGGATGTTTCCTGAACTGAGGAGTAACTTGGACATTGTCCTTTTTCCTGTCCTCCTGTGCATGGAAGTATCTTGAAAAACGACCCTAAATTGGTTGTTATTTTGCATAAGGGATTCTCAGCTTCCCTTCCTGGGCCTCCGCTTGCTTACGTAGCTCAGAGAAGCCGTAGGGCTTCTTTGACCTAGTTCTCTGTACAGATTAATGGGAATACAGCTCTTAGGCTCAAAGAGTGCCTTTGTTTATAGTTTTCAGTAGCAGAGCAGAGAGAACTGACTTTGGTGATCAGGGCATGGAGGAGATAACTGATCTGACCCTCTTCTTGTTCTCAGTGGAGAACCTTTAGGACAAAAGTGCTCCGTGATGGAAACCATTGCTTAAGTTCAGTATGGCATCAACTAATCTGGTTAAGATGGTATGGAAAGGCACGATCTCTACAGCACTAGGGTCTGATTTTTTCTGCACATAACTAGATGCACATAACTAGAAATACTTTTTCTAGTATGCAAGGCAGCCTTTTTACTTTTAATAAGATAACTGGTCACACATGAATTTGTTCTGCTTCAGTGTGTTCTATATACTGAATTTGATGTGGATCACAGAATGCAGTTATGGCTACATCTTATAATTTCATGATTAAAAACTCTAATGCACATCATGTGCAAAAAGTTAATTAACTCCTAACTAAGTAGCAGTGTAATAGCATAAAAATTATGTCTTCACTCTTTTATCTGTGAATTTCTTTTTGTATGTTTGTTTTAGTACTGAAGTGAAGGTGAGTCATAGATAGAGATGGTGACATGAAGCCAGCTTTCAGTTCCAGTGATCATGCTAAAGGCAGGGACTCCCTAAGGCCTGCTCGTCACCTGGAGGAGTCTCTGTGAAGCTTAACACTTTTTACTAGTTTACTAGTTTAACATGAACTCACACTCGAACTCAGTTTTCAGTCCAACTGCACCTACGCAGAGGAAAACAGTTACAATTTTCAGGCTGTGACAAACTAGTTTGCCTGTAGTGTCCTTGTAGAGAATTAAAAAGTGTCTGTGTGCCTACAGCGTAATCACTAGTGTATCTGCCACAGCGCAATGTGAAGAAATGGTGGCATGGTGAAATTCTGTGAAATTGGGCTGACCTAAAACTCTTAAGGTAGAAGAGTAAAAGGGTAAAAATTGTGCTTGTGCAGTCCTTCAGCAGCTTCATTCAGCTTGAGGGAATAATTTTTTTTGTAAGAATAGACAGCAGAATCTGGCCCTGAAAATAGCTTTTCCAGAGATTGAGTGTGTGTGACTTTTTATCTGGAATGTCTAATGCTGTGAGAAATCTGAATATGAATCTTATTTTGATGAACTTTTAATGGTGAAAATTTAGTAGTGACAAATGACGTATGTAGATATGAATACACTCTATAACCTACAGTAATTGTCTAAGGATCAATTATTCTTTTTTATGAAAACTATGGAAATAGATTTAGATACCATTAATATCTCTGCTGTTTTGTTTGTGACAGTGAGGTTTGACTCTTGTAGATAACATGATTTATTTTACTTGAAAAGTCAGAAACAAAGTAACATTGAATAGAGGCAGAGGATTCTGTGAGCGGGTTAAATGGTTCTGGTTTTGTTTTGTCTTGTTTCTAGTACTTTTTTGTGACTGTGTATGACAGAATCCAGGGCAGTATTGAGTAAAAATCTGACTATAAGTGGTAGAGACATGGGTTATGTGCACTGCATAATAGTTGTGTGCATGTGTACTGGCATTTGCCATGTTCAGCTCAGCCTCGTTACAGTAGCTATGGTGGCACTGATTCCAGTGCATATGTTGGAAACTTCAGCACGCCAAAAGCCGTGTGGCCTCTACCATACATTGCAAATGCAGCTTAATCTTGTCCCCAGATGGCAACGTTAACTACCTAAGCCATAGATAACATGACAACTACCCTTAGCCATAGAAAAATGTCAATATTTTTAGCCAAAACATCACTAGACTTGAATGCTTGAAATCTCACATCTTTTTCCCTATTCTGACACTTGCTTTCATAGTTGTCTGTACTGCATTTAAGTTGTTTTTAATCAAAGATAAATGTAATATAAATGTTTATATATCAACTTGCTTTTAAAAATTCAATAGTGAGAACATTCTCAGTAAAACATGAGGTGACTTTTTGGAAGATTGTGGGGTTTCCTCTGCGTAGATCCGTTCGGGTAATGCAGTGATTTCTGTACTAATGTTTCTGTGGTTCTTCTGTTTAAAAATGAAACCCAACAGTAGTTCTGTTAAAAGCCCATAAGCAAAAAAAAAGGGGTAAAGGTGAAATGCAAATCAGGTTAATTTTAGCAAGGCAAGGCTGAGTAAAATTCATCTACATGTATTTTAGTTATCTGGTTTCCAATTCCTGATCAAACAGAGGTGGCTAAATGTGGGCTCATTGGAACTGCACTTCCTGTGTTCCATGTTCTTGCTAAGGGCCAAACGTTGCATTTCAGATGATGACTAAAAATGGATAATTTGGTTTGTTTTCTACATTTTTTTAAGGCTGCAACACAGGTCACAAAAGATTGATTAGTTAAGTCAATGAATTGTGTCCTGTTAGAAGTTGCTTTTATCCCTTTGCAATGACAACTTGAATGTAGCTTGCTCCTAGCTAGCAAGCTCCCAGCAAGTGAGCATCCCTTATAAGCAACAGCTAGCTGAGTACAGACATAATGCATGTAGTTGTCATTCTCTTACAATGCCTAAAGAATATGGTGCAATAATAGTACCACAATTTACAATCAACATTTCCTTAAATATTTTCTTTAAATATTTATCTATACCTTTTCAAGCACATAAAGAAAATCTGAGTGGATGTAGCTGCAGATGTTTGAAATGTGAAGTCATGTTGAGGAGTCTTAATGGAAGAGTTGTCTCTTCTGGGGCAGCACTTCCCAGGCATTGCAGATAAACAGTAGCTGGGCTCATTCAGGCCAAACTTATATTCTACTTGAGTGACTTTCACAGAATTGCCCTGATTTATACCTCTGTTTCTTTGGTCTCACTTTGGTATGAAGTGGCAATATAATTCAACTCCACAGCACTATTGTCCTAAACAGCCCATAGCACTATTTCGTGTCATTAGTATTTTGCCACTAATTTAACTTGTGAGGGTGGTGATGGTCTTGACCACGTTACTGCCTTGGCTGTCTTTTTCTCTTCACTTTAGCAGTTTTCCATGTGTCTTGTTACACAACAGTCAAATATGATCAAAAAGCAAGGTAGGAGTTTAGAGATTGCACTGATTTTAGTGTTTAACTGTTGCTCCTAGTAGGAGGAAAATCAACTGTATTAAACATGAAGTATTTCAATTTTGTCAAATTGGACAGAATATAAAGGAAAGAATAAACCTTCATTATTTTGTCATGTTGAGGATAAAACTTGGAGAATAATATAATATCATGTTACTCTCAGTATCTTCCAGTTACCTAAACATCGTAACAATATTGCTCTATTAAAAATGCAGTGTGTCATACTTCTAATAAGACTTCTTTTTACTTCTATATGTCCTTGGATAGCTGCATGTTAACTCATGTTAACAACCTAAATCTGGTATAATTCAAAAGTTAGGGGTCCACATTAATTTATACCAACTGATTTTTTTTTTAATCTCCATGTAAGAATTTAGTTGGAATAAAACATTTGCATAGAAACTGAAGCAGCAAGCTGAATTGTGCCTCAGCTCTTCATGCTCTAGGTGACCCTGCGTGTGCAGGGGGGTTGGACTAGATGATCTCTAGAGGTCCCTTCCAACCCTAAGCATTCTATGATTCTATGATTCTATGTCAGCAAGGAGTCATTGGGAACTGTCACGTGACCGTGTGGCTTGGTCCCCAGCCTCAAGAACAGGGTCTTGTGGACAGAGAGAACACCAGTTCTCTTGTGGCAACCTGGCACTGCAGTAGCTGTTGGTGTCTGGCACTTTATGTATGTATCATACAATATCTTTGTCATCTCATATAGCAGCACTGCATGAGTAGTAGTTAACTGAATTTACTTTTAACAGTGTTTTGCTTTCACTGTGAAATGTTCCCACACACAGTTTTACAGGAATGTCTGTCTTCCAGTTAGGCAGGGTAGTAACTAAAGAATTTCCCTCTCCCATTACTCCTGCCTGGTGGGGGAGGACAGAATATATACAGCAAGCTCTTTTTTATGTTGGTCTGTAGGTGGAAGTGCCCTGCAGCCAAGTAATAGTTGTGAGGCGTCTTGAGCAGTAAAAATACTTTATGCTTTTACCCACCCTGTTATTCAACAAAGATATTTTTGCAGGTGTGAAGTGGCTGCTCTGACGATGTTTCCTTCAGAAACAGAGCAATAAGAGATATTTTGCTCTTAGTGGGTCAGGTAGCTTTGTCCTGCTTTGATGCAAGACATAACTTTGCTGTTGTCTTACAATCTTGTGTTTGCATGGAGGGTAAATGCAGGCTATAAATACCAGAATTTTAGCTGGGAGCATTCACTTCGGCACCTTCAAATTTGGGACTTCCAGTTTGAAAATAGAGACAAAGCCATAGAAGATGAACATCCAAAGAGTTTGTTATTTCATAGAATGCTCTGAGGCATTTAAGATGATACATTAGATTATCTAAGGTGTTAAATCAGGTAATAAGTGATTATTTCTTACAGTCTGCTAGAGTGCAGTTCAGTTATACATAGAAACTGCTTAAGTGTAGGGTTAAACAGTGCTAATTTAAATGATTTCTAGACATCCTAGTAAGCCAGTATTTAGGAGTAGATGATGTTAGCTGTATTTGTCTCAGTCAAAAGAAGAAAAATTACAAAGCATAAACCATCAGTGTCTATGTCTGTATTAACACAGGCAGCGCTCTGCCTCTGAAGAGAAGGAGATGCAAAGCTGGCTTAAATCTGATCCTGAATAACACATACCTTACCCTTAGTATCCAAACTCTCCTCTTAATCTCCCTATTTAAAAAAAAAATACTTTTCAGGCAGCTACAAGGATATGGTGCTAACTACTATTTTCTCTAATGGCTTTCAGGGTAGTATAAAAGCCCTCCATGTAAATGAGTCAGCCTTGAAGAATTTGCTTAGTTATTGACCCTCTTACACCCATTTTCATCCCTTTTAATCCCTTCTATCAGTAACATTATGATGTTTCACTAGAGATGTACCTACTTTACTATAGGCACTTCAAGGATTATTTTTAGTGACTCTTAAAAGCAGAATGTTGTTCAGAAGTTCTAGGATGTCTATTGTTTGCTAAGTAGCCACAGACTAGAAAGTCTATTTTCCTCAAACAACAACACACTCCTCTGAATTGCTGCTTGTGGAAAGCTATGGCTCTTTGGGGAGAGGAAAAAAGGGAGAAATTGGCTTTCTTCTCTGCCTTAACTTTCCTTTGACCAAGAAAGGGTGGCCTGTACCTGCTGCAGATAATAAAAATCAGTGAGAGTTGTCAGTTGGGCTGCACTCATTGCACAGACTATCTGGCAGCCAGCTGCTCATGGAGCACTGCCATGAGCATAACTACAGGCTCTATCCTAGAAACTGAAAAGAAAGGCAATATTGCCAGCCTTACCCAGGTACCTCCTGATGGAGGCAGCCCAGAGTCCCTGCCACTTCACAGGTTCACTTCCAGAAAGGCAGGAAAAGCCGTGGTGTGTGTGGTTTGCTTGTTTGTTTGTTTTCTTGTATTTAATTTCTGCCTCCCTTTCCTCTGTTCCCCAAGCTACCTGTTTTGCGATAGGAGCGTGAAAGGGGAAATAGGGTCTGCAAAACTGTTGGTTTTCTACCTGCCTCCAGAACAGGTGGTTAAATAAAGTGAAGCCACTTTCCTGTTTCACCTTAAAAGTGTTGTCTGGTACCTCCCATGTCTACTGCTAGAGTGGTTATAGATTGCTACTCAGTTGAAGGATTTACTTCTGGATGGCTTCTGTGCTGCTCTCAGTGACATGTAACCTAGCCCATAGACATTAGCAGGTTATGAAGTCTGAACTCTTCTATTGCCAGCTATGCACGAGGCCTGAGTAGCCATGTACAGCTATGCAGCGTGCCCGAAAGATGCTGCCAACCTCAGGGTGACTAAATCTACTGAATCATCTCTTGTCTAAATGTTATGCAGTTGGAGTGACAGTGGTGTGGGGGACAAAGCTCTGTGAAGATGGCAGGTTCCTGGGATAAAAACATTTCATACAGATCTTGTCTGCTTTGTGCTAAAATCTGTGATGACTGTTTTAAGCAGCCTGTGTAATTGAAAGTCTCCAGCCATCTGCACTGAGCAGGTAAACAAAATTAATTGTTTTACTTTACCCTGTGAATAAAAGAAAGGTTGCCTGAACAGAGGAAAAAAAAAACACAGAAAATGCATCTGCTTATAATATAAAGATTCATTTCTCACTTCTTGAAAAGAATTAATGTGTTGTACTGATTATATAGTCTTAATTAAGATGGATATTATAGTTTGAGTTAAGATTAATATTTTAAATGTCTAGTTTTATAGTTTCACTGGACTTTAGATGGCACAAATGCTTATTTGGATGCTTGCTCTAGATTTTGTCAAATTAAGAACTATGCATTTAAAAGTTCTTCCCAGTAACATCCTTTAGAGAAACAGAGAATTGTTTAATCACAGAAAAGTCCCAAACCTTAAAATCAACAGATAGTTTTATCTATAGTATTTCTTCCTGCTGTCTTCTACTTCATTGTTTCCACGTAGCCTCATCAGAGGGAGAAATAGAGGGAGCCCTGTTAAAAGGGGTGCCAAGATGGTTTTTACTCCCCTTCTTTGAGGTGCTCGCATACTTCGCTCTGTCTTGAACATTGACTAATTTTCCCCCTAGTTAATGAGGTGTACCCCACTGTTGTAAATCTTGCACCAAAGCATTTGATCCTGGTGACGCTCATATCCCTGCTACACTATAACTTCTTCAGTTTACAACTTTGTATGTGTGTTAAATCTCTTAAATCAATTGCACCTTCTAACCCAAGCTCAGGGATTTCTGCCCATCTCAGACTTAATCCTAGCCTCTGCCAGCATATATTCTAGTCCTAGACCTGTGACATTTTCAACCCTGTGGTATAAATCCAGCTCTTAAACACTGTATTTCACCACCTTAAATCCATTCCCATCCTAAACTGTACAACTAGCCTAGTTCCTTGAGTTACCTGTGCTCACCTAGTAGGACTAAGTAGCAAGTGCAGCTCTTATTCTGTTTGCATTTTGTTAACTGTAAGCTTCCAGACCTAACGTTAAAGGCCTGCATCAACTTTAGTCTTCAGTCTCATTTAAGATTCCTGTAGGATGTAGTAATTAATCTAAATTGGAGATTCTGACTCCAAACCTGCCTGAAGTCTGTTGTTAAAATTTACAGATGCCAGACAAATCTGCCATGCTCTGCTTTTACTACCTTCCTAAGCTACGGAAGGTCACCAAGCAGCTAATCTGTCCCTTTAGCCTCTTTTCTCCTAAGCAGCAGATCTTAGTTGTGCTTCTTGTCTACCTCTGTATTGAATCTCAACCCACTTGTTTACTGAGTAAGGCCTTTGCAATGCAATGATTCAAAAGGCTTTGCTATAAACACGATCCTGCAGTTGGTCCTTACCCCACCCTTATATTTAGCTTTATCTCCTAATGTCACCAGCTTTTACTCTTCAGGACCTCTAAATGTAAAGTAAGGATGACAAGAGAAATCTCCCTGGAATTAACCCAGTTGTACTCTACTTCACCTATCTCTCATTAAAATCTGATTTTCCAGGTCCTGGTACATCACATTATCGATCTCTGCTGCCCTGAACCTGAGACTGTGCTCTAACTGTAGCATTAGCGCTAATTGTCAGTCCATGCTTTTGTTGGGCCTAATCATGAAAAATTTGTTTTTATCTGTACCACCTCCTGTAGGCTTGTTTGCTGTAAGCAGGCTGACAAGCATTCAGCTGCATATAAGCCATGATATTAAAACTCACGACTTTACTCAAATCATATATAGAATCTTGACTTTTAAAGAAGTGATCTCTTGCTGGAAGAGGGCTGCTGCGAGGTACTTAGGGCAGAAAAAGAATTGCAGACTACAGCAAGATGTATGAAAATGCCTTATACTTATCCTAGTTACTTTAGTCTCTTAAATTATGCAAACTAGTGTGGATTGTGCTGAGCTTGAAATGGGCTTGAACTATTGAATCTGAGCTAGGAATGGGCATTTTTGCCAAACTTCCTTTTTTTTTTTTTTTTTGGATAAACTTTCCTAACTTGTTTGATGTTCGTGTATGTATTAACTTTTGATCTGTGAAAGGACACAAATTTCCATGAATATTTGTTAAGGTCTTAAACATTGGTTTAAAGAACTTTGTATCCCATGAACAGATTGTGTTTGAATTACTATGTCTCTTTGTGTAGAAAGCTGTCAATAATTTTGAGCCATTTGAAACTATAAAGTACAACTTAAGTGGCATGAAAGTCTTATGCAAAACTTTGACACAAGAAGAGTTTAATTTTTAAAGATACCTAGAGTAACCAAATTTTATTTTCATGGCTTCATATTTATATTAGCTGTGTTGTTTTTCCACCGTCTTTATTGCTGAAGCTCTGAACTAATTTTCCCTTGTTTTCTGATTATTATTTTTTGGGGGGAGGTCTTCTGAGGCTGGGCTGTGTGAGGATGCCCAGTGAAAGACAGTTCACCCATTCAGTTCATGTGATTTCTTCATGGTCAGGACTGCATCAATCCCTTCCTTTGACAAAAGAATTCCGCTTCTCTACTGCATAACATATATTGCCTCATCCCAAACGTAGTTTTTGATTAAAGATAGATTTAATAGCAAGTCCCTGGATAATTCGAGTTAAAATTAATTGAATGTAGATCCTTTAAGCAGCCTAGTGCCTCTTACACTCTTGAGAGACCTATTTTTTTCATTCGCTTTTGAAACTCTAAAGTTCAGAGTTTCCATAGTCTGTGAGACGTTGATTCCTGAGAGCAAAGCTGCTACTACATTCTTGTGCAGTGCTTCCCAGACAGACTGTGGCCTCTAGGTGCTCACAGCACAGTCCTCCAAATATGGTTTTATTTGACACATTGAAGAAAAAATATTTGGGATTAGCATCTTCCCTTATGCATAAAGAAACTATTTTGTGGATCAAGCCATTAGCATCCACTGAAGTGTTGAGGATTTCTGTACAGAACACTGCATTTAAGGGTGATTTTTTTAAAAGTAAAACATGTTGTTATTTAAACATGCAGATTAATTAGTAATTTAAACTTTCAAAAGGCACCAGCTGTGGTTAGTGCAAAAGAAGTGTTTCTTCAGTACCAAACTTGGAGCCTACTACTGTCTTGAGGAAGCAGTTAGGGTGCTTACTACAGCCTTTCAGCTGGTGAGAAGAGAGGCCTGGGTTTTCCTAAGCCCAGATGGCCGCTTGCTTGCATTGCCCCTTGGAGAAACAGAGAGGCTGCTCCTACGAAAGCTGGCAGCAATTTGCAAGAGCAGGAGGAAGCAAGGAGGAGGAGGAGAACACCCAGGAGGTGTGCAAAAGAGCACAAGTTGAGAGCAAAAGGCATTAGTGGCTGTGAGGAGGCAAGAGGTGTTGGAATGGCAGAAACTTAGAAGCAGAAATGTTTGGAGTCCCCCCAAGTGGAAGAGAGGTAGGGGAGGTAGGAAGGAGTTGATATTGCAAAATGATGAAAAATAGAAAAACCTTTTTAAAAGAGAAAATACCATAGTGAAAGAATGGTGCACTGGAAGATGTGAGATTATAAAATGTATCTATTATAGTTAAACTTTTCTTTTTTTTCACCTAGATATACTTTGGAAAACAAAATGGGGAGGGATATCTGGTTTTGGGAGGAAAAAAAAAAGAAGAGAAAATTTAGTGGTATTGCCCAGTAAATAAGCCTTACCTCAGAAAAAAGAATAAAGTTGGATTTCTCTGGCCTGTGTGATATTGAGACTCATTGGCTTCTAACAAAGGGAATGCTTTTCATCTCCAGTATAAGAAAATGTTATCCAAGCAAAAAGGTGGCCCAAAAGCATGAATCTCTGTATACCTGCACCTCTCTTGCCTGCCCTCAAATGATTCACCACTGTTCTCTTCCTCTGTTCTTATGCTGAGCAAGTCCATAACAAAGTCAGTTGTGTTTATATCTCAGTCACTTGCTCTGTTTCTCTTTCAGCTTTCAGTCAGAGAGCTGATCTAGAAGACACCTCTTCCCTCTCCAAGCCAGGTTAGCCAAGATGCATTTAGTTCCTTTCCCCTTTCACAGAAGCCTTCGGCTTTCTGTGCTGCCTGACTTCACACTCTCTCTGCAGGGAACTGTTGCCAGTTTTGCCTTGGTCCCTAGAGAACCTCCCAGCTTGCCACTTTCTTTGAGTAAAGAAACAAGCTGTCTCTTTTATCTTGTTCGCCTTTTATCTGTTCTCAGTTCTCCAAGTTATGACCTAGAAGAAGAAATGGGCATTGCCTAAATTCACGTTTAGGTGAAAGATGAGGCATTACGTGTGTTAGCAGTCCCTCTCTGAGAGACACTTACGTGACAGTATGAAGGTGCTACTTTCAGTGCTATTGCAGAGAGGGATGTCATTGATGAAACAAAATAGTCATTACAGTAACTTATTTAGTGGCAAAAGCTTGGTTCTTCCGTTTTTTGAAAGATATTTTAAGAAAGAACAGAGAAATGTGTAGTGATGAGGAAAAACTGCTTGATATAATTTGCAACATATACACTAGTAAACTCCTGAATGTGACCCCAATAGATAGAAGAGGATTTTGTGATAGTCCAGTGAAACAATGCAATTGCTTTAAATGATTTTAATGCTGTAATGGACCTGCTTTAACAAGACGTTGGTCCTGCAAGGTGATGTGAATGCCTGTAAGCTTCAGTGAAGAGCTGGGCGTTCTTGGTTTTTGCAGTCATTCGGTTCCTGCACTGGAATTGCTGAATTGTGGAACATGAATGCTTCTGCTTGGGATTGAAACATTAAAATTCCTCTTTTTGCTCTCATCCAGATTTCATCCAAATACCTCAGTAAATTGTTCCCTGAGGCTTAATTAGCATCAAAGAACAACTGTATTTCCTGTGCAGTGAAGCCATCCAGAACAATTACAACCGCCCAAACCCAAAACACAACCTTTCTACATCCCATATGATCTTGCATATGACCCTCCCACTCCACACTGCACCTATACACATATATCAAGCACAAAAGTCTAACACTGGCTAGTGTCTGTAGTAATTATTCAGGAAAGGTAGCTGCTTTTGATAATATGTAGCTTTCTTGAAACTCTTTCTGATTCTGGAACTTACTCTAAAACCATCTGACTTGAAAAGTTTTAAAGATGCCCTGCCTTTTAAAGGTACCCTTCTATTTTAGCAATGTCTGGCTCACCTGCAATTAATGGTAGTTTAATGGCTAGAACTGTGTTTGCAGTGTGCAAAGAACTAAGAGAAATAGTAAAGCTACATCAAAACAGGAAATCAGGTTACTTAGAGCAATGGCATCTCATTAAATAAAACAAGAAAGATGGGAGACTTTCATGTGAACAAAAATTAGGAATGCTGCGTTGTTTTGTCAACTCAAAGATGCATAGAATCATCCAACAGAAGTTACGTTCTTTCATCAATTTTAATGCAGCTTCTGGCTGTAAAATGCTGCCAGCATGCAGATGAAGATGTCTAGGCATATTGGTATGCTAAATCATAAGCTCTCTATTCCCATTCTGCATTACTTGCTTAAAGTTCCAGAACAACCTGCGAAAAGTGGAAAACTGTGAAATTTCTTGCTGTCTGGATAACTTTGATCAAATTCTTCCTTGCCATTTTCAGTCAAAAAATGTCCCAATACCTGCAGTTAGAACTGGTCCGGAAACAGCAGTATATTCTAAATGTTAAGGAGTCGTCAGGAGGGAATGAATACACAATCCTGTTTGTTTTCATTTGACCCTTTTGTAGAAATGAATTCAAATAGAGAGCACTGTAGGACAATGAAACTTTGGGAAAATAATCTTCTAGCTCCCAGTTACAGAGTTAAAGGCATATATTAATATCATTGCATCTGATAAGAATTTCAAGCTAAGAGACCACTGACGAATTTTGCATTCTCTGATTAGGAATTATCAGATAATAATAAAAGAAGACCATTACTTTTGACCTCTACATATTTGCTGTAATATTTCTACCTTATGTGAGTGGTCATCTGAATCAACTGCTTATGTGGTAAAGAACCTAAAGTAAGAATTTCATATTCTTAATGTCACTGTTATCAGTAGAAAGTACACTTGCATTTTCATGAAGGAGCCTCTAAAAGAACTTTTATTCAAAGCAGTCTTTGATTCTCTGATTTGTTCTACTTGAACTAATCTTTCTGAGCTTTACTAATAGCTAAAGGAACTGATTAAATCAAGCCCTTACAATATATACTTAACTGGTTTTAATGTAAAGACTACTGACGAAACCTGATTTTGGATCAAGTTAAAACATATAAAGTACTTTCTGATTGTATTTCTGAAGTTAGCCCTAAGTCAGAGTCAAGGTATTTTAAGTCAATTTCTGTATTAACACATATCAAATTTGAAAAATGGAATATAATAGTCTTCTGTGAAACATTTGTTTGAAAATCTTCAAATTGACTTTTAATCTATACTATGAAAGTATTTGGGTCTTTCCGTTCTTCTTTTCTCTGCCTGATATGTAAATTAAAAATCTGACCTTGCAAAAAAATAACATTGCAATTTGATATAAGAGCAAATATGCAAATATGACTTCAGAACTGCTGTCTGGCTAGGTTGCTTTGTTGTCATACACATATTCACGACATATTCACGACAGCCATATTCTAAATACGGTCCACATTGGTGGTAGAAGGTTTGAGCAGTAATGCCCATTTAAAGTTTTGGAAATTGAGAAAGACATTCCAAGAGATTTGGAGACTTAAAAAAGCAATAGTAGTTTTATAGATCTGTAGATGGACCATGTATCACAATGTTTTTCAAAGACTAAATTTGACATGGAAAAGCTGCCTGCTAAATCAGAGCCATAATTCAACAGATTTTTTTTCCTTTGCTGCTGCATTTTTTTTCCACTGTGGGTGTTACTATCAGCTAACTGTGTGCCAGTGGCAAGTGTTTATCTGAACTAATGAATGTGAAGAACCTGAAGAACTGAAATCTTCATTTATCCTATAGATAGATAACGATGAAAATATTGGTGTGCAAATGCAGGTTTTATGCATTTGACACTTAAAACAAACAAACTCCACCGTTGACAAATATTGCTCATTTTAGGCTTTGATTCTGGTAGTCACCGTCTATGGTCTTTTTTATTTCTTCTCCAAACAGCAACAAGATTGCTGTTTTGCCAGTAATCTTAGTACTGCTTGAAAGTTCTGTTTTCTTTAGTTGCTTTTCTGATGTTGACAGGGATATATCATGAAAGTAAAATTGATCCTTTGTGTGTTTTTTATGAGAAAGAAGAAAAATCTTAATACAAAGGCCACTTACATGCAACTACCATGCCATCTTGGATCCACTTATTGGATTGAATTATTATCAAAAAAGTGGTGCAGAGCATATATTGGTAAGATGTAAGAGTTGGGATTTCATTTCTGATGGGAGAAACAGAACTCAAAAAGGCTATAAAAAGTAAGCTGGTGCTCAATCTTCTTATACAACTCTAGTTTCAGGTACTCGAGCTCAGAAACTTTCAAAACTCCAAAAAGAATTTTAAATGCCTGAAATCTATGCCTAGGTGTTGGTCTTCTATAAAAATGTACTTTACTGACTATACTCCAATATTTATATTTCATTTGCCCACTTTTCTGTGGAAAAGCTCTGTTACTAGCAGCCAAGGGAAATTGCTTAGGTAGTTACAGTAGATTTGCTATTACAAGTTACAAACTTGGCCCGAGTCTGGCATAGTGTGCAAGGGAACCACAAGGGCAAACTGGAACTCTTCCGTTGCTGTTTTATTAAAGAGGCATGCTGCGAGTCTCTTGGCCTGTCCAAGCATCTTGCTCCTAGGCTGCTCTCTGAGGCATGAAATGAGCCTCGTCTGCCGACAAGCCAAACATGTCGAGTCTTTGTCTCTTTTTAGTTCTGGGTACCCTTTGTCTAGTTCCCTGAAGGATCAAATTCAATTGGGTACTATGACCCAAAGAAAGAGGAAGACAGTATACTCCCAAGCCCAGAATAAGGGTTTAGCTTTCAGAGCTCACTGTGTTCTGTATGGTTGTGTTCCTCCTTTGTGCTGAAACTTGTTTGTGGTGTTTGAGGAGGGGGAAAAAAAAGGATCTGTTGACGAAGACATCATGATTTATGTCAGTGAGCAGCAGTTGGGAACGCAGGACTTTATATTTTTAAGTTATCTTTGAACCAAATGTTGCCTACTTCAGATTTAAAAATGGTAAAATGATAGCACTCCTTCATGAGTCTCCGGATCGTGCTTGGTAATGTCAGGAGTGACTTGTATGTGCTTGTATGCCGTTTAGCTTTCTTCGAAAATATAGTTAAACTGTGCTTTTTTTTTTTTTAACTGGAGTTTACATACTTTGCTAGTTCTTCAGTGGGGGAGGTGGAGCAAAAGAGTGGTCAACAACATGAAGAGACCCTTATTTTGGAGAGGTAAAGCAGGCTGAATTGTTAATGTAGCTTGCCTCTACTCTTACCCCTCCAGTATGCTCTCTGTGCAAAGCACAAGCCTCCGAAGAGTTAAAAATGTTTGTTTCACAGGAAATTGGAAGAAATTTATGTGCGCAAGTGAAACTGAAAGGTCGAATGTGTGACTCATATCTATTGACAGATGGAATGAGCATAACATAAGAAGACAGTGACTAGAAAACAAGCAGGTTGTGTGAAAGTATTTTTAGAGATTAATTTCTACCCAGCTGTGTCTTCTATGAATGGAAGAAGTTTGTCAAAGTTACCTAGAAGTTGTCTAATATCTACCTAGTGAAAATTAATTATGCTGGTATGGTTTAAATGGATACTTGATCCCTTGGGATGAAAATGGAGTTAACATTTTTTAAGAGACTGTACTTGAGATGAAGGAAAACATGACTTAAGGGAATATATAAGATCCTATTAGTTCTCCTTAACTTTTACATACCCACTTACTTTACCTCAGTTCCCCCCTTGACTCCCACTTTTGTGCTCTCTTCCCCTCTCAACCTATCTCTTTTTCAGCTTAAAATATCAGAACATACCCAACTTGCTTGTTATATAATAGTGACTCACACTTTCATTGACTTCAACTTTTCCTGATATTTCTTTCTTCATGTCTTTTTATGTTGGATAGGTTGACATTTAACTGCGTGAAGTTAACATACTAGGTTGCAGGTTTTTAAATAGGTTTCATCAATGAAAATGATGCTGACACTGCCTATATATAATTTATTTTGGAATATGGGGATAAAGAGCTAGCAATGTTTCATGAGATACAACCTTTTGCTTATCCAGCAAAGTGGTTGTAATCTATAAAGATCTGTAATCCTATATGATATTTGATAACCATAAAAACTTTTGCAAAATGTATGCAAAATATAAGCAGGAGCCATCCAGTAACCTACATACAAGGAGCTGGATGGCTGTTAAGAAGAAGGGCTTTAACATCCTTGCAGCAAAACACATGTATTACTTGTTTTGTGTATTTTGTAGACTATGGAGTTTATTTCCAAGGCAACAACTTGCAATCAAATTTAACAATTGCGATCTATTCTGTTTTTGCCTGATATAATTTGTAGCCACATGACCTGAATATGATACGTATATCTGAAAACAAAGCACATTTCCTATTAATGAGTGAAAATCCTGTGGTGAGAGTTAATTTGTTTCCTTCTTTTGGGGCCTCTGTTCCCATTCAGATGAAGTGAACTGCACAGAAAGCTGTGGCGTGGGGTAGTGGGTCTTTGCCCAGCCTGTGGAGCTCTTTTCTGTCACCCCAAGCTATTGGGTTGTTTTAATAGTCCAAGAAACAGAGGAACTTTAAAATATTTTCCTTTGCGTCCTGAATAGGAGTAAGGCTCCAACTCCCAGATCTCCTGCTCTGTAGCCATTGGAGCAGTGCAAATGCCATGCACTGCCAGCTGGTTAACTGTGTTAAAGAGGAGGAAATGGAGAGGAGGGAAGAGAACTATTTCTTTGCCTCAAGTGGGAGTATCTCTGCAATGTCAAAATCTGGGTTTTTTAAAATCATCTTTTATTATGGAATCTCTATAGGTATAAGCAACTGCTAATGCATCATTTTGCATTTCATTTAAGATAGCAGCACATGAAACTTAATGCAAAGAGAAAAAATCATGAAATACATATTAAATTGATGTACAGATTCAGTATGTGCTGAATCACTGAGTAGCACTGTGAGAGTATGGATAAATCCTTGTGTTAGTATGGCATGTTGCTGTAATTAATACATTCTCAGCACTATTCTGCTGGCATGAAGCAGGATCTATAAAGATGAAGAGAGTAAGTAACTTGCTCACTAGAGTGGGCAGCAGGGAGCAACAGTAAAAGTATGTGTATTGTAAGAGCAAGATATCCTTTCAGCCTATGGGATAGTGTATCCTGTTGTCCATAATCCTTCCTCATCCTGCATCTCGGCTCTGTATTAAGCTACTCCTCTTCCTGGAACTTATCCAAATAGTTACAGTATCATTTCCTCCTGAGAAGGGAAAGTGCAGAGAGAAGGGAGGAAAAAGGCATCTTTTGCAAATAATCCTACAGTATCAGCCAAAAGTAGTGGGTGCCTAAGTGTTTTGTTTTGTTCTATTTTTTCCTTTTATTTGGTTTATTTTTTCAGATGTTTCAAGAGCAGTATTGCTGCTAATACATAGTAGAATGTTCAGCTTATCTTCATAGCTCTTGACCAGAGTGTGGTCCAGTATTTGACATAAATCAGTGCTATTTCTGTGCTGAGGGGAAATTCTTGCTGATGGAAGCTGTTGAAGGGAGATGGGTTATTAGGGCTCACATACTTGTTTCCTTCCATGTTTGTGTGATCGTTAAGGACACATGCAGAAAAGTCTGTAGCATTACTTTCTGTCCTTCGCCAAGGCTTCCAAAGTTTTGTCTGTCTTGAGATCATATGTATGTAAAGTTTTAATAAATTTAAAATATTTCATTTTATTTCATGTCAATGATTCTACAGAACAGTTGAGAAGTAGGTTTTGACATTAGGGCAAAATTCAGTGTGGAAAAGTTGCTGTTTATTAATACTTTGGTTTTATCATGAAGACAAGATACTTTCTAGATGCACAAGAGGAAAATGTGATTACGACTTGTTCTCTGTGTTTAGTAGACCTGGCTGGGAGGAATGCTTGAATGTTTCATTGCCACTAAGTTTACTCGAAACACTTTTGCTTTTCATTTTTACTCTCTTCACTTTTGCAAAATTGGGCAATTTTTCCTGATACTAATATCTATGATACTTATAATATGTCATTAAAACAAGCATTCAGAGGACATCCTTCCTCTAAACAAAAAGCACATCTCAGAAGATGATTACATCTGAGCTGGTTTTGAAAACCAAATCTTTCGTTGATATAGTTGTGCATTTTACCTTTGAATTGAACGGCAAATAGGTACTTTGTTTGGGAAGGAGTAAAGTCCTATGTTGCTGCAGATGTAATGGCACATCCAAATTTGAACTATGCCTCATGTATTATTAGTGAAATGGAAAAGGAGAAGATTGAGGTGAACCAGATAACTGTGTTCCCATCCTCTACATTCATCTGGATGGAATGAAGTCTGATAACCAGAAAGAAGTGGGTTCAAGCTGTGCACGTGGTTGGTAATGAGCTTGGCTGTTTTGTGAACAGACATCTTTCAGGTGTCGTGGGGCATTTCTTTCCACTTTTCACACTCTTCTTCCCAGTATGATGCATTAAATAGTTATGTGGGAATTTTTACTCTCCTAGGAGGAAGTCTGGTAGTAGACTTGCATACATGCCAGGGAATATGCACAGCACTGTGAGTTTTGTGACAGCAGCAGTAGAAATACTGTAATTAAAATTTAATAGGTCCTCTCACTTTGTGTAATGACTTGTCTTCAAGATTCCATTATAGGTATTGAAAACTTCACAATCAGAGTATTACTATAAAGGTAACAGAAGATCTCACACATTCCTTGGAGAATTTTTAGACTACTGCAGCTCTTAAAAAGGCAAAAAAAAAAAAAAAAAAAAAAAAAAAAAAAAAAAAAGGCTCGTCTTCTTGTCTTGAAAGGCTGCACAGTGAAATTTGTGCCCAGTTCTTGGGGTAGCCGGGATATGCTTGTGTTACCCAGGCCTAGGTAGACACATAGGTAGCCTGCTACGTAGGTGAAGATAACGGGTGCAGAGGTCGTATGCATGTTAAGGGAAATTGTGCTGATTCTCATTTGCCTTGCTTATTAAAGAGGATGGTGCAATGCATGGATGAGCATCATTAAACCAAAGATTTTTCTGTGTCTAATTAGTTTATTTATGCTTCTCTGAGCACTTACCAGCTGTTGCTGTGGGAGTAGCATTGCATGCTAATAGTAATTCTCTTTTAAACTGTGATATTGCCTTCAGTGAGTTTTAAATTATCATTTGCTTAGCTGTACATAAAATAGTATTTTGGATATTAGGATGAGTTTAGGGCGGAGGTGGAAAAGAAGCTTTCAATTTACTGTAAACCCACCACTAAATCCTAATTAATACGATTTTTTATGGCATTGAAGGGGACTCAGGTCCTATCACAAGCAGTTTGTCTGGGTATTTTCCTTGCTCTATGCTTGTTAGAGTAGGAATTGCTAGCCTACCGCATTTTATGGGTCACATGAATTAAAAAAAAAAAAGGCGGACAGGGATCAGAAGACCTCCCCACATGTGTTTTTTAAATAAGTCTACCTAGACTTTGATCCTGTTTTTATTTGGTAGGCTGGAATTAACACTCTGCTTACCCCCGGGCAGAGTTCAGCACTTGGAGAGAAAAGTGTTTTGGAGCAGCCTAAGGAGGTGAGGAGCAGGGAAGAGGGGGGTGCGAGGAAGGCATATATCTCGCTGCTCCGTGCAGAGAAACCTCCTGCTGTGCTGCCAGGGCTCCCAACCATGGCAAAGTCTATCCAGTTACACACCTTGACCTTTTGTTTTATAATTTTGCTTTTCTTCTTGAAGCAGGAATGATGATTTAAACAGGTAGAGTAGAAAATCCATGGGGACGTTATTTAGGAATGGTAGAATAAGAATAGGGAGAAGCTGGCTTCTTTAAAGGAGCAATTCAAACTGCTAGTTCTTTCCCTGGAAATACTCTAATTCATGTTCCAGTTCTTCGAGTTCTTCCAGAGCTTTTTGGTTGTTTTTATGGAGTCTGTTTAAGACTTACAAGGGGTTGGAGGGTAGATGGCATACCAGCATTTGCAAAGGAGAATTTTAGCTCCTATAGGGCCATTAAATAGGCACTTTGAATATGGTCATCTCTTCAGTTTTACAGCAGCCAGCTAGTATGCACTTCGCATCTTAGAGAGAAGCGGCAAAACTGTTACTGGGGTTGAGGGGAGCTAGATTTATTCCAAAGTTGCAATATGGTAACTGGCGATGTCTGGATGGGTAAATGGTACTTCTTAGTATCCAAATTGTCCCAAATATCTGAGAGAAAGGGAAAAAATAACAAGCTGTAGTACTGTGAATCCAAGATTCAGAACCGGTGATAATGGCTGTCATGAGGCACACAGAAAATACCTACCCTGACCTGTCCTTTAACTGCTACCTAATGCTTCAGCAAGTGCTAGAAAACGTATATGAAAAAGCTTAAAGGTAGCTGCTTCTTATCCCGGCCTAAAACAAAGCTGAGAGAAGCAAGAAAAAGAGCAGAAAATGAGTGCCCAGTACGGGTCCTGCTGAAAGGCTCAGGCCAGCTGGTAGCAGGCTAACTGTGCTCTTATGTGACCTGACCATTAAAACCTGTAACTGCTGCTCTGCTAGGAAGGAGTAGTGTGGGCTGCTGCACTGTACTGCTCAACTTGTGCTTCCAATAACTCCTGAGGTGGTCAGATTAAAAAAGGTGAATTATTTCACATGCTCAAAAAAGAGAGAGAACAGTTTCAAATGTTTTTTCTAAGGACAGAGAAAATAGGCTTGGGAATTTGATCTCAGGATTTTCATAATTGTCCTCTTCTGCTGCTAAATTAATAATCATCTAGAGAAAAACATTGCATGCTGTTTGTAAAGATCAGTAATAACACAGAAATCAGAGTGCAGAGCCTAGTGGCTCTTGGAGAGGCAAACCCATTCTCCCGTATCTTGCACCTCTGTGATTTCAGAGCTGTCTGTCTCCTGCATCCTTCCATCTCGCATTCGGAGACTTCCCCCAGCCCTGACCTTCCTCAGAGGCCGAGCGTCAGCTCCCAGCCATGTAGAGCAGTCCTAACCTACAAGATGAGCTGTTTCTGACTGCAATAAGGGAAAGGAACAGCATTCCTGCTAACTGTGTCTCTTGGTATGTTGTTTCTTCATATCATACACTGCATCGTTTTCCTGTCTTCTCAGAGCTAACACCTGCCAAGTTAGCTTCGATAGAGTATAGGGCTTTGTGGGTACGGTACATGTTCAGTAGCTGCGCTGTCCTCAGATCTTTGGAAAAACTTTTCACAATTCTTTCTCTGAGCTGCAACATGGATTTCCGTGGCCCTATCCTAGAAAATACTGAGACTAGGCCAGCTTAGGGATGTTAATAGTTGGTACTGAGAAGCAGCAATGGCTTTTCAGAATGGTGCAGAAAGACTGAAAAGAAAACATGAATCTATATACTTGGGCTTTATATTATGAACAAACGTGAAATCTAGGTACACACATGCAGTATTCACTGAATAAGGCTGAAATAATAACCTACAAGTTATTAGTCTTTGAAATGGAGCCTCCCTTTGCTTTTAATAAAAGACATTGAAAGAAATTAATTCAATCTAAAATCACTGTGCGTGTTATGTGAATGAAAGCAGGCATCAGTGGTTTCTTATAACATCAGAAGGCCCTTAGTTACAGCAATAAATATGCTGCTTGCCTAATAAGTCTGTATGTCTGATATTTTTTCCTTATTTATTTTAAGTGAACATATTCATTGAATTGAAAATGCCAAGTGAGTAATGTATAACTACATGGAGAATACACAACTTGATCATTCTGTTAGAGGAATGATTTATGTGCTGTGCACCAATTTTAATGTTCAAGTACAGCTAAGAAATATATAATTTATTGACAATAATTGTGAGTGTTTTGGAGATCTAGAGCTTGTCAGAAAATCAACTGTCTTCCAGGTATTAATGAAAACAAAGAATATAATGGTGCATTTATTAGTAAGCCCTACAAAGAGTCTGAAACTGACTGGTTTGGAAAAGTACCATATTGTTTATAGTAATAAGGGCAAGGAAGTGCCAAAGGAAACACCCTTGTGGCTTAATCAATAATCAGCATATGAACATAAGTCAAAAAATGTCCGAAATTGCTCCAAATGAGGAATAACTGACGTCAAGAGCTTGCTTGACTTATCAGCTTCACACTCTGGTTGCCTGGAGTGTCAAAAGAAGTAACAGAGCACTTGTTAGCAGTCTTTGACAAACAAAGTTTCTTGTTTGTTTGTCTGTTTCTTTTTTTGTTTGCATTTCATTCATTTTATTTACTGCACAGTTACAGATGTCCTCAGACGACAGAACTGTGATATGCCGGTCAATCCATATGTTATTAGTATCAACAGCTAATAAAGCAAGAAGCAAGTAATTATGTGGTGTTAATATGGAACTGCAGTTCCCCACTGCAAGCCACAAATGACTTTTGGTCAGTAGCCAGTTTCCTTATGTTAGTTGGATGGCATAGGTACAAGTCAAATTCACTGTGTTTGACCCTCTTTGGGCCTTCCGGGCCAAAAATATTCAGCAAAATCTTTTATGCATCAGATGAGTGGATGGTGCTAGGGTGGTGCCTGTGGGGAAATGCTGAGGTAGGGAGCAAGTGGGTTGTCACAGCAAAGATGCATCAGTTTTGCACTCATGCAAGTGCTCTGTTGATATTCCAAGGTGCCCCAGAACTTATGTGCCTGCTCTAAAGCACACTGAGAAAGGATATTCCTGAGAATAACAGGAAAAAATCAATTCTGTGTGTGTTGTTAGACTCTCACCTTCCATGGAAACATTAATTCGAGCTCTGAGTCAGGAAACAGATGATTCCATGAAACTTTCCTGGCTACTTCTTGTTCATGTGGCTATACATCCCTGACGTTCAAGAGTGTCATTTTATTTTTCTTTTCAAAGTTTCTAAAAGCAAGTCTGAAGTCCATCTTCTAGAAACATTATGCACAATAACGGAAAAAAAAATGTCTTGAATGAAAAATAAATGCAATTGTCTGTGACTGTTTAAAAGTATTGTTTATGCAAGAGTGAGGAAGTTTTCCATTGAATCTGTTAAATGGAAATGGAATGCATTTAGAGGAACTAATCCGAGAAAAGGAAGAGTGGATTGTATCACCCAGGGGTGAAAGTGCAGTTGGTTTTGTTCCAATAGCTTGTCTCTATTTTCATGACTGATTTTCCTCATTAGCAGTGTGTGGAAGCACGGGGCAGAGTGAGCGCTCGGGACCGCATAGACCAAAAAGCTGAGCTGCAAGGACCAAAAAAAAATCCTTCTATTGCATGAACAGTTCCTGACATACTGCCTGTTGTCTATTGATTGAAGGAGGACACCAAAAAGGAGGAAAGTATATGTCTTCCACCTGTTTTGTAAACTTCTCATACGAGACCTGGGAAGTTATCTAATCCTGCTGTGCTTCAGTTTTCCACTCTTTTGCAGTTTCTTCTGTTTTCAGCCTGCGTATTTCAGTTTTGCTTCAAATATATCAAGATTCCAAAGGGCAGCAGGCTCTTTAACTGTACAGACACAACACATACTTTGAAGGCTGCCTATCCTTTGTCAGAAATATAAAAGTCATCTGAAAAAATAGACTATGCTCACACTTAACATTTTTTTTCTTAGCATATCACCTGTTGCTTAAGATAGACTCAGAACTGTTTAAAAACTACTGAGCATAAATGGATATAGCTATGTGGACTATTCTATTCATAAAATGTTGAATGTGTTGAATAATAATAAAGCTCTGCATCACTGATTTGGAGTGAAGTGTTACTTGAAATAATAAGCTAGGGTTTCAAGGCCAGGAAAATGAGTAAAACCCTGAAAAAAATGCACGAAAGATTCATAGTTTACTTAACTTTTATAATTTACTTAATTTTCTTTCTCTATTTCAGTCATTATCATTGCCTGTAGTGAGAACCATAGATGAGAAGAGACCAACTACAGCTACAAATTCTTCAGTGCAGTATTCAGCTGCACAGGTCCTGGTAGGTCTGCTATTTACATCTGTCTTGTTTTGTCTGAGTATAGCTGAATGTGTTACTTCATTTTCTGGAATAGTTGAAGATCTCCCAAACTAATGTTCCGTCCATCCTTCCCTTCTTCCATCATGCTAACTCCGTTAGAGAAGTCTCTGACTTCCCTAGCTTGGGAACGATGGTAATGGGCCCGGTAAGGTTCTTAGTGTATTTTTAAAGGAGATGAGGGGATTGCTTTTGAAGAGAACATTAATGGGACACATCTCTTTTTAACAGATAACTTTGCAATGACTGACATTATCAATTAGAAATGTCTGAACATATCTAGAAATTCAACTATATCCTATTCTATCCTTAGGTAGTTTACAGGATTTCAACACATGAAACAACTGTACATACCCAAGCAAAATAAAAGATCCCTTCTTTACTGCATGATAATCAAGAGTGTATAATAATAAATCCTTGAAGGTAGTGTCATTCACAGGTGTTTTCTCTCCCTAGGAACTGAGGCTTTTCTGCCTTCCAACCACTAGAGTTTGTTTTAATGTTTAATGGAAAAAAACCCCATACTGTAGAAAAGATGACTGCACAGAGTCTGTGAATGTTCTTGCTCCATGGAACAAATCAGAACTCTTTTTATCTATTTGTATGAGGGGAAAATGGTGAATTGCTCTGTTTTTCCACCAGAAGGCCATGTGGTTATACAATGGACCCGAAACCTTTGTTTCTAGAAAAATGATGGCATCTGGAGTCTGTCTTTCTGTGAAGGCAGCCCATGGAGAAGTTAGTGAAAACTGAGTCCTCGCTTTTCAGCAGAGATTAGACAGGATTGTGTTCATCGTGACAGCTTTGTCTTTTGCCTTCTTTGGGCAAGGCTGAGGTTAATGGTCTGTGAAGAGATTTGATTTCTTTGTTCATTTGCCTGTCTGAATAGGAAAAATGATGCCATTATTCTTTTTTTCTGTGCTTTTTTGCTTTATGCTTACCTGATGAGATTTAGATCTATATTTTTGTGCCAGTATAAATATTTACCAAGACTCTCCATATCTAATATGAAATACAGTGAGTAAAGGAGTACATGTTATAGCTGGAGATGGGTGTGCATCTCTTATGATGCAGGATGATGGTATCAAGACCTGGTCCATAACATTTACTGTGTGGAGTACAGGCTGCTGTACCAACTGATCAAAGTTTGGATTTATTTAGAACGACTGGTTTATGGTCTGACATTATAGCTGAGTTTTCCACATGTTGCTAGCTTGTGAAAACTTCTGCTGACCAATCTATTTCTGCTTCTTGGTTTAATGATAATGCTGGGTGACTTCTCAGTCTTGGGAGATACCAGCTGCCTGACTGTCTAGGGTGCCCTGCCACCATGCAGGTAGAACTTCTGTGCAAAGTGTCATTTAGACAAAGTGTCATTTTTCCTGTGTACAAGTTCATTGTTTCTGAAGAATGTGTTTTATCTGCTTGTGTGGGCTTCTCCCTACATAAATGCACTTGAATACGTTTAATCCTATTTCAAAATAAGTGCCTACATCATCTAAAGCTTGATAATGTAAATTCTAGGTAAATAGATTAAATATTCATACTGCTGGGAACCATACACAATATTAAAGAATTTGTTTCATAGCGCACCTTTTTCCTTTTGACAGATGGGGGGAATGAGACCAAAGGGAAAAAGAAAGAAGATAGCAAACTATATTTTCAAAAGTATTATTTCAGAGGGTTGTTCATACCATGTACCAAAGTGCAAGACTCTCAAAAATCTCATCATGTGCTTATTTTTCTTACTAATGTTTTTAAATTGAGCCATAAGAGGTTTGCTTCTGGTTTTAAAGTAACCTGGTGTCAGAAGTCTCTTGTTCCAGGTCTGTTTCTTCCTTTAAATCTTCACTTAGATCATTTTTATGTTGCTCATTTAGGCAGAATAATGGCATATGTGCGTGGACCTAGAAAGAACGCTTGGAGAAAACGGGGGATTAGGGTGGTGTCCAGGGAGACACCTGGGAGAGCTTCTGTGGTGACAGTGTCTGTTTTCCATTTCATCCTTTGTGCTGTACCCAACTGCTGCATCCCTGCAAATACTGCAGCCTTTGTGCTGAATGAATTATTAAAAGCGAAATCTGGCCCCACTGATACCAGGTAAAAATCCCTCGGACTTTGGTGGAAGCAAGGAGCATCACCCTATGACTGGTAAACATGCAGATAGAGTGCTGGTGGGCAAGAGGGAGCGCGCCCAGGGGTAAAGATCTGTTTGGTTTATAAAATATGCCTAAATTAGGTTTTCTCACTGTGGCTAAAGCTGCTTTTAACTTTCAGCTTGCTTCTACCACATCATAATGAAGCATGGAATCTTAGGCTCTATCCTACTGAAATGTCTGTAATATTCCAAAGCAAAAATGGAGAAGTTACATAGGCATAGTTTGTGATGAAGCCAAAAAGCACACAGACACAGAAAAGCAGGTTTGTTAGCAGTCTGTCTCACACTGCATGTTGCTTGGGTGAGGAGAACTAACAGCAAAGATGGTGTAATCTTACAAGCTGACTAGGGAAAATTACAGAATCCCTTCTGAATAAACAACGCTAGAAATGCATTTTGTATACTTTTTTTGTCCTTACTAAAAAGATTAAAGTTAATCAAAACCTTGGAGATTAAATAATTAAACCTGTAGATAACCACAATTCTTTATTGCTAATTAGTCATAGTGAGGTGCCATTTTCATAGGATGCAGTCCCTAAATTTAGCTGTGGAATATTACATTGATCACACACAAAAAAACATCATTGATTCTCTGGGGAATGGTTGGACGTCAGTATGTGCGTTTTGGCTCAGACCACCTTTCACCTCTTAAGGGGGGCGGTTCAGGAGATTTTTATCCTTGCTGCACATAGCAACAAAATGTGATTTGCCATCCTTAACCCTTTGAACATTTGCAGCATCTTAGCAGGATGATTCACACTTACTCAGTTCCGTTGCATTCATGTCCTGTATTGTATCTGAAATCTTTACACCAAAAGTGCTGCATTTCTGTGCTCTGCTGCTCTGTCAATCTTTTAATATATGTATACAAGTTTAAATATTTAATATGCACTGAAGCTAGTACTGCATAGCTGGGGAAAACTGTAATGCTGTACTCTCATACTATGACACTTCTTTCCTTAAATAACTTGTAACATTTGTAGGTAAAACTCTAAAATTAACCCTGATAGAATGAATGACGCTGTACTTCACTTTTCCTTTTTGCGTTTACCAAGATAGTGAATTGAATTAATACACAGTGCAGAATATTTTTATTGCTGTGTAGGTCTTCACAGTTTTTCAGTGCTGCTCAGATTTTTGTCAGCAGTAACTAGTTAAATGTAACAGGCATGCATCCAGAAATTCCTGAATTTTAATCTTCATGTTTCCTAATCAATTGATCAAATAATATCCATGATTTAGAAAAAAATAAGACACTAATTTAAAACAGAAACACATAATTTGTGGAACCGTCCAGCTAATAAATTAGGTCTAAATACTATGATTGTTTTGCACTTAGGGATGGTGTACATCCAAATGGTGAAAATTATCTGTGTATGCGATTAAATATCTTTTTAGAAAGAACTGTCCATCATGATTTTTGTAAGCATGCCTAAAACTGCCTTTCTAAAATACTTTCAGGGTTATATGTAAACATAAACACAAATCTTGTTTTAAAAGAAAAACAGAACAAAAGCTAGTTATAATCAAAAATATTATTGTTATTTAGTAAAGTTTGATATAAGAAGAATTGAGGAAAACAGCATGGAATACTACTAACTTTCGCCTGTTTGTAGCACCAAATTCTAAGTTGGCCTCTACTACGTTTGGAAATGATGGACGAACTTCTTTCTGCCCCATTCTGTTTTTTTTGATGATGGGAAATTCCTGGCAGCTGAAGTACCTAATATTTTACTTGATTAAAAATGCTCTCGCAGACACAAGATGCTTCCGGCAGTTCAGATGAGCTTTCAACAAGGATCTAAACAGCCTGCTATTTAGCAGAAGTGATATTCTGATGCTCAGTACAACTTAATTTTGCTTTGTTCTTCTCCATGTGAAAAAGCATCTATGCTAACTCATTGTTTATTGGAAGAAGAATGAAAGTAAAAAACTGTCAGTTCAAACATGTATTTTTCCACATATTGGTGGCGTAAGCAGAGTATCATGTTTCTGAACTGAGGGCCAGCCAGAATTCTGTGCAATGTGATTTACGTGGGCTTAGTTTTATTTTGCAGCAACTTGGGCTCATAAAGGCTGGGAGGACTGCAGAGACAGCCTGGCAGCGCCGAAGGGAGAGAATGCCTTGTGCTGGCCAGCAGCAGCCTCTGCTGCTGTGGGGGAGAGCGCGGCAGGAAGGGAGAATGCAAGGAATGCTCCTGCATAGCTTGAGCACACAGGCAGGTGGGCAACCTCTGTATTAGCAAGGATGTGGTAAGGACCGGCTCTGCAGAATAAAACTGCTGCTGCTGAGGGCCTGCTATTGCCACTCAGCATGCCCAGGCTTTAGCGAAATGTTCCCTTCTCCCTGCTTTCCCAAAATCTCCAAATGCATGCCAGTGCCCAAGCACTTTCCTGAGCTATTCCAGTTCTCTTCAGTGTTCTTTTATGCTTTGAGATAACTAGAGGATGTAAGAGATTGTTGAAGTGACAAATGCTCTAGCTAAAAGTTGTAACCACTACAAGGGATTTCATGCTCCTGCTTTCTTTTTTGCCCCTTTTTTGCACAATGACACAACTTTGCAGTGCAAGGTGTAAAGGGTGCCCCTTATCCAGCCTATCGCTCTCCCATCAGAATATGTCCCTGAGAGTTCAGACTTATGAATCTGAACTCCCTTAATTTAAAGAAAGGACTGGGTTCATCAGGAGTGAAAAAAGAGTCAAGTTTTGGGCACTGCTGGCAAAGCTCTTAGCTCAATTATCAGAAGTAGTTTTATGTGAACTAGAAACCAGCTGCCTGAAGTAAGATTCAGTGAAAAGCAGAAAGGCAGACTAAACATTTACTTGATAGAGTTGTTTTTATCTAGAGGATGTATATGCATCCATTACACATGGCTGCAAAGGCCGAACTATCCTTTTTAAAACACTGCATCTGCAGTATGTCAAAAATAGTAATGTTCTGTACACGCTTAAATTCTTGGCAGCAAAGTAACACCTTAATTTCTTCTACAGTAAATATATAGCTATATTACACAGTGACATGTAGAACAGATGTTTCTAAAAATGCAAAGAAATTCCAGTCCATACATGTTGATGTGAAAACTTCAGTCTTTGAAAACAAAACTGGTTGGCCAATGCAGCCATGAAAGAAGTATGAATATTTAAAAGTCAACAAATTCAACACCTTTTATCAGTGGGGATGGCCATGACATGACATCTTCAAATAAAAAGAAGAGTGTATTTCAGATTCCCTATAGAAACAAAAAAAGCATTCCTTTTAAAAGTTTTCAAAGTGAGGGACCATTCTTATATTCAGTGTTCCAGCATAACAAGCTTGACTCATCGCCAGATGACACATCAAGCTCAGAGAATTTGAAAAAGTGCTGCTTAACCTCACTAAAAAAATTATAGTTTTGAGAACAGGAAAGAAGGAAAATTGCTTTCTGATCCTTGACTCCACTATGCTCAAAAAGGGTAATGAATGTTCTGATAAGACATACTTCTTTTGGCAAATAAATCTGGTTCAAAATGACAATGTTATGTAAAGGGATGTCCAAGACTGTTTAGAAATGATTTTGAAGCATAAGAAAAACATACAAACTGGAGTCTGTCAGGAAACTAGAAATTAAATTTGTCTGTGCAATAACTTTTTGTTTATCTTTGAAAATTTTTAGTCTTTAGTTTAACAAATATTTTACCTCACTAGTTGGTCAATTCCTATTGTAACAATTTACTAGGAATGTGAAAGAACATGTTTTAATTATGAAAGTGGTGAACAATTACATCTAAATTTTAGTTCTTTGATTTCTAACTATAAATCACCTTAGATAAAGATTTGAAAACTTTGAATTTTCAATGCAAACCTTTCAGAGGTTGCCAAGTGGACTCTCCCTATTAAATTTCCCAATTGCAGGAGTTACTAGTCTGCTTCCATCTTAAATTAATTAGCACCTAGTGCAAGTCATCAAGTCATATAAGTGACCTGTATGTACCTATAAGTACCTTACAGTAGGTATTTATTTTTCTTCCTCACCAAGTCATTCCAGTAGGTGTTTCAAGGGGTACAGAGGAGTCGTAAGTGGTGCAATGGGTTATTGACTTGGGAATTAGCATGTTCAGGAAATAAAATTTTCACTTAGTCACAATACTGGTCTGAAACCTCAACCATGACAGAGAACTTGGCATGAGTCTCCTGTGTCTCCATACACACTTTGCAATATGAAGGCTTGATTTTGATACCCGTCCTCCTGTTCTGTATTTTTATGTGCCTGGGACAGACTTGACTAACATGAGGACGTTACAGGGGGAAGTTTATTTCATAATTCGAGTAATAAAAATCTGTTTGGACCTAAATAATTGAGATACGAGAGAAAAAGAACTGTTAATCTGAGGTAGCAGCAGTCATTTTCAGACCTCATAGCAGTTGCCTGTTTTGCCTCTGAGTGTGTGTTTGTTTTTCACAATGTTTCAGCTAAAATGCTTTTTTTTTCTTTTTTTGATTTCCCCCCCCCCCCCCCCCACCTCTGTTCTCTTCATTTCTCTTCCTGTCCTGCAGGGAACAAGTTTGCTTAGTCTACTGAAATTGATTTCTTCTAATACAAAAAAATAGAAAACATTAACCAAAATTAAAGCGATGTATAAAGCATAGTGATATGTAAAGTAGAGTTGAGTGGTGGTGGAAAATTTTTAAAAGTGCAACTTCTCAGAGGATAGGTTTTTTTAAATCCTCACAGCTCAGCCTTTCTCTTGTTTAACTGCCTTCAAAAAGCATCAAATCTGAGCTATACAGAGTGTATCTGCTAGAGCTGTTACTGGGAAAAAGTAGTTTTGAGTAAAGCTGTGAGTTAAAACTGCAGCTGAATTTCATACCTGGGTTTTAGATTAATGGGCACAAAATGTCACTGCAGGATTCAAAACAACAAAGGAGATATTGCATTTTTTTGGCTAAGCAATAGCCAGTAAGGCTAAGTAGCTCATGGGGGCATTTTTTACTGCACCTCATTTTTTTCATATTTTTCACTTGTTCTGCAAGGGGAGAATAATGTTTTGTTGCTAACTGATAGCAACCAAAGTTCATTATAACTCTTCACCCTTTCTTCCCACTGCCAGCTCAGTAATAGCTAGAATGGAGGGCAGATGGCCTTAATATTTTAATTTGAGGTATTAATAAGAACATGAATAGTGAGGGAAAACAGAAAGACATATAGGATGAAGGATTTTAGCCCCATCTTCTTTGATATAACCATGTTAGCTCGGTTGCTGTGTTGTCCTGATTAGGTTGTCTTGATCGTGCAATTCAGACCACATGTACTAAACTTACAGCTAGACTATTGCAGTACAATCCGTGGCACATTGTTCCAAAAATAGTCAACCAAACTAAAAAACTGGACAAAGAAACAAAAGCCCAAACTATATTTTGTGCACTCGGTCATCCCCAGGTGTATGATCTCAAGCATGAGAATTCCCTCTGTCCAGTAACCTGGTGTTTTACATCTCGTGTACAGCTCTGGATTAGTTAGAAAATGAGAGATGCAGCAGACTATTATTTCTGGCTTGATTCAGTTGCTTAAAAACATTTTTCTGCCATTTGCAAAAGCAGCCTAATATCTGAGACAGCTGCATGGGGCTGGCAGATGTGATCTACAGAAACCTGTGACCTTCTGGGTGAGCAGCTGGAGGCCACTGGGAGTATCACAGGCCATGTCAAGAGGCATTAGGTACCCATTAAATACATTGAACCTGACGTTCTAAGGGTTTGAATGGTTTCATGATTTGAATCTCAAACACCTTTCAGAATTGAAGGGACAGCTTCAGGCTTACTTCTCTGAGGACCTTGTGTAAAGCTCCTTGTGTCAGTCTGCAGAGTAGAAATTCTGCATCAACTTCATATCAATTTTTCCTAAGGTGACAGATGTGTATTAAAGTAAGTATAAGTTATTGCAATTGGATCATTTACTAGGGATTAGTAATTTTTCTGACACAGCTAAATCTCTCTTGTTTACACATGCTCTGTGAATAGACATGTTTAAAAAAAGAAGGGATCTGTATGTTGCAAAATATTTCATTTTTGGCATAATTTCTTGCTCAGCCCCCTTCTCCCCTCTCCCACAAAAAAAAAAAAAAAAGTGTATAAGATGTTCAAAGATATAAATATTGGTGATATGTTTAAGTTTTAAAAAGCTTTTCTACTTGGGCAATGTATGGATTGGTATATAAAAAAAAACAAAATAGATGTGCAGGGGTTGTAGAACAATTATGGACTGGAATATTGGGGAAACCATTCTCAGAAATACCAGCCGTTCCAGGGGGTGAGCCTGCAGTAGCTGAGGAATATGTCCATCGCTTGTGAGCTTCTTGAGAACAAAAATGTTCCCTTGCTCCAGGTGGAAAGAAAATGGTTTTACCAACTAGGTGCTGCCTGTTTTAAGAAACACATGAGTTTCTACTGTTAATTTTTCAGCAGATGATGTAAGTTCAGCACACACAATCATCCATTTGGGAGATCTCCTCGACTTAGTGCAGTCTGACAGCATTAAACAAGGCTTGGAAGTGTTTGAATTTTCTTCACACTAGCTGAGCAAACTGACAAAACATTAAGCATCACAAGTGTTAACACTATTTGTTTACAATGAAATACTAGGTTTTGCTGCAAGGGTAGAAAATAGCAGTAGTGATGTATCACATGGTACAGCTAAAGAAACTCTTGGGAGATGTACAAAAATGCTAACATGACAAGGCTTGGCAGAGAAAGATTTTTCAGCCAGCTGCTTACTTCTACAGTCGTGATGTGCGTTTAGGAGCTTTCTTCTTCTTCATAAAAGCAGGGGTTTGCAGAAGCGTGCTAAATGTGTGCGGTAGTGTTGGTATCTGGAACACTATTGTAGATAAGTAAAATGGGTTATTATAAAATTCCAGACCATTGCTCTGGGTGTCTAGGTGATGTTTCTAGGGCTACATGGATCTGCATGGAGGGAAACAGTACCAATAGTAGTTGGTTATTTCTTTAGCACTTTGTGTAAGAACAGATGAATATTTTCTTATATATGCCAAACATACTTTTTCTAATATGTTAGCCACAACCCATAAAAAATACTTTCTTGTTTCCTTAAAATATTTATTTTGCCTCCAATTCTCAGCATTTATTTTCTTCCCTTTTCTACTTTGTGAAGTAAAAAAAAAAGGTGGAGAGGAGCACGAGGCTAGTGCAGGCTGATTGACTGTCTGTAGGTGAAGCGGGGAGCGGAGCGGGGCGGCCGGCGCGGCTGCAGCCTCTCCGGAGGCTGCCGCGCGCAGCCTGCGCACACGCGCAGTAGCGACTGAGCCTGTTGGAAGTCACGAGGGCCACTAAAAGTGGCACAGATGCACAGCTGAAAATCACGTCTCGTTTAATTGTGTGTCTGGAGATGGATTTTGATGCCTAGTTTTGGGTACTGACATTTTCAAATATTAACCTTTGCCTGGAAATTACTCCATGCTAAGTCTGTTCAATTAAGAAAATATTCTGTCCAAATATCTGTCACATTTAACAGAACCAACATTGATGCAGTGCCCTGTATTCCAATTATTTCTCATATTTTTGAATTTCTCTAAGCTGCAAGAACAATTTTGTACTTTGTTTTGTACAAAGGAAGGTGTATAAGAACAATCCTGTCTTCAAAGCCGAAGTAGGAATTTTAGCTGTCACGGCTATGAAATGTGTCCATGTATGCACAAGAATTAAGGTCAGCGAAGAAAGTTATGTGATAAATGTATATATTTGTCATGTTCAGAAGATACATTCAAGACAGAAGTTGATTTTATGCCTGTGTTTTTAATCTGTTTCTTTTGTGAACTTTTGTACAATTGTTGCAAAGTCGTTTCCTTTTAAGGAGAAGGGAATTCCATATTTAACTTTCTTCTGTCTACAGATCAATAATTTGATACTCTTTTGCACATTGGGTAGGGTAATGTTGTTTGCCTCCCACACTCTGCTTTAAACCACTTTCATTGTAAGAAAACAGAACATTCTAAACCATTAAACAGTGAATTTCAAACAAAAATATGAGACAAACGTTATTAAATGGTTTATCACTCTTCCGGTCATGTATTAAAACACTAGGTAAAAAAGGTGAAATTGTACTCATTAATTTTTTCATATTACAAAGTTCAATTTTCTTTCCCAAAACCAGAGTAAGCTACTCACACTCATTCATGCTTTTCTTCTATTGCACTATACAAATTTAAGAATACAGAAAAATTATATATTTTTTTCCTGTTGCGGAAGTATAGGTCTAATTCTTTTCTTCTGGGGCTCAATACCTTCTGGGAAACAACCCTTATGTTTGGTGATAGATGGAGAAATTGGTATCTTCATTAAGAAAAATAAGATTTAGCTAAATTATTCAAATTATCCCAACTAAAATAATACTGGTTGCCTCCTTCCATTTTCAGTCCTTAACAATTTCCCCAGCTTTGATTCCTAGCAGAATTTTTGTGTGTGCGCATGTGTATACTGTTCAAATATAATGAACCACTTGTTCCGTTACACTCTCAATGCTAAAAGAATATCCTTTTGTTTATTTATTTCTTCAGTGGAAACCATATAGCATTGGTTTGATTTTGAATCAATATTGTTACATTTACCTTTGAAGTCCCCTTATGTTTGTGAGCTAATGATATAGATGTGCTGCAGTTTGGCACTGATCTTAGTTATTTCATCCCAGGTATTCTGCTGTGAGCACGGAAGCTCCACTTTACAGATGGGAGACAATTTGTTTCCATGCAGTATGACACACACACACACAAAAATACCCCTCAAGGAATTGAGTTCACACCTTCAGAGCTGTAGAACAACATATATCTTATTTTTGCTCTTGTGCTGTCCGTACCTCCCAGTACTGATTGGTCTTTGCATTGAGAATGTTTCTCTCATCTGGCTGCATGTAGAAGGCAGCTGTTCTTTTCACAGTCTGAATCACGAGCCTGTGTAAGCAAAGGCTTGCGGGTGGTGAGTAAGCAGGCCTGTGTTCGCCGTCATGGGAATGATGAGCAATCCTGGTGAACTGGTAAACTGAGAATTCTTCACGAAGTGCAGCTCTGATCCAGCGCTCCTGGTCTTCTGCTGGCAGTGTCAGTGTGGCCAGGAAACGTGTTGGGCAGTAGCCTGAACGGAAGTGTTGGGAAGGAAGCAAATCACTGGTTTATGTATACAGCATTGCAAACATTTCTTTCTTACTTATCCTTATATTCTTTTCTTACATAAAAAGATTGGGGGGGGGGAGCTGTCTCTGGAAACACATTTCATTTCAGTAGCTTTGGAAGAAAACATGTGCTTGACAGTATTTACCTGCTTTCCTCTCATGTTAATGTTTTCAGAGTAAACTCAGATAAAATTAGGCTGAATACATTGCCTGAATTCATCTGTATGGCTATGGTCTGCCTTAGGCAAAATAAGTCTTTGGCATTGTGATCTCACGCCAGTCTGAAACTGGAGACGGGATTTCTTTCCGGAATCATGCCAGTCCCACCTTGACTCGTGCTTGTTTAACAAAGCTGATGCTGTGTCTGTATCGCAGTGCAGCGTGTCAGATGCCGGCCTGCAGCCTAAGCAAAGGCAACCTGCATGAGATGGAAAAAGGGAAGAAATTGTGGAATCAAAATCATAATTGAAACACAGTGTTATGAAAAGTCTCCTGGGTTATCATATCCAAACTCTTCTGTTGCAGATGCTTACAACATCTGGATCCATTAAATTAATGCAACCCCCATCTTAAAATAAATATGTTCGCTCCCATTAGGAATCCTTCCTTCACTTTCATGCTTTTGATGCAAAGAAAGCTTGTTTTTAAACTAGTTTATGGACAACGTGTTTTTGTTGAAGCGCTGATTTTTTACACAGCCTGGCTAATTCTGGCTTATTTCTTTTCTCTGATGTGTTTCTAGGGAACAGGATTCTCTCCTTCACCTTACTTGTACCCCTTCGTTCTGTTGAACAAAGTAACCTTTTTTTTTTTTTAATCTCTTTTTCTGTTATAATTCTATGAAGTCTTTTCTGTCCTTGCTTCAGTGAAGTTCTTTTTATTAGTGATGGATAAATGCATAGTGCATTCCAGGTGAGATTTTATGTTTAGAAATTCTTATGTTGAACATATTCAGGGTATGGAATTGCATTGCTTCCTATTTTTGGAAGGACTGAAGTAAACTTCAGTAAACGCTCTGCAAATGAATGGTCTGTTCTTGCAAACGCTGGTGCTAGCATACATCAGATACTCATTGCTATCAGTTAAAATTATTTCCACCCCCTAAAACAAAGCGTATACCTGTGTGTGTAAGTTGAACGCTGGGTAAGTTGTAATTTGAGTGATAAGCCTTTTTAAAAATACCTTATGGACATAAAGAGTTAGCTTCAAAATGCTCATAGGTCATGTCCCTGTGTACTATTTGCACTCAGGAATAATTTGCTTACCCCACAGATAATGTAGATTGGTCTCAAGAGGAATTTTATAAGGGAAAAAGGGATCTTATACTGGTAGTCTGATGATGGGGATTCTCAGTATAGTATCTACCCATAAACAAAACTTTCTGTAATCATTGCAACAGAAGGGTCAGAAGAGAGACAGTGAGTTTGAACTACAAAAGGTTTATAAGGAGTTAACTCATGACATGAAAAGGGCAAAATTTGATGGTTTAACTATGGGTAATTCTGCCTGTTTAAAAGGATTTTGACTCCTGTCTGAAATTACTATTTTTGCTCCTTTCTAAATGTCAGAACTGCTTAAGTTGACTGTGTAGCAAAAAGAGGAATTGTTTTGAACTTGTAACTATTATCAAATGCAGATTTAACAAAAAAAAAAAAAAAAAAAAAAAAAGAAGCATGTGTGTGGGGGGAAGTGCACAGGGCCAGTCTCATATCAGGATTTAAGCCTTTTAGTCTTCCTGAGAAAAATCTAATGCAAAACAATTTGGAAATGAGCCTTCCTGTTGAGGCTGTTGAAAATGATTCAATAGCCAAATAATTCATGTTCTTTTGAAACTCAAATGCTGTCTCTGCCTAATATGCCATTTGGACATGGCAACACACTATCTCACACAAGACTTAATTAGAAAATGCCATTTTACTCTGAATTTTACCTGCACTGTCTAGACACACCGATTAGATTTCTCATCCTCTGAGGTATTTTTGACTGCTAGTGATCTAATGTAAACAATCAGAAATACTTACATACCTCTGTGAACCCGCCGGCACTAGTCGCATTGTAGCTGATATTCATCAGAAATGGTAAAAAGCCTGACAGGAGTTCATCTACTGAGACTCACCAGCTAAGGAAGGAAAATAGCATATATATTTTTTCCTACGAGAAAGCTTCAGGCCTCCTAATGCCATATTATCATCTAATTATTGCTGATGGAGTCCTTCTTTGTTAGACTTTTGATGTTTTTTAAGGATCTACTGTTGCTCTCAACAGCTTCTTTAAAAGCTAGTCAAACACAGCTTCATTTAGGAGTTTCCACAAACAAAGGTTAAGTCAAATGGCAAAGTGGCAAGGTTTTCATATCTGTGTAGTTACATACTAGTAAAGAGAGGGACCAGCCCCTGAGCTTGTAGAGGTAGGAAACCTTTTAAGATCCAGTGGTGGGTCTGATCTGTCAAATGCAGAAAACGACGAAGAACAGATGTGTGCAGGCATATGTGGAATGCAGCTTCTCAGAGGAACATAAGGACAGCAGTCTCACTTTGGTGCAAACTGTAAGAGTCTGGATTACTTACGTAAGTAAATTTTGAAGGATCAGGCAGAAAATTAATTGCTGGCATAAGAACATCAAAGTTAAGTTACTCACGTGATACATTTTGTTCAGTATGTGCAAGCCAGCATGCAGTCTGCACTATTCACTTACAAACCGTTTAATAATAATTGATTTGCAATATTCATTTGCTTTTAGAAAATGATGTCATCAATACTTGAAATAGTGACCATGGTGCTTTCTTTGTCCTTTTGGACCAAGGAAGCTCAGTTTCCTCCCTCCACTTTTTAGTGTCAGTATTGTGTTTGAATACATTCATGCATAAATGAGTAATTTTTTTTGGTCTGTTCTGCATTCCGGTATGAAGACTACCAAAAATTTTATGTGCTATGAAGATAGTTTGGTCTCTTCTGCAGCCTGTACCATAGTTAATTCTGGCCTATGGTCCAGCCCTCCCCAGAATCTGCATCCTGAGGCAGTCGTATGTTTCAATTACTATTTGATCTCTGCTCGAGGATTGTTAGCCAATTACAAGATTAAATTTCATGTCTGGAATTTGTTGCCCTTGGTCACTGTGCTTGCTCTGCCTGCTCCTCAGCCAGGAAGGGTGGCTGCTTCCCTGCAAGGCTCTGTAGGGATACAGCTTCGTGTGCAGGCTGTTCTGCTGAGCTGCTCTACCAACACAGTCAGCACGGAAATACTGTATCTGGTCTCCTTTTGGCTTCCCTGGACGCCGCCTTTTTGAGTTTTAGAAAGAAAGGAACATTGCCAGAGGGAGCAGTTTTATAGAACTTTACTGGCCATGTTAATTTATATGATGGATTATTTTGGTCACAGAAAATAAAGATTTAGATTGAATCGGTCTTTAGAGACATTTTATTTAATGTAATTCAATTATTCTGACTGCTGTGAACAATTAACAGGGTTTTAACTTCAGTTTAACCTCTGCTCAGCATTGAATTAATTCTCATACTTCCTAGTAGAATATTTAGAAGTCTAAAATATTGGTGGTTTGACTTCTCTTTTTTTTCTGCTTCTAACATGTCGAATCTGTGCTTCCTACTGTCCCTTTGTGGGAACTCAGTTTTTCTGTGTTGCAGCATAACATGCAGGTGAGCTGTGTTCAGGTCATTTTGCCCTTGAACTAAGTATGGTACACGTTCCCTCTATGACCCCTTTTGAGCCATGGATTAACTCTTGATCATTCCTTAGCAGCAGGAGCAGTTGTTCTGCAGTCTGTAGAAATTGTGCTGCTGTTCAGCGAAGAAAGGTGAGCAATACTTCTGAAAGTATCAAAATGCCCTTCTCCAAAAACATACGCTGATAGATATTTTAAAATGTAACTAGTTATACTGTAAAAAAAAAAAAGAAGCCTAATTTGCTTTTAAGTGGGCAGATGCAAGCATTTTGAGATCTAAATGGGTTTCAAATAGTTACAACTTCAGAATATTAAACATTATTCACATCTGTTTGGCTAAACTTTTTGTACTTTTTTTTACTTCATGTAATTCCAAAAGCATAGTCCGTCATGTTCAGCAGCATTCCATAAAGTGTTACTGCTGCAAGACAATACCCTAGTCCTTCAAAACTGTCACATATTTAGGCAGCTTTAGCTGTTTCAGTGGATCTATTCAATTATTATTTATGCATGTGTTTACAGGCTTTGCTTTAATAGGGCACAAATCATAGTGGCATTTTAGAATCTTGAAAAAAGGTTTTTCTTTTGTACTGTTTTCTTGTCTCATGGAGTTTACTGTGAGAACTGGCAGTAATTTCTAGTGAGAAAGTTGGGAGAGAAGGAGTGCCCATCCTTATCCTGATCACAGTTGCTAAGAACAGATTACAGTGATTATTCAGAGTTACACACTGAAGTGGAATGTGATTGGAGGTGCCCATCACATGTCTGACATTTATGAAGGGATAGAAATCATTAAGAAGTACACCTAGATCACCCAAAAAAGTAATTTGCCATACGTGCATTACACCCCTGTGCTGCACAAAGAACTGGCAGCATCACGTACAGTTAAATGTTACTGGCACGTGCAGGTGCCAGACCCTTTTCATTTGCCTGATTATAGTTCAGTCTTGAAGCTGTTTCCTACTAGTACTTTTAGGTAGTTTAAGATGAAACATTGCAGCCGTACCTGAGAGCAATATTGGAAGAAAGTTGCCTGATTTTTTTTTTCCTTCAAATAAAAATTGTTCTTCTGCCACTTACTGGCAGCAGTTGCATATTGAGGAATGAAGATTAAAAGCAAGTTAAAAGCCACATAAAACTCTGTTCAGCGTTCCTTGACATGAGTTTTTGAGAGCTAGCGGCACAGCACTGAAGTGGTAGCACAACAAGATCCAGAAACTGAGAACTCTTTTTTTCTGTAACTTAAGGAATGCATCCTTACTTCAGGCAGACATAATAGTTCATTTATGCTATCTGGGATCAGAAATAGATTCATTTTAATACTGCTGCTGCCACTGATGCACTAGCAAGCTGTGAGTAAGTGCCTTTAATTCCACTGCAACTCTCAAATTTGTAAATCAGGCAGTAATAATGTTTACTTGCAGAATTTCATAGATAAATTGTTGTAGTAAACCAGTAAATGTGAATTAAGATTTTCTGCCTTTATATCATGTTAAATTGCTGTCACAGTATACTTATTTTCCTATGTTTGATGATGATTTTTGCACCATTCTGTTCCATAAATTTCACTGTGTTTATGTTCTATGAGTGGATGCCCACATTTCAATGCAGTTCATGAAATACAATAATCACCACAAGCAGAAATTTGTCTTCAATGAGACCTGTGTTAAACAGTCATAGAAAGACCTCTCTGTTTGTTTGTTTGTTTGTTTTTGTAAATGAAGTGTGTAATTGGGGTACAAGAGAAAATGTGCAACTCTCGTCTTGCAACTGGAAGTGCCACTGAGCAGTTATTCTGTCTTCTAAAGAAACCACAACATGACCTAGACAATTTAATAGGTGATAAGATAAAACAACAAAATCAGCAGTAAAGGATCTCAATGTGTATTTCAAATAGCTGTAGAAGAACCAAAGCATTCTATAGTTCTTAGCTAAGTAAGGCACAGTCAGGTTTATACTCAGAAGACTATATGTTATTATCTATAACTTAATTTTTCAGAGTTCATTTTTATTACAGTAAGTCCTTATTTTTGCAATGGAAAGTAGAGAAAGCTATTTGATATTTGTCATTTTGTTTTGTCTGATCTTGTTATCCCAGGGAAAAAGAAGTTGCAAGAGTTGCAAAGTTCCAGTGGGAAATAAAGTACATGCTATGAAAAAGAACAGAAGAGCAGGGTGAAGTCTTTGTCTTGATCAGTCTTTTGCACAAGAGCGTGGGTGTATCTCATCCTCCCGCCCCCCCACTTTTTTTTTCCCTAAGACTGGGAAGTGAGAACATTTGCCTGCTGACCTGAACAAATGTGTAGAAAATGCCTTGCACTGAGAGGTATGCTGGATAAGTTTGGTTTGTGAAATGTCAGTGTGGGTGGATGTGAGATGATTGAAAGGAGGTATGTCAAGAATTCTTTATAAAGATAAACTTGCCCCAAACGCTTTAACATTTGTGAGAATTGTTCATACATGGCATGAATAATTACCTTTGGAATTAGGATCTGTGATACATCCCAGTATTGTAGCTCTCCAAACTGAGGCAGACCTGAATGCACCATTTCTCATGGGAGCGTTTAGTTGTTAATTGTTGGCATGCTGCTGAAATACAGAATTGTCATTTTTGCAGATTTCTTGTTGATGTGGAAGAATGAAAATACTACTGGCCTTCTTTGATGGAACTTGCTGGGGGAAGTTTTCCCCTTTTTCATCTGAATTTAAACTAGGAGGTAAATGTGGAGAGAGAGAGAGTCATCTGGAATGATGTGTCTTTAAATAGCAGGTCACCATTTATGGCAGCATGGGATGATGCAGCCATTTCTGTTTGTTTTCAAAAGCAATCTCCTATTCTTCAGCTAGGCTAAAAAGGTAAATATGGCCTAGATTATAGTATTACATGCTATGTAGATAGAGTTTATTAGAAGCTAAATTTGAGAAAAGAAAAAAAAAAAGGATTTTAATCACCACAGTGGGGTTACCCCTATTATTTAGAAAACAGGAATTTAGACTCTTCTGCTAGTTTTTGTCTGGATGAAGGAGAATACATACACCAGTACAGGCTGGGGACTGACCTTGTGGAGAGCAGCTCTGCAGAGAGGGACCTGGGTGTCATGGTGGATGACAAAATGACCATGAGGCAGCAGTGTGCCCTCGTGGCCAAGAAGGCCAATGGGATCCTGGGGTGCGTTAAGAAGAGCGTCTCCAGCAGGTCGAGGGAGGTGATCCTGCCCCTCTACTCAGCCCTGGTGAGGCCACATCTGGAGTATTGTGTCCAGTTCTGGGCTCCACAGTACAAGAGGGATGTGGAGCTGCTGGAGAGAGTCCAGCGCAGGGCTACAAGGATGATCAGGGACCTGGAACATCTGCCCTATGAGGAGAGGCTGAGGGAGCTGGGCCTGTTCAGCCTGGAGAAGAGAAGGCTGAGAAAGGATCTAATGAGTGTCTACAAGTACCTCAAGGGAGGCAGTGAGGAGGATGGTGCTGGTCTCTTTTCAGGGGTGGCCACTGACAGAACTAGAGGAAATGGCCGCAAACTGAAGCACCAAAACTTCCACAGGAACTTAAGGAAAAATTTCTTAACAGTGAGGGTGACAGAGCGCTGGAACAGGCTGCCCAGAGAGGTTGTGGAGTCTCCTTCTCTGGAGATCTTCAAAACCCGCTTGGATGCAGTCCTGTGCCACGTGCTCTAGGTGACCCTGCGTGTGCAGGGGGGTTGGACTAGATGATCTCTAGAGGTCCCTTCCAACCCTAAGCATTCTAATATCTTAAAGCCCTGAGAATGTGACAATTACCTGATAGTGCATTTTTAACCAAGTATTTAGTGAACCTAGAATTAACCCATGTCTGAGTACACCTGGATTGCTGGATTGCTGTGGAGCTGACTGGCGCAGGTAGTGCCCTTGCTATTAGCCAGGCTGTACCTGCATTATTTAATGATTGACCCACGTGCTGCCTCTGTGGCCCTGAAACACGGTAATTATTTTCAGTTCAAAGCTTCTGTGTTGCAGGCTACTAAAACAGTGTTTTTTACAATAAGAATGTGAGTGTGGTGGATAGACATGCTGCTGAATTTAGCGATGGAAAATCTTCTGGGACAAACTATTCGAGACTTCTGTGAGGTTGTGGTCTTTTTAGATCATAGACAAGTCTTTTTTCGGTTACGCCCCAAAATAGCCTGAAAAGTCTTGCATTAGAGCTCTGAGAATTGAAGTATTATGTCAGGTTCAGGAATACCAGTGATTTTTGCACCAGTATAATGGCCTAGAGTGAGTTTAAAATGGAAGAATCACTAAGGCATCTGGGAGTGGTATCTGTGATAGTGAGTTACTCTTCAGTTCAGTCTTCATGTATTGAATATTTTTGTCAGCTCGGCATCACTATGGAAATATGACTTTCAGAAGGAACCAAAAATACTTGCTCTTTTAGTGAGTAACAATTTGAAACATAACTATATATAGGACAAATAGCCCTTGAAAAAGCTTATACAGCTCTTAGGAGATAATGCACGCCAAAAGTCATTGGAGATGTTGCCAGAAAGGAGATCAGAGGTAACTTTCAATTTATTAGCTTCGAGATCAGTTAAGGATCTGCATTAAAGCCATGTTTTAAACTCTTAACAAAATGCTTCATTTTCAGAGACAAAATATGCTGATGTAGCATATATCATCATATAGCTTGTAGCTTAAGAAGTGTGATATAGATCCCCATCAGAGATGATCGGAGCCAACAGAACAGAGAAAATTTGGTGGGGGGGAGTTTACATAGGGCTCAGGGTTCAGCTTTTTATCATTGGTTGGCTAAGCCCTTCAGGTTTCTATAGAAACCTTTTGTATGATGCTTTAAATAGAGGCTCTGCATGTACCCAGAAAGTAAGAATTCTCTGTTTCTTTGATTACAGGATTATTCTTCTTTCACCTGAAATTCAAGTCTGATAATACAAAAAAAAAAAAAAAAGAAAAACAGAGAGATTCTAGGAGGTCAAATGCCTTCCAGTTATCAAATATTTGTATTATTTATATCTATTTATATTTTGTCACCTTGCTATTTATTTTTGTGCCTTATATAAGGTATACAGGCATATACTGTGATCCCAGAAGTTTATAGGCTCCTAGCTATTGATCAACACATGCAATTAACTACTTTGTCACTTATTTAAAAAAAAAAAAAAAAGGAAAAAAAAACACCCTATTTCATGTAGCCCTAAATGATTGCTAATAAATGTTTTCTATAGTACACAGTCACTATTGGCACACTTAAGATCAGAGACCACTAGGCAAATTATGCCCAGTGATTGAGGGAGATAAGATTCCCCATGAAAACTGAGACTTGTGCCTGCTTGAACCATTTTCTTCCAATAACTTTTGAGTGCCTGTTCTAAAATGCATTTTGTATTGCAGTTTGCCCAGAAGGAAGTAACTATATTAAGTCATACTGAATAAACAATTTCTCCAAATAACCTGATTCTAAAAAATAATGACTTATGGTCCTTTGATCCTAGCCAAATACGTCTTTCCACTCATCGAGTAAGTTCAGTCAACTCCAGCTCTACAAAACGCTCACTCTCAAAACAAGTAAATGTCTTCTACAGTTCTTTTTATTTGTGATATTTCCTCTTGGGATCTCTTTTGCTTAGATGGCCTATTTTTCATGAAACAGTTGGGGATTTTTTTTCTTCTTGATTTGCTAACCTCAGTAGAAAGTAAGTTCTATTAGTTTTTTTATTTTATTTTATTTTCCCTGAACAAACACTGTAAAGTTCTCACTGTTTAATTTATATAAAGCTTTTAAGTTCTGATTGCTACTTCACATTTTTCACTTCTCTTTCCAGCAAAGAAAGAAAGGGGAAGAAAAAAGGGGGAGACAATGAAAAGTAATTATTTGTGGTTTGCTAATTCGCTGTTTTTCTATCAGTTGTTAAAGGACTGTGAAATATTAGTTGATTTTTGTGGAGCAACTCCTGTGTGTATATGAGTTGTGGATAAATGAAACATTTGTGTTGTTAGATAGACTGGAATTTTAAAAGAATATTAGGCTATGTCTTTTAAAATAATCTTCAACTCCCTCTTACCTTTGTTTTTCTTATTCCAGAAAATCCAATTTGGTCACACAGATGATTTACATTTTTCTGCTTGGGAAGTCTTTAGTGACTATGATGAATGCCAAAAGTGGGTGTTGTCCTTGGAGATGGAAGCCCTCATGTACTACTGAAAGACAAGATTTAAAACAGGGAAAAAATCTCGCAGGAATAATATTTGTTTCTTTCTTGAATGGGTTTTTGCTTTTTTCCCACTGTTTTCTTGTTTTAGAAAAAAATCCTGAAAATTAAAAAAATAGTCATATGTCAAACACGTAATGAAACACTTGCAAAAAACTGTAGCATTTTCAAATATTAATTACTTGGTCAGTCTCAAACCTGACTCTGCATGCTTCTCAGCTCAAAGATTCATGAGTATGAATTTTTCAGACAGGGCATGTTAGAGCATCCTCATTTAAAGACAAGATTGTATCTTCCTAAAATACAAAGAAACTGCCTGTAGATGGAAGGACCAGCACAGTGTCAGAGAAAGGTGCAAATTCTTTTGGATAAAGGTTCGGTAGCACATTCTGAGAGCGGATAAAGGAGTGTACAGCACTCTCTTGAATTATACTCGTTGATTTTTATATTGTTTTGCATTCAAAATATTTTTCAGCCCTCTTGTTTGAGGGTTCTAGTGCAATCTGAATGTACTTTCTTCATTTTAGAGTCTTCTAAGTCAGATTTTTACCTTCCTTCATATGGTACTTGCCAGATTTACATTCTTTGCCAGAGGTTTCTCTTGTTCTTTGTTTATATTTAGTACAGTGCTGAAAAACAGGGGGCAGGGAAGAAATGCCAAAGCCCCAGAAAGATGGATTAACTCTTGCTTACATGTGGTGGTTTCTTGGAACCTACATAGGGGAACTATGGCTTGGTTTGTTTATTTACCAAAAAGGTTTGCTCCAGAAGAAAGCTGTGGGTAAACAGTTGTGGTTATGGTTCTGATGGCTTCTCAGCTAGCACAGCAGTCACAGTAGTGACTTTTTTTCTACTTGACCTTCAGGATACAGTTTGCAGTACCTGGAAAAGGTGACACACTTTGAAAAAAGCATTTGCCATCTCTAATATTGAGTTATGAGCAGTTCTTTGCAGAGTTGGAGTACCTTATATTAGAGTCAGACATTTACGATCTTCCCAGACATGTCATGTCAAACTTAAGCCTGTGAGCAAGAACTTTGCAAACAATAAATCTTAGATCTTGAAGAAAAAAATTTCACTACTGCTCTCCCCACACAGAGTGCAATTTCAGGATGTTTCCTTTGTCTTTTATGACACAGATGAACTTTCTGCATTCATTAGAGACAGATGCTGGGCTATGACTTGAATATGATTTTACTAAAAATGGCATAGATTGTTAATCTAAGAAAAATATGAATCAAAGCTTTTAATTGAGTTGTTATTGTATGTTCATACTTTTCCTTTTGCTGGAGAGCTTCTATCAGCATCAAGTTTTTTCCAAAGTTGTAATTTATTTTTCACTGTTACAACCAACTAACTTAATATCTAGTGAGATGATTCATAATGATTAGTTTTTGTTGTTGCTTGTTATTGATTGCCCCTTAGAATGTGATAGTGAGCAATTCATAGAAAGAATAATTTTGCCAATGTGACCTTAATAGAACTGTCCACTGGGGTAAGTACTTGCATGAAAGCAGTTACAGAACAAAATCTTTTTAGAAAATGATAGTTTCTGTTAGAAGAAGAAAAGGGGAGGGTATTTTCAAAGCATTGTTTAAAAACATGTTTAAACATCTTTATTAGCAGTATCTTTAGGTTATATTATTATTTTTCAAAAAGGATATTGATAGAAATGAAGCACTGTAGTTATTCAGTACATTAATCTTTCATGTATTTTGTAATTCTAAACCATTCTGGAAAGCTGAAAACTCAACTTGATACATACTGAGCACTAGAAGGATTATTTTGCAAATCTGTAAGTGTTGCACTTGAATGGCTACTGGCAAATTTGAAGATGTAAATGGTACAATAATACAAGTTTAAATGAAAAATGTTATAAAAATAAGTAAAATTCTCAATAACTTCATTTAATATTATCTACAAACTGTGTATTTTTTGAAGATTATATAAACACCTGGGCCATAATGAGCCATGCTTTTGCATTCACATTAATGATTCTACAATTCAACACTGTTGACTCAGAATAAAGTCTTTTCCTCCAGCACAGCTTCATAACAGCCCTTCATGTATCATTCATTAAACACAGACTAGTGAAACTATGTAAGACATAAGGGCATACAGGACAAGTGCTTTTGGAAACTGCAGTTACAGACAGCCTCATAAAGCTGGATAGAACATTTGTTATAATAAATGAGTCACCCGTTCTGTAAAAATTGCCAGTATTTTCAAGAATTGTATAGGGAATTCTATAAAACATTACTCTTGTCATAGCGTGATGTACACTTTTGAAACCTGACAAATATTTTTGAAAAGACTACTATATACCAATTTTTAAAATAAGTTCAATATTACCAAAAATGAGCAAAACTATCAGAAATCTGAGACACATCCTTATGAAACCTGAAATGAAGCAAACATTAATAGTTTAATCAATAAGAAGAAAATTTCTCCTGGGACAGTAATTATGTTTCCAGAAAGTAGATTATTTGTGCCAAATTTTACATATATATACATGTATACATATTTTATTTTCTATAAAGTTTTGTTTGACATGCTTCCTTTTTGTTGTAAAGGGACATAATGACAGCAGGGCATGCTCCTAGAAGAAAATGGAGGAGCCGAGTATCTGTCTTTAAGTTGAGGTGTCAGACCTACCACCAGAGCCCTCAAAATCAAACTCTTTTGTGTTAGCACTGCTCGGAGAGAGATGGCTTGTGATGCAATTTAAATACCAAATATTTAATATAAAAGTCTTCTGAATCAAAAGTGCCAACAAGCTTTCAATCTGTGTTCACATTTCAATCATTCTGAATGAAATAATTTCATAAGCATCGATTTCATGTACATGCTTTATGCTACCCTCATTACTTCATTGTCAACCTAAATATTTTTTTTCTCATCAAAGTTAGAAAGACAACATGCAGCAATTTCACTGAAAAGATCGCTACAATTACAGATACTCCAAAAAACTAGATTTAAAATCATATCTGACACTTGTTGTATCTATCTCCTACAACAGCCAGTATACGTGGGAATGGTAAGCAGCATATACAGCTCTGCAACATTATTCCCAAAACCGCTTCCTTTCATTTCATGTTCATTTGAAAGAGATCTCAGTTCTCAGGAAAATTACAGTGTATTGTTGTAAGGGTGCTCGCAACCTCTGTGTACATTCAAAGTGCATTCTGTTTCCTACAGAATATTACAGAAATGGAAGGTGTTTTCTGTACAGAAAGATTAAACAGCATTATGTAGATGAAATTTCTGTGGATCTGCAACATGCCATGGTCATAAAAAATATTCACGTATTAATAATTATTTAATTAACCATTGTTGTGTAAAGATAAATCGTGGCACAATTTTAAGAGAAAAAGATGAATAAATTGTTAGGCTTTTTTTTGAAAGCATGTATTTTAAACACATGTTCCTCTTCATCTTCTGCAAGCATGAAAAATTATGCTATGTTCTCTAATATCACTTTAGTAGTACTAAAGTGGTATTTTTATTGATTTTGCAAGTGAAAACTTTAAATATTTGGATGTTTCAAGTAAGACTTGTTGATTCTGAAAAAATATTCCTAAAGTAGGAATGCAATATTCTTCACAGTGACATAAACTCTACCTCCTGGTTTTGTGTCATGCTGGCTAGTCATCTTTTTGCTTTGGCAAAATACTTTAACTTTTACAGATGCCAAGGCTCATCTGGGAATTGTGGGAATCTGGATCTTTTAACTTCATTTCCAGCTCCTTCACTACATAAAGGTGCATCTATTATTAAAGTATATCTAGTCAAGGTTGCATTTGTCATCTTAAACCTAAGTTAACCCTTTGTAAAATGCAGCGATGCATTAAGATGATGCATATACTATTAACTACTATTTGTTTTCCTAAGAAGATGATGTAGAAATGCTGCAGGACAGGACAACTTGTCTTATGCTTTAGACCTAGAGAAATAAATATGGCAAATGACACGCTCAGCCTGTCCAGCGTGGGATTGTCCCAGAGAAATGAACAGTGTTCTACCGGACTTGCACTTCACTGTGACTTTGGCAAAACATCTTCAGCACATGAAGCTTCATGTTCTGTTGCAGGAGGCCAACAGCTTGAAGCTGCTCAAGTCTTACAAAACAGAACGGACCAAGTAGAGCTAAGGAATATCTACTTCTGTATGTGCCTACCTGCATTAGGGAAAAGAGAAATGATAACTTTTCTTATATTCTCTTCATCCTATTCATCATTACTGTAATTGATAAACTGAAACTTGAAGTTAAAGGGAGAAAGGATAGTACTATATTTTCACAAGTCAAGTTTCTATTGATGTAACAATGGTAGTTTCATTCATTGACAGAATATAGATAGTCCTCCTATGTTACAAATAGATTTTTCTGTATTATTACTTCAGATATTTTACTGTGGATTAGAGTGTTTTCTACGTTACGTTAGATTACCTCTCTTCTATCTCATAGGCATTATTTAGTCCATCAATATCACCTTCAGCATTTACTTTTTTATCTCACATTTTAATTGTAAATTGTAATAATTATAGGTAAAAAATAATGGCTGGGTATAGAATGATAACTCAGAGAAAAACGCGTTTTGAAATGGGAAATTACTTTTCTAATAAAATGAAAATAAAAGAGTCATTCTGTATTCAATGTAGCCATTTCTGAGATCTTACTTCCCTTTTCTATGACAAAGAATGGTACTCTGAAATTTCAGTCTCTTGTTATTTTTTACATTCCTCTGTGTGTGTGTATATATATATATAAAGTGAGCATAGTCCCTCTAAGTCTTGCGTACAGTCTTTGTATGTTGTGGTGTTGTGGGTTCATTTTTTTTTCTGAAAATAATATAAAATACATGATGTTCTTTTTTATTTTGTTATTCATAATCTTCTCTGAATGGAACTTTGTCCTAATTCAAGTGCCACTAAAATAAAGGTTAGCTTCTCTGACTGTATATAACTTCAGTGGAAAAAAAGCTTTTATAAATTATCTTATTGTTTCACAGGCCTTGGAGAGAGCTGTTGTGGATGGCAATGAGTGTGACTCATCTGGCTCTAGAGCTGGAAATGTAATATTAAAGAAAATAAATAACAAGACTGAAAAGAGCATTAAATGAGGAAATGAGGCATGAAAGCGTGAGACGGAGGTTAGTCTCCTGCATGTAAGTAGATACCACCTAATTACTGGGGAAGCAGAACTTACTGAAAACTGCAGCTACATGAATGAGCTAGCACACCAGGATATGGGTGACTTCTCAAATCTAGCAATTTCACTTAGATTTAATTTCCTCCAGCAGGTTTCTACCTTATTGCTATTCTGCAGAATATAGAATGATAGCTAAAAGTCTGATTATTTGAAGGAAATTCATTATGATTGTTAATGTATGTATTTGTATTGCTTACATATTTGTTACTATGAATTTGTGTGTGTGTGGGGGGGTATGTATAAATAAGTAGCTCATTACATACAGATTTTTAAAGTTTAGTCTTGTTTGTTTGTTTTAAATTTAATAGGATTTTGTAAGGAAAACTTCTAGAAATCATAACTTAACTCAGTTGCAAGTGAGAGCTCGTTATGCAAACAAGGCAGTGCCCACTGGACCTCACTTATCAGAACCTGGACATTCCTTAGCCTTCTTACACGGCAGGAGCATCACCATTTACTACGTATAATTTCTGTAGAACTTTTATTTGGTTATAGATAGAAAAATAGCCTCTTCCTGTAGAGGCAGCTGAGTAAATTCGGCATACAAATTTCCTTTTTTGTATCACTTGAAAATGACTGTACATTTGACTTGTGCAGGAATACTTTGTTTTACTATATCAATCACTCAAGTGTATTTATTTTGTTAAGTAAAGACAAACAAACAAACAAAAATGATGCATAATCTTCCCCATACTGTATGTGAAAAATGTTTAGACAGGATGAACATATTAAGCTATACTTGCAGGAATGTATTATATTATATCTGTAATAAATGAGTAATTAGTATACTTGGGCACACCCTCGATATATAAAGGTGTGCTAATAATCATAAAAGTTTTGGCAATCACAAATATCTAAGAGAGGTAAAATAAACAACACTTAAATAGTGACAACTGTCTTTCAAAATCCAAAGCAAAAGATGCAGAATGAAATTGTTCAATTATTTTCATGTGGAACCTTGTTAACAGGTTGTGTCAACAAAATACACAAAGATTAATAGGGGAGCACGTATTAACATTTTTCTCTTTGCTGTTTATACAAATTGCTTTTACTTGTAGAGCCAAACAGTGTTTTGCAGTTCATTTTATGGCACTGTGATAAGGATGCCACCATCTGCACCTGTAAGGAAAACATAAGAATTGCATAAGTCCATTGATTGTGCATATTGATATATTAATTATATGTTAATATGTTTAGATTCTATTTATTTTATGAGAATAATTAGGCAAAGCTTTTTTTTTTTTTTTTCCCCACAAGTTAGATTTTGAAGGAAGGGAGAATGAGAAAATGCCAAGGGTTATGACTCTAAATATTTTGTGTCAGGCTTTTGGACACTTCCCAGTGAGGCAGAGGCCGGTGGGTCATTCCATAGAAGGAGAATAGCTGGAAGCTGTAGGTATCTGGCCTTGCCCTCTTTTTTCCAAAGCTCATGGCCACACTAGTCATCCACCAAATATCCAAGCATATTGTTTTTTTTATTATTGTTCTTTTGTATAGTGTAAATATGTACTTTTTACATTTCTTGTATATACCAAATATAAATAAAACAAAATAATGTAGTGTCTTGATTCAGACCCTTTTAAATGAAAAGTACCATTCAAAAACTAAAGAACTGAATAAATCAGATTCCGTAATGTCTGGTCCAGATTGTAAACTGAAAACTAAATTTAGAGAAGTCAAAGGAAAAGTCTTACTCAAGTCTGTATGTTTTAGAAAACAATACTGGTTGTAGAGCAAGATGACATATTAATAGATTAAAGTTTTCTTAGATAAAGGTTAGACAATGTGGAGTTTGGACAGAGCAAGAATGCAGAAACTCTTTATATCACAATTCTGGAGAAGAATTTAGGTTTCACACTCCCTACTGTACTATAGGGTAGGCTAGCAGCATTTCTTCCCACCTTCTTATCCCTCAAGACATTTTTTTTCTAAACAGGGAGGGAATCAGGTGAAAGGATGGCTCAAGCCCAACATTCACTCACCCTGCGGAGGGTTCTTGCATCACCTGGCATTTTCAGCCCTTTCTGCGTGCCAGGAACATCTTTCACCTTCTTCAGCTTCCAGATGAGCATCCACTGCACAGAGGGAAGGAAAAATGGTGCAGTGAATTATAAGCCCATGTATTACTTCATTTAAGTACATGACCTTTTTTATTTTATTTTATTTTTTAATTCTTCTAGTGTGGAGGTACTGACATCGAGGTCCACTTGCCTATAGGTAATCCACTATACAGCATAAGCAAGACACTAATACAGTCCAATGCAAATTTAACTGTCCTGAGTTTGTCAGGAAGTAACAGAAACAACTCAAAGGTGAAGTAGATATAATTAAGCAATATTTATATAGTAATAATATATAAATAATATATATAATATAGATATAATAAGCAAATTTTGTGTACAAGAAAAGTAGATGTTGATCCAGCATGTGTTTCTACTTGGTAAAAAGAGGAATTGATAAGCATTTTTAAAAGCACAAAATATCCCAGCTTAGGCACTAAGAAATTTCACTAAGCTATTTCTACTAACCTTTACAAATAACTTTTATCGCAAAGCCTCATTCCTTGTTAAGGTACTATAACACCCAGTGGATAACATGGGACCCTTCTTACAATTTTCTGTGTATCCTGGTACATTACCTGTCATGTTTTAATTTTACTCCTTTCTTCTGAACTACAAAATAGAAGTCAAATTTATTGTGACCACCTCAGACTTTCTTCGCAGAAAGTAAATTGGCTCAGGAAATAGTACAGGTTACAGCTATATTTCTTTCTTCCTTATACACTGGCAACAATTAACACATTGAACCTGAAAGCAGTATCTTTATTCCAAAAAAGAATGTGTCTGTTCTTGCAGATTGTGCCTGAAGGGTTGGCTTCCAAAACAGCAAAATATTCTAGCAATGTAAATGCCAGGTAGGTCTTGACTCTGATTCATAGGTGTTTTCATTCCTCAAGTCTTTGCTCCCTCTGTTTCATACAGCAAATGTTTTCTTGTGTACCATAAGCAGAACCTTTGCCTTATTAATGGTAAACAGACCTAAAGTATTGTGTACAACTGTGAACTGCTCAACTGCTCTGAAATGGGTAGGAAAGTTGCAGTTAGTCTCTTCTAACAAAAGATGGCAGTGTACAGTTTACGTCAAAACTAGGTGTCCATCAACAAAACGAAGTTCTCCTAAACAGCTCCTTGTCTTTGTCTAGAATCTGCACTGCATTGAGATCAGTATTTGTTATTACTGATCAGCTAAGCAGTTGACCATAGATCTTTAAAAACGTATGTTTCAACAGGAACACCTAACTTACTTAAAAAAATAAGAGCAAATAATTCTCAAAAACAGTCATGCAATTTTAGTAATGCTAACAACTTCTTAGAGCCCAATTTAGATTTTTTTTTTTTTTAATGAAAGCTGTTTTGCAACAAATAGGAAATGGAAGGAAAATAGTTTCCAGGATTCTTTAAGATTTGTCTAACTATATATTTTGTACCATGCTTTTCAAATAATATTTCATATTCCTTTTTCATCAAAGTATACATTTCCTCTGAAAGTTTCTGCTTTTATTATACCTTTTCTACAAAGCAGAGGTTTTCCATATATTTGATTATTTTTTCTATGGCTTTATATCAGAGTAGGTATCTTTATATTTTAGGGCTTTGCTAAATTTAGGTATGAGTAATAAGCCCATGAAATTAAGAGAAGCAATGACTAGACTTTCTTCAATGTAAAAAACGGTGCTGTCAACACACACACAAAAACTACCAATCTGCCATAGATCTATGATGCAGCTCACAACTTCTGTCCATTACCATGATTTAGACTTAAAGGAAAGTCAAAACAGAATAAAACAGTAATAATCCTGGCAATAAGAACATTCAAGAATGGGTAATCAGTTTAGATAACACCGAGGAAAACAACAAAAAAAAAGAAATACCTCAACATACTACAGAAATAAACAAAATCATGCATTTGGGGACTTTTCTTATTCTAATAATTTCTAAGCATAAAATTTATAATGGAAATTTAACCTGAATGACACCAATAAGAACTGAACTTTCTCAAGGCACTCATGATACCTTATGTGCAGTGAAGCAAAACAGATTCAGGTAGGTTTGGATTAAAAAGTACAATATTCTTCGATTTCTGGGGGGAATGGTGGGGAAATTTCTGGATCTCAGAACATTTCTGGTTTCTTCCTGCAAGCAAGTGGCTTACCTTTTTGTTTACTTGCTTACAAACAAAGTTTGCTATACAAACATGCTTCCTTTGGGTTTTTTTTATTTTAATTTTTTTCCTAAAGATATAGGCATGTTTGCCATGAAAACGCGTTTACAGCTTTTTTTCTATACTTTCTATATATTTGTGCTGAATTATTTCATTCTGCCCCAAAGAAACTTACTCAGATCCTTGCTGAACTCCAGAAAACCTCCTCGGGGTCCTGCTGGCTGCCATTGTGAATGCGATCAGCAACAGTAATAGCAAGGTTTAAGAAGGAGGAAAGAACTCATAACAAATTCAATCTAAAGTTGTAATTCAAACAAAAATTTTCAATTTTGTGACAAAGACCTAACAATACAGACAAGCAACTAATGCAAAAACAGCAGTACTGATGTATTCACAGAGGTGTCCCTACTATTATTATGTAGCTCACTAGGTCAGTGTTGCCAGCAAATAGGACAATGATGCATTGATAAACACCCATCATTATTCTCACTGGAAGGAGGAAAACTGCATTTTCATGGGTCTAGGCACATTTGCACAGCAAGAAATCACCTTACCTCATTAAAAATACATTACTGATTTGTTTATCTGTTCAGAAAGATGGCTTTTAATGAGATTCATCTTAAATTACTGTATTGAGAGAAGCAGTGTGTTAGATAGTATGCATGGATTTCAGTCATGTCTTCAGTGCAACAAAATTTAAAAAAGCCCTCAAATCAAACAAAAAAAAACCCATAATACACTAAAATTAAGGTTTCAAATAATCATCTTATGGCTTTTATTCACCTCTGTGTGTATTCACCTTATTCTAAAACACCCGCCTTGGAGTTGGCAATTGGTTCAAGTTTATAACGTGGCTCTTCATTAGATTTTGTATTTTTACACTTTTTGCCTTATCCTATATCCTACGTTGATTTGCAAACAGCTTTGCCCCAGAGTTTTCTTCGCTCCTGTCCCAGAACTATTTGCCCTTACTGTGCTCCGCCCTGCGTTGCTGGTGGCTGCCTGTCCCCATCCTGCCCCTGGCACGCTGCTGTCAGGGCGGCGTTCACGGAATCACAGAATGGTTAAAGTTGGAAGAGACCTCTAGAGATCGTCCAGTTCCCTGCTCAAGCAGGGACACCTAGAGCACCTGTTTAGCCTAGAGGAGACTGAGAGGAGATCTGATCAACATGTACAAGTACCTGAGGGGAGAATGTAGGGAGGATGGGGCCAAGCTCTTCTTGGTGGTGGCCAGTGACAGGACAAGGGGTAATGGGTAGAAGTTGAAACACAGGCAGTTCCACCTCCATGTGAGGAAGAACTTCTTTCCTGTGGGGGGTGACAGAGCCCTGGAACAGGCTGCCCAGAGAGGTTGTGGAGGCTCCTTCTCTGGAGATCTTCCAAACCCACCTGGCTGTGACCCTGTGCCACGTGCTCGTGGGAGGTGGAAATGAAAAGACAGTGTGTTCCAGAGGGACACTCCTGGAAAACTGTCTTTCCAAAGCACTGAACTTCCTGCTTCCTCGTCCCTTGTGGAGAACTCTGCTGATTGCTGTCACAGCCCTGACTGGCAGCTCTTTCCCAGAGGTAACCAAGCAGTTCAACTCAGGAAGTTCCTGTAGAATTATATTTCAGGTGCTGACAACATTTATATTACTGCCATAGTCTTTTGAAAGTAAACAAAAAAATAATACACGGTAATGTCAGAGAGCTGGTGGGAGAGGGATTGAAGTTTTTTATGCTCAAGCTTGATGCAAAAGTGTTAACAAAAATGAGATGTTTGGACAATAAATTGAAATCACCCAGGTTACAAGCTTCCCCACCATGACTTAAAAATGTATTTGATACTTAATGCTACTACTGTCTGCCTGCTACGTCAGCCAGTAAAATGGAATACTAGTTGTATGAGATGACATGGGTTGCCAATGTCTTATGGCAAGCCTTTCACACACAGTATCAGAATAGACAATGATATACAGAATTAAAAATATTTAAAGATTTCTACAGATCTTCCTTTTTAAGACACTAATTTGTAGGTGCTATAAATTTACAACTACTGTTATTAATTCATAAAAGGGATATTTTTAATGCAATGTGGGATCATTAACGTATTTCAGAAAAAGGATGTTTTATTTTTATATTTTCTGCAAAGAAAAAATATATACCAGAAATTTGAGAAAATCTTTGAAACCATTTTGTTTCAGAATATTTGTCAACCAAGATACCTCACCATACATCTAAAAATATAAATATGTATTCCTTAAGACTCATATGCTAAAAAGCTAACCACAATAAAATGTAACAGAAAACAGATTTCAGAGTATGATATCCCTGCTGTATGGCCAAATTCTTTAAAATAAAGACTACAAGATCTTATCTTCAATTCCACTTGTATGTTAAGATATCATTTTCAGAGTCAATTGAGGATAATTAAGAATCTTGAGTAAGAGTTGGTTAGAAACCCTGTTTTTGGCAGTTTAAGGACTTCTGCTGCTTGTCATAAGATTTGTAACTCTATTAATGAAAAATAACTTCTTTGAAGCATGAGTTATGCCTTCTTTTATGGTGACTGGGGCATAAACTTGTGGGCAGAATAGGGGAAAAAGTAATTACTCTCAAGCAACACTGTTTAATAGTATGGTCTTTCACTAATCCCTTCTGTGAGAAAGATTTATCACAAATATTTGTTAAGTCATCACAGAATTTTACCTCTTCTCCCCTCTATTGCTGCCTCTTCAATCCTTAAGAGCTGTGGCTCACATCTGGCTTGGCAAGCAGCTCCTCCTCTTCCTCCCGCCATGTGTTTTGGCTTTAATACAATAGCTTCTTGTTTCTCTCAACAGAATGGTTGATGCTGCACGGTCCTGCCCTTCCCTTATACTTCCTGACCCTAACCCTGGAACCAATTTTGATTTGTTTTACCCTTCCCTCTCTTCTACTCCTGTAAATTCAACCTTCACAAACTATCTAGATACCAAAATTAATTAAAGGCCTTATCTGTCCCAGGGCATAAAGGGTGCTCAGGTTCAAAACCACTGTTGAGTTGTTGACATCCACTCCTGGAAGTGCTGACACTCAAATGCCTTAAAGCTCATGTGATGCCCACTGTAGCTTGGGTCACAGCAAATCTGAAAGGGAATAAATCTGGACGCTGCAGTATGTTCTGCATTTGTATTGCAGAGCCACTGGATAAAGAGGGAAGTCAAGAATGAAAATCCAAGGCTCCCACTGCCCAGAGAATGTCATGTCCAGAAACTGTTATAATATTGTTGACTAGATGGGTAACGTCCGCTCCAGTCTCTGGCAAGACATTACCTTCAGTTGGTAATACATTTTGGATACATCAGATACATTTTGGAACATTTGTTAAAAAAAAAAAAAGGCTTATACATTCATGAAAACTTTTTCATTTGATTTGTTTCAAAATCCAAAATCTGACAACCTTTATAAGAAAATTTGACAGTTCTTCTATTTTTACTAAAACTAGAAAAAGAACTCAGAATATTTTTATAATGAAACATATTCTTTGCCCCTCAACCTGCCTGGAGTCTTCCTGGGGGTGATAATTCAGATCAAAGCTGTTTAATGTCAGACATAGTAACATTTCTATTAAAAGCTTGGTTCATTATGAGATTACTGTCCACTCAAAACTGTTCATCAATAAAGAGCATAAAACAGTTTTCAGACTTAGATTAATTTAATTTCAGGCTTAGATTAATGCAGCTACGAGCTTCTTTGGTACTACGATTTTAATTGTTTCAATGTTTATTTTAAGCAGCGCGTATTTAACATTTTTGGAAAGAGATCAGGCATGCTTACTTCTATTAATAGTGTAACACTATTTTAAATTAGTATGAGAAAGTAAATAGAGTCTTCTTCCATCTGCATTTATTTTATAAATGGCAATAAAAGTAATGTAGAATATAAGTGCAATATTTAGATTAAAATATGCAAAAATTTGTTTCATTTTAATTTCTGGTGTTGACTTGCACCACATGTTTTTCTCCATTTCTATTAAATACGCAAAGCATATGCATAACATCTTGCAAAGTAAGGCAGCTTTAAAAGTTTAGGCTTCTCAGCAAATTACTTGATTCCAAATTCCACAATAGCAGAGAGAACTGTGACCCTGATTCTCATGCTTCTTCATGCTTTATGTCATTGTGATTCAAAATAATATTATATCCAAAACTTACACTTTTAGAATGCCATCACATCTATCTTCCTTTCCTTAGGTTTATCTTATGTCTCATTTTGTATCTCTAAATTTGAAGACTTGAGTTAGACTTGAGCAGAAGACCTGTATAAGAAAAGAAAGACAGACAAAACACACAGTTACTACTTTGTAGAGATTTCACAAAATAGTTATTATTTAAAAGTAACAAAATAGTTATTATTTAAAAGTAATAATATTTAAGCTTTTTGACAGCCTAGGGGTTTAAAGATCTAAGGATCTATAGGATTCACTGGGCAAAAAAAAAAAAAATTACCAAATGCAGCTCTATTAGCTTTCTTTCTCTGCTTTGGCTGTATCATTTCCCCAAACGTTCTGGCTATACCTTACAAGGCTCGCTTCCTTCTAGCAAGAAAAAAACACAGTGTTTACTGTTCCCACATAGCCTTAAAATGAAGGACATACTACATAGCTTCCTACCCAACCTGCTTTTTTTGGAGCTTTATTGTTATATGGAACTGAATTTGCCATTTCTCTAAATAAATTGCACCTCAAATGTACACTTTTTTTTAATGAAGTAATCCCACGTATGTTTACTTCTATATGTACTACATTAATCACTTCATGCCAACAAATTGCATTCAAAAAGATACTCTCAAATTCCTGTGAAAACAGCCACATAATCTGAATCTGTCTTTCCTTTCTCTACCCCTAGTCTGTAGTGCTGGCAGTTTGCTTACATCTAGTCAGTTTGTCCAGTCGGTGCAAATGTAGGATCAGAGGTTCTTTAATATCTCAGGGAGAAAAAGAAGGGAAACATCTCAAGTTAAACGCAGTCAGAGCAGAGACTGGACTAGAAACCATAGTGGACATTCTGATCTGAGATTCTCTGCTATAGATATGACTGAGGAGCAATGATGTTTCTTAGCCTTGCACCTTGTTTCAGATCTTAATCTGATGAGATCATGTTAAAGGTCTTATCCTATCTCCATGATAATTTTATTGTTTGAGGCTAGTTATATGAGTTAAACCCAATCTTTTCTCTTCTTACACTTCCCCCATCTTATGGAAAACATATTGTGTAGTTTTCTTTTACACTGTCTTTCATTTAAATAACACCTGTTTCTAATTTTAGTGGTTGGGATTATAAATTACTAATAAAAGCAAGCTTAAGCAGATGTCAATTTCTTCCTCACAGTGCAATGGCAAACCTGGCGCAGACATGGAATAATTAAATTCTAAGTGTGGCAATGGCTGGTTCTGATTTTGATTGGTTTGTGACCAATTTCTGATTGGTCTTTCTGCTGTTTGCTTATAAGAGAAGTTTTTGATATTTGTTTGCACTCTTTTACCCTTATTCACAACACACATTTCTGAAGAAGCAAAGGCTAAACTTTCTCCATCTATTCTAAGCTGTTTCTTTGTATTTGCACAGGTTATAATTCAAATTCAAAGAGTACTTCAATCAATGGCATTTGACACTAATTTTAAAAGTTCTGTAAGTTCTGTGCAATATCTTGGAACTTCTCAGTTAAGTAAAACTCATACTTTAATATCTCTTATCCTTTCTCTGCTTTTTTTCCATTTTTCTGATGAACAGAAGATAGTTATTCTTTCTTTTCTCCATGTTGTTTTAGATGTTATTCTGTAGTGTTTCAGAAGTGTAGAATTAATTCAGTTAAAAAAAAAAAAAAGGCTATAGGCTATATAGAGAGATCATTTGCCTTCTTAAACTGCCCAAGAATTTAAGTACTGAGTTGTACAAGCCTCTGTTCAATCTGAAGTAGCAGGCTAAATAGTATTTACAAGTTAACAATTTCATATCTGACATCTAAATTATAAATTTTGGTGAAATTAACTATGCATAAGATTAAAATAAGTATGTTTTCAGTACAATTATATTAAAGCAAAAAAAAAAGCGTAATTACCTTTGGGTGAAGTTCAAAACCAGCAAAATGCCTCAGACAATTTCTGAAGACTAGATTGGGACTTTTGAATGAACAGCTGAGCAGTGAATATAACTTAACAGGCATTATCTTCTGCAGGAATGTTTGCTATCTTAAAGGAAGCACTAGAGAAACCTCCAGATACCTTGTTAATTAGTAGCAAATAAATGTTTCTAAAAAGAATGACTATACTTGACTATATATAAGGTTTGAACATCGTCATATTCCTATATTTCTTTTGTCCAACAGTAGTAAAATGATACTGAAAATCCAAAATTGTGAGGAAATTTGCATGATTATTTTTTCTGTATCAACCAAATGAAGTAAGAAACATGACTATAGATACACAAAATTCCCTGCATGGAAGGACAAAGAGGAAATTTCCATCTTCAATCATGTTTTTGTCTATTACAGTTTGTTGAAAAAATCAGGCTTAATATTTTCAGCTAAATAATAACTTACCTTATTGTGAGAGAATAGCTCGACAAAGGAAAACTTAGAGGGAAATTAGGGCCTAACAGAAGCTATGGCATTCCAGAGGCTTGCTTGAGGTGAGAGATAGTCAGCACTTCCAGGATGGTTGGTACATGTGGCAGCTACTTCTTCACAATTCCCTCGGCAAGACCATCTGCCCTGCTAGGACACATCAATAAGAATAAACGAGAGTGAAGCAGAATGGAGACCCCATTGCCAAACTTTGTTGATCTCCCTGTGGAGGGGATAATCTGATGGTGCCGTGCAGATGATGGGTGAACGGAGTGAAGACACCACAGCCAAACTCTGTGGTGCTCCCTGCAGAGGTGGCCGCCTGGTCGTACCCTGCAGCTCCAGTGTCATGTCTGCTGCTGGGCCAACCATGGTGACACATCAGCGCCTTCCGAGAGGCTTTGCTCAAACTTCTCCTCCTTCTAATCTCATTGTAATATCAATACACAACCCCATCCCACTGGGCACAACTCCTCACTGAGCATGCTCTCTAGATTTTCAATTAACTTGGGAGACTTTTTAAAATCAATGAATAACAAAAGTAAATATGACTAGAGTCACTCAAGCTTGACCTAAATGTAAAATAAAATACATAAAATTTGTAAAAAGCGAACTGGGAAGGAAGAATGGGGTAAGAAGTAGGAAGGAAGAATGGGATAGTAAGAACAGAGGAAGGGGAACTAAGGAAGAAGGAAGAGAAAAGAGGGAAGATTCAATCATAGCTTCTGCATCAGTCGACAGGCTGAACCCCTTTCCTCCCCTCGGGTCAGGATACTGCCTGAGAAGATTCCTCAAGATTGAGAGCCCTCTCCCATCTTCTGGGTGAGTGATGATTGCGCATTGGTACGCTAGGCATTAGCTAAGAACCCCACACGGCAGTAGAGAATTTCCTATACTGACATCCAAAACCTGTTTTCTAAATGTTGCATTTGAATAAATTGTGCTATTCGTGAACCCGACCACTTGTTAGGAAGGCAAATGGCCCTGCAGTCAACAGACTGTTGGTGAATCCGATACTGCCAGTCGAGTTTATAGTTGATCACACTATTTGGGAACTCGATTCGCTCCTAAGAAGGCAATCGGACATACAGTCGACAGACTGTTGGTGAATCTGATACTGCCAGAGTTGGGTGTATAGCTAACACAGGATTTGGTATCCCTGTTAAGAGATGAGTCCAGCCGTCCCCAGTCCCTCTAACCTTTGAGGATTGGCTGGAACGCAAGGGGATTCATCTCTTACCAAATTTGCCCTCCTCCCCACCAAACCGCAACACTTATTATCGTAGCCTTTATTTAGGGAAGTCCTAGGAATGCTCTGGAGATTACCAAAACAATAGTCAAATGATTAAGGCTGAGGTGGATCCAAGTTCAGAGTGTCTTTTCCACAGTCTTCCTCCATATCCTCAGACAAGTACTTCATTCAAGGTCAGATCTCGCTCTGTAAAATGGACAAAAAATGATTTTGTTGACAAAGCTTGTTTTGTTCTGTTCTTTGAAAAAACACATTGATCAGGACTTTCATTGGAAATGTTTTGTGCTGGAAATACAAAAGATTTCTTTTCCAGTGATTAGTCTATAATAGTAAAACACATGTTAATACATTTGGGGGTATGAAAATAACATTAAAGGGTTAAGAGGTTTAAGGTTAGTTTGGGTCTTCCCCCACCCCCAGTTTAAAAAAGCTCTCAAAGTAAATGCCAGGTGGGAGCTGCGGGGTTCTGCTGCTTGCACTTTGCAGAGTACTACAGTTCCCACCCTGCTGCGCTCCCGTCATTCGCTTGCACAGGCATCCAAATGATGAACCAAGTGCTCACTGTGCGGTTCCCCTCTGAGCCTACCACTCTCAACGCTAGCTCACAGGTGCCATGCTGGACCAGCTAGCTGATATATTTACTAATTTGTGATGGGTGAGGCTCCTTTTCAGCTCCAGTCTGCAACTGGAGTTTTGTCTATCTCAAGATGTAATGTGATTCAGCCTCAAAGTAATGATTTAAAGCAAAATAATCTTCAAGAATTGATTTTCAAAGTATATTCTTATTTCAAAAGCTCCCAAAGACAAATATAATTTCAGCTTCCCCTCAATATATAGATGAAATAGCCACCCTACTAGACAAAATACTGTAGCACAAGAAATGTGTGCCTTGAACCAAGCAGGTCACTGAAAAGTTATTACAGACTCTTCCTCTGAGATAATCACGGCAGAAGAGCATTTGCCTGTGGAGGGCTGACTCAAAAACAGTTGTGCAACTCACCACAAAACTGAGGTTTGCATATTTTTGTATGAGAAAATTTAATTGAATTTATTAGAGATATAGACAATATTCCTGAAAGAGGCTGTTAGTTCTGCTACTATTATGACTCACTCCACCTTTGATTTCCTCTTTTTTTCTAATGTAATGGCCCTTCACTCAATTCTTGGAAAGAACTGAGCCAGACTAGTTATTTACCTCTCTGATAGCCAGAGCTGGACTATTATTTGAGAACAGGAGTGTTTTTCTTCTATTTGATTAATTACCTCGAAAACTGCCCTGTGGCCTTTTGGCCAGGTGCTACCGTACTGCTCTGCTCAGCTGAGCATTAGGCAGGCAGACCATCCAAAGTGCCACATGAATCATGCGCCTTCATTTGACCACAACATTTTTAGGACTACTTTTAAAAAATGTCAGATTTAGAAACCTTTCGTTTGACATTTACCTGCACAGCCATAATGTAACTGTATATAAATGTCAAATGAGAATAAAACTTTATTCTTACCTCTATAAATATCAAATGAATGGTTGTTTCCTCTGATATTCAGGGTTGTGAAAGGGTAGAGGTCAAGTGAGGTGCCTCCCCCCACAAGAGTTAATGGAAGTGATGAACAGGGATCTTGCAAATCTCTTAAAGAAACAGCTCTCACCTGCATCCTGGGCTTTGTTGCCCCAAGCAGCTCAAATCAGTGACTCAGAGACAGAATCCTTCTAAGGCATCTGTACCCTCGCCCTACACAACATTCAATTCCTGCCTGCTTCCCCAAGCACTGCTTGTATCTGACTGTCACTGTTTAGGATTTTTATTTGGCTTTGCCCTGTGAAGAAATATTCCACTTGTACCTCTTACGAGTTAGTCAAGCTTTCTTCCTTTTATTTGTCCTCCAAATTTTGCTCAAATATCTGTTCTGAGGAATGGTCTCATTCTGCTCATAAATACATGCACTGCTGTTTTTCAGGGGCTCGATAATTATTCTAAGCATTTTCTCCCTGTGTTTTTTTCTGGGAGAGCAAAACTACAAATTCAGTATAGTGTTTGTGTATATATATATATGTATGTATAGATATATATGTATGTATTGCACAGGGTAACGTGCACAGAGGTTCCACTCACCTCAGTACCCACTTGCACACCCTACGGCTGTTTGCACTTGGACCCTAGGCCTCAATAAGCACGTAGGTGCCTGCTTCTCACAGACATCACTCGTCACCACGTAGCCAAGATGCTGCCCTAGAGTTCTGTCTCACATTCCCCCTGCAAGCCTCCTTTAGCCAGACAGTCAGATTTGTTGCTTTCAGGGTCATAAAAATGAAGGGGATATCCTGCACAGCTGCCTGGTAACTCCACCCTTGTATGACAGTGAGCCGAACAGGTTCCTACAGTTCCCGTCATAAACCTCCTGTATATTAAGCCTTACTATTGGATTGGAAAGGGGTTGCAATAACAATGGCCACTCTTGGCCCAGGTACCAGTGGAACTGAAGCAAATTTTGGGGTACCAAAACCCAACCAAATGACACTGCAATCAGTAATCTAAAACCACTCCCTAAATCTACAAGATCACAATAATTTTCCAAAACTAGTCCTTCCACATCTAAAAAGTTCCAAAAGTCACTTTGTCCACAAATAAAAACAAAGCACATTGGATCTCTCAGCTTGGGAATCCATACATGCCCTATGTACTAATAAACCCAACAAACAGATTTGCCATCTATCAGAACAAATCAACTAAAAATCCTGTCAGGTAACTCACAGTAGAGGAGAAAAAAAAAATCCAGATGTCAAAAAGAAAAAAAAATGGTGAGAGGTTGAGGGGAGTCTTGGCGCAGGCACTGGGGAGAGGTCATTTCACCTACCCACTGCGGTATCTTAGGATGATACCTCCAATGAGAGCAGCTCTCCACAGAAGCCAAATCCTGCTGCACCGCAATGACCGTCTATCATTTCTTTCTTGGCAGTTTCTTTGGATTAGAGATAGGAAACAAATAGCTGAGGTCCTTCCCTTCCGTGAGTGTTCCTTAGCTGTACCCTCACCGGAAGCAGAATTCCCTGGCTCTCAGGAAGAACGTGCAGCCCCTCCGGAGTGTGCCAAGGGTCCCTGAGCTCTCCAGAGTGGCAAACGGCACCTGGGATTTGCCTGTAGCCGCAGGCTGCTCCTTGTCCAGCAGCCCATGCTCTGCTAAGCAGCCATGCCAGATAACCTAGACACTTACTGAGCAAAGGATTCCTCTGGGGGACAGGGCATTTAAAATTAGATTTGGAGTGCTGACTACACTACAAAGTTGCTTGTGTTTTCTTGATCTTTTAAATAAAATAATTTTCTGCACTGAAATTTCATTACAGCACAAGCTTAAGCAGATTCATATAGTCAGAGAATATCTCCTGTTACTATTTTGAAACAAGCAGTAGGCAAAGATGACATAGAAGGGTCTTCATACCAGCTTACATCTCTTCTTTCCCATGGAGATAGTCAATTCCCCTTCTTTTTCTATTCAACTCTACAAACACAGCAAGATGTGTGAAATGAACAAACTATGTGTATATAAGCGTGGTGGGTAAAGATTGTTGATGTTGAACCTGAAATGAAGCTAAGGAAAGCATATGATGTGTGAAACATATGGCAATACATATGTATGAAGTTTGGATCAGGATATGCATCACAAAATAGTAATAGGTTTTTATTCTGGGAAAAGGGAGTGATAAAGCAAAGGGGAATAAGAACTTCACACTGAAAACAAGCTGGAATCTCCTTCCTCTTTGCTATTTGGCATTTCCTCTTGAGAGGAGCAGAGGAAGCATTTAAATATTTTATAACCTTCATTATTGGAACATACATCTCTTTATTACATTTTTGGAAGCATGTGTTCTATTTGAAATCAATATAGATGTATAAATATTTTTAGGAGATCATTATTCTCTCTATGTAGGTGGAGAACATCGAATTAGCGAGATCCGGCTTTTGTGAGTAACGGAGCAGCTGGCATTATCCCTCCTTTCCCTCTGCCTCCCTGGCGAAGGGAAAACACCTCTTATTCTCCACTTAAATTCCCAAAATAAAATAAGAAATGGTTCTGCCTTCTCTCTCTTTACCTGCTTCTCCAGATAATATTGAAATCACATCTGTTTGCAGCTCTTACCAGGACCTAGGGAAAATGTAGAGGAAGTAAAAAGGAATAGCGTGGTAGTGGCACGGAGCTGTAGAATACAGATGAGGAAAAACATCTTCTAGTCCACTTTCCTGCCCTAATGTGTGTCTGACCTGTCCTAAAGAGCATTAGTGAGACACACTCCAAAACGTCATCTATCTTCTGCACCCTTTCCACATAAATACGCCAGTTCACCTGCTTACCAGGAGCAGCAGCTCCTCTACTAGCCTAACACTTCCCTGAGAAACCCGTACAGAAAGGTAATTCCATCTGTTCAAAAACCATGACCTCTTTCTATTATCGTCGGTAACCAGAACACACAGCTATTTAAATCTGACCAGAAAAAAATGGCATTGTCATGATTTAGGAAAGGTTTGAGTCTAGGTGAAAGTGAAAGCAGGATATAAACATGCCATAAAGCAAATGCTGTTATTTTATTCTGTTCAGCAAGCTGGTTTTACTGGGAGATTTTGCCCTGGAAGTACCCATGTTAAGCTGATCGTGTTTGGCATTGCAGTATATTTTGTAATTGCTCCTGTTACAACTCCAAGCATTTGGACTTTCTGCTCAAGGTGAACTGCGCCTGATTCAAGCAAGTAGGGGGAACCATGAAATCTGACAGATACTTGAGTTCTTGATTCTGAACCAACAAAATAGATTTATCTGTCATTTAACAGACTGTAAACTATTTTGCTATTTCTTACTCATCTCCCATCAAAGTTTCATCTTTAAATTTAAGCACAACCAGATTCCATTAGAAAAAAATAGTATAAAATTAGACCTTTGTTTTATGCATCTAGTATAGTTTTTTAGAAAGAAATTCACCAGCTACATTCAGAAGCATGAATCTCAATGTTTTGGAGGAGTCTGGAGGAGTTTGGGGACCATATGCAAATTTTTAATTTAGAATAATGTTAGGGGTTTTGAATGATGCCATATTCACTGCTGAATCCTGTGCTTGGATAGTAGCCATGGCAATCTGTGGATAGCAGACTGTGTTAACCGCCACTCTGAAGAGTCTCTAATGCTGTGTATTTGTAAATCCCTCCTGAATCCCTATCTTGACACAATTAACAAACATTAAAATTGAGGGGATTCAAATAAAATGTACGCAGCAAATAAGCAGTTCTCACTCCTTACGCCTTTTGAGCTTTCTTACTGTAGCTAATCTGGCTGTTCCTGCTATCTCTTCCCTCCCTTACCTCTTCTCCCAGGTAGAAAAAATTAAAAACAAACAAGAAAACAGCCAAACACCAAAAAAGATACAAAAACCTGCTACAACAGGTAACTAATAAAACCATGCTAATCCTGCTTTTGTTTGTCTGTTTGCACAATGTATCTCTTTTTGAACTTGTAATCTTAACATGTCTAAAGAAAAGGAATATCACTTTTTACATATTCGTACAGCTCCCAGCACAACAGGAATTAGGCACTGATTAAATCCTAAGGTCATATAAATACTTCATCGTCACCATCCATACAAAGCCAATACATTTTCTGAACAGTAAGCATTCTGAATGAGCCACAACATTTAACAAGTCTTCTTTACTTTGTTAACAACAGCTATGTTAAAGTGATGCTGAGATCAATCGGGAAATCTTACTATTTGGAATGACTATTATTTTTAGTGGTGCTAATCCAGATTAATACAGATAACTGAGAACAAAAAAACTTTACAATCCATAGAAAAACAATAGAATAAATGTGCGTTAGATATACACATTTATTTTGCCAGGCTGCAAAATGCACTTGAGGCAACTCTCTAGAACATGAAGCTCACTGACAGCACGATATGGCAAAAAAATATTTTTAGAATAGTTATTTACTGCCTTTCTGCTGATGCACATGTTGATTAAGTTGATTTTGATGAATATATTACTTATAAACCCACAGTACTAAATGGTCATGAACTGTAAAAGCCTGATTTCTTGAGATTTTGATTCCAAACCATTTATCCGATTTGGCTACAAGAAAGAAGTGACTGCTTGGGGGAGAGGTGTCACTTCCTGGTCATTTGAATCCAACTGCGAAATATGTACACGTAGAACATCCCAAAATAGCATAGTTGTCGCTATGACTGCATGCCACTATTTTTTTTCCATATCACTGGTTTTAGAAACATTACACAAAATAAACTGCATCAACCTTTTGCTTCTTTTTCTACCCTTTTCCAAGGCAGCCTAGGAAGTTCCTGATAGAGTTGAGATGGAGCAATAAGTACAGATTTTCCTGAGTGTCCCACAGACACGTAAGTCATTTGGTTCATATGTGGGTGGTCTTTGACTTATTCAGCTAGCTCTGTTATAGACTCTCTAACACATCCAACCAAATTAGATAGATGCACAGTATGGTCTTTACAAAATATCATCCAGTCATGTATCCCTGCAACAAGCAATTACAAGCCAACTTAGGGCATTGATTTATTTCACATTGCCCTACCAATTTAATGACCTTATGATTTATACTGATTATGGAAGTCTCTTCTTGGCAAGCACAGTAATTATCCATCAATCTTAAATTCTTTAAGGGAAGAAAATGTTTATTTTCTGTCTACATAATAAGTTTTATGTCATTTTTAATGTCATGACACCCACATGCACTGAAGATATATGTAGTGACTGCTGTCTCACAGAATGTCAATTGAAAATGCAATTTGACAACAGGCATAGTTTCTATTGTCTGAGTATTTGGCATTATATAATGAGGATGGTTAAATCCTCTGGAAAATCACATATTATTCTAGCACGAGGGAACAGACAACATTTATGGTTCAATCATGAGGCCCTACAGAAAACTCAGGGAGCAAAAGAGGGGATTTTGAGTACATTCACGTATGAACTGTACAGATAGAAGATGGGGAGTGGCAGGGTGGATCGTGCCCCTCATTGCCCCTTCTACCACCATTTTTCTTCTTCAGCTGTATAAGAAGAGCACAGAAATCTGTGAACCATAAAGACTTGTATTCCCCTTTCCCATCACAGTTTTGTAAGATCCTGTATACACAAAGCCAATCTTGTATGCCCCAAACATGCAATCTAGAAAATTTACATTATTATTCTAATGCTTTTTCCGTTAATTATTAAAATGCATTCTAAACCTTAACTCCATCTTTAATACGTACTGTGTCTTTCTTGGAAGACATTCATATACTGCAATTTGCAGCAACCTGAAATAGTTATTTCTATCTATTTCTGCAATTAAAATTCTTCTTCAGAAATTGATTCCTACCACATAGAAAAACTTCAGTGAACAAGCTGGGTTCTCAATTTTGAAAAAGTTTTGCTTGAAAGATTCGTACATAACCATATTCGCTAGACTACCCGCCTGCTTAACATTCCTGCATACCTTCCTATTAAGCTATCTCATTTTAGGTATTTCTAGGGACACATTGCTTCATAACTAAATGTAGTACTGTTTTTTTACTGTTTTTTTTTTTTTTTTTTTTTTCAGGGCTTAGGATTTTACTGTAAAACAAATCTTTGCCTTGTAGGGTTTTTTTTTTTCCCTTTTTCTATGATTCACTCAAGCCTCCCATAAAGCACCCTGACTTATGCAGCTTCCCCCACCCTTCATCATGGCCGTACATCATACCCCAAGTGCACAAGGTCTAAAAATGGATTCTTTTTGTAGATGCACCAAAGAGATAAAGGAAAACACAGTGGCATTCAAAAACATGTTTGAGATTTGCTCAGTGATTCACCAGTTATTTTTATATTAAAAACAGAATTGATCTGAAAGCTAAACATGTCTCACATAACTTAGGTACATTTTTGCAACCACGAATGAGGACATCAGAAAATATACTAATATATTTTGTTTTCCCCTATTATTTCTCCTGTCCTTCATCTTTCCATTCCATAGCATACAATAAGATAGAAGATAGGAGGCAAGAAAACAATGACAAAAACTATGGTCTGTTTTTCCTACAGAAGTTTTGTATTTGTTTGTTTGTTAATACTAGTTACATTCCTACTATTTACTGTTTCAAAATACTCCACCATGAAAAATATAAGAAGGTTTGGTTATGCTTAAAATGTCAGGCCTTTGGGAAGAAAGCATGGAAAACAGATGTGTGTTTTTTAAGGTTACAATGTAATTAAACCAATGGGACTAATAGTACTTATATGTCATTACTTAAGCAGCAGCTGTTCCTCCCACCTCTCGTTTTGCTGATGAGACAGTATAAACTTTCCACGCCCATAGCAGTCCTTGTCAGCTTAAGTTTCCTCTTTCCAGCAAATTGGAAAGAGATCGTAACACTCTTGAACCTTTAATGACCAGAAATTGCTGAAGGCATGGCTGTTGCTTACACACTTGAGGAATATTAGGAATTTGCTTGAATTCTGTTAGCTACATCTGATCAAAAATTCAACCTATCTTAAAATCAGAATGAAAATTTTATATACATAAAACTCCTATTATTGTAAAGAAACTCACATTTATTCCTTGGGAGAGTAAAATGAGGCACTGGTAAACTCTAGACTAAGTTACAAATTAACAGTGGTAGGAAATTTATCAGGAGGAAAGATACAGTAATGCCATTTCTTGAAAAAGGCGGGAGAACACAAAGTATTCGTACAGACATCAGTAGCATCTGGAAATGGCTACTGGATTATTAAAGTCAATGTTTCCAGGACAAGACTATCTTGGGAAACCTCAGAACTACCAAACAGTCCCCAGTTTATCATCTGCCATGTCCGGTTGCCCAACTTCCATAATGAGCAGCTTCTGATCAGTGTAAATCCTTGACTACAAGAGATTTACACCCCCTTTAGAAGTTTTCCTCCCTCTGAATACCAGAACTTGTTTGCACAGGGAAATTAATGCGGAGGTAGCTGCAGGACAAATGGTTAAGCAGGCTGCTCAACCAGTCTCACTGTTAGATGATACCAAGACCCTAAACAGACTAAGCAACTTACTACCTGGCTGTCTAGGGAGTCAGGGCATTGTTGCTGGCTCATAACAAATTATTTTCTTAGCTTTCTGTCAATCAATTTGCAGTTAGTAGTTCAAAACCCCAAATAGGGTTAAAAGAAAAAAGGTGCTCTCCTCTGTGACAGAGAAGCTGACATTTTTTAGTTGCTATGCAGTTGTTGATCTCAGAGTTAACTTGAGAAACAATATGTTAACAAAGAGAAAGACAATTCAGAAGATTTTATTATTTCACATGTAAAGCTTCCTTATGATTCTCACAGGTTTGACTTGCCTATTTAGAGATACTGCAAACAGAGGGCTAATACTTAAATAACACAAAAAGTTGGAAAGCAGACTACAAGATACAGCCAAAATTGTCCTGATCACAGGTGAGGGAAGGCAGAGCCACCTTCCTTAATATAATGAACATATTAATTTGATTTTATCTGTTTTATGTTTTTATATTGCTGCCTATCATGACAGCATCTAAATGGCAGGATGGGCCGGCATTACAATGAGTGACTCAAGCGGAAGCGGGATACAGCACACACCAGCTGGCCTTCACATCAAAGCCCTGCCAAAAAGTAGCTTTCAGAGGGGAACACACTTGTTCAGAGGAGGACGCCAACAGGCAGATGTGGCCACCATTTCTGGCCTTTAGCAGAGCTTAAAAAGCAGTGGACTGTGAGTACCTTTAAGGGTATGTTTGAGCTGAATATTCAAACTTTGACATTTTTCCTTACACAGGAAAAACTACTGTATCAGAAAATGTTGTTGTCTGTGCTGACTACAGGGCTAGAGTGCTGCAAGGAAGGTCAGAATGTGGCGCTCAGACAGTACAGGCTCTCCGAAGAAGCCACACAATTCAGACAGAAATGCTTTGAATTTGCAAGTACAGTCTGTTCTTTCAATTCGTTAGCTCATACTTTACATTCTGCCAAATTGCCAATTATAACACTACAAAAAATATCTAGTCTTGAGCTAACTGGAGAGAAGAGCAACACTCATAACAATAGATTTATGCCAAGTATTTTAGTATCAGCAGAACGATATAAATTACGCAGTTTGGTTCATGACAGCAATGAATCAGAAGATTTGAGGTTCATTTGGTACTACTTGTTTTGGTTTGATTTAGTTGGTTTTTAGATGAGATTCTTTTCAAATGTGCTTCGCCCTATTCTGGGAATTCCCATTTTTGTTCTCAGCCCAAGGCTCCTCCAGCCTGATTTTCGGAGATGCTGAGCGCCCTTCATTTCCGCCTGTTTCAAGTGGAAGTTTCAGGTTTTCTGCAGTTCTTTTGTACCTTTCCTCCGTCAGCAAGAAGCTGAGTATCTCACTGAAGAAAAGGGGAGCTGCAGATACAGAGCACCATTCAGGAGCAGATTCTGCTGCTCAGCCACTGAACTCTAGGCCTACCCCATGCTCTCATCCAATTGCAAACCTCTCATTGATCTCTGTATTCAACATCTAGCTGCTGAATTCTTGTTTTTCGTAAAAAGAGAGAATAAAATGTAATGTCAGCTTTGCACTCCAATACCAACGTGTCTTTTTGGGTCATGCAAAACAGTCCTTTGCAGGAACTTCTACTTGCTGTGAAAGATCCATATCACATTTCTCTCATGTGCATTCAAGAGCCTGAACAACCAACTGTAATTGTCCCCAGAATGGCATGTGAAAATACGGGGGTAAGGGGAAGCCAGTAACATAAACTTAAAAAGCGGGTAATTGTGAAAGCATGGAGTATTTGGGATCCTTCAGTGCATCAAGGGAGCAGGAAATCATGGGGCAGTACTACTTAAGCTTCTCAAGCCTAGCAGCTAAACAGAGTAGCTCACGCAATCTGCTAACCTTCCTGAAGACTGCAATGGCTTTGCAGAATTCAAAACAGAGCCAAACTGCTGCTTGAGATAGCATCAGATGAAGGTTTCTGATTTAAAAGCCAGTAGATTTTCAGTGGCATCTCACACTAAGGTGTACATTTATTGATATTACAGAGCCATCTCTCTGCAAGCATTAGCCAGTTACGCCTTGAAGCAGCCCCGGGAGAACTGTAATTATGGTTTACATATGAAGAGGCTGTCATCTAGGCTTATGTATCAACCAGTTTGGCAAGGCTGGGAAGTTCTTTGGGAGAGCAAAAAATAATAAACTGGCATAAGAATTTTTTTTTTACTGGTGATTGACTAAATGCTATATAACACCTGTATAAAACAAATTGGGTTATTTTTCTGGCATATAGATTTAGGTTCAACTTCATATAAATTCCCGTGTGCCAGATGGCCTAAGTGTCCCTGCTTGAGCAGGGCAGTTGGACTAGATGATCTCTAGAAGTCCCTTCCAACCTCAACTATTCTGTGATTCTGTAAATTCTGATCAATTCTTGTGTTTATTTTAAAACTAACCAAAGAGCTGCTTGTACAATATACCGCAAAAAGCCTATCCACCTCTTGATAGTCCCCACAGTTGAATATAATTGAGGAACGAACAACTAAATCATAGAATTATTTGAGTTTCATTATACAGGAAAAGATGAAAGATGGAAGAATAGGTAATGGAAAAACAAAGAATTAACGAAAAGGGTCAGATTATATTAAGCCAAAGTGAAAGATATCAGAGAGAGAAAATGAAGAATGCTAATATAGAAATGATAAAAGATGATTAGGAAAAGGATCCCATAACTATCTTAGTGGGACATCTAACTGAAAAGAGAATTATAAATATATATATATATAATGAATTAGAGGAAAATGGCTGAGATGAAATAATATAAAGCAATGTAATGAGAGAGAAATCTGATGCACTTGCCAAAGGTGAAGGTGAAATGTAGAAAAATTACTAGTTATTTTAAGTATCAACGTATAGGCACTGGAATTGTTGAGGGTGAGAAGTGAAGAGATGTGAAAATAAATTGAGGGAAAAAGAGTGAAAATATTAAACCAAGGCAAGATTATTATGTGACTAAGAAAAAGAATGTGGCTGCCTCATTTGGAAGTGTCAAATACAACAGTTGCCTGTAAAGCAATACAGATGTCAATGCTACAACAATGCAAAATGAGTCAGGACATACAAATGATTTTTTTTTTTTTCCTGGAGGTGTGCGTAAGAGATATTGTAAAGAGAAAGTCACAGATTCTGGTAGCGTTCCATTTCTCACATTTGCAGTAATGGGAAGGGGAAAATGTAGTTATGTGACAGTTGTCCACTACTGAGCTCCACATCACAGGCAGTCACTATTTCAGACAAGGGTACTTTGCTCAAGAGAATTTAGTTAAGCAGCACATGCCCAAGAAGATGCATCGTGCCTCATAAGCACCAAGCCCTGGCTAGGCTGAAAGCAAAAGCCCAAGTCCTGGCTCTGCCTTGGAGCCTTTTGTGTCAGAAAGTCTCTCTGTCCGAGGAAGAAAGAGCAGCTCTTGCCTAGGTGATATGATCCGCCTCCCACTTCCACTCATGGAAGTCTTGGAGAACTGAAATATTAGATCATTTCATTTGAGAAAATGACTTCACGCATGTGTTATCAATATGAAACAAGATTTTCTACTTTTAAATGCTCTCTTTTACATGTTTTACCTGTTTGTTTTTTGACTTGTTCTTTCAACTGCCAGACTCACGATCTGTAGAAACAACAAAGACCGCAATGGAAATGGTGGCCCACCCTTTGGATAACAGAGCAATCATTGTCAGAAACTAGATGAAATCAGATAAAGAGGAAAAGCAAAGCTGAGCAGGTGTTTAAATTCTGCATGTAACAAGAATAACATGAATAAAATGACCAGATATTTCAAAAAATTAGTAGTGCTGAAAACCAGATGTCAAATGATTATAATTTTTTTATTCCTAGCAGACTTTCGGAACCTGGGCATAAATTTGAATCTTCACATGAAGAAACACAACACTGTTAAAATATTGCACTAATCTTAAACTGACAGAATACACTCCTCCATTTCATATGTCAGTCTCCACCCTGACCATTGTTTCCTGCCCTTGTGATAAAAGTTACTGTTTCTTGAATTATGGCAACTCCAAGTATTACTCTTTCCATTAAAATCTGCAGGACAAAGAACAAACCAGAAAACTCTGAAATATTTTTTCTAAACCAGATCACTCCACAAGCAGGAGGGCTGCTCAACCAAAACTACAGCATGGAGTAGAGTCAAGCAACAGAGACCTCTGAATTTGGCTGTCTGGCCTGAAAAAAATATTCATTTCCAAGTGTGTTGGTAGGAAGGCTGTATTAAACACAGATCTCAAAAAAGCACCACAATACTCCTGCACGGTGTTGAAACTGCTAGCATAATTCACTCAAATACAAGAAAATCAGCAGCATCTAAAAAGTCAGCATATAGTGTTAGTCTTTAAGTTCTTAAAATCACTTTCTTATGCACAGAAGTGAATAAACCAAAAAAACATAAACAAAAATGCCTTTCAGTGATTAGGATTCGACTTGCCTGGAACCTCACACAGAGAGCACAGATAACTGATTCCTCCCCGCCTTTTTTTGAAGGAGCATCTGGGAAGTTATAGAACAAAAGAGGGCACTATGGAAAGAAAAAAAGTCTCTAGACATGTATGTATGATAGATAAGGCAAAGTATTAATGGAAAACACTGACAAAGTTAGCTAAGTTTTTCTGAAAGGACAATTTGTTATTTTCCTTTGTGTCTGATTTGATTAGTCTATTCATATGCAAACACTTAAAATATAAAAAGAAAGCATTTTTTTATGTGAAGATAGGAAGTACATGTAAATCTAGATTCTTTGACCTTTATCAACATGGGAAAGTCTGAAGAATTTTAGAGGTTTCTTTACCATCAGTAAAACTTTTGACATACTTAATCTTTAGCCAATTAAAGCATCTTGGCTTTTCTTTTTTTTTTTTTTTTTTTTCCTGAGCATTTGCTCAGTAACCTGAGAAACAGAAACTAAAAGAAAAATATCCAACGTTCCATCAAAACCTGAATATTCCTTTGATGACATATGGAACTGATCTATATACTAAGTGCAAAGTGGAGAATGCCTCGGGATTCAGGAAGCTGTGGATGCTTATACAGACCAGCTGTACGGACCAGTTAGGGACTGGCCTAGGATGGACTCCACTGTTTCCTAGCTTGACTAAGGCAATAATAAGCTCACCTTCCAGGAGGCTTCTGCTGAAAGCATTAGAATTGTTTCCCATGCTGACTCTGTGACTTACTATTTGCATAAGTTCTGATGTATTTTTTTAACATGAATTGCCTTCACCCAGAGTTATTTAATTTTTTAGTTGTTTCCTTCCAAAGCTCAAATGCAAGATGCAAAATACCTTACAGAACGTTCCCCCATGAGGGTATGTATTTGCAGTATGATACAGGCCTGAACAAAACAGTTTTAACTTAACCAGAATTAGCAAGTAATGTTATCTATTAATTATTAAATAATGGGAGACCCACTTCTCTCATTGAGCTCGTTTGTCTTTAAGAAATCTGCGTGAAAGGGAGCCAAAACATTCTCCTGCTAATCTTATCACTGTTATATATGTTTATGTAAAATAATAATGTCCTTTATGGAATTTTGTAACAGGCATTTTTATAATACCAAGATGGCAAGCATCCAATCTATCTAAAGTTGAAATGAATATTGTAATTTTATACTGTACTACTGATCTAATTAGCATGTGAAGGGATTAGCTGTTATGGATGCTACAGAAACCTCCGGTTATGCAGATGATTAGAGACTGAAGAGGACTGTGCTGCATGATTCTCAGAGGCATGAATAAGAACAGCCATGCCAGGCTTCTCGTCTAAGCTGTCCCTTGGAGAAGCTCATCTTTCTTCACAAACTATAGTGAGAATTTAAGGATTTAACCCAAACTAAAACTATCTGGTGTGTGATCACCTAATCCATAGACTTTTGTCAACTTCAGTGGATCTTGAATCAAATTCTTCATTCATCCTTTGCTAATACAGTATAATTCATGCAACTAGCTCGTAACAAGAATTCTGTTATATGGCTTGCTCCATAGAAAGTTTCATAGTCACAACTCCCATTTAATTTTAAATTTTATTTTTAATATTAAATATGTGTATTTTCTATCCATAATAATTCTAAAATATTGCTAAAATGATCTAAACTCCAAAAGGGAAAGGCATAAGATTGTGTTTGATTGTGTTTGTATCAGATTTTGGAGGATAAAATCTGTTTGAATACCCACAGGATCTGGCATAAAAGTATATAATGATTATTTCAAGCAACTTGAAAAGGATGTCATAGGCCACAATGTAGTACTGAACCTAATAGAAAAATGTTTGAGTGATATTCTTTGTGAAGCGTTGCTTGTTTCACCTGAAACATAAGACAAGAGATCAATACACAGAAGTAAAGAATAGTCTAGAATGTTTCATATAAAGCAACACAAATCAGTGCAAACCTCTAAAATCTGAAAAGGAAGTATTAAATTTTAGAAAACAAATGAGATAAGAAATCAATACTGAATACAAACGGTAAAATAGGGAACATAGACCTTCAATGTAGCAAAACACCTGAGCTGAATTCTGAAATACTCTTTTTATCTAGACTGACTGCAAGATTCAAATAAGAGGCAGCAATATCATCCTTGCAAGGCCAGTTTTGAAGTCATGATTCTGCAGCAGACAATCTTCTTACCCCGGGGGCTTCTCCTCCCACTCACTATCTCCTCCTCTCCTTGGTTGCCCTCACTTTGCTCTCATGCCACTGTTTGTGGAAGCCCTGTAAACTGCATCAGGAATTGATCAGGATCTTGATCTAAAATAAACCTGCACAAGGTAACTACACAAGACAAGAATGAGCTTTTGAGAGGGTTGCAGGAATAGTGTGACCTGATGCTATTAAATGGATGAAAAAAATACAGCCTAAATGAGCAAATATTTGTTTAATGTGCTATTTACATGTAGAGTATTTGGTACTCAATGAACAGTTCCTATACAAAGCAAACAAACAAACAAACGAACAAAAAAGCTATTTCATTTGGCCACTTTGAAAAAGATCTCACTTACTAGACTGTACCTGCAAAATATACTTATGCCTCTTGTTCCAAAACAAGAAATGGTTTCTTTGTACCAATATATATCCTACATTTTTCAATGGGGAAGCTAATGCCAATATTTACGTTGGCCTTCCAGGTCTGTAATATACTTGTCTGGCACAAAGCAGAGCTTTAAAATAGGAGAGAACATTCAGATTTAGTCCACAAGAAAATAAATAGGAGCAAAACTGATTCATTTGGGTTTCTAATATCCCAGCTAAAAGTGGTTTGGTGGCCCACTGTCACCTTACCAGGCTTAGCTTACAAACTACTCATTTCACAGTTCTAAAAGGAGTCTGAAAGAGCAGCCTTTGGTGGGAGCAGAGGATACCTTCCTGCATTATATTTTGGCAGCCAAAAAGCTGTGTTTTGAAATGCAAGTCACTGAGTTGATTTTTTAGAGTGAAAGCAATAATTATTTGAAAATGGAGAATTAATTATCACAGCAAAATGAGCCAGGGCTGAAAAGAATCTTTCAGGAGTTACTGTAACCTGGTTTGCAAAGGTGTAAAGAACACTATGTTTGGAAAGCTAGGAATGGGACTACGGAGAAGGCTACCAAAGGAAATTGCACCTGCAGCAACTCGTAGGAGGTAAATGTTATCCTGCATAAAGCTGCTGTGCCTGGGACACAGAGGATGAAAATCTCACGTGTGGCTCCCAGAAAGTGGGTTTGACAGCACCTCTGTCCCTCGCAGCAGAGCTCCTTGTCACAGACTGGACATCCTGCCTAGCCTCACTGGGGTGACACTTCAGGTTAGCACTTTATTTTCTCTCCATCTTTGAGCCACTGACCTGACACGATCTTGTCCCTAGCAAACTTCTGGGAGTACACATAGGTATTTTGCGTAGGAATTCAGAAAATGAATTTCCAACAACATAAACCATGCAACAGAGGAACAATTTGTATAAAGCTATGCACATATCTACCGTCATCACAGACCACTGGGGCTTTGCTCTCATGGTTACCATGATATCATCAGAGTCCCTCAGAATACCTCCTGCCTCCTCGCTCGCCACGAATGCCAATTATTAATGTCTGCTCATCACAACAACACATAATTGAGGAACTCTTTCTTTTTTTCTCCATACATCTTAAAATATACATATATTGTCTCAGGTCATTTCTAATAGAAAAGTGCTTGTGGAAAAAAAATATGTTTGCATACGTCCAAAATAAAGTATTGGCCTCTCCTAAATTAACTGGCCTGCTAATTACCCACAGCAAACATAGTGGATATTTATCATTGGAAATGAGATAAGCAATGCAGGTGGGAAATATTTATTCAGGCTAGATAACTGTTTCTGGTGCCAAAACAAACAGGTGCAGATTTTATTGATGCAACAAACATGGAAACAAAACCAAACAAACACAGAGTTGTTATGGAGCATTTCCATACCATAAACACAGGCCCTACAAAGTAAAACAAAAGATGTTCTTTTTGCACAGTGGAAACACTTCCTGCATTATCCATGTAAGGACTCCTTTACTTTTTGAATTCTAACATAAGGGGTTTACCTATGGAGATGCCCCCCAACATATGTTGCAGGATTCCTCATGGAAATTACATGGCATATTCATCACCATTTTTCCTGGTGGTCTGAAACGTGCACAGGAAAAGTTACCTTAGCAGCATCTTCCTTCTCACTAATGCTGGGATTTTAGAGTACATTGCCAGGGGACGCTCACACTTCATACCCAAATGCTAATGCAGAAGCAATTTCAACTGTCCCCATATTCCTGCTTTGGTTCACATATTTGTCATTGTTTTTAATATTTACTGCTACTTAGGTTATCAGCTAATTTTTGAATTCATGTGTTGGTGTGACAGGCAGAAGGTGGCTCGTTTATTTAGTGATCTTAGGAATTCCTTTTTAAGAGCTCTTGTATGTGAGGTTACTACATTTAATAAGTTTGGCTGAATCCAGGTTTCACCCAGTACACCCTAAAAACTTTGGAGATTTTCTAAGTTATACTGCTAAAATCCTCTATTTTTTGCCTTTTCTGAGCAATTCTATGATAAACTAATTTCTCAAAACGATTCCTAGAGTCCCTTCCCTGCTGTGGTGCCAGGAACCCATTTCAGTGACTACAGCACACAACTTTTCAGTGTGCTTACCTGCACAGCTTCATGCTACTTATGCTATCTACTGCAAATGTTGTACAATCTATTGTTTCATGTATTTCTGGAGCAACCATCTGAAAATGAAAATAATAGGTCCACATTTCAGAGTATGCTACCAGTATATGCTGGTAGACTTACAGGTTTTATTTTCTCAGGCGCTAAATCAGACAGAAATTGTTATGTTAGCAATTATATAATTGTTCATATATATGAATACCTAATTCTTACCAGCCAACCCCTTTGTTATATCTGTAGTACTTGGCAAATGCTTGGTTATGATGGCTCCTAATTTCTTTATGCAAAGCAGCAAACCTGTAGCTCAGTGAAATATTCCTTCAGATTCCTGATTGCATAATTAGTTCCATGGAAGGAGCTCTGCTGACTGGTGTCCTGTGCCAGCTAGTTACTATGACAATGGTGACAGTTCAGAGAACGCACCTCACTTAGCATAAGTCTATTCCATGTTACCTGCACGAGGAGTCCAAGTACTTCTTGCACTTTGATTACCTGCCTGAAGAAAAGACAGATATTATTTGCTGCTCAGGCTCCAGGTGAAGGTAACCTCCTTTGGTACCTCAGAAGTGCACTTTTCATCTTAGCTATCTGACCTGTAAAACTTAGCAGAACAGTTTTTATAAGAGCTTTCAAGGCAAATTCATAGACTGTGCATGCTGTTGAACCCCTCAACAGAAAGACCTACTTCAAAGTCCCTCCTCCATGGCCAAAAGGCCAGGACATCCCCTCAGGTAATTTTGTGTGCAGTGGGAATGCCAAGATCTGGAAGCTGCTGCAATCTAAACAGCCACACGTCTGGAACATCTATTTCACCATGCCTGCTTCTGTGGTCCATAAAAAAAAAGCCCTCATGCCACATCCAGTGATCATCACGTCATGTCTCTGTGCAAAGCAAGCTTTGTTTTTTTCACAACCTGCATGTCTTGCTCACTCACTAGCTTGGACACACCACAGAAATGAACTGCCTATTAAAAAAAGAGACTTTTTAATAGACCTTTCAGGGACCTGAAACCTGTTCCTATATTAGAATTTAGAATCGTTTCAGAAAGTCTTTTCTGTTTGCTGAGCTCCTGCCCAAAGATTATTTAATTCTAACCCAAGCTCTTAGTGTTATAATTAGGAGTAAATAATAATATAACACTTCCACAGGTTCTTCTTTCTCTGCTTCCATTCACTTTCTGTATTAAAATTTCTAATCCCTTTAAAGCTTTGTTTATTCCTACTCTTTGATCTAGTCTATTCTGTTTAGATGGTGAAGCCTCCAAATTCTTTCATTCCATGCTCCTAACTGCTACCAGTACTTTTAATATTGTGATAATGTAACATTTGCACTATTACATATAAAAATAGCAATTGTAACCAGAGATACAACTATAAAGAAAAAAAAAAAAACTACAAAAAACACCCAGTTTTTATGTGACACCTATGACCCTATTTACTGAAGGGGGAATTTCTTCACCACCTTTTCGTGATAAATGACTCATGTTGGCTACACTACAACATCCAGGAAATTTTCCTAAAATGATATTGGATAATTAGGAAGCAGTATTAGGAAACTCACTGTGGCTTATAAAATTTTTAAAATAATTACACATGATTATGCCAGTAGTTCCTATAGCACACAGCAATTTTCTAAAGTTACTGCATGAGTCATTCAAACACAAAAACACAATCTTCTGGGTCAATTGATTGCTGCTCACTAATTACAAGATTTTGTTAAGTTTGATGAATATAATTGCTGTTAGTTTGGTGACAGAGTGAAGCAATAGGTCTGCCTTTCACTTCATAAATAACTTTTGCATCAATTTAGATATGAGCTTTTCAAGTTTAATAAGAGGCCTAAATGTCCATAGCTCTCCAGTGATACGATCTTGCAGGGTACCCAGCCACTCACTCTAAGGTGCATTAGGTTATATGTAATTTGGCTTCCTATACTGATTCTGAAAGCTCGGCTTTCAAGTAAGAAATGATTTTTTTGGAAGCGCTTTGTGCAAGATGCTTGCAATACAAATTTGGACAGCTATTAAGTTTATGAGCTTCCAGGAATCTCATTCTTCAATATTTCTTGTCTCTGGACACTTTATAGAGAATCTAGACATGCAGTAGAGGGTGAGCAATTCCTTATACGGTAGAAAAAGATAAACTATGTGATACTGAGATTAATAAAATGTAGGAAAAAAATTATTTGTGCCTCACACTAGTTGAAACTAGAATGTCAGAGTCAGTATCCTTTTCATTTCAAGACCTTAAAAGAGCCAATACTAATTTAGATTTTTTTTTCAGAGAGAGAAAGAGAGAGAGAGAGAGATGGAAGCCCAACATGTCAAAAACATCTGTCCAGACCCTGACCGAGCATCTCCTCTGCTGAGCTCTAACAAATCAAGACACTCAAATACACAACAGATCCTTTGGGACTAATCAGTGTTTTTCATAATTAATCACACATTATCACCCTCATTCAGCAGAAGTAGTCCCTTTTTAAAGGAATAAGAAATTATCCTCCAGCTCTCAAAGATATTCAGCTACCGCTGCTAATTGATTACTTCAGGAATCTCTTGCTATATAAAAGCCACAGAAAGCTGAAAAACCAACTGGCAACACACTGCATTCTACAAATTTAGCAGGATCCCTCCCTTGAGGCCTCTGCTGTTTTGTACAGATCTGCGTGGGGCAAAAGAGTTCAGTCTAGGTCTGTGCAGTAATGCATATACCAACTTTTAGTAGGTTAGAGGCCCTTGCATATCCTTATCTGACCACAGAGCATCATTACTTTTTCACTTAAGGTTCTCTAAGCCTCCACACACAGAGAAAATCATCTAGTCTTTTGGAAAATAAAGAGAACTGACATCTTGGTAGCTTGTCCCATTCAGTAATCAACTGTATAATTAAATCCTTAGGTGTATTCTTTCAATTTGTCTTTCCCAAGCCATTAAATACCCTTTTTTTGTACATTGTGTTACTTAATCTTACAAGTTTATAATAACTTAAAAAAACACAACAAAATGAAGTATAACTTCAAATAATACTGTTTTCAACTTGTTAGTTTTGCTCTTAGTAATAGATTTATGTCTACAAACATTGTTTAATATATTAATGCACATCCTAAGATACCTTCTGTTTGTTTACGACACAGTTAATTTTTGAGAATTACCATTTTTAGATGGTAATTCTTCAAATGCTCGTTATGCACAAAGTAATATGTCACACCTGGTACTTTGAAAATACAATCAAAATAGTTAGGAATTTGCAAATGATTGCTCTTAAGTTTGAATCTTCAAACAAAATTCAACATTCAAATAAAAATATATTTTAGATTACTGTCATTCTTGACAACTTTAGTCTTTCAGCTTTGAATGACAGAAAAAATAACAAAAGTCAGGGTAGCACAATTAGAGGTTTTCTTTGGTAGTTGTGGCAGTGGTTTTGCTGCAAAATATTTACAAATTGCATTTTTTGTTCACACTATTAGTGCTTCTGTACTTCACAGTACTGAATAATCCTGGCACTTCACCCTTCTTAATTAAAGGAAGGATGACTCTTAAATGCCTCATTAGTTTTCAAGATACATCTTTGTTTGTTCTGTAATCAATCCTTTGTCAAAGAATATTCCCAGCAGTGATAGTGGTATCTGATGGCAAAGCCAAATAATGAACTGACAGATTTTGTGGTATCATAAGCTTTACAGTAGCTCTGTATTTATCCTGCCTTCTGAAGTGCTGGAGAGGGGAATATCTGTGGGAGTTTTTTTCTCAAAAAGGCATACACATACTTTAAAAATCTTGCACCAATACCTATGGCAAGAATACAGCCTGGTCACTAAAAACCATTGTGCTCCTATGTCACAGTACATCCATCGGGGACATATTTTATAATATGGCCTTTCCTAGAAAGCTTGACTGACAGTTACAAACTATAATACTTCCTATTGAAGCTCCTTTCCACGGATTTATCTGCTCCATTATTTCTTTCACCAGTGTGTTACTATCTAAGCCAAAGAAGTATTCAAGATGCAATTTCATGCTGTGTTTTCTGCAGCTTTATGTTTGTCTAGCCAACTTCGTTAACTTCAGATATATTTTATACACGTGATTTTTTTTTCAAATTTTTAGATATCACTAAGTAGATTTTGCCAAGATTTCACTTTGCATAGTCAAAAACAAGAATAACAACCCTGTCTATTTTCTGCTTCTGTGACGCTCTTCACAGTGTTGCCAATTTTCTCTAAAAGGCACAGTATTTTACACATACGCCTTGGGGGCAACACTTCCCTTAACACCACTGCATTAAAGGAAGGCTGGATACATTTCCTGCAGCAAGCTATTTATTTTACTCTTCTCATACAACCACTGAAATTACTAGCCTAACTACATTGTTTCATTCAATAAGGAGCTGACATTTTGCCTGCTTAGCGTCAATCTATGCTATTGACTTTTTTGTAGTGCTTTAATTAATCTGTGCGTTGCAAACTTTGATCCCATAAAATATGAGATCAGACACTCAAATATCAATGTTTAGCAGATAGCCTTGACTGCCCATCCCATTTTCAGCACAGATATTTGTAGAATCACCTTTAATACAGCACACATAGGTGCATACTTAAAAGATGTAAAATTCCAGCTCTGCATCCAAAAGCAAACAAATTTTACTGTGCAATAAACACTCAAATTTGACTATCAAGTGCAACTAGTCTTGTACATAGACTCAGTCTTAAATTTGGAGAGGTGAGCAAAACTATATTTAGTTTAAGTTTAGTCTAGCATCTTCCACAGCCTAACGTCAGGATAATGAAAAATGGATGCATCTTTCCTTTTCACAAGGAAAGAACAGGACACAGTAAGGCCATAAGAGCACCTATCTGTGGGATGCCACTGGTTTAGCTTTGCTCTAGCTAAAGCAATGTTGTACTACCCATGCTTCAGATAGTCTGAATGAATTTAAGTACCCCACTGGTTGAAAGACGTGCTGCTTTAGAAGTTTTTAAAGAAAAGCATGATGAAAAGAGAGAATATAGAAAGTTTAAGACTGTATAATGTTGTTCTCAAGAGCTTGCTTGATATTGAGACAGCACTACAGAGTCACACCAGGCTATGTTCATCAGGGAATAGCATCGTATGTGTTTATCAGTTCCCAGCCTTTCCAGATATGGCTCTAAATGCTTTAGTACAGCGTCAGGTTTAAAATCATTCAGGAATCATGTGGTCAAATATAATCATATTAATACCACTACATATCTGTTAGAGGTATGTCAATAAATCATGTGGCTTAGCAGATAGTTCCTATCTTTTTAAAATATTAATGCATTTTTACCGAAAATCAAACAGTCTTCAACAAAATGGGTTCCTTACAGCAAATACCTCTTGTTAAACCAGTCAGACTAAGACTGTGAATGTTACAAGACTGTTCAGATTGACAAGAAGATACCAATGGGAACACCAGCAGCCATCCATGCTATGTACTACTGCCAAAATCGTGACCTATTTTTCACCTTCACCATGCTTCATATTCTCTTATCTGCCTACTCTCCCCGTTGTTGACACAGAGCCATGTGAAAAGAGCTTTATTAAAGTTGATATAATGTGTAAAAAGAGGTGAGAAAGAGCAATGTTTAACTTAGCTTAGAATAAAACTTTACTAGTTCCATGACTGGCATGTCAAGGAACATTTATGTTATCTGGTGCCTATACGGTGTGGTTTTGACTGAGGTGCTGTAGGACTAGATCTTATGAAGCCATATAGAAGGCAGTGTTTTATAATTAAGCTTTTTGGGTCAGGAGTGTTTATGTCTAACTGCGTGCACAAGTTGTGACTGCAATATGCCAGCTGGCTTATTCCAGTCATCAGAATAATAGGTTTCCAACTTGCCTAACTACTGGAAGGAAAATAATTAGTTTTTGCCAAACAACTTTCTTCTATTTTTTCCTCTTAATTGAACTGATTGTTCATACAGATAAATATTTGCTTGAATCCATCGATATAAAGGGGGAAAAAAATCCATTAAAACAATGAAATATTCCAAATCCTACCTTCTATTTACAATTGTAAATACTTATCTTTCTGATTTCAGTTCATTTTTTGGTCTTCTTGTTTTACAGATTCCTTTAATTCCCTCCCCCATATTTGCCTATGCAAGCCACTTGTACAAAGGGAATAATAAAAAAACAAGAGATGTGGCTGTGATATTTTACTGCATGAGCGGGAAGAGAATTAGGAAACTCCTACAGAGGTGCTTTTTCCTGCAGAAGGACCAAGTACAGTAGATTCACAGCACAGAAGACAAGAGCAGACCAGTGGCAGATTACTTTCTTCCAGGAGCAAAGGAAGGAAGGAAACTGTGACTCCTTATTTTTTGGTCATTCATCTACGTTCTTGTCCTTCCATGAGAATGAAAGCACCTCTTTCCCGCCTCTACATTTATTTTCTATTCCAGAAACCCTTCAGTTTCTTCTTTTTTTCTTGCACTCTATTACTTCCCAAGGTGAAGTTAGAACAACAGTAAAAGGCGTTTCTTCTAAATAGCATTTAATGTCTGAAAAAGTGGATCCTTGCTTATAAAAGGAAAGGGCAGCATCTACCAAACAACAGTGTAATCTGCTTGGGCGTGAGGATTAGAAAACACCTCGTGCCATGAACCTAACGAGCAGGCAGTGTGTTCAGCAGGACGGGGTGACGTCAAATATGGTCTTTTGAAGGTCAGCAGCTGAGATGATCTACATGGTTACAAGTTTAGAAAAGCACTGAAATTCTTTGTTCTGCGTAACATGTCCCATAAATTATTTTGTTGACCTTTGCAAATAATTAATTTTAAAACACTGTATGTTTTGGTGATCTACATCAAGGAAAGTGCAGTCCATGATTCTGTGTTAGGCTGCAGCCATTTTTCACTGTGTTCTAATTATTATTTATAATTAAAAAGCTACAGTGAAACTTACATTTCTCCACTTAGGTTGTTAAAGCAGATATGTATTTATTTTCTTAAAATATAATTTTCTGATACAGAAATATAAAATCTAAGAATCTTATATTATAGAAATACTTGTAGTTTTGTGGATGGGGCATCTTTGTTTTTTGTTTTGTTTTATTTAAAAAAACAGACTTTGCTAGAAAAACTAGTCCTAAGATTGAGGGATTTAATGAAAATGTTATTATGGTAGACACATTTTGAAGTTCTGAGCTTTAAGCATAACAAGCAAACAATAAAATACAAAACAGGTTTGAAACAGAGACTATGTAACGAACTCAGAAATAGATGTGAAGTCTGCTAGCGTATCTGGTTATGGAGGTGATATATTTTCACTTCTGCAAGAGTAATGGTGAATAAAGGACAAGTTTAGAGAAAAAGGTAAAGGGAGAAATGGCAAAATAATCTATGTTCATTAACAGCAAAGAGAAAAGGCATGAACCAAAAAGAATTAGAGTGTAAGATGTAAAGTAGACACAAGCGAGACAGGAAAGGGGAGATGCATAAAAAAGACACACACAAGAAAAAGTTTAAGAAATAAAGAGAGAGAACATAAAATAATTGTATAAAAAGAAGAAAGAAAAAATAGAAAAAAAAAAAGCACAAAAGCGAAAAAGAAAAAAAAAAGTTACAATGGGTGGACTTGATTCCCTCAGTCAACCTACAGAAAGTAGCGTTGACGGCTGACCGGAGTAGGGATTTGTCATTGTAAGTAAAGGTTATTTTAAAAAGCAAAGCTGAATCACTTCTCTTTCCACTTAATTATCATGCAGGGAAAAAATTAAAAAACAAGGGAAAAGACAAGAAAACAAGTGTGTCTCATGACCAAATTCCATTTCAGACTAGGCAAGGGGCAGAAGGTATGGCTGGTGTATCAGCATCTCTCATTCATGCAGAAAAAAGGTTATATTTTGGTACAAATGTTGATCTTTTTCAACTGTTCTTTCCATGTTACTGAGTCAGCTGTGACATAGATCTGTATTCTAAAGGTTATACAAAAAACATTCCCTGAAAGACCATCTGTGATTGATCTTCGTCTTATCTATCGATGAAGACATGCAGACACGATAAATGTCCTGATCCACCAGAGTTGTAAGTCACACGCTTAAGTGAAACTTAACAAGCTCAAAATTCTTCCTATAAGATTATTCGTATATTAGTTCTGATGTTAATGCTTCACTGGAGAAAAGTCTAAACCTCCACGTTATTCCTGGTATTGCATCACTCCACTTTTCCACTCTGTAAAGCCTCTATTGCTATTTTGACTAGTTGAAAGATCATCATCAGCAAAAGACCTGCTGACTTTTGTTCTGTAAATTCTGGCAAAGAAATTTCATTGGCACATACACCACCCCAAATTCAGGAGGAGGTGGCAAAAGGAAGAGGACTGGCCAAAAAGTTAAAGGACAGAGCAGTACTCTGGAGTTCTGGGTGAGATTTGTGTTCCATTGCAAACTTAAGGTGGGACTGCAAGCAGCTGAACTGTGCAGCAGCTTTTAGGTGCCCTACTACATGGTAGGATACTGAAGTTGTGCCTGAGTAATACCTGAATCACTTAACTTCCTATGTGTGCTAGTAAGACAAGCAGTAGTTCCTTGCACAGGTAATTGTTAACAAGAGCTTGGCCTTAATCATTGTCTAGGTGCTTCCTAACAGAGAAATATACTGACAAAACACTGTCCTTAGTAATATTTTATGTAATTGAATAAAAATAATTTAAAATCAATAGCCATTTGCAGTGGCATTAATCAGCAAAAGAAGCTGGTAAGAAAGGTATTTCCTGATGAACATTTTGTTTACTGCCAGAGGCTGAAACATTGAGTAAATCTGAATGTCCTCTATTTTTTTTTTTTCTGAAAGGGCTGGTTTGTGAGCAATGAACTATAATGAGTTAAAACTTTTTTTTTTTTTCTAATATACTCTGTTTAGGGGCATTGTAAACCCCATTTAAAACTATGTAATTATGCATACTGTAGCTATTACATATAGATATGTACGTGGAAAATCATGATTTGTTTTCTAAAGTTAATCTTGCAATTTAGAAGTAGTAAATCTGATCTCTTGCTTTTCTTATCACACAGGACTTTAGGCTTTAAAATAATTTAATAAAGGTTTTAGATGAAGCTGGAGTAGTTGGTGACTCATAGGTCATCAGTGGGTGGCAGGTGAGAGAAGGGAAAGCCTAAAGCAGTTAAGGTTTTAATGAGACTCAGAGCTAGTTTTCAATTCACAGCATTATTAGTTATTATTTTTCCTATTATTTTACCCATAAACAATGTTAAATACATTCTCTTTTTACAACCTTTTTTTTTTAAGTCTAATTTGTTATTCTCCTTTTCTCCAGAGGTCTTCTAAAAGCAAAAAGATTAGTTTTGAAAAACTAAAAGGTTAGTAGGTATCATAAAATTTTAACCATGAGGTTTTTAAAGAAAAAGGAACAGTTACCAATTTTGATTCTTCAAACTACGCAAGTTTTGAGTAAAATTACTATGGAAAAATGGTAATTTTAGAGATACATCCTATCTAACACTGTATATTTAGAATTTAACTTGCAAAGAGGAGCCAGAATTTGACAATCTGGTACAATTTCCCATGTAAATGCAGCTAATCACGTCAACTATTTTTTATTTCAAGCAAACTGCCTGCCCTGGGTCACGATAGCCCTGCCCCAGTGCTCGCTTACCAGGAGTCGTGTCTACAGTTGCTGTTCCTCAAAGCAGTCACTGACTATACAGGTGAGCTGACTGGCTAAGCAGCAAGAGGGAAAAGCAAACATGTAGCATTGCCACCAGTGTCAAAGCAGAGCCCAAGATCAAGTTTAGTGACTGTAGGAACCTCCTTGAATAGCTTCTGCTTCCCACCTCTCATAGGCCTCTGATCCTTCCATAAAACCTGAGCCCTGATTCCAAGTTGTTATTAAAGCCACATTCAAAGCCTATATCCTCGCATTACATTAGCCAAACATCTCATTTATTTTCTTTTAATACTCTTCATACAGTCTTTCTAGCTTCTACAATCTATTCTCCTATTCCTCATCAACAGCCTTGATGAGCAAAAGGGATTACTTATCCGCACGCACAGAAGCAGCAGAACCCATGTGAGCTCTGCGGTGCTCAGCAGGATGAGAGGACAGATAAGAGGTATGCTCCAGTTTGCCCAAATGAAAGCAGTTTCACAAAGGTTTTCAGTAAGAACAGGAATGGAGCACCAAGGCAAAAGGAAGTCTGAAGATCCATTAATACACACCTCCTATTTTCACAGAGTGAAGCAAGTGCTGAGGTTATTGAAATCTCTTTGGCTCAGCTCTTTCTGTCTGACAGCCCGAGAAGATGCTGTTTTCTCCCTCCCCAGTTGCATAGAGCTTCAGCCTACCTAAATCCCTCAGCCTCTTCATCTACAAGATCTTTTTTTTTTTTTTCTTTTCTTTTGTATATATATGCTCTGCTTAAGAGAACACACACTGTTTTTCACTTTGGGAACAAACAAGGGGAAAAAAAAAAAAAAAAAAAAAACTACCACAGAACTGTGCTACCTCCTCCACAACATTTTGTGTGGAACTGACAGCATGGTGTCCCCAAGTCTGTTTTTCTGTTCCTAATTCATAAGGGAAATCCCTGATTCTGCAAAACCCAATAGCTTAGCTTCTGTATGATGCTGAGCACTCTGCAAGCTCAGCTGCTCTTAAAGCAGCTCTCTGGCTTGCTGAATAGCCCCACTCTTTCCAAATGGAACAGCGGCAAAGGCTATCAGAGCCTATAAGACTAAGAGCCCATGCGATTATATCCAACTTAAAATTTGAAAAGCCCTGAATTAAAAAGACAGTGGGACACAGTTCTCCAATTAATATTCATATGAACATTCAGTTCTAATGACCTCACTGTAATTGTATTTTTATATTGATACATTGACAGAATCATGACCATTAAATTCTGGTCAAAGACAAGAATATGGGAAAATATTCATCCCTCATTAGCATCTAGTGTGTCTCATAGGTAGGCATTAATTAACTTCATCTTTTACAATCCCTAATGTGAAAGATATGCGTGATCAATTAGAATGACCCCAAGGCTATGCATCAGTTTAATAATTGTCGTACACAGCAAAAAGGCCACAGATAAATACCTTAAAAGCAGTTAAGCAGATTCCGTTTCTTGATTTTGGTCTCTTTTTTCCCCCACACCCCCCAAAGCTTAAACTCAGTCATATTAAAGAACGTTTTTGGTATAGCTGCTTCTATACATGTACATAAAGTGTTCTGCAGGAAACACAGAGCTGTTCTCCAACATAGCAAGATGGATCTAGAGATTTGCTTTGACCTGGATTTCATGAGCAAAACCTATGAGTAATAGAATGACAATTAATATAGATTTTATACACCATTCAGCAATGCTGTTATTCATACTATCTCTGTATCTAGGCCCAGAAATAAAGATACCATTTTGCTAGGTATGATACAAACACAGTAAGGAAGAGAATTCCTTCTCCTTATATAGCCTATACTGGGTTTATTAGAGAAAACAGATGAATGAAATTGGACCAATGAATGGAAAACCAGAATGAAAGCAAGCTACTCAGCATGAATTGCAGCTGTGTCCATGCATCAGGGGAATTCTCTTTCTGTATGCGCAACAGTGAAGTGGCTTACTGAATCACTAGTGATTTACAGGGATTTTATATGAGATCAGAGTCAAGACCTCCCCAGATATGCATGCTGTTTAATTTCTAGGAGACTCTGGTAAAGAGATGGTTTTGCTTGCGAAGTCTCAAATAATTCATACTTCTTCTGAGATCAAAAGTAGAAATTTATCACATAGAGCTCCATTTTCTAGTTCTGAATCATACTACTAGGTTTTACAGTAAAAGCTACAGTATCCCTTTCCCTCTTGCTCAAAGACGTATGAGATTGAAACATACTGGATTTTTGCCATTTCCAAGAATTTGAGTAGATGTCAGCCTGCAATTTCTGCTCTAGTAAGTCTCTCCATATCAGTTGCCAAAATTTCAGCATTTGCTTGTACCTTTTTCTTAAGCTGAAAAGGAATCCTGATCAGGCAGCATCATCTTAAAATATCTTTCAGAGGTGTAGGAGGAATTCTAACATCAGAAAATGAGCAAACCATGGAAACAGTCTTGAAGCCAAAATAAGACATTTAGAATGACATAGTGACTGCGTCATGACTTTTTTTTTTTTCCCCTAGTTGGAGCTGCCAGTGCCAGTGCTTATTTTCCTGGAGATTCAGTATGCGGTAAATACAGCAAAAATATACAGTCCATCAAAGGATTGCAAGCAATTCAAGAACCATCTTCCCCTGGCAAACAGCAGGGTTAAAAACCTCCTGTGCCATTAGGATGACAAGGCCAGGCTCATGCAATATGTCTCAGCGCTGACCAGGTTCACTCTGAAGTTTCCTTCTTAGCAACCAAAAACTTAAAAGTTGGAAGAATTTCATGACTCAGTTAGAGGCTCTGAATTCAGCATATCCAAAGCTCAAGCAAGCTGATACTTTATTTAGACTACAGGGAAAATGGATAATTAGGAATACTTAAAGTGCTGTGCTGGCCAGCTTTTTTAATGAATAAAATTTGTGCTTTGGTCCTAAAAATAAGGCAATAATCTTTCAGAATCCCAACCTGAGCTGACACAAATATGATACAGAGAAACACACACATGATCACACTTCTCGCTCTGATTTTTGGCTATATTTGGTTCTGTCTCTTTCCTCTTCTCTTCCTCCTCCTTTCTTGCCCTTCCTTTTGCCACTCTCTAGCCCTGTATAAGTCTGGTAACAGGGGTAAAAACCTAAGCATGAATTTAGACACTGATCTTGTAGCATCTTGACACCTCTCATAGCTAGCTATTCCAAGTAACACGTGAACAGCCTTGGAAAATGTAAAACTATGGCCTACGGTATCATCTTGCATTGCTGACTGTTCAAGTGAAATCTGGCAAAAGACAGAATACTTGCAACCATAGCAACATCAGGGAAAATGGTTACACCCAATGTTCATATCCAATACTCATTTTCATACATATGTGCTATATTGCATAGAGAGTAGGAGAAGGCAGGCAAAGAGATCTTTTAAATGATGCTTTAGCAACCACCTCTTTTCTCTTCCTTAAAATAATTAGAATACCTAGTCTACTAAGAAAAGCACTAATTGGCCATATCTGCCCTCACTGTGCCATGTCACAAAGTGAAAAATCCTCACTAATGGTTCCTGAAACACCAATCCCAGGTAGGTGGCATTAGGTGATTCACAGAAGACAACCATCTCTAGAGATTAATTGTTTTTATTTTGTTCAGACTTCGCTGGTTTATTTTGAACTAGTTATAGGAAAATAATAAATGTCATTCACTTCATTAAAAAAGAAAGTTCTTTTCTGTTAGTAGTAATCAAAGTATATGCAGAGAGCAAAGTGCTGACCAGAATGCCCTCTGCTTAGAGTTATAAAGCATTATGAAATCACACTAAGAGACGTTTACATGGATATTTCAAGGAAATACACTGAACTGTACTTCCCTGATGACAATTAAACGCTTGAATACATAAACCTTGAATACATAAACTCTTGACCCATTTCTCAGGTGCCTATATTAAATATTCAAGCCATATCTGGTCCTCCAGCTGAAATGGGTCATCATCACTTTCAGACTGAGGACTATAAAAATAGGCAGAAGAATCCATAGTTTGGGAAGCCCACTCAGACTTAGACATTATGCTACACTGGAAGACAAATGCATACTCAGAAACAGTACTAGCAGCATTTGAGGTTGAGGAACTCAGGCTTCTCTAGAAGGTACATAACTAGGTTAGCAGCAACTGCACTCGCTTAAATATTTAAACCCATTTGTGAACCCTCTATAAATTCCTTCATTGATCAGACAGCCGAAGCTTTAAAACATTTAAAGCACAACTTCCAAAACAGAATGAGAGAAGGCAACTCCCAGACTTTATTTGATCACTTATAAATGGAAGACAATTCTATGATACATGGCTTCAGCAGCTAAACAAGTTTATAATTTCTCAGTCCTCCTATACTCATAATCTCATCTTCATCCCTGTAAAAAGTTCTGCCCCCTCACTTCTGCTAATACAACTGTTCTTGACTACATTATTCACCACAAGCAAGTTTGCTTTTAGTCAATATTTTTCAAAGTTCAGATTTTTAAAGTTCTTATGGGTTCAGTACCACTCCACAATCAAATTAGTTAGTCCAAACTAATTAAGACAGTCAAGGATCAGCCAAAACTACACTCTCCAGGCTGTTTTACTTAGAAGGCAGCAAGTCATTTCACACAGAAGAAAGTCAAACTTCACTTCAAAAGCATATTCAGGGACTTCAATGAATCTTCAATTCATTTCCCCTTTAATCTTAACAATATTTCTCTTAAAGTATTAAGTTTAACCTTAAAGGATTAAATACATTTTACTATAAGAAAAATCCAAGATAAATCAATTCCAATACCAAGAGTGGCAAAACATTTCTAATTCTTATGACCAACATGACTTCTTTCTCAAAGCAGGAACATTTGAAGGAAATTTTCTCAGTTACATCACTGTAAGTGAAGAGTAAATTGACTGTTTTCTTTTACCAGAGACTGAGCAGGACAGCAAAAGTATCTTCTCACTTTAAGTGTAATAATAGTTTGACACTGTTTTTCTTCAGTCCCTGAATAAACTCCCTGGAAGTTTTTTCTGTCTACTTTAGGTTCTCCTTTGGCACAGCAAACCCACTTAGGATTACCATGCTCTGTTTTGGCAAGATGCTTCCATATGCATAAAGCATTTGTAATGGATTTTAAAACTGAAAATGTAGAGCAGTATCAGTAAGAAAAAGTATTATGAAATATGAATAAACTTATTCTTACTTCTTTTCTCAGGGCTGTTCTCACAATCTTTTAAACATTCATCTTTGGATTCTAAAAGTAAGAGGAATAACTCTTCAAGGAAACAGTAACAAAATGTGTCTACTATTTGATGAGCAAAATTCACCATAAATTAAAAAGAGGAAAAATAAGCTATACTGTGTTCTTAGAGTGGACTTCTATTTTGCTTACTTCTAACTAAGAATTCAAGGAATCTGCTTTCGTGAAATCTATTTTCCCAAAGACTGATGTTAAAATACTAAACCAGTGATACAAAACTAAAATAATTCAAAAGAAAAACAATGTACTTGCTGTATAACTTTAATTGCCTTAAGAAGAGGATTTTAAAACTGAAATTTTATTAGCTCTGCTTAACATCTCACGAACTACAGGTAACCAGAGTGCAAGAAATAAGCATTATTCAGACTTTGTATATTAAATCACAGAGACAAAAAGCATCTTGCATCCACAACTGCAAACATCACATGAACATGAGGCTAACAGTAATTAAATACTACTATTGAAAAGAACCTATATTTCATTACCTAATCACTAATACAAATTTCTATTAGTATAAATATGTCATGCAGCTTTTTTTGTGATTTTAGTACCTTGAAGTTACCTGAATGAATCTAATCCTGTACCTTGTGGCAACCTCTAACTCAAACAAATCTGTTCTATTTCAGGTTTCTCATATAAGAACTAAAGGAAACACTTGCTCATCATCTATGTGTGAGGTTAGAGGTGTAAAAACAACTTTTTGCATCACCTATGATCTTTTTTAAACTTTGGTCAAAAGAAGAAAAAAATAGAACTTTGCAACAGGAGACTATCAACAGACAGCTTAGAGCATAATATGGTGTATTCAAAGTTGCAGAACATCTCCTTCAATAGGAAGAGACCGAAAGCCATAGGTTCTTGCTGAAGATTTATTCCCCTACATGCTCACAAGAACACACACCAGAGCAAACTGCTGGTTTCCACTACCTAACATCTTTCCCCATCAGCTGGAAGTGCACTTCAGAGGCAGGGGTTAGCTGAGGGGAGGACTTCTTTATCCACAGAGAAAATTAAGGCGATGCAAGTTTGACCTCATTTCTGTCCCAGCATCCCTCTAAGAAAAACCTCTATAATACTGTAGGTTTGTTTATCAAATTTAAATAGACTTACGAGGAATGAAATTAACAGATAAACAAAAGTGGCTAATTCTATAGGATTAGAGAGAAGAGAGACCTTTTTTTTCTTTTTTTGGAATGCAGGAAGGATGAAAAACATATAGTGACTAACATTTCAAAGGTATGTATATTCAGGTGAAATAAAAAATTCTTTTTGCACATGCTGCTCTTGCTCAGAAACTGCACTTTGAAGTAAAAGCAAAGTGAGTTTTGCTGGAGTATGCTGGATTTGACCCATTATCACCTTGTCATTATTTTGCCTTTTAAAGATATTGATCTTCCAAAAAAAAAAAAGAAAAAAAAAAGAAAAAGAAAAGAGTTTCTAAAAACTGGCTGTGAAGTGCTCTGAAATCATGTTCTTTCCTCCTATAAGTCTCCATGTCTCCTAATCACAAACCAAATCAAACATGACAGCCCCCTTCGTTTCTCAGGTCTTCAGGATTCCTCCTGCCCCCAGTAGGCATTCAACAGTGTACAAAGGCAAGGAGAAAAATACATTTTGATGCAACTTTAGTATTTTTAGCCCTCAAGGCAAAATTAGGATTAGATATCTAGAAAACAGAATATGTCACAAGAGCTGACTTTGTGTTTCTTCAAATTTTACAGTCAGTCTGGATGCTGAAGACAAAGTTAATTTATCTTCTCACTTTGAACTGACAGCCTGTAAGGGGTGGGGAGGGAAATCAAAGGAATTATAAGAATACTCCTAAGAGTGTGAGTCACATTATAAAGTGAATGGGGGCTGAGCAGAGAACATTAGAGGGAGCAAAAGCCTGATCCTGTAAAGCTCCAAGTGCTCTCAACTCTTGCTAGCTTAAACAAGAGCCGAGGGGGCTCAGGCTTTGGGAGGCTTCATCGGCTCTCCCCAGGATCTAGAGAGCAAAGCAGTACAACAACTAAAGCAACACAGAGTAAGAAAAATAATTTGTTCTCCATCTCTTATTTAAAAACAACAGACCTGTGTATAACAATATAACACAAGTGTATACACTGGAAATGAATACTACCTACCAGCCTCTGGGTATCTCTTGACAAAAGATGGGGGGATAAAGAAGGCCAGCAAGCCGCCAGCTTGCTGGACCAAGACCTTCCAAAGGTCTTGGAAATCTGCAGGTTCATTTTCCAAAAATATGGACTTTTGTAGTGTGAAGTCATCGGACATAATTCCCTACTGATCCTTCCCTGCCTGTCATTCACTGAAAGAACAGATAAATCAGACCTTTTACTATTACTGCTGTCTATGCAAATGGTCCATTTGAAAAAAAGTCCTTCATTCAGCCCTGATTTTCTTTTTTTACTTTTTGAGACTTAGAGGAATTCATGTTTTACATACCTGAAAAAATACCATTATTTAAAAATAATCAAGTCTCAGACTACATCTACAGAACTAATTTCCAAATGTCTTATCTCCATGAGGATGCACCTTCCTATGCTGATCAGGCATACCAAATCAGTTAGCGGCTTCAGATACCAATAAATTTTCTAAACTATAGATGCTCATTCCATAGGGATGGAGAAGACTATGCTTGTCCTCATGGAATTCTAAGGTATGAAAAGCATATGCGACAGCAGGATAATCAGATCGCTGGTTTTGATGTTATACGGGTTCATCTGTAAATAAATAAATGCAGCAGTGATTTCACTGCATGTTCAGTATAGAGCTGAAGGCGTTTAACGTGATCTGAGAGGACAGCTACTAGCATTGCAGTGATAATTATGCAGAAAGTTGATAGCTTAAAGTTTGTTTTTTACGGAAAGAAGCTGGAATCATTCAAAGTTTCCCAAAGGCATGCCTGTATAGATCTATAATATACAGGTAAGCAGGAAGTACACCTGATATAGGTATCAGCTTCCTGGAGAGGAAACACTGGATGTTAGGAGGCCAGTCCTGCGCATTGCTGGAATAGGGCACTCCTTGTAGATCACCTACTTTCTCAGGACCCTTCAGTCAGTGTTATGCTTGAGATGTATATATTATATATATGCAACTTGTTTGTCTTTCCAAACAATTGAAACTAGATTTTAGATCTCTTGCCAGGAGTTAACAAGACATTGGAAAACAATAAAATCAACTGCACAACCCTAACAGCTGCCTAATAGCACACTAATACTGTGGATAAACGAGACTTGTGTCTTTGAAACTATTTTCCGTTCCACTCATAGAATACGCAAGATATTGACTGAATTCTGAAGTGATTCAGCACAAGAGGTATTTTTATTTCCTAAATAATATGCCAGGATAGACTACCACTGTATTTCCTGTTTTGCAGGGAAAAGTTGCAAGTTTTGCAAGTAAAAAAAAAAAAAAAAAAAAGTTTACAGATGAGATTTCCAAAAGAAACTAATGCATATCTAGAAGGAAGCAAGTGGGAGATAGAGATGCTGAGAGTCTAGGCACCCGAATTATCACATCTCCTGTGCTAAAACACCTCTTACAAGCATTAGACACCATTTTATATTATCTGTTCAGTGTGGTTCTACAGAAACCGGTAGAGCCTTTTGCAACAGCAGGAATAGTGTCCTCAATAGGAGGAGACACCTCTCCTGTTTCTTTAAAATGAAATTTGGATCTCCTGGTTTCCTTTTTTTACACATTGCCATTTATAAATTCTATGCAGTAGCTGGTTCTCCAGCTGGTAGGATTGCTTGCAAGAATAAGTTACTCATGTTTGGATCCCAATATATGGAAAATTCTCTCTCTCTTTTTTTTTTTTCTCCTCTAAACTGATCTTTTTCCTAGTGAAAGCAAAGCTGCCCAACTTTTCTTTTTCTAGCTAGCTTTTCTTAAATGTATGGCAGCAACATGATGATTGTAAACAACATTTAAACTATATACTGACAGACAGATAAATGTCTTAGGATAATCTCTTGGTGCTTTAAATTTAGTTTCATTCACAGAAAGGCTGATTAGGGTAAAATTATTTTAAATTATAATATGCACTGCTGAAGATAGTGGGGGGAGGGGGACAAGGGCTAACAAGGAGAATCCCATTTCTCTTATCAGAAGGACGCGACCAGTGAGAAGATGTAGCACAGCATGTTCTTGCCAGAGATCACACACAAACTGCCTAAAACACAGCTTATGATCCTCCCACAATGGGATATTTTTGCTGTCCCTCAGGAAGCTAGGCAAGTGTTTACGGTTATGATGTACGTCCATCTAAAGTTGGAACTCGGCACAGACACAAAATAGCTAAGCTTGACGCACTAGACCATGATATACTGTGTATACTGTAATTAAAATAAACTCTACTCCTGAATACTTCTTTTTTTCTGATGAGGAAACAAGAAAAGCTCTGAGGATACATTCTGGTTTGTGGAGAGCTGCAAACTATTTTGAGAAGTGTTAAAATATACATACATTTGCAGAAAGAATAAAATTTTCTAAAACACCTTTTTAGTCTTGGCTCTTTCTTTGCCAGGTGATTTTCGGGGAGGAAACAAGGGAGGGAGTTTTCCATCTGTTGAGGTGTCAAAATTAATTCAGGAACAAATTTTGAATCCTGATTCTTTATAATGTGAGATAGGTTAATATACTCTAAACCAACATATCATGTCAATCTTCAGTGCTTTTCTCAGTATCAGCCCACTCACTTCCACCTCCTGCTTGCAGGCTCTGGAGGCTTCTTGCTCTAAAACTGTGCTTCCCATAAGAAATGAAGCATTCAAGTGGTATCAACAAATCATAGATATGTCCAATAAAATAAACCTGAAGAGTGTGACTAGAACGAAAGAGGCTAAACTGTTTGCTCACTTTGTACTAATGTAGCTTTATTTAAATAATTGCAAACATTTCAAAAATGCCAAGTAACACTTTCCTTAAAAACAAAACAGAAAACACTACCATCTTTTGAAAAATGGAAGAGAAAATAGTACACTTTACAGTGTACTTTACAATAGTAAAGAAACATCAACTGTGTAATAATAAAGTAATACTCAAATAGATAGGTTCTGCAATATCTTTTCCTGTATCCATTTCCAGCCTTTTCAAAACAGATGCAGAAGTCTGTTTACGGAAATCAAGAATACTAACATTTGCCAGATACTACAAACAGAAATATTTGGAATATCATATTATCATCTTGTCAAAACGTAAGAGCAAGTTTACTAAACCTAGGCTTGTCCAGTCCACAGCCTTCTCAAAGGAAGCATCCAGCTATGCTTCCTTGGGAAGGCTGAAGGCCAGTGTGTGCAGCCAGTCCTTGCTTCTCTCTCAGGCTTCCAGAAGCGTCAAGATTCCAGAATCAGGAGATTCTGTTTGGACTCAAGGTCCTGGCAATTCGAGAGGCCTAGGCCATAAATTTGCCTAATCCCTTTACCTTTTTGGTCTCTACAACATCCCTTGGTAACGTTCTACAAATCTAAACTGTACAAAAAAATCTTTTTCCATTAGCTATAAAATTAATTACAAGGTAATCACTTGTTTGGGTGCTTTCAGTTCAGTTGTGAGAAAAAGTGTATACTGTTTTGTTTGCGCTAGATCTACTGGTTTATTTGCATAGCCCTGCACCTTCTTCCTTTCCTTTTGTCTCCTCTTTAAAATGCAAAACTACGACCTGATAAGAAAGATGTTCCGTACTTTAGATAAACCTTTGTCTTTTCTTTCTGGGTCTACTATGCCCTGTTTCAAAAGAAAGCAAGCAAAACTGCATGAAATATTCAAAATTTAATTTACAAATTGTGCAGCTTTACAAAAGAATTTATGCAAAAGTGTAAATTAGCTTCTTGCTTTGCTTTCAGTTCCTCTCCCGGAAATGTCTCGCTTTTTCTTTTCTTTCTGACCAATCATGAGCAATTCTCAGCTGAAATCACTGATGTATTTGGAGGATTGATAGCACTTGGGGATCTAAGCTATGTGCGCATTTCTCAAATACAGTATCTAAGTAAGATTATTGCAAAAAAAAAAAAAAAAAAAAAACCCTGAGGTGAGCATTACCAGTCCCAAAATCATACCCAGAGGCACCTAGCTAACTTGCCAGAGTGTCAACTCAGGCTTTTCAATAGCTGAATATAAAAAGATCTCTCCTGTGAATAGTGGTGTCTTACGCCTCTCTCTCCCACTTTTTTTCTATCCTCCGCTTGAAAAAAAAAAAAAAAAAAAAAAAAAAAAACCCTCACGCTTATTTCAGTATGAGTGGATCGAACCTCTGATGCAGCCAGGATCTTGGGAACACATCTAACTTTTGGGATGAGTCACCCCACTGACATCAATAGCAATATCTGTGAGCAAAAAGCGGCAACATCCCATTTCAATAGGAATTGCCTTTTAGCTTTAACAGTAGAACATGCTGAGCCTCAGCTGCCTTTACAGGCCGAACACGTGAAGGAGCTTTCCCTAGTGAGATCTCTGGATTCTTGAAACAGATGGAGATTTATCTTAACAGAAGATGCCCAAAGTTCAACAGGTCGCACACTGCTACCAAGAAAATAATCTAGAGTCCTTCTTACTTTTACCCAAATGAGGCACTACCCTAGAATCACTGGAACTAATCATACTAGTTGGCCCAAACTTTTTTTCTCCCCCTCAACTAAGCATATATCTCTAAAATGTCAACTCACCATCTGTTTAATACAGCTTGTACCAATTGACAAAATTTGGCTCAGGGATCCATTCTGTCTTAACATTTTTCCCCACAACTATAAGTACCATACAGAAAACAAGCCCTATTGTCTTGTCTTCAGGTTTAAAGCTACAGCCCAAAGTAAAACTATATCTGACTGCACCATCTCACTTGTTAACTCGGAGAAAGTAAACTATTATTTCAAGTTTCAAAATGTCACTGTCTTCGAATGGTACATACAGGACCCAGGAAATGTCACACACTCCCTTGGGCTGGACTTGGATCCGTGTTTAAAAGGAGCATTACAAGGCCTGAGAAGAGGAGCGGGCAGCTCTCATAGCTCCCAGCCTGAGTGACGGAAATCAGCAGAAACTCACAGGGTAGCAGATCCTAATGAGCAGCATTTCCAAGAACCCCTGAAAAATGCTAAATACTATTTGTATTGTGGTTTCTTAATTCATTTTGTTTACAACTAGAATAGTAACTAACATTATCACACTCACTTAAATTATGGTTTCAGTAAGATTTATATCGAAGTCAAGAAAGGAGAAAGGTCAGTCTGTGAATTGCACCTCTTCTCAAGCTAATTGCTAACTTGGCCCTTAGGAGGCACACATTTTAAAATAATTTTGCATAATATATATATAGGTACACACATATCTATTTATATCTCCTGTAAATTATGTCAACTCTGACTGTTAAACTTGGATGCAATTGGAGAAAGGCTTTCGTTCTGCACCATTCCTAGATGCCCAATAGAGATTTATTTTTCTGACTAAAAGCAATTCTGATCATTCTTTCTCATGAGTTTTCCTTTTATTACTGAGCTGTGCATTTCTCTAGTTAATATTTAAAGATACTTTTCCCACGTGCATTTGGAGCAAACAAACAAAACACTTTAACTTGTCCACTTAAACAAAGCCTTGTAAAAATAACTACCAAGGGCTTTGCATTAGAAAAAGACTTTACTAGCAGGTAAATAGGCAAATATACCCCCCACACCAATCTCTTTAAACTGCCTCTCACATGGGAAATCCATTTTAGAAAGAGAGAAAGGAGAACAAAGTACGACTTGGCCAGTAACCATGCAGCTTAGCTATAGGGGAGGTTTCACCTATAGCAAAGCCTGCTCAGAGAAGCTCCTGGAGTACTAGGGATCTGGCCAGGACAGAGTTAGGGAGCCACAGGAGATTCAGAGTCACAGTGTGATGCCCCTCACTTGCAGGGCTTTGGCTAGCAAACTGCAGCCTGCTATTGCCTTTGCAGCTCCTACTGCTCCTGATTTTCCATTTATCAAAGAAAAGAAGGAAATTTTAAATCCTACTTGTGATCAGCTCAAATGTAAATTGCTTCCCTTCATCACTATTCATTTTAAGCTAGTGAAAGATATGAAATATCTAATCTGTATTATAAATTTTAATGTCCTTAATTAAAATATACAAAAGCACTGGGAGTACAAACACAGTTCATTATTTATACTATACAGGTAAGTAGTATTACAAATCTTATGCCCTGTTATGCTGATGTTTATTTCTTATCTCTTCAGTGCTCTTTTTTTTCCAAAATATTCTTGCTTACAGCTGTAACATTTCATATTTAATTTAAATGCACCATATCATCTTCTCTTGCAAACCTCAATAGCCCATTTTGAGCTATACAAATTCATCCAAAATATCCCTGCTTCTCAACAGCATAATAGTTGAGCAGCTTATTTTTATTATTATAAAGTTTTAGGCCATAAGTGAGAAAAAGGGGATGAAAAACCTAAAAAGCTTATGTTCATTCATTCCCCAACATCATCCTGAAGAGATCATTCATACTGCCACCTAGCATAAGCCTGAGAAGAACAAAACAGGAATGTTCACTGTAAAAAGAAAAGAGGTCAAAACTCTATGGACTTTTATGGACACTTTCATTTGAATGGAAAATTTGCTTAGAACAAAAGAATATAGGATTTATAGACAGTGCTTACTCAGCTTGCCATTCATACATCTAGATCTAACTGAGGAAAGTCAATCTGCCACTGATTAATCTTCATTTTCCGGTCAAAGCAATTATGAAAAATTGCCCATAACTGCTTCCACTTTCCTAAACTTCAACGCAAAACCCAGGTTAAAAGACCGCCTGCTAAATAATAGAACTAAATGTTCATGAGAACTACGAATTTTGCAAGACTTCTGTCAGTTCAATATGTCCAGGTTTTCTCTCCCCAAGCTTCAGCAAATACACCACCAAATCTGTTCTCCAAAAAAAAAAAAATTAATGGAGTTAAAAAAATATGCTTCTTCAGAGCAATAATTTTTGAAGTGCCAATCATTTTGACTTACTCATCACTATTTAAATGCATTTCCAGTACTGAGTAGAGTATTAAAGATCAACCGTTAAAGTGATTCAGCTGCCTATAGCAATGCCTTCTTGAAGCTTAGTGCTTACTGCAGATCTAATTGTAAACCTCATTACAAAGAGTCCTTAATCAATAGAACAGCCCCTAGAACTCTGAGTGATGATGACAATAATTTGATAAATCAAATCATTTTGATTTGTCATTCACAGCAATCCAAAACACTTGACATAATGCTACCAAAACGCAGTTAAAGCTAATGCAATTTTCAGAAGTAGCTTCTCTGCTGAAGTAAAAAAAAACTTATGCCTTTAAAATGAAACCTCTAATCCATAGGAGCAAAAATGTCCTGATCACAGGCTGTTCTTTTCAGTTCAGACAGTTTCAGTTAAACTTCACCAAATGGATAGGTTGATTCTCCTCTCAAACGATCAGGCCTGTTTTTTCTCTGCATTTGCTTAGACTACGTTAACTAACCAAAGCATGGGGACCTGTTCTTGTAACAATGGGTCTTGGTATTAAAAACTACAGAAAAATCATTTCCTGCCTTATAATTTTTAAAGGCAAGTAATTTCAGGAGGGCAAACCATCACTCTTAATCAACGACAGCCTCATGTCTTCCTTCTGAACAGGCAGCAGCCCAGACATGCCCACATACTTTTTACTCATCCTTTGATCCTTGATACAGTGCATATTTTAGACCCCTTTCAGTAGAAGCAGCACAAGCCAAAATGAAGTTTTACTAATAAATGGCCTTTCAAAATCCTTATAATCAGGGAAAACAAAGTAACTTGCTATATAACCTGGCTATAACCTGGCTAGACTTTCCTTATGGTCTAAAATCAGTTCTAGTGAGGCAGGCTTGAGGAAAGCTTTCCAGATTACCTTTCCAGCCTATGTATATATAATTACTATAGGCTGCCCCATAGGCAATGACAAAAAGTAATCTCTCTCCTGCTCTCTCTCATAAAACAGATCACTTACTTAATGCCTAAAAAAATATTCCCCATTCTCCAGGGCAATGGTACAAGAAAGTCTTCAGGTATAAATCAAAGCTACAAAAAGTTTACTTAAAGAAATCTAAAAGTCACCAAGTCATAAACTTCAATAAAATTTCACATTGCCCTTGAAAGAAGACATTGGTGAGACCTCACCTTCCTCACGAGCAGGCTGCTCTTGGCTGCAATCACTTCACTGGAGGAGCGGAGTTGGGCAGAAGCAGCCAGAATAATTTTGTGCTCTTTTCATTACTTTTGCAGGACAGTATAAGTATACCTAACATAGATGCAAACCAGATTCAGATAACCAATTTCCTTCTTAACTCTGTTGTTCTCTTAGAATCATAGAATCGTTAAGGTTGGAAGAGACCTCTAGAGATCATCTAGTCCAACCCCCCTGCACACGCAGGGCCACCTAGAGTATGTGGCACAGGACTGCATCCAAGCGGGTTTTGAAGATCTCCAGGGAAGGAGACTCCACAACCTCTCTGGGCAGACTGTCCCAGGGCTGTCACCCTCACTGTTAAGAAATTTTTCCTTAAATTCCTGTGGAACTTTTGATGCTTCAGCTTGTGGCCGTTTCCTCTAGTTCTATCAGTGGCCACCACTGAAAAGAGTCCAGCACCATCCTCCTCACTGCCTCCCTTGAGGTACTCATGTCCCCTCTCAGCCTTCTCTTCTCCAGGCTGAACATGAGTCTTTCCTCATAGGGCAGATGTTCCAGGCCTCTATCATCCTTGTAGCCCTGCGCTAGACTCTCTCCAGCAACTTCACATCCCTCTTGTACTGTGGGGCCCAGAACTGGACACAATACTCCAGATGTGGCCTCACCAGGGCTGAGTAGAGGGGCAGGATCACCTCCCTCGACCTGCTGGAGACACTCTTCTTTATGCACCCCAGGATCCCATTGGCCTTCTTGGCCACAAGGGCACACTGCTGTCTCATGGTCAACTTCTCGTCCACCACGACGCCCAGGTCCCTCTCTGCAGAGCTGCTCTCCAGAAGGTCAGTCCCCAGCCTGTACTGGTGTCTGGGGTTATTCCTCCCCAGGTGCACGACCTTGCACTTGGCCTTGTTGAGTTGCATGAGGTTTTTCACCGCCCAGTTGTCCAGTCTGTCCAGGTCCCTCTGGATGGCAGCGCAGCCCTCTGGGGTATCAACTACTCCTCCCAGTTTGGTATCATCAGCAAACTTGCTGAGGGAGCACTCTGTGCCTTCATCCAGGTCCTTGATGAATAAATTGAATAGGACTGGACCAAGGACTGACCCCTGGGGGACACGTCTAGCCATAGGCCTCCAACTAGACTCCGCACCACTGGTCACCACCCTCTGAGCTCTGCCATCCAGACAGCTGTTAATCCACCTCAGTATCTACTCATCCAACCCACACTTTCGGAGCTTGCCCACGAGGATGCTATGAGGGATGGTGTCAAAAGCCTTCCTGAAATCAAGACAGATGACATCCACTGCTCTCCCCTCATCTACTCAGCCAGTCATTCCATCATAGAAGGCTATCAGGTTAGTCAAGCATGATTTCCCCTTGGTGAATCCACGCTGACTACTCCTGAGCACCTTCTTATCCTTGACGTGTTTGGAGAAAACAGCAGGATGAGCTGCTCCATGACTTTTCCAGGGATGTAGGTGAGGCTGACTGGCCTGCAGTTGCCTGGATCCTCCTTCTTGCCATTTTTGAAGACTAGTATGATACTGGCTTTCTTCCAGTCTTCTGGCACCTCCTCCGTCCTCCAGGACCTTTCGAAGATGATGGAGAGTGGCTTAGCAATAACATCCACCAGTTCCTGCAGCACTCTTGGGTGCATCCCATCAGGCTCCATGGATTTATGGATGTCAGATTTCCCTAAGAGCTCTCTGACCCAATCTTCCTCTACCCAGGGCAAGTCTTCCTCTCTTCAGGCACCTTCTCTGATTTCTAGGGTCTGGGATTCCAGAGGGCTCCCCTAGGTAAACACCGAAGTGAAGACGACATTCAGTAGCTCTGCTTTTTCAATGTCTTTCGTAACCGAGGCACCCATGCTGTTCACCAGTGGACTCACGTTTTGCCTAATCTTCCTTTTGATATATTTGATTTAAATTGATATATTTAAAAAAGCTCTTATTATTTTTAACATCTCTTGCCAGATTTAATTCCAACTGTGCCTTAGCTTTCCTCATCACATCCCTGACAACATTCCTATATTCCTCCCAAGGAGTCTGTCTTTTTTTCCCACTTTCTGTATAGTGCCTTTTTCTGCTTGAGTTTTGCCAGCAGCTCCTTGCTCATCCATGCAGGCCTCCTGTCCCCCCTGCCTGACTTCTTACTCAAAGGGACACACCGATCCTGAGCGTGGAGGAAGTGCCGCTTGAATACTGACCAGTTCTCTTGGGTCCATCTACCTTCTAGAACTCTAGCCCATGGGATTCTTCCAAGGAGGTCTCTGAAGAGGCTAAAGTTGGCCCTCCTGAAGTCCATGGTTACAAGGCTACTTACAGTCTTGCTTCCTCCTCGTTGGATCCTAAACCCAACCATGGGTTATGGTCACTGCAGCCGAGGCTACCCCTCACCTTCACATCTCCTACAAATCCCTCTCTATTTGTTAGTATGAGGTCAAGTAGCCCACCCCTCCTTGTTGGCTCCTCTACAATCTGTGTTAAAAAGTTATCACCAGTGCTCTGCAGAAACCTCCAGGACTGTTTGTGCCTGGCTGTGTTGTCTTTCCAGTCGATGTCAGGGCGGTTGAAGTCCCCCATGAGAATCAGGGCCTGTGACCATGAGGCAACATCCAGCTGACTATAGAAGGCCTCATGGACTTCCTCGTCCTGATCGGGTGGCCTGTAGCAGACACCCAACACAGTGTCTCCCACATTAGCCTGCCCTTTAACCCTTACCCACAAGCTCTAACTCGCTCATCATCCACCCCAGGTTGAGCTCCATGCATTCCAGTTGCTCTCTCACATAAAGAGCCACTCCACCACCTCACCTTCTCAGCCTGTCCTTCCTGAAAAGCGCATAGCCTTCCATGGCAGTGCTCCAGTCGTGTGAGCTATCCCACCATGTCTCTGTAATTTCAATGGGATCATGATGCTGGGACTGCGCATGGATCTCTAGTTCATCCTGCTTATTCCCCACGCTATGTGCATTGGTGTACAGACATGTAAGGGAGCCTGCAGGTTTCCCAGGAAGGGTGAAAGAGGACCCCCTATAATCATCTCCTATGCTCACTTCCCCACTACCATACTCCTGTTGGACACCTTCTGGCTTTGGCTGTATGCCAGTGATGACCCTGTCCATATAACATTCCCCATCCCCTTTTATGCTTAGTTTAAAGCCCTCCTAACCTTTTGGCAAAGATGTGCATGCCCCTCTTGCTGAGGTGGTTGTCATGGTTTCCCACAAGCTGGTGGTCTTCAGAATCCCATGGTCATAGAAACCAAAATCCTGTTGCCAAGTCCAGCGGTGCGGCCAGTTGTTAACCTGTAATATGCGCCTTTTCCTCCTCATATCCATTCCCCACATTGGCAGGATAGAGAGGAACACAACCTGGGCACCCAGACCTTTGATTACCCTCCCTAGGGCTCTGAAATCTCACTTGATGTTACTCAGTTTCCCCATGGCATCATTAGCACCCACATGAAACACTAACAGGAGATAATAGTCAGACACTTGGACAAGCCTTGGCAGTCTCTCTGCAACATCCATTATTTGGGCCCCTGGCAGGCAACAGACCTCTCTGGATGAGGGGTTGGGTCCACAGATCGGTGCCTCCGTGCCCTGCAGCAGGGAGTCACCCATGACAATCACACGCTGCTGCTTCTCGGTGCTCCTTTTCTCCTTAGTAGGGGCAGTCTTAAGGTGTGGACTTGACTGCCTCACCCTAGACAACCCCCTAGATGGGCCTTGGTCCTTGACCTCATCTGTCAGGCCCTCAAGTTCCAGGGCCTCATACCTGTTGGATGTGGTCACTTGCAGGGGAGAGGTGGGCTGGGAAAGGGCCCTCCTGCCACCTCAAACAGGGATATGTTCCCATTCTTGTTCTTCACTTGATACTGTTCATTTTGCCCCCTTCGCTCTAGGGCAAGGGGGTAGTGGAATCTCAGACCGAACTGGGGGGTTCTCTGGGTGCACTACCTGGGACAATATGGATGCAGCATGACTCCACTGAACAGAATAGAAGACGGATCATAGAAAACACCAATCTGGCTTACTACATAGTGAAACAAATGCAGGGAAATATGTTCATATTAAATATGTTCAGATGGTTGTCAGGCAAAGGTAAAGTGAAAATTCAAATATAAATTTATAAGAAAGAAAGAATTCAGGTAAGAAACGTTTCTTCAATCAAACTGGAAAAAAAAAGAAGGAAAAAACAATATAGGGCACACTTAACACCCAAGATTAGAACATACATATAATTAGCCTTTGTTTATTGCTTCTGCTTTACAAATCTTCATAAATTAATACAAATAAATTAAGATATACTAACACAAATCATTTGCACTAGAGAAAATAAACAACAGGCCATACAGACAATTTTACAAATCCTTGCTCTTCAAAAATAAGTGAATGAGCAAATTTGGTCAACATAATTTGTTGAAAGGCAAAGGGCCAAAAACATCTTTAAAAAAAGGTACAATTAAAACCTCAGCTACTTGAACCGTACGACGTACAATACTCATGCATAAATATTTGTTTGAAATAGGGTACCTGAAGAATACAGAAAAGCTCATAGTAGTGATTTAAGATTATTTAACCCAAACAGCCTTCAGTTCTTCATTCTGTGCTTTTAAAGCACTGTTGAAGGTACAATGTTTGTTTACCGTGGTGACAAAGCTCACTAGATGGCACTGTTACACATACATAAATGCTGGCATAGGCTTTTTTTTTTTTCCCTTTGAGTACAAGCAAGTTTACTGTTTTGGGGCAAAAAAGAGTTTTTTGCAGTTGACTGTTGGCGTTTGTTTTTCTGAGAAGCTCTCTGGCTTGTAAATTCTTTAACAAGATGATAATTACAGCAGAGATTCTCTCTGGAAACTGACAACGCTGCATGAAATAAAATAACCAAATACAGAGATTGTTCCTTAGAACCAGAGAGCCACAGAGATCTTGACTGAATCAAGTATGGTTTTTTATGCAAGTGTAAGGGTCTGATGTCTGATACTGCACATGCTGAACCACATTTTCATGTGCTACACATCTCAAATGTCCTTACATTCAATTTCAGCTATATTAGTAGCTACAGATGAGTTTGGGAACACTAATTTAGTGGTTTGGGTAACCGCAGGAAGTATTGAGGCACTGGGAATTCAAGCTAAGCAGCCACAATGATAATGTGGCTCACAGTCCCAAAACTGTTCTCAGGGCAAAGGCTACAGCAGCGCTAACACATGGCACAAGGTAGGGACATACTGAGGTGCTGAGCATGCTATAGGCAGTTCAGGGAAGTAAAGTGGTCAGAAAATGGAACATATCGCATTCGCAGCTCCTTTGGAGACTGCTTTTAAACTGACATATTTACACAAGCAAGGAATGTGTCTACAAAGACACATGTAGGTTTTAAATGCTGTAGATCCATATTATTAAACAGATAATAGCACTCTAGAAGATAAACAGAAGCTAGATAAAGCTTGGCAACACTACACTTGTCTACATTAAGGAGCATCAAATCAGCATTGGCAAGGGAGTGGTGGAAGGGTATAAAAGTGTATAGAAAGAGCTATTATAAGAAAAGCAAGCAATGCATTTAAACAAATCTATTACCTGGTACCAAGAACAGATTACTGCCAACAGTAACAAATCTAGAAATAATGCATAAGTAATTTATATGCAACTGCACAGTTTGGGAAAAAAGAGGTAGAGCCTCTGATCCTACACTATCTTACATGGTTTCAAGAGAACGATCCTATCAATATTCATTCTGTTACTGTAAAGTGTGAGCAGTTCAGAGGAGACCCTTATTAGAGATGCTGGACTCCATAGCGGCATTATCTTGGTGGAAGAGATACCTGCTGACAGAGGAGAATCTTAGTCTGTGGAGGCTTCAAGCTGCATCATTCTGAATTCTGCATGCATAGGTGGCACAAAAACTAAGTTTCATTTATATAAATCTGAGTAGATACATTTCTAATGTATTAGCCAGACCTGTCAAGGCTTACACTTCCAAGTGTGAGATTAACGCACTTAGTATCAACCTCAGGTCACCTCTGCACCTCATGCAACACACAAAGTCACATATTTTTAGGATAAAGAGTCCAATTTGTCATCTGCTTCTCTATGTCACAGAAGCCAAACTTCATTCCTGCCATCTCTGACATTGTTGCTAGGTGTCAAAACCACTAACATTTGCCCAGGATTATTTTGGATTTACTGAAATGGAAAGAATTTTCTCAGAAATGGTAAAGAAAAATAACCAGCCATCTCTGACTGCTACAAGTAATTTGAGTTTCAAGGCTGAGGTAAATGTTCTGAAAGAAAGAGAAAAGCCAAACAAAATTCCTGAATTGCATTCCAACTTCCATGTTTACTAGGAAATTTCCGAACTGGTTGCCATGCACTTTCTGACTCTGTGTTTCATGAGGAAAGAGATTATAAACTTTGAACTTGATTGAAATAGAAGTTTTGGCAGAACTCTGAAAACCTCAACTACAAAACAACAGATTTCAAGACAGATATGAAACAAAGGAAACTTAATTTTGCCATTGCAGTCTGGCTAAAGTTCACTCATTCTGGCTAAATAAATACCTTCTATTTTTTAAAACACTTAATCCTTCCTATTTCCTAGCCAAATTTTTCTGCCTCCCACACTGATGTTTCTTTTACAGTTCCCCCAGCTCCTACTCCCTTATCCTGATTCCATCATCCAGACCTATCAATTTCTGTTCCTCAGTGTTCATGGTCCATGTCTCTTCTGTCTCACCTTTTGATGCTGTTTTCCTGACATGAGCCTCCAGCACTCCTGGTTCTATTCCATTCCCTGCTCCATCTCAAACTGAACATCTCCGTACTGCCTCTAAATAGACACAGAAGCCTCTCCATAACTGTTTCTTCCTTCTTGTTGATGATCATTCCTCAAACATAGGTAGAGGTGGCAAAAATGAAACAAAGCCAAAAGTATTTTAAATTGCTTAATACTACTCTTGCTGTCCTCCTCCCGCCTCCCATGCTCACACCACATGCACACACTGGATCAACTCATCTTTGAGGAGGAAGAAATCGAGTCCGTTAGGCAAACAGGGCAATGCGAGTCCTGAAGCAACCCTAACTCTAACTGCACTACACAAGCTGTAACAGGGACAGCTAGCGACGCAAACGTTGCTTTATATATGCCAGTGAACTTGTTCAAGTACAAGGAATTGCTCTTATGCAAATTCCCTCAAGAATAAAAGCGAGAGCCACTAGGCTTTAAACATGAGCACTTTAGTCAATGTTTTCTCTTTGCCAAAGCACAAGACAGGCAAGTGAACGCTAGGATCATTAGAGGACATTAAGACTGGGATGCCAGATATAAAAATAATTTTTTAAAAAGTGCATTATTGTGTGGCATGAGGATCCAATGCAACTTTGTAAAATGAAAATGAATAAACAAATACAAACATATAAATTAGTTTGGGAATTCCCAGAGGCTTGCAAACACTTTGGCTCTCAATGAAAAAAAAAAAAAAAAAAAAAAATTTGTATTATAAAACAGAAAGTTACAAGCAAAAAACATAAGAAAAAACATAAGATAAGCTGAGCAGTGGAATTCTCAAACAATTTAAAATATTTGCACTAGATTGTCTTTTCGTTAGAGAAATATGTGAAGAAAAACATCCACAAAGTTGCTAAAACTTGATTTTTTTATAATTTATTAAACATAAAAATACGTGTACAAAAATACCAAATTCTACAGATTAAAAGTTATGCTTAACAAGAGAGTATGTTTTCTCCTACCTTACTTTAAAATTAATTGGTTAAAAAAAAAAAAGAGGATACTTTTAACCTGACATGATAATGGAATCGGATTTATCCTTAGCAAAATGCATGCCAAGAAAAAAAGAAAGAAGGAAGAAAAAAAGAGAAAAAAAATGAAAAAAAATGAAAAAAAAAAAGGCACATGCACAAGAGAGCATGCGAGCACTCATCCCTGCTAGGGCCTTTCTAGCAAGACAAGCCCAGCGGTGGTGATGGAACCCTGTACCTCAGCTGACCCAAGGAACGTTTACAAATGACAAATTTTACAGAGACTCTAAATAGACCAAAAAGCTACAGAGATATCAGCTCTGTCCCTGGAACTTCTCTGCCATGCTAGAGTGGCAGTCTTTGAAACTGAGCAGCCTCAGGAGCTTCACTGCCACAAATGGAAGTTTTGTACATAAGTTCAAAACTCGATGAGGTGTCTATACAACTAACTTGGTAGAACCAAAATGCAATAGTATTAAATTTCTAAACATACTAATTTCCTTACCCGCGTTCAGACTGTGAGTTGTGTTTCTTGTTATGTGGTGAACTGTAAAACATACTCTGAGCATGAACTTGAGAACATTTGCAATCATTTGCAATTTATAAGCCAGCTTAGAGCAGCTAAAAATACTAGTTTGCTAAAGACTCATACCTTGCAATGTGATTCATGCATTCATTCGGCAGAGTAAAGCTGTATAGGCTATAATTACCTTTACTTTTCTTAATACACTTAAAAAGGAAAACTGGTATTTATGAAAATATTTTCCACGATTTCTGGCTTTCTAATGCCAATGTTTCCAGCTAAAGGTTTTACATTTCAGTGCATCATGACAATTGACACCTGCCAAAACTTAGCCATTTTTCATTTGTTATAGCCATTTTTCATTTGTTATGAAAACTGTGGAACCTGGCAGAGCAGGGTTAGTTCATATACAGTTTATACACAAAACATACATATTGTAGCTTGTATATGACGTGTCCAAACACTTCCCTGTGCCTTCTCTCGAGAATATTTAGGTTTCTATAAAAATACCCAGACATGGACTCTAATTCAAATAAATTATCCAAAACAACTACTTAGGACTGAACTTATACAACCGAACAGCAGATGTGCCCCAGATTCTTTTCTTCTCATATACTTATGAGGTTCATAAGCCTCAGTTTCCTAGCAGTCTTGTTATGGAAATCATGACATACTCATATAATCTGAGAGTCAACATGCAACATATCAAGGCGATATCAGGAGTAAAGGAAAGAAAATAACAAGCAACAAATGCAAAGCGATCTTGAAATATCATACTAACACCACATTTGCCTTAAAAATACCAGAAGGCAGGATCTCATCAACTTCATATAAATGACAGCGCTAAATCAAACAAAGGGGACCTAAAAAAGATAAAATATACGAATGGAAAGCATGATAACAGCATGTGAATATCAAGCCAAGATCTGGAGAACATGTACATATCTTCAACACAAAGGAAATCTGAAAGCGAGACCAGACAAGTGGCTAAATGTTGCAATGTTCCAGGCAAAGGCAGAGAACTTGATTTCAGAATGGATACTGATCATTCTAAATGATACAGAACGGATCATTCTAAAATGAAAACCTCATTGCACAGCTCTCTTACAGCTTCAGGTGAAATATTAAATCCTAGGCTATGCATGTGATTTATACACATTTGAAGGCGACAGGCAAGTACTTAGGGTGATGCATTTAATGTTGAAAAAAGGGGGGAACTCTCTATAGTACTGCAAAACTTTAAAACTTTGGAATGGTCTCTGAAGTGAAAAATAGTAGAAAATACTTGCAGATCCCTTCCCAAAGTAGTCACATAAGCATGAAAAAAAAAAAGAAACAAAACTTGCCGTCCACGATTTAATTTTAGGGGACTGCTTAGAAATTCAGCAGCATAGTGATCTGCTCCACTAAATTATATCTATATATGGATAAATAAAATGAGATCTCATGAAGGTTTTTAATCCCTTATTTTTAGCATCAAACACTTTGACTCAACATTAGCAGAAAAGCTTTAAAACACTTGCCCTCCATCTCCAAAGTACTTGGAGCTCCAGCTGAGCTGCTACTTCATTTGGTTGAGCCACCAATATTAATTTTCTGTGCTATAAGTTGGCATGCCAGTGTACATTAATACCTGATCTATAAAGCGAATGCTGAGACCTCACTGGAAGTATTAGTCACTGCACCCAGGGAACACAGGTTGTTTGTGTTTTGCTCTTGGCTCTGCTGTCTGAGCTGCACATGCCTTGATTCTTAATGAAGCACTCACACCAGCAGAGCCACTATCAATAACCCAGAAATACTTTGGGATTAGAAGCTTCATTTTTTTTATTTCAGTTATTAATCTCCATAAGTGAATTATTTTTTGAGAGACAAGAGCTTTATACTATTTAAACAAATGCACAGCTCCTTAGAGAATATGTTCTTTTCCTATAAGCAATTAGTTAGCCTATCTTTCTCTTTTTCTATACATTAAAATTTTACACTTTTTTTTTTTTTTTTTTTTCCTTTTAGGAGCCAGTAAGGTATTACAAACCAAGGTTGGCACCGGTCCTGAAGAGCTAACTCAACATCCCATCTAGGAATCCAGCTTGTCTTCCATAAGATAAGGTTCATAACTACCATGTAGCCAACAAGGTGTTTTCTTAGCCTTATCCAGTTATTTGGAGACTTTGGGAGACATTTCTACATGTCCTGACCGTGACTACTATTTCACAGCCTAAGCTGCCTTCCCTTGTATCATCTCACCAGTCAGCTACATGGACCTCTCTATTATATTAAAATCCTCTGAGCTGCTCTCAGTGTCCAGCTAGCTTTTTTAAGCAAAAAGAGAGTTTACATTTATTTTCTTACTTATTTGTAATATACTTGTAAATGCATAAGAAGTTGCCATAGAATTACATGGGATAATTACAAAAATCTAGGAAGAAGGGGAAAAGCAACAGTGTAATTAAAAGCAAGGGAAAGGAAAGATACTACATCAGATACAGTTTCCATGGAAATAAAAAGCTATGAAAACCTTTTCTTTATTGTTTTCAAACAATTCTCTCTAAATAGAGACCTTAAGTAGAACTTCATCTAATATTCAATTAAAGAGCATATGCCATTTTTTTAGCCTCTGAAAATACATTCCACTATGCAATTTAAACTTTCTGACCCAGGAAATTTAAGCAAGTGCCTTGAACGAAGAGCACCTGCACATTCCATATACTCTTCAATATCAGGAATTGTTGGAAATGGTGAAAAAAGTAGTTTTTCAAGAGAAAATAGAGAAAATTTAAAGTTGCCATAAATGTATTCCCAATAAAACATTGCAGTGAGGTACAAATCTCTCTACTATCAATTAAGAAAAAAAAAATAGGTGCATAACAGACTAAGAAAAATGTCCAACACTAAACTGTTACACAAACATCCAGTCTAAAGCAGCATCCTGTTTAACGATATAATCAACATCTGTTGCTTGTTGAACATGCACTTTGTTGAAATGTAAAAAAGCCCCAGGTACTGTTAGAAGACGCCTTGTGTTTCATTACCTCATCTAATATGTTAGGGGGTTCATCCTTCTCCTCATGCTCACCAGGTGCTAGGAAAAATGTATACGTTACATAATAGTCCTAGAAAACTACAAACACACATCCTAAATTATTAAATCTCACTTTAATCATGCTAAGTCAACACAGAAAAATACACCTTCAGAGAGTTTGTCCGCAGAACATTAAGCATCATTCCTAAATATTAGCTCTGGAGGTTCATATTAAGATTTATGACAGTCGAAAGCTTAAGTATGCAATTTTTCTCCCTCAACATCCCCCTTCTTTGCTTTGCTCAAATAATACTGTAAATATATAGACACAAAACACCTATTTAATAAACAGTACAGTTTTTATAAATTCAGATGCATAAACTACTCTTCATCAGATACTAATAATCTTAAAAACATTAAGCTTTTTTAATGTAGAAAGCTTTCAGAAATAAAGAAAGAAACATTAAAATAAAACAGAACTTAGGGAGTATTAAGATTTGTAGCCCTCAAAATGTACAGTGTTTCAAAGTAAGGGTATGTATTTTGATCTCCAGCATGTGCCTTGAGAGATCAGTGAAAGAAATTGGTCTTCCATCAATTGCTTTAGACATTGCTCCTGAAGATGGGATACGAGATTTTGGAGAGACCTGCCTCAAATAGATATTTAGATTACAAAGTATCACAAGACAGACCTCGGAACTCCCGAATTAAGATAAAAATATAAAACTATTTAGGTCAACAACAACAAAAATTCAGAAGAGGAGACACCTGTTAAAGGACAGCTGGCTGGACTGCCCAGGAAGCTTTAAAGCAAAAACATAAGGGAAAAGGTGAAGGGTATAGCTCTACATAGAGCCATACACATGGTATAAAGGTTCAGGTGGAACTAAATCTTGGTGGCTACGTGGCACATAATCCAGGACCAAATATGGAATGCATCATTTACATCTGCATTCATAGAAGCATAGAATCCTTAGGAATGGAAGGGACCTCCAGAGATCATCTAGTCCCACCCCCATGCACACACTGGGTCACCTAGAGCACGTGACACAGGACTGCATCCAAGTGGGTTTTGAATATGTGTATTGAATATATTTTTATATAATATATTAATTAATAATAATTGTTAATATATAACATATTATATATAATGTATAATTTATTTATATACTTTTAACATATATAGTTATATTTCATCATATATAATTATATTTATATCTATATATAATATATTGAATATACATATATGTGTTATGAAATAAGAGAATTGCTTCTTTATTAAATTCTACATATTTGATATGCCTGAAACCTTGTGGGAAGCATTTTCTGCTTCAGATAATAAAATTAATCTTTGCTTTTAATAACAGATGAGCAAGCAAAATGAGAATCAATGTGGGGCTCTGTGTGTTTCACACTAGCTGACAGCATGAAAACAAAAGACCCTGCATAGTCTAGGATCAAAATCCTGACAGATAAACCAGAAGTGCAATGTTAATTGGGTTTTATTTGTTTTTATCATAAAGAGCAGAAATGCTGTTTCCGTCTATCCAAAACATATGGGGAAAAGGAATCCATTATTACAAAGCTTCTGTTTAAGTGATAATGTGGGTATCTTAAGTTTCTAAAAATACTAGGTAAGCTCTTAATTCAAAGGAGCTGTGAATATAAATTTTTTGCAGAGCAAAAATTTGCATAGACTATGATTGTGATTTGGTTACAATTGCCTTCAGCAGGTCAAATAAAGTTCAACATAAAATATATATGCTTTATGATTTTTATTTTAAACACAAGCACACCGTGCAGCAAGTGTACTGATACTGATTCTGATACTGATTCTCCATCATCTTTGAAAGATCCTGGAGAACAGGGGAGGTGCCAGAGGACTGGGGGAAAGCCAATGTCACACCAGTCTGCAAAAAAGGCCAGAAGGAGGACCCAGGCAACTACAGGCCAGTGAGCCTCACCTCCGTCCCCAGAAAAGTGATGGAACAGCTCATACTGGCCGTTGTTTCCAGGCACATGGAGGACAAGAAGGTGCTCAAGAGTAGTCAGCATGGATTCACCAAGGGGAAATCTTGCCTGACTAACCTGATAGCCTTCTATGATGAAATGACAGGCTGGATAGACGAGGGGAGAGCGGTGGATGTCGTCTATCTCGACTTCACCAAGGCTTTTGACACCGTCCCTCACAATATCCTCCCGGGCAAGCTCCGGAAGTGTGAGATAGATGAGTGCACAGTGAGGTGGATTAGGAACTGGCTGGATGGCAAGGCCCAGAGAGTGGTGATCAGCGGTGCAGAGTCTAGTTGGAGGCCTGTAGCTAGCGGGGTCCCCCAGGGGTCAGTCCTTGGTCCAGTCCTATTCAATTTATTCATCAAGGACCTGGATGAAGGCACAGAGTGCTCCCTCAGCAAGTTTGCTGATGATACCCAACTGGGACCTGGACAGACTGGACAACTGGGCGGTGAAAAACCTCATGCAGCTCAACAAGGCCAAGTGCAAGGTTCTGCACCTGGGGAGGAATAATCCTAGACACCAGTACAGGCTGGGGACTGACCTTCTGGAGAGCAGCTCTGCAGAGAAAGACCTGGGCGTTGTGGTGGATGACAAGTTGACCATGAGGCAGCAGTGTGCCCTCGTGGCCAAGAAGGCCAATGGGATCCTGGGGTGCGTTAAGAAGAGCGTCTCCAGCAGGTCGAGGGAGGAGATCCTGCCCCTCTACTCAGCCCTGGTGAGGCCACATCTGGAGTATTGTGTCCAGTTCTGGGCCCCACAGTACAAGAGGGATGTGGAGCTGCTGGAGAGAGTCCAGTGCAGGGCCACAAGGATGATCAGGGGCCTGGAACATCTGCCCTACGAGGAGAGGCTGAGAGAGCTGGGCCTGTTCAGTCTGGAGAAGAGAAGGCTGAGAGGGGATCTAATCAGTGTCTATAAATACCTCAAGGGAGGCAGTGAGAAGGATGTTGCTGGTCTCTTTTCAGTGGTGGCCACTGACAGAACTAGAGGAAATGGCCACAACCTGAAGCACCAAAAGTTCCACAGGAACTTAAGGAAAAATTTTTTAACAGTGAGGGGACAGAGCACTGGAACAGGCTGCCCAGAGAGATTGTGGAGTCTCTTTCTCAGGAGATCTTCCAAACCCGCTTGGACGCAGTCCTGTGCCACGTGCTCTAGGTGACCCTGCGTGTGCAGGGGGGTTGGACTAGATGATCTCTAGAGGTCCCTTCCAACCCTAAGCATTCTATGATTCTATGATATTCTCCCAAAATGTGAAATCCTCCAAGTTACTAGCTATTTTCCTCAATTATTAAAGCAGAAATTAAGAACAGCAGCATATGATTAACTCGCAATGAATAAAGCAGTTACCAGTCTGTGCTAGAGACCTAAGCACTGCAGCTTATGTAAAGACTAAAGCTTCTGTAAGATTTCAGGTTCTTCTGACAAATGATTGAAGAGCATTTTGCAAAATCTCTATTAAAAGAATAAAATTTGGGGATTAAAAAATCCCCAAACCCATGGTTTTGTGTTTTATTACTGTTACCTTTCCATTAATAGCATTACCTGAGAATACCTCCAAATGAGATATCTTCTCACACATATATGTGTTACATCACACACTAAATGGGTTAACAAAAGAGAACTGGAAAAAAAGTGTTTGCCAAGTTTTAATGAATAAACAAGAACTAGTGACTAACAAGTCTGTCAAGCATGACACTGCTCACAGATAAAGGGAGAGAACAATTAAACTGAAGGGGGTAGTAAAATTAACTCCTCAGAGTGAATTTATGGAAATTGATCTTGGCTAATATGTATTAGACATTTTTCTACAATCATTTTATTAATATGAAAATATTAATCTACTGGAATAATAGGTTCTTAGTGTTTAAGTGGAGAGGTTTCAAACCTTAAAACAAAGTTGATGCTAAACTGGTATACATCTGCAAGAACCCATTCTTTTTGATGTGTTCTCTAATGTTTTTACTGATGACCTGAAAATATCTGAGCAGGAATAACAAAGCTCAAAGAAGAAACAAAGTTTTTGGAAAGTAGTAAATAGGGTCAACTAATAAAGAGTAATGTTGTTACTTGGTTAATCAAGTTCAAGGAAACAAAATCGCTTTGATACTGCTAGAGAATTGAAATCAAGTAATTAAGAGGGGAAATCACAGTCTGAAAAGGTTTTGAGTAGTTATTCATTAATATCAAGCACAACATACAGCTGTGACCAAAAGCTTTAATACGATCTGGAGGTGTCTAAATTGGAACTCCAACTGAAAGAGGGAAGTTAATATTTGACAGTTGAAGGAATGCAACAAAAAGATGTCCTGTCTGCACCAGCTAACCAAGATAGAATAGGTTTGAAACAGATTCACAAGACTAACTAAAAGATTGATTAGCATGCTTCAGAGAAAGGCTGCAGGCTCTAAACCTACTTATCTTAGCAAGGACATGATCTGATCTAAAGTGTTAAGGAGCTGCATGAGGGTTAATAATGCAATAAAGGGGAGCTCATCAGTCTCTTCTAACAAGAACAGGCAACTGGAACATGAGCATAGAGAGATATGGATTTGATATTTTTAAACTGTAGATTAACTATTATCTACAATTATTTTCAACCATTATTAAATAATTTTAACCATAGCTAGGCGACGAACTCCAAAGACTATGGAAAGTGTGTTAAAAGAGTTCTGAGGCAGGCGGGGAAAAGACTGCCACTGAGCTTCACCACTGCTTTGACAGGCCCTTGGAGGTGATTACCAAGAGTCTCCTTAAGCTTTTTGTATTTCTTACCACTTTATCCACTATAGCTTGTTCCTATTATTAGGGATTTTTGGCCTCTAATAGCATTTAGGTGCTGCTCAGTTTATCTCAGAGAGCCTACCTGATAAATATGTATCAACATCTGCTTTAAAGCCAAGATCAAAGAACATTTTAAAGAGCTTCTGTGTCATACAGATTATTTAAGTTTACCTTTTGAAAGAAAGCCTGAATCAACGAAAAATTTTTCCATGTCTGTAGTTGACTCATGGTACTTTTTTCTTTTTTTTTTTTTTTTAAAATAACAAAAGCTGGAAACAAATTTGACAATGGTGCTTCATAAAATAACAACATTGCAACCACAAAGCAATCCCTTCTGCGGTAAAGGAAACCAAAACCTTTTCACTTCAGTACAGATAAACTCCAAGCTGCTTGCATGGCATTTTCTGAAGAAAGGAACAAAAAATCTGCCGCTATGTCACCACGGGCATGCTCATAGCGGAAAGATCCTCAGATTTCCAAGATCTTAGATCCTCATCCCTGCCAAGTTCATGGATCCTCTGTGACAGGAGATTCCTTACACTGCATGTGTCTCCCTTGCCTAGGGCACATCATGCCGGCCTTTTCTCTGCCCTCAGTGGGAATACCACAGCTCAGCATGGAATTTTTATCTTCAGTCTAGAAATCACTGAAGTTGCTCAGGAAGGAATCAGGCCAGATCCTTCTAAAGAAGGATGAGCGCTCTCCCCATTTCACAGATGGTCTCTACAGCACAGAATATATGTTCAAAGCCATGTAGAACTTCAGAATAACAGCCAAGGCCTCCCAGCTCTCCCTGTGTTTTAGCTCTTAGAAAAGACATTTTAACTGTAGATTGACATGTGGTGCTGTGTGAAACAGGTGTCCACTTATTGCCAAATTCAGGCAAACAGAACTGTCTCAAACGCTCAGCACTGCACAGAAAGGAAAATAAAAGAAAGAGAACAGATCTTTGAAAATTCTGGTAGACATCTGTTTGCCAGTCCCATATGTACAAGTTCTGGTGTAAGATAGGATTTTCTCTCTTTTGTGGCACCAGCCACCTTTAAAATACAGAAAACATGCCTGAGGACTCATTTTATTCAATCTGTAATCCTACTTTAAATGAAATATTATTAATAAACCATAAATATCTTCCTATTTGTATGGCAGGTTACCTATCTGTGCAGATAGGTAACTGCACAGACAGGTAACTAAGCTGTAGTTTGCCTGTGCAGAACAGGGAAAGTCAAGGTAAATATTAGCATTGTTACTACCTTTACAGACAAAGGACTGATTTACAGGTGGAAAAAAAAAAAAAATCAAAAACCCCTTCTTCATTGCAAAAGCCACACGAATTTGTATACCTCAGTGGACTCTGAAAAATGCAGAACATATTTTCTCCACGTAACTCTATGCATTGCTAAATGATTTTGAGTAGGAAGTAGCACAATACACACTTGAGAAATTAAAAGCATATGCTACAACACCTCAGGCAATAGCTGAATTAATCACATTAAATTAGAAAGCATGTTATTTTTTTTCACTTGCACTTAATTCCAGAACACAATTTAGTATATATAAAAAAAAGTTTGTCTGTACAAACAAACTTATGTTGAAAAACATTCCTCTAGAGCAGCAATGTACATCTCCTGAAAAATGACATGTTTTTTCAATGAAGAAAAGAAACTGTTTTTACAGAAAGGATTCCAATAGAAAGAGAAAACAGAGGCTCACAACATATATTCACCCATTTAAAACAGCTAAGTGAAGGAAAAAAAATCTTGGTAGAGAAGTATATAGACAGAACATGTGAAAACAATGTTTTTCAAAGTTATTAAAAACTAAAAAAAATCAAGTAAGGCTTGGCCACGGGTCAAGTGGCTGTGTGTAGTACAGATATGACTGATAAAAAGAATAAACCATGCTGCCAAACAAGGAGAAGATAAATAAGGTGATTTAACAGGAGCACAGAAATTCAGCAAACGCAAGTTCCCTATTTAACGTATTTGGAATGCGGACTTCCAATAAGGGTGGGAAGCAATGCAGTCAGGAAGGAATATGTCTGACTTCTTGCAAAAGACACACATATTCATATGAGATCCTGAAGTATTTCACATTGCATGATGTAGAGTATTTTACTTTTTAAAACATTCCATTTATAAGAAAACTTGGCCCTCCCTACAGCCAAAAGATGTACACAAAACTCTCCTGCAGTGGCAAATGTTTGCTTACAATTCAGTTTTCCTCCTTTACTCAGACAAAATAAATGCCAAAGCAAATGCGCTACTCAAATAATAATAAAAATTCTCAGAAAGCTGATGTAGTTCAAGATGGAAAAGGGATAGCATCAGTAAAAGGGCCTTCCATTGTTCTAGGGCTGGAACAAAACCACAGCTCTAAATACCCTGAAATATGCAAAAAGCTATGGACAAATTGAGCCTATATTATTTCTCAAAGTAGAGAAAAGCATATGTATGAGCACACACTACTCTACAGATGCATATGAACACCATGAAAAGACTACCAGAAAATCTGAGAAATAACGAGAGCCTTCATCAAGGTCATGCTGAGTACTGTGAAGTTGCCTGATATCACCTGAGGGGAATTGCAAATGAAGGAACATTGCATGCTGTCTACTGCAGACACAAATGTGGTTTTCTGCCTATTTATTAAAACTTTTCTAGACAGCTAATACTTGAAACAAGGGTAAGATTTCTAATGTAAACTATGCAAAAAGGTATTTTAAGATCCACATGAATATTTGGGATGGCAGGATGGGCTCAAGGGAAAATCACTATAATTTATTTATGGTAATAATTCATGGCCATATCACAATGCAATTGTCAAGACAAAAATACTAATCAGTTGACCTCAAAATACAGCCCAGCAGTTATGTTACACTGAGAACAATATTTAAGAATGCAGTTTAAGTATATTTACAAATCTCTTCAGCATCAACAAAAAACTCAGTATTTGCTTAAGAGCTATCCTAAGTTATTCAGCATATGTTTTATTTGGATTACATATTCCTGCTCTGAAACCAAAAGGGAAAAGAGAAAAATACTAACAACAAGTTCAGGAATAATGCAACAGAAATAAACATGTTCTTACTGCAGTCCTTTAAGTAGACTAACACGGACCTTGGACATGAAATCTAGCAAACATCAAGTAGGAGCAGGGAAATGATTTAATGGCAACATCTGGCATTAGTGAGGCTTCGACTGATTCATTTCTCCGTGATTCAGAAAGGTTTCTGACAAACTGGAAATGGTTCAGAGGGAAGTTAACAAGAACAATCTTAAGTCAAGGAAACGTGCTGCACAAACTTAAAAGTTAAACCCATTTATTTTAGAGGTGAAAAGCCAATGTGGTGATTACATTATTACATAAAAATAAATACATGAAGAGATTTTTTAATAGCACTGTAGTTTTGATCCCTTTTCACCTCTCCCAATCCAAACTGATGTGGGCCAAAGATAGGAAGCCAATTCTAGATACATTTAGATTAGAAATAACCTGCAGCTTCTTAACAGGAAGCCAGCTAACCACAGAGACTGAGAAGCGTTCCACAACTGAACATTTTCAGAAAAAGGCTAAAAGAAATATACAGAGTTCAAAGAAAATCCAAGGATTTCATAAAGCTCGTCAGGATTAAACTATTCATTGAGTCTACAACAAAATATATCATACTACATCTATATCTACAATTTGCTGATGAGAAGGGATCCAACCATCTCTTCAGGAATGATTTCCCTAAATAGGTCGCTCTGAGCAAACATTTTATCACAATATCTCAAACTTCTACTTTAAGTACCAAGATTTCAAAGCTAACATGTGTCCTCATAAACCAGTTACAGTACTGTGTTCTTTACAGTTTCTACACATGAGAATGAATTAGATCTTATTTATGGACTTAAGCATCCCTATAGACATACAGAAATATGATGGGTACAGGATTTTTTTTATTATAACATTAATATAGCAAAAATTTGTTTAATTCCATATGTCAGGAAAAAAAATCTGTACATTTACTATGTGCTGATTTACCACGTACATGTGTTTGTAGACTATTTTAGATTTACATATGCACACACTCACAAATAAATTGATTATACCATATTTGCATTTGGAAGAAACCTAGTTAAAAATATGTTATTACATACATACCTTTTTTATTTGGCAAGTATCCCATGTTTGTAAGCCTTCATGATTTTTTTTGAACACATCTGCAGTCCAGAAGGAGAAATAAGAAATAAAAGCACAAGCAGTCCCTTCAGATTTGAAAGCAAGTTGTTACTGTGTATGTCTCTCTTCATGTTATAAATAAGGCTTAAAATAACTGTACCACAGTCCTGCTAGCCTTAATATGCCTATGCTAGGTATGTGTTACTCTTCTTTATTCTGTTTACATAGCAATTTTTTTTTAACATGTGCCGTGCTGGCTTCATTAGGAAAATGAAATAATTCTGAAAACATTAACAATCTCTTACATGCTTCTGCTGCCACAGCTTCATCCTGATACATTCATGTGTCATCTGCAATGCACTCCGAAAATAAAGGCACAACAAGTCAAAATATTTACCTACTTCTTCATGAAATATTTCACACAAAGACTTAACAGGCATAAGTAAGCTATGATGAGTATGTTCTCTTATCTTAAGAAAAGTACTTTGAGAATTTCCTGGCATGCAGAAACAAGAAAACTAAGCAACAACTCAATTTTTGGAATGCAGTGGCATAGCCACAGTTTTTGTTTCTTCTGTGCCTCAAAAAGGATAGTTAGTTGATACTAAGCTTTTTAATAGAACCCAAATATAGTGACATGACCCTCACTTCAGTGAACAAGCATGCAACTTTGCAGGATGAACAAGATTCTTTTTTTCCTTTTAGTTAGATAGATGATACAACTACACAGAGGTCTTCCCTTGTTTCCACTTGCTAGAATGGGCTCAGAATCAAATCCGACAAGCTATTTCAAATTAGATTCACTGCAGGACACTCATGATAGAGAGGGGAACAAAACCATATCATCTTACTGGTTTGATATTCTAATTTTTCAGCTGTATTAAAAAAAAACAAAAACAAACAAACAAAAAAACCCTACCATAATCTGCTACTAAAGGCATTTCTACTCAAAAAACTACATTAAATCAAACAAACAAAAACTCCACACTTTCGTTTAATGACATTTAACCTACTGGAACAAGTTGAACAAGAACATTTGTTTCCTAATTGCCTTGTGTTGGTAAGTGGCCATTATTCATAACAAAAACTACGTAGCATTTGGGCACTTTCCAGGCCACAAGTTCCATCACAGAATATAGGTATCAGTTAGTGTTACAAAAGAAGCCATAAAGCAAACAAATGAATTCACATATGCCCAGAACTGAGATGCAAAGGAAAAATCAATTTCAAAGGAAAATCAATTACAAATAAGTGACATGTATGACAAAGGCAGAGGAAGACAAGCAGCCCAGAAAATTAATCAGCATATAAATTAATCTTGTTTCCAAAAAGAAAGTGGAGTTGGGAATATTGCTTACAATGTGCAGGAATGCTAAAACATTCTGCTAGAAGAATATTAACATGAGCATACTGACAAGATTTCTAAACTCCTGGGGTAGACAGATTTTGGAATAGTTTTCAAGTTTTCTTTAATTCTATTTACCTGATTCTGTGTTCTTTATTTAACTCATTAGAGACAGCAACATCTTGATCGGACTGTTGACTGGCTTGCTTGTTATTTAAACCAGAGCATAGAGAGTTACAATTGAACTTAAGTAGCTGTGAACTTTATAACCATTTATGCACCAAATAAGTTGTTCCAGAATGCTATAAAGAGAGGCTTACATATTAAAAGGGATTGTATTTATGGATTAATGCTTTTAGTAGCCTATTCTTATTCACTCTTAATGTGAATAACATTTAATTTAAAACCTACTTTGTATGAGATAAATAAATTAATAGATACAGCAGGTGCTACTGAATAGGTTACATTCTTCCTTAGAAGTCTTTATAGCCCTTCTAATTATATTGCACCTTTCAGGTTTCTTTATAGGTTAACCTGGTAAGTACTGCACCCGTGCCTAAAAAGTCAGCACTTCCTCAGCTGTGAGGGATGTTGGTAGGGAAGCTTCTATGTAATCATAACGATTTGAATAAAATAAATGCTCATTCTATTTTGATCTAGAATACTAATACTGACCAACACCACGACAATAAGCTGCATGCTTCTTTCTATTGAAGGCTGGCAGGCACCTCCTGTCGCACGTTATGAGTGGTTCCACTGAAGATGAAGGGATTGTTGCAGCTCAGCACAAAGCAGAAGCAAGATCAAGGAGAGACACTGCTCCAAGCCATAGGACCCTCAGGATAAAGGGCAGAACGGAGGTCTTAAGAAGGGAGATCCTACACACCCTGCCTCTAGGGACACAAACAGCCAGTGCACAGGGACATGGCTCTCCCTCCTGGCTGACCCCTTAGCTCTTCTGACTGACGTTCAGGCGGGACACATTTACATGGTGACTTTTCTCTACACCTATTCTGAGCCTAGAATCTCTCTGCTTGGATTGTACAAGACGCTAGGGCCAGCTCTCAGTTTATGTAAAAAGAGCATGAAAAACATGAAAGCAAGAGCATGAAAGAGACAAAGAGGCCTCTGCACAACCAACTTAGCCTACTACATACTGCTTTCTCCCATACCTAAGAGTAAATGCTACTAGAAAAACTTCATATAATCAAAATGACATACAAACTAAGTAGCTAGCAACTGTGAGGACTGACACTGGAAAGAGAAAAACATTACATCCCTAGGGCTTTCCTAGAATGGCTTAACTGTAGAAGTGTCAGAGTTTCACAAGTCTATTAAGATTTACTGGGATATTTACTTTTCCTTACCTATTAAAAGGAAAGCTCTTCCTTTGACCTTTCCTTCTATTTGCCTGACATTCTCTTACAATAAAGCTCCTCAGTGTTAGTCAAGAACGAAAGCCAATTTAACATTTTCTGCTGCCAACCTTATTTGACAGCATGTTACTTAAACATTTCATCTTTTGAAAGTACCAACATATAACCTCACAGTTAAAAAGGAAACTTTAGAGCAATCACTCTTTGCCTAAATCCAGAACTTTTTTTTATTAAAAAGGCTCCATATTCTAGAAACATAATTACTATCTTGGAAAAGTTATATCTGTACTATCCTGCTGCTATACATCCTTTTTTCAGAGCAAAAGATTTGTACTTTAAAGCCCTCCACTTATCCAAAGATAAGAAAATGGCCGTACCCATGCAAGCTCCTTCCTAGTTTCCTTAATCATGTACTTCAAATCCAACCTTGAAAAGTCTTGCCTAGGAGAAAAAAAATGCTGTGATGTGCCTGACCAGATGTTGGTTTATTCTATGTCCGAAACTAATGAAACTTATTCGCCTAAAGCAAGCAATTGGACAGTCTGCCCCGTACCCCCCAGCCTCCAACTCCTTCCATGGGACTTCACATGTGGTTTCTATAAGAGGAATGAGAGTTTGAACAAAGTAACCCATTTTTTTTGATGACAGATCTTTCACAATGTCCATCTCTCTTGTGCAGTTGGCTTAAATTTTACAAAGATGTCATTAGTTACCTAAATTCTGATTTGTTACTTAATCTGCTCCTGTAAAACTACAAGATAAACTGCTGACTTTTGAAAATCCATATATCTTGATTCATACGTTTATCTTGGGCGAAAGTTTCATTAGTTACCTCAGTTATTAAAAAAATATGTCTTTGAGACATTCTCTCAAAAAGTCTGTTTGCAGTTGCATTACTCTTACTCATTTCATCTGATTGCACTATCTAAATTAGGTAGACAAAATGAAAGGAAAATGTGGCTCTCCACGTAACCTTTCAATACTCTATACTGTACTATACGACTTGACATTTTGTACTTCATTACAGCTCATGGAAATTTTAGTATAGTTTGGAGATTTCTGGAAGAAATCTAATCCTGCTCATAGCCATATGGAAGACTACAGGATGCTCACTTCAGACTTTTTATTAGTCATTATTCTTACATTTGGCTATTACCACCGTTTGTCTGAGTGCAATGACAAAATTTCCTGAAATAGGCAGCTTCACACATGGTATGACATGTCTCACTATGATACATTCCATCTTCTGAGTCTACAGTTACTATTTGTAGAGGTTTAGATCTTGTTTTTACCATTCAACACAAATGTTTTAAAAACGTGCTTGTAGGAGTCCTTTAGGACATATTCCTACTCTCACAGAAATTAATAGAATAATCCTCCCTCTCATTTCAACTGAGTTACTCTAAGAAACCAACCAAAACAGCTCTCTTGCGTTTTTTTCCTTATTTGGCCTTTTTTTTTTTTTTTGGCTATAGGTTACAGCTGACAAAACTGTAAGAAAGTGGAGAGAAACTTCCTGAATCACACACCATTCTAGTCTTCATCCCTTCCACCCCGTCACTCCCTTGCACATCAGCACACGGAAGCAGCTCTTTCACACCACAAAGCACTTATAAACATTGATCATGCTTTTCTCTTTGAGGTGGCGACCTCCCATTTTCCCCCCAAGCATCTCCCCCGCCATGGAGACTCGTCTAAATGGCAGCTAGGCTTCCTGTCTGTCAGTCCATCTCAAGAGCACATGCGTCATCAGCAATGAGCTCAAGAAACAGACCGGAAAAGTCAGTCCCTGCTCCAAGAAGCTTAATGTTCAAGGAAGAAGTTTAATTCAAGCCAGACACAGACATCAGTTAAATATATCAGGACATGAGAAGAAGCAAAGCATTTTGAACTATCTGTTTGCATAATGGTGTGACTGGCACATTACCCTTCCAGCTCCCAAGGAGGTCACACATAGAGGCTGAATGTTGGCCAGAAGGGCCAATATTTCCCTAGGCAGATATTTGGATATACACAGTCATTGAGTAAGTTTGGTTAAAAGGGACCTTAGCAGGTTACCTGCTCCATGAAGAGCTAACCTGTACGTTGTATTTGACAACTGTACAAAGAGTTGTATGATGAACACCCAATGGAAGCTGAGGACATCAGACTCCAGTTTTGTAGCAGAAAAAAGAGGGAGAAAAGGGGGAACGGGGGGAGGGGGGAGAGCAGAGGGGTAACGGGGTGGGGGGTAACAGGGGGGAAAGGAAATCCCTGGGGAAAGGATTAAACAGTCTAAGGAAGCTACTTCGTACAGGAATGTTGGTGATACAGCACTGTCATGGAATACTCTTCCACATTTTTTAAGGCAATCTTTTCTCTTTCTGCACTAATTCTCAAATTCTTTGCTGCATTTCTTTCTTCCATTCTCTATCTTCTGTTTTCAGACTGAAAGCATTTGATGATCTGTTACCATGGATTCTCTGTTATTACCATTCTCACTTGATTTATTAATTCACAGAATGGAAATCATTTTTGAAAAGTTATGTAGGTTTAGATATTTCACCCTTATAGATGAACCTTCTTTGCAATGGACTTTTTCCACTGAAAATTCTCTTGAGCTGTATTAAGGGATGTTTTGACAGAAGTAAGAGGGAAATATTTAAGACAAACAGGGAAAAAATTGGTGAGGGGAGGCAATATTCCTGTCCTAAACTCCAAGTTTAGAACATAAACCAGTTCAGTGGTTTAGAACTAGACTATGTGGTCCTTGCACTAGCAGGCACTTACCCTAGACTCCATACTAACTTCCAGCTGCACTCCTTCCATGCTCACCTGGTTGCTCTTAGCTGCCTTACTTTCACTAGACAGTTAGCACAGCCTAATTAACACCATGTACACTAATGTAACCAGTCCTGAGAAGCTGAACTGATTTAATAAGGCTTAAGAAACGTGTCTCCTTTATCTCAGGGAAACAATAATTAGAATGCTGTCTTCCTTACAAGTGTCACAAGAGAAGTATAATGGTCATTTTTATGTACTAGTGCTAGAAGGGCCAAATTAGATATTATATAAATAAAAAAGATTTAAAATATATATAAATATATAATATATACATAATATAAATAAAAAAGATTTTAATAAATCTGTGTATCAGTAGAGTCAACATCAAATCTCTGTCCACTGTACTGAAAAAACATGTATTTTGGAAATCCATACAATGCTGAATTACCGGCTGAATCTTCACCTCTTAATAATTAACACAGATTTGAATGTTTCATTAAAAAGATGCCATAATTTTTTATTTTCATAGATGAAAAATTTGGGGTAATCCCTGTCTCTGCTTTCTACCCTTAGATCTTCTCAAATCTATTCAATTTTTTGTTCCTTCCTTACATTTGTGTTCCTGAGCAAAAGCTTGCCTTGGATTGCTTTCTAGAGTTGCTTTTTATATTTAAAAGTAGAGCTACTTTCAGATACCTCTCAAAAAAATCTACAACTCATGTACCTTCTAACCGTCTACACACACACACACACACAAAAAAACATTTTAAGATCGGCACTGAGTAAAATAAACTACGCAAGTTGAATACTTCAGCACTGTGTGAATGAGCAGGAGTGATGGACATCTTGCTGTACTGTAATCATATTCTGGGGGGACTGACTACCCTGTCTCACTGATATCTCTTGAGACTAGCTTAATACTTTGGGGGTTTAATGCAAAGTGAATTTAAGTTCTGTAACAGAACAGTCAAAACTTCTCATACATTCTCTTAGAGTCAGGACAAGTTGCTCGCTGCCAGTACTAATGTGGCCATTTACTATGGTTAACTTTGTCAGTCTATATCGCATGCCTTTTTAAGAAGCATTAGTATAATTACCTTACTATCTATAAGAGAAGATTTGTAAGGTAAGACCCCATAGAATTTCCTAGTACGGTGTTCAGCACCCTGTTCCCTTCCTCGGTTGTGTCATACAGTAACATTAAGGCAAGGAAAATGATTCATCTTTTATGCTCCTTTGTTTCTAACATAATACTTTAACATGAAGACTTGTTATCTTTGGTTTCTTTTAACACATTGTTAACCCTTTCTTTTATGTTTTCAGGTAGTTTCCTTTTTTATTTTTTACTTTGCACTGGTACATCAAAGAAAAATGAAAAAAAAAAAAAAAAAAGGCAGAGTCTGGCACCAAAATCTTCTAGAGCAGAGCCCCCACTAACAGCCTATCAGAAGCATTCCTATTTTCACATTTTCTTCCTAATGCACTAGGTAGCAATGTTAAATAGAAGAAGAGAAATCAATTGACCTTTGTCTCCATCATCTACAAGAGAACTCTTCCTCACATTGTGTGAATAGTATCTTCATTTTTAAAAACATACTATGAGTCATTCTGGAGGCCATCAAACACTGTGTTGAAATCTAAAAGGGTTTCAGGGCTTTTTTTGCAGGGAAGAGGAAGATTTTTTTACCCCCACAGAAGTAGGCCAGTCCTTGAAACAGTCAGAAAAGCAGACACCAAACATTCAGTTGTTTCTCTGGCTCAGTTCGTACTGCAATCCAAGGTTTTCTGGCAAAACTTAATGAAAACTCATATGACAAATGAAATTTTGGGGTCCTAAACTTTAATCCAGTGTCTGCTAAAAATATTAATACAAGTCATTGATATTGCTCACATCTATTTGTGAGGGATAAAGCCCTCACACAGCCTTAGAGGCTTGCTTGCTTTATGTATAATGAGTAGAAAATAATACTGATATAATGAAACCCATTCCTGCCATTCCTGTTTCCTGCCCTAAACAAAAATGGCCTCTTCTTTATTCCCCACCCCGCACACCCAAAAAAAAAAAAGAAAAAAAAAAAAAAAAGAATTGACAGTTTAGCTTTGCTGTTTTCCATGTTTAACCTGGGACTTTTTAGACAAATAGAACATTAAATTGAATGTCACCCAAAAGGACCATGAAAAACCTCCATTCCAACTCAATCCTTACTTGGTGGTGGCATTTCTATATATTGATTTTTTATGGAAAAAAAAAAAAGGAAACAGATTAAAGAAAGAAGGAATTGCTCCACATAAATATCCTTGGAGAAGTGTGCAAAAAGCAACGAACAACAAATGCCTGGTATTAGCTGGATAATGCGATAGGTGATAATGACATTCCTGGCAAAAGGTCAGCTCGTCTCAAACATCTGTTATAAATGAGACCATGAAAAACAAAGCAGTTTCATATTGCAGAGGTTTATGCAGACATTTGCTTCTGTTTGGTCTCAGATGGTTTAGACTCCTTGCTCATTCTATTACTTTCCTTCCTACTTGTTTCTTTGCGAACTTTAGGTGGTACCGTGCACTCAAACACACAGCAACTAGCACCTCTGCAAGTGTCCACCAGTTTTCGCTTCTTAAAAAATGTGCTGATTTTTTTCTGATTGTTGAGTAAAGGCAAACCTAGCCCATTTTTAACATATCTTAATACCAAGGAGTATGTTGAGCACGGTGGACTGAATCTCTTCTGAATATTTTTTCACATGATCTGCCTACTCTGCAGTGCAGAACTCCTTAATGGAAATGAATTTACTGGATCAAGATGAACAACTTGTTTTATTTCCAGCACACTGAAACATTTTGGAGCACCTTCCAGGCACATATTGACTCTGTGTCAGAACAGGACATGAGCACACCTGCGTTCTGGGTACAGCCCACACGCACTCTCCTATCTCTAAAGGTAATAGACCTCCTCTGCTGAACAATGCAGACCATACAGACATATTACTGTATATAGGACCTGAATCCAGCCCATCAGGCCTGGACTCCGTTAAGGCCTCTATGTGAAAATGGTAGTTTCACATGGAAATTTAAGGAAGGATGCTGACAGTCAAGACATGGAGAAGATTTTGCTACTGGTAAGGAAATGAAACTGTCTTCTATAAACTTCTATAACTGTCTTCTACTTTTGACACTTCATGTGTTCTTTCAACACAGTCTAGACTTTCATGTATGAAAAACATTAATTATAGCAAAAGATGTTTTGTGCATGGGACTTTTAATCCTTCAAAGGCAGTTTCATGGAAGTTTACAGTTAATAGCTTACAAGAAATACACTACTGCAAACACAAAACCTGCCAGTCTGCCCAATATTATATGCAGCCTGAAGACATTACAGAAAAAATCCATAAAGCAATAGTGTTTTTTAAAACTAGGACCCTTTAGTATTTAGCAGTAAACTGAAACTCTCTTTTGCAGGTGTAACTTTCAGTAAGGGTCAGAAAAATTCATTCATTAGAATTATGGGAGGTAAGACTTTCTTATAAATATTACAGGGCCATCAAAAAGTGTCACCAGCTTAAAATGGACTTAAATCATGTTCATTAATTATTAAGCATTACTCAATTCATGATGAAGAACATCAGTTCTTCACTGATGTTTTTAATGGAATGAAGTCTCTCAACTGCTGTCTATTTATAGACAATTTGTCTTTAGGTACAGCAGCCCCTTTTCACGTTGGTAGCAAAGTGGGTTTTCCCATTGTAGCAAGACTCCTAATCTTAAATGAAAGTAATCCATTACTTGGTGAATAAGAGAGACAAAACTCAGGATACCTATTGAACTTAATAGCCTGTCAGGCACTCATTCACAATATATTTGGCAAAACAAAATCAGATTTATGGAACTTCTAAAAGGAGAATGCACTCTCCTTATTTTCATTTTAAGAAACCTTAGAGATACGAACAAATGATGTCAAAAAAGCAACTTGTTGCTCACCAACAATCTTTTCTCTTTATTACTCTAGGTTATTAATATTAAGGTCAGGTATGGAGTCCAGCTTCATGAATTGATTAATTTTTCAACCTTAAACCAAGGACTCGGCTACCTGCCAATATTAATCCTCCTGGTTACTGATGGTTTCTATCTTCACCAAGCACATTCCATCATACCACTAACCAGCCCACCTCCCAAGCAGGAAAACACTTGCAAAGCAGTAAAGCAAAGATCTGCCTCTTTAGAACAATTTCCTATACGAGTCTCCACTACTGACTATTAGACCACCTATATATATTGATACCTGCAGACGCTATATGCTAAGTGACCTTTGTCTGAGCAAATGGCAGGTTCTGTGTGTCCCTGTTGCTGCCTGTGCAGATGCAGAAGTTCCAGTCTCATCCCCCCACTGATGCGCATTCACAGCAGCTCAGAGCACAGCCCAAAAATAATATTCCTTAAAAAGGTAGAGAGTCTTAGAAATGAAAATCTCAACCTAGCATTGCAATTAATATAGTATTTGTTTAAAAGGATCTCAAAGGTATAGCATCATACTGCCTAAGGTTTTCTTCAACCCCTGAAATGTTACAATTTCCAGAAAAATCTACTATTAACATAAACTTTCTATGATGAAAGGAGAAAAAAAATTAAAGTAGAACGGAATAATGTGTTTATCTAAAAAACCCTAGCAGAATATATTTGTGGTTATAAACTCAACTGTTCCTTCTTCAAGGAGAATAAATACAGATCTGCTGCGCAAGAAAGGGCATTAGAACAATTCTCCCGGATTACGTGTGTATCTAGCGGCTGAACTCTTTATTCAATGGAACACCATAAACAGCAACCTGAAAATGAAAAAATAACACAGCCACTGCAACACAGAAAGGAACTACAGCTTCATATAAACTGCTGGAGGTAAAGTCTCAGTTACCTCAGCTTTGTGCCTTCTTCAAATAAACCCGTTTTCATTTGGAGCTCAGCATTTGCATGCGTCAGCTCTTCCAGTCCTATTTTTGCTCCACTTCTCTCATCTAACAATTTCAGTGTCCTAGAGTGTTCTGCTGCTAAGCGCAGGTATATTCTCCTTAATGTCTTAGCTTTTTGTAGTAAAGAAACCTATCTGTTGTACACCAATTTAGGATGCAACAATCGGTGTTGAACTGCAATAAGACAAGCTTGTAATTAAATGTCTAGCTTTAATGTTGTTATTCAGACCATTAAAAATAAAATTACCATTTAGATCATAGGATGAAAGGTATGCTGCCTCCACATAGAGCAGCACATACAGCTGTCCCAAAAGCTCAAGTCTGTATTATGTATGTTTGCAATTGTTAACTAGCCAGTCTGAAGTATTTCACCTGGAGCAGGTCTTTTAATTTCTAACATATTTAAGGACATCAGCAAAAAGTTGTCAAGTATTTTCCACTGGAGATTACAATTCTTCTATGGAGGAATATAAAAAACCACAGTCTTCTACCTCCAGAAACCGTATCTTCTAGCCAACAGAAACATGTCTGAACAACAGAGCCTTAGAGAAAGCAGAATGGCACTGATATCTTCCCAACTCCCTGCTAGCTAGCATATTCTTACCTAGACCCTTCCTATCTATCAGGCTAGAGATTATTGCAGAATACGAGTTCCCTAAAGGTGTGTACCTGCTTGTGATCTTCTCCCTCTTCTTTCAAGGCAGAGCATGGTGTTAAATAGCTTTATACAATCCCAGAATGGCTCTTGATCGTGTGGTTGCAGATGCTACTCAAACCAGGCTTGCCATTCAGATTTTAAGGCAAATGTTACTGTATATTTTAGCAGGTCTAGGAGAAGGCAGTCTGCAAATATTCTGCAAGCACATATACAGGAAGAGCTTTTCTCAGGGCCAGAAAGGGACAGTTTCTCCTGAACACCTCTCCTGCAGCTTCATTTTTTTTTTTTTAGGTAGGAGTTTAATTGGTCCCTTTAGCGTTTCAATAAAAGCCAGATTGTCCAACACAAAAATAGTGGTAAGCATGAGGCAGTGTATTTTTAGGCTTTGTACAACATCATTAAATTCTTATAAATGTCAGCTTTATCATGACACCAACTACCAGTAGAGTGTGATGAAGAAAAGAACAAAGTGAACCTGGCTAAAGAATTGTCATCTGTGTAACTCTTGCTGTCCCAAACAGAAAACACAGACAATATATGTAACTACTCCATACTAGTGTCTGATAGCAAACACCTCACCTGATAAAGAGCTGAAAGATTTAAAACCATCCAACTACCAGGCACTAAGTTTTCTGAACGCTTGTCATACACAATCCATTTCAGAATAATACATTGAATCTGGAGGGAGATCTCCTTTTTACAAAATTAGAGTCATGAACAAATGGCACATACTGCACCTTGATAAATAGTCCCTTACTTTCATAAGCAGCTCTACCTGAATAGTTCAAGTATAACATAACCATTGCTGGGCCTGAAAGACCTGATATCGGATGCACATTCCAGAACTCTTAAAGGAAGCAGAATTAAATCCTACAACATAATTTACATCCTCCTGCTACTGTGCTGTTCCTTCTCTTTTTAAAGGTTATCTATTCTTATCTGGACAGATACTACTTCTGTTTTTAGTAATTTTTTCTCTGCAAAAAACAAACCAGAACACACTCCTAAAATGGCAGTATATCACACCTGAGCCAACATTGTAAACCCAAAGTGATACTGCTGTTTAAATACAATTAAGCATCACGTTACAAGGCTGGTGGAAGAAATGAAACAAAATTTCATCTGTAATGGAAGAAAAATACTCCAAACTCTACAGTTAAATTTACTAAGTGAAACTTTTAGTTTCCAAACTGGATATAATTCCACTGTAATTGGAGCCTACAGTTGCATGACCTATCCCACATACACAAAAGCCGGAAAACTCAGGAGCGGTTCCATATTAGCTGATGCCAGTTATTCCACCAAAGTGAGGTATGGAGTCTATGATACAAGAACAGAATTAAACATGCTTGTGAGCTGCAGAACTAGTAATCTCCCGCTATGGGGAATAATCCCAATCTATACCCAACCTTCTCTTACGTGGCATGCTTAATGAGGAATTATTCTTTATCTGATATTTCCCATTTGGAAATTTGCAAATACATGATCTATATCGGTTTTCTAAATATTAGATTGTAATAATTAATTAAAAAAATCACTTCAGACAACAGTTATTCATGCCTGATTTTATATACACTTTATATATATACACACATACATATGCATATTTTAGGTAAAGTCTGGAAAATTTAGATCTTTCATCACAATTTACGATTTCCCAATGCTCTCTACCAACAGAAATGCCAAAAGTTTGATTTCACTATTACAAACATACATAAAGCAGGCAGAAAAAAATGAATTTGAAAGCAAGAATTTATGAATCTCTAGGGATGAGCACCATTTAATCCTCTCATATTCCATTTTGAAATAAAAAAGGCCATCTTAAGATGACATTAATTTGTTAATACCCATAGCATTGCAGATCTTCCTCTTAACACACTTAGATAGAAAAAAAAGTAAGGTGATAATGTCTTACCCTGCAGCTGCAAATATGTTACTGTGCTGGGTACAGCTCTTTATCCCCCTTTAAGTGCAGACAGACCGCAAACACGATGCCATGTTCATTGCACGGTGCTTGCTTGTCTGATTGATGACATCTATTAAGCTATCTGCAGCTCCTCTATTACCTCTCTACACTTATTCAATTTTCTCTGTTCAGGCAGATTGCATATTTAGGTGTTTCAGGAAACCAACTCTTTTGCTTTTAACTATACTTTCTGGCAGAGAACAAAGAAAGGACTTCTCATTAAATTCATCATTAAAACCATCATGCAAACTTCATCAAGGAAGCCAACACACTTGAAAAATAATGCAAGCTTCTGGTAGCTAGGATAAGTACTTAAATTTAATTATTTTAAACAGTGATCCACCTTTAGAAATGTAGACCCTGTGACCACAGATTCTCAACTGACAGCTGTATCTATACAAACTTAACTAAGGAACCTCCAAAACATTGACCTATGAAAAAGAACAGTGATTTGAGTGATTTACAAGAACAAACAAAACCATTCAAATCCAAGTCTTGGCTCTTCCACTGCAAGCTTGCTGCAGTTGTTAGCAGCTCAGGAGATACATCACAGTACACATCTTGCGTTGTGCAGATTAACCATAAGGATTTTATGAACTACCATGAAAAGGTGGTAAACACTGTACAAATGCTAAGGCCTGAGACATGAAAACCCTTGACTAAAATAAAATTTTTAATATATAAAGTAAGGAAAGTTACTGCAAAATCTTTTCAGTGCTCGGAGAGAATAAATATTCTGAAATATGAAAATATTTGAAACATTTAAAATGGAAAATCTAAAGTTGTAAATAATCTAACAATTCCTGGCAAGCAACTCTCCTTCACCACAAAGAACTAAGAAGCCCCAATCATGCGTATTTTCCTCTCTCACGATTATGCAGACAGCTGTATACTTTAATCCCTAGACTTTGTAGTATAATAGATTTTTTACACCTCCTTATGCATTTATGCTATAATAGTTTTAATTACTTAGAAACTACTCAATCTAAGATACCTATGCACTTTTTATACATAAATACGGAAGAAGTTTGTTTTATTTTCTTCCATCCAAACTGACCAGTACATTTTGAAAAAGGGTTTATATATATATACATATATATGTATATATACACACATATATATACACACACATTATTATATATACACATACTGAAATACAGAGTGAGTTTTACAGAATCCAGTAAAATTTTATCAATGCTTTCTACAGCAACAATGATCTACTTTTTTGATCCTTTTCCTCTAATACAACTAGTCCCTGCTGCTGAAGGACAGTAAGAATGCTCTGTGAAGGAGATCTGAAGTCCCTATCAGTACGTTAACCGATAATCTCGATACCCTGTTTCTAAATCTTGATAAATATTTGAATTCAATACCTTTCTATGGCATAAGGACATAATTTAAATATAATAAAAATAAATAAACATAAAATAAATAAATATGATAAAAATATAAACAAGTTTTTCAAGTTTTCTTATTTTTAAAATGTTTAGAATTGGAAGGTATCGGCAGTTCCTGGTTAGAGGACCCCTGTACTGACCGCTAGCAGGGCCTTCCAGTCTTTTTTTAGATCTTCACAAATAATGAAAAGCCTATGTCATTGTCAGAGCACACTTATCAAAACATCAGCCCTGAGGCTACAGGTTCCAACTTTAGCCAATGAAAGTAGGCCTGAATAAGGTGGCTACTAATTAAGTTACTATTGAATTAGAGGTGAAGAATGTGGTACCTCCTATTAGCATTGCCTCCCCTACCATAACATAAAGCTGATCTTGCAACAGAGTTGGTAAGCAACTATTCTATACACTATTTCAAATAATGATCGCTACCGTTTAGGAGTTTCCATATGCTTAAGCACTTTCACTGTTGTTGAGCTGTTGAAAAGAAATGTTGAAATGCAGATTATGTTTGAACAGGATATTTTCTGACCTATATTTTTTTCTTGATTCAAAACTAGTTGAAGAAATGGACTTTTAAAATTTTTCTCATTTTCTATTTACAAAAATGTATCTATTTCTGCAGTCTTCACTTCAGATTTCTCTTATTTATATTTTATTCATATTACTTCAGGACATATCAAGACAGCAAGCTTATAACACACACCCAAAAAAGGAAATACTTTCTTCTGGAAAAGGAAGGGTATCAATTAACATCCAACAACTAGATGGAAGAGTTTTAAAGTGTTTTCAAAAAATAAAACATCAATTGTATTTAAAGTCATGAAAAAAACTAAATGTTTAAGAAGAAATATATCAAGCGGAAGAGTCTCTCAACTTCAAAATAATTTTTCCTAAATTCATTTAAAGTATATTTAGGCACACAGACATTTTACAATAAAACAAATCTGTGGAACCATACATTGCTTACTGATTTCACCAAGTGGCTATGAGTCACACTTAGTCTTGCTCTCACACTTTTTGGTGCTTCAATACTGACTTTTTTCCTATGCCATGGCATAACTTCAATAACTAGAAGCAGATAAAGCAATAACATGTTCCTTTCTTGCAAAGGACAGCCTGAACTCATCTTTGTTTGATGGTTTTAAATTATCTACAGAAAAAGAGGCAAATCAGCTCTGTATTTCATATTGCACTAAGTTAGCAGTTTTTTCTAGATTTTATCTACCAAAGGGTAAGAGCAGCTCCCTGCCCATCCGCACTCAACTGACCTCTCACCAAATCGCCTAAACAAGACTTTTCTCTTGAAGTGGTATTCCTGTGAATTTAAGATTAATTGGAATATTGTACTCTGCTAAGACAACATATTCATAGTTATATGAAATAACATATTCACTATTTTTAATGCACAAAATCATAGAGAATATTTTCATGTTCTGTGATGGAAAATGCCAAGGACTAGTTAAGAAAACTTAAAAACAAGCTAAGGAAAAGAAGCCAGTTTTACTAGTCTAGGCTACTCAATCTTTAATCTTTTTTTTCAGTCTGCAAACAGGTTGTTGCTGACAGACAGAATTTAGCAGCACACTTCAGAATTTCACCTTGCAATAACCAGCAGTAGAAAAATCACTGAAAACTCAAAAACTTATTTAGATCTTGGTGAAGTAGGAGCACAAGTAATGAAGCCTTTCTGTTACAGGGCACAATTTCTTGCCTTCAGACAAATACAAGCGCAATCATTGCTATGCTAGATATTTCACTTTAAGGTCTGTTCTTTTTACGAAGTCTCAGATTTTTTTTTCTAGATGAACCGCTACTAAATGAAATCACGCCTTTAGTAGGAAATTAGATTTTCAGCAACTCTATAGAATTTAGAAAAGATCTAAACCAGACTACATAATTATAACGTACTTACTTATCTCCATTTTGCTGTATTTCTTGTACAGCTAACTAGCATTGCATGCAGCTAAAGTAATTTCCCAATTTCCATCTTCCACTGGTGATTTTCAACCAGGTGTAGCAACTGAGTGATGGTTCATGAAAAACATGTGTGGATGCAGATTAGCAATGAGACTTGCAGTCAATTGGAACTCTTTACAACACAGAAAGAACCACAAAATAATGAAAAATAGTAAGTTCTGTCCTTTTTTAGAGGGTTCAACTCATGAAAATTCGTAATGAAGAATGAATCTGTTACCACTGTCAATACAGAACTGCTTTCAAAGGTTTGTTCACCCTATTTACAGCTACCATTAAAATACTAATGATTTTAAAGTGAAAGACAATTCTTAGAGTGCTTTCTAAATAGACACACAGATAGACATAAGCAGTTACAAAAACTTGTATGAGACTTCATTTTTCTATGAAATTACTACTACTACTACTTTTATGAAAAAAAGTAAAAGAAAAATTATTTTGGGAAAAAGAATTTATAGCTTCTCGTTTGTGTTTAATGGGCAGTTTCAACCAGCTCTATTATTAACATTCTTTATCTGTTTCTACAAATAAAGGTTCTTTTGTGTTAGCATATTATGCTGGACTTGAGCATTTCAAAGCAGACCAATTTGTGAATTAAGTTCTTGAAACAGATACTTTTCATGTCTAGGAATAGAACAAAATGAAGAACTGAAATACTCGATTGCAAAAGATCTGTCAACAATTCTTTTATAAAGCGCAGTTCTAAAGAGGTTACAATTATCACAGCATGGTATTTTTTCAGGGAAATAATTTTGCCCTAAATGACTTTCTGGCTTATACTCAGTGGGTTTTTTTTCTCCCGCTTCTCTAAATGAATAATGAGTTACCCATATCTGTAAGAGGAAAATTACACATTACTTTACAACTAATACTTCTCTCAACATCCTGAAAAGAGAGAGGACCCTAGCATAGGTCTAAATTTCACTCATTTCAGCTTCTGATGTTTCAACTCAAATCTTCCCATTAATATGCGCTTACAAAATCTAGCAAAAAAAATTTCAAGGTAGAATCTGATATTGTTCTTAGCTCTGAAGATTTCCTGTGGTTTAGATCAGTGAAAACAAAAAAAAAGCAAAACAAACAAAAATTAGCTTTAGGGCAAGTCTTTTAAGCTGATCAAAGGGGCATTTTTCCTGCACGTGTACTCATGCAGTTCGAAATATTAATGTCAATAATGCAAAACATCCAGTGCCAGGGAAGGAAAAAAATGCTAGCTGACCCACCATATCATGACTCGAAACAAAGTTCATTAGAGAGAAACCTAGGTTTCTCTCTAATATAATAGCATTCTACGTGACTGGAGAAAGCATAGCAAGATTTTTTTGGTGCATCACGGGAAACTATTTTTATAGAATTCTGCAAAGGGCAATAACAATAATAACATATTCCAAGTTCTTTGCTATTTTGGGAAAGCTGAATTGAACTGACATATTACTGGGGACACAAATTTTTTCCATGTTTCTCCAAGTTTCCACTAAATAATTTTACGTAATCTTTTCATATTGAAGAGCCCATTCCTTTGAAAAAATAGAGTTTTGAAAGAGTCACACAGAGCAAACACTAAAAACATTCAGCTCAGCTTTGTATATCTTCACATAAGGAAGATGGAAGGATTCCAAATATTAATTATTTACATAGCTGCTCTATTTCTTTGCCAGTACAGGTCTTTGGATAATCTGGGCCTGGTGACTGGTTTAAAGAACTACCATTTAAATTCTCTTCCCTAAACACAGGTCTTTTTTGAACAGTGCAACCACCTTAATCTTTCCCACACTAAATTTTCAAGACTTTTTTTTTTCTCTGATAGAAAACAGCCATGAATCCATCTTTCCTTGCAATTTTTTCCTGAATCATAAGTGCACTTGGCCAGAACGCCAAGCATACATGGCTGCTGTTGCTCCAAACATGGGCAGAGAAGGTGAAGGTTGAATCACTCTTAACACTTAGGAATTGATTTGGAATAGCTCTTACACGTCTAGAAAAAGCTGTTTGCTCTCCCAGCTACAAAAACATTGCACTACAAAGCTACAGACTGAAAGAGATACAGCCAGACAATTTATGAGGAAATCTATTGTACTTCATCTTACTCTCTATTCCCTGAATCTTGGCAACAGAGAAGGAGTTGAACCTCCTTTGTGGGTGGATGATTATTGAATTGTGCACCTGGTACACACAAGGCCTTTCTGTCCTTCATTGATTGCTGTGGGCATCAGAAATGAACAAAGTGGGGGAAGACAGATTGTTCTAATACTCAGTTTCCCAGCAGATAAGCACTGAGCTCTTTCCTGATTTCAGATAGACCTTCAAGTATCTTTTGAATTCTGGAGGCAGTTTATTTTATACCTAAAGCCCTTAAAATAAATACTACCTCACTTTCAGCTGTCTCAGAGTAACAATGTCTCTCTTGTAACAAAGTGGTAAGCTCATTGTCTCGCCCAGCGCCATAAACTTCTTCGGGAGGCTTAGGGGCTTTACAAACTTCCTGCTTAAACCATTATCTTGACTGACTTGTTCCTTCCTGCCCCCAGAGCTACCTCAACCAAGGCTGCAACCTCCTCTCAAGCCCACACCACTCCCCTGGACTGCCTTCGGTGCTCCTACCTTTCATCTTGCCCAGGGGCATCTCCTAACTCCAAACACGTGGCTCGTGGCTCGCAGCTAGCTGCAAGGAGAGTCTGTCCCCCTCTCCAGCAGCCCTTAGAGAAACAAGCAGCTGAGCATGCTTCTCATTACCTACAGCAATATTAACGAGCTATATCTAACGATTAAGAAAAAAAAAAAAGAAACAAAAAGCTCTGGGGATTCATGAGTAGTTCAGAATATTCAAAATAGAATACTCATCCACACAGAAAGGAATCGGGGTAGTGTGTGTCCTCAGAGAAGGGCACCTTTGTTAGAAAGTAACAAAACAGTCTTAAAATTTCTCCTTTTTCTTCTTTCCTCTCTTTGTATATCATTCATTTCGCCCCTCAGGAACAGGGAGGAGAAAATATCATTTTGAAAAATAAGCACTTTTCCAGTTCTCAGATGTTGTATTTTTCTTCTCTGTTATAGATTTAGATTTGGATAATTGGATCTTCTTCTTTTTTTTTTTTTTTTTCTTCTCTTTTCCCTCATGGACCACTTTCAGAGTGCTCCATGGCATACTGACTTACTTCCAGCAACATTTATCTGACCAAGCAGCTAAGTCAGGCTCCAGAGCAGCTAGTTCCATCAAAAGATGCATTCATATGAATCGGATCCTCATGTGCTGTTAGTCTGGAATGTACAAAGGCCTGCCCTTCAGAGGTCCCAAGTCAAACTCAGACTGAGTTAACTGATTCAATTAATTTAGCTTTTTTCCAGCTTGTGAATTTTTTTTTACCACAGACAACTGAGATTTACTAAGGATATTAAATCACTTTTCCTAATTAGAAGAGAATAATTTCATTTAAGTATTGCTTTTTGCTTTTCATGGTTTAGAAATGAGCAGCTACATTGAGAAGCATTTATTCCACCAGTTAAGAAACCCTAAACTGCACAAGAGAGATTTTAAATACCCTCATTTGCATGACTGTTTTAATTCATATGCCTAAACAGGTATTGTATGAAGAATATCCATTCCTTATATGTCAATCCAAAATGAAAAGCATTGTTCAGACTGTGAGGAGAAATACATAATTATTCCTGTGGTGACAATACCTGAGCTATTAATACACTGGCCATGCAAAGCATCTGTCATCATAGCCTACTAATATCAGAACGAAAAGATTGTTACTATTTTATAACTAGACTCACAGCGATCTTCCGTGGAGGAAAGAGATACTCAGTCATGATACAGATTGAAACACGACCTATAGTTTTCTTAAATATTTCTCATTTTCTTTAAATTTGGGCTATTTGGCTGTAAAAACTATACCATAGCCTTGTTTTCAACAATTACATTTAAGCACACAGCTGTTGCCTTTTACTATCAGTATGGTATGATGCTGGTAAGGAATACATTCTATAAAAATGTTATGTAATGGCTCACATTGAATTTTCAATAATATGGAAGTGAAAATTAAGTCCTTTGTCTGTTCACAATCACAAGTCACAAACTCTGTAAATTTTTTTTCCCCTGGTTAATCTACCCTCTGGCTTTACATTAAAGACATCTGGCCTTCACTTTAGTTTTTTTCTCATTAAAAAAGCTACATAAGGCACCATTTTTTGGACATGATTTTGAACAATGTATTGCAAACAGCTCCTGGTCTAACAATCCCTTCTAGAAGATATAACAGCTGGAATGGACAAGAATGTTTGCTTAGGATCTAGCCCAATAGAGACAGAATAATTCAGTTATACCCTGTTATTATGTGTTTTTGTTTGTTTGCTTACTTGCTTTTTGTTGTGTTGTTGTTTGGTTTTGTTTTGTTTGTTTTTTTTTCTCCATGGGGCTGTATCATGAAACAGAAAAAAACAGATTTGTTAAGAAGGCAATGGATCTCAGGAACAGTAATACCTTTACCTGCTTTGTTAATCATACTTCTTCTATCGAGTGACTATTTGCCTTGTTTTTATATTCCCTTAACATACACAAGCACTACAAAAGCTTCCAATAAGGAAGTCTGCTGCCAGAGCGCTTTCTACTCTAACTGGATTTTAGATTATAGCTATATTCTTAAATTTCTACTCACTACCTGTCAAATCTTTTCTATCTACAAAAAAGGCAAAGAAAAAGGAAATAAACTCCTGTGGTGTAGGAGTTCTGCCTATTCCACAGAAATTATGTAATTAGTTTCACTGCATGTTACAGAAGTCTCTGTATCCAGCATGTCTTGCACAATGCAACCAATCATGGAACTCACTTATCTCCCAGTGTTGAGCCTCTAAACAGGGTGTGAGTGTTGAGGCAGCCACGTCTGTGAGTCACCATATAATTTCTGACCACGTCTGATTTAGACTGCTGAGTCCTCCATACCAAATCAGTAGTTTTCACAGGGTACTGAAGAAATGGAAATAGAAGAGCCTGTATCGGCCTGATCTCTCACCCAACCACCACCTGCAGTCTAGATTAGCAAGGAAGGATATGGTACTACTTATCCTTAAATAACATTACAGGAATTGGGTATATGAAGGTGAAGTGCTTGGTAAGCACTGAGGTACCACTTGCTGATAGCCTATAGCCAGACGTCTCTAATTTCTTCTCTCTGAATATCTCAGCATTAACTTGGACATGTGAAATCAGGCAAGGAAAGGCAAGGCAAGGAGCTGTACAGGTGGGAAAGGAGTCACAGCGTTCAGCAGTAGTTCTGCCGTGTTTCCCAGCAGGGCTCTTTACAGCTCCCTAGAAAGCATACCTAGCTGCTTGACCAGGGCACAGTGTTGTACATGAGGTGAGAGATAGGGCCAACCATGGGAGCCTTCAATCTCCTTTGAATAGCTACACCAGGAAAAGTGACCTAATCTTTGGAGTTCTCCCTTTTCCTTCTGGCAATCACAGACATTCTCTTGCGTATCACTCAAATACCTATTGCTTGGCAATCAGAACTGTTATGTTTTGGCATTCATAATTATTATAATAATATACATTCCTATCTGGAGATCTAATTGGTTCTCATCATTACAGCACACAAACATACATGCTTACGAAATGAAAATATCTCACACAATCAAAGAAATGAGAACCAACTAATAACTTCCAATTAAGTTTAATTGGTATCAACTTCATTTCACACAAAAAACAAAACAAAAAAAAACCCCACACATCAGAAAACATGGAAAATGCTCAAATTTGCATAAAACAAGGGAAAGATACTGTCTGGGTTCTGAAATTAAATGTGTTGATCTGTTAAGCTTTAATGAATATATTGAGTGTTCTGCCCTTGCCAGCATGAATCTGCCTATAGGCCTTATAAAAGCCTAATCTATGATAAATTTCTGTCACTTTAGTTGATTCTTCTCTAATGGAATATAAAATGAAACAAATTATAAATCTAACAACAACAAAAAGAGTAAAAAGAGGTTTTCATTTACTACTATATTATTTTACTAACAATGTTGCCATAAGGAAAGTGTTTTTGCACTTAGAACATAACTGAAGAAAATTACTTTCAGATAAATGCTACTCAAAAGTGGGAGCCTGACATTTTCCAGAATGTCCACAGAAAAGTCCTGAAAAGCTTATTCTAGAAAAACATTTCAGTGGAACACAAATGTGATATTGACACCAGTTCAGCAAAGAGAGCACAGAGAAAAAAACCCTGGATTATTGAAAGGCCTTTGTGAACTTATTTAACAGTGCGGATTTAACAGAATCATCTTGACAAGGTGACGAATACCAAGTCTGTCACCATGCAAACTCTACGACATATGGCCAATACATTGTTGGTAAATATTTAATAAAATGAAACATTAGTCTCTGACGCAAAACCTCTAGTCTTACAAGGAGGCAAAGGTAAAGCAATGGAGCACGTGCTCTTTTCTGACAATGGTATTGTGTTTCAGATTTCCGTATCTACAGACTAAAATTAAAACTCACTCTGCTGCCACAGTGTAATGCAACTCAGTAGATGAGGTCTCTGTAGATTATCTTTTTAGTTAAAGGTGGCTTCTATGGTTCAAGTTTTACAGCAAAGTAAAAGTATATTGTTTTTGCTGAAACATCTGTCAAGCAATTACTATTCCTGCTTTAAAATCTTACTTGTAAAAGTTAGCAGAATTTTTAACACACTCAAACTTCCTCTGTTTCACTTTGTGTCAGGCATAAAATGGGCATGTACCACTAGACATGTAGCAGACTATTATAAAACATATCTGAGTTTGCTGGTCATAACTTATGTGATAGAAGGCTGTGTTTTATAGGCAATCGACTTCTTCCTTTAGAGCTGTAATATCAAATATGAATTACCAGTTAAAAATAAGTTTGACAGCATCTAAAAATAATGAATGCTATTTTTAAAAAATAATGAACAATAATGAATAAACACAAATGCCAGATCCTTATTTTTGCAGTTGAGGCTTTAAGATCCCAAGTTCCCCAGCATAAAGCTAAAACGTGATAGAAGAGTAAAAGATCCATGATACAAGATCCATCAGACAGACTCTGAGAACTGATAATATTGCCCATGGAGAGCTTCACCAGTGCTTGCCAAATTTCTATGATGGAATTCCTCAGCCATCAGGAATGTCTGCGTCAGCCCATTTCCTACAACTGCTTTACTTTCCTCTAGAAACCCTAATGTACAGAACAAACTACAGATATTTTGGCACGTGAATTGATGCATACATGAAGGGCTAAATGGGTTAAGATAGTTTTACTGCCCAGCTACCAAAAGGCAGGAGCTGTATATCTGTCTTAAAAGACTATTATCTAATAAAAACATTTTTGACATATTAAATCAGTCAAAACCCACCATATTTAACTATAAGCATTACAGATTTAACATTTCTGATATCTTAAGACTGTTCCTGTCCAGCAAATAAGGCCAAACTTTCTTTCTCCATTTAAAAAAAAAAAAGTCTTTCCTTCTTTGAATAAAATTCATCCTGCAGGGCAGGAAAATTCCTTCAGGACAGTCAAATGCCCAGACTGCAATTATGCCTCTACTGTGTAATATATAAACCTTAAAATCTCCACACAGTATTAACTTGCTGCAAGTTATTTTCTGGTCAGCTTACTTATTTCAGTGCCTCATTATTCATAGTCAAAATTTCAGCCAAACTAAGAACAAACACTGAAAAGCATTCTGGCTTGAGTCCAAATTAGAAATAAGATTTTGAACATTTGTTATTTAAGTTTGTTTAATTTCTTCCATCTTAAACTGTAACGAGGCAATTTGACCGATGTATCATTGTGAGATCTTCCATTAAGATCACATATCAAAAAATCCTGCAAAAGTCATATTAGAATTAGCATCTGTTAAAGTACTTAAAGTTCTGTAGTTATTAAAGCTAATACTGAGCCCACAGGTATAGTCCACTAGATGGCATAAAGCAATAAATCTTACGGTGACAGAACCAATTAATGTTTACTGACATATTAACATACATAATACTTTTTTCTTGTACACACAAAGGGGAATGTTGTACAGAAGGGGAATGTTGAGGATGCAAACTTAAGTAAGCAAAAGTCAGAAAAATTAATATGAAGTTTGCAAACACAACCTTAACTCTGCCCCTCTAAGTTTTGATACTGTAGAACAATATTATAGGATCACACAGTACTCAAAAATAAGACAATATAATAATCTACTTTTTATATAGCTTTCTTCATAGAAAAAAAAAAAAAAGGAAGCATGATTTTTTTCCTTTTTTTTTTTTTATTCAAATTGACTATTCCTCATTTTTGCTAACAACTGAAAAAAAACGACACTCACCCTCACTCCAGGCACGGCAAATGTATAAAGCAAGACCCTGGGGTGCTTTACTAATACCCATCCTCCGTCATTTCCAAATGGCAAGTTTGTGCTTGCAAGTTTGAGCTGTGCAGGCCAAGGAAAGAGTAGTCATCACCGGAATCAGGACAGCAAAAAAAGTCTTAACACCAGTTCCAATAAATTCTTTCTGATGAGGAAGGTGGTGTTGGACATGGCAAAAGTCACAAGGAGAATGGCAGACAGAAATTCCATACATGTGAGTCTACAAAGATACTGTTTGGCTTGGTTTAGGTGCTACTTGGGTCCACTGTGTTTTATGCCTATATAATACCATTCTATAGATGCTATATCTATGAAGACTAGATACTATACAGGCACCAAAAGTAGGGACTAAGATGTTCATAAATATGTCTGCTAACTACACTAGGTAAATAACTCATAACACTAGATGAGGTTTTTTTTCAGGGTGGGCAGCTTCATTTCTACTTTTAAAAAGTTTCTATAACTGAATTTGAAACTTATAAAGCCGTGGATTTCCATACCCAAATAAACCTCTGGTAAGCTGGGGCAGCTTTTTGACCAAAACCAATTTATCCTCCCTGCATATAAATATATATGAGTGTGTGTGTGTATACACATATACATATATATATGCATATAGTGTGTGTGTGCGTATATTTTGCGTATATTTATATGTATATATATATATACGCATACACACACAAGTGTGTATATATATACTTGTATATATATGTGTATATATATAGAAGTACAAACTCCTATAAATTTATATAAGGATAAATACACGCATATATATACATACACATACACTCTGCGTAAGTATACTTATATATGGCATACACTCCATATAAGTGTGTATATATTTAGGTATATATACATACTTGCATACACACTTTTTACAGATAGATATTCTGGTGCACAGGAGGAATTAAAGATCAGGAACTATATTTACAATTCACAACAATATCATTTACCACAGTACGAGAAAGTCCCGTGTGCAAAGGAGCAGTATGAAACAGCCATTTGTCCTTACTATAGCATTGCCTCATAGCTATAAGTTACTCCATTCAGGTTTTCAACTCAACTGTTCCATAAATGGCAGCTTATTTCTAGATAGTAACCAACAGACTCCAGCATCTAACATTGATTACTGGGAGCAGCTAGACTGTTACTTGATTCGAGGCAGAAACCAACACAGAATCACATAATGTCTTCTAAAATGTCCTTGTTCGTCTTCAGCTATGCTTTTGGTTGTGTAGATATTCTCTTTCACTTCTGTTTATTTAGCTCTTTCTTATACCCCACAAAGCCATTCACTGTGTGAGAGACCTCTGCATGGTTTCCTATGCTTGTTCCTTACTTACCTTGTTTTAAATGTTCTTTAGTAGGCTACTTAAAACTTTTCAACAAAGCAACACCTGAAGATGGGGCAACAGCATGACACTCCTTGTGCAGATTGAGTCAGATATTTTACCTTTGTGTTAGTTGCTCAGGCTTAGCTTTTCTAAGCGCCCAAATCATCATATCTATTTGTTACAATATTTTCTTGATCTTCTCTTAAGCAGCTTCGAATTGAATTTAAGATCAGTTCTGAGAAATCTTAATCTCTCTGACTAAAGAAATTAAAGCCTATTTGAAATGGAATATTTCTGGCTACTGAGTTTTTCTTCAAAAGATATTATGAGAAAGTAGCACACAGATGAGCTGCCATTGTTCTGCATCTAATGTTTGACCTCAAAGGTCTTACCTACTCAAGCAGATTATTATACAATGAAACATTGCCATTCACAACTGCAAATGCATAGGCCAGTCTAGAAATAATAGTTACGAGTAAGCTGTGGAACATTTATCTATGAGACCCAAAAACATTAAGTAGCAGTTTGTGTAACTTCATTCTAACACAATTTTAAAGCAATAGCCACCTTCAGATTGAATAAAAAGGAGAAAACAGATGTCATTTAATTGTTTTAATTTTCCTGAAAAGTGTTATCTTATTAAAATCCTATTGGAATATTAGATTTCCACCCTGTCTGTATTGATATACCACAATAGCCTGAAGTTGTTTCAAGGTCTGGTTTTGATTTGATTGTACATTTTAATGTTTAACCAGCAGGTTCGTTTGTTAGGGGAAAAACATGTTTGGCATTCCAACTTTAAAATTGCAGTTCACTCTAATATGACTTGAATACTGAGTTCTCAGCAGGAAAAGGCTGAAAATAAGAATTTGCAAGTCTTCTTATAAAAGATAGCTTACATGGGGAAGCCAAAAACTCATTACGTTTCATCATTTGTATGCTATGCTGAGAACATTTGCAAAAAAAAAAATGAGAGTCTGTGCCCCTCCATAAAAATAAGAATCAATGAAACATTCAAAAAAAGCTCTTTATGATAAAGTCAGCTGTCCACTATGTACACATGCTTGTCATCGAAGAAAACGTTTCCTTCTTGCCATTGCCTTTGGACATACACTTATAGGCTTCAGTAAACAAGTTTGGAAGTGCGAAGTTGGTCACCAACCAGAATTCCAATTCCATCTTTTTTGTGAAAGCTTTCTAAAAACACTCATAGAGAATTGAAGTATTATTTAAAATTTCTATCTGGAAAAAACTTTTAAACATTACTCCTGAGGTTTCTGGCAAAAGCACTGGGAAGCCTGGGGATTCTGGAAGCTGAGAAAGCTGAAAACAATGTAGTCTACATACATGCTACTCTGCAACCTCAATACCTCAAATGTCAATTTTGGGGGAGTATTCCATACCAATATCATGAGTGAATCAAATACAATATGGAAAGTATAGAAGCCACAGAATCACAAAATGCTTAAGGTTGGAAGGAACCTCTAGAGATCATGTAGTCCAACCCCCCTGCTCCAGCAGGGACACCTAGAGCACATGGCACAGGGTGGCATCCAGGTGGGTTTGGAAGATCTCCAGAGAAGGAGACTCCACAACCTCTCTGTAAGACTTTTTATTTTTATTAATTAAATGGTAGATCAACTGTCCCTTTAAGGTATTCTAATACAACAGAATGAAGCTAGCTGTAACTTCATTTAGATGGCAAAGAACTAAGAGCAAAAGTTAATATTCCAAATGGAAAATATCTTCCTATATCCTAAATAATAACTATGTATTCCTAAAAGAATATATCCCACTTTACACAGACCTACACGTATGTTGGCCTGCCATTCTTTAGACAGAATTATAAATGCCTCCCACAGTTGTAGATATCGGAGATCCACTTTAAGGAAGGATTTTTTTTTCAGGCTACTGGTTTTATTAATTACCACAGATCTCCACTGATATCACTGTATACATACAGCCCTAATTCTTCCTTAGAGGTATATGTGCCAGTTCTGCTATGTCAGATCCAACAAATTGTTAACACTAATCAGAGCTTTTTGAAAGATTCACAAGCTGAAGATAGAAAAGAAGAAAACTGTGGAAATCATCTAACTTTGTTTCCAAGTTCCTATTTTTAAACCACTCTTTTGGTGTACAAAAGAGCTTCTACACATGGAATATGAACACAGCTTATTACTGTGCATGAAATTATTTTGAATAGTGAAAACAGAAAGTGTATTACCCTAATACAGAACATGGAATTGTTTTAAAAAAACGTATTACAGCTATCACTATAGTTCACATTTTGTGCATTTACAAGAGCTGAAACTTTGATACATCTTCATTTGGAGAGGCATAAGATCTACTATAAGATCTATGCTGTAAGATCCAACTCCTACTTTCCCCAGAGATACATGCTGGTCACACAGCAGGATGACCCAACAGAAAATTATAATACACTATAGATACTGATCAATTGAGGATTCGATTTATATTATTCAATTTATAATGCATTATAAAACTGACAGCACAACAAATATGGGGATTTCTTGGTACCAAAACACTTTCCTGGTAGAGTTGTTTGACAGATGCAGATGTAAGAGAACAGATATGATTCTCATTTTAAAAAGTCAGTTATTTAATCTTTGCAGTCACGCTGACCAAATATGAAACAATTTAAAGGACTGCTTGGAAACAAAGATAAGCTACAGTTTAGAAGCATCCACTCAGACATATCAATTAAATTATGAGCTACTTGAAGACACTAATGAAGCTAATGATGACTAGTCATCACTGTATCAAGACCAGACAGAACTCATGTCTGTGGTGATGATGATCGGAAATTATATTTTCAGGGAGTATCTTTGGTGAAATCTCGGTTCTGTGAATTTAGAAATCACTACACACACAATTGTATTTCATTGCAGAATAAGTGTATCTGAAATATCTCACTACACATAAAAATTGAATTCTGGGATAGGCAACCACTTCCTGAAACAGGGAAGCTGTATCTCTCATGGAATTCTGATGGAGTTTTGTGGAGATGGAAAAGCAGCATTTTTTTATACCCGTGCCAACTTTTTTTTAGTTTTTTAGTTTTGAGCAAGTATTGTCCCTAAAGTGATCAAAGGATCTGCCAAAGTGAAGCACTGAACTCAATCCCATTGGAAAAAAGAAGAAGAAGAAGCAGAAGAAGAAGGAAAAGCTATTTATCAGGTAGTTGAATTAACAGCTTCATTTATTGCCAGGTTTCTCTATCTCTACTTTCTTCTGCTGAAGAAAAGGAAGGAAGGAACTGGCATGTATCTTAAGATGCCACAATAAAAATGATTCAGCATTTGTTCATAGAGAGAGTACTCTTATAGGATAAATTTACAGGTCAACAGAGTGAGTAGTGGTTGAAACCAGATTGGGACAAAAAAAAAATCTGCCTCTAACTGAGGTAGGGCTTTTCAGGACACTCAGAATAACATTCGAGCCCCACTGAAGTGCATGCTGTAAAGAAGTAGGGGAATATGGTAATTTTCTGAGATTTCAATGAAAGCTTCCAACAGAGGCAACAAGATAAATTAAGAACACTAAATCTGAATTGCTGCATTCCCTTTTAGAACACTGTTCTGGTAATGCCATGAATGACCCACACGTTTCTAGTAGTACTAGTTACCACTAGTAACCAAAGGCACCAGAAAAGTGCCTTTGAAAACTGTTCCTTTCAAAAAAAACTTGCAATCCTAGAGAAGGATATAAAACTTTGTATTAAGAGGCAGTGTTGGACAAAATGTTACATTTTATTCTGACTCTATTTTTCTACTGGCACTATTTTGGGCACAAAGATTTCTTTTTACTGCAGAAGATATATCTCAGACCCTTTGTCCTTGCCAGCTTGCAGTAGAGCAAACAATTTTTTATTTTTATTTATTTTTTTAAAAAACCTTAAGCTAGGAACATACAGCAGGGGTATGAGTAAGCAGGCAACAAAGGTATGTTTTCAACCTCCTAAAGATACAGTAACTAAGTCTACTTCATTAGAAGTAAGTTTTCTTTTATATTCTTCCTCCCTGGCCACTGGCAAAGTTGCATTATTATCCTATGAGTCATTTTTTCTTCAGAATATGTCTCTGGATAGTACTTGTTAATTAAACTTTCTCCTCCTCTCTCTCTCTCTCTTGCAGTTGTCGGCAACAGTCTTGTGTCCTCTCTTTCAATAGACATCTATATGTAATCTCCCATTATTAGAATTGTAGGAAGGAACTGAGTATCTTTTACTATGTGTGCCTGTTGAGCATACGAGCACTAATTATATCGAGTACGCCTTCTGAGTGCTACTGGTGATTTAAATAGCGCATTTTCTTCATCTCTTTAGGACAATGCCATCTATTGTACAGGGTTTCGGTCTGATTCTTTGGTAGCATTCTAGCTAGTGAACTTGAAAAGTTCTTCAGTTTCATAAATAAAAATGTGGAACATCTGTTTCTATGGACGTGACTCTGCAGTAGCTGAAACAGACTGCTGCTCAGAAATGCAGAGTAGAAAATGTCATTTAAATGCATGTGGTAATAATAGCCTGGTGGCAGTGCCACAGCCAACAGCAAAACTTATCAGAATCGTATCTAGTAAAATCATACATGTATTTCTTAACTCATTACTTCATGAAGTGATAAGAAAAGTAAGCCTTACTTGTTTTTCTTCTGTAAAAGAATTTTTATCTTTTTCCCTCAAGAAAAATTAAGAGATTTTGCTCCCAACAATGCAAACATACGTATATATTTCAGGATTGTTCAGTCCTCCAAAACGAATCAAGAAGGAACTGAGTAGGAATGAAAGGATAATACAGTTATTTATGCTTAGTTAACCAAATTCACAGTTGTTGACGTTAGTGTAATTATGTCTTTATCCATAGCCATTTAGTGTATACCTGTGCACAGACTTTCAACTCTATCTCTAAGCATAAGGCAGAACTAGGAAGCTGAAACACATGAGTAGTTAATGCATTGGAAGACCAAGTTGCATGGAGAGAAGTTAAAAAGACAGAATGAAGTTACACCTAAAGGCATTCAAATAAAAACAGAGCTCCATAATGCAGGTTACTGCAGAAATAAATGATTCGGGAGGCATTGGGCCGAGTGAAAAGACAAAACAATTTAGCTGCAGTGATTTAACCCAGGTTAAGTAAACCCTGGAGCAAAACTGAATCCAGGCTTCCTCCTGTGCACTCCCTACAAGGAGTGACAAAATACTACAGGGTGCTGTGCTCTTTTAGCCTTCACGCTGATCTGGCGAATCCCTTGAAAGTACCCTTAAGACCTGCATTTCTGTGGATTCAAAAGTACGATAAAGGAGAATGGGCCATTATGCATGTGATACTTGATCTTTCTTTTTTTCTGTCATGTATGAATATCAAAAGCATTTGTTGAGACTACAGTTGTCAAATTGCAAGCCAGCATGTGAAAACAGCTGTCTATCCTCAGCATCAACAAACATGAATAGATCTGTCATCATAATTACAGCTCAGAGCTGGAATGTCTTCAAATACCGACAACACTCTGCACTGAGATGTCAAATAATCCTGACTCAACTGGTTTAGGCTCCACTTTTCTAGAGAGCATGAAGACAGTCCTTCTCTTCTATGAAGGGTTGCAAAAGCTTTCGTCTAAGGAAGACAGTTATGTCTCTCATTAAATATTTCATGACTTGCTAAAAGAAGTCATTCTAGAAATGTGTAAAGTGATTTACACATTTAATAAAATAATGATGCAGTTTATTTATGTGCATATAGCTAACTTGATTACACTCCAATAGTATTGTTTCCATATTACAGCAGTAACTATCTTTTGAAATGGATTTATGAATCTCTTATAAATGTTTAGATATGTGCTCAAGCTGATTATAATGGAATACTATTATTTTCTTCCCTAAAGAGCTGCACATTGGCAAGAAGTGACTAAGAGAAATGTGAAAGTATCTCCTGGCTCAGCAATGGCCTCGGGATTTGGGATTCTCAATTCTCTCCCTTAAAGAAGATTCTATAATGTAAATATCATCCTGTCAACAAAGTTAGCCACTGGATGCAGCATGAACATTACATTTCTCTCTAGAGCAGTAAATACATGAAAGGGAAATAGTTTTTTTTCAGGAAAAGATCTAGTGACAGTCATTTCCTGAGGAACACATGAGAAGAATCAAAATACGACTTTCTGAAGCAATGTCCAGTCCTGGTTATGAACCAAATCTATACCACTACATATCAACTTTCCTCAAGACAGAAAGTTAGTCTTCAAATGTGCAGATTATAATCCGACCATTTGAAATTGTGACTGCTAGAATTTGTTCTCTAAGAATAACTTCTTTTGAATCTGGGTGCTGCTACCTCATCAACACACAAATAACTGGCAAAACAGGATCCTCTGCTTTCCCACATGTTATAGTCTAATATGTAAGTATTAAAGCATTCCAAAAGAGCAAAGCAATTAAGCAACTGAAATGGCAGACCAGTAATATTATTATTCATATAAATCAAATGTTGTCTTTATAAAGACAGTGAAGACTCCTGCCTCTCAATCTTCTAACTTGAGGGTCTGCATGTATTTGACATGAAGATTCATTATATACACGCTTTCTTCATCAGTGATGGTATTTTCTGTGTGGAAAAAAAATACTCTTGAACTAATGCATGGGGTCACAACATAAAATAAAGTGCAGTATTTCTAAAACCAGCAGGCTGGAAAGAAGGAAAAGAATGTAAGAAAATAAAGGAAGGAAGATTAAAGTAGGCTGCTAATTTAAAGAATAAACTAAAAGAGGACTTCTAAATGCTCTATCACAATATCAAGATACTTTGTCTCTTGTTAGATCTGAGCCTATACTTGAAGTTAACTATATATAAAAAAAGATACAGTAATGGAATCATTCAGGTTGGAAGGGACCTTGCAAACTCCTCTGGATCTCCTGCTCTAAGTACCGGAGGTATCTTTGTTTAATTCTATATCAATGCATATGTTTGTTCCTGGAAGTATGATCTGTTGAAACTCCTTTTCTCTCTTTCCTTTTATTTATTTATTTTTTTTTAAATAAAATACCTCGTCATTAGATTCTGAATAGCTTTTCACTTAAAATAGTCCTAAGAAGTTTACTAAAAAGATGTGTAGAGGTTTTAGAAGTCAGTAACTATTTTAAAGCTCTCTCATTTTTAGCAGGCCAACAAGGTCCCGATTTTAAAAAAGAAAACCTGGATTTTGGCTCTGTCATTAAATGCAGGCGCACAGTATAGCACTTACTCATACCATCTGAGCAGTTGGAGAGCTATGACTTGTAAACCTGCCTACAACAGCAAATAACAAAACTCAAGGACAAAGTTACAGTAAAGGCTGTGCCCCTTCAGAAAGTCTGTTATGCAAAATTTAGACCAGATGCTAATTTTGTTACACAGCAAATACTATTGACAGCTAATAGTAAAATACATTAGATAGTTTTAGCTAGTTAAATAACGTAAACACATGAATGCATAAGACTTTCAATAGATATTTTAAACCCAAATAATTATAATTCGAGCTCAACATGCTCTCAGAATGTTGAGCTGTTCCAGCTTAGTCATATTTTAATGATACAACCTAGGTAAATGACTACATCAGACATTGTGAACAAACTCAATTAATTTGAAAAGGACTGGGTAACGAACTGAGAGTTACCAATGGAGTAAGTGAGGGATATTAACCGAAACCAAATCTGACGAGTTTTTTTCTCTTTGCTTCAGACTGTACTGTATGAGCTAACTTCAACTTTGCTGTCAGTTCCTCTTCCATCCCTTTCTTCCTGATGAACCTAGCTCTATACACACACTTGCTCATGGGAACCAAAGATAGATAACAAAGCTGCTGGCCACCTTATTTCACTCATGTACTACTAGAGAGATAAAGCTGGTTCCTCTGCCAATAGTGATGAGACACTCTGGACTCTGAATTTGGTGAGTAGAGTTTGCTGCATATAAATACAAACATAGCTGTGCACAGAGAAACACACAGACACATGCTACACCGCACAGTGCAACACAGTAAATGTGGCATAAGGCATTAGCTCAAATTCAGCAGAGCATTAAAGATGCAAGTGAACATATCCAAGGCAAGACCTGCACCTAAAAACAGCTCGTTAGTGCTCTTCATGAGTGATTCACACAGATTTTTGTAGTCGCAGCATATATATTTATGCACCTATCCTATAGATTCTAACAAGAAATTAATTGAAGCTTCTAACAAGTGAGAAAAAAATGCAGCAATTAAATACAAAAAAAAAAAATCACTACAGGCAACGTGGGATTATCCACACTAGTTGGCGTTTCCAGTCATAAAATTGCTAGTTCTTATTTAAATTGCCATTATTTAGCAAAGATTTGTGAGATGACAGGAGGCAAATTTCTAGAGGCTTCTACAGATTTCTACATCTTCTTTGATAGTCTCTTGGTTATTTGGTTATTGATGGTTATCTGTAGGTAGGAGAGACCTCTGAGAAATAAGTATGCTATTATTTGATACACAATAAGCCACAGTCATTCGCCATACTTAAACTCTGCAGCCCAGCAAGAACAGATAGACATCCTCAATAAAGAATTCCTAAATCTTGTCTTCTATATAATTCTCTAGAGGGGAAGAAAAAGAAAGGACATATTTCCATTCCATTTTAACTAGCTGGAAAATAAGTCTATAACAGTCACTAACATTTCTTAGACATTCTTTTTAATCACATAACACAAATATAATTAAAGGTGCAAAAATACAGAAAAATTAAAGCCTCATCTAAAGAAGTGGTGATTCACAAAGAACAGAATACAAAAAACCTAGTTTGAGTCTGAGTCATGTGGTGCTCAGTGCATTACTGATTTTTGCCAAAGGCAAGCATAATAATGTTGGAAATTATTAAAATTTTAAAAATGATTAAACTCATTAAGAACTTGCTTTGAATGTTAATTTCATGTGGCAGTAGAGGAGAGGCTTGGATGCAGTTGTGGATCATGCCACTTGCACTTTGAAAAACTGCTCTCCAGATAGTTCTCTGTAGCTAGGGAAATGAGCTAAACTGGTCTCCCAGTGCTGTACGCCTGCACGAGCAAGAGTTCACTGACCTGTACACAGTATGCTGCAGCATCTTTGCAAGTTCTGCTGCCAGCTGGGTAATAACCTCATACGACTCACAACTGACAAGGAGGGAGGAACGGCTGGACAAATTAAACGTGAAGCTTTTTACTTTAGAAAGTTTTTAGAAGCTTGTAAGTAGGAATTTAAATATGTAGGATGAACCATGTTTTTGAAATGTCATTTTCTCATCACTTTATATATAGCATTTTAGACTATAAAAACAACTTCTAAATGTTTAGATATAGATTTGAAGATTCTCATACTATGTACCCTTAATTAAAATATAAAGAAAATATGAAAATGAAAGAAAGTGATAGCTTACTCTCTGTAATAAACAACACTGTGACTCATTAAGAGTTTCTAGTTCTCATAATACAACTTAGGAGACCTAGTTTTCAGCTAAAAAATTGCTTTCCTACTTTTTTATATAAGGCTTTTCATTCTTCCACTACTGCTGGAAGACCAAAAACTGCAAGTTGGCCTCAGTTTAGATAGTTTTCATTTTCCTGTAATATTTACAAGCTTCCATCGATAACATTGGTCACTTATTTAATTCCAGAAATGTTTTAGCAGATAGCCTATTTCCTCACAGGATTCACACAGAAAAACTTTTTAAAACAAAGGTTAGGAATAACCAATTCCTTCTCTAAACCAAGCCTATTTCAACAAGTAGTAGCACAGATTACTCAACTATTCCTTTTTCCATGTAAAGATCCTGACTACGGTAGGAATATTTCAGAGAATTACACGTATTGAATTTCATTTTCATAAGTAAAGAGAAACAATGGGAAGTCCTATTGGAGCTGGATAACAGCCAGGAGGTTTAATGTTTTGAGCTAAAACCTCCAAACCTAAGGCTTGCACCTGACAATTCTTATTGCCCACAAACACACACATGACTGTTTTATGAAACTTTTGCTACGAAAGATAGCCCTTTTTTCCCAGAAATAAAAGCTTAAAGCCGGTCATAATTCATAATTCTATCTCTGAAATAAAAACATTTGTCCAGAGACTAAAATAAAAATTCAGTGAAGCCATTGCCAAAATCCATCCACCCTGACTGATGAGTCACAGTCCTTAGGAATTTCTTATCCCCGGGTAATAAAACAAAGATGCAGAGACATAACATAGGGAAAGTTTTGTTTAAATCTAGAGCTCTGTTTACCTAAGGTCTTTTCTGACCTAATTTATTCAGTGGCAACCGAAGAACTAAGAGAATCAAGAATTCAAATTATAGATTTAGAATATTCTTATTCTGAACTTTTCATACTTCTTCAACAACATAGCATGAAGGCTGTAACCGCTTTCTTGTGTTCAGAAGCTCAGCGAATGATTGAGGATTCTAATGAGGAGTGACATGCATTTTTTTGGGAGATTCAATTAGAACAAATATTCAAGATGACTTTATTAAAAGACCTCAGAAACTAGCATGTGTTCCACTGAGCCTCTATATAAATGTTTTTAACACTTGCCATGAATCACACTATCCTTTCCAAATGGCTCTCAGAATATATCAAATAAAATCCTATTGCTACATTTTGGCTTGTGTGTTAATAATGAATCATATTTTCTGGTAGCATTTTTGGGAGAAGAAACTTCAATTGTTTCTGTGAAGGAATCACTATTTTTTCATTACTTAGAAAATGCAGGGAAATATAGAGAATTGCAAATTTAACCAAATCATCAAAAAATTGGTTTGTTATTCTGACTATTCTGACTATTATTTCTTATTCAAAGGAAAAAATGCAATTACATTCTGTGTTCCTCACATTTTACATTTTGAGTTCTCGATGCCATAGCAAACTTGCTATTCTGACTTTTCAGGCTCTCCCTTAACAGTTATTACTAGGAAGTATTCTTTATTTTCACTACATGAGTTATTGAATCTCAGCATATGAAATACACCTGTTTATAGAAGTTTGGCACCATTTACATAAACATTCATAAATACTAGCTAAATTCACAAGGTTACTATTATTATTTTTAATGAACCTTAAAGTATGATAATAGGGCAACACTGTGACACCTACTTACAGAGCCAGAAGTTTTGTCTGGCATTTAACTGAAAAACACAAACTTCATACTAACCTTTCTTCAGGGTAAAATTGATTTAAAATTCTAAACCTGAGATCTTTCAAACTCTGAAGAGTTTATACCTCTAAACGCATAGTTTAGGGGTCATTATATCATTTCATCAAGAATTAACTTGTAACAAAGGGTGGTAAGGCTATGCCCTTTCACTTGTACAAAACAGTAGATGTTTGAGTAACGCAAGCAAAAATATTTTGCATGAAATTGCAAGTTTTGATCTAATTAATGGCTATCCTTTCACTGATTTCAGATCAGATAAACCCTCACTAGGGCAAAAGAGTAAATCTAGCAATGAAACAGTAAGCATGGTGCTGGTTTCCTTCATAGATGCCAACAGCTCAAAAGGTTGCAGATTCTGAGTCTTTAAAAAGTTGTCTATTCCGCAAGCTGTTTTGGCCCCTGCCGCATAGCTGTATGACAGTAATTTAGCAATTCTTGATGTGAAAGTTTGTCAGATGCATATTCCAGGCAAAACCTCCTCCCCCTCATTGAATCATACAGGCTGTCTCCTAATCAAATTATATTTTTGAAGTGTTTCCTCACTGAATTCCACAAGTTTTTTCCTCATATATGCCCCCACACCTGCTTTTTAAACTATCCTGATTGAGGCTGACAGTAAAGCCTTTCTCCCCTTTGTCCTGCCACCACTTTCCTGTCTTTCAGGGGAAGGGAAGAGAGGAAGGGAGGAAGAGAGGTACGGAGTTATGCTCATCATTTTCCAGTCCTTCACAATCTGCCCTGTCAGTTGATACTGTCTAAAAATACCAGAAAAAAACAATGCTTATTTTTGCCATTTTAGGCTTATACCTGCCATTTGTCAAAAGATGGGGAATAAAGAAGGTGTCGTCTATTAATGTCAGGAAACCATACACATTCAGATCTGCTGCATCTTGTTATTCTGTCACTGATTCACTACTTATGAGGCAGCTCATTGATCTCTCCAAGCAAATACAACTGGCTGTGGGGCAAAGCTGAGGACACGCTCACACTTATAGAGCATGGCAGAAGGCTCTGAGCACCATAGAGTCACAGAATGTGTTAAAGACCTTTTACCTAAGGCTGCAGCCATGTGCTTTCTCCTCATTACTGGGTGCTTACACACAAGAAGAGAACAAGTTCTTGGCTGCTCATTGATTATGCCTTCCTTTCTGCACTTGATCATAACATAGCAACATCACTGTCTTCTTTAACTATTCTTTTATCATTTAAAATAGAACTAATAGTTTCTTTTTTAATTATACCTGAATGCACTCCAACAGTTCTTCTCCATGTACCGCCTGCTTCTTTGCAAATTGACTGAGGAGGAGATATTTCTTTCACCTGGGTCTCATTGTAAACAGGCCCCCTTGCTGGGCTACAGCCCAGTGCTTTTCAGAACTTTTTGCAACGTTCTAGCCACATAAAGCAAACAGTAATAGCTGCTTGCCCAGATCTGTATCCGCATAGTTCCTACTGTGAAAGTACAAAAGGAGATGGGCTCACACAGGAAGATACGGCTTGGAGATGGCTGAAATGCAGTTGAATTCAATAGGGAAACACATGTGTAATCTGATAGAACACATCCACTATATTGAACATACTGGGGAGAAAGTAGTGCCTGGCCTCTGGAACTCTGCAGCATTCTGCATTAACAACACGTGACTCAGACAAAGTTAAGACAAAATGAGGATTGCTTTTATTAACACTTGGGCTGGAAACACTTCCCAGCAAGTCTCATACTGGGAAATTAAAGACGGACCGTCTCCATGGACTACCTCCCTAGCAAAGCACTGATCAGTAAACATGTCTCAAGACACCTATTACTACACCAAGGGCAGGTTCACAGCTGCCATTTCAGCTCAAGCTGGTTCATTTCCTTCTCTTTCTCGTCACAAATTAGTACTGCTTAGTAAAGAAATACCATTAAAAATAGATTATTCACCGACATAGCATGTTTCCTTGGAATGAGGTGATCTTCCTGTAGTATGATATCTCAGCTCTTACACTGATATTGTTAGCAATATTCTTAGATGTCAGAGATAAGCAGAACACAACATCCTTTCTCTCCTAAGTACAAATGCCAATGAGTTACCTGAAAACCCTGTCAAGGATCTCATAAAAACAACTCTATTCTACTAGCACAAGTAAACTTCCTCTTGCTGGGAAAAAAAAAAATCCAATAAAGGAAGACAGAAATGTATTGCACAAAGACTGAAGACAATTCATGGAAAACTTGGTATATTCTTTATATAAAATCTTTTATGACTTAAAAAAAATGTTACTTAAGCAAGCTGTGCACAAACTAAAATAGCCTAGAGATTTAATTACCCCCTTTATTTTTAAAAGAATCGCCGTCTAGGATGACATATGAAACACAACACTATGTCAATCATTATTTCAAACCCAAGGAAATAGATTTTAATGGAAACTGGTCGGGGAAGATAAAATGGGGTTTTGAACACATTCTGAACAGTTTTTAAATGGCAAGGCATGGTGGGGGGTATATGATAAATCTGTAATAAATTGGTATATTAATTCCTGCTCAGTATATTGAGTAGTAAAAATCTCCATTGTTCCACATGGGGTGATCTCTGCATCTCCAACCCACTTTCTCTTGCTCCAGGTGTTCCAGGTTTAAGGTTGAGAACAGAACTGAACTTTGCACTAAATCAGGGACAATAAGATTTAATTCATCATATCTTGGAAAACATTTGGTGAACAGCCTGATTCTTGGCAGGTAGTTTCCCTTAATTAAATTTGCCTTATTAAGTTCCTTGTCAGAAACATGCAAATATCAGGAAGGAGAAGAATGTGCATGTTGCAATTTTTTTTTTAAGCTTTTGCACCTTCAAAGAGAAATAGGTACACTTTAAGGGTTCATTTGAAAGTTATACTTTCAAGAAAAAGGCCTTATGGGTTTCCTAAGTGTTAAAGCTTTGCTGCTAGAACTTCCAGAGACTATTTTCTGATCTAGCAGTCAGCACAGACCTTGAGTGTACTGTCCTGATTTCTGATAAGAAAGAAAGTAAACAGGTCAATAAAAATTTGTCAAATGTTTGTCTGGGCATGATGGATTGTACTCAGGAAACCTCAGCTCCATTTGTGGGCTGCCATGTAAGCCTGGCAAGAAATTCAGTCTATCCAGAACACTACCTGTACATGGGGATAATGGTATTTTTCTCCTTCACAGAAGCTTTTTAGAAATAAAATCCAAGACCAGTACCCAAGGCAACTATGGCAAGGCAAGAGTTACTAAATACTATGTATATGATAGCATTAAATACATAATGATTGGACATCCACCTAAGTTTGACAGCCTAAATTTACCTTAAACTTATTTCCACTTTATTTGCCATATCCTCAGCATGCACTGCATGGCTTATTTTAGTAGAAATTCAGTTGTGTGCATAGTTGCTGACCATATCTATGGCCTTTGTCTCAGATAGGCTTAATTTATACTCATAGCAGTGTAGTTCTGGCTCCCTTGGACCCGGCCCATTTCCATGTATCTCTTTTAGAGAACATGTCAACACATGTCAACACCACGCTTACAGCAGACATCTGTATTTCTAGTCAAACCAAGACCAAGATGAGTCCTCACATAAGTTCTAAACAGATTCCAAAAAAATTACCAGTGCTGCTACCAGGAAAACCACAAATATCCATATGTTCATCTTGGTCTTTGGTTATAAGATTGCAAGTGAAGAGAAGGAAATAAGAGTGTTAAGGAAAAAAAAAAAGTATAAAATAGAAATCCTTATACAGATTTCTTTTCTCAGCTGTTACTGTCCACCCCCCTACATCGCTAGTCATTAAAGATGTCATTATTTTTTCTCAACTGTGCTACATTAAGCCGTAAGCATATGTGCAGCATACTACCTGCCCCCCTACAGAACGTATTTGTCCAGCCAAAACTGTTACAGAATACATGGGGAAGGGGAAATGCAATCTAAAAAACTTAACTGATACCAGGGTTAAAAATGTGCATTCTTATCTGACAATTGCCATGCTCTGTCCACTCTACTACACTACCTCACTCTGAGTTACTACATCACTCTACCTACCCTTGAGGCAAGTTATCTCATTAAGTTAACATTTGTTTATTTTTATCTCATCTAAAAATACCTGTAAACATATGTATTTAAATACTATACCCCACCTGCCCATCAGGCCCAGTCACCTCCCACCTCCTGCTCACTAATAGCACAGTCCTGCATCACCTCCCACTCAGCTAAGCAATCCTGTGCTAGATGCCTTCAACATACTCACAGCTATATATACTTATAAGCATGATAAAACCCTTCTGCGAAGTAAAGATAACTTTTTTTTTTTTTTTTTTTTGAGTTACAATGCGTTTTAGAGTCACTGTGATGCTGGAGGTTTTTTACACAGTATTATATGCTACATTTACAGATTTACATTTACCTGTGTTTTTGCACTTCACCTAGTTTGAAAAAGCATACACAATTAAGGCTACCCCCCCAATACTTAAGCCATATTTATGTATGTAAAAAGATACTTTTTCTAGCAAGACAATTAAATCCTTGCTAATTTTGAATTATCAATAGATTTTAGTTTAAAAACAGCAAAATGGTGCTTTATTACATAGAGCTACATTTTGTTGAGTAACTATATTCTGCTGAGAAAGAGACTCTTGATTACTTTTATCCTTACTTTTATCCTATAACTCCCTGTATCAGTGGAGAAATAAAACTATAATTAGGAACTACTAGTGATCCTGGGCCCCATTTGTAGTAGAGTGCAGATACATTCCAAACCCACCACAAAATAAATACTCACATGAGACTTTTTTTTTTTTTTTATTCCCCCCCCCCCGAGGCTCTTTCCCTTGTAGCATTTTTAATCTTACTGTAAAGAGTAAATCATTATTTTATCCCATTATGCTATTCCAACTATCCTAAAGTAAAAATTCCCTTTGCCTTTCTCAATGTATGTTAACAAGACATCATAATACTTTAGTCATATAAAAATATGAAGCAGAGTTATACATTGTAATTTCTTTTAACTATCAGTCAAACCTTGTTTAAAACTTTAACTTCACTCTAATCAGTTGAATTAGAGTGTAGAGTATGCCTTTCCTTCAACTCAGGAGTTGTGCATTCCCAATTCTTGCCAACTGAAAAGATACTCATGGTTCATGGGATACAGCTACTCGTGTGGAAAAGCTCATAAAATCCTCATTGAGAATTAGACATGTAATAGGCTAAAGATTTTTGCGTGCTTGGCAGGGAATTGTATTAATCCTCTGTGACTGACAAATGGCAATTACTACTTACATCACCATTGACTTTCACATGAATACAACATGCAAGAGAGATGGTCTTATTCCTGAAGTCTAGGATATCCCTTTTTTCCCTTAGCACAAGCACATGAGGAGCCTGCAAGGTGAAATTCAAGCTCTGAAATTCTAAGAATATGTATGCGTGTGCTAACTGACAAAAACTATTTTTTGGTGTTTAAGAGTAAGATAGTTGCTTCCACGGCCACTATTCTGCAGTGGTCTTACTCTGAATGCTTTATGATGTGAGACACCTCCAGATTACATGAGACATGATCTCCAGGAAAAAAAGTAGAGGAAAATATCCATCCAGGTCCTTATTTTAATACTCTTCTCTGCTTTTCCTTAGAGCTCTACTAATTAGCTTCCCTGTGTATGGATTCAAATATAGGCCCTATAGGATGCCAGGCCTGATAAAAACTAGTAATTTTTCTGAATCTTACTACAGATTGTCTTATAAAATGGCACAAAAACAAAACAGACATCCCAACATAGGAGGCAAAAAAGTCTAGGAAAGCATTTTAATTATGCTTATGCTTTTCAGTGAGCATAATAATAAGTACAGACAAGCAAGTAGGCAGGAACAAAACTCATGAGGATTATTTGTAAACTGCTGTAAAATAAAACTAATTAAGTGCAATTGGTATTCAGTTGCAGTTAAGAACCAAGACTTTCTTAACACAGACTTTGGCTTGAACTATATTTCTGCAAAGAATCAAGATATCTCAAGAACCAAAAAATAATTTATCTGAATAAAAGAAATATCGCAAATAATATGAACAGTGAACAGTGTGATTTGTCCAATTTTAGGCAGGTTGTTCACCCTAAACTACTTTACATATTTCAGTGACTACAGCAGTAGGTAGCCACGAAGGCAGAAAAGGTAGGTTTCACAAATTACAGCTGAAGACACAATGAAGGAAAATTTTCTGCAAGTGAGGGAAGTTTCGCTACATGGTAAAACAGACAATTTCCTGTTCGCAACACTTCGGACTTTCTCATTTTACTGCAAGGTACTACACATGCCCCAGAATTTCAACTGGTTAGAAACAAACACAGTAGATGACAGGAAATAATGATTACGTTGTGTAGAAGTCCTTTCCCTAAAAGCTGTTAAAGAAGGATGTAATATCCAATGTACTAGAACTGCTAGAAAAGCATGCATAATGCTTGAGTCTTTTCAACAGTCGATATTAGCACTAACTAATGAGTGCTGCTCAGCTCTAGAAGAGAACCAAAATCACCAGTTTTACTGAGCAAGAAACAAAAGGTGCCACATGAAGTGAGTCACTGGAAGGCACTGAAAGTCTGCAGCTACCAACTGACAATAAATTCACCATCCTTCTCATTCTTCATCAGGCCATATTGATACCTGCACTTTGGAATCCCAGCTGTTCTCCCTATGCCCATTTATGCCTCTCTCTATTGTCATCCTTTAAAACATTAATTGAATGCCAAACTCAAGCTTATACATAATCAAGAAGTTCTGTCCTTAAAAGATGGTGGGAGTTCCATCTGGAAGTTCTCACAAACTAATGCGGTAATCATTGCTAATCACCCAATGTAGTCAATATAAATAATTCTACAAACAACATTTGCAAAGTTCTGAAATGCAGCTACGTTTAGCACTTCCTGGACAATTAAATTAGCAATTTTGACTCATGATAAAAAGAGGGAAAAGAAATTGTTAAAATCTATTTTAACTGTACAGAAGAAAAAAGTGTGTCTTGTAAAACTGAAAAAAAAAAAAAACCTACAGGAAGAGTTGCTTTCCTTAAATAACAAGAAAGGTACTTTTTCTGGTTTTGTACTACCAGTGTAAAAAGCTACTAAAGCTATTCTGTTCTTCGGCACAGAACCACCCTTCAGTTGCATATAGCTGCTACAGCTGTTCCTACATCATCCTCTCCTCAGCCAATATTCTGAGTTCCAAAGCTGGAGAAAGGAAACAAATTGATATCCACCTGTCAGAATAGCCCCTTAGGGAACGCACAGACATGCTTAATGTTATTCCTGATGAAGGCTTCCACACTTTCGTCAAATTTCTGCAGCTTTTATTAGCAGAGATCCTGGTACTCCCTTTGGGGACAGTTCTTTCTCTCAGAGAAAGGATCATGGTTATATTTGTCTTCTTTGTGAATACAGAACAACAGGAAAATTGAAGATTTTCCTACTGAAAAAGTTAATTTTGTTGTATAAATTTAAATATTTTTATTTGCTAACGCTGTTACAGTGCCTTATGCTTCCCAGCTTATATTTCTCTCATACGCAGCACAGCCACCCATCATCAGACAACCTGTGTATAGTAAGACTCTTCAGCTGTCATGGATAATGAGAAGTGGAGTCCAAAGAAAATTTAGCTAAGGGCAACAAACCATCTCCTTTGAGGCACTACAGCAGAAGGCTTATAGAAATAAAAAGTGGCCACAACAAATGTTTTGGTTGAAATACTCTGGATTTTGAACATTTAATCATTTGCAAGCTAAAAATAAAAAGTGCACAGGGAAGTCTGATATTTTATGTAAAAAACTAGAACAGTTTGATTATTTTCGTGTTTCTATGAACACTAGTAATTTTATTTCTATAATTACTAATATGGCATTTTACAAAAGGGGGAACTGAGTCATTAAGGACAGTACTTGCTTAATTTAAATCACTGAAGTTGTGACAAAATTCAGAACTTAGGCAAGCCTAGTAAGAAGCACCAACATATTGACAAAAGACTGTGGAGAAGACAGGACTAGAAGAGCTTAAATTTTGATCTGCTTTAGCATCTACGGAACCCCCAGCATAAATCTTACCACTTGAAACAACCTTGTTACCTTTGTTCAGACCATGGCAATTTTTGTTACTGTGTTCTGTCACCACTTTTTACCTCCCAAAATGCAGGGCGGGAGTCTGAATAAGGGAGAAGCTTTAAGCCCTAGTCTGTCTTGATTGCTCAAAAAAACTTTTGCTAGCTATTTCCTTTACCCAGCTTCCAGGCAGCTATTTAGAAAAACACAAATGCTCAGCAGAGACACGAAGCATGCAAGATTAGCATTCCTCATCAGTATATGCACATGTGTTATCACAAGGTTCTTATTACATGACACCATCAGGCAGAAGCAGAGCTGGTAATACTATATCAAGCTATATATATATATATTTTCCCTTTTCTTTCCAGTGTGGCAACTTGCTTGCATGTCCTATAAAAGATTTGCTTTCATTTGTGTATTTATTTACATATCCTTTGAGGTCTCTATCTCTGATGTAAAATGCACATTCATTATAGGGATATTCAACCGTGGTAGAAATTCCGCAGATCCCCCTCTCTCGCAGAATCTCGGAGTGTTAGTAAACACAACGGGCAACCAATCAGCCAGACTACAGCAACACACACACACACACTTCTCCAGAAGGCAGCGAGAAAGCCTTAAATAAAACATAGTACCAGCCTTCAGTAGAATGCATTGAGACAAATGCCAGGGATGTGAAAGGTGTCCCTGGGATTACCAATGACGTGCTAATGGCTGTTCAAGCAATCTCTGAGCCTCCTTGTCTCTGACTCACTGTCTCCCTTTGGAGGCTCCTCTCACGTCATTAAGGGACTGAGGGTTATTCACAGATCACTGACTAAACGCAAGCTTTAGCTTCCCCTGCATTTCCCTGGTCCTATGAAAAGGACTGAGGTCACTGCCAAGCAGCCTTTGAGCTTTTTATCAGTAGCCCCAGTGGAAAAAAAATAATAGACAAACAATAAAAACAAAAAAACTTAGAGAACCTTCTACTCTCCTTTTTTTTTTTCTCTCTCTCTCTCTTTTTTTGTTTATTTTGGTTTTGGTTTTTTTTGGTCAGGACTTTCCTTTTTGTTTTGCTTTTATCAGAAGGGTTAAAATTTGCCCTGGTGACACCAAAACCTGTCTTGTGGATTCTTCCCAAAGCACTTTCCAGAATCTTCTAATAATACAAGATAAAAAAATACATATCTATAAAAACACATACATATTTACATACACATATACACATACATACACACACACATACATGTTACGTAAGATTCCAGTCTTGGGAAAGTTATTAGAGAAACCTCTTTTTAGCATTAAGGAAAAAAGCAAGACTTCAATGTAAACCTTTAAAACAACCTGTTTCTGATTACTTTTTACAGTGATCTTTCTTTCTTACTCCTTTTACCTTCACCTTAGTAGCAAGTGCTGCAGGCACTGTCAGAGCAAAATCCCGGAGTCAAGGCACTTGCAAGTCGCTATTATCACTCACTCAAGTGTTTTGTTTTTAACCTGGATTCTATATAACAATAGTATTTTTGGTAGAACTGGTAAGGCATGGCATCTCCAGATGGAACAGGCAATATGGCAAAATGCTGCTTTAAGGATGACTTAATAACCACTGTACCTCATTATCCCTCCCAGGTGAGCACAATCTGTATAAGAATAGCATATACAAAAATATTTAAGAAAACAAGTTAAACAAGTTACACAGTAAAACAGTATAGCATTTGAGTGCAATTAAAATCTCAGTAAGAGATGACTATTTTATAAAGAATGCGAAAAACAAAGGATTCAAATTTGTCTCCAATGAATGCAACAAGTTAGCAAAACCAGATGGACATATGTAAGCAGCACGGGACAGCTGTATGAGCATGATATCCTCATGGCACTTTTCCTGACAATCTCAAGCACAGTTGACCCTCTATCACTTCATCCCCATCTTATTTATCACCATGCTCTTGGTTTTATCCTGGTATCATTTTTTTGTCTGTAAAGATATTGCAATGTTACAGCAGTCAAGTTGGCACCTCTTTCCAGCTACAGCCCTCTGAAACAGGAGACAGAGGGCACTCACTCCATCACCCTCTGGTATTCTCGCGTTGCTCAGCCAACTCACCACAAAAGCCTAATTCATCACACTTTATATATAAAAATATTCATGTTTTGTACTATCATCTGTTGGCTGCTGGGAATCTCTTTTAATCAGTTAACATGTTAAACATGTTACACCATTAGAATAATATTTTGCAGATCACAGTACTTCACACCCCAGCACAGCCCATTAAATGAAACAGGGGCAATGAGGCAGCCTGAGGAAGATTCTTCTATTTTCCTCCTCCTCCTCAGCATTGCACAGAAAGAAACTTGTTGCACTAAGTTCTCTGTTTACACTTTGTGACAGGTTGATGCTCTTAAAAATTATTTGTACCCTCCAGTGAAAGTATAGTTTTCTGCTGTCATGACTAAACCTCCTGAAATAACAAGTCAGTTTATTTTCACAGCATACAGTTCTCTGTGGTAAAGAAATTCCTATTTATTTTTGTCCTCCTCACTATTTCCAACATTTGTGTCATTTTTGCTTTATAAGATAAGTATTTGAAAAGGAAGACATCTCTGTGCTACAGAAATGCACTTTAATCATACTAGCTTTTAAAAGAAATGTTCGGTTCTGAAGGGGAGGTGGGGGAGAATCGCATCAAAAATGACTTTGGACAGTCCCGTATATGAATTATTCATGCTCTATTTTATAGTTGCCTTTATTCTCCAAGAAATATCAAATGATTCAGTAAGTCTATGATTTTCTGTGCTAATCAGATGTCTGACACTATACTCAGGCCTGATGATGGGCCAAAAGAGAAAGAACTGCTCTGTGTGAGCTAACTGCAAAGACTCTTGATCAATCTCTCTCAGTTGCATGTCCTAATGTAATATAAAGATATTTAAATGCAATTTTAATATATTAATGAGAAAGGAAATTTCCATCTAATGATTTATAGCCCAAGCCCTACAAAATCAGGAAAGCATCCTGGCTTATAGTTCCACCAGAATTATTTTATATAAAATGAACTTTAGCTTCCAATTCTTTCTGAAAAATGATATTTTCTACTTATTTATTCCTTACTTTCAAATCCATCAATACAGCTAACATACCCTATGATATCTTTTTCCATCGGCATTTGAGGAAAAGAGGAGGCATGAGCACACATCTTATTTAGGTATCTAGGTATCTATTTAGGTATTTAGGTATCTATTTAGGTATATAATAGTCAGCTGACCTTTCTTTGAATTCAGAAAAAATAATCTAGACAACTGTTTAGTTTTACTATTATCTTCGTAACCACTGAGGGTCCTATCATGTGATGTTCTTCAAATACATCACTAGGAAACACAGTATTTTAGCTTTCTCATTTTACAGAGACACAACAGATAGAAAAAAAAATAAATGGATTTATCCAGGATGGCATAGAGAATCTGTAACGTAGACAACACAGAACCAGGATTTCTCAAATCAAGTCATTCATTTGTTTTCATTTTGATGACTACAAAAACTCTCATTACCATGTCTGCCAATACTTGGTACTAATTCTTAACTTCTGTTAGTAAAAAGTTTTAAGTATTATTAACCACAGAAGGAAGAACTTCTGTTCTTATCAACAGAGGCGTATAATTTGTTACAAACTGCAGTTCTTAGCACAGGTTGTTCTGTGATTGGTAGATTTTTGAGTAGCAAAGAAATGAAAATAGCCACATCATATTGAGTATAGAAGAGGTTCCATATTCCAAGCTCAGCTGACTTCATGTCATGTCTCGCCTCTGAAAAGGAAGGATGTCCTGCTCCAGCCCAGGTCTCACTAGAGGCTTTTGGTTTCTTTCCACCTAACCATGTCAGCTCAACCAATTCGCCATTGAGAAAACAGCTTTTTTTTTTTTTTTTTAAATCAACTCAGCTGTAACACAAAGCTATAATCTTCCGTATGTCTATATAGGAAGCTCGGCTCATCAGCTGCATATTCAGCTTAAAATTCAAGCTCTAGGTTCCACTTAAGAATATACTTTCATTTTTTAAGTATGGTGCCTTTCCGAAGAACTTTAACATTTTGATGTGGTGTGGTGTCTTTCGGAATATTGACAAAAGACGCATGTTTTAAGATTCCATTGAAAAGAACACCCTTTGATTTGACTTTAGTCAAAGTATCATAATATTTGTGGAGCCCCATATTCTATGTGGAAGAAAATATAGTTACATGACAACCCGGCTCTGTTTGAGGGGGCCGGGCGGAAGAGGAGCAAGCTTACCAAGAAATGGCAGGTTACTGCAAGGAAAAAAAAAATTCCAACAGTATACAGTAGGGTTTTGCTGTTGCTTCTCTATCTGCTGCCTATTGAAAATACCTGCTGTGATTAGATTTTTTTTCACATTAGAAAAAAGATGACTGTAAAAAACAAAATCAAAGAAATAAATCACTTCCCCTATTTTTAATAAACATGTGCTCTTCAACTTTTTGAGGCCTTACTACAGATCCAATGATTTGATTTCTTCATCATGGTTTTCCAAGCCAGAAAGATGCTTAAGAAAATAAAAAGCAGCAAGTTCAATCATGTTTGCGTTCTGTTTCTAATTAACCCATATCTGACTAGCCCCTATGAAGTGGATCTACAGGATCATACAGGGCAACATATGATACATGGACTGACTGAATTAAGTACATTGTACACCACATATAAGCAGTGGAAAAGGAAAGCACAAGATGCAGCATGGCAACAGTAAGCCTCGATACAGCTGAAATTTGCACTATCAAGTGCAGTGTAGGTTCCTCACTTGTATTGCATCTGAGGTGCTAACTCCAGGAAGGAAAAGAGCAGGAAAACAAGGCACTCTAGAAACAAAAGTCAAATCATACATATAATAAATACTGCCTGCTCATTTTTCACTCTGCACCTTTTTCCTGCTTAGTGGCAGAAATTGACATAGCAGCACTACCCTAAACTGGAAAGCCTCTATCACAGGCAGAGTAAAGCGCATAAGGAATTAAGATAGGGTCAAAAGCAATCAGTTCCTTAAATTGCACAGTTGGTACAACAGTTGTGTTCCTAGTTACTGATTTATTGTTGACTGAAAGGCAACATTGTCAAAGCTGACTGAACGATAAACAAGCATTTTTAGGACAAAAAGGACATCTAGGACAAAATATTCCATCAGTAGCTGGTAAGTGTGTGTGCCAGCTCTAACTGCATTTCCATAGCTTGTTACAGGTGAAGAGAATGCACAACAGAGCATCATTATAACTTCATCAATTCCCAACATATTAAACAAGTATTGAACTTAGGAATGACAATTGTAAAGCGGGATAATGAAAACTTAAGAGTCAAAATAACAATCTAGTATATTTGTACTGGAAAAAGAAGATTATGAGAAAAAACATGATGATACATACAATATATATTTCTTTAATCTTTTAAGGCAATCACTTCTCTCCAACAGTAGCTACATTAATTAATGTTACTACAACTCATAGTTACAGCATTTTTTGGCAAATTATATGAAACAGATGTCTGAGCCTGAAGACACTGGCTTCTATTTTCCCCAAAAATAGTGAGCTGTTAGTATTTTTTCTGTTGTTAACATATTGAAATCTGCTGCCATTTTGTCTCCTGTTGTCTCAATGTTAAAACAGAAAATACCTCATTGAGTGGGTGACAGGGAATAGATTTGTTCAAATTTAGAGGAGATAAAAATTGAACGGACACATGAACAGACTCCTGTTCACACTGTTGCACCCCCTGCTTCCCCTTCCTCCCAAGAATATTGTACTACCAGTGGAGAGATTGATGGAAGCATCTTCAGCACAGTACATGGAAAGCATGTATAGTTGGATTAGGAGTACATCCAAAAGGACTGATTCTGTTTCATGCTGTTAGGCTGTTTTTATTATTGCTAAAGCTACATGAAAATTGAAAGCTCATATTCCAAAATTTGGATATTTCAAATTTTTCTTTTGGAAGCATCATAAAACAAATCACTTTTTTTCAAACAATTCTGATTTCTCCTTACAATTTTTATTTATGAAAACACTTAAGGAAACTGTTTTTGCTATAAAGTGATTTTCTTCATTGAGATCTGGTAAATGTGAAAAAAGCCAAGCATGGTAATTTTAATTTGCATGGCAGATTTAATATTGATGCTTCCTTCCTTTTATTCTGCTGACTTAAACTGTGAAGAAGGAGTTGCAAAATGCTTTTAAAGAAAAGGAAGAGGGAGCATGGATGAACTGAGAGCAATAAGTTAGGTAGTTGGCACTAAAGCTCTTCTACTGTAATGTTGAAAAAGTCCCATAAATCATTATTTAGGAGGAAGACTATTTCATTTGCTAATGACTTTTTTTTCCGCCAAAGAAAGGGATCACCCATAAAATGTTTGCTTCAGACATTTCAGTCAGCTTGCCTTCTGAAATGGTTGTTCTGTAATCACTACCACAGTCTGCTGGCATTAACACACTGTTCTATACAGCTGCTACCATGCTGGCTCTGTAAATGGCAAGCTATTCCTCCCTGATGAAAAGCAAGTCCAACAACTTACAAAGTGGTTGACTGAAGGGACCAATGACAACATGAAACAACCACAAAAGCATTGTAAAACAAGCAAATCTGAATGGACACCCCTTGACTTTTTCCTAATTCAGGTCTAAGGGCATTCAGTGAACAAACTGCATTCTCAGACTATTTCTCAATTCAATTTCGCTCTGCTTTTCCAGATGGAATAAGTAGCATGAAGCTGGTAAGACCTTATTGGTCTTTCATTACTGCAGAAAGCATATGTGTAACACTGTCTTGCTGTTATTGAAATCATCATCTTAGATGTGTTTAACAAGAAACTATTTAGGTGTGTGTCAAGATCCAGTGTTAGATAAGCAATGATAGACTGCTATGTCACAGGACACAACTGTAACCTGCTAGAGAAGTCTAATAACAAAACATAACAAAAGCAAAACATGTCTGTACTACCCAATAAGCACTTTCATTTATATGAGCAAAAAATATCAGAATAGGCAGGCTTGTTTTTAAATTCCAGCAAACTTTGGTTGACATGCTAACTTAATAATACTAAGCTGTTTGGAATCATACTGTATTATTTTAGCTTAGATTTGTGTTAATGATTTTTGCAAGGCAGAGAAATTTTTCCAAGGAGAAATATTACCAGTTTTAGAACAAGCAAGGCAACAATGACTCGGAAAAATTAAGAACCACCCTGCTGTTTTTCAGGATTTTGGCAAAACGGTTCTGCGATACTGCATTGAATTCTGGAAACTTTGAATTAGAAAGTTAAAGGAAGATGGAAAGAACTTGGAGTAGGAAAGGAGCTGGCAGAAAAAAAACAGAGAAAAAATAAAAGGAAAGAACTCCACAAGCACAGCTTCAAGAGCAACTGAGATTTAACAAAAGAGGACTATCCGACAATTATCCTCAGATTTTTGACTAGTATATTGAATAAGTAGGGTTATTTACCACTGAAAATTTCATACTTATAAATCCAAACACAGCACCAGATTAGGGAAACAAACAAACAAAAAAATCTAATCATGAAATCTTCCAAAGACAGATGCTCAATCACCAAGACATGTTTCTAGATAACGTACACAGCTAGAACACAGACACTCTAGACTCACAGTTCTGTTATACATATTACCAGTGAGCCCAGAAGCAAACTGGTCAATCTCATATTGCTTGAGTGGTGCTTTAGTAAAACAGGGACACAGAGAGACTGGTATAGTCTCTCATTCTTTGTTTCATCTATTTAACTGTAAACCCTTTAGGGAAAAATTACTTCTTACTATGCCTTCATAGATTACCTTGCACAATGGGAGCCTAATTTCATTTGAGCTTTCCGATTGCTGCCATAATACAAATAATAAATGATAATGTATTAGTCCACAAAAAAACAGCTCTCCAGTTTAATAAATGTAAATCCTCACTTGAGATAGTTAAATCTACTCTAGACTTAGAAATAGAAAATATATTTCAGGGAATAATCCTGCACCAGTAGGGGCATAGCTGACCTATTTTTATCTCTGGTTCCATGAATCACAGACACTAAAATGGACATATTACAGTATCAAATGTCTATTTTGAATGATATAACAGAAAGAGAAATCTTTTGAAGTTCTTTTTCTTTCAGGCACAGCACTCTACATATTAAGTGCAATGTAAGGTGCTTATCTTTGAAATATGGAATAAAAGCTGTTGACCTTTTAAACATAAAATCTTGGGGAGCTTTGGTATGGCTTGGTCTAATTATATTATAATGGAGGGAAGGTAATCTCTTATGTATGCTGTCTAGACACATCATCTCTTATCAGAAATCTCAGGGAAAAAAAAAAGGTCCTATAGCAAAGCAGTGATGTAGCAATCTGCTGAAAGACCAGACTACCATGGCTTCACAACAGACAACAAGAGATGCATGACATTGCTAAGCAACGCTATGAGCTAGTGAGGTTTTCTCTGGCTTCATATGGTGTGGTAGTTAAGGAAGTAAGAGCAAAGGAAAGAAAGACAAATGAATAGGAGAGTGTAAGAAAGAAAGCAAAAGAAAAGATGTAAAAGGAGGAAAAATAAGTGGAAATTATTAAAGTAGCTGTAGGATATCAAAACTGCTAATCTAGAAAAGCCACAGTGCTAACATCTTCTCATTAATAAGTCATAAAAAACAATGCATCTAAAAGTAATCACTGGAAAATAATACTGATCCAGGTAAAGTGTTAAAATTTTCCTGTTGTACTTTACCATATCTCAAGCCAAATTTTTATTCAACCTATTTTCCTTTAGAGTTCAAAATCACATATAGATTGAACAATGCTCCTTAAACTATGTTTTAAAGAAATCACCACGTCTTAAAGCTCTTCTGCAGTTAGCTTTGAGAATGTTTGAAAACTAAACAAGTGGATTCAGAAGTGATTGATAGAAGGTTTAAGTGTTTCAAAGAATGGAAAAATCTGATAAATGGTAAAAGTACTTTCTTCCACAGCTTGAAAAGTTATTTGCACTCTAGAAAGTACAGCTGTTCATTTGTCTCCATCTTTTCTCTGTGTAAGGCTAAAGCTCTGATGATGGTAACAGGTTTATTATCAATTTGCTTTTGAATAGACACTATGTTTTTTTCTTTTTTAATGAAAATTTTCACTATTTCTAATTTAATGTCCATGCAGCCACTCCTCATAAACCTCCTTCCAAAAAAAAATCCCACAACAGTTCACTTATGAAAATATAGCTTAAATTGTTTCTGAATATAATCAAATTTAGGTTCACATGACAAGAGAATCTAGTCTAGACTAAGTTATTGTTGTCAAATGGTTTCCATTCAGCAATAAAGGGCATAAGTTAACACTTTCTAACGAGTCTTCTAATTCCTCTCCCTCAGATTATCTTTCATTTCTAAGGTCTCTAACTTGCTTGTGCAAGTTTCCTTTTCTGCCAAATAAATAACATTTAGTATGGACTAATGAATGAACTCAAACCACCTCTCATTCAACTCTGAGGTGTACTGTCACTCCTCCCTTTAGGAAAGAACACATTGGCCAGGTTTACCTTCTGATCTTACTTTTCATGGAGTGCTTCCCAGATAAACTAAAACTATCTTACAAATGGCAACAGAATTTTAGTCTCATAACACCTTGAGAAAAAGGTGCTGAGTATACATGATTATGACCTAAAATAGTTAAAAGGACTGTTGAAAACTATCCATTTAGGATGTTATTACAACAACTATTACATGTAGTAATCTATTGCACTGGTCAATCCAGAACAATGTCTCACTTGTAGTTTATCTTCTAGTTCAAAATGAGCAACTTGCTGAAAAAAACAACACACACAGATTAGAAAGCAAAGCATCTGTAGGACATTAAGAGTCCATGGCTTCTGTATACCATTTTAACTCAACTAAGAGTTTTGAGCTTTTTGGTGTTTTCTAAACACAAGGAATGAATCACATAAAACTGATTCTCTCAGGAAAGGGTATCAAATACATAATAAATAAGAGCGATAATTCCAGTGCCATTAGACTGTTCTCTATCTGATTCATTAACAGGAACAAAAGTAACCTTGGTAAACAAGCAATAATTATAAGTAGACTCTGGGCTGCCAACCTAGAAAACAGTACTACTGATGAAGGTGTCACTTCATGATTATTATTTTCATGTGGGAAGGCTGTTTTTCTCCAGTTTTCTAGGAATTTTCAATCTCTAAGTGCTTACTGTTAGTAGATTATTTTTGCAATGTCTGTCATCCCAGAAGCTGTTTAATTATTCCTTCCATCTCTATGAAAACATGCTTCTTATGAAGCTTGATGCTTCTTATCTTGATGTTAATAGCCCAGAAATATGTTGTTAAACTAAGGACTCTCCACTTACATATCTGGCATGACATTTTGGCTTTTAAACATGATGTAATTAAAGCTTTTACTTTCTGGTTAGAATGAACTTCAGTCTTACTTGCTTCTCTGCCACACACACACACACAAAAACACCTCTTATCACATTAATATTCAAGGATATCAGAAAGTTAATCTTTACGGAAGCCTAGGATTTGCACAATAAAATTTTGAAATACTTCTACCATGGCAAAAAGATGCAGATTCACAGCTTTGGAGATTAGAAGTGCTTTTTGACCACAAGAGGGGGCTCATATTGTTCTGTTATGTGCAACAGCAGCATGTATAGGTTTGCAAGACAACTTTGTTTTAAACCTACTGGGTATCAAAAAGGCATCAAATATAATAAAAACATCACATGTGCAAGTTTTGATTGAAATCGGTCTTCATTAGATTCTTTTTTGGCCAAACTAGAATTGTTTCAGATTTTATTCAATAAAACAAAATGGCACATTAAGTATATTCTAACAGCAAAAAGATGCAAACAGATTCAAGATCTATGCCTGCTACTCTTGCTTCTCTGAGGATCTCCACACTTTCAGTGGATCTGTTTACAGGATGGCAGATTTCTACCATGATGAATGATGTTTACAAAATTAATTCTAGCTCTATACAAAATCACAATACACAATGTTTTGAGAGAGAACAAACCTTGCGTTGCCCATCAAGTTAGAACTGGATATAAACAGTCATTGTTGTAGCAGACAGTTCTTTGAAGGCTTAGAATACTCTTACCATCAAAATGGAATAAACTACCAACAGAACAACGTCAAAGAAAGAATACGGGCTTGGTCTGAAGACAGAAATCACCACGCGTGTCTGAAGTCAAAGATGACCTTTGCTAGAGCAGCCCAAAGAAGAGATGATCTAGTAGACAGTGAAACAATGATGTTAGAAACAAAAGAATTACATCACTAAAATGTGCATTCCTTTGTGGACAGACTGTTTTCTGAAGGCCATTTTTGAATATTCAGGCCAGTTTTAAGTGTCTTGAGCTACGAGTCTTTCATTAGTTCCCACGTTTTTCAAATTCCACAGTTCAAAACAACTGAGTTTTATGGCATTCAACCTTTTCTTTGGTCTTTCTATTTTCACCTCATTGCCTACAGGCCTATGCACCTTGATAAACAATCCCTTCTTGCTATATCTCTGAAATAGTTGTCTTGTTCTTTTATTTACACATATACACAGGGACATTTAAGGTCTATGGAAAATATAAGCTGGATATTACAGCCATGAAGCATACAGAAACTGATCCAAATACAACGTTAAGAAAGGAAAGAGTTTGTTGTTGGTTTTTTTTTTTTTTTTTTTTTCCCCCTTCATGAAACTAGTTCAAGAATGGCTTGAGGTGATGGGATCTCAAGCACTGCCTAGCCATATTGGTAAAGGACAAATGCAGTCAGTAGACTGATGTATTCTAGATATTTAAAATATTTGCCTTTAAACTTTCTTGTCTTTTCCAGGCCATTCAATCATTATGAGAATTTTCAATGGAGATTTTTGGAACAAAAAAGAAATCTGTGAGGCATTGTTTCCTGGGCAGATCTGTTTCTATGTTATTTAAACATTTAGAAACTGGTGAATACTCTGCTGTGAAAATTAAAGAAAAACAAGACTGCGGTCTAGCACACTGATAGGCTTAGCCACAAATTGTTCTAACGGCTTGCTAAAATGTAACAAACTTGTAAGTCCTGAAACATGTATGTAGATCATTAGCAGTTTGAACTAAGTGTTTCTTATTGATCTTAACTACTACTTTCTATGAGTAGTGCTTGCCATGTTCACCCACAGCCCATTTTATCCCCACTAAATTTATTCCCCAATTTTCTTCTTCCCTGAAGAATATACCACTTCCAAATTCATTCTCTTATCATTACTAATCAAAATAATGACTAAAGACTTGCAGATACATGCTCAATGCCAGTTGCATGTAGTTCTAATTTGTGCAGAACATTTTGCTGCCTTACAAATCTATGCATGAGCTAGACTTGGTTTTATCGTGATATAAATGCCATTAAACCTCCCGGGATTTCTTGTGGCTGCGTGCTAATTTACATTTCAATTCTGTCATGTGTTTTCTCAGTAAACTACAGAGATTACAATGTAAAATACCATTCGTAATTTAATAAATGACGCATATGTTGAAAAAGAAGAATAAAACCGTATAGATGTCTCCACTCTCTCCTCACCCAAAGTAACAGTAGTAATTGAAGAGCAAAAAGGAAAGAGAAAAATCTTGTTAAGGGTAATGCTATACACATTTACGTAATAAAGCATGGTTGACCTTTTAGCAGTCCCCAAAACTGTCAGCTACTGTAAGGTTTTCCACAAACTGCCTGCCAAATTGACAGAAAAACTGGCCAACTTCCTACAGTTCACATCTGTGTTCAGTTTTCACGCAATAAGAACAACATAAGTCATTGGGAATATTTGATTTGCACCAGTCTAACATTATTTCCAATGAGAAAGTTACTTTATCATGGAAAGGCAATGAAACAGGTGACTAGCACCCTTAACTTTTAAGGACAAACTTATTAATAAGAGACTACTTGAATACAAACCTTGCTTCTCCCTGTTTAGCTGATTCTTCAGGCTTTTTGACACAGATAATGCCCATATGGCAACATTTCAGAGAAAGTACCATATCTCTGGTTTTGTACCGTCCAAAAGTCTGAATCCCAGTTCAAATACGGAAAACATATTTTAGGCGTGGTTTAATTATTAATGAGCATTTAATATTACCAGCAAAGCACAGAAGAAGCCTTTTCTAAAGAAATCAACAAAACTACAATAGTCTACTTTGGAGCATGAATTTTGCACTTTGCATTATGTGCAAGACCAGAAGGACACAAAACACACTCCTGCAAAACTGCTGATTGTTTAATGAGTGCATTTATGTTAGTGCACCATATTTTTTTATAGCTATATAGTAGCAAAGAAGCTGTTCAACCCATCCTCTGAGGTTGTCATAATATTGCTTATTTTCTCTGGGACACAGCTACTTAAAACAACAACCACCTCCACCCGCCACTCTTAATGCCCTGTCAGTGTTCCCAATTCAAATCTAACTACACAGTCTCAGGACTCCCTAATCACTAGCATATTTAGGTTAAATGGAAACTTACCATCTCATGAAAACAAAAATGCTTGCTGAACTAAGGTTAACTGTTGACTCAGGGCTATGAAATCTTGCCACGGAAGTTGCAAGGATACCAGCTGTCTATAAATGAGCTCAAAGCTTTCATACTCAAAACTATGTAAGAATGATCTTCTGATATTTTGCCTCAAGAATGTAACCCTTGTTACCTCTAGAAACACATTATTTACCCTAAAATGTTTTTCAGATTTAACAGGATACACAAGCTCCATTGACAGTAATTGTGAGTAAGCTCACAAGCAGTATAGAGTTGACGTGGTAAAGCACTAACCCTTTATTGTTTGCATAGGAAAAGTAGTATGTATTGTCCTTACCTTCTCTGCTCCCGAATTATGTCAATTGCCTCTAAGTGCACATCATGTCTGTAAGTCATGCCAGCAATCTGATCCCCAATTTCTTTGATGAAACTAAGCCATCCATCCTCTTCTTGTGTCTCCTTTAATGACCTGCAGAGATAGGTACAAAAAGAAAAAAGCGTTTGTGATCGTGAGCATTCCACTTGGGAGCTCATGAACAAAACTTCTTTTTAGACTTTTTAGGAAATTACCACTTTTCGAAAAAGGAACTTCCACTTTGCAAAGTCAACACATATAGATGTGTTCACTAATTCCATTTGGAGGTTAACAAGCACTACAGAAGTGCTATTATTTAAATGACAGCATCAAACTTAAAAGCTTATTGTAAAGGATTACATTTTTATATCTAGTAAAGTGACTATGTAAATATGAAAGTAAATATGAAGGGTGCCAATTAAAGCAACACAAATCTGTCTTGAGACCAGCTTTGATAATTGAAGACTTGCAAGATTTGTTTCAATGCTATTTTCACTGATCCCAAAACTAGATTAGAAATTAAAAAAAAAAAAAAAAAAAGACTCTGACATACTCTAAAACTATACTATCATAATCTGCCATCAAGGTAAAATACAAACTCTCTTGAAATCTGTGGAGTTTTTTATTGTGTCAAAAATTTTTCTGGTACTAGCACCCATCTTCTATGGAAGATAATATTTTCCAGCATTTTTTCCACTGAAAGATAATCATAAATGTGTCTGTATGTAAACAGCAGCTTTTTTTTTTTTTTTTTTTTTTTGATCCTAGTTCTATCTGTAAGAGTTATAGTGTTCTTAAATAAACCTTGGCAGAGAACAAAGTGAATGTCCACACTTGTCCTTAATTCACAGGATATCTATGTATCCTTGTTCCCATATTTTTAATGTTGTTCTAGGATAGCAGTTAATTTCAGAGAGATTTGCTCATACATGAAGGTAGTGAGGATATTACCTAAAAATATGCAAAATGTCAGAGAAAATACAAGAATCTTTGCTAGGATTTACAGTCTGAGGATTTCATGCTCAAGACAAAAGCCACAAGCTTTTTCAGAAAAAATAACCCCAGATATAAATAATTTTCATTGCTTGTTTATTTTCCATACGTTTAATTTCCTCATTTCTTACTTAGCAGAAAGATTTTTTTCTTTCCCCCATACAGGAAGAAAACAACCACGAAGACAGCTGAAAGAGCAGCAAGAACACCCCTATGTCTTCTTGAGACTCAGATTTAGGCAAGGGAGAGAAACAAAGGATGCTACTGACAGCAACATTAACGGAGCACATTAACAGGTCAGACATGAAATCTGCCATACATCTACCATAAAGGAACAAGGTATCCAATTATTTTCCCAGTAAACAAATACAGTTAAACAAATACATTTACACAGTTAGTTCCAATCTACATTTCTCCACCAGAGTAGTCCTGTTCCCTCAATAAACCTAATTAAATGTGAGGGAAGTTTGAGACTTTGCCTTATCTGGTTGGTGGAACTTATATTCTGTAAAGAAAAGCTGCTGCCAGTTAATAACCAGGACAAGCCTTAACAAAAGCAGATAGACCAAAGAAAAAATTCCAATTTCATGTCAATTATTCCCATCTACTCCAGCTAATCCTAACATCGCATGGGACGCTTCAAGCTCAAACATGTGGTACTGTAGGACAAAGAAAGAACTGACCTTGGTACACCACTGTTTTCCAGACTCACTCCTGTCTGCATTCTTTACTCATCGCTCTCCCTCTACTAAAGTACTTTAACATAGTTTTCATGTAAGTTATTTGCATACAGTTGCTGGCGACTGAGGAATTTAGAAAGTCACAGGAAAGGAGGCAGCAGACAAAATATGTGGTGTTTTGAAAACTGTAACTACAATAGGAGACAATAGAGAGGCACACACATGTTAGGCTGAGAAGCAAATAAACCACAGGGGAGTATTTTACAAATATTAATCTTGAGTTGAACTATTGAAATGCACTTGTTAATATTCTATTTATAGTTTCATTGGAGACCTGCATTTATAATATTGATATTATATTAGGCAAGATTATAACTGATAAAAGTTAAAGCAATTCTTGTCATGATGATAATATTCTAAAAAATAATCATTTTTCTACTTTTTCTCCTACAAATACTCTTTTTGCACGAAAGGAAAGCCTGTGTGTTGTTGGGATAGAAAAGGACTTCTCCAAAATTATGTTCACTCAACTGTTTGTAGCTCCAGAGTAAGCTCTATGAATGTTCCAGTTTCCCCTCTCCTTTTCTATGAGTTATTTATTACGGTATGGAGGTCTGAGCTCTAGAGTAAATTCAAGGAAATCAATAGACCTGCATAAATAAAACAATGTAGAATGTACCATATCTCAAGCACTATTGTTAATAAATCAACTTTCATACTTATAGTAAGTAAGAAACGTGAAGGACAGCATATGCAATATAGTCATGTATGTAAAGTTTCATGACAGCTGCCACATTTTTAAGAAACACTTTTAAATATCTTATTTCTCCAGGCGTGTTCAGCCTGGAGAAGAGAAGGCTGAGAGGGGATCTGATCAGTGTCTATAAGTACCTCAAGGGAGGCAGTGAGGAGGATGGTGCTGGCTTCTTTTCAGGGGTGGCCACTCACAGAACTAGAGGAAACGGCCACAAACTGAAGCACCAAAAGTTCCACAGGAACTTAAGGAAAAATTTCTTAATAGTGAGGGTGACAGAGCACTGGAACAGGCTGCCCAGAGAGGTTGTGGAGTCTCCTTCTCTGGAGATCTTCCAAACCCACTTGGACGCAGTCCTGTGCCACGTGCTCTAGGTGACCCTGCGTGTGCAGGGGGGTTGGACTAGATGATCTCTAGAGGTCCCTTCCAACCTTAAGCATTCTGTGATTCTATGATTTTAACGCCAGAGGCTGCATGAAGACTATGAAATTTGATGCTCAGTCTTTGTCACATAGAACCTCCATCGAATTAGCTCATAGCGCTCTTAGAAAGCTCTGCAATATTCTAAACTGTAAGAAAAGAGAAATTCCTAATCAGTAAAAACCTCTCTCACCCACGCCTCATCACAAGAGTCTCCAGAGCAAGGCCCAAGAAAACTTTCAAACGCAAATGTTCTCCAATGGGAAGTCCAAGAAATACAAATGAACCTAGCCAGTGGCAGTGTAAAACTGATTTTTAAGAGAGTAAAATAAGTAAAAAGGAATAATTAAACAAATTATATGTTAAACCCTGTAACATTAAACTAAAACCTTCTAAAAATCAAAATCTGTTGTCTAAATCACCCATCTGAATACAAAGGAAAAGGGTCTAAGGCATTTAATTTCCAAGTAACAGGGTTTAACTGGGCTTATATTATTTTCTAGCTATATTACTTTCTAGTTAAAAGAGAAATTATAGTTCAACTTGCTTTGGAGCAACTAAACTTCCTGAGCAAAAATCGAGGATAACTACTTTCTTTGGTCAGTCGGGAAATAAAGTCAGATAGGTCCCTCATCAGGTAGGCCCACATCGTAAAAACAGGTTCAGTCGGCATGGCAGTTGCTGCTCATGCACATACTTATTTAGAAGATAATATCCCTGAAGCCCATTCCATTTCTCAAAAGAATTTGCCAACAGCATCCAAAAGGTTTGGGTTGGTTTGTTGATTTGTAAACAAACCATTATAAATATAATCTGTCCATTATAAATATATATCTGTCCCTAAAGACATTTTGAAAGAACTGAAGTAATTTTTTAGGAATATTTAGCTCTCCTTTTATACTGAAAAAAAAACTCTCAAGTGTATCAGTTAGCTAAATTTATCGTATGGTATCTTATATAGAGGTGCTCTGCTAAAGTGCAGAAGTATATTTACTAAAAAGGATCAGAAAGCTCAGAGTAAAATGTATAATACAATGAATACATCAAATACTATAAAACCGATTTACCATGAAGTACCAAAAAGGAATTACACAAATGTATTAGATGGATGAAATTTGCAGTGGCAAACAAAAAAGGATAAATAAATGATTAGGTAAATGACACTCTTGCACAAGCATTTATAAGAACAAAAAATTGCAAAACTCAACTTTATTATGACTTTGTATAATATCTACTTAAAGAATATAAAAAAGTGGCATAAGTCACATTAGTTAAGCAGTATTGAAACGGACTGTGTTTAGTTAATACCTCTGCCTCTAATGGAATCAAGAGTACCTTCTTTAAACTGATTAATGCAGACTCTAAAACCCAGAAATGACTAAATAGCACCTAAACTGTTTGCTTTAGCTGTTTGTACAAACATGAGGGTGCAACCTTGCCAATATTCAAGCATAACCCTTACTGAATAATCTCAGCTTGAACTTCATGTTCACTAAAACAGACTAAATCTGGGAAAACTTAGCAGAATTCTTTCCCTTCTCTGACTCTGAAGCACTACTAGTGTTCTGGGTAGGCTCAAATCCTCTCAGCTTGTGGGAATTACAAGAAATTCTAAGCCACTAAGAATTAGATGGTGTTCATCACGCTTGGACTGCATCTGCCTGCTTTATTCCTGAGGTATATTAACAGCACAATTTTTGCCTACTTGTTCCCTCACAAGTCCACCTTGAAGCAATCTGGTTTTGATTTCCTGAGTTTTGAAAATACTTTCCATGTGAATGCTAAAGAGAGGTATCCTTTTCTAAAATGTACCTACACTTAGATGCTTTTGCAACACGCTTCAGTAGAATTTATAACCAAAAATGATCTATTGCAATCATAATTTTAAAAATAATGTACTCATCTGAAGTTGTTTTTGGCCAGTAAAGTACACTTATTTTGAAAACTATCAGATTTATTGCCCACCGAGTTGTCTTCAACTAGTCTTTGCTAAGTTTCATTTTTTTTGTTTCTTTTCTTAATTTAATTAGGTCTCATCACAAGATAGGCCAAATGTGCTCAAATGAGAACAAAAACCAAAAACCAGGTACAGATTACTGAACAGATAAGCCACTGAACACTTAGTGAAGTCCTTCGTTCTGGTCTTAGCCTCCAGGGTAACCCTAGAGGCATCACTAGGCTGGAGTAACCTATGGGCAATGTAGCATATGCACACATACTTCAGAGGAGGAAGTGACTTCTCTTCAAAGCCTTATTCCCCCTGTTACTAACACTGAAATGACTGTCTTAAGGAATATACGTCAACAACATTTAGCAGGCATATTGCATTACAAAGCACCAAACTGAGGTCCAAACTCCAGCCACCAATAGCAATACACTCTTACAGAGTGTATTTTAATATGTCAGTATTATCTTCATTTCACAGGTAAGAAACCAACATATAGAAACGTCACCTCATTAATGTATCAGTGGCAAATACCAGCACGACCGAAAGAGGTTTTGGGTGGTACTCACTACTCTATTAAGCACTTACTTTCATTTTGTCAAGAACCTTCCCCAAAGCCACAAAAATGTAGGGTATGGTCAGTGTTTCCCTAATTCAGATTTGTAGTAACCAGCTGTTATGTAACTAGATAAGCCTCTGTAAAGAAATTTAATCTATAATTTTAAAAAGTTTGCACTGTATTTGAGACACTTCTAAAAATAATCTCCTTCTTGCTGATGTCATTGCTTTTTGTTGACAATGCCATCATGGAAGAAAAGAAAGTTTTCTACCCAAAAGAGTCCAACTCAAAAGGCTTAAAATTAAAGACCTCACAATCACAATATTCGTTTGTTTCCTGGTCTGTTTTGTTTGTGGCTTGTTTGGTTGTTTCCTGCAAAGACTATGGTCTTTACAGCTTCTGAAGAACCCAGTAACTTGGGATACAAACAGTACTGAAAGATAGCTCTTCTTCAAAGTCAAGCTTACCACTTTCTTAACAGCTGTGAGTTGTCATTGCACAGCAGGATTTTGGCCACACAACTGCTCAGCACACATTAAGTGTGTGTTTCTGATAAACACATATCTGTGTTTATGAAGGACAAAAATGGGGCCAAAGAGTTCTGAATCTTTAAATGTATTCAGATGAATTAGTGGTATTTGAGAGAAAAAAAAAATAGATAAAGTGTTCACAGTGCCTCCAAGGGGCAACAAATATTTACCAAATGTCACATTTGATGTGAATGTAATGATATTGAATAGCAAATTACTTTTTCTCATTGCTTTACAAATTTGGTATGTAGTGCAATCTTATTAGCTTTCCTTTGAAAAAAATGCGGAAAGCATCAGACCACTGATTCAAAATTGTGGCACATTATTCACATTCATATCTCTGCACACTGACATATTATTCTACTGCATAACAGTGTCCTTACCTAGCATTGATGTGCCCACCTTTATCGAAAAGGCGCAAAAGGATGCCAATGAGTAATTCATATCAAAACCAGAAGAAAGCTACTTGGAAGGAAAAAAAAAAATCCAAAATATTTTGTATTGAATATACAAAACACAGCTATGAAGGGGAACTAAAAATCAAGCTTCAGTTATGGAGAATGCTCTACTTTAGATATATTTTATAAAACTGGCAATTCAGAATGTTTAATAGAAGTAGAGCGACATGCCTTGCTGTTTCAGGTGTGATAATCTATTTCTGGATGTACACAACATGCAACATTATTACAACATAATAATCCTATGAAATACACATGCGATTTCACATTATTCACCTCCTTTGCTGCATATGTATTTCCCATGTTATTGGAATAGGATCAGAATTGTGCATGAAAAGTATTCATGTACAGTATTACTATTCTTTCCATGGCAACCAAACTACATGTTACAGAGGCAAAATATGTGAGCTTAATGACAGGTGAACAAGTGCAGAAAATATTAGTCGTGGTGAGAAGTATAGGAAGGCATAGATATACCTAGTCATCTAATTCTAAATTACTGTAAATCAGCAGCATTGGTAAGATTGAGACTTAATATACTTACCTTATATTCATTATTCACTACCTTATATTCATAATTCACATTATGGTAAGCATGATACATGAAAACAAAAATTATTGATAAGTTTCCAGAAAATAAGGAAACACAACATCTCATCTATTTTTGAGATACATGATTTTACTTATCACTAAAACACCATATCATAGGTAAAAGTATTTTACTCACCTGGAAGTCATATATGCATGTCACATACTGACACTTTTAAGGAGCGCAGCAACCTTATAGTGAAAGTGGATGAAAAGCCCAGCCATATTTAATGGACCACACCAAAACCAGGAAAAACTGGCACACACTTACCTAATTCTGAAATTCAGGGCTCTTGGTTAAGTAAATTTTTATTTACCTGGAACTGTTTTTTTTGGGTGTAAAAGCTGGAAACTGAGCCTGGAGGCTAGGGCAGAGCGGACGACATTTTGAACATGACAGAGCTCCTCCAGAAAAAGTAGCAATGCTTCAATCTGGAAATAAATATTTAAAACAAACACGGAAGAGCAGTACCATTGGCAAGATAAACATACAAGCCACCAAAACTAACCGTTGATGAAGAGAAGTAGTATGTTAAATTGCTAGGTATCTAGAGAAACTCACTCTCTCCAAACTGCTCTGCTCAGGCACAGGGATCCACGTCTCCTCCTTGCCCCCATCGTGCTAGACACGCTAAAAAAATGTGACGACAAATATACCCCAAAGGACACTAACAGCTCCTCGGGCAACCCTCTGACTCCCCGGACGTGTCCGGGCAGACAGGATGAAGATGGATATTCAGGAGCATCGCAGCAGACGGAGAAAGTGGGAAAAAACTCCCCGCTGTGGCAGGGCTGCTGCCGGTTACCTCAGCGAGGGGGCGCCACGCGCTGCGCTCCCACGCGGCGACCGTTATTTAACGGTCATTCGGGGTTGCGCAATCCCAACGGCCCCTCGTGAGCGGCACCTGCAGGCGCAGCGGGGCAGGGGGAGGGGCATCCCTTGCAATTAGCAACCGCGACCCCCACCTGAAGCCCTTAACTCACGGGGAGCTCGGGAGGGCCCAAGCCAAGGCACGGGGGCAAAGAGGAACCTGGAGCTTTGCAGTGCACCCCCGAGACGTTTGCTCTTCGGTCATTTTATTTTGGGGTAAAATCTCAGGCATAAGAAAAGTAAAAATAAATCATTTAGGTTGTAAATATTTCACAACTTTACTATTTCCTTGCTTTTCAGTTGCAGCACAATCACAAAGGCAGTAATAGTTTGATTTAAACCTATTAAAGCCTGCAATGGAGCAAGCAGCACCGATGCATAGAGGAGACACAAAGAAAGCAAACAAGCCCAGAAACGAATATGTGTCATTATCAAAAGATGGCAAAATGACCCATGTAGCATTTGCTTTAGGTGAATACATATACAGCAAAAACTTTAGATCAGGAGAAGCCAGGAGAAAAGAAATACAAATTTTGGTTAATACTTGAGCATTAAAACCATGGCCAATAGCATGATAAGTAATGAGAACAGTTTCTTGAGGCAGGGGGAGAAGGCAGAAGGTGCTATTTAAAACCAATCAACACATTAAAAAAAAAAAAAAAAGTTTAAGGGATTACTTTTTTGAGTACCATAAAGTGTTAGGAGTATGAAAGGTGTATCACACATTCACCAAGCATTGCAAAATATACACGCACAGTTCTCAACCCAGGGGAGCAAACCAGAAGAGGAAAAGCACTACACTTCGCTGCTCTTTCTCACAAAGCTGGTGTCATAGATAAATGACACATTTGTCTCCGACAAATGGTGGCGTATCCGCCTTCCCAAATAAACAAAAGTGGGAAAAAGTCTGCATGAAACAGCTTGTTTAGTAAGCAAGGGCCAAACTCTAAAAAGAAATTGCTATTTTGTTCCAGCATTTTCCTACCAGATCTACCACAGCTAACAATAGATTTCATTAAGCAGACAGGGCTGAAGAAATGGTAAATGCACAGATACAACAAAATGAATGGTTTCCAAAAAAAAATTTAAGTTTGCTACTCGACTCATGCCTCAGAAGAGGAAAATATACGAGGTGTAAAAAAGAACCAAGCTGTTTAGAGTCTTCCCCGGCAATATAGTGAAATTACAGGTTTCTTCTGGAAGAGATATTTTAGCGCAGTAGGATGTTCTTTTGTTGTGACAAGATAATGTGTGTGTAAAGCACTCCTATAATTTATCTGTCACACAGATGTGCCTACTCAAGTGCATGTGTGTTCACAGAGAATTAGCTTTTCTCTATGAAAATACATCAGATGATTTCCACTTCTTACTCTCAATCAACTCAATTTGATAAGAAATTAATCTACCCATCTTTCCTACAGGTATTGTCAGAGCTTTTAAGCTCTGGAACTAATGCTGTGACTGTGTGCAGCTCTACAAAGACCTAAAGAAAGTAATGAAAAACTTTTTTTTTTTTTTTTTTTTTTTTTTTTCTCTTAGCATTGCCCCTGGGCCACTGGGGTAACAAACTACATTGCATTCTTTTCTGGGGAAAAAAACCTAAACTGTTAAATTGGGAAATACATATTCAATTCCAATTTCAGCCTAAGAGATGTACATGTGCAGATAGAACTTTTTAATGACTATGCCTGCCAATACTATAAGGACTGACTTAAATTTCCTATCTTCTCTCTCATCCAAACATCTGCAAATTCTAAGGGACAGCCATCTGGCAGCTGTCTCCTACTTTCCTCTAACTCCTGTACATATGCTCACTTGGACACTCAAAATTAATCATAAAAAAAATGAACGTAAGTATAATATACCTTTGGCTTTTCCTGCCTCTGGCCATTGTACTGTTTCTGAAAATCTGTCTTTCTATAATAAAACTATGCATTTTCAGGACTTCAGAAGTCTTTATTGTCAGTAACCCCACTTCTATAAATAAAAAAGTCTATATGCTAACATAATAGATATTTCTAATACTGGTGAAGGAAAAGAAACCAAAGAATACCTACACACAGATGAGCTATTTCAGCATTCAGGGAATCTCTAGTGATAGGCAGAAAGAAATAAAGTGATGATAAAGAACTTTTAAGCCTCTCAACTGAAGAAGTGTAGAACAGAATGGGAACTTGATAACTGTGATAGACCACCAGAAATCAGTTGGATAGGAGGCAGGGAAGGAAACAACTAAGTTTCTTCTGAGTCTGCCCATGGTCTTGCATGTGTGCACAGCTCATAGCTGTAGGGCTAAACAGTAGCTACATCTCTGAACATCAGAGGAAATTTAATTCCTGAACTTGCACTATCTTCCAAAAACAGCTCTTAGATGTTAAGAGCGTAGGGTCAGTTATGCTTTTAGTTTCAGCCAGATTAGGAAAGGTAGAGCAGGCACAACACGACCTCTAAGACTTATTGAAAAACAACGTGAATCAACAGGTCTGTCGTGAACCATTCACTGAGAGCATGAGCTCTTCACTGGTGCTCCCAGGAGAGCTTGCCTCTCTTTTCCCAGTGATACCAGCTTCTGGTAAATGCTTTGCTGCTTTCCTGCAAGTATCTGCGTACTTCCATCTTCACCTTACACTAGAGCAGCATCCTCCTTCCTGCGGGAAACAAATTGATGCTTCGTAACCTCCTTCAAGTCCCTCTTCACCACTAGCTCCTACTCTAGGGCCAGTACAACACTAATGAGCAGGCAGGAGACAAACTGCAGAGACTGTTGCTGACTTGTTGACCACAGAAAAACCCTACCTATTTAATTTTTCCTTACTTCTCTTTATCTATAAGCGTCATTCCCTTTGTGCTAGAAAGATGGAGTGGATGGAGAGGGATGTAACCAGAACAAAAATCCCAAATCCCAAATCCCCAAAACTTTATTCTTTCTCACAGAAACCCTTTTTCTCCCCTTCAGACTTTTTGGGGGGGATTTTCTAGGATTTCAACTTGGTCTATATTCTTGGCTGTGATTGATTTGAAGGAGTAATATTAACAGATGTACACAGAAATAAACTCAAGCAGAATGAGATTTGTTGTGCAAAACAAAGTACCAAAGAGGAATGCAAACCTGCTAAAGATGGCATTTTTTGCCTAAAACAAAACAAAAAAGAGGGGAGGCAAAATAAGTATTTATGGAATTTGGCCGCTTGAAAATGCGGCATTTTTATGTGCAAGCGTTTATTATATACAATCTGTAGGTTTGTTTCTAGCTTGAAAAATAGAAATTTGTAAAACCAGAATGTGAGTAGGCAGAAAAACTTAATAGATATGTCCTCAGAATACACGTGGAAAGAAACTTGTATGTCTCGTCACAAAGAATTTAATGGCTTTCAAGTACAGCCATTATTCAGAAAGAATCAAAAAATAAATAAAATATTGCAATTAATCACACAGGTTGAAATGAATGTTACTTGATGGTAACATTTCTATTGCTGATAGACCTCAGCCTTTATACCCAAATTGAAGCTCAGAACTACAACCCAGCACAACTTGCAGTAAACACAGATCACATGCAGTGGGCATTAAGTGTCTTCAGTAGTTTGCATCCTAATGATTTATTGGAGAAAGAGCTACAAGACATAATCTGACTCACACACTAAAACGAATGTGAAAATAGGCATTCTCTACTCCAAAATGGAAAGGTAAGAGCAGTATTTGGACAATTAAGTCCTGGCAGGACGAGAAAAGCTGAGCTAACTACCGAAAGACTAAAAAGCACTAGTGCTCATTTGTCAAAGTTTGGAAGTCACTAATTGCAAATGGAACTAAGCACGTGTCAATATTTTGTCCGGGAATACAAAGTTTGCTCGTTTCGCTTGTCCTGAGAGAGAAAAAAAATAATATTTTAAGTTCAATAGAGAGCAAAGAATTGTGCTGGAACTTTCAAATGTTCAGTATCACACGAAGTGCAGAGAAGCTGTACACTGTCTTCCCCCAGCTTCCTTTTAGTAACACAGCCATAGAAACAGGGTACATGGAAAAGCTTTGCAGGATAGGAGAAAGGAACAAACTTCTCTTGGAAGCCATACATTAGACTGCCACTCGTTTAACAAGAAACAACATATTTACTCATTATACAATTTATTTACTACTGTCATAAAATAGGACCCAGAGGATTTTGAATTTGATGAGATACATACTATAAATCATTTCCAAGCAGCAAGTGGTCTATAAATTTGCTTTACTTATAGAGCTTTTCCAAAAGTAGCACATAGGAAATACCATTGCAATATACATTTCTGAGCTCTGGACTCAAAACTCCACCATGCCTTCATACAAGTTTTGCAGAAAAGGAGTGCATTAGAAATACTAATTTGCTGTTTTAAAAACGAGAAGAACTGCATCAAAGGAGGGTAAATGTTAGTCAACTATGGAAAAAGATATTTCAGCCACTAAAATTCACAGAAAATAGTATAGAGAAAACTTGTAATATTGTCTTAGCATATTTGAAAGAAGCTTACAGATTAACAGGAAAGCCTGCATTTTTTTTTCCTTGAATAACAATGACAATGCAACTCTACTTCTACAAGGGGATATCCAGAAATGCAAAAAAAAAAAAACATCTTCAGTGATTTTGCACGTAAAATGTCGAGGGATTAATTTGCTGGTCTGAAGTAATTATTCATTAAGTAAAATTAATTGCATAATTCCATGATGCCAATAAGCAACATGAGTTTGTAGAAGAAAAATGATGTGAAAAAACCTTCTGTTCAGTGTGCAGGGTTACGCTGGGCATTTGTACGCTGAACAATAGGGCCAGGTATCCTAACTAATAACTAAAAGCTTACAAAATTCACATCATTATAACAGACTTTTTGCTACAACATTAAAAGCTGGAGGTAGAGATTTCCTTCTGACACCTTAATATAATATCTTACCCACTTGTTCTTATCTGCTCTATGCACTATATGCAAACACTGCATCGTGTACATGTCCTGTAACCATAGCTTTATGTCACGTGCATTATTACCAGTTATCAGTATTACTTATCATCAGTAATTATTACCTATTATCAGTATTACTTATCAGTTATCACTAGGCAAATCAGTTCTTAAGACTGAAAAAGAATCAACGAGCAAAATCAAAAGGGTGCAAAAAACAACATCAACAACGCATTTTTAAGTATCAGCTTCTGCCTGGTATCAGGGCATCCTACCCTGCAGAAGGCTGCACTTTGGATCCAATTATAAAATCGAATTGTGAAAACTTACAAAAAAGATTCAAACAATAACAAAGCTATACATCTTGTTTAATAATTGTGAAATAACTACTGTAATAGGAGTGCAAGAAAACTGCAAAGGATAAAATAATTAGAATGAAATGGTAACTTCCTGGGTATCTACACTACCAAAACTGTACACACACACACTTCTGTCAGGTATTTCTCTGCATCGCTAGTATGAGGTGCACAGGTATTTTAATGGTCTTTGCCATGCTAAATTAACATCCAGGCAGTTAGCATGACTAAAAATACCTGTGAAAGAGAGGACTGCAGTCTTACTCATCAGACATGGCCATAGCAGCCTCTTCAGAGGATCATGTGGTTGTTCTGCGCTCCCTTGGTAAGGACTAAGGATAAAAAGAAACAAACGTCTCCATTCTCCAACTCTTACCTTGAACCCACTACAAGATAAAAACAGAACACTCCTACTCTTAGAAACAGTTTTTGCTTTCTTTTCAGTTAGCTCCATTAATCCTGCACCTTAAATACCAGAGTTCAGGACACTGCTCGAACCATAGTGCTGGTGTGCTTTGATGACGCAAAGGGGAACATGCAGAAGGTGGAAAGTTCTTATAATTGTGCATCTAAGAAGATTTTTTGCAACTTTTTTTTCTACTAGGGATACTAGGAAATAATATACATTTCTCCTAATTTTAAATGTAAGTCTCCAGGCTTACTGTACTGTGCAGCCTTCCCTTTCTGCCTCTGCAGTGCCCTAATTATGTGTTTTTTTTGAATACCATCATCTATGAATCAATGTTATTCACAGCATCAGAGAGTTGTACTCTTTCTGAAGTTAAAACTGCCCATTTTTTTTAAAGGGCTGTTTTCAACAGGGGGCTTGTCATGAGAAAACAGAAGGGCAGTTCTACCCATACAGAGGATTATTACAAGATCATCTTATATTATAGCTTAGTATAAAATTTTGTGGGCAAAATTGTATGTTGCTATGAAGGCCCAGTGAATCAGCTGATGGAACATAACTACTGTAGTTCCAATGGTTTGTATTTACCACAATGATTCTTCCCAAATTTTAAAATCAATCTAATAAAAAAGATTCAGCTCAGCCCAAGACAAGAGACCTGCAGAGACAGACACACATTCTAAATATTGCTAAAGTATCGTTTTAGTAATTTATAGTTGAAGAACTAAGAATGACTTTTCTGCCAAAGAGAAGATACAGAAGTCAGCTCTCCCCCTTACCATCTTAGGATTTGGAGTCTACTGAAGCCAGCAGCAGCTCACCCCACAGGATTCAGTTGGGGTAGATGGATTCTTTGCAGCTTCCTGACTTTGTTCCCAGATGGCAATTAATTTTCTTTTAATAAACTGTTACGATAAAACAACATGAATCAAAGTGACATTGAGAGACAAGAAATAAGGAGCCTCCCAGTTCAAATATACGACAAAAATAATCAAATAAAAACTTACAACAAATTCTACTACCAAACTTTTGTTATTTTCAGCAACAAGCTTTAATAGCCAGAAATGGCTATTATTCATTGGTTCAATTTAAATTGTTTTACCTTCCCTGGAGTACCTGTGCTTCCAAAAGTTCATATTTTTTACCAAATTTTTATTGTGCATCTATGAATAGCAATATTCTCGTCTGGACTCTGGTTCCTTCTCTCCAACTGAATTTGATCTGAATCTCGTGAACTCGATCTTGCATCATTCAGAAAAATTATTCACATAATTCCATCCTCAAAGAGGTTCACATACAAGGCTTTTTTCCCCCCTTTACAAGGGAATGAGCTATGTTCTGATTGCCATAGTACTCAACCAAGTCCTTGGCCCTTATTTCCCTCTTTTTTAATTTAAGGCCAAGTTCATTTTTATGCTATCTGCTATGGGCATCTTTTAAACACAGCAGTCACAGTTAAATTTAAACACAGTTTTTTAAAAAAATTAGCTATGGAAGGTGTTCTAAGTCATAACAAAAAGAAAAAAATCTGAGAATTTCAAAGTAGTTTTTAACACCTAAGAAAACTAGAATGTGAGTACACAGAGGCTGAAAAGAAGCCTCTTCAAGTCAGAAGTTAACAATATATACCACATTAAAAATACAGAACTCATTATAGACACTTGCAATCTTGAAAAATTTGTAAAAGCATATTATAATCTTGTTAATAAATGTAATATGACTCAAATATTAAAAGTGTTATGGATGACATTTTAAAACGTCCATCCTAACAAGTTCAGAGGCAGCACCCACTCCTACTTGCAAGAAAACTTTTACCATAATTTAACAGTAAAATCTTTCTCAGTACAGTGGAAATTTTCTTTTGTTCAACAGTGACAGCCTGATATTCTCCTGAGAGATCACCGAAATATTCTCTGCATTTAAAGCTGGTTTAACCTATCCAGGATGATTTTGGGATGCTAATACTTATTTGACCACCTACTCAAATAAGGAATTGACTTTATATCTTCTGCCATAAGTAGCCCATGCTTGTACAAAATGCTTCCACAGCTAAAATAAATACCACCAGGCTTTGTTCTCTTGCCCCATGGACATTGAATCTTTTTGCATTTACAGGATTAAATTATACTTTTCCCAAAAATGCTTCCAGCTGTCATTTGAGAATGATCCCTGGCCAGGGCTAACTACTTCATGCCCAGGAAAATGTTAAGGAAAACACTTTCTGACCAGGGAAAACAAAAGACCATTCTAACAGGTATCAGAATAGGCCAGTTCAAGTTTCAGTGGTTAGCAATATTCCCTGAATACTGCTTAACATTTTCTTATAGATGAAGCCTTAATATGTTACTATAGAGATTATCATGAAGAAAAAAAACTAAATAGAAGGAACTATTTTTTGGCTTAACTTCAATAATTCATCTATCAATAGACAAGAATTACATCTTGGCACTCCCTATAAACCTTCAAACTCCACTTGGTGCAATGCTAGAAACAAAGTGAATATTTGAGGTCCAACTAAAAGCTCTTGACCTTTTTCCCCTTTCTTGCAGAAAGGGCACATAGAGCACTCTCTACTTTCATTAACATAGCAGTAAAACATATACAGAAATGCATTCTTATCTTCTTTTAAAATTGACTTTTCACTTGAGTTCAAAACTCATGAAAGAATTGAAGTAGCATTTTGCTGCTGGCAGCCTTACGTTACTGACGGAGTTGATAGGGCAGGACAGGTTGTTCCACCTCGTTCCTCATTCACGAGTTCTCTAAAGAGGCCAACAACCTTGGGTTTCATGATGAAGCCACTGGCAGCTGAATGCCAACTGTCCTTCTCCTTCAGGAGATTAACAATACTAGTTAGTTTCACTAAAGAAATAACCATATGCAATATATAAATGCATCATGAAAAGCCATGTCCTAGTACCTCCTGGATCTTTCTTTTTTTAACCACATAGAGCTGGTTCTCATATCCTAGCACCTCCTGGATTTTTTTTTTTCTTTAAATCACATAGAGTTGGTTCCATGGCTTGTGTTTTACATACTCAACATTCAGAATCTCCATTATTTTAACATATCTCTAAATCTAATTTATGAAAATCTTTATAAAAACTCAGGAGGCTGCTCCTCTAAAACAGCTGGCCTAACTTTTAGCCTTTCATTTCACTCTAATCCAGCAAAAGAACCATGATTTCATACACATGTCCCCTGATGAGTCTGCCTCTTTGCAGAAGCCACTTTTCAAACCAGCCCTTCATTCTGGCACAGTGGGTCAAATTTTAGTCCCACTAAAACTTACTGTCCTGCTGCCTTCATATGAACACAGTCACAAGCCAAGCACTACTGCAGTGATTCCAAAAAGATAAATCTGAAGCCAAGCAGAAACTGACTTTATTCATCTGAGACTTAATGGCCTATTTGCATCTTCCAGAAGACTAAATATCATAACATTTTGCTCGGTCCAACAGCTACTAGAAACAACTTTAAGGACTGTGACCTTATTTTTGTTCAATGGTTCTGCAAAATGTGAGACGCATACAGTCTTGCCCATAAAAGTGTGAATTATGCAGCAGATTTATTCTCTGTCCAAGTATTCTCTCCACATAGATGAATTTCCAAAGAATCTCAACACTTTGAGAAGAATGAAAACTCAAAATCTTTTATAAAACAGTTTTTTCCCCTCATGTCCTTCCTTGTAGTTGATTTCATTTTGTGTTTTTATTCTTGTATAACAAACATATTTTATTAAGGATCAGGAAGGCAAGAGACAGAAAGGCGACTAAGTGTCTGTTCAGGGGAACAGGATAATCACATTTGATAACAGATCAAATAAGATTTTTATGGAGTAACAGTTATTATTGATCTAACAAATAACCGATAAGCCAATAGGCCAGGTTCAGCTACGATGACACACTGACACATCAGATATCCCTGTAAGAAGGAAATATAGAGGTGTGCAGTACTCCAGCTAAATACAGAAATGATTCTATACATCAGTTTTGAACTCTATTGTTAAAGTTTTGTTCTTCTATGCAAAACACAGTAACACCTTTCGGATTTTCCCTCCAGAAGAGTAAGTTGCACTAGAAGTGCTTTATAACAATTACATTCTGTCTTGTTCATCATATTTCATATCTGCAGTGACAAGTTAAGTATCACAACAAATGACTTAGTATTTTTCTTCCTGGGGCGCGCTGATAAATGAAGAGAGGCGCTAGGCCAATCATTCAACCTGTGACTGAACGAATCCGCACCCTCGAGCAACCCTTTTCATGAGTTAAGGAACAGCCTAGAAGGATGCAGTGATGTGCAGCAGAACACCCAGCACATTCCAACACCAATGCTCTTCCTCAACATCTCTGTGTTCTCTCTGCAGCTACAAACACATCCCTTCTGCTCTTTATCTCTTAGTTTCATTCTTTTGGCACTCCTATTGCTGTAAAGCATTATTTTGGAGGGTATTCTTTCTGAAAAGTTGTATTCAGAACAACAGCTCACTGGCCCACAAAAGCTTCTGTACGTTCAGTAGCCTGCATTCTGCACATACTGAGGGATTCATCAAAGTTATCTAGGCTGAAGAAATCTTACCAAAGCCTTTTGTATTATACCAACTGCAGAAGCATCAAGGGGAATTTTATGCTAATCATTCTCTTTAATCTCCATATAATTCAGGCCAACTAAAAATAGATCTTTTACAAACAATGAATCATCATAACTTTAAGTGGATGCAATTCTGCTACGATCAAGTTGAAATCTCTGTTCCCAAGTCCCTTTCTTGCTTCTCTTTTTGTAACAGCCATACGACAGGCCAACAGACATAGATTAATAAAATGTATTTCTTCACAGCTATTATTACAAGTATCAATAGCATGACCAGAGGCAATAAAAGAAATAATTATAAATGCTATATTCAGTTGAAGGACAAAATAATTCCAGAAAAGAAATTGAATTTACCGAGGTTTTAGAATTCAGAAAATCAGGCATAAGACTGTCAAAAGCCAAGGAACATTTTCTGCAGTTTAACATATAAAGAGATATGTTTCCAGGAGAGGCATGTTAAAGTATTTTTATGTTAATACACTGATGCAGTAATTTACTAGCTTGGTCACAGACCACAAAGCATCAGCTACAGAGAGACTGTAAAATTCCAGTCTTCTTAGAATCAGGAAAATGAAAGGAGAACCAAGAGCTAACCAAAGTCCAGACCCCAAGAAAGCACAAAAAAAAAAAAAAAAAAAAAAAACACACTGTTAAGAGGCCAACAGTTTGCTAAAAATGTTATCAATGAAGTTGAGAAAATAAGTATTGTTTTAAATTCAAACACAAACTTTGTGATTCTACCCCTAGAAATCAAGGCAACACGCACCCAAGGCAGTTCGGTTAGATACTCTAAAGGCATTTAATAGAGCTGCAGTAATCCAGATGGAAAAAATCTCTGTTAAAGAATATTTAGTGGAGTGCAGTAAGCTTAGGAACAGCCTGTTTTATAAGGCTACTCCTGCATGAACTGGCATGCACACAGTCAAGGAAGGGTGACAGTGAGTTCTTTCCACAATATCTCTAAAGGAACTCTTAAAGAGTGCAAATACATCTGGTATTCAGTCTGCCCAACAGCAATTGAAATAAATTCTTTTGTATTACAGAGAATACCTGAGTGTCACCCAGCCCTGCGTGCCTCTATTTAATACCCTTTATGCAATTTTCGAGGACCAAAATGTGAGGGCCTGTTCCTGTGCAATCACCCAGGATATCAATTTACAAAGCAAGACCATGTGAATTATGCTTTAGTCACTCTTGGCTGACAGTAATCATGACCTTTTTGAAACTTTTAGGCTTTATTACCCAATTGAGCCAGGAGTAGCTTATTTCAAGTGCGTAAAGTTACCTTGCATGTTTTGCACACCAAGCTCATCAGCATGAAGAATTAGGGTAGAAAATCAGTGTAAATTCCCATGTGACTTTACTTCACATTCCTTCTGTATGCATATTGGTATTCCTTGAAGTTTTCTCTCAGCAATAAAACATACAACTTATTCCTTTACATTAAGTTTATAAGCAAATTTAAGTAAACATGAGACACAAAAGCCTTTCCTCAAAGAATCTGCCTAAAGCTTTCCAGATTTGTGTATTGCATTATATGCATATCATGATGAACACTTCAAAAGTGCCTGGAGCATTTGTGAAGACTCTTTAAAACTTCATATTTTCTTATTATATCTTAACCATAGTAAATTGGGAGAGGTTTTCCAGTAACATCCCTACACCAGACAAGCACCAGAACACAAAAGCTGGCCATTCTTTCTTTTTCCCCCTAACCTCCTGCTTTTCTTTCATTACATTGTGTTAATAGTGTTTTTTTCTCCCTGAGTTATTTCCTCACCGAACATCTAATTGTGCAATGAGCTATAAGTACTCTTAACCTGCCATCCCTGGACAGAGCAGGGAGGAAAATCCTACAGTCTTTGACCCCTAAGGTAATTTCTAATTGTGAAATCCATGAATAAATACTGTGAGGAAATATTAAAAATTGATCCAATTCAGTAAACTACTATTAATGCTTTCAACTAAAATTAAATTAAAAGTCAAGCTTGTATGTTGCTTGCCTAAGGGGCAAATAATGATGATAACAGCCTTACTTCATCATTGCCTTCATTTTTCAATTGCTGGAATCTCTAAACAAAAAGATGTGCTGAAAAATAAGAAAAAGAATTAGCCCTCCCCCTCAATTCTCTTGATTCTCTCTATTCCACCTTATTATTCTCACCCTCAGTATAGTATTTTCCATTACATACACTGGACAACCATTCATAACAGATGGAAGAGCACAGTCCTTTTCCTCCCTCTACAGACAAAAAATACAGTACTGCTGTAGAAGAGCCCACCTTAGGTGGCTGAGTGCAATGACCATTCCTGGGAAAAATCACTGGAATCAGCAGAATTGATTGCGTGGAAGTTGCGTGCACTGTGTTTTTCTTTAAGGTAAATATTTATCAATACATTTCTCCTTATATATTTCTTAGGTTAAAAATGTTACCGGAATGAAATCAGATCTCCCAAGAGATCTGGTTAGATCTCTTGATAGAGCAGAGATAGATGAGATATGAAGGTGCCTATAACTTATAATATGTTTTATAGCATATCAGGCTGCCAAAATAAATCATTGAGAATCTGATACGGAGGCATTTTTCAGGGTGGATACTGTGAATCAGTCAGCACACGGCCTCTGAAGAATTTACTGCAAGACACATTTCTGACTGCCATAATAACTACATTTGTGACAAAGTACATTTTTCATCAGCAAAGCTACCTCAATGCCATAGATGAAATGTCCTCTGTAATTTTGGCTATTTTTTTCAACACAAATCTAAATTAACCAATTAAAACGCAGATGCCTGTCAGAAATTATGATTAGTTTTTCTTGGTTTTACAATGCTAATGGGGCAGGGGATATATAGTTGCATTTATATGAAGCTATCAAATTTGAGAGCACAGTTTTATTCTTTTTCCTTTCAAAATCATATTCACATTTTTCTTTCTTGTTACCAAGGAATAATGCATAGTTAAACAACAGGATAGCAACATTTCAAACTGAAGGCTTCAGAAACAACTTGTAACAACAACTTGCATAGGCTTGATGGACTTTGCAGGCACTTGGCCCCTGCTGATTCACTTTCAGATATCTTCTTATTGTGTCAACACTGTGTGAGTTATTATGATACTTTCTGTTAAAAATCAGAATTCAGAGCATTCTGATCTTAACAACCCAGTGCATGTCCAGCAATATATAGTTTAAAAAGATGGTGCAGAAAAAAAGCTATGTTCTTCCTTCTCTCCCCCACAAAACAGTAAGTTCTACTTGTCCCTTATGAGTTGATTCTAATGATACAGTAACAAGTATATTGCTGTCAGGGAGCAGAGGCACATCAGTTTCCTCATATTACTTCCTATCAAGATATTTGTGGTTGTTTCTCCAGACAGTCCCTTTACAACAAATTCTATACATCAGCATATCTTTATCTCACTGGCCTGCTGGAACAATACTTTTTCTGGGGGGGAGAAAAAGCAATCTATTTTTCAAGTAACAGATGGATAAACAGATGGGTGGAGAAGTCCACTGAACAGTGTGTTGGCTGCCTGTCATTCCCTGTATGACAGCCAATAAAAATCATATGGATTAAACCTGTAAACTAACAGGTCCCTAATTCAATGAATTCTTTCAGAATGGTCCATGTTTGCTTGCCAATACCTGTATAAACAAAATACCACTTTGGATAAGATACGTTTCTGCAGGAAGACCAAGCACCTAATCACAACTTGTTCTAGGATTGTTAATCAAAAGCAAACAGGAAAGGAAGCAGTAAGGCATGTGTATTTTTTACAGGTTATCTATGAGGAGGTATATTTTGCACACCTGGGCAAATTCCTGGAAAGAGCTTAAACTTCAGTATGTTTACTTTTAGGATAAAGATCTCGGACTGCTTGCTTCTCTTTTTGTGAGAATTTTACATTTTCTTTTTTTTCAAGCTTGCATAAGGAAGTGTTTAATGCAGCAGTCAATCATAAGATAAGTCAAATTAGCCCAACAGTAAAGCAGAGATTTCATCCTCCTTTGAGGCTCCTTATTATGGACTAACATAAAATCAATGGGAGAAAAAAAACCCAATGAGAACAAAATTCCATATTTGCTAGCACCATATCACCTGATCTTGCATTACAAATGATTACAATTTGCCCATCTGCTTGTGAGGCATAGGAGGTTCCCATTTAGCGTATTTATCACCACAGATAAAAGGGAAATATCTACACTTCACTTTCAATTTATTGTGTAACATTCACTGAGTAAGCCCTGGTTATTTTACTCAAAGAGAGCAGATAATTTTTCTTTTCTTGTTCAAACTGTTACTGATTTTACAGATAAAGAGAGAACATTTACACTTGTTCAAACTGTTACTGATTTTACAGATAAAGAGAGAACATTTACACTTACAGTCCCAGCTCCACAGGCTGAAAATGGAGAGAGATAAAATAATTTCCCCAGATTGCACTGAAAAGTCTACTTTGCACAGCGGTTCAGCTCTCCAGAACCTCCAATGCCTTCAACACAAGGAAACCTTACACCTGCATTTTTGAAGAAAATACAAAAGCAAATATACAGGATGAATAATGACTTGTGAACTTAATTATTAAAGGTGCTTCACCTTTATAAATTTTTAGGCATGGTCCAATTAGATAACTAATTTTCAAAAATTTGTTTTAAAAGAGTATTCCTTAAAAGAAAATGCACTTGCTGAGGTAATAAATGAATCATAAAATAATTAGGTGTGAAAATAACAGGAAAAGCAAAATGACAATGTAGTCTAATAACCTCATGTTTTTGTGCTGAGCTATTTTGTATACAAGTTGTGGAAAATGTACAGACTTGCAACTACAAAGCACAAATAGCAGCATTTCACAATGCTACCAGACATAAAAATGTGGATGCACGCAGCAGAAAGATGCAAGTTGAAACTGGTTGTAATATGAGCAAAAGCAGAAAAAGAAGTAGAAAAACAGGTATCTGTTTGGAGAAAAAATAAAAAAGATTTGGTCTATGGGAAACAGAGAGAAGATAAGCCTGAAATACCATAATAATTCTACCATATGAAAACAGTAGTATTAAGAGATCTTTACTCATATGTAGCATCTTTTTAAGAGGAGCTGCAAATCCTGTGAAGAGGTTGCACAAAACTTCACAATCAATTAATTATTATTTCACTTACAGGAAAAGTAGTTCCTTGGCTAACATGACACAAGGAAACATACCAACATCCACTCTAAAAACCACATGGCTCTCCCAAACCATGGTCAGTGCATTCCCCAAAGCACACATGCGTGTGAGGGGAACCCCAGAGTGATCGCAGAGAGCTCCAAGCTGCAGGGTTTGCCCTGCACACTCTGCTGCCAAGGCCAGGTAAGGCAAGTCTCAGGAGCTGAGGAACAACAGAGGTGCAAGCTACTTAAAGCACAGCATGTGCCTGTCACCTACAGATCAACAGCGTGCAACAAAACACAAAACACTGAAAGACAAAAATGTGCAAGAGATCTCCACCTAATATAGACGCCAGTTTGCTGAAGGAGTTCTAAGCAAAAATGGGGGACAAGGTAAGACCGGGCAATCTACTGGGCAGGATTACACTCATGTGGGTGGTGCTGAGTCCTTAGTATGATTCAGTTTGTTGATGCCTTCTTTGAAAGCAACACTGTAGCCTCGGAATATTCTGTTCACCTTTGGAATCCTCTGTAAGAGGTTCTATACAGCCAGTAAGAACGTACTGCTGAGTGGCCCTCCATCCAAGGTGACATTACTACAAACCAGAAATAGTGTAAATAAGCCATGACCCCAGAAATGGTTAAGTTTTTGAAAAGTCAGTTATCTTTCTTCCAGTATGCCTGAGCATGAGGCTGTGTGTGTGTGTGTGTGTGTGTGTGTGTGTGTGTGTGTGTGTGTGAATCCAACACCTGGATTCAGCGCTGCCTAGGGCTGCAGAATTCCTGAATGATTGCTTCAATTTTCTTATGCATGAAACAGCCTTTTGAGTGACTGCCTAACTCTAGCTCGTCCTGAAGGGATGAATTAAAAGTGGAATATTCCTTTTGGTGGAATATCACATGTCTATGCATCTTGCTGTACTCTTAGTCATCCCTCTGTGTGTGAATAAGCCCTCTCTCTGAAAGAACTCTACTCTAGGCATATTCCTGCACAAACTGTAGAGAGATTATTGCCTTCTTTTCCTCAAGTTATATATAACAGCAGAGAGTACAATTTTCTAAAGAAGGAAAAGAGATAATAAAAACACTAGAAAAATAACTCACTTAAGAACAGGTAATTCTTTTTATCCCTCAAAAAGCTCGCGTCTTATCTAGCACCTCAACTTTAACAAAACAGTTTCATATAGTTTGTCAAACAGCTTTCTGTCAAGAGCTAAAAAAAATTCCATGAAAACTGAGATTAAAATTAAATGAAGCTTAGATGTACATTTGAAGCAGTTTTTAGTCTTTGGCTGGCTAACCTCTGCAGTTTTAGGAATTCTCATGTCCCAGTTATTTAAGGCAATTCGATGCTCCAAAAATCTGTCAGGCTCCAAGATTTCAAAGTATCATTATAGAGTATGAATTTACTCTACTGAATATGAGCAACACAAATCAACCAAGTGTTCTCAGCATCCTGGGCATGCAGAAAGCTACTGCTGTCTGGATATTTTAGCATCCCAGCAGGGAGTATCAAGGAATAAGAGCCAAAGCAATGAAGCAAGTAATTGCACGTACAAAAGTAAATACAATAGTGCAAAATTATCGCCATCCTTTTCATATCCTTCTTGACTGTTCGATTTGTTCTTAATTTCCAAATTAAAAATCAGACATAGTATTCTCAGTCATCTGGACGATTTTAGTCACTGCACGCTTGGCTCCATCAATCTTGTTTGCTCAACACGTAGCATACACATTTTAGCAGTTAGGTGCATCCATTTTCCTTATCTCTTTAGCTTTTGGCCTTATGCACCTTACTTATGGAAGCTGATATCCAGCAGATTAGACTGAGATCTTCAGCAGCTCCACCTGTATTCCTCTGGCAGGTGATATTAGATGATTATCTGAGGCAAACTTCAGCTGCATGAAATTACTTAACCAGACAGAAAGGGATTCCCCTGAAACAGCCAAAGTAGACAGCTAAAGCAATTCTCTCTTTACTGCCAAAACAGGATCACCTCCAGAGGTTCCATACATTTCACTAACTCCCAGATGGCTGGGATATGCTCTGTTAAGTCTCTCTATATTATACATATATATACACACACAAATGTATCTCAACATTGACCTAGAGCTGACTACTACAGGAAGACTGGAGCACACCCACAGGGACCTGCCTCTCCATGGCCACATGGCTCTTGCAGACACTCCCACTGCAGACTACCCAAGGCCTCCATATGGTATTTTCTCTCGCAAGGACTCTGGGCCATCTTGTCTGCAAAGAGGAATACAGATGGGTTAAAAAGGAGCAGCTCGATAACGTACAGCCACATCCATGCGACATGACACAGACACACTCTGTTGCTTCCAATACGTGGTGTGCTCATGTGTTCTCCTCGCTCTGACACCAAAGCTGGGCTGCTACAGAGATATCTTGATAGCATGCCAGCGTGTAAAACCTGGAATACTTGGCTTTTCAACTCTACCTTAAAATACAACAGAGTGCAAGCTGTATCTGTGCCGTGCCAAGATAGAGGGAACTCTTAAGATTTTAATGATCATAAGAAATCCATACTACAAGTGTACAGTAAAGTGTATGGAAAAAATAAACCACCAAACCTACAAGAATGAGGCTACGACCATTTTATGTTGAAATATTAATATTGTACTTAGACCCTGAAGTTTTGAGCCTCCTACCAGCAACGGTCACACTGGAGAAGAGAGAGAAATGGTCAGTATCCTTTGTACCTAGTGCAATCTCTGAAGTGACACTAAACTCAAAGTACTCTTTTTTTAATACTACTCTTTCTTATGTCAAGCCATTAATCCATTTTTTCCTCACACAAGAACCTGCAGGAAAGTATTTTCCAAGATAGGAGTTATGTGGTTGACACCCAGGTCTGTTTTATTTAAAGTTTTGGTGATTTTCAGAGAGTAAAAACAAAGCCAATTAAATTCCAGAAAACACTGTTTGCTATTCAAGCACCTACAGATCAAAGTAAGATAATCTGGGGATTTCCCTTTTTTTTTTCTTTTAATTCCTGCTACTTTTTTCAACTGCTGTAAATAAAACACTTTTAGACATATGGCTCTTCCTGTATGCTACTTTAGCTTACTGGCTTAAATTAGAAATTATCAATTACAAATCATTAATGAAAGGCTTATTGCAGAAAGTTTCTGGACTCATTTCAAGCAATCTACAATGTACAGCACAAACTAATGTAAAGAGAGGAAAAAATATCCTATATCACTCCCCAAATAGTTTTATTGTACTGAGAGGTTCAACCAAAATGCTGAACTTCTGGGTGTTTTGAAGCCGAGCCTGTAAAACTTTTCAGCCTAACTTTTCAACATATTAAGTGTTTGAAACAAAACTGCCATTTTAAGAAGTGAGCCTAACATCACAAGTACCTCACCACTCAGTCTTCCCATATATCTGCCTTAATAAATCCCTCCCAAGCCTCCAGTGATTCAGAAAGAGAAGAATAGTTCAGGGGTAACAGTGCAGTGGAAGCCTTGAGTCACACACACTTCATGGGAAGAGCCGGTAGAGCGCTAAGTAGCAGAGAAGGAGAGAATAATTGATATGAGCCAAGAGAGGACAAAGGCTGCGGTTTTCATGTGTGACTCAATGTACTCTGCAGCAGCCGGAGTGATCCACAAGCAGCTCCCTGCAGGTTCAAAAGGAGCGTGGTCTTCACGCAGCAGAGCTGGGAACTTTCCTTTGGTAATTTGCAGCAATCCCGAACGCTTCTCTGCGGCATCGCTCACATGTAAATGCAAGCTAGGCATTCACGGGGAGATTTCAACAACCACCAGAGTCTCCTTGTTACTTTCCTGTGCTATATATACACTGCAAAAATGGAACTATAGAAACCAAACCACCCTCCGAGACAGGATAAGCACATTTTAAAGTATCACCGATGAAAAACTGGAGCTGAGCAAATTCATTTGCCATCACAAACACCATTTTACTTCCACAAGTTCATTCTGTTCTCTATATCCTTACTTGTACCTCAATGCCTCAGATGGTGGCCAAGTAACACAACAGTAGAAATACCCATGTAATTAATGTTCTTTTTAAACAGTGTCACAGATGGGAAATACTCACTACCCACTTCTCTTTTTTGGGAAGAAAATGGGTATAGGGGTTGTCATCATGGTTCAAAAAAAAAGAAAAGAAAAACATAATAGAGCAAGGACAAAGTAGGTGGCCACCAATATCACGCACATTCAAATTCTTGTAAATCAGATATAAGTATCACAGCTCAATTAAGTAGCACCCCTAAAATCAAGTGGTCTAAAATGAGACATAGAGAAGTTGAGTTCGCTCCCCTGCCAGTACAAACTAATTTATTACATGATAGCTGTCATTTCTTTATCAAGTCTAATTTTAAATTTCCTGGCAAAGACACCTCCGCACTTTCTTTAGAATATCTGCTGTGTCTTAATATAAATTTTGCCATTAAAACCAACCTCTTTAATCCACTTGTTCAAGTTTTTCCTTCAAATCATCCCTAACTCTTTCTGTTCCTTCTATCCTATTTATACTCAAATATCCTGTTCGCTAAGCACTTTTTGTGTGTGTGTTTTTTTTTTTTTTTTTTTTTTTAAGGGTTTTAGGGTTTGGACAGGTGAAGTACTGGAACAAATGGTTTATTTAACAAGTGCACTCAATTTATTGTTTTTCACACTGGATAATTTCAAACTTGGTATCTGATGAGCTAAGCTATAAAAGTCATTATTAAAAGAATATACTTCATCTTTGTACTTTTTTTTTTTTTTTTAGTTTTTTAATTTTTTTCTTCCTCCCTTTTTCAGGCTATGCTTTCAGCTGAGAATTTTGTGTAACGTTAACAAGCTAAGGCTGTAGGATACAAAGATATGATTTTGGTGACATGCACAACAAGAAAATATATTGTGTAGTTATGCAAACACCTTGATGATATATGCAGATAACATATAAGCTATTTTCAAGCTTACATATATACGATTTTCCACTCATTAGCTTGCTATGTTCCTGAAGCAATAGGTCTTACATTGCTAAATATACTAGGGATGGGCATGCTAATTAACAGAACATGAATTCTTTTACTATAAATGTGTGCATATATGCACAAATATATGTGCATGTAAGCAATTAGTTTTGTTAAAGCATAATTAAACAATTAAAACGAAAACAAAATTTAGCTTCAATCCTATAGCACAAGACCTTAGACGCAAGCAAATTCATAGCCTGATTCATTCAGGAGTCATTGGCCCTTGTACGGCTCTTCATATTATCCATGTGTGTGCAAAATGCAGGTTAGCTCTTACCTCGAGCATAGCTGGTCCAAATTTGGAAGAAAAAAAAAAAAAAGAGGTGAGAAATATCAAAAAAATACCCAAAATGGAAGTATGGAAGCAAAAGCAGAAATTTCATGGTTTCACCCTGAAAATACATTGGAAAAACAAAATCATCATTTTAAAGTGCAATATTCTCACTAGGAATAAGTCAGTTTCAAACAAGCTACGCATTATTTCAGGGACTTGAAAAGCAAAGAGAAATAGAATTTGCACAAGGGAAAGACAAAAGTTGAGAAGAAATACTTCAGATCTTGGGAGGCACTAACTGGAAAACAATACCACACGAAAGCCATTTGAATGGGAAATGTTTATCGCTTCAGTCGATAGTTAAAGATTTCAAGATCAATGAAGAATTACAGTGGTAATTAACATCATTTTGAAGAAATTTCAATAGTTTGCAATTCATTGCTTAATTGGTACTTCACAATGGAAGCTATGCATTACTCACATAAAACAGAATTTTACTAGGAATGTGGTGACTGTTTTCTTTTATAGACTGAGTAGTGCACTCTAATAAAGCCCGAGTTGGAACTCTAATCCCATTCTGAGGCTGTGCTCGTGCAATGGCACTTTGCAGCAGAAACTATGTTGTAATTATACTAATAAAAGCTTTGTTTTCAGACATTGCTCTGCACGCATGCCATTAGAATGAAATATTTACATATTTATAAATACATAAATTTCTACATATTTAGAATCAATACGGATCCTACGGTGATACAGATGGAGGCATCTAACTTGTAGCATTCCTTTCTCAGACATTCCGGTTTAACTGAGTCGTCGTCAGCCGGTCAGGGAGGCAGGGCACTTGGCTGGGAACAGACCCCAAAGTTCCACCCTCCAACCACTGCAGGTTGGTTAGTGAGAAACTCGCCTGCACAGCAGTCAATGTATGATTTAACAGCAATTTTACTATATTCTGCAATATTGCAGTCCTAATTTTGGTCTTTTGTAATGCCAGGTAACTAGAAAACAGGTTAGCACAAAGCACCTACCTCTTCTGTTAACATTAGCCCTATGGAATAAACTGTACCACTTTAAGGAAAGTCTTGCTCTCTCTCTCTCTCTCTCTCTATATATATATATATGTATATATATATTTTCCTGGATCCCAGAAGAGCACTTCCATTTTGATAAGAGAATAAGCCTTAATATAATGTACTGGAAATATTTAAGCCAGATGGATGGTTATTAATGGAGAGACAAGGACATATTTATACAGGCAGGGAAACCATAACTCTACTTTTTAAAAGCAGACCTAATCCACTTAGATAAGGATACATCCAGTATTACCAAAAGCAGTCTACTGAAGTAGGTGATAACACTATTATTTTTAAGTCTCAGAAAAGCTTAAATAAATAAAAAGACAGACACAATTAATGGAAAATGTTGCGTTTTGTTCTCTGCCAAGATGATAAAAGAAAACAATAGTGTATTTTTACGAAACATATTAACCCTCATATGAACCAATCTGCAAGGAAAGAAATCTTTCCCAAGACAGCCACTTAGATTAAATGGAAGGAAATTCTGTGATTGAATCATAAAGCTGTAGGACTTTTATTTATATTAAAAATGAAAATGAAAGGAATTTATCACCCACTCTGTCTTCTGCGGGTGATGCTACTTATTATTTTAAGGAAGCTAAACAGCAAAATTACAATCTTATATTAATGAATGTGCTTTGACTTTTATGATAAGAGCAGTGGTTTCTTCCCCAAGCTGTTCCCAAATGACCAACTGTACAACAACTTAATGGAGGAAAAAAAAAAAAAAAAAAAAAAGTAAATTTAAGCTTCCAAGCATTTTTCTTAATCTTTGGTGAATAAAGCCTTCCCTTCACAAAATACATTTTTCTTGTTAGTCAGGATTGATGTGGCCTGCTAAAGATAGGTGGCAAGGTTTAGCTCAGTAAACCCACTCACAGTGCTGGATGCTACCTGAATACGATCACGTACTAAACTTATCCTCTGGCTGTAAAGAGCAGTGAATGTACCAAAAAACACACCTGGAAACATCAGGAAGGCATTTATCATCAGTTATTAATTTGTGCAGACAGATCACAAGTCCCATTAAAAACAACCTATGTTGACTGTTACAGGGTGTTTTATTTACTTAGCAGACAGCTTGGGTAGGATATACAATAATGAACAAAATACCCATGAAAGTTTGATTTACATTTTGCAGGCCAAGCAGCAGACATTATTACTAGCTACTACCAGTATTCCAGTTATTATCAGAAGAATGCTGCTTGGTCCTAGAGGAACAAAACACCACCCCTCCTCAGAGGGACATTCTCCATCCGTCTCCTTGCCCACAGAGCAAGGGTGATGCCCCACGTCACCTGCTTGTCACCGAGGGCAGTGCCCTTGTCTCTCAGGGGCTTGAGGGAGAGCTGCAAGTGCTGGACACGGGAGGAGACAACATAAGGGACCTTCTGCTTTGCTGGGTGCCTCTGAGCACTCACTCTGCACACGCAGAAGCTGCTGCACACTCACCTCACGAGAGCAGCACCTGGGCACAAAGGTGTCTGGTCGCACAGGCACTCGAAAGGCCACAGAAACCCCAGAAGAGCAGCTCCCCTCACAGTGAGGTAAGCGAAGGCTGTTCCTGCCGATACACGAGACGCAGCACGTATCAACTAGACCAGGAACTGGGTTGTTGAAATCCTCTCATTAAGCCATTTGCAATGGAAAATTTAGTTCGGTTTAAAAAGCTAGAAAACAGATGCTAATTTAAAGAATCACAAAGTGTACAAGGAAATGGGATTTTTCATTAAGAAAAATGAAACTCCTGAGAACTGAAATTCCTCAGCCAGAATTTGGTTTGAATATGTTGCCTAATTCCTCAGAGTACCTACATCCTTTCCTTCACATATATCGTCAGGACTAAAGCTACACTTCTTAAATTTACTGAATTCAAACATCACGCTGCACCTTTGGATGGCTGGTGTAATGACAGGGAATCTGCAACATGGAAAAGAACAAGGTCATAGAAAAACATGCAAACATACATGGTAAATAAAATACATAAAATAATTAAATATGAAATAGTACACTCATTGCACACTTTGTAAACTCCTGGTTGAACATCAGAAAGAATTTCCTATGTGCACTTAATTAGATTCTGAATATTTCATACATACCCTCATTATTTGGAACACTTCCAAAGTATAACGAACATAAATGCATATATGAAATGCTGCACATTTTTGCAACTAGGATCTTCATCTTATCTTCTCAGCATCGTGAGCCTTGCCATGGCCCACTGACCAAGCTCCCTACAAGGGATCTGTACCATTTGTATTCAGTTTGTTGTGACAGTAAACGTTCCTAAAGGTGAGGGATTTCATTCATACAAAACCCTAGTTAGGTTTTTAAGCTAGAGGCTAAATCCTTTATGGAGGTTTTGATATATCTTGAAGATCTGTACTTTGTCCCTTAGAAACAGCTTTTTAATTAACTTATTTATTTATTGATGAAAGCAGATGATAGGCAAGGAAAAAAGCCATGATAATAAATCATATTTTCCCAGGCTATTAACCTCTGCAATTCAATGACCTACCAAAAACCCCTTCATTTTCATTTTTCCTGTCTCCAGACAGATAAGACAACATGTTTTACATTCTGCACAGAGAAATACACATCCTTGCCAACTACATTTCTGCAGAAAATGAGCACTACATCAATAGATTTGTGTATTTACAGACATCTACCTCAGATGAGAGTCCTCCAATAGATATAACTCAGAAGAAATGACAGACAGTTGTTGGCAATGCTACTGGAGATATTGCCATTTCCCAGGAAAGGGTTCAGGTTTCTAACACTCTTTAACCTCATTGGACTAAAAACCTACACTATTTGCCAAAACGACACTTGTCAACTTATTTCTGAATTAATTTAACACTGCTTTATTGGTGTGCTCCACTAGTGCTCATAACATATTAAATAATTTTCAGAGAGATACTTATAATTCTTATAAAAAGATTTTATAAATTCTTATAAAAAGATATTATAAATTCTTATAAAAAGATATTTGTAGACACTGCAAAGAAAAGTTAAATATGAAACATGCTTTAGCATTTCATGACAGCTTTACATGCTTGTAAGCGAGTTGACACAGCATTACGTCAAGTGTCATGGATAAGAACCCAAGCCACCGCGAACTCAAGTTAACACCCTCAAGAAAAGGATAGTAAGAAAGAATAATCATTTGTTCCAAAAGCAATATAACCATTTTAACACACTATCAAGCTAATAAATCAATATAGCTCTGGTTTAAAAGAGCTGCATTTGTATCCAGAACTAACGCATCACAATATGCACAGGTTTAGGTTAGCTATTAAAACCAATTCACACGAAGCCGTCACGAACAGTGGGCTTAGAAGCCAATTCTCTCTTCGGAGCGAAACCACAGCAAAGTCTTTGCTTCCCTTTGACGTAAAACCTGCTTTTTCTATTTAACATTCAGTCAGGCTACAACTTTACATACCTGCATAGAGCTTAACGGAGCATTTTGCTGAGAAAAAGGATGACATTTTTATGCTGTTGCCCCTTGCCAGAAAAGGCCATTAAAGCTCACACTGCCAAGGCAACTCACCAGCTGCAATTCCCTTCTCTCCGTTTCTCCACGATTCTGGGAGGGAAGCAGTAGCTATGAGAATGCTAAGAAAGCTAATAAAAAAGGCAGCAACCACTCGTGGACTGAGTACCGGTCAGAGTCTTGTATTTCCAAAGTTTTCTCACAACAATGGTTTAGTTCCCGTTCCTATTCCAGCAGCCATCCTCTCCTAAACACCATTCCCGAACCTCCCACACCTATGGAGCAGATCCTGCTGGATGCTAGGAAGTGGTGGCCCATTCCCAGGGCCCTGGCATTCCCAGCACCTCAGGCACACTGCAATATTTTCTGGTCTGTGGAGAACCACATTTTAGCAACGGCTCACATGAGTATGTATGGACTATACGACGAAGGCCAATTACAGGCAGGTATTTCACAAAGATGCACATCAGCTCATCAAATAATTTGCATAAAAAGGAATACCATATAGAGTTTCACCCATTTTAAAGGGGTTTGGCACATATTAAAGGCTGACTTGGAACACTAAGCTGTCGGATTTAACACTGGGTCATATTTACCAGCTGCTGGCAGTTTAGCATTATCTAGGGAAAAACAGGAAACTTCTAATGCAACTTGGACTCTGCATAGACTGCAATCAGCCAATGAAATATTGCTATTTTGCTATTAAACTAAACACTTGTCCCCACGGCAGAATACATCCCCACACCAAAATTTAACCTGCACCAAAAAGGTCATGTGCAAAATTCTTTTCCTGGAGAATAAAATGATTCTCCATTTCCAATAAAGAACCTCAATCTATACAGAGGGTTAGCCAAAGGCCATTTCACACAATCCCCACTTATACTACATATTGCTAGAATCTCAGCAATAAGAAACAGCATTGAACAAAACTTCTGGGCATCTGTCAAGGGTCAGACCCAACCTCACATATGCATCCCCGTGCCCGGGCACTGCCATTAAAGCAGGAGAGAAGCAGGCCTTCCATGTCCAGGATACAACCGGATTGCTTGAGGAGCTCCTACATTCTGTACTTGGAAATCAATTAAGGTAAAGATAAGTTTAATCCATTATTAATCAATGAGGAAAAAAACAGACATGCACCTACAAGTTCAGTGGTTAGAGAATCTGATTCATATTGTTTCAAAATACTTATGTAAGGTTCATTCTATTTTTTTTTTTTAATTTCATTTATAGACTTTCGAGCTTCCTTCAAACACGGCTAGAGTTTACTATGCCCTGAAAAAGAAAGGCCAGGTAGCAGCTCTGCCACAGAAGCAGATCTGTGGATGACAAATGGTGACTCAGAAAGGAAGTGACTGAAATTCTAACCTTTTCCTTGAGACTGAAACAAGCTGGATATCTCACTCTTCAACCCGCAAAACAAGAAGAAGAGAGCACAAGTTCTCCATTGTGCTATGATAGCAAGAACTAAAGAACAAGATACTAAAGATAAAGGTAATAAGTAACTCACATAGGGTTTTACTACAAAACTATTCCCTGTGACTTTCTTATTTTAACATGTGCAATTTGCAATAAAAACCTTTTGCTTCAGGCTCCCACCTTCATCTTCAGTGCTTCCAACAGGCTGCGAATTGATGTAGGTGCCAAACTGGGACTATATAAGCACCCCAGAGAAATGACAGTCCTACCTCTCCACAACTCACCACTACTCCTTTCAGGGATGCTGGAAGCCCCAGCATTGGGTTCTTCACCTATGGTGCTCAGAAGATAGCCAAGATGACCTAAAATTAAGCAGATTTTCACCAGGCCAGTTTACACTGAGAATCTCCAAATAGAAAGAGAAGGCAGGGAGGAACTACAGAACCAGTTTTGCTCTTCCAGTCACACGCACACTTTTTAGATCGTCAAACGGAGCGGTGCAGCAAGACGACAAAAGGTGGAAAACAAACAAATCCCCAGATAAAACAGCAATCCCCAATGTACTTGGTTTTTAAATCTCTACACACTGCCAAACCAAAACCTTCAAAAACGGAAGTGAAGCACCATTTAGAAAATAAGCTTACCTTAAAAGAGACAAAAACAGACAAAAAAAAGGATTAAATAAGGGCTCACATAAAAAGATAAGGAGCCCCAAGTCACACGATTTTTTCTTCAGTTATGAAGAAGGCTGGAAAGTGACTTACATGTTTTAGGAAAGCTGAGACTCTCGTGCCCATGGGCAAACTTGGAACACCATTAATTGCGTGGGTAATGAGTGCTGTCAACACTAAATGAGGCGTTGGCTTCAACACAAAAGCATTTCCTAATTTTTTGGTTTTTTTGTTAACACAGAAGAATAAAAAATTGTTAGCATGGACTTTGCTTAGACAAAAGAACGCATGGTGAGAAAAAATTATTCTATAACAATCACTATTAAAAGTGATTGGAATTTAGGCCAGTTAATGTGATATGATATGTAGAGAAAATATGATATTCAGTAATTTTATTTAATAGCCATGTTAATTCTGTACTCCTAGTGCAAACAATGAATGATTTGAAGAGACAGAAGCCAAAGTGACTAGATCCTTATTTCCCCATTAAAAATAAAAACTGAAAAAAGTGCATTTTTTTCTGGATTATGTTTTATAAAAGGAATCAACTATCTTCTCTTAGAAAAACTAAGTACTTTACAATATGTAGTAAAAGAAGCCCACTCAAATGAATCAGAATCCTGAAAACTAACCTAGCCCTTGGACAGCCTGCATGCAGTACCTACCAATTTTAACTATGGACTGGCTAAACAGCAAATGAGTAATTTTATTTGCTAAACTACTAACTATTCAAAAATGTGGTATTTACACTGCAGGATCATGCCCCCATTGGGATCTAATTGGAGCTGTCATACTAAATTCACTCATCAATTATTTTTCTTATCTCAAGGAAAAACGTTGACTGCTGATTTTTTCAGGAAAATTTCGCTTATTTTTAAAGGAACAGTAGCTTGCCCCAAATAGAAGACAAGACATCAACAACAACAAAATTGAGGTAGAAACCAGAAAACAACCTTACGATCAGCTTGTAACATCTTTTGCACATCATTAAAGCTCAATTAATAAAGCATTAGCTAACATGTCAATGTTTTGAAAACTAAATTATTTTAAGAGAAGCCTCAGATTTCAATCTCTTTATCAGTCATCACACAGTATCAGCTACAGAATTGCTTCTATCCAGGTGTGGAGGGTGCAGCCCAACACTGCTGTGTTTACTTGGGACCCACACACCAAAACCAAGGCTGGTGTGACACATCCCTCTCATCTTCTACCTTAATTACTTTTGGTTTAGGATACAATTAACTACTGTACAACGGTATAAAGCATGGTATTTGCCAAGCTCATTTAATTAGTCTAGCAATAAATAATTCTGTATCACCTGTTGATTTTTTTTTTTTAATAGCGTGATTATGATTAATGGTGACAGCTACAGCACATGAGCTGTTTAAGTCCTGATCCTGTATTTCTAAAACCAGTGGAAGATTATTAGCTTTCATTGGAACAGCAGCAGCATTTTGTGGAATGTACTTCCATTCCTCTCAGATCATTTTTCTCTCACTCTCCTCTCCCATAAATACTGTAAAATTTAGTACACAGACTCAGTACTAAGGCTTTTTTTCAAGTTTTCTTAACCTTAGTCTTCTGAAACCCTTTGTTGCTATTATAAAACCACTGTGAAATATCATATTGCCATATGTACCAGTACACCAGTCCATATGTTAACTTTGTTAAATCACAATTACCTTATTTCTAACTACTTAGATTACTACTACCTTGCCATATTTCTAACCACTTTCTAACTACTCCCCATATTTGATGGGCTAAGATAAAACTTCTGGGCTTATCTCCACTTGTCTCATTAACCACCAAGAATTTGACTCCTATTTCTAACAAGGCTTTGAAAAACAGGACATCCAGAAATAATACGCACTTGTAACAAAGCTGTTCCCAGAAGGAAAGCTTGCGTGATTAGGCTCTCAGACTGGGTATGTATGAACATGTATGGATGCGTCATTAGCACTGCATTACAAAACAGTTTTACAGATACACTCATTTTCTGATACTTATCTACCAGGACCGTCAGGTCTCTATAGTTCAGTTCTTTGCAAAATCTTTGCAGAATGTAAAAATGCATAAAATACAGTTTAAAATAATAAAAAGTTTGTCAGTCTAAACTGTGAAGAAATATATTACTGTTAAGCTTCTATATATTTTAATACACAGGTTCTAACAGCATGCTTCAAAACGGTTTCATTATTTTGCCACCGTTACCTACTTCAGATAAACTATTATTAATGTTGTTATATTAATGCTATATTAACATTATATTAATGTTATTAGTAGCTGACAAATACTGCTAATATCAAATATCAACTGCTAATATCAAATACTGCCTAGTAGTGACGTATTACGAGTTCCACTATATGTTCCACGCAATCATGCCAAAGCTGAAACGTAGATTACACTTTATTGGCCATAAGCACATCTGGAGACTCCAAATAATGCGAGTTTGAAACAAACGAGTGGGATACTCCAGAACTTAAGTTCTTATTCAGGTATTCTAGCATGTATGAATTCTAGCACATGATTTATGTCATGTCATTTATTTTTATTTCCATATCTCTCAAATACCCTAACGTTTTGCTGCTAGTAGATATTTGACCCACTAATGCAGCAAGTGATTCTTTTATGAATGTTAACAATTTTTACCATTATTCTTTTTATAGGAACAACATTGAAGAATAGATTTATATATACAAATATTATTCTGTATACTTATAGAATAATTTTTATTTTACATATTCTATACATGGTATAACTTAGAAGTTTAAGATTCTTACTATTCAAGCCTGTTTTTATGTGTTTTGAATCAGATGTCTTGAGTGAAGTACTTCCAGATGAGAAAATGACTCACCCTTTGGTAGTCTTTGTTCTTCTAAAATTCCAGTTAGAATAAGTTAAAATAACTATCGACCTGAAAAGAAGTCATCCACGTGTTTTTCACTGGTATCTTCATGTTGATAATAAACATACTGTTATAATAATCATTTACAGGTGCTTTCTGAAAGGAAGAAAACATAGATATTCCCAAGACAGATAGAGGGAGCTGCATCTCCAGTTTTACTCTTTAAAGATACATCTATAAACAAGGTGTCAAGTTTAAATTTGCAAGCACTATAAAAGTTAAAAAAAAAAAAAAAAAGCTGCTTATTTTTGATTATTATAACCAAGTAAAGTAGGTTTTAAAAACATCAGCAAAAATATGATTTGTCTGAAGATCATCATACAATGCAAAAGTTTTATTTCTTTCTATAAACATGTCTACACTGGTACACTAAGAAATTCAGATAACCAATAATTTACTATGTTTTTACAGCTTAGACTTCTTGTGAACAAATATTTTCCCCTTTTGCTTTAGTTATGTAAGAGCAATATTAGAAAACATGGCGTGTCATCAGTGAAATATGTCAAAAGAAACAAAACTATTGAACATAGTGCTGTTTAATAAAGTTGGGGGGATGCATATTATAGCTTTCTAAAAATGAAAAGCCTTTCCCCCTCTCACTCAGAGAAGGGTGATTTCACAGGAGAATTCAGAAAGATAAAACAATTTTAACTGCATAGGAGAGAGAGGGATTAAAAATAGAGATGCAAGTTTAAAAGCAGCTATACTTTCCTGTTGGTACCTGTGATTATTCACTAGGAACCATGCTCGGTGTCCAAGTATGGGGACTGGTAGAACTACCAGTCACACAGTCATCCTAAAACAGGAAAAATCAGGTAATTAATAAAGACAACTTAACAGAATGCTGCATCAATGTATACACAATTCTTCTGGATGTCAACTTATCCAACCTCACCATAAATTATTTTTGAAGGTGGTGTTCAATTTTTACAAGTTTTAGAACTTTTTTTTTCCCCTTTACTTTTTACTTAAACTTTTTCTGTTTCATCTTCCGGAGTGGCTGGGAAGAAGGGAGAAAAGGGTTTGTTCTACATTCATTTAAATTATTTACAAGATTCACTGCAGCACCACAATTTTTAATTAATCCACAAAAGTCTACTTTAATTCCAGAGTATCTCAAGTGTAAAAAGGTAGCTATTTGATTACACTTCTGAAAAAAAATTATAATGCCACATTACTTCCAACTAGAGATTAGTTTTAAACAGCTACTATAAGCAGAAAAATAAATATATGCCTATACAGACTCCCATAGTGTACTGAATGGTGTAATCTGAGTATAAATAGTCCTATTTTGGAGTACAAGGAAAAGGAAGTATGAACCATTTATTAATCTTGATAGAGGTAGGGATGTTAAATGGGTTGACAGCAATCAATTGGTCTATTATTGGTCTACATTACTTTTCCTGTTCATTCAAATTCCTCTCATTGTTCACAAGCATTGAGTATCGCTGTACAGAGTCAAGACTGATGTCTAAGTTTAAAATAAACTAATCTAATAAAACCAACAACAATCCGTACCTAAGACTGCTAATTGAAATCATCCCACATGTGCACCATCACCCATACCTCAAGGCATTTTTTCCTCTTGCTTCTTCCCTCACAGCAGGGACCTCTTTAGAGCATGAACTCTCCAATTAAAACCATTTTTTTTGCAACAAAAAGGAATATTGTAGCCATTACTATTATGTAGGTTGTTACTAATTAATACAAATGTTCCTATAGAAGGCCGTAAACAAAGTTACATGCAGTATTTGCTACTAGAAAGTAACCACTGCCAGAAGTGTTTACTGAAATAACTTCTTCCCCTCACTTGTACATTAAGTGTACAATCTCCTTCAAGCTACCATGAGAAAATCTTTAGAAGATCTATACAAATCTTGACATCTTTAACAATAATTTCTCTCACATGGCATTCTTTCTATGTTACTATAAGACTCATGAGATGCACTGACTCATTTGCGATAGATTTTTTTTTTTTTTTTTTAAATACCATGAAAAAGATATCCCTTGTTTACAACATCAAAAATGTAACATACTAGGTCTTTACCTTCTGAAGAAATGAAACTAATTTTAAGGCAGTAATAGTGAAGCAATAAAAGAGCTATGGAACTCTCATGGCGTTAAACAGGCTTTAAATACAGCTAACTGCTTATCCTTTACTATGGGGCTTTTTTAGAAAGTATTTTACTATAAAATCTTTTTTACAGTATAATTGTGTCTAATTTTCAGGTAATTATTCTGTGTTCTACTACTGTCTACCATGGATCTCTTCTCCAGAGAGGTACGTTAGCCTGGAAAAATATCAGCATTTTACCCATGCATGGATTACCCAGTTAAATCAGGCTTTTGGTAACAGTTCAAAATAAAGCATGTTTACAAGATAGAAGTACTCACGTAGCTAGTTTCTGATCCTGTTTTTGTCATTGCTTTCATTTTTAACATATTTCTGAAGTTTTGGTGTGAAAAAATATTAAGTACTCTTGCAATATTCTCTGCCCATGCATTTTGTTTGGCAATAGCACCATCACCACAACCGTTACTGGATATTCTTCTCTAACAATCTCAAGTTTCTCTTATTCCTGTCATGTTTAGCACCACAGTATTATCATATTCCTCGTAAACTTGGACAAAAGGCTTTTGCCCTTAGATTATCCTGCATCTAGTTCTATTGGAATGAACAAAGCTCAGATTGAATGGCAATATTCTAGATACTATGTACGATTTGTGTCTTAACAGCATGATTTCATTTACAGAGAGACTATAATCTTCATCAGATACTGTCTCCTTCACAAATAACACTTTTGATCATGGTGAACATTTTAGTTCTACTAGTTCTACTAATTTTACTAATATCTCACACACAGCATGTGAGGAAACTTTAATACATGCTATGCACACCTGCATTTTGAAAGGAAAGAATCTTAAATACTTTATCTAATAAATGTAAACAAAACACTTCATAGATACAAGAATGCATAGACTAATGACAAACAGAAGTTTCTCTGGGGAAAAACAGGATATTCCACTTCCAAAGTAGCAGAAATTAAGACCCATGCACACTGTCCAGATCAGCAGCTCAAAGCACCAGTTCAGGGGCTCAGTGACTGATGTCCCACCACGGTTGCAGAACTCACAATTAATGCCAAGGAAGCGCAGAGCGACAAAGATAATTAAGGGACTGGAGCATCTATCGTATGAGGAAGGACTAAGCAAGCTGGGCCTGTTTAGTCTGGAGAAGAGAAGACAGAGGATATCAGATCAACATGTTCAAGTACCTGAGGGGTGAATGTAGGGAAGATGGGGCCAAACTCTTTTCCATGGTGGCCAGTGACCAGACAAGGGGTCATGAGTACAAATTAAAACACAGGCAGTTCCACCTCCATGTGAGGAAGAACTTCTTTCCCGTGAGGGTGACAGAGCCCTGGAACAGGCTGCCAGAGAGGTTGTGGAGTCTCCTTCTGCGGAGAGCTTCCAAACCCACTTGGATGCAGTCCTGTGCCACGTGCTCTAGGTGACCCTGTGTGTGCAGGGGGGTTGGACTAGATGATCTCTAGAGGTCCCTTCCAACCTCAACCATTCTGTGATTCTGTGTGAGAAGAGAAATATAGTATCAAATCTCAGCAACCAGCATAAGAAACCATGCCTTTGAAATTAGATGGGAGGAGTGTGTTTTTTAAACAGTTATAGGCATAAGCAATTTGAAATAATAATAAGGAATACTGGAATATAATCTCTGAAATACAGATATTTACCTCCTACTGATGCTTCAACTTGTCTTCTTGATGTGCATCCCTGAATAACCCATAAATCCTGCATTACAATTCTTCTATGCCTACTCAAGAGGCCTAATTTTTTCAATTTATAATTGCAGAATGTTCCAATATATCTTAACCAAAAATACCTTTTGCTATTTATATTTAATGTTTGGAGGAGAAAAATATCTATTCAAGGTACAGTTTGTTGTCTCTATGATGTCAACAATAAATATTATTTGAAGTGGAATGCTGTATTTAATATTTAATAGCACATATAATGAAAGCAGGAAAAATATTGAAATTTCAGGAAAATATGAAGTACCCATCATCAGTCAGGGGTTATTTCACACTAGTGATGGATGTCATGATGTATACTCACCTAAGAATACCACTGACATTAGATGACTTGGCTTTACCAAAGAATTAAACAATATACACATATTTCAGTATAGCATGTATTATAGATGGGAAAACTAAATTTCAACTTGTTGAAATCTGATGACTCGAACAACTTCAGTGAAATAATCCTGTTTACAACAATACAAAGAGGATGTTTGATGAATATTGAGTTTAAAAAAACAGTTTTCTTTCAAAAGCTAGCGTAGTAATCATTTAACTCAAGAGTCAGAAATTGCACTTACTCTACCAGCCATGCTCCAGGTTTATACAAAGTCAAATCCTGCTACAAATGAATTAAAACCAAATAAGATTTTTTTTCCACCCTTCTGAAGAGATGAGTCAGAGATCAAAAAAGCTGAAAAACTTGCACTAGTTTCCAGTTATCTTTAAGATAACAAAGCAACAGTCTTGTAAGGTAAAATACAAGATCAGAAAAAAAAAATCAATTTCATATTAATTAGCTTTATCAAACTAGTTAGTACAGTATCCAAATAGGAATCTCATGTTACAATCAGCTGCTTGAAAATACTTTACTACTTACCTAAATGGCAACCCTTAATAAATTTCACCAGCAAAAAAGAACACAGCGTAAGGCCCACAAAACCTGTTTCTGGTGGGTTAATTATAATTGAATCAACAGACAAAATGTTACAGATCTATTCACAGAAGTTAGGGACACAAGAAGAAATTAAAATCATCTACTACAAAACTTCTTCCAGTTACTGCTGCTTTTTCTGTCTGCGGACAAGCAGTGAAATTAAGCATCTTTTTTTTCTCCCAAAACATTCATGCTTTAGATGCCGTAAATACTACATAAACCAGTTGATCACTTAGATAATCTAAGTATTTACTAATTAGAAGAAGAAAAAGTTCATTTATGAATTCTTGGATAAAACATTAGGTACTGTTATTAATTTATTTAGGAACTAGCTCTTGAAATAGTTCTACAGACATTCAAATAATGAAAAAATAGGGAGACAATTTTATATATTCTTAGGTTACTTTAAAATTTACATCAGATTAATAATCTGAATTAGATGTACTAAATCAAGCCCCACAAAAAATGCATCTGTATCAACTGGCTACTTAATTTAGATCGTTAATGACAAAATTCTGAATTAAGTCTAAAGGAAAGAGTGTAATAGACCCAAACTGTAATTTTTATAAACATTGGTTTTAATATTCTTTTTAAAAAGAATAATTCTTGTTTAAAAGTCTCTTCTGGATAATAATTGACACCCTCTCATCTACCTGTATTCTACATTTCAATGCCCCTGTAACAAAAAAGCACAAAAAAGACTTTACAGAAAAGTTTTTTTTTCCATTTTATTTTTCAATTTGATCTGTCCAGTTATTCTTTTGGAAAACAAAAAATTAGGGAATCATACAATTTTTATAATCATACATTGTTTTAGAGTTTAATAGCAGCTCTTAACTTGGCAGATCTCCCTCTTGGGTTTGTTTGAATCTCTTTGGCCTGGGGTGTGAGAACTTTTTTCTGTATAAAACTCCACTTTGAGCTGGATTTTGCAGTAGGAGATTCTTCTGTATCTTCTTCCCGACTCTTTTTCAGACCTTGCCTTATCTTCTGCCTCGAGCTCAGATTGTACTTTTCTGTCATGTCTATTCCATAAAGAAAGCGTTTGATGATACGATCTTCCAGAGAATGGAAAGAAAGAGCCACGAGTCGACCTCCAGATTTCAGAAACCTCTCGGCAGTCTTCAGCCCCGCAAGGAGCTCATGGAGCTCATCATTGACAAATATTCGCAGTCCTTGGAAAGTTTTGGTAGCAACATGGGTAGGTCTCTGAAGCAAGTCTTTACGTGCATACAGTGCTGATGCTGGAAAAGCACCTGTCAAAATTGAAAAATATAATATTAACATTTTCTTATTTCTATACTGCTGACATTGATCCACTCATGTATGCTGACTTTAAACAAAAGTATACTTACAATTGAACCCAGAGTAGTGAGCTTCCTTCTTTATAATACATCAAATTGGTCTGCTCTGAACTCTCATTTCAGAAAATGAGCCCTATTAAACTGAGCTGGCTTAAGTTTTTTTTTTTTTTTTCTCCTCTCTCCTTAGAACCATTCATAGAAATTCCTTCCTCAAATGCTTCACAAAGCTATAATACAAAGTAACAGCTGAAATTAAAATTGGGAAAAAAGGAAGGCAGACTAGATAAAACCTATATGCCTTACAACTCAGTAGTTAGACAGCTCAGTGTTTCTTTGCTGTGGCTTGTTTTTTGCTTTTAAGGCAAAAAACTATATACATTACGATAGAGACAAATTTTAAATATTGTGTTTTACATCATTATGCATTAATTCACAGACAGACAAGAGCAAGACAATTCATATCAGCTGATAAATACCTTTCTAATTATTTAAAGCTTAAAAGAGGCACCCTTGTGTGAGTATGAGAATTGTTCATCTGTGTCTTGATTCTTTCTAATGTTCACAAAAAGCCCTCAAAAATTTACAGAAAGCAATTGATATAGCTGCTCTCACACGCTTAGAGTAGTAACTGTCAGAGTATGCATTAGTTTTTTTTTAAAAAAATCAAAAGATTAAATAATTTAGACTGCTTCCATAAGATTCCCTCCTCCTTTTCCCCAAATTCTAATGAATTATACACTTCTCTGTAGAAGCAAAGAGAGAAAAGAGAGATTGAAATTTGGCTCGAGGGCAGAGAGGGGCAGTAGACCCGAGGGCAAAGAGAGGTTAAAAAGGCAGGTTAGGAGTGTTAAAATTATGAGAATCTCATGGAAAGTCGTAGAGGTCACAGAGAAATGCCCTTAATTTGATTTACATTTCCCCCAAATTTTGTCAATATTTTTGTGAAATATTATTGAAAGATCATAGAATTATTGTGATTTATGCAATTGGAAGGAAAAACATGGTTCTTGTTTAGGACATCTCCTGCAGTATTCGACAGCTGTTGCTACTTCGTGGCAAGGTCACTTCTGTCAATACCATCCAGATGTCTGTCCTCAGGGTCCGTCTAAACAGACAGTAGAAGGCACACAAAGTCAGACTGTAAGTGCCTTACCGTGTATTCCCCTCAATATCTACTGAGCAGGAGTAGGGTGAGGGTAAAGAGCGATTTGGAGATCTTCAAAGCGCACCTGGATGCCACCCTGTGCCATGTGCTCTAGGTGTCCCTGTTTGAACAGGGTGGGTTGGACTAGATCATCTCTAGAGGTCCCTTCCAACCTCAGCCATTCTGAGACTCTGTGATTATCTAATTTTCATTATCTGTAAAGTAACAAAGAGCTAAAGAGTTAAGAACTAAGGGCTAGTGAAGCCAAAGTCTGAAGTGCAAAAGCCTTGGAAAATTCATAATCCTGCATAAATTCATCATCTACTACATAAATGAATGCAGGAGCCTGGTTTAGGTAAATTGAGCAAGTAATGCTCCTGTGTAAAGGCAAAAAATTATTTTTACTGTTTTTGTAAAAGATTTTACTCCACAAGCCTGTTTTTTGCTTTTTGCAAAACCACATTTAAGAATATTTAAAATAACTCTTCCAACCTGCCTCTCCCACTCCCCAAAACCATCCCTCAACTTCACTTACTGAAAACAGCTCAAAATAGGATGAAAAAGCACCGTTCCCTTACAAAATAAAGCTTACTAGAAAGCTAGCAGATTAGAAAATGGAAAGTGTTTTCCAGTTCTACCTCTGTTATTCCATTAAGCTTTACAGAGCACCTCTTTTCTCCTGCCACTTTAACAGCTAGGACTTTTTAAACCTTAGCTCAATTTTGGCTGTTACCATTCAGTGCTTATGTTCACTTCTCCAAGCAGGACCCAGAAATTTTAAGTATCACATTAACAGTCTAAACGCTACAGTATTTTCTAAAAATACTGCTGTTTTTCTAGGGACAATCCATTCCATTCCCAACATTCTTAAGAGTATTAAAGGTTCCCCAAAGCATCACAGACAGAAGGGAAATCAAGGCACAAGGGGTCAGGGTGGAATCTGAGTACAAACCTGTGTCTATTTTTGGGGGGGACTAACCATAAAAACAGAAACTTAGAATGTAACCTTTGAATTTAGTCAGCTACAGGAAGCTTCACCTTCTATGTCATCAAAATACCTTTTACTTATCTGAACTAAGAAGAATTACACAAATATTTGCTCTACTTCAAAATTACCTTTGTGAAAATCTAGAAACGGGAAACAGTGCTATCTGATCAGGTTTTTTACAGTCTGACCACGAACACCACTCTGTGCTTTGGCAACTGCAATACTGCATGCACAAATAAAAGGATGAGGAACTCAGGCTACCAGGATGACTAAAACACTAAAACATCTTGGGAAGATTCTTCTAAATGCATGGTCATGGCAGAGTGCAGAGTCTTCCTGCAACATAAATTAACTGTGCCTTGAAGTATCTGTAAAGTAAAAGTTAGATTTGAAAACTGAATCCTTAGTATAGAGATTTATGACAGGTGTTGAAGAAATATACTTAAATATATAATTTATTTATCTATTATAGATTATATATAGTATAGAGTATATATTTATACTATAAGTATAAATAGATTTCCATAGGTATAAAACAGTTTTGTATGCCTCAGATGAACATTCCCAAAAAGTAACGCAGGTCATATAGAGCAGTACATAACCCTAATATTCACAGCAATATTTTAGCTTTATATAGCTACCTCCTCCCATCAAAAACCCTAACGAAACCATATTCATAACATACTGCTCTGTCTTCAGAAATAATAACTAATAAATATAATTTGTAATTGTGATTTTTGTCATACCACCACCCTTCCATTTTAGTGCAAGCAGGTGATTTGATCTATTCTGGGGTTTAAAAAAAAAAATCTATCCCAATGTTAATCCTTATTTAATTAAACAATAACCTGTTTGCACTTTCTGCTAAGGAACAAGATCCCTCACCCAGCTCTTTCCAATTATGACACTAAAAAATCCTTCTCAGTAATAGGCTGTACAATGTACAGTAATAGGAAAAAATGATATGGGAAGCTTGTAAAATGGATTTCATTCATAAAAATACCATGCTTCTGGCTAGATGACTGGTTTGGAATCCCAGTGAGAGAAATTATCATTTTTAGGTTTGGGATGCCCTCATGCAGTAGCACTTTTAAAAATCTAATAAATTTACGTGTTAAAATGCATTGAAATTTTTAAGCTTGCGAAAGAAATTAGCAACGTGCTGTGCCTGTCAATATGAACTATTAAAGTCCCTAGAGTGTAAGAGTGGGAGAGTTTGAAATTAATTCAGATCCCGCACCTGTTTGCAGGAATCTGTCTGTTGAATTAGCATTGCATTTAATAAGTTTCTGTGACGCAACTAATGTCCTTTTGTCTAGGCTCCCTTAGTACGCTGTTAATTCACACTCATCTGAAATTCAGGCAATATTACAAATTTCAAACTGATAATTAAGGTTTATAAATGTGGACAGAGCTGGATGAGACTGGCTTTACCCACTAGTTCTTTTTAAAACTTTAGATTTAACAGCTCCTCATCAATTTCTGTTAACTCCGAATGACTACATTATCCCAAAATAACCTGCTAAGAGATTACCTATCTATATGATCCTGAGAAAAATTAAGTTCTGAATAAAATGAAAGAGATAACAAGATATATATTACCAAGTAAAATCCAAGTAAATTACCAAGAATGTAGAAAAAGTATACTAAAGTTACAGTGAAAATAAGAATTAATTTTTAAACAATTTAAATAAACTTTTTGTCATAGCAATACTTAAATAGTAAGTGTTAAGCCTAACATTTCCAAATACAACTCAACTGGCCACTCAACTAACAAAAGTCACTGGAAAGGGCTTCTCAGTCAACTCCAAATATCTGTTCCCAGTTCTTCAGTTAAGAACCTAGTATTTACAGAGCATTCTGTGTGAAAGCAATATCAAGGCCAAGTGCAAGGTCCTGCACCTGGGGAGGAATAACCCCAGACACCAGTACAGGCTGGGGACCGAGCTTGTGGAGAGCAGCTCTGCAGAGAAAGACCTGGGTGTCATGGTGGACGACAAGTTGACCATGAGGCAGCAGTGTGCCCTCGTGGCCAAAAAGGCCAATGGGATCCTGGGCTGCATTAAGAAGAGCGTCTCCAGCAGGTCGAGGGAGGTGATCCTGCCCCTCTACTCAGCCCTGGTGAGGCCGCATCTGGAGTATTGTGTCCAGTTCTGGGCTCCACAGTACAAGAGGGATGTGGAGCTGCTGGAGAGAGTCCAGCGCAGGGCCACAAGGATGATCAGGGGCCTGGAACATCTGCCCTATGAGGAGAGGCTGAGGGAGCTGGGCCTGTTCAGCCTGGAGAAGAGAAGGCTGAGAGGGGATCTAATCAGTGTATATAAATACCTCAAGGGAGGGAGTGCAGAGGACGGGGATGGTCTCTCTTCAGTGGTGGCCACTGATAGGACTAGAGGAAATGGCCGGAAACTGAAACATCAAAAATTCCATAGGAACTTAAGGAAAAATTTCTTAACAGTGAGGGTGACAGAGCACTGGAACAGGCTGCCCAGAGAGGTTGTGGAGTCTCCTTCTCTGGAGATCTTCAAAACCCGCTTGGATGCAGTCCTGTGCCACGTGCTTTAGGTGTCCCTGCGTATGCAGGGGGGTTGGACTAGATGATCTCTAGAGGTCCCTTCCAACCCTAAGCATTCTATGATTCTATGATTCTATGATTCTAAACTGAGCGGCATCAGTTGCATAGCAGAAAGAGACCCTGTTCACAGGAGTAAGAAGATGACATCCTGTAAGATTTCAAGATTTAAGTGTATCAGGTTTGCAAGGTATCTGGTTAAGCCTCCGATTTTTAATAATTCTACAAGAACAGCAGTCCTCCTTTTATGCCCAACTAAGCTATGAATTTTGCAGCAAAGTAGTCTGCTTATTTCAATGGATCAGAAGCCTTTTGGAGAGCATTTAGAAAAACATACCAAGCAAAACACTTTGTAGGAATTCTTCATTTGGCACAGTACATAGAGAGATGGGTCATAGATACTATTCTGCTTTAATCTTTAATTAGTCTGAGATTTTTGTGCTGGGCCACCAAGGGAATTCTGCAGGTGCTGGTGTCTGGCACTTCAGCTTACCTCCATTACTTCATGGGTATCATTCTGCAGCAGAACATATATCCATGAGAGATGATGAATTACAAAAACAATGTTGTAACCAGTGTTTGGTGGTTTGTTTCCCCTTTTATTTGCAAATTATTTATTATTTAGAATTTCTCTAAGAGTATAATCAGTTTAACACTTGTGCTCTTCACTAGAGAAATCAAAATAAATTCTACCCAAATAGGTACCCATCTGAATAAAAAACTATTAAAACAAACGAAAACTGTTTAAATTTTTTGCTTACCTTGAAAAGGTACATAAAACTAGAATGCATTTACCAATCATGCCTGGTGGAAGTACGCTGGATTTTCTTTGGCATGTATACTATACACACATACTAGATTCACATACCAAACTGCTCCTCAAGTAGAGGTAAGAGTTTAAAATGCAAAAAACCTCTCACTCACCTAAAGTGCCCATGAGGCGATGACTCACAGGTAAGCCATTAAACATGAAGCCAAATTTGAGCACTGCCTTTTATATGCCCTAACATTCCTGCTTACTGATTTCAAGCTAGTGGGCAAAGTGTATTTGGAAGTGTTTTTATTTATTTTAAGAGCAAAACAGGTATACCTTTAACTAACAGTCTGCCAAAGAGCATGATACATATGATAAACTCTGTAAACTATTAGCTCAAAGTTGATAATAATTACTTTAAAAATGAAATATTATTAAAGAATCACATAATGATTTACTTAGCTGTTCAACATGGTTTGTTCTCCACATACATATCAGTCAGTCTTCCTACAGCAAACACCTCATTCAGGTATTTTTATCACACCAGCTACCCCTTTGGGCCAGGGGTAACCTGACAACTTGCTCAAGTATCCTGACTTACACAGATCCAAAGCTTCTGTTTGGTGAGTTTTAGAAATTTCACAAGCTATTAATTTTAAAAGAAGCCCTATTAAACTTACTAAGGTTTACTATTAATTACTAGCATACCTGTCCATCGTCAATTACTCTTCTATTAATTATCACTTATTAATTATTATTAAACATACAATTTGGGTAATATAATTTTTGTGAAAATGGGAATTTTAAAGATTTTCTGGATTTACATGCAAACTCTATACTAAATGTTAAATCAGGATAGCCAGTTTTAAGGTCTATATTCAGAGGGGTCAACAATTTGGACATGTGTAACAAGACCCAGTAATTTTATTTTCTTGGAAAAAATAACATTAAGGAATAATATTTGTATCTAATTTCTCTCCCTTAAAAGTCTTGCCCTAGAACACTAAAGTGAAGGCCCCTGTAGTGCCCAATAACATTTTATTCAAGTTGTTTACAGCAGAGAGGAAGTAAGATAAAGCATTTCAAGAGGCGCTTCAGGCTGACCTGGTTGGCATTCACAGAGGGAAGCTATATATCCTTTTTGCTTTCTGGTTCTTTAAGGGAAGGGATAATCTAATTTCATTTGTAATTGGAAGCTGGTGTGTTACACCCCACTCTCTCCAAAATATTAAAAAGTAGCAATTTAAAACTAAGAGAAGCGTATGATATATGTGATATTTGAAGGCTTACCCATAGCTGGGACAAAGAATTCTCTAGGTTGCTGTCATTCCGTGTTTCAATTGGGTTGGCACAAATAAATCACCTGATGTAAAATCTATTATTATAGTAATCGGCAAACTACAGTAGAAAAAGCGGGAGCTTACAAAATGCAAAAAGAGCGAGCTGACATCAGAGCAGAACAGGGAGGATTAGATCCTGCACGATTTCGAGTACAAATAGATCCCTCCGGGACTTGGGGGATTAATATTTTTTCTCTCGCAGCCACTGTGAAGAATTAATGAGGGTACCTGCAACAATGCTTGCGAGCTGCTGCGTTCTGGTGATGGGGTACACGCTGCGTGCCTGAACGATGGCTGAAGCGATTTGCTTGGCGTGCCTCTCCTCGCCGTACGTCCTCAGGACGGACGCAAGCGCCGCCTGATCTAAAGCGTTCACAACATCAGCAGCAGTGGGCATGTCAGGGTACCTACGCACAAGAGCAGCCAATTAGTTCCCTGACGTCAGTTTGCATTGACAAGGGGTGAAGCTTCATAGCATCGAGACATAAAGTCAAACACACACATGGCATGCAAGTGCCTTGGAGGTTTTTAAATGAGACGGGAATCCTATGAAAACAGAGAGGGCTTGTACCTTTTCAATCCTGTTTCTTGCTACTTTACATGGAGTATGTTCTTTACCAGTAATCAGACTAGCTTCAACTTCCAAGCATTACAATACAACTATGCCTAATGAGTTGACAAGAATAAATATGTCAGTGTCACGCTAAAATGGAAATGCTCTGCGGCTGTTTTTAGACAGCTTTGGAATATAGGCTTGTCCCTTACAGATCATTTTAATGACTCTTTATATGTTATTTTCTATTCAGAATCTATTCAGATCTCAAGGATCTTTCACATCTACTGCTATGAAAATCGTTGCTTATGAAAATACAGTTTTCATTATAAGACATCAGAATTTATATTCAAAAATTGTTTGGGGGGGGAATACAAATGACCTAATGTTACAACGGAAAAGAACTATTAAAATATGAATAATACATACATCAGGCATACTTCCTCATCACTTCATTACTAAAAGAGTTCAAGGTATTTTATAAACATTATATACAGTTTCCTAATGTGGAAAGGACGTACAATCCACTGCTTAATAAATTCTCCTCTTCTACCCTGCAGAATATTTGTCAGCCATTTATTACCCTCCTGCAGTATCTCGCAAAAGATAACAAAACTTGGAAATCAGAGGCAAGTTGTATCATAGCAACAACTGTAGCGCAGGCTTTTGTTATGCCACAGGTATCCTTTGCCCTCATGGTACTGTTACATGTTTGTATTCTCTCGATACAAATACAAGCCTCAAGTTCAGATTCTTGAAATCAAGAGGGCTGAATCCCAATGGGATCATCTGGGTTTTTTTATACAACACTGAAGGGGAAAAAAAGTATCATGAAATTTGCTATGGGTTAAGATTTCTGAATAATTTCTCAGTAACTGAGGTTTCCCCACAGGCTCTATGCGAACAGTGAAAGGTCAAATGACATTTCCCAAGACTAAAGGTTCATCAAAACACTGGGCGAGGAATGTTCACTTTCCTCGTAATGCATTATGCAGTCACCATCACCTACACAAACACCTTAGTCTTGTATCAGCTTGCTTAAAGATGAAAACTCCTACATAAATAGAAATTTATTCTTTGAATAAGCTGAACTACTATTGCTTTTCCTCCTACTGAATGCACTAAAGACAAATTCCGTTGATCTAAGTAAACATGAAATTGACTGGTAGCTCTTAATCTGGGACATAAGTAAGCCTGATATGCCTTTTACACTACTTGAAAGGAAACTTATAATATTGTAGAGGAAAGCTTACAGTAAAAAAACAAGTTTGTGCAGAACTAAAATCATACTCTTACATTAGAGGCAATGTTGTTCTGTGTTTTTAATTGACAGGTATGGAAGACTTTTTTTTTTTTTTTTTTTTCCCCATTTTAACTCACGTTAAGGAGAAGTAACTGGGTCAAGATGGCCCCTCCTCAAAAGATTGCTCCTTTCCTGAAGCAGGAACTGACCAGCGTTCAGTTTGTGAAGTTTGTACAAATAAGTGGCAGTTAAGTAAAGAGATCTCAGCAAGGAGTTGTGAGCCTGCACACCAAATAGAATCTGAAAAATTGCTGAAATAAGAGACCTCCAAGTGAAGAAAAGACAAACAGCCTCCTAGGGGCCAGAGCAGACTGAGCTTGCTGCAATGCAGCTAGTCATGGCATTGCTGAAACCAAGTCTAGAAACTATAGAGCAAAAAAAGAGCACTAACTTCAAATTTTAAAGGGAAAAGGGAAAAAAAAATCTGTCTCACCCAGTCAATTCTCAAGTAAAAGAGAGAAAAAAAATTCAAGTTAGTAAATAAGTTTTTAAACTTTAAAAGCTTGTGAAGTTGTGAATTCACTATAGGAGACGATATAGAAAGCCTAACCCAAGGGCTCACTTCTGCGACCTGCCAACAGATTCATCATACAGACTCATCATACTTGGCAGTTTCTTCACTTAAGGTTATTAAAAATATTTCAGTCTTGCATTAAAAGTTGGCCCAATAACTGCATATACTATATGTCACAAAAATAATCTTTTTTTAAAATAGTCATTATTGGATCTTCCCTCTTATTTCAGGGAGGTGAAAAAATATAACCAAGGTTCTAACAATTAAAGTCTGGAGAACCTTCATGGCAAAATAGAGAGGCCTACTAGAGCAAAAAAGGATGTGGTTTCATGAGGGGAATTCTTCAGCTTAAAATGAAATGCAGAGAGTTTTGCTGAGCGATACATTTTGGAGTTCTGAGGAGAATTTTTTTTATTAATAAGTACCTGTCACTATCCATCCTCATGTCCAAAGGACCATCCTTCTGCAGGGAAAAACCTCTTTCAGGCGTATCAAATTGCATTGAAGAACAGCCAGCATCCAAGAGAACTCCATCTAGGGTCCCGGGCTCCACTCCAGCTGAGGTTAACAAAGCCTCTGCCTGGCTAAACTGTCCTAGAAGAGCTCGAATCTGTTTCCTGTAAGAAAAAAAATCACAAAAAACAGTCCCAATTTTAACTAATTGTTCTGTGCTTTCCCCTTATGTAGCAGGAATTAGATAACAGCACTCACATGACTCAAAGGAGGCAGATGTACACCAAAAGTAATAGGTTAGATAGTTTTTAGAAGCAAAACTGATGCAACCCACCATCAGTGGCTTCTTTTTACTTCCTCTCTGTTTGCTCTCAAAGAGCCATGTTGCTCTATATCCAAAATAAGCGACAGAACAAGAGCTAATCCCCAAGTCAGGGCAATACAACAGGCAATGCAGAATACATCTAATGCTCACTAGCAAAACTGAGCAAAAGCACATTTAGATGGAGTTTTCAGTGTACATGTGACAGCCTGTGGCAGCCTACCTTTGGTAGGACAACCTCTTAAAAGCAGCCCCTTAAGGGCAACAGGAATTCAATGCCATTTCACATGCAGGGGCTCAAGGACACATCTTACACACCCAGTGGGAATGCTCTAAACACCCAGCTATCCCCCGTTCTGCATCGGGTTCCTAGGTTAAGTTAGGCCAAAATGCAAAAGAGATGCTATGGGACAAATGCTTATTCTTATGCTATTTATCAATGCTTATTCTTATGCTATTTATCAGTTCAGGAACAGTTGGGCATGATTAGGTGCACCAGATCACGAGCAGATGAAATGTTTCTATGTAGCCCGGCCACAGTCCCCTCATCAGTGGAGAGGGCAGAAGTCCATACGCAGTTCTGGGCCTGGCATCTTTCCTGCCTAGCTCTAGGGTGGTTCTCACTTCAATATGCCTGGCTGGAAGAGGGGTGAGAGGCTGTAACGGGGAGGGAGAAACAAACCTGTGCGGTCTTCCAGCTCTTTCTTGGTGTCTAAACCTGTACTTTTGATTGTGGTTTATGCAACAGGAAACCTCCAATTAAATCATTATTGCACCTGGCTGTCAAAGTCTCACTCACAATTTCTCAAAGATCGATAGTTCAAACCAATATGCTGCTGCATATTTATCTGCAAAAACAATATTTTCCTACCCTCTAAACAGGAGGCCTCACATTTTGGTTTGGATAATGGTTTGGGTATGCTCTTCTCAGCTACAGGGTTTAACCTTCACATATCACAAGGTCAGCTAGGTTAACTTAAACCACTGTAGCCAAAGTTACATGGGCAGAGAGCAAATGGAGAGCAGTTCCTGTTGCAGCTACAGAAGGAGAGCCGCTTATACCTTCTGACACTTCAGCGTTTTAGTCACTTGGAAAATGAGACAACTGGCTTTGCAAAATAGCTTAAGTCTAATCCTTCTTTCTGATCAGTTTAACATTGACACAAGAAGCACTCTGGCATAAATTAATTGACTTCAATGGCTTCATTTCAAAATTACTTCATGAACATAGGAATCATAGGTTTTTTTGCACTCATCCACCTGGAATAAGAAAACTAGACGATGGAAAAGAAAAAGCACCATTTAAGAAGAAATGACCCCATAAATATATGAAAGAACATTTAGCTACATAATTGTATCCTGTATTACAGCAGAGTGAGCCAACTTATCTATCAGTTCATTCTAGGAAAATACCAGGAATAAACTCTTATTTCATGAAGAATATCATGATCACATATATGCATCTCTGAATTTATTATGGTACTGTACAAAACTAAATACAACTATTGAGCTTAAGGACTGACGTTTCCTGAACAGTACAATGACCCACTCAATATATTTGGTCTAAGTGAAGTTTAATAGTTACAGGCTCAAGATTGCTTTTCCTTTCAGTATGGGAGGAATTTTTTTGAAAATCCGTTTCACTTAAACAACTGTAGTTTATCTGTTTTATAACTTGTGTAAGTGATTGAACTTTTCTTTTCTGTATGTGGCAGAAAAATGAATGAGAATTGGGGGAAAAACATAAATTGCCTACTATTGTTGCCTACTACCCTCCACCAGACTCTTTCATGTTGGAGACTACGAATTAGAGCGGTATTCGGCTGCCAATTGTTACAAAAAATTAATTTGGTCTATAGCCTTATGACCTGATAGCAAATTGACTAAGTATCTTAAGGACATAAATAAACAGACATCCAAAGATGTTTAGGATTATGGACTTTGATTTATGGTCTGTCAACTATCTGGAGTTAGGAAAAGGTAATTAAAAATGAATGCCTATCAGCCATTAAAATTTACTATTTGGGATAGGCATCCTTCAGCAACAAGATATTTTGACTTTGCAAATGAAAATGTTTGGAAAAAAAAGTCAGGTTGACATTTTAATATCAGCCTTTTGCTTGTGTGAAAATACATCCTGTGTATAGAATCTTTATATAATGAATTGCAATTCTTCATAGGACTGTAATGATGATAATGATGACATGGAGTCATCTTTCTGATTATGAGAGCAGTATTTAATCAAAGAAAAATATTTCACCAAGCTTTCAAAAGATTTAAATTGAACATAGTAAAACTCTTCCTTTTTCTGCCCATCTTAAAACATTAACTGCCTGTTAAGCAGATGTTTTTCTACAAATATTTAATTTAAACTTAATTTCTTCTGCCTTCAGCCTGTTTACATTATTAGGTTATTTTGGAAAATGAGACTAAAATAAATGGTCAAATAAATAATAAAATGTTATGAATCCTATGCTAAATATGTTTATTTTCTACAGTTGCATGTTTATTTTCTACAGTTGCATGCCTTCTGTTCCACAGATTTCCAGAAATGACCACGTTCATCTAGTGTGTAAACCTGTCCACAAAGCCCTTTTGTAAGAATATACTGCAAAAACAATGCTTAGATGAAAAACCAAGAAAGGCAAACTAGTGACTTAGGACACATCCCAAAACATTAAATGAAAACAGCCTGGTTTGTAGTTCAGAAAAGCCTGAGAGGAAAGAAGAGACTGACACAGACCAAGATGGAATGGGTGGTCTTAGGGATACCAGTGAAAGCTGCCAGGTCTACTAAAGAGGAGCAAAGATGGCAAGCACTTTAAGTAACCATCCTTTGAAGGTAACACCCAAACCCTAAGCAGATCCTATCCCCTTGCCTAGGAGCAAATACTCAAGCTTAGTACTTGACCACCCCTTAAAATACTTAAGTACTTCAGAAGCATAAAACACTTATGAAGTGCTTTTATTACCAACTTGTAAGTGGAAAAAAGAAGACTTATACGGTTTGATAATGAATTGCTTGAATACAGCTATGAAGAAAGCTACTAATTTACCATTTAAGAGATTATGGTCAGAGAAGATCAAAGAGCAGACAATGCCCTTCATTTGTTTAGTTTCCATACTTTTGTTTTTTAATTTTGGTAATAGGATAAATATATTTCGTAAATTCCCAGCCGACAAGCAACCTCCAACTTCTCCAAACATTCCACATACTCAGTCCATCTTTATTTATTTTGACATTCTCAGAAAAATAAAAAAAGTACTGAAGGATTTAAAAACATTGGAAACATGGACAAGCTAGCCAATTTTATAATAATAAAATGTTATTCCAGCTGCTACATATGTTCTTGGGCCTCTAATAGATCTTATTGCATAACAGCCTCAAGGGCTTTCAGAATTCTTTTAATACCTGCTAGACTTGGAAAACAAGCATGATTTGGGGCTCAGAACCCTTGGTTCAGGTCAAAGTATTACTATGACACACAGCACAGTATTTCTGATAAAAGGCAGCAGATCCACAGTAGGTAACACAAAGAAGCAGAAAGAGCGTAAAATCTTCTAAAATGTTATACAGTTACAGCCCGTATATCTACTTGAGATTATTAATAAAGACTTGAATTCATGAAACGAAGCATATGTAAAAAGCAATTTCCAGCAAATCAAGTAAATTCTTATTTTCAAATTTGGAGGAGAGGGGAGGGATATAATCAAAACTTTATTCAGCAGATTACAGTTACAGAAATGCCATTTAAAGTATTTAGGAATTAGCAAACTTACCCATTATGTTTTCCCACTTTAAATTTAGGAAAAATAAAGAAGTACTCATATTCTAGAAGTTAACTATTTCTTCCCCATAAAATTTGAAAAGAAAAAACACCGTGTTTTATATGAGCCTCTAGGACAGCACACACCTTGCACTGTCACAGCGAGTAAAGCAAAGGTGGATACGTTGATTTTCTGTCCCCTTCTGCCAGCTACCTTTGTGCTGTCTCCCTTCACTGCCTCCTCCTCGCACCATTAGGAAAGGAGCTGGTTCCTGCTTTAACTCTTCTCCTGTAGCTGCCCACAAACTTCCTCTCTTTCTTATCTCTGCCAAAAGACTCCATAAAACCATGCTGCCTTTGCCCCTCATGTCTCCTTTAATCCAGGCACCAAAAGCTGCTTAATTAGGAAAAGATAAATAAATTACTTAACCAAAAAAGCAAAGGTTGTTTCCACAGAATATAAAAATCCATCTGTAAAACACCTTCCATAGCAGGTACGTTCAATTCAGTCCAAAACAAAAATGAAAATAAAAATTTCTAATGAATTATGAAAATAGAAGATCAAGACCCATAGGTTTTAGCTTGGCAAATGGAAGGCCAGTAGGACATGGCTGGTGATTATAGGATCTGACAAACTTCCAAATGTCTTGGTAAATTTCCTAAGTCGCTAATTATGCCATTTTATACAAATTACTGCTAGTAAGCTTTGCAACAAAACACATAACATGTCCTTATCCAAATCACCTTTGTCACAAAAACATTAAATATATCAACATCATTCCCTTGGGCCAAGGAAACCGAATCACAGGAAGACCTGGTCTTTTATCCAAGCCACCTACCCGTTCAAAGGACAAAATACTACCTGGGAGAAGAACCATAATAATTTCTCTGCCTTTACATTGTATCATCCACGGATTTTACTTTGCAGTAAACTTCAGGCTAGCATTCACGGCAACAGGACAGGTCAGTTATAAGATTTGGATGCCAGAAACATTTTTGTAAATGTTTCGTGTACATTTCTGCAACCAGAGTCTCTGTGGTTCTACTCCCACTCAACGTGAGGCAAAGGAGGAGGCCACAGCGAAGTTCTGAAACAAGCAGGGCTTACACAGCGACTTCTGTAGCCAATGAAATGACATGGTCCTTGACAGATCAAATGTATATAGATTACATATGCCAGTGACTCCACCTGTTCTTTTGGTTCTCCTAATGATGAAATAGATGGCTGCAAGAAATCTGATATTCTAGTGGCCTTTCTGCTGACAGTCACACAGTTTTAAAGGAGGAATGTTCATCTCAAATCGCCATATTTTTTGGAAGTTTTTTTCTATTGTAAAAAAGATAGTAAAGTAACTTTGAGATGGTAAATCTTATGTATTATCTCCTCATTCTTTTTATACTACAAGTTTTTTTTTTTTAAATAAAACTCTCCCTTTCCCTGCAGTTTACACTTTCATTACTGAAAATATTGCTTTGCTGACTACAGCAAAAGTCTTTCTACAGGCCTTAGAAGACAGAAAAGTCCTTCTAAAGTAACTTGCAGAAGCCCTGTATGATAAGCAAAGAACTGAACACGTTTCATATACTCACACTTATTTCATATATGCATTTTATATACTAGGTTTACTGACCAATTACTAATTAGTTATGAACAGCTACAAATAATGACCAAAACGGTATATACAAAAGCTTTCAAGAAAAAATCTTGTTGCTCCCCTATGTTAAAAGAATTAAAAGAAGAACACTTGCTCTAACAACTTCATTTCTTCCCATGATCATCTTGATTTGTCCTGTCTAAACATGTTTCTGCCCTACCTAAAGCAGCAATTAACTGTGAACAAATGACTCTGAACAATATGGAAATTAATGAACAAGGATTTTGACACATACTGGAAAAACTTATAAAAATATTTTTATTTAAAGGAAAACTAAATCCTTACATTGTTCAGTGCTTGCTCTAAGTCTATCCCTTCAGGAATCCACAGTAATCTGCTCACAAGCAAGGGATTATGGAGAAAGCAGTCAGTTCATAAGATCTGAATGCAGCTACCTGACTTCAGAGAATATTCATTCACTAGTTTAAAGGGTTAGATTTTCTTCCCCATATTTGCCTACATATAAAAATGAATCTGAAGTTAAAAGATAAATAGATGATTTAGAGAGTAACATGTAATCAAGTATCAACTGGCTACTCCAAGCTACAAATCCACATTCAAACTCCTGCTATAATTTGGTTTACATTTCATATACTTGCTGTAAATCACAAATGTGCAGCATGTAAAAAACATCCCCTTCTCCCTGCAGAAGGGAGTAACACACAACTATCATTATCTTTTCTTTAGTTAATGAAGTAAATTTACACTATATTTTTCTATATCAGAAGCTCTGGCATTCTGAAGTGCTCTATTCATGCAGAGAGCTTGCTTAAGTGTGCATAATTGCTGCTTTGACAGATCTGCTGCTACTGATATTTGGAATATATTTACATAGCATTTGCCTAACTAGCAAAATCTGAGTCTAGACCTTCAGGCTCGGAGGTAATAGTATGACAATAAATGGAAAAAACAATCTGAATCATTAGGTTTTTTTTGGTTGTTTGTTTAATAACTCAAGAGCTGACAGTATTGGAATGCTCTGAAAAATCCTACATGATTTTTATTTCCTTAGGTAAACCATTTCTTTCTTTGCCATGGTTGTTAAACCACAGCAAACTAAGGATGAATATATCTGGCATCAAGAACATATCATAAAAGAAACAAGCAACTTTTTCTTCCCTTCTGTCCTCCTAAATCTAAGCTGCCTCACATAACAGCATATCTCCATCCCTGCCAGGCTACCCCTTGAAGCATCATCTAAACACTCCAATACTCCAACTCCAGCTATAAACCTCTAACCGTGGGAAGGAAAAATATGAGAAAAGAGTAAAGCAAATAAAGGAAGAAGCGAAGTGGGGGCATCAATTAGTTGGAAATCGCAGAAGCCATAAAGCCTGGCTCTTCAACATCTTTATACCAGGCCTTACCTTTCCTGGTAGAGAAACAGAATTGTGCAAGTTATAAAAAGCAAAATGAGTTTAAATGACACCCTATCATTCTCTGTTTGGTTCTCTACCTCACTGCTAATAGTTTCTACCACGCTCTTCTAACCACTCCTGAGCACTTTGTTTTCACAGAAGTACGTATTACAAATCCAGTATTTCATCACCAAACAGTCAGTTCATTGCATATTGGTACATAAATAAAGCCTGTATGTTTTCTGCCACATGTACCATTTTATACTTAACTGTCTTATAAGGTTTTGAAGTTAATCACAGGAAGTTTGAACTATGCAGCAGGCAACAATTAGTGACTTTATCACCTACCTATGGTCTTATTGAGATTCTTTATGAATCAGTATATTGAACACCTGATCTCATGGCCAGTATTTAACTGGGGAACTCATGGCTTGGGTGTGACCTGCACCAGAAAGCTTCTGTGTTTCTATCTTTCCCTCAAAAACAGTCCTGTGATTTTGCCAAGCCATACTTTCTCAACTTCTGAATCTGCAATTGTAAGTTCATGTCCAAAACTGCAAGCACAAATTACATCTATTTTTATCACGGCACGGGGATCCATGCTTGGAAAGAAAATCATGTACTTAAACCTTGCAATCTTTAGTAGGGTTAAGTGCATAGTTAGAAGGGAATATTTAACTAGTTTGTTGAATTAAAGCTGAAGAAAGCATTTTCCCAATTCCATAACTCACAGGTAGATGTATCTTCCTGAGACAGCAGAATTTAGTTACAATAGAAAGCATTAGATTCTGAAAAGTTTCTCAATTTATACAGAAAATACAACATCAGCTCCTGTAAAAATATTTTTGATTTAAAATGCTGTCTTTAAACACAATTTGCCGGGAATTCTCCCTCCCGGTGACCTCAGACATTTTAACGTGTTTAAAAAAAAAAAAAAAAAAAAAAAAAAAAAAAAAACCCCCACCAACCACACACACACACAATTCCAGAATATTATCAGAGAAATAAATCTGGTTTGTTTAGGAGCTATTCAGATCTTGCTATTTCATAGCAGACATTCATTTACTGGGCATGGGGAATATTAGAGATAATTCTATATCAAATTCTAGTTCTGCTGTAAAATCATATATTAAACACCGTATTTTTTTTTCAAATTTTGTGGCCTTTCATCAGTGATTATCTATTCTGACAATTACGGCTGCATGACATTTTTCCACTTCATACAAGTCCTGAGATGAGGCATCCAAATGGACCTTTCTTGTACCCCGTCAGCATCCAGAAGTTGTGCAAATCTTAATTTTAATAAATAAGAAAGCTTATCATTTTTGATGAAACACCTTATTTTCAACTACCTGTAAGCTTCTTAGGGCAGAGACTTCATGCGCAGGCAAGTTACACACTACTGCAGATGACAACACAAAGTCTAAGGCATAGTAAGGTTATCAGTATTATATTGTTATACAATTTTGCCTGGAGTTTCAATGATATTATTGGATTAACACATAATAGTATATGTCTTGATCCTTGATTTTTCAAGCAGCCACAGCTAACACCTAAAGAAGAGGACCCTTTAATTATAAAAATGTGTCAGACTGGTAGAACAGAAGCTGATATGCAGCTTTAAGGATTGTTTAAGGATTGCCTTCTGATAGTTGTAACTGGCATGTGTATAAGTAAAAGACTACGGCAATATTTATATTAACCTAAAAGAGACAGTAATATCAACCTAGTTAAATTATTGCCAAGTACTACGGTAAAAAATGACCAGAGAGGCTGTGGAGTCTCCTTCTCTGGAGACCTTCAAACCCTGCCTGGATGTCACCCTGTGCCACATGCTCTAGGTGTCCCTGCTGGAGCAGGGGGGTTGGACTAGATCTCTAGAGGTCCCTTCCAACCTTAAACGCTCTGTAATTCTGTGTAAATAGACAAACAAATGGAGTTGTGCATGCCATTATAAGGGCATTATTTAAAAAAAGAACAACTCAAAGTGGATGCTAATGACTAGAAGGAATGAAAAGCACTATTATGAAACTGGACAAATAAAAAAATCCAGAGGTAGAGTGCATACCAAAGACTGGGGCCAAAAGAGATGTGAATATTCTCCAGAAAGCATGTTAAATGCTAGGCAGAAGAAAAAAGGAAAAAAGAAAAAAAAGAATGAACGGATACTGATCACCTATTAGTTTTAACTGAAATTAGATTAGGCAGAAATTAAAAAGTGTCTATAGAACTCCTATTGACTTTTGAGACACAACAGTGTAAGGCATTATATTATGCTTTGGTTTGTAACAACAAACAACTAGATTCAGTTAGCTGGAAGTTTTTCACAGCATGCCTATATTCAAGCAGATATTTAAATTCTCCATTGTAAAGTTCACCCAGATCATTATTTAAGCTCATCCAAATATATACACCTTACTTTACAAGCATATATGCATACTCTAACTTAATGATAAAATAACCTTTAGGAATATAATTTTCTTTCATGAAAAGTTTATATGTAGGCTTACGTTTCAGACAGCACCTGGCTCGCTTTGCACAACCCCTTGTAGAAAGGGTCACAAAGATTACATCCTTATTATTTCCTTGAATTTTTCTTCAGGCTACTGAAGAAGTAAAGCAAAGGGACCTCAGAAATAGCAAAGTTATGAGAAGGAGTAAACAAGAATTTTGCTAGAGGAAGTCCTATCAAGACTGCATCTTGGTCAAAAGAAAACATTTTTTTAGGACAACATTTGTTTCTTATACGCAGGAAATATAGAGCATACAGTTTGAGTGTTCCACAAAATTTAAGCACACCACAGAAGGTGAAAATTTTGGTAAGGTGCATAAATGATTTAAAGACATAGACTAGTCATTATAACTGTCTGTAACTAAACTTGGTAGCACTAACCATTTTTACAGGTACTAATCCTGGGCCTAATGCAAAGCTATTTTCATCAAATAGCAATACTTTTAAAACTCCAGGTGGCATTTGGCTGAAAACTTAAGGATGGCAGAAGTAACATAATGCTGTATAAAAATAACTTGTCAAGTTACACTGTTCAAGCAAATACTGTCAGTCAGAATGTGACGCTGTTAGAAAAAACAGCATATATATTTACAGTATAATCAGCAGAAGTGCAATGAACAAAATTAAGAGTTAACCATAGCATACTCCCCAGAACTAACCACTTTTACAAACAAGCACTTCTTGGACCAAGTCTTACAGGCAGTATTTCACGAAGCCATGAAGAAATTGAAAAAAAATGCAGAGGAAAACATGCAGGAGTTAGGAAACATGACCCATAGAGAAACATTGAAAGTTTTGCTTTATTTTCTTTTTCTGGATAAAAAGCAGGTGCAATATACCGGTTTTATACCATCTACCCTCTTATCTTCCTATACCATTCCCAATCAACCATTTCCCAAGTATCATATCTAAAAAGTAGAGATTGCCAAAACCTTTTCAGTCTCTTTTCTCATTACTTCAATCTATCAGCAATCTGATATTTTGCATTGAAAACAATTCATCTTGAAACACAAAAATATCTGCTTCTGTCTGCATGTTATTGTCCGGGATGCAGAAGGCACAGGAAGAGAAGCTGATCCCCAGTGTGGCTACTTCTCCCTCAGCTCTCCCTGCTTTCGGATTCTAATTGCCAAAATGTCACAGACCACCTTAACTACAGCAACTGATATGTAACATTTTTGAGGAAAAACTCAGAGATAGATGTAGATAATTATGATAAAAGGGTTAGGGGAAACTCTGATAAGAAAAAAGAAACATGTAGCACCCCTTTTTTTTTTATGTGCTATTTAAATACTTGTTGTGAGTTAGCTACCTGGAAGTCAAAAGTCTTTTTCTTTCCCAGACACAAAAAAGTGGCTTAAGAACATTTTTTCCCAGCAGATCTTGATTTTCCAAAAATGGCAGGCAATGATATGGAACCTCCTGTAAATGAAAATGCCATTAAGGATGTCTTTAACGTAACCAAAGGAAAAAAGCAACTATTTCCCATTTCAAAGAAGAAATTAAACCTTCAACTCAAAGCTGAGCACAAATGTTACCAAAAGATAAAAAAAATAAAGCAGTTACTGGACAGTGCAGTAAGGTGGCTCATTTCCAGGAGATGCTGATCTCTGCAGAAGAGCAGTGCACGAAGGGAAGAGCATCTGTTGAGAAGTGTTTTTGCTGACCGATTTCATGCTGAAGGAGACAGACAGGTGTGAAACCACATCACTTGCCACGGCAACTGCCATAGATGCTACATATAACACTTGCAGAACGTCCAAGAAGTGAGACAGAAAAGCACAATCAGGGAAACGCTACAAGTTAAAAAAACCCACTCAGTATTGCCACCTGGAACAAGATATCCTGAGGACATCCTTCTGTAGACTCCTCTAAAGCTGCTTCTTGGCTATCCCTGACTTCTCCACAAATTTTAATTATCAGTGTTAAACGGTCAGGCAAAATTTAAATTCTCTTCTGTTGGCCTTTTCCCTGTCTTGTTACAAATTTATATCCTTTCCTTTAATTTCACCTCTGATTCACGTCAGTCCTTCTAAAAATGTCCTATATTTTCCTTCCTGGATACCAAACTCACTTGGCCTTCCAGTGCTTCCAAGACTCTGCATTTTCTTCAGACTGTGCACATACCTCCCGTCTTCAAGAGCTGGGGTTTTGTCCAGCATTTGCTACATTTTCAATTGCTTAAACATTGCGAAGATCCCTTCTCTTCGCCCCATTCCCACCGCTTCTCCAAGCAGTATCAATGCCAAACCACTTCTACTTGCTATGTATCATATTTTTCATGTTAAATGGACACAGAATGGGTGTTTACCACAAAGAACATCACTTTAAAGCATTACTTAAAGCAGCTTTTCCTGTTTTCTAGGAGAAAAAAGTATTTTCTTAGAACACTTGCCTGCCAATCTGAACACAATCCTGCCTTTCCCTCTTTTGTGCCTTTTTTGCTCATTAACCAACATACCACAGTAACCAAGGTACAACACAAACTGTTTCCTTCCACTAGATCAATAGAGATCAAATTAAATATATTCACACTCACTACAAACAGATTCTATCTCAGGTGACTTGAGATGACTGAAATTTGACAATTCTGCACAAATGAAGACCAGTTGAAGGTAATAATGCTTAGAACACAGGTTTTACAAGGCACAGTTGAGGTGAGAGGGCTGCCACACTGAACTAGAGGTGTGATTTGGTTCTTCACAAAAAGGTTGCTATTAGTTTCAATAACCTCATGTACTTGGGCTTCTGGAATTAATTGACATGTAAATTGTCAGCACTTGAGAAACGACAGGAGGAATATTTTCTTGTAATTTTTAAGTTGGACTAACATCAGAAAGTAATTAGAATGACCGCAGCTAGGTTTTAAAGCAGTTTATTTTTTCCAAGCTGCTACACGGTGAATTTGAGACGAAGATTTTTGTTCATCTTCATGGTCTTTAAGCTAGACTAATGTTAAAAAAATCTGTTCTAAAGCACTCACATCTGGAGTTAGGCATTTACACATACATAATGTATATTTTGCAGATGAACAAAATCGAGTTTAAAAAAAAAAAGATAATATTTGATACTTTTCAAGACTGAGCTCCTATTCTCTTGGCAAATAGGAATAGACTGCCAAAAGCCAAAGGATCTTTAGTCTGCAAGCACCAACATTCACGCAATATATTAGAACTGGCCTATTAAAATAAAGATTAGAGACTACAGATAAGTGTTAGTACAGGAAATACAAAAGCTGACAACATTTCTACTACGATCTAGGGAATATAGAATCATTAACAAAGGACAGGAAGTGAAAAATCTCCTGTAAAAGAGCGCTCTCTTCAACATAGGCTGAAAATGCACTAGCAAAGCAGCGTGTACAAACCGGTGATTCACCGGACTCGCAGACCGCCAGCTCCAGCTTCATGCACCAACACGCAGCACACGTGGGAGCCCCCAGGAGAAACACGCCAAAAGCGCTGCCGACAAAAGGTTTGACTGCTGCAGATGTTACATTTGTACACAGCAGCATTTCTCACCTCCAGCACAGCCAAAGACAGCAAACAAGCTGCAATACTCTGGAATCCTGCAACGCTCTTATTGTATTAAACACTGCATTTAGGCAAATGCTCCATAGCCCAGTATTGCTGAAATTTATGTTTGAGGAGGAGGCAGGGGTGGGGAATAGCAACAGAAAAGGAAATGAACATTTGCCTGAGAGAAGGGGATTTTTTGCCATCACTGCTTTTCCTTCCCTCTGTCTATATCCTCCTAAGGCCAAGCAAGAGGACAGGCTACCTGTGACTCAGCTGTAACTGCATTACTTTGAATAAAGGCTCAGGTGCTGCCTCCGCGCACACGGACACCGAGTGGGGCCAAGCGCACGTGGCGGGAACTCGGGGGGAAAGAGAAAACCCTATTTGAACACTATTGTTTTGGGGAAGCTATATTTAAGAGGAGTATAGAAAAGGCATCTCGCCTTATTTCTCTAACAAGCGAGAATCCTAATTGGCCAGAACCAGTCATAAAAATTTAACCATGTATCTGAAAACACGAGTGCCAAAGGGTAATGCATTGCTAATGGCTGCCAGTGGAATAAATAGCAGTTCTGACGTCAAAACTTTGTTACACTCCAGTAACTGGCTCACTTGGGGTTTCAGGTACAGCAAGTTACATGTCAGCTTTAAATAAAGTTACAAAAATAGAACGCATGGTGAACCATATTGTCACTATGCAACCCGAAACTGCATGATTTACGTCTAATAAGATGTTAACAAAGGTGATAGATAGTATAAAAATAGTATTTTCTGCCTCAATCTCCTCTTACTCCAGTCTGAGAGGTCAAAACAAGGCACATCTCTCTTCTGTTCTTCAAAGGCATGGCCAAAATCAGAGTAAGCAATTTCTAGATAAAATGATGTTTTTTAAACATTTATACTACCTTTACCCCAAAGTGAGTCCAGTAAAAGGCAAACTGTAAACCGAACTACATAATAGAGCTTTGATTCCTTCTTTAATAAACATTAAATAGCAAAAGGCTTTATCTTGCCTCTCAACTCCTGCTATGGAACAGCAAATGGAAAAAGCAACTATATAGCAAAATGCTCCCTTTTAAATTTAATTTTCTAAAACATACGCTCGCATGCCAGTGCGACCAACGGCTTAGACGTTCAATGACACAGCCACCAAGATGCTGGAGAAACATCTATGGGGCCGGCGTGGAGCTTAATACCCCAAACTTCCCTCTGGGTCCCACACAGATAGCCCAACTAGATCAAACAGTACCATTAAATCTGACCTTTTCCTTAATCCTTCCAAGTGTACAATCTTGCAAAAATACACCTCCATGTCAGAATATCAAAATATTTTCCATGTCAGAATCACCTAAAATCTCTAAAAGGCTTAATAAGCCCTTCTGTCATTTCCAAAAATGAGGTTACAATAAACATGTTATTTCACCCAAAGTGTTATCATCATTTGAATGAACACATCCAGTAGGTCTCATGCCTGGAGCTGGAACCTGCAGCAAGGCAGCAGTGGGAGATACAGCTACATGGAGAATTTGGAAGGTAGTTTGGACAGAATTTGTCACCTGTTCATGTAGTCACCAAAAAAAGAGTCACCTTTACTTAAGCAGTAACACATGTTCATCTCAAACAAATCATTTTTTTCTTCGAACTCCTTTCAAGTTCTCTTAGGAGAGCATGTTATTTCCATTTCATAGATCAGAATGTGAGCCAAGTAATTTAAATGTCTGTACCACACCTGGCACAAGTGTGTGTGTATGCATATAGATACATTAAAGAGAAATCATTCACAATCACAAAAGTTTCTCAAGATGCTGCTCCAAGAAAACATACAGGCAAAACTGGTCCAGTCTGTAGGTCCTGTGAAGCTTTCCCCTTTATTCCAGGTCTGTGATCAGACAATATTCCATTTACAGGAAAAGGTACTGTACGCTTCCTGACTTTCTACGCTAATGGGTGCTCTAGCCTACTTTGCTACTTTGATATTCAAAAGTATCAACAATATTTTGGTAATCAGTCTTTTATATACTTTAAGAAACTGATTTGTCAACTTAGTACATGTAATCATTTAAATACTAATTCAGATGATACTAAAAATAACAAACAGTGCTAACCATGTTAGCATTAACATCTGATCCTTTTAAAAACCATTAGAATATTTAGTGCAAAATGGAAAAAAATGCAACAAAAAATGTGCAAAAAGGAATCCTTACGTATTGATTAGCGCACGCACCCACAGTGTGGCCAAACAGAGCTTAGCACTTAGAGTTCAACAGGTTTTATTGCTGAAAGGTCTAATGCACTTCCAGTACTTGATTGTGAGTGGAAAAAAGCTACTGAAAAAAATGTCTGCAAGCACCTTTTAAATAGTAAATTGCACCCTATTTATGTATTACAAGCATGTTTTCCAGCTGGAAAGCAGCTTAATTTTTCCAGTAAATTTTTGCCTCCAGTAAGTAGCAGTGAGTGCCAAAAAGAAGAAAAAGAGCAAAATTCAACAAGAAACAACTGCCCTTTCAGAACACAATGAATTAGAGCAGACAAATTTCTTTTACAAAGATAGGACAGCTCTTAATCCTTTCAATAAAGATGACTTTACTTTCATATTCATTTCAATTACTGTGCACATAATAGCTTTTTAAAGTTCTTTTATTTTCTGACACTGCAGAACAACCATTACATTTTAAATGCACCCTTGTTCCGAACACAGGCCTAGTGTTTTCTTGCCTTATTTTCAATCAGCTGATGCACTTGTCTAGTCCAACTACAGGAAATTCAGCTCAAGATTGAACAAGTATTTCAACCATAGGTCTTCATGAGGGACAAACGCCTGGACATGTAGGAGGATCATCTAAGACTTGCAGAGGGGCATTAGCAAAAGAACACGCATTCGGTGCATTGACCATGTTCCCTCACTCATTCTTTTTCTTAGGGTTTTTTTTTGACATTTCTGCCATATTAGGAAGTGGCATGAAAGTTATATAGCTAGATCTGGAGATCTTCAAAACCCGCTTGGAGCAGTCCTGTGCCACATGCTCTAGGTGACCCTGTGTGCGCAGGGGGGCTGGACTAGGTGACCTCTAGAGGTCCCTTCCAACCCTAAGCATTCTGTGATTTGAAAAGGGGGGAAGTCATTATGAGTGACATTCCATATGCTTCATTCATTGAAAGGAAAATAAACAATTACTGTCTATGTGAGAAGACATGGACTCAGGAGTCACAAGCAGCAATGTCTATCAACTCTCCCAACTTTCCCAGACTACTTGCCTATAGGAGCCAAAGAACATGTAGAACTCGGTCAAGGCAAAGGTTTATAATGCAAAATAAAAGTTTATCTTAAAACACCAGGTAAGCATATAATGAGACTATAACAAAAACAAGTAGAACAAGTTGACTGAACACCAGCACACCCAAGCTACAAGACGGCCCTCCAAGCTGCTCCACTTCAGCCTAAGCTTAAATAAAGGGCTCAGGCAACCAGGCTACGTTCCGTTCAGTAAATGACTAGAAGAAATTGATTTTAATATATTAAATTAGAAAATACTCCCATTGAAGTTTACTTCAATATATTAAATTAGAAAACATTCCTATTGGTGCATGCAGGAAGTTAAAATCCTGCAGACAATTTCCAGACAAACCATAGAGACAAACCATGGCTTAAGAAAGGAACAGAAACCTCAGGACAGAAGTCTCCAGCAGAAGCAGGGTGAGCCGTTAAACCCCGTTAAACAAACCCCTTTTAACTATTCAGCTTTTTCACCTAGCATTTAAAAAAAGCATAGCTGCATTTTACTAAATATTCATTTAACACAAAAACAAATCAACTTCCCAGAAATGTGCAAATTGAAACGTACTTATGACTTAAAAAAATATATAAAATGATCATAATACACAGTGATCTTGCATCAGCTTTGGAATGTAAACTGCTCATAGTTTAAATCCTAACTATAACAAGTAAACTTTAATAGCCATTTCCAAATTATTTAGTACTCAGTACAACACGCAGCACAAACAACATACATATTCTGCTTAAGTCACAGGAGCCATTCTGGAAAGATATATTTCAGTCAGAGGAGACTTAACTGCTGTACATTCAACTTCTTCCCTTGCAACTACAAATGAAGCCCAAACACGCTAAATGAATAAGTCACGCAACAAATGTACAACTTTCAAAAGACCTATAAAAGCATTCAGAATGAGGATACAGTTTTCCAGATGAAAGCATGATCAAGTCAGAGCTGCTTTAGAAGTAATGAGAGTTAACATTTTAACTGTGAGAAAAGCGTTCAGTGTTTAGTTCCAGAATATTAACACAGACTGACATCATTATAAGCATCTGCCGAGAAAGAGAAAATATCCCAATACTTTGCAGCTGCTGTGGATCCAGGGGCAAATGCCTCTTTATAGGCCCCTTAAGCTTCCAAGTCACCTATTCTGCAGCCATGCTTTCATCAGAAAACACCTGAGCAGTAGAGAAGCCTACAGAAGCATCTAAAAATGGTACAGCAACTGCAAAAAAATACGTTTATAATCCAGTTATATATCACTGAAATCTGTGTGTGTGTGGGGGGGGGGGTGGGGGGGGGGGGGAATGGAGAAAAGGAGAATTTGCCCAAGTTTTGCTTGGAAAGCAGAAGAATTGCCTACATGCTAGGTAAGCAGTACGCCTCCTGAGGCTGATTAAAAAAATGAAAATATAACCAAACATTTAAAATGCTATATCCCTTCAGAAGCCTCCCATCTTCATTAGTAAGCAGTTTATAAAAAAAAAAAACTAATGTATTTGCAAGGATCTTGAGGCTTAAAGGAAACACACCAAGAACAGTGCAAGGAACATACTCTTCAGACTGAAGCCTTCAGCATGGTCACTGAAATGGCCGCTTTTACTGCTCATCTAGGTTTGCAATATTGGAAGATATGCTGCCTTTCTGCTAAAACAGCAGAGGGATAAAAAAGTTGGAAAAAAAATAAAATCACTTATTAAGACTGTTATTCAACTGAGTAAATGTTTTGAGCAAAAGTCATACAACATCATTTAGTATTGAGTAATCCCTACACTGAATATTAGGAGGGAAGTTTAGATTCTACTTACAGCTGCAAGAGAGAAATTATTTGAATTGGTTCTTTGTACTCCTTGCAATAAAACAATTTATAGTATCAAATTAAACAAGTAAATAAAATACTTATTTTGACTTCTATAATTTTTTGTTGCTTTGTTCATCAGCATCAATTGCACTAGAGGCTCCTGCTGCTTGTTGTCCTGGTCGATTTTAAGCCCTTAGGTGACTTGTTAGCAAATGATTTGGAAATAAGGAGTGACGCAAAAAGCTGCGTAAATCCTTATTAATCGTTAACCCCCTCTACCTTCGAGCCACCTGCAGTATCTTTTAAAGTTGATTACAGGCAGAAAGACGTCACAAAACTAAAACACTGAGAACATTCTGATTCTAGTTAAAGGGTGCACATTTTTTTCATAAAAAAAAACCTCTATTCAGGTAGCCATTCAAACTTAAAATATTCAACGAGTTTGACTACGGCACTTGTCAGAAACATGCTAAACAGGGTGTGACTGAGCATTGCATCAGGGAAGAACAAACTAAAATATATATATATTTTCATTATGGAATGAAAACACCAGCTTTTGAGAACTATCATTCTCAGCCTACACATATTGACTTGAGGTATACTCTAGACTAATCAAACTTACAAGCAAAATGAAAATCCACAGCGGTCTAAATTAAGGCAAACACCCAATCCTGCTGACCTGTTCAGATAACTCTGAGCCTATCTGGTGCTGTAGGGAGGACCTGCACTCCTGGCAATGATAACACTTAGCGTGTGCCGTTATTCACAAGCAAAAGCTACCCCAGGTATCCTCTACCAAAGACCTGAAAGGGAAGGTACTAATACTACAACACAGGAGAATCAAGCCAGATGGTCAAATGTAGCAGCTGGACCTACCTAAGGCTTTGGCATTAGATGACATATCTGAAAGTGCTGAAGGAGCTGCCTGATGTCATGGTGGAGCTGCCAAATACCAGGAAAAGGCAAAAGCCATGAGCAGCATCCAGGAATAAAGGCTGACAGACCCAGTCTCCTTCAACACTGGGAAAATAATGGAGCAAGCCCTCACTGAAGCCATCCCTGGCACATAAGACAAGGATGAGGAGAGACAGCATGGATTAATTGAAGGAAAATTATGTCTGACCAATCCAGTTCCTAAGACAAATTAGTTCTTTGGATAACAGATAAACAGTGGTTTTAATTTATTTTGATCCTAATGAAGACTATACTACCCTATATAGCCCTATAGTTTACAGCAAACCTCAAAAGCATAAATTGGATACAACAGTCAAAGGCAGGATTTAAAGGATACCAGAGCATAGGACATGATATGTACCATAATTCTATTGCATGTTGATCTTTTGCTGAGAAGCTTGTAATGGTTAATGACAACTTTCCAGGTCAGCACCCAAAGACATAGAAGACTGAGAAGCTTCTAACTTCTCTTGATCAAATTAAGAGTGCTCAGGAAGTAATATTAATACTACAGCTTACTTCTGCTGGCAAGACATGTCAGGCAATATTTCTTATAAATCTGTGCAAATCAAGTTAAGGTCATTTACTAGTCAACAGCAGTCTCAAATATTTGCACCACTCACTGGTGCCAAGGCCACAGGTAACTTCCATTCCAAGTTATGTTGCACAGCAAGGTCTTCAACAGAAATTCTCTGGAGTCTTCCCATGCCATCTTCACTGCTCAGCTGCTGTGTTTTTCAAGTATCGAAATACAAACCACCACCAACTGTCTGATTTTACTTTCAGTCCTCTGAATATTCTGTACTACGCTTGGCATGGCTGAGTCACACTGTCCAAAATCAAATTAAAATGCAAATGATATTTATTATAATGACAAGAAAAATAGAATTATACAGCCAAGCTCAAAATAATTCATTTTTATGGTCTATGTCAATTGTAATGCATGAACCTAATGTATCTAGCAGTAAAAATAACAGCATTAGTAGTGTAATGTCTCAGTGAATACTCATCTGAACTCCAAATAACTTTTCCATGTATGTAAACAAGTACAGGTCAGTACTGGTGTAAAAACATGCATTGCCAGATACTTTCATTCAACGAAATTCTGTTTTGCCATTTCTTTATTCCATTTAAAGAAATAAAAGCATGGATCAGAAAAAAAAAAACAACTTTGTTTATAGTTACCTAAGCAACCTGTTTAACTTTTCAGCAGTCTTTCCATAGTAAATGATAAATCCTTTTTTGTCCAGAATTGCTATCACCTGGTTCACAAAAAAATTCTACTCCTGAAAATTAGAATCTACACATTCCTGAAATAAGCGTTTCACTTTTTTTGTTTGATGCAAAAGTAAGTACCAGAGTTTAAGTCCTTTAGTTTTGCCTCTCTTATTGCAAAAGTGAACGAGGGTTGGCTATTTATTGAGCATCTGACAAATACCAAGCTAAAGTACTAACTGCTGCTGAGAAGTATGAAGGAACCATCTTCTCAATAGGAGAAAGATCTGTAGCTTGACTGCTGGGACTGGCAGAGACACAGAAGCTCAAGTCAGAACCTATGGCCTTTTCCTTCCTTCCTGATCTCTCGTTAAGCTACACAGAACTATCCCCAGAAATAATCTGCATGTATGAGCTAAAACACTGAACATCAAAGATGTTCTTGAGCATTTCTATACCACACCGGTAATTAAAATGAAAAACTACTGATGCATCTGAAACTTCTGCTGGTTTACATAATAGTTAATATTCATATACAGTATATTATAAACAACTGTTCATATACATTATATATATGCAATGTCCTTAAAGATAAATTTAGCATCTGAATTTTTGTACCTGAAAAAAATTCATACCTCTCATACTCAGCTCTGTATCCCTGACCAACACAGAAGTTTTTTTTTTTTTTTTTTTTAAATCCTTATTTCAAAAATCGGTAACACCTCTTAGACAACTTAGTTTAACAAGTCATATCATCCTTCATGAACAGTTACTTGTTATATCATCCTTTTAGCTCTAGCACGATCTAGAACACACTAAGTATGAAAAGGAATAATGGGAGTGGGGAAACGAAGCACAAAAGCAGATCCTCTGCCTATACATTTTGGATGATGATGATACACTGCAAGAACTCTGGGGAGATGACAACATTATGCATCTCTCAATTTTAATTCATGCTCCATAAATAAGGCAAACCAATAAAAAGCACTATCATATTTGATTATGTCTCTGTGGACACCCTCAAAATACTACTGCATGCTAGGGCACAAACTAAAATTTGTTATCTAATGCAACAGCACTACAGTACAGTAAGATCAGAAAGCAAACATATTTCAGGATTCTATTATGCCTCGGCAATACTCAAAAATACCCACCTGTATCAGACAACAACCTCCACTCTAGCTGGTTGCACTGACCTTGCTTTAAGCAGATTGGACTAGATGACTTCTCAAAACCCATTCAAATCTGAATCAATTTACAATTTATTTTATTGTGTTATAAATTGCCTAAACCACTGAATCAATAAATACCATTATTTACAAAACTCTAATTTCCATTTAGTATTGAAATATAAGTGACTCTAACAGCAACAGGAAGAAGAAAATATAAAAATAAAGCAGTTCAGTGTTTCAGGCCTAACGTCTCTGTTTCAGGCCAACATTTCCAAGACTTTCCTATTAATAGGAAGATGCTTCTCTCAAGACTACTGGAGTCATTTCTTTTTCCCCCTAAATCTGATTCATTTGACTGGAAATAACATCGCCTGGTGCTGGTACATGAGATATTATATATGAAAACAGATACAAAAAATAAATCCAGGACACCACATCAAAAACCATTTTTGGTAAATTTAACTGACAGATAATTTACCAAGATGAAAGAGATAAAATACATGCAGTATAAAAGGGAGTAACAGAAACTAGTAAATAGAATGAGTCTGGATACACTGAACAGTATTTAGTCATTCCCCAAGTGTTTATGGTGTTAAGTAAAGGCTTCAGTGGGAATGTCAACATAATTTTACATGTGTTGAAACTAGCTATTGTATATACATATAGAGGCAGCATTTGGGCACAGCTATATTCTTAAAAGATACCTTACTCCTCCTTTGAGCTATAAACAGTGCAAATGAGGACTTCTTTTCTAAATAACAATATGTCTAAATAAATCATGTAAAGTTTAAACTCAGCTACTAATGCTGCAGATGGCCTGTAGCCATCCTACTTGAACACACGAGCTAGTCAGATCTCAAGTTAACAACAGTCAGATCAGGACAGTATTTGGTTGCAACTGAGGCATAAAAAATTAGAGCTCTGAAATGATTTAGATTTCTTTATGTTGTAAATGCAGCAGACAAACTTCTCCATGTCATTCAGCATTAAAATTCTGTTTTGACACAGTGGTAAAAAGAATTTTGTGCTGGAGAAGTAGGAGATGATGATGCCACATGCAAATTATCCTTAACACTTTACCATTGAACTTAAAATGCTCTGCTCCAGCCTTCCTGACACCCATGTCAGTGTTTCAGTCCATTGAGAACGCACTCCCCTACCCACATTGACTAGGTAAGGTGGGTCAAAGCTGCCTTCTGACTTCCCATGCACAGAACAGCTAACAGCAACTGCCATTGAGACCAGCAGAGGCACCAGCAGTTTAGGACTCACCTCACAGCAAATATCCGCACACACACACACACACACGCAAACACAGTCTAGGATCCCACTCAGTTGTTCCCATATGGACATCATCACAACTTACTTTCATATCCATTACCACTCTATAAGGTACCTCCTCTAGAAACTTCCACAAGGTTTCTTCTAATGTTTCTTCTTGGTTTCTTTTCTCCCATGATGTTTCTCCATGATGTCTGGAAAACTTTTCCAGTTTACCTATCCGGTCCTACACAGTGATATGCTTTATAGGGGCTCAGGAAACAACCATAATTCAATGACCATTTCCTGTGAAGCGTTCCTTTTTGCTTCATATAAACGAAATATATTTGTTTGGTTCAACACACACACACAGATTCAATATAGGCATTCACTGGTTCATGCCATGATTTATTCTCCCTGTGTGACAAACTCTGTAATGCATCCCTTTTCCCAAATACGTAAAAATCCATTTAAAAAAGACCAATTATACCGTAATAATGCACTGCTCTGTGACTAAATTAATGCATACCTTTACTTCCTAAATTAAAAACTACAGTACAAACTCCCAAGGAGAGTAATTTTTCCTGTTTGTTGAAAAACAATAGAAGTGGGGATGCTCTCAGGATAGTACTAGGAACTAGATAGTACTGTATTATGTTGAGCTGTTGAGTTTTCCTGATAACTATGATTAATAGTAACCATAGTTTGCTTATTAACTATAAAACAAATTATTTCTATTTGTAGGAGATCCTCCAACTTTTTTTTTTTTTTAAACAGGGAACTATCAACAGTAGATAGATGGATTATTTTGGTTGAGAATTAACAAACAGTGCCTTTTCTCTCAACTGCCAGTGGTGCATGATGTGATACAAAGCCTATACTTACTCCATGCTTCACTTGCTCTATATAAAAAAGCAGATTTTTTCAGACGTAAACTTTTAAGCACATGTTTTGTACTACGTGCTTTTGAACTTTATTTTATAACTTTTCACTTCTGTGTCTCAACATGTATAACGAGTTGATGGTAGCTCAGGACAGTGGTGTGGATACATAAGCATCCGAAGCAGTATTGTATATATTTAGGCACAAATAAATTATCTTTAATATTCAAATTGTTACATGTTTTAGAAACTATTTGTATTCAGGAAAATTAGAAATTATTCTAAGAGATTAATTAAATATAGGGTCTTGATAAAGAGGAACCAGCATTTCTTTCCATTATCTTCTGATTCAGCCAGGAAATAACCAACAAAATAACAAACTGGTCTTAACTGCATATTAGTCACTGCATTTCAGCACCTTGATCTTAATCCTCAATAAACTTGGTTTCAAAATTCCTTAGCAGCAATGCATTCCTGTTAACTGCATATGACTTCAATTGCAATTCAGAGTATTACCACAGGAATGTCAGGCAAATTTAAAAAAATCCAGTAACATTTAGTGCTGCTAGTTAACATGGTTAAGAATTTGCTATTCAGCATAGAAGCAGGAAATGCACATATGTGTTTTTTATTTTTTTAAGACTTGGAACATACTATTTGAGACAGATGCTGAAATACATGGAGAATCCTTTAGAAAGATTTCAAGTTACAGAGAGGTTTTTTTTTTTTTTTAAGCATATAGTCAAAGCATCATTACCATGACATACACATGCCTTGATTACAACAGGCTGCAAAGGTACCTTTCAAGCCCACAGTCAAAAGTTAAATAATCACCTGGAATATAATGAAAGCATCGATATATTGCATACTCAGCTACAATTCACAAGCACTTAGGATGGGTTTAACATAGAGGAAAACAAACCTTTTTTTTCTTAAGACCTAATATATGCAATTTTTCCCCAGATGGTTCTAGTTTTTTTCCCCTAAACTTACAACCCTGAATAAAAAACCCAGAAACCTTAAAATTACTTCAGAATTACAGCAAAATATATTGCAGTTCAATTAAGTGAGGAATTTAATACTATTGTTCCCTACTTCTGAGGCATAATTTCTTATTAGGTGCAGAGAATTACAAAGAACATGCTGTCTTTTCTGCGTGGGCTTTGCGTAGGTTTCTCATATTGAAAAGCTTGCAATGATATTGGTTAATTGCTAGATTTCAGCCACCTTTCTAACCTCTCTCTTTCAGTGGGTGTGAAAAGGTTTACTTGTAATATATATTGCTACTGACAGAATTTTATCTTGTTCTCCTGGATTCTCAGCAGCAATTCCCAAGTTAGAGGCTTCCCCAGAAAGCACGTCAAAGGATTCCCACCCACACACTGAATATCTAACAGCCCTGACCCATTTTCTCCTTATTAAAGCAGCACTACATATTTAAAAATAATAAACAGAGAAGCTAAATGAATGCAAGAATTGCAGGGGGGACTATCTTTTTTTTTTTTTTTTTTTTTTAATTTTATGTCTGACAACACCACTACCAGGAAGCTAAGATGCACTTAAACTACAAACATCGAACACGTTTTCCCCTCAGTGTTCTCATTCAGTGACTTACTGCTCCAGCTGTCTTTTGGCTAAGTACAGTTGAGACTGCATTTATTACTCTGAACACAGAAAAACATCTCCTAATTTAGCCATACTCACCTCTTCCACACATATCTTAGCACATACTTCTGCAACTTGAGCTTTAATAATCTCACAGCTCACTGACATAAAATACAGGATGTATGAACAAGAAAACAAACAAGAAAAGCACCCCAGTGGGTAACAGTTGAAATTATATGATTTTACTAAGATTTGCGTTGCTTATCCAGAACAATAGCAATTAATATACTTAAATCTTGCAGTGCCATTTGTAGTAGCCTGTTCCCTCATAAAATCTTTAAGATCCAACATAGCCAGTATACTGAAATATTGGAGCATTCTTATTTAAGTGGTTAAGAGATGCAATGTTTTAAGTGGAAACAAAACTGCAACAGAAAATTCAACATGCACATGACCTGCAATTTTCCCATTGCATTCAAAATCTCACAAATATAAAATGAATCTCCAGTTTTACTGCTTTAGGTTGCATAAAAGCATTTCCCCCGTCCCCTGTGCTATCAACTCCAGAGTGAAGCAAAGTACTTTGGTAATTCTTGTAAAATGTCTTCATCTATCTTGAAAATAAACTTCCCCTTCACATCACATGTGTGCATAGGATGCTCTGTGGCTAAATATATTGAGTTAGAGAATTGCTGATCATTGTATTACGCTTGGCAAATGTTTTTCAAAACTTTTGGACACATTTATTTCCATCTGGACTGCCTGTTTTTAATCTGTGGCTGCAGATAGAACAGTAGACTATGACAGCAAAATCTGTACAAATGCATTTGCAGGTTCAGTTTGAAAGAAAATGAACTTACCTTAACACATTCTCCACAGTGTTCTGTCATAAAGAAAATTATCCTGTAATGGCTAAGTAGTATTTGAGAGAAGAATTCCATGAATTTATACATCCACACTGCATCTCACTTGCATCCACAAAGAAGTGAAAATTTAAAGATGTATATTTAAGCGATTTTATGTAAAAGTAGGAAAATTACAGAATGAGCTATGCTTTCTTCTCACAAGCTTAAATTTTTCCCACTGGGCCTCTGACCAGGCACAGGAGTGCCTTTGCTCCCAGAAAAGACAAGTAACACCTTCTGCATTGCTTTGACTACTGCTCTTTTAAAACCCATTTCCTTTCTATTTACGGCAATGTCTTTATACTACATGTCCCTAGTATTGAGAACACTGAAAAAGGCAGATTAAGCATGATACTAAATACCTTCTTCCTCCACCTTTCCCTGAACTCCTTAAGTGTTACCTTTTCCATAGTATTTCATTTGGTGTTTATACACTTTTACTTCCTGATCAAGCACAAAAAGCATTTACTCAAATCTATACATTGAACATTAATGCATGGATGTATATACACCCTGATTACACTGCTTCTTGAATAAAATATATGAACCTTTGTATAACTAGCATTGTATAACTATACCTTTGCATAAGTAACAAAAAATGTATTTAGCAGCTTTTCATTTAGTGAATTAAGCACTTCATACAACAAGGAGGCTGACAGATGTGCTAAACAGCCTTAACACAAAGAGAGAGGCTTGTTTAAATAATAAGTAGCTCATGAAGCCAGAGGCACAAGATTTAGCAAACAATACTGTATTACAATAAATTGTTTGCTTTTTAAAATAAAGTTTTCAGAATGAGTCATTTTAATTACTTCATTAAGTGTATCGTTCCATCTTTTTTGTGAAATATTTGTTAGCAAAATCATGACATATGTGCTTTTGTGCAACTCCGTTTACAGAACAATCTCAAGTTAAAAAGAACACAAATTCTTTTAAAAAATAAACTTAAAATATCAAATTGAAACATACACAAAATTAGTGGAGTACAAAACATGTATTTAACTCCAAAAATCTCCTAAAAGCTTGCATGCAATTATTCCAGTTGAATAGTATTTCTTATTGCTTACAATAAGAGATTAAAAACTATAGAAGTATGTACAAACTATAAAAATATGTTGAATTGGATATGCAATAGCAGAGTATTAAACTCATCTCAAACATATTTAAGACAGCAGAACACTACTTACGGGTAAGATTCTGAGAGCTGCTGAGCTATTTGATAAGCCGTGGGGTCCCTGTCTAGTGCATATATTGTAATGTCACCGGCTTTCTGTAGCAGAGCTGTAGTGTGACCACCAGCTCCAAAGGTCATGTCAAGGAAACACTGTTGAACAAAAATGACAACACCATTACCATTTAATAGAGCAGAAATCAACTATGCGTCAATTTAAACTTTATTTAATCGATCTCTCTTGTATGCTGGAAGAGGAAGGACCATTAAATATAAACATGGTTTTGGAAATACTTTCATATTTTACACACAACTGCAATCAGTTATAACCCCCCAAATTAACATATCTCACCTACCCTTCCAGTTCCCCAACAGGACAACCATTTCCACAGCATCATATTTTTCCTCCACTTCATGTTCTTAATTTAGAGGAAGTCTAGGTTCCTCTACAACGGGAAAATAAAGCTAATTTTCTATTCCTTGCATAGGATTAATGCACTCAGAAAAGCTGGTCATGGCAACCTCAAGCATCATGCAATGCTGTTCTATTTTGCGCTGACTTGAAATGTGAGAAACAAATGTGAGAAATAAGAATACCTCATGGAAAAACTAATCTCTTTAATCAATACAAACAGCTACTGTTTTCTTTTAAAAATAAAACCAGCAAAAGCAAACAGTGTTGTTTGACATCTTAGCTAGACACCATTACACAGAGACAAGCTGCCAGCATTGCAATAGCACCTAAAGGCTCTCGTTGAGAATTCAGGGAAGCATTTGCAGTAAACACACTTGCTTACAAAAATATATTGCCCTTTCTGCAAAAACCATAAAGCAACAGGAGACAACTATAACACGATCTTCAGTTGGTTAGCAATACATAAAGGAACAGTCGAGAGCATTTTAGCATTCACTAGGTTTGCTAGGATACCAAACTAAGTTGAGGACATTTTGGTATAACTTCTTAAGGCAAATGAAGACCTCCCACGGACAGTCTCCAAACAGTGCATACATACATGCCGAACCCATAAGCAAGCCTTAAGAGTCTGGCTATTCCACTCAAAAACAAAGTTTTAAGCATAGAGTCTAACAACTTTCACCATCTTGAGGAAAAAAGTTATTTGATAATTTCCACACATATTTGGGAACACTAAACTGACTTAAAAATAATCAGTATACTACAGCGATTTGTAATACCCGTTTTATTTATTCCATTCATCTTTCATGACGGAAATAGAAGGAAGATGCTTCATTTTTCTTTCACTTTCTCTCTTGCCTAGTAGTTTTTAATCAAATAAAATTAAATGACGCTTTATCCTCATGGTCCCATAAAGACCGGAAAAAGATTATTACATGAGTTCTTCCTACAGTGACTCACAGTTCCCCTGTTAAGTTATGATAGCCCCATCAGGCTTCCCCTGGGGAATTTTATAATCTGTTTATGACTGTACATTTTGGAAACCATTTGGCTCTTTCATGACATACACATAGCAACAAACAAATCTCTACAGCTCCCATTTTACAGCTAGCTCCAGTACATTTTATTTTTCTAAGAGTTCACTGAAAAGATATCTTCTAATGAAGGCCTTTTAAAAACTTGATCTTACTACCAAAGTCGTCAAATATAATTCTCCTTACCACTACAGTCCACACAACATTTACACTGGCATACCAGGTAGCTTTTGCAATTCTTCTTTGTTTTATTGCATATCAAGATGAATAGAGTATAAACTTGAAACAAACTCAAAACTCCAAAAACTTTCTCAAACAATTTTCGACTGCATGTAACTCATTTTTCTTTAACCCCAACACTGGTTAGCCATTTAAACAAAACAAACACATACAACCCAACATACACAAACATATGGTGTCTGAGGACAGGAAGAGAATGTTGTAGTGTTCCCCCTTTTGAAATCGCATCCTATAGATAAATTTCAGGATAAATGTCAAGATCTTTTGATTCTGTTTTTTGTTGTTGTTTTTAGTTGTTTTTAACATAAAAAATATATGGAAACCATAGAATTAATATCCTACTGTTGGGAAAAGACATATTTGGAGGATTAAAGAGAAGTTATTTATTGATCAGAAGAGCTAGTCTGCAAAAATTAACAAGCATGTGAAGAACATCATGTAAAAATTTATTCAGTTTTCATTAAAAAATTCCCATTAAGCAAAATAATTCTTAGCTGTTGTGAAATGAATAACTGCTCAACTTCAGCCTCTGAGGAGCTAGTCCAACATAGGCGGGTGCAAGAAATGACAAAATAGACCCGTAACAACTGTACATATATTTCACATGCTACTGTCTGAAAGTAAAGAATAGCACTCAGTGAAGCTAAACTTATTCATTAGCGGCCACTTTTAGTTGTGGGACTTATCCAACAAATGCAAAGAACAAAGGCGGTAATTAAGAAAGCTTTAATATCAAATAGAAGGGTAGAACAATCTTGGAAAGTCATCCTAATACAACAAACATTAAATATGATCTCTATAAATACAGGACCAACTCTACTTGCGTATTTCCGTATGCAAGCAATTGTATACTGTTGGCTCTAATGTAGTTTAAGAGGAAAATACTGGTCACCATATAATCCAAAAGAAGGGATTTTTTTTTTTTTCTCCTTAATTATGAAGTCAACACAGGCTCTCTCCAATCTTGGCTGCATTCTTTGAAAGTGATACTGGGCCTATCACTTGAACTTTGGGAAAGCACTTCTCAGTTCTTGTTTGAGGAAATCAAAGAGAAAGATACTGTACATTTCTTCTCTATGAATGCACTCATAGGGACTTTCTGCAAAGCTTCATTTAGGTATATAAAAATAAACGTTGCTTTGTAGCTGTATTGTTATAAATGGGCATGACCAGCTTGCATAATTTTTCTTTTACTATAGTAGCTCTATATGTGTACTTTGAAGTAGTAAATAATAGCTGGTACGGCTAACCAAGGGAATAATGCCAGGCCGTTATGCTTGCATAACATATTCATTTTGACAGCAAACGTCCCTCTTTCCACTTTTTACAGGTTTAAAGCAGACACTGCAGAAAATATGAAAATACTGATCTATTTGAAACCAACTTAGCAGAGCAAAATAAAAGAACAATTATCCAATGTCAAACCTAACCTATCCACCTACCGCATTTGTCAGAATTAGCGAAAATGCTTGATACCCACTGCCTGAAGAAAGAAAAATGTAATGAAGAAAGACTTTCACAGAACTGAGATATCAAACATCAAAAATACACTTTGGCATATTGCTATACTGGAAATCCTATCAAAAACAAATACACAAGCAGAAATGGTAATTTGATAAGGACAATGACATATTTGTATGGTACTACAGCCCCTGCTTACTAGCGTGTTCAATACCTATCAAGATCAGGTCATATTTTCTCTCTTAGCTTTTCCCAAGCTTTCTTAGTGGGAGGACAAGCCAGCAACTAGCACAATACCACAGTTTCTATGTTTGCAATGAACTTGAGCACTCTCTTGTAAATACAAAGTAACACAACTACTATCCTTGTGTTTTGAACTTGTGTGAGGCTTATTAATGCTAACAAACATTTATTATTGTATTTCCAGGCACCATTGGTAGGTGTATAGGAAACACCACACACCCAGGAATAGGAAAGTTTTATCATAGAAAGTTGTACCACTAAGAAAATGATCAACACCTTGCACGACATTTTATTCCTGTTCATCCTACTACTATTACTGACAAGTCATTCGCTCTAAACTGTTAATACTTGTTGTCTAAATTTCCATGTGATTCACAACAGAAGTTGTTCACTGTCGCAACACAACTTGCTTTCTACTTCATTCTTCAAATATCAACTCAAAGTGCATTAAACAAATATATTTGTAGTATTTGTCATATATGTGAAAGGAGAGTAACAACTTGAGTCAAAGTATGAGGCAGGGGAGAGAAAAGCAAAATAGCTAATCTGCTAAGTATACTTTTATTACCACCCTTTTTTTTCCACAGCTAATCATAGATATATTAAAAAAACTAGTTCTTCACATAAAACAGAGACTACTGTTTGGGCACACATTTAAAGACCACAAAGCAGAAAGAAGGTTCTGTCAGTTTTGTCATCTTTTTTTCTTGTCCCCAAAGCTCAAGTCCACTAGCTAAAAATTGAAAATTTCTGCTGAGTACTAGCCTTCACTAATATTACACTTTCAATACCTACACTTTCAATAAATACAGAAAAAAATGCCAAAATATAAATCTAAATGTGATGCTAAAATGAAAAAATAATATATCCCTTCAAAGTAGGGATTCTGCTAATCCAAAAAAATGCTACAGAACTTACATATACTAGAGAAGAGAATGGTACAAACCCAGGGGAACCCTGCAAATCCTATTCCAACCAAAGAGCAGGACAGTGAACATGCAAGATTCTGCGTGGGCTTCTGTCAGGACCCGGTGGCCGACATCACTTCAACAAGGATTTCTCACAGATAAGGACAGCTCACACTGCATCCAAGTTCTATCTATATAGAAGGGTAACAGAAAAGTTAAGTAACAGAAAAGTTAATATTGATATCCACGGAGAATGAATGGAAGACTGGGGGTAAAAAAGTTCTCCACTGGTTCAGACAGGAATATGGCAGAGCTAAGGCAAACACACACACACAAATGTGTAATGGCAGGAAGAACTAACACTAACAAAGTTACACAGCATTGTAACAGTTTAAAGAACTTAACCTTAAAATTTTTGTTACTGTCTTTCTTTTCAGACTCGCTTATTTGTTCTCATCAGCTATTACTTACAGCTCATCCTACTGAAAATCATTTTCCGCATTTCAATAAAAAATAAAACTTCAGTGCATGACAGGAATGGCATTCATCTCAAAATACAACTGATCAATAGTACAGAAGATGGGAGGAAACAACCCTTGGTGCTTTTGAAACTGTGATACTTACTGGAATTAAGTTACAGGCACTTAAGCCTTTCTACCAGGTATTCAGATAATTTATGATGTAACAAAATATCATGACTTGTGAATGACTTAGATTTTTTTCCTTTGTTCAAGTCTACTTCATCCAAATCATACATGAGAATATTATACATCGTCGAAAAATAACAATTTAAAATTAAGGCACTTGAACATGTCCATAAAGACAACTAACCAAGTAGGTAAAGAAGAGAGACTTCACAAAATACAATATCTACCCTAATTGAAATAAATTTTCCACTTACAATATGCAGCAATGCATTTTAATTTCAGGAATATAACAGTATTATGAATAGCTTTCTATTATCAGACACGCTCCTCATTTTTAAGCATAATTTATGCAATATAGACATGCAATATGTGTACACATACACAGAGCAAAACTTTACAGTTGAATCACTTTATACCAGATACAGTAATAAAATTAACCTTTTAAGGCAGTTGAGAATTACACTATTTAATTTTGTTTTGTTTTAAAACTATTAATAAAAGCTAAAGTTAACCTTACTCTCCCCAACAGCAAATTAAACCCTGTGTTATGTGTATGCATATACACACAAATATCTATATGTGCATGTATATATGGACGTATATAAGAATGCTTACGTATGCACTATTTTTTTTACATGCACATACCAAGTATAACAGAAAATTAAAATTAAACTCAAAAGTAACACTTTTTTTCTAGTATATTTTCTGAGCAACTCAGTCTAGAAAATGAGAGTAAGACCCAGTATGCTAAATTTAAATAACTTAAAACATTGTAAAAGTACAACTTCAGAAGAGAACACAGAAGGAATCACAAATCTCTTTACATATTTTATTTTAGACACTATTTTGTGGCATTTATTACTTACAAGCCTAAACAAATGTTGATGGCCAAGATGTGCAAATAAAAGAAGTTCAGTTCAAAGTTCAGAAGTTCAAAGATCTGACAATATTACCATTTTGAAAAGATTTATATAAGGATAAAATGATAAATCATTTTAAAATTTCACATGTTCAGACAACAAAAAAGCTGGAAGCTGCCCAGTCATATGCAGGCTAAGTCACTTACACCACGTCAGTCACACAGAACAACCCAAAATGGTGGTGTTGACTTTGGAACATCTTGTTATGGTAACAAACAATCTATTTAAAAGAGGCTAATGGAAGCAGGATCACTTTTCGTCTGAAAGACATATGGAGTCCTTTTCCTGTCAGCCCAAGTTCACGTCTGGACTCAACTTACAGCTCTGTTTAGAGCAATATGCTTAAAAACGTAGTGTTTAGAGCTGTCCTATCAGTAGATAATAATGGTTGTCTTGCAATGCACATAAATCATCATTAATAACAGTCCTTCTGTTAAACATGCTAACACACGCTCAATTAGGTTTTAGTGTGCTACAGTAATTTTATTAAAAGACATAATTGTTACACGGTGCTCTCTAGAAAAATGTCTTATTGAAAAATATTTATTTTTCCTAATCCTATTTGGCTGAAATAAAAGAATGAGTTTATTAATCACAGACAGGCTACCAACTCAACTTCATTATGAATGAAGCTGTTGAACAGTATAATTCTCAGCTTCAGTAGATAAAATTCTACTCTTCATTAAATTAATTTCTCCTACTGGCATCATTTCATAAAATATTTTGCACTGACTAGGATTTTAGGCAAAGGATATTTTAAAAATATGTATGCACTTTAAATACACACTATTTTTCAATAAACAGCATAATCTCTCACCTTTATTTTAAAACCCTTAACATAACTCATTAACATTTTGCTGAGTAGTAGCTCAGCAAATTCTCTACCCCCTCCCTCTGACCATTCTTCTCTCTTCAAAACTCATATTTGAGCTTATTAAAAACAAATGTTGGAAGTTTAATACTTAACTTCACGTGAGGGTGAATGTTTTAAACTGTATAAGCAGGTACCCAAACTAACATGGCATTTGTGATGCAGCATATCTTAAGTTTAGCCCCAGACAGAAACATTAGGTTTCCCATGAGGTGTATCATGGAAGTTTCATTTCATAAGAGGAAAAATAAACATAATATTCCATATGCCCCCAGAAGCAAATCCACAAAAAAAAATATAGGTCTAAGAATCTAAGAGTGCAGAGACAGACTTAAACACCCTGAAAAATGTTATCATGAATTAGAAGTCTTTATCATAATGCATATTCAGAAAAGATGACATTGTTGTCCTACCAACTTGAGCCCTTCATTTTCTAATTCCTGGTTCAAGTGTGTATAAGTTATAAATTTTCTTTAGGGTTATTTTGTTTTCAAACACCCCCTGTCCCATAGAAGAATTTGCCATAGGATTAACACAATTAATTCTGCTCTCCAGAATGGTGAGGCTCAGCTGAATTGCAAATGAATCTCATATTCCATACTCTAGAGCTGGTCTTTTCTCTTTAAATAAAAGAAATTTGTCACATATTCAGGCTATGCATCACATTTCTTAATCAACAGGCACCTTCAAAACAACATCAACCTCCAGCTCAGCTAAGCCCATTATTTATCCTTTGTCTCAAACACTCGAGTGCTAAGAATTTGTGGAGTTGGGACATGTTCAATTAAACATGACATACTATCAGCCCTCATGTTCAGTGAACTAAAATAGTATTCCAGTTCCAGGATCGGTATTTCTTTGAAAAGGTCATGCCTACAGACTATTTGCTTCCTGCTCAGGATAGGAGCAATTCACCACTACACTAGAATAGGATACAGCTCACAGGAAGTCTGTAATTAAGATGCTTTTTTTCTTGTTGCTTTTAGCAAGTTGGGTACAAAGTAGAATAGATCAGAAGTTTCTAAGTTGGTCATTAGCACTCTGCACATCCTGCTGACAAAGAAAAGTGTTACTTGGATAAATTTAAAAACCATATATGAATCAAAGTAGTAATATTTTGTCTTTCTTGCAGATTTAGGACTTCTTAAGGCTCTAGTCATACAGTTTAAGTAACACAGTAAAATTCTATTTTGGCCTTTTCATCTGCTGCTTAGCTATTTAACTGCACATGAAGGAAAGCACATTTTGTTCAAAGTTGCCTACAGCTTCTACTGGTAGGCAGAGTAAGATTAAGTATAGAATTCTCTCTCAAAACAATTCATCAAAGTATTTTGTTAGCATTAAATACTGTTATAATAGTCAAGCGTAACAAATATGTCTGACAGCAACTGTTTTAATACAAGAAAAAAGACCCATCTGAAACAGCGGTCCACGTTTGGGGGGTCTTAATAGAAAACCCTTAAGAATAGAAATCACTTTAAAAGTTTCTCTATTCTACTACTGATCATTTTGGAAGAAGGAATTTCAGAACAAACAGCACATTTAGATGAAATGGCCAAGCTTCAACAGGCACAACCAATAAGGAAGCAGACCCACACATCCACCACACCCAGATGAGTAGATTGCTAATGAATTTTACACTTCACTATTTTTAGCATCCTTTTTAAGGCAATTCACATGTCAGGACTTGCAAAGTAGATCCTCTACTCTTTGTAAAGGTAAATTTTGGCCTGCTTGAGCACTTGACAGTGTGTCGCAAAGGTGACTTAGCTGAACTTTGGTGGGATGAAGGTAGGCAGCCTGGCACCCATGCATTCTTTGCATCTAAGAATACACTGACTCTCTTGCTCCTACTACATTTAGTCAACAAGCAAGAGAAGGTTGTAAATGACTTTTGGCATCTGAGCAGCTACACAACATAATTATTCATAGCATCAGTTCACATTAACCCATCAGGTAGAATTTTCTGCTTTTTGAAGCAACAGCAGAGCATGAAACACTCCTCCTAACAGAGACACCGAGATGATGGTGTCCACTTCACCTACGGCAGAAGGGAGACTAGATGTCAGAGGAAGAGAACTTCTATTTGAAAGCACAGACTACACTACAAGGAACTGACTTTAGAAGGGAAATATCCTGCTGCAGTCCGGAACACCTCAAATGTGGAAGATGGAGGAAAAAGAAACAAGGGTTTCTGGTGTCTCCAGACCTTGGTCTATGCCTACAATTTTGTACTGGATGCTAATTACATCTGCTAATAGGGTGGCTCATTAAAAGTTGTGGCATGACACGTTATTGAACTACTTTTGAAAATAATGTCAACTTGTGTTTAAAAACAAGTCCTTGTTCCATTCCTCTCAAGACTACCTACTATCCAAACAAATCTATGCAGATATGTCTGAATACGAGAGTTAAAATAGCACAAAAAGACATAATCATCAGTTAGACCACTAGCCCTTTTAATGATACTACTTAGAGGTAACTCAAACTTAAATCCTCTACATTTGCACTGGGGCACCAAAAGGATCAGTTAAGTTTATCTTTACATTCACTGCAGAAAGTGTTTATATGCCCAAATCCTATGATTTACAACATAAAGCTGACCCTACCTGCTTTACAAAACATTTTTGCAAATATCTTTGTCCCTCTATACCTCAGAATACTACCTACAAGTTTCATAGCACCTTTTAGCAGAAGTAATCTGTCTGAAGAGGGAAAAAGGTTAAGCATAAAGCGGTAGGCAAAGCCACTGCTACTGAGAATGCCAGCTACCTAACTTACCTGTCCCTGAAATAAGTAAATATTTTTATATCATAGCAGAACTAAGCCATACAACATAAGACATAACATAAAAACATTAAAAACAAAAAACATTTAAATAATTGTGATAAATTTGAAATACTTTAATGTAAAAATCAGAAATTTTATGATATTTATATTTACAATGACAATTTTTTAAACAATTTTTGTACTTAAGTGCTTACAGCAATTGTTCTCCTTGTTGCCAAAAATTTTCCATGGAGTTATTTATGAAAGGAATGATTGTGGTATCATAGCTAAACACAATGACTCTAAAGCAAGCAACACAAACATAGTGTATTTTTCAGTAATTAGAAATGCATTGTTACTAAACTTTGCAGAGAAGAGAAGATTTAATGACCTCCAATACCTTGTAACTTGAGATTCTCATACTCTCATCTAGTATGCTGGTACAATACACTAATACATAATTAAAGAACAGGCAGTTACTGATTTATATTTATGTGAGATCAGCTTTACAAAAGGAGCACATTTCAGACTCATGGGCAATTAAAACCTGATTAATTTCCTACCACAAATATGAGTTCAAATTCCTAGTGAGATTAATATAAATTATCACTTACTTGAATACTCCTTATTGCATTAATATAGTAATGAAAATACAATACTGACCATGAGAAAAAAAGTCCCATCATTTAAAGTAAGCAAAAATAATGAGGATAAAAACCTTGTATAACTATAATTTTTCACATAATTCACTGATTACAGAAAGGACCTGCTATGCTGTTTAGAGCATGAAATTTAATGCCAGGAACTTACAACCTCTTGTCTCAACTCTACAGCTGTTTCGATAGCAATATGAAAAGTCTTAATCAGCAACATGTAATTATAGTAATAAAACTTGTCTGAAGTGTTTGAAGTGAGTTGGAAGTGTTGACATTCGTCACTGAAAACAAGCATGTGACTGTGGTCTGTATTCCTAACAGCTGTCCCTTTAGTTCCTGTCTAGGCAGACAGCATTCTTAATGACCTTGCTTAGATCATACAACATGCAATGCTGGAAATGCACTGAAAACAGTGGCACGTTTCTAGATTATGCAAGTTTACTCTGGATTTTTACCTATTACAAGAAGAATAAACAGCACATTAACAACAAGATAAATTGTGCTCTATGCTGAAGTAATTTTGTTTTAACATGACATTATAGATGCTGCTGTAAGCCCTCATGCAAAGCTAGCAAGAAGAGAAGGCAGCAGCCCAAGGCCTCCGCACGCTGCCAGCGCTCTTTGTTCATGACCTAAGCGCTGCCGCAGTACCGTGTAACCAAACCCCGGTTTGTTTGGCTCACCTGCTGGTTCTTATGGGCTAAAAGAAAACGCGTGTAGTAACTTTGCCCAAATTATTAAACACAAGTTAACGTATGCAGTAGTTGCCTCAAGTATATCTAACAGCGCATTTGTTTAAAACATCAAACGGAAGCAGTGCTAGTTAATACACACTAGTCTGTAAAAATCTTTTAAAAAATACATAACAATGCATGGGAAGTGAGATAGCTTTCATCATTAAAAGCTGCAGAAAAGCTTCTTGCTGTTCTTTGTCTATCATTTATTGTCTGAAAATGAACTAGTTCTACTCAATTTTGCTATAATGGTGCTTGTGAGCCATGATTATCTACTACAGAAGCCAAGGATGTTACCATTAGCAAAAAAAACTTTTGCTTTATGAGATGTACACAAATACATGCAATGCACTTTTCCAAAGGACTCAGATCCAACTTAAGACATGATTAAATGAATGTGACAGTAGGAAAGACCATGCAGATAGCAGTAGCAATTTCATGTAATTCCACACATTAGTAATCATTCCCTTCAGAGTAAAGCAGTTAAACACATATTTATCTTTAGTCTTAGCTTCACTGAGCTCCAAAAGGCTACTTGGGGGTTTAATGTTATGGATTAATATTTAGAATGCTGAGTTGTCTCAGAAACAGTTTGCCCAATTATGTGGTTTTACTAGTTTGATTGTTAGCTTTGTCCTATATTTCCAATCATAGAATCATAGAATCATAGAATGCTTAGGGTTGGAAGGGACCTCTAGAGATCATCTAGTCCAACCCCCCTGCATACGCAGGGACACCTAAAGCACGTGGCACAGGACTGCATCCAAGCGGGTTTTGAAGATCTCCAGAGAAGGAGACTCCACAACCTCTCTGGGCAGCCTGTTCCAGTGCTCTGTCACCCTCACTGTTAAGAAATTTTTCCTTAAGTTCCTATGGAATTTTTGATGTTTCAGTTTCCGGCCATTTCCTCTAGTCCTATCAGTGGCCACCACTGAAAAGATACCATGACCGTCCTCTGCACTCCCTCCCTTGAGGTATTTATATACACTGATTAGATCCCCTCTCAGCCTTCTCTTCTCCAGGCTGAACAGGCCCAGCTCCCTCAGCCTCTCCTCATAGGGCAGATGTTCCAGGCCCCTGATCATCCTTGTAGCCCTGCGCTGGACTCTCTCCAGCAGCTCCACATCCCTCTTGTACTGTGGAGCCCAGAACTGGACACAATACTCCAGATGTGGCCTCACCAGGGCTGAGTAGAGGGGCAGGATCACCTCCCTCGACCTGCTGGAGACGCTCTTCTTAATGCAGCCCAGGATCCCATTGGCCTTTTTGGCCACGAGGGCACACTGCTGCCTCATGGTCAACTTGTCGTCCACCATGACACCCAGGTCTTTCTCCGCAGAGCTGCTCTCCACAAGCTCGGTCCCCAGCCTGTACTGGTGTCTGGGGTTATTCCTCCCCAGGTGCAGGACCTTGCACTTGGCCTTGTTGAACTGCATGAGGTTTTTCACCGCCCAGTTGTCCAGTCTGTCCAGGTCCCTCTGGATGGCAGCACAGCCCTCTGGGGTATCGGCTACTCCTCCCAGTTCGGTATCATCAGCAAACTTGCTGAGGGAGCACTCTGTGCCTTCATCCAGGTCCTTGATGAATAAATTGAACAGGACTGGACCAAGGACTGACCCCTGGGGGACCCCACTAGCCACAGGCCTCCAACTAGACTCTGCACCGCTGATCACCACTCTCTGGGCCCTGCCATCCAGCCAGTTCCTAATCCACCTCACTGTGCACTCATCTATCCCACACTTCCGGAGCTTGCCCAGGAGGATGTTGTGAGGGACAACAATCAAACACTGTGCAGGTAAAAAAGTTAAAACGCAGTAGTTTGAATGCATTCCTCTTTAACCACCAAAATCTCTGTGGGTATCTCGCCCTCAACACTGCACCCAGTGCAGAAACTTCCTTCTGCTCTTCCTCATTTTAGAAGGATTGCTGCTGATGCTCATTCGTTGGGTAACCGCTCTACAACTAACAGCTCTAGCTCTGAACTACTAGTGGATTTTCCTTACTCTACTTATCTTAGGCTATAGATTCATAAGGTTAAAAGAATGAACACCAAACACATGCTATTTATTTCCCAAACAGTGCATAGAGCGAAAGGAGGTTCACACCTCTGTTGCTTAAAGAAAAAACATTACTAACCAACAGCTCATGTATTACCCACTTGCATTATATTTTCCTTAAATCTACCCCTAATGACAATTTTCCACATGACAAAGTAAAACCAGTCTAGGGAGCACTGAACAAATAAGGGGATGATTCCAAAGAAAAGAGATTGTTCTTTAATAAGAAATATCCACTTTAGAATCATATAGATGAGAAAGACAAGAGCTATTGGCAATATCAATAGAGGCTAGAGCAGGTCATGTACATAGGTAAATGTAAGTATACAAATGGAAGGACAAGGCAGGACTTAAGCACTGCCACTGATTAAATAATAATGTCCAACTGCTACTGCCTCACTTGCAGGAGAGATTTGGTTTGGTCATTACAGCACAGTCACAATTGTCTATTTATAAAAGTAATAAAAGCGACCTTTCACCATAATAACCTACATATCTACTGCACATAGTAGTGTTTTACACTTTTTAATGAGTAGTTCATTTAAGAAAGTTTGGGAAGAACTTGAAAACACTGCATGTAATTGGAAAGGGTTTACACCAATGTGCTGAATGTCACCAATAAAATTATGCAGAAAAAAGCCCACCACTGAAAGACATTTACCAAGTGTGTTTGAACAGCAACATTACATTTTCAGCATAACACTTGTTCTTGCTTAACCACAGCCACCAAAATCCAATGAATCTCAGTACTAAGTTTTAAAGTTGATTTCCAAGAGCAAGAACATGTTCTACAAGAGCCACACATGCCGTTAGTCTTGCAGTAATATTAAGCATCTTGTACAACTTTTAAAAAATGCTTACAAATAATTGCTAGGTTAATTTCTGTAATTGGTGCCTTGCATTCCACTCCCTTGCTTTTATATTCATCTAATTTAATATACTATTTGAATAGACAAAGCCTAATGCAAATCTGTCTCCCTTGGGGGGAAAAAAAGATACTTCAAAATTTAGTTAGGAAAACTTTTTACAACACCATTAAGATCACTGGGTTAAGAACATGTTTCCATGCATAACTCATGGATTGTTTGTTAAAATTATCATAGCCTCTGAAGTTATTCTAAAACTGGCACCCTAATGGCTTCTGTTTCATGACTCAGTAGGTGTCAATTTTATCAACTGGATTTTCTAAATGCCAGCTTTACCAGGCTCTGAGCATTTACTCTTGCCCACTCACCAGACTCAGGTCAACAGGAGAGAACTTCTGCATAACATTTGTTGAAATTAAGTCTTAATTCTCTAATTATTCTCCCTACTAGTAGCCAAGAGGCTAACAAATACTTTAAGAAAGGGGTTTCTGACTCCATTTAATGCTTTTTTTTTCTCCTTATCCAAGTGGAAGAATCAAGTGGTCCCAAAGAGCTGTACTGCAAAATTTGTAGTAATCTACAAAATTTGTAATCTACTTACCACAGGAAACCAAAAACAGATTAACATGGAAAATGTCAATACATACAGCAGACGAGCTAAAAATATTTCACTTACCTGTTTTATTAAATTACACAGGAAAAAAAGGCATTACCAATATCAGGCATTCAGAAAAAAGCAGAGCACCTTCAGCTGCTGCTGCTTCAATTGATACAGGGCTTAGATGGGGACATGAAGATCCAAAAGGAGGAAAAAGGAATTCCTTAAAGCACATCTCTTTGGTCCAATCCAATACCCAAAGGCTCAAGTTATTTTCTGTGGAGAACTATTAATGTTGCTTTGAAACAGCTGTAGCAGATGGTATGATTCACTATAGCTCAAAACACAAGAGCTTGGGGAACTTGATGGTATTAACAGGCATTAAGTTAGAACAAATAAATTGCTTCTCATGCAAACACTGAAACTACAGATCCCACATTGGGTGAGCTAAGATAGGATACATTTCTAAAGGAGATTAATCAAACCTGTGAAGAAAGTAGACACCAGTGGATATATTACATACCCATCTCTTTCTTATGTCCTTAAACTACTAATTGGCAGAAGTTTAAAGGTCATTCTAAGCATAGTTTCCCTTCCTATAATCATTATTTTATATATATTTTAACCATATAATCCTTACCAGCTACTCATGGGCACTACCAGAGACTGGATACCCAATTAGTTATTCTTGGATCTGAACCACTGGTGGTCTTATTTAAAAGATTTTTACTTCTACATAGGTGAGGAGAGAGAAAAAAGTGGTTCAGACAGACAGATAACCAAAAGAAGATCTTCAACCTCCTTCTCAGGTCTCTAGAAAGAGAAATTTCTTCCTCAAGATCCCAGCTCCAGCAATTACTACGTCTTGATATGGCAGAGATGATTTGTTGAATTTCTACAAACTTATCTCAAAGAACTGAAAAGCAAGAAACTCAGTAGCAAAGCAGTCTGCAATCCAATCAAATTTTCACTTAAGTATCACAGCAAGTAGAAATCTTGCATAGAGCTGGCAAACTTTTTTTTTTTAATACTGCAAAGCATAAAAACAAACCCATTTTTCTCTGAAGACTGGATTTTTCCCTTGATGAAAGACGGTTTGCAAAAAAACAAAATACAGCACTTTGCATGATACTCCTTTAGGAGTCCAAGTAATAAACGTTCATGAAGAAACTGTACAAGAGAAAGAAGAAAAACTTTAGTGATACTGGAAACTACTGCCATTATCTGCAGCTGCCAGCAGATACTGGGACGAAGGAACACAACTACTCTAAAGCAAGGTACAACACACCAAGATGAACATGGGAAAGCTATCCATGCGTAATCTGCAAGCACGTACAAAAGATAAAACCATTAATTTGATCTGTAAGTAATTCTGCATATTTACAATATTTGGGGAAGACAAAAAGAAGTCTTCAAGTGCTTAGAGAACAGTTCTTAAAACTTAAAACCTTAGAGGATTCTAAACACCTGCAAGTTCACAGGCACAGTAAAAAAAATATGGAATATGTGACTTAAAGGGTGCGAACTCAATGCGAATAGTATAAAAAAATCATAAGAAGGATAAAAAGAATAATGACAACAACAGGTCCATTCAGGAGAAATTAGATCTTAAAACATACAAATTTTAGTAGCAGAGAACAATTAACCTAAGTTGCCAAAAACAAAATACTTCAGTGGGATGTCAATCACTAGCAGAGCTGACAACTGTGCTTTAATTAAATTTGAGACTGTTACCAATTAGTTAGTCTACAGCACTACAGGCTTCATGCTGCCTATGACTCAGTGCACTGAGTCATCCAGTAAAACTTTTTCTTACAGAATAACTATCCAGGCACCCACAAGGATGCAAGATCAAAAGGAAAGGAGTTTCATTGACCTTCTTAGCAAAAGTTGTGTTAAATTTAGATGACCAGAAGTATATACTGACACAATGTTCAATAGGTATTAAAAGGAGAGAGCATTTCAAGAGCTTTAATTCTATTTTGGATAAATATTCACTCAAATACTTTACACAAGCGTTTACAGTTTGAAATTTGAAAGACCACATTTTAAACTTGCCTTTTTACAAGCTGCCTGAGTGCTGTCACTAATGGTTAATAAGATACCTAACATTTTTCATTGAAAGATCCTGTTTTCCAACACTTTAGAGTCCTGACTTAATAATTGGGGACTGAAATTTTTGTGTCAGAAGGTCTTCAGCTGATACTGTGGACTGCAAGGCAGAATGATAAAAAGTCTTCACTCTTTTCCCTAGCTTAGATAAAAAGTTTGCCTTGATACTAAAATTATGAATTTCACTATTGCGTTAAGTAGTACAAGTACTCTTGAATTAGAGAATAACAAAGTGTAAAAAAAATGGGAGGACAACTCTGGACAAGAGACCTTAAAGCATTCTTAGGAACCTTCAAAACCTTTCAATGCCAAGTAGATTTAAAACTAACACTAGCTCCCCCAGTTATTCTTTCTGGTGCTAAGTCTCAAGATGCTAAGCACAGGATTCCAGGAACGGGTGTCTCCTGTTCTCTCAGCTGCCATTCCCATGCTGCCAATTCCAAGGGAGCAATCAGTTGGTTTGCCAACAGCTTGCAGTGGAGCCCTGTGTTTGTATTCAACTGAGCCAACAGCAGCATGGCTTCTCAAGACAACAGGCTGTTCACTGACACCTCTCAGGTGCACATTCCTGGTGCTCTTTTTGCATGGGCCCCTTGTCACACGTTCAACGAGTTTGCTCTTTGACCTTAAAACCAACTACAGGTAAAATAACTTTTCCTGTCAGTCCTCACCAGGACTGTACAGCACCCAGTAGATCAGGAAAGAATATGAGCATATGCCACCAGACAGAAGCATGAAATGCAGGGCAATTGGAGATCTCTAAGCTTATGAAAAGCAAGACCAGACAAATTGAAGAACAAACACAAAGTTAGATTTTAGGACTAAAACAGAAGGTGGAAGAACGTAAGATTAATATGGGCTAAAATGAACACAAATCCCACAATTAAATAGAACAGAACTTCAAATTAAAGGATGTTTTCCCCATAGCCTGCACTAAGATCTAGAAATCCCAATAATGAACAAGAACTTTTACTGATTTAAGGAACTGGGACCTTTACTGGGAACAGGCATACCTTGGGCCCCTCTCACGGCTAACTTAGAAGATGCCTAACTCCCAAAGCTCTGTATCAAGGATGCGGCTACCCAAGTCAAAAGCTGGGAAAAAAATAATAAAATAAAAGACTCGGTTTACAAAGTTGGCAATATTTTATCACATTCACTACTTTCTTCTCCTTTCTGCCAGCACTGGTACTGGGTACTTTCAAAACTACTTCTACCTGGCATTTGAAAACAAAAAGCAGTTAGACCAACAGTTGGACAAAACGGGCTTCGGTTTAAAAAGTCTGTTTTTATATATACAGCCAAAAAATGCTGTGAAACTTTTCCCATAGAAGCCTAGTGTACTAAGCAGTATTCATTTTATTGCATCAAAACAAACTTGTCTAATCTACAAAAATGCATAGGTAAAAAGTGAAAGGAGCTATCCTCAAAACAGTTTCTGAAGAAATTAATCTACTTATTTGTAAAAACTGAAATTTTTAATACACCCCATCCAAAATGAAAACAGAACTTGATTATATGAGTGTCTCAAATCCCTCAAAAATGGACATCCAGCAAAACTATGACAGTATGAGAAAAATCCCAGTGAGTGCCATCTTTTATAGCTCCTCAAATGAACATTATCCAAATGCTCTATGCAAAAGGAAGTTATTAAAATATTATCTCCTAATAGTGTTATAAAATATCTATAGTAGAAAGCCTGCTGAAAAAGAAAAAAGTACTGTAATATTAAAAAATTAAAGTGAAAGTTCTGGTCAAGACTTTTCTACTTCAAAAACTAATGGTTCATTTTCTACTAACAAAGCCTTTTCAATATTAATTTTCCTCACTTCTAAGAGGTCACTGTGTTATATATCTGTTTTTTCTTGATAACTGCTTACAGATTCAAGCCTGCAAAGATATGATTATTCAATCCTGCTGAACAATTACCCATCTACAATATTTTTGATTGAAATGAACCCTCACTGTGCGAACAAACTATATATGTTTCAACTCATTAAAACTTGACAGCAGTAATCTGGCTGGTTTGTCAGACTAGAATCTGCCAGAACTTAAGAGTATGTTCAAAGATATCAATCTAGAACTATCAGACAGCAACATTAATATTAATTTGTGGTCATGTATTTCTATTTATGGCATTTGCACTTCAGTCACCAAAAAGTTAAAAAAAAAAAATCCGTAAGAAAACAGAAAACTGCTGAGTCTCTCCTCTCTGAGGAAACACTTCTGCTAGAAAAAAAAGGCATCTCTTGAAAGATCATGGTTCATATTAAGCTGAAAAACGTGCAGCTTCATTTAACAAGGACTACAGAATAATTTTTACTTCCAAGTCTACATAATTAATTCCTAAGCAAATATCTATAATTTCTAGTGATGACACTTCTCAATTCTAAGTATTGCTTTGTTCAAGACTTGGTTAACGTTCATGCTTAAAATGAATAAGCCATCTCCAGCTTCAAAATTTATCCCCAACCTACTCATTTCACCTACCACTTATGTCCTATTTGATATATGCATAGGCAAACCCTGCAGAGCAAGAATTATCTTTTTTTTTTTTTTTTTGCTCAAGTATCTAATTATTTGCCTCTGATTCCTGTTAAGTACATGAAAATTAAGGCATACACTTGTTCTCTGTGACTGCCAAAAGGCAGAACTTCTACAATTCTTTTAAACCAAATGGATTGTTTAAAAAAAAAAAAAAAAAAAAAAAACTTTGGCAGAGACATGCTATAAAAGCTGGTTACTCATGGAATCGTAACAGAGATTTGTTAGGATAGAACTACTTTTAGAGAAATTCTGGAAGGGTTTTAGTATTTCTCTAAATAAATTAATAAACCAAACATACTTTTAAATTACAGTTAGAAACTATGAAAACTTATGTGCAGCTTTACTCTCTGCAAATAAATTGTTCTAGAACTAAGAAAATTAGAGGTCAAAGAATCTCCTGAGATACTCAAGCATTCTTATCAGCATCTTTTTATACTGTTGCAACTTAGTAGGAAGTATTAGGTTTAAGCATACCAAAAACATCTTTTCTCCATCTTAGAAAAATTTATAATATTTTCAAAAAATGTTCAATTTCATAAGGTAAATCAGATATGTTTTTAGGCTAAAAGGTATCTATTTGATCCTTAATCTTTGTTACACAAAAATAAAGTTACACAATAAATAGACACCAAGACAATATGAAGGCCCTAAATCCAATCCTGGAAAAAGCTGTACTTCAAATTCTGTAAGCCCTATGAAGAATTCCTAGAATGAAACCCAGCTTATTATTTTAGTATATATGCTATATATAACGTCATCTAAGTTTCAAACAGAAAAATATACCAGAACACTGCAATAGAAAATCATTTAATATTGAAAAATGAATATAAAATGAAACTTCTGGAGAGTAAAAACCATCTGTGGTAGAAAGCAGTTGAAGACACCTTCTAGATTCAAAGCAGTCATCCCAAGTTTGCTTACAGCAGAACCTCAAAACACTAAAATGCAGAAGCTAAACCAAGCTTTTCAGAACTTTGTACTTACTATCAGAAAGTGATGCCAATTACAATAATCCAAAACATATAATGAAGTATATCCTACAGGCAGCTATATAGCAGTTCAGCACTTAACAGCACTAAGTGGAACTTTGTTCAAGTACAAGAGGTGAACTTGACAGTAATTAATACTTTAAAAGGATAAAAAGTCTTACGCCTTATGACATTAACTTCTAGAAAATAAACACAAAAGAATTATTGTTCTATGTTCTTGATAATGGTAACATACTATTCCATACAACACAGCTTTGTAAGAGAAAGAAGCAAACAGCACAGAGCACAAAGCCTCTCATCTATATAAAAGTTACCACAACTAATTTAAAACAAGAATCAGCAGCAAGACTGTAAGCAGACTGCATTTTTTTCCCGGAAGTACATTATGTGATGGCATCTGACAGATTATATGAGACAACAAAAAGTTATCTATACTAGTAATTTATATTGAAAAAAATGAATTCTTGACATTGTGTAGGAAAAACTCCCTCACAAAGAATGTTACTTTAAGTACAATAGAAAATGATTTTCAAACAACAGATTTGGTAATTCAACATAATATTGCTGCTAACCACTTTTCCAAATTCATCTCAAGTTCATTACGAGAGGCTACTACTATATTATTCTGCTGTACAGATCACACAGCCTCTCCGACTATGGACAAATATTTGAGCACAACACTAACTTGCATTTTGAATCAATTATTTCTACATCATCCTATGCAGCAGGAATGAAGTTGTTACAAATGCAATATTTAAAATTATTTTCCTCGTGCAAGTTGGAATTCCTGATTACAGCTAAATATGAAACAGCAATTCAAAAAGGCCAGACATTTCTCTACTTGAAACATTTCTTGTACCAAAGTGCCAAGACAAAGGTCATTTTCCTGTTTTGTTGTTTTGCTTTCTTATTATCCAAGACTGAATGCCTTCATTTTGGATCTTGCATCTACAGAAAATTCTGAAGTAGTCCATCAAAAAACATGTGCAATTTCTCTTAAAATACCTAACGGGCTTCTCAATCAAATGTAGCTCCTTCACAGAAGCCTGGCAGCAGTCCATTAACCAGTAAAACTTCTGACTTTGCATCCCCAGAAGCAACAGGCTATGTCCTTGACCCTCTCCTGCCTGCAAAGTGACATTTGTTGCATAGCCCAAAACCTGGGAGCCAAATACCATCTGTCATTTAAGCAAAACTTCTAGAAAGATTAAGGTGATCAAACTTTCTTGATACGACTAAACATATCTGAGTCCTTTCCCCCACTTCCCTCTGAAAAGTGGGAGAAAGGGTAGCAAGGAAAGAAACACCAACAGTGCCTTCGCCACTTGCTTTTCTTTTAAGACAGCTCTACTAGGCTGTGCCTCAGTATGTTCATTCCGTATTTACTCGGTTCTCTAAGTTATGTAGCCTGTAATTAAATTTAGTGACTTTATGATTCAAGCAGACCATTATTAACATTTCAATAAGAAATTAAAATTTAAATCTCTGAATGACTTCAGCTAATCACTAGACTTAGCAATATAGAGAGATGATTTCCTCAGCTATCTCAGAACTTTTCTGTGTTATAAAAAGAGATGCGACAATTTTACATACACGCAACAATATTTAATTCATTCTTTAATATTCATGGATATCAACCTTAAAAAAAGCCTTTCTATAGGTCCTGACTGACAGGTGCATATAGCAATTTTAATATTACAGAAGAAAAAACATTTTATAAAAAGTTTTTGTTTTCAAATTATATTAGTTGATTTCAGGGCTTGAAGTTACAAAAAGAGTATTCTTACAAGTCACTGAGCACCAGCAGACACCATTTAACAGATGTGCTCAAAAACAGACCACACATTTGGATGACCTCAGGTACCTGCTAATTTGTAGTTTAACTTCTAAACTACCTCTTTATGGAGAGTAACTCTGCAAAAAAAGCTACTTAAAGCAGGATTATCATAAATGAAACTACAACAGAATAAGAAAAAAAAAGCAGCTATTTCCTGTACACCAGCCATGATCTTAAACCCCTAGTAATATTTTGCAGGGTAGAAGTCTGCATTTCTGTTTGCAAACTAGAATTCAAATATTTAGTAAGAAAGCTCAGCCAAAAGCCTGACTAAATAAGGCACACACTACTAGGTGGGGAGGAAATGAGTAACTACGTGTATTAATTATCACTCTTTCTGGAATCACAGGCTCACTCAAGTTAAAATTTAAAGGGCTGAGATTACTTTCTGGTGAATTTTATTATTTTTCCCCAAGAGGTGCAAAGACTAATGCTGTCACAACAAAAAAGGAGAGCATACACAGCGTCATTACAAGCTGAGTCACCCAAAAGCACTGAATCTTGCTTTATTATAACAAAGTCTTAAACTGTCTCCTGAAGCACTGTCATTTGTTATGTGATAGAGGGATAACTGCGAGCTAGCTCAGTGTTACAATAAAATGAAATCTGGTGCATCTGTAGAGTTGCTCTCAGTAGGCTGAGCAAGTTCCCTTGCTGGTCTCTTTGGAGGAAGCAGCTGCAGGTTTCCCTTCTCCCTGGCAATAGAGGAAGATGCAAAATGAAGTTGGGAAGGGCTGTCACGCTTTGTTGCCGAGGATAACATTTAGAATTGCCCCTGGAGAGCCATGCTCAGATGGGAAGAGGAGGAGGTCTGGTGGTTATCTAAGAACTATAACCAGAAGATTCTTCCCCATGCAGCTGTAGTCATCAGCCTACTCATTTTTCACCCTCAAGTTTTTGAGTTACTTTCTCTCTAGGGAGCAAAGTTTTCAAGTCCCTTAAACTAAACTCTGAGGTAAACTCTTGACCATATCTTGTTAATGTCTTGCCATTTTTCAGGTGGAAAATATGAGCATTTCTCATTCACTGCTACCATCACAGTCTAATCTCAAATAAATCATATATGCTTAAATTGGTCTATCATGAAGGAATGTATTATCCTTATGTTTTTTTCAGGACCCACTACAGAAGGCAAACTTGATACCAAGAGCACGACAACTTTTTCTGTACCTTCTATTGACAAGCTGTTTATAAAGACCATCTCCTGTCCTATTTTCTCATTGCCCCCCTCCTTTTCTTTCTCATCTCATGATGTAATTCACTGTCCTAGAAACTGTAGGACACGTATGACATTTGCTGCCACCAATTTGGAAGATGATATTCATCTTCTGTTATCTGCTTACCTCAACTGCTCTTCATAGCAGGGACCAATTGGTTAAGAATTAAGTATAAGTTAAAGACAAAATGAAAACAGTGGTCTGGTTTTTCAAATCACCATGTAAAAACTATTTTCCAAAACATAGATATTACTCTTAATAAAAATAAGGTATTTGAGGAATTATCTCTTAGTCAAAACATCACTTTTTCATTTTTACAACTTATCTTTAACACTACCTTAAAAAAAAAAAAAAACTTATATATGTAATTGTAGCCAAATATTTTAACAATCCAATGAGATTCAGTGTAGCAAATCTCCTCTTACACAAGGCAAAAAAACCACATATATACTTTGCATACATACAGTTTACAAACTCTTTACTATGCTTCTCCTTGTACAGATGTGACTTGAAACTTATCTAGTTCCACTGGAAATTCACAATACACACTAGCAGGGAATCAAAACAGTAATGACCAAATAGTCTCTACTGAAACAACACTACCACATATTTCCCCTGCCCCCACCCAGTAACTATGTCCTAAAATTTCCAGAATATCTTCAGAATTTCTCTAATTTACTGCTTTCTGCAAATGACAATGCCTTTTTTTCCCACTTTTACAACAATTTTATTACTTTTATCGATCACAGTATGAATCACTGTGCTACTATGTCAGAAAATTAATTTTACAATTTTGCAGGCAGAAGAATATATATTTAATAATAAAAACAGGTAGTTATTACTACAATATAAAAGGTAATCTGAATCACTTGACTTATGCCATTGAACCTACTTTCATTTTATAACTTAAATAGATTAATATAAACAATTACTCTGTCCAGAGGGTGTTGTGCCTTACCAAAACATCTGGTTCAGCATTTAGCTTGGCATTCTGGGATTTCACTTGTTACGCCCTACAAAATACCGCATACAACTTGAAAACTTAAAGAGTTCATTTTTCCAGGTTCTTTTTCAAATTTCTGTTTATTTTGCAAACTCTGCTGACCACTCAGAGTTTGAGAATCTTTAGTGTAAATTCCAGTCAATTATTTACAGATGGCTTTGGGAATTGTTATAATAAGTACACAGCCACAAAACTATTTATACACCACAGTATTTGGAAACCCTTCTCACAAAACAGAAGCCCGCTCTGCAGGGTACTACACAAAGGAGGCTTATTTCTGTTCTTAAGAGCTTGCATTCAGTATAAAGAGGAGAAAAAAGACATATGTGCAAGGATATAAAGTAACTAAGAAGAGAAGATCAGAACAAGCTTTTTGCACGCTAGCACTGCATCTCAGCTTCCTTTGAATGTCACATAGCACGTGTCTAACTAGCACTGAGTAATGGGAAATGACTATACTCCAGATCAAAAACATTCAAGAGTGGCAACAGACCTTCAGGGGGTGAAAGACCATTTTCTTCAAACTACATGCAGACCTCATGCAACACTTCAGTGGTCAAAGACCAACATGAAACTTCTATGAGCAAAGTTTGTGTTTCCTCCTGTTATTTTGGAAGGTCATGTTCATACCCTCTCAGCCGGAGGAAAAAAAAAAAAAAAAAAAAAAAAAAAAAAAAAACACCTCTCCAGCTGAAAAAGAATCTTTCATTTGACATTTGGATGCATGAAAACAGTAGCTACTGAGAACACTGGAATACCAGGAAAACTGAAAGGAAAGCTCATGTCAAAATTGGATATATTTAAGTACGTGCCTCTTTCTAAAACCTCAAGATCCTTTATATATTACTTCTAAGAGAAAGAGGACAGCCTTTCAATGAAAGCTGAAGAGAAAAAAGCATCTGAATAATTCCATGAAGATCCAATTAGGATGCTTTCAGAATCTCCACCTACTCAAGAAGATATGAGATAACATGTATTTGAGGAAATAAACTGTATGATTTTTACACTATTTAGTTAGCTAAAAAGAGCATTTGATGTCAACTGTTTTTGATGAACCACTTATAAACAGATAAAAGGCATCAGTTTTATCATTCGTTATTTCTCACTACAACTTTCACCACCTATTCCATTCGGTGACATGAAAATTTGAAGAGCTTATCATAAATCAAGTGATCCAATAAGTTTTAGGTGTATCTCCATTCTTCTCTATTCTAGACTATCACACTTAATACAAATCCACACAGGCTTCCAGATTGTAATTCTACTCCTTAAATCTGAATATGGTATAGCAATTGTTATTCTAGACAGTGTGTATGTTGTCTATACTGGAACACTAATAAAAATAGCTTCCTAGAAACATGGAACTTATCAGGGTCTTATAACTAAGTTGCTTACAAGAATAATTAAAATACCGAAGTTTCATCCTCTGGCATTCATATTAGAACTCACTGCTAGCAAAATCCTTTTTCACATTACTGTATCCCTGCGATATCAAAGACATTAATCAAAAGGCAAGTGAAAGAGGCAAAGAAATTTATGAAAAAGTAAGGTCAAAATTAGAAAAGCATGCTTATGAAGGACAAACATTAATTCTAAAAAGGTTCACTTGATTCTTCACTATCTGTAAAGCTAAAAAGAACAAATAAAACTTAAGCTGCCCAGACAACTGCAAAAACTGCTATCAAGCTTGCATAAAGAGCACTAGTAGACTAAGAAGACTAAAATGTAGTTTAGCCAACACAGTTAATTTTGAAGAAGTTACTTGTGTGTGGATGTCTGCAGACCTTTCCAGGCCAGAAAAGGGAAATAAATTGGTAAAACAAAAAATCTACAGTATGCTTTCAAGCAAGCACCACCACAGAGACTTTGCAGAAACACGCACTAAAGCAATAAAAGGAGACTCAAAGGTAAATAGAAATATGGCTTAAATCCCTGACAAACAGATTCAGCAAGAGAGACACCCAACAAGAATAATCAATAGGGAGGTAAGTGATATCTTTATCTTGGCTGTGACTCACACTATAAATATCATTTACTTTATTGGGAACCCCTATAGGTAAAATGAAAATCCCTTTCACTAACAAGAACAGTAGGGCAAATGTTATCCTTCTAATTGGATTTTTCCCATAGTGGCAACTCCTTGTCTTACAACACTACAGAAAATAAAGGTCCAAATCGACTTTTCCATAGTGAAGAACATAACCTTGTTAAAGCTGAGTATAGCAACCTCTGTTATGTACAAGGAAAGAAATCAGGAAAACAAAAGCACGCCTGCATATGAGTAGGCATGAACCATATTTTGTCATCTTCTCTGTCCTACCTAAACAACACACTGTACTCTTTTGCATACGGCTTACTTTCAAAATTGCAGACTTCAAAAAGCTTTAAAATTCAATACATGGTTGAGTTTGTCCGCAAAACAGGAACAGTCTTAACATTTAGCACTTGCTGTTAAAATCCCAGGGAAATAACAAAGTGGAATTCTGTGACTCTAATAGGGAAACTTCATCTACCTGCATTAGCAGTTGACTTCAGTAACTCAATAAATTTCCTTTGAAGGATTTCCTTTACATTTTGCAAAGCCAAGTAGCAGAAACCACAAAGCTAAAGTGAAATGAATATTTAAGCCTCACTTATTCTTTGGGAATCTGTTATGCTTATAGGTTTTATTCCTCCCAAAACAACAATTCAACATCCATTTTTCAAAACAAAGTCATTAACGAGGAAACATGCACTGAAATTATTTCAAGATACATAGAGTAACATACAAATACATCTTGGCTAACTTTAGTAAACAGGTTAGCCACAGTTTAGCGATTATAAATGTCTCCGTCTAAAATAATATGCTCTCACTGTCCCATGTCAGAGACTAGTGCTCCATTACTAGCTTAGGAAATTCCACAAAGTTAATATACAGAGACCTGAAAACTGAGATAACTAATAGCAGTAAAAAAAAAACCTTAAAACCCAACCCTACTAATAAGCCATTTCACATTCATAAATTCTTATTTAAATTTCTCAAAAAGTACTTTCAAGGGCAATAAAAAAAAATTACTGCCCACAGTTAATAATCAGGAATGGAGTTATTCTTGTAAGATTCCGTCCCCCTACAAGTTTTTTTTTGTGTGTTTGTTTTTTAAATTAAACTAACCATCACATTAAAGAACTACACTCTCTACGCTCTAGCACCAGCCTGGTTAATCCTTATTAAAGTAGAAAATTACAGAACTGAAGAGATACACTACATATAATGTCTTAATTTATACATTCATTTAACGTGGAAAAATTCATTCACAAATCCAGAGAAAACAGGAACTCAAATTTCATTACATGGTTCACTAATTTGAGTATCTTCCAGAGTAAGATACAGGCAAGAGCATGGCATATATTACAAGAGCTATCCTTACACTTCCTATTCATTATACAAACAGGGAGAAAGGTGCTCATAAATTGATTACCTACATAGACACAAGAACTGCCTGCTACTGTTAGTAATTAATACAACCCTAAAAAGGCACAAAAGCAATCCAGAAAGACTAACACAAAAAAGACATTATGTGAATACTTACTTGCAGTTTTAATAAATAATGTTTACTTTATGAGCCCATGTACACAAATACCAAGTTTCTACCATATTAAATAATAATAATAAAAAACATGCAAATCAATTTAGAAATACAAAACATGTTTTAAGAGTGTTCTTATTTCTCCTACACTGCCCAGAGTTCTCAGGACTGCTGCTGAATCACAGCTGTTATCACTTAACTCACCTGGCCAGGCTGTGGGGACAAGAAATTAACAACTTCCTCCACCATCACTGGTATATGCAAATTTTCAGAATTGTTGTTTTCTGCACTCTGAGGCATCTCTTCAGTTTCATGCTTTTGTGTGGTTTCTTCCTTTAACTCACAATTAGAAAATGGTTTTACTGAAGAATGGATCCTTCTGGTGGAAATAACTGCATTTATTGAGCTCAGTTCTAAATTGTGTAGAAACAAACATTTGTACAAAACTTTGCACAAACACTGAGATAACATTTTGGAGTTGGTCAATCTAGAAAAGGAGTAGATATTCAGAGTTACTGCAGAACAAATATTTAAAAAGTACACTTATATATCACAAAAAGGGAAGTTCCACAGAAAAATTACAGTAGCAAAAAATGTTCAACAGAATCATTCTTTACTCTGTTTTAATAAAACTCTCAAGACCATCTACACATCAATCGTGTTCAGGTCGAAATGGTTTTCTTTTTATAAGCACCTTCCTTTTATTACTCTTGGCCTTTAACAGTACTAGAAAGTTTTAGAGTTGATGGCATGAAACAAGAGCAATTAAATTAAGCACAAATAAAACATCAAATTTCCATTTGGGTGGTTCCTCTTTCTTTTGCTGGAAATAACAATATACTTGCATTCCATAGTAGCACTCTGGTTGCCAAATTTCCCATATTTTTAATTAAAGCAGGAATTGGCAAGCCAAGCATTCTAAGCAGATTTAAAACAGTGCTATAATTATACAGTATTACAATTAACCAACGCATAGTAAATATACTATCTTGATCATATATCATGCCTTGCAATTAAAAACACTTTTGAGCACAACTAGAGGCAGGAATCTTCAGAAACAGAGTTTCTAACTCTGAATGCTGTTACTAGCTGAAACAGGAACTGAAACTGTCAAGTCTCTGGGAATTTCACAACTGTTGACTAGGGCTGTTGCATAGGGCTTTTTAAAGCACTCCTTCCAGTTACTTAAGAAGTTATTTTTTCTCTTATGCCTACTTAAAAAAATAAGTCAGTGACCCATTAGTACCCTAGCAAAGAAAGGTTGGCTTAGCACTGATAAAAAAAATAATACTTTATTAACAAGTTTACTATGCTTCCTTATGAAGCAGAAATGTAGCATAATACTACCCTTCCGACTCTTGCCACACAGTAAAGCTATAAACTTGAATATAACGGCTATATGAAAATATGCCAGGCTGCATTTAAAACATTAGCCTAACCTTATTTACCTTCCGTGTTTTCTGGTGTTTCGCCCTGATTCGGCTAGCCGGTGATTTTGTCCCTTTCACCCGCGGAGCCAAGAAAGTGCCGAGTCACCATTTCTGCGAAATTGGAGTCGGCCGCAGCACTTTTAAGCCCCGCCGAGGCGTTACATGCCCTTCACTCGTAGTTTTAAGGCAAGCACCGCGTTCCAGCCGTGACCAGACAGCCCCTGCAAGGAACCACAGCCTCACTGCAGGGATTACCGTAGGAATAAGGGAGGGGAAAAAAAGGATGGGGGGATGCTCTAAGCGCCCGCCCGCTGATTCCCCAAACCTCCGGAGAGATGCTTAACCTTGGTGGCTGTAACCCTTCACTCACACCGTTTATCACTCCACATCGGGCGCGGAGCAGCCCCCGCGCAGGCTCCTGCCGCTCGCCACCCTACAGGCCCCAGCAGGGGGAGGCGGCGATGCCCCCACGCTGCCTCGCATACCCCAGAGCGCCCACGGAAGAACCACCGCCTCAGCCCAGCACCCACAGCCTCACCCAAGGCAACACTGGCCACCACCGCCACTAACGAACGCACCTTGCCTGTAACGACAGCTCTACTTCAGCACACGCCGCGCGCGCGGAGCCAGCGGCCGTTAATAACGGTCACCGTCCCCCGCCCCACTACCACGCGCGCGCACTTGCCGTCGCTCCGTCGCGCTGCTGACATCACGGCGGACGCAACCAATAGGGAGGCGGGTCGCTGGTGTTTGAATTCGGTGGCGGCCGTTATTGGTTTTTTTCCGCCGTTGAACCGCCTGCGGCGCGTGCTGAGGAGAGGTGGGAGCCGAGTGGGTCCTGGGGGTGGCCGCGCGTGTCCCGGGAGCGGCGGGGCGGCGGAGCCGGGTAGGGATTGTGCGAGAAGACACCTATGTTCCTAATCTGAGCGCGGCGCCTCGGGCGCGCTGCGCGGAGCCCAAGTCGCGAAAGGCCTTGGGCGCTTTGCTAGCTGAGCAGCCCCCGCCCCGGCGCAAGTAGGAAGGGCCGTTAAGGGGAAGCTCTTCTTGGGCATCTCCTGCTGGGCTGGGCTCGGTGTCCCCCGCAGACTGTGCGGGCTCTAACCTTCCTATGTTAGCTCTCTTTTTAAACTTATGTGCAGCAGGGTTAAATGGGCGTGGTAGAGAAAGCAGTAAGCTTTTCTACAACATGCTCATGTGTTTGGTGAAGGAAAAAAGGAAAAAAAAAAGCCTTAGACTAGGTCAGCAGAAGGCTGGCAGGTAACACGCAAGCTTGTTCTGAAGATTTTTTTTTTTTTTTACAATCATTTTAAAAGCTGGAAAAACAGTTTTTAAGCTATCTAAAGCTGGGGAAATAGTCTTCCTAGGGAACAGCTGCTCTTCTTTCTTTAGCCTGTTTGGACTCGTGCAGTGAAATAAGGCAGCTTTTCAGGCTAGTTGAACTGCTTTACCAAATCACATGAAAACTGCTTCAGTCTATAGTGCTAAGTAAGGAACTCTGGACAGGTTCAGCATAGGCCGAAGAAGCTAGAGAGCTTGAGAGAGCTAATTGGAAGGCTATGCTTTATGCATAAGGTCCTCTCTTTATTTTTATTTATTTTTTTTTCCCCTCTAGGATAGATTCAGCTGCATGGTCGAGAAATTCTTGGAAGCAAAGAGGGGGAGACCAGGACTACCATTATGTCTGCAGCTAAAGAAGAGGATCTCTGCAGTCATGTGAAGGTGGTGGTCCGCGTCCGTCCAGAGTCCCAGAAGGAAAGAGATGGCAACTTTAGCAAAGTGGTTCATGTTGTAGACCAGAATCTATTGGTCTTTGATCCAAAGGAGGAGGAAGTCAGTTTCTTTCACGGAAAAAGACTAGCCCATAGGGATATCAGTAAAAGAAAAAAGAAAGATCTTAAGTTTGTGTTCGATGCAGTTTTTGCTGAAAGCTCATCTCAGTTAGAGGTTTTTGAACATACTACCAAAAGTGTCCTGGATGGCTTCTTAAATGGATATAACTGCACAGGTAACTTTTTCTCTCTATTTGTCTCTCTTCCCTTTGAAAGACTTGCATTTAAAAAGAATATTTTAATGTATCCAAAGGGGAGGCTTTTTTTTTTTATCCTATATATACTTGAATAGCTATATTCCATTTTGAAAATGAGTTCATAGTTAAGATAGAGTGTATAACTTTATCAAAAATACAGTGTATAGTTGATACAAATGCTTAAGAAATTATTCAACTAGAAGCGGTTTTGCACAGATTCTGGTAACTTCTTTTTTTATGAGCTTTGCTCTTTAAGAGCTTGTTGTTTAATTTGCACATGGAATATGGTGAGGAAATGCAATACCTGCCTGCAAAAAACTGATGGCTTAGGGTTATGAGAGTAAAGGAACAATTCTTTCTTTTTGTGTAAATTGAATGAGTTTTAAGCTGGAAATTTGAGCATAAAGGTGATTCTGGAATAGCTTTATGATTATGGTATTAAAGGGAAATGCATTAAGAAACTTGATCATCTTATGAAGCAGCTATGCAATGTGATAGAGGTATGAGAATGTCTGTTTTTAAATTTTGTATTCCTCGTTGGCTTACTGGTATAATAGCATATGTTCTCATTTTTTTAATGAAAACACAGTGCTTGCATATGGTGCAACAGGAGCTGGAAAGACTCATACAATGCTAGGCTCCCCACAAGATCCTGGAGTGATGTACTTAACCATGATGGCACTTTATAACTGCATGGATCAAATAAAAGAAGATAAAATATGTAATATTGCTGTTTCTTATTTAGAGGTAAGCCAGTTCCTGTGTTTAGTGTGGGTTTTTTTGTTTGTTTGTTTTTCTTCTAAGCATATTCTTAAACAGAAGCAAGCTTTCTTTCTGTCTCTCCCCCAGTTACTTCTTCGGGAACTACTTGAAAGGAACAGAACTGTGCTCTGCAAGTTTAACTCTATTTATAGACACCTGTTACTAACATACAGTAGGGTGCTCCAAAAAGATAGTTTCTTATGTATTTTTTTTATTATTAAACAATCATGTTTTGCTAATCAGTTATATCCTACTGAATATCGGTTAGTGCGTACAAAGAAATATCCTATTTTGGGACTTAGCAACAAAAGCATGTAGATATTCTGAAATTCCGCAATTCTACATCTGCTTTCTTTTAAATTAAACTTATTTTTCAAGTTTTCATGTTAATACAATTGCACTTTAGATTTGAAAAGCAGAGCAGTTGAATTGTCATGCCAAGGTTAGTTGTCTGCAAATATTCCTTTCTTTCTTTGTCTGCCTTTCTCCTTTTCATTTATCTTTTCGCATCAAAGTTCTGCTTTTGCATGCAAATGTGTTGCTGTCATACAGAAGTAGCAAAAATAAATTGTAGTTAACATTCAGCTCCTACTAAGTCGTAGTGGAAGAGCGGCTTTTATTGGAAGTGATGGGAAAGAGGAATGAGGAAAAGGTATGTTTTGCCCTATGATATTTCATTTCTGGACTTCAAATACACTTGAAATGTCCTAGTTAAAAATATAAGCAGAAGTGTATCTGGACTAAGAAACTTTACCTTAGTATGTATAATGAAGCAAATTAATATTCACACTCGCTCCAGAAATTAATCATTTGTATTTATTAGAAATAATGACTCTGATTTTGATGCCTAAAATGTATCTGCACAGTGAATAAATAGAATATTTTCTCAAAATCAGAGAAGGAAACCCATTTGACCCATTACACAAAATTAATTTTTTATTTTATCTTAAATAAGTGCAAAAGCATAATTATTTGTGTTTGGCTAAGTTTATGCTGTTGAATGTAGTAAAATGTTTTTTCTTACTACTGTGACTTTGTTTTTGAAGGTCTACAATGAACAGATTCGTGATCTGCTGGTAAACTCAGGACCTCTGGCTGTTCGTGAAGATGCTCAGAAAGGGGTGGTAGTTCAAGGGCTAACGTTGCACCAGGTATGGAAACAGACTTTGCATAGCAAATAATAATTTCCTAGTGGTCTTTCTTGTGGAAGTAATCACCAGTATGCAAGTAACTTAGAAGCTTAATGCATTCGCTATTCGGAAGGAAATTGTACAAAAACTTTGCTATTCAAATGTGCATATTTGTAAAAGCATCCAGCCCTTTTATCCAAAGGAAACTGTTGATTTGATGCTTGTCTTCAGGATTTGGAAGATTACTTTTTGATTAACACATCTTAGGGCTTCTTAAGAAATCTTCCTGCAGTTCCATTGAGTTCAATACCTTTACAAATAGATGTCTTACCTGCATCTCAGTCGTTTATTTGTATATATTTTAGGTGGTTATACCTGGAAAGCTTCCTTTAAAGTGAATTTTCCGGGCTAGCATAGCAATTCCATGGCAAAGTTGATGGAATAATTCAGTTTTCAAATCCAGAAACCATAGTCTTTCAAGAACCTGACTTTCCCGCAGCCTCCTAGTACGTGTTATATGCTACATAGATTTCAACTTCTGTGTACAAGGTCTAATGATTCTACAAGCTGGAGTTTGAATCAGTCTCTGAACACAATACTTTGCAAAGCCTGGGTCTAGGGGAGGTGAAAAAAAATGGGTATTACTTAATGCACTCTGTGCTTGTAATTGCATCCAATGTAAATACTATAATGCTTCATACCAAAAAATTAAAAAAAGGCATTCTTTAGACCTCCTGGAACTGTGGAGGAGGAGAACCTTTGTGGAAGATTTTTTTTTTTTTTTTTTTTTTTAAAAAAAAAAAAAAAAAGAGAGAGGCAACGCTTATTTTTCTAATTTGATGCCTTTAAGTTCTTTCTCTTTGGACCTTATTGTCTTTTTTGCTAAGCTGATTTTAAGTGCCTCTGTTCCAAAATAGAAACTTTCTTCCTTATGTATTTTGGAATCAGTATGAAATCTGCTCTGTTTAATGAATACTTAAATGCTTTTTTTCTTTTATTTTTTCCTTCCTCCACCAAAAAGCCTAAATCTGCAGAGGAAATCCTTCAAATGCTGGATTATGGGAATAAAAATCGAACTCAACATCCCACAGATATAAATGCTTCTTCTTCCCGGTCCCATGCTGTCTTTCAGGTAAAATGACAGCAGATGTGGTCACTTTTGTGAGTTTTAGTTGTTGTCTGATCTTTGATGCTGTCAAAAGATGGGTGGTCTCTTTCCTTTTTTGGGCGGGGGGGAAGTCTCTAATTTTTATTTGAATGGGAGGAGGTTGTTCTTTGTGTGTTATTGTTTGTGACTGTGGTTGCATTCATGACAAGGTGAAATCAATGAACATCTTTCCAGCTTTCTGAGCTTATGTTTTTTCCCCGTATGAGAATTCTTTAGATTGAAAGATCTTGTTCTATGAAATTATAGTTTTGAACTTATAATGTACTTCTATAAACCTAAAGTTCCTTTTGTTTACAGATCATTCAGCAGTTTTCTGCAAAAATGTTGTATGGGTTACAATTGCACATCTATATGTAAACTGAGTACCTCAAGTGGTACTTTGCTGGTGTGTTTATTCTGATTAATGCTGAATTTCATGCTCAAGTGATTTGTTAATATATGAGCACCATCAGTGTTAAAATGCACTGTAAAAAAATCTCTGGAAATTTGAGACTTCTCCAGAGATTATTGCTGTTTACAAACTGTCACTGTATCTATCTGATTCCCATTAAATACCACCTTTGGTATTTAAAAAAGTAAAAATTGGTTCTGTTATCTAAAATTTCATTATCCGTTTGCTAGTACATACTATAAGCACACTATTTGTTATTTGTATGTTGCTATTTTGAATTGGAAAATATTTAAAAAAAAAAAAAAACTCAATTACTTCTGTTCGACAGTTATTGACTCTGTTCACAGACATGGGCAATGCTTAATAATTCTACCCAAAGTTAATATTTTGACCTAGAAAACAGTAATGTGACTAAATAAGTACTTGATATCTTTCAAGTCGATAGCAAGAAAAAACAAATAATGCACAACGCACTTTATATTAAAAAAATATACATGGGAACAAAAATCATTCCATTTTGTTTTGTCTTTCTTACACCAGACTTGTATTTGAAACTTGAATTTTCTTCCATTTCCTCTGTATTCTTGTCCCGATCTATATCAGCTGTTAGAGCATCCTGGCTAGATGTTTAAGGCCAAGACTCATGCAGAGTTATTCAGTTTGAGAGCTTTGTGTTGTGTGACACCTTTAAATAAGGTGCAAAACAGTGGTGCAGTGATATGGAATGAGATCAGCACAAGAAAGAGAGGAAAAAGAAATCAATCCTGTTCACTTGCTGAACTCTCTTACTCATCATCCTCATCCTGGCAGCAGAAAGCTCTCGGTTACTTTATCTGGCAGATCTGTCTCTCTTGATTTTGTTCATGAAAGTGTCAAGAAATTAGATGGGATGGACACTGTTTAATATCTTTAAAAAAAACAAATATGTGCATAGGGATGCTGGAGAGTTCATCATCTTCAGCCTGTGTTATATATTTAATCTTGCAAGTTGATCTTAGTGTAAATATATTTACCTATTAGAAAATTGTTTAATCGCTAAATAAAATACATCATAAAAGTAATTATTTTTATGGAAATTTTAGTTGAATGTCACCAAATTTTTCATTAGCATATTTTTTTGACTTGAAATGATGAATGAGAGTCCTATTTACACTATTCTAACTATCCCCAGTGTAGAGAGAGCAAAAACGAGCCACATGTGAATGCTTAAAGGAGAAAGGGTTGTTTCTTTCTAGTGATTGTAAGCAAAAAAAAAAAACTGAGTTTTGTTGTATTGACATCATATGAATAGCAAATATCTTGTGTTATATATAATGTATATTCAGGAAGCATCTTATTTGCAATGCATTGAACTAAACCAAACTGGTATGTTTTGGTTTTGTGCATGTCCTTCAGATTATGTTCTGAAAGGAACAGGTTTTTTTTTAATATATAAAAATGTGCTTTAAACTGGTTTGATTCTTTAAATCACTAATGCGTTAAAAAGCAGCAACAGCAATCTTTTGATTGTTTGCAGAATGTAATTAAAGTGTCCGACTTGGAAAAAACAGGGAGAAGTTGCTTATACAGCTTGGTGATATATTGATGACCATTGATGTCATGGTGATATATTGATGACCATTGATATATCACCATTGATGGTGATATATTCCCTCCTACTGCATAGACACAAGTTTGCCCAATTAAGACACACCATTAATGTTAAACACACAATTCTAAACCAGTTAAGTGATTTTTATCTTTGAGCTTGAGATGACTGATGATGTTAACAGTTTTATCTCTCCTGGATTAATCTCTGGGGTCCTTGGTTTCTCTGTGCCACTGTAATGCTCAGCAGAGAAGCACTGGTTGCATGAAGTGAACTGTCCATCCCTCAGTTAAATAGCATGCCTAGCTGAAACTTGATCACTATAGACAAATGATTTGGTACTAGAACTTCCTTAGGAAGGAAAAGACTAGGTGTAAAGATTAGGTTTTGGCATGTCACAGCTCAAAGAAGCGTGTTCTGCTTTGTACTGAAGAGTCTTCTCTAATACACAGTTAATTCATGCTGTCAGGCTGGTTCTGGTTGAAGATGGTGTCAGCAGATTACTGTAGTTAGTCAAAATTTTCTTTAGCATTCTCTGCAATATTCCTAATCCTTTTAGTCCTTGCAATGAGGTAATTCTGACTGGGTTTTTATTTGATCTTTGAGATAGTCTGTCAATCAAAATATTTAATTGCTTTCTCTTAAATGCGTTTTTCTGTTAAGTGCATAAATTACCAAAGATTCAAGGTTCCTTCTGTCAGAAAAATTGAATGTTTTCCTTGACTCTGTCCTATATAAATGCTTACTAATATGATGTGTTGTCAAAGGAAAGTCAGGGAAGCCTTTGGAATGCTACTGCTTGAAATGAATGTGCTGTTTTCACTCTTTAACTTTTTTGGGGGAGAGAGGGAGTTCTTACTTATAAGAAAGTGTGTGTAAGTAAATGTTTGCTATTAGATATATTGAAGTGCCATGTATAAATTTAATAATTCATTTCCAATTCATCGGACCAGTCTAAGTTTAGCAGATGCCTGGAGAGTTAAGAATGTAGTAACTGCTAGTATGTTACTTGTTGAGACAAGTCGACTTCTTACAAGACATGAATGACTTAGTAGCAGCACGTCTAAGTAGTGTGAATTACTTTGCAACCTGAGCTAAATGATATGCCTTTGATGTCCTGGTCTCCAGAGTCAGGTTTGTTTGTTTTTTTTCTTTTCGGCTCAGACTTTTTTGCCTCTGTTCAGGGTATTTTTGTATTTGTTTGCTTTTATTAGATAATACTGTACCAATATACCCACTGGTGTTTATAGAATATCATTTCATAAGACTGCACAGTCTGCTGATATTTTAACAGTTGAAATGGTTCAAACTATGCAAATGCTTAGCCACGCAGTTTGGAAAAGTGGGGTCATAGGTATTTTTTCTGCTTGGGGAACTTCTAAAGACTGTTGGCATCTGTAAGAACTGTGAAGTGCACAATATTACAGGTAATTGCTTATGTCAGTTCATAAGCCATCTATTTACATAACTCGTGTATCTGTAACATTGTAAAAAAACATGTCTTGGTTACTTATCCCTTACTGCCTCTTTGGTTCCACAGAAACAATTGAGTGGAGTTCCCTACAGCTGTGTTCGTTCCTTGCTTTGCTCTGTGGGGTTTTTAGTTTGTCTGTTTTTGGAGGAGGAGTCTCTACATTTTTCCTTACTCTAAAGGTGACTCAGGAAGCAGCAAAGTCTTAGCCAGCCCAGATATTTTGAGGAATATTAGAGTTGCAATTTTGCCTTATTGTACCATCTGTCTTGGATTTGAAGGCTCTATATAGGTCAGGCAATTACTGCATCTGAAAGTAAAATTCTGAATTGCCACTCTGTTAAGTGTTCTGCTGATGAGTAAAGAAATAGAAAAGATTCCCCTTTGGGGGCACTTCCTGTATCTTTTGAACTTATTAAGGAAGCCTGGATCATACAAAATAGTCTGGCTGTCACACCATCTTTTCTTATTATAGTTACGGTTACTGGGTTGTGGCAGAATACTACTAGCTTGAGATAGTTGCTGTACTAAGGTAAATGCAGGGAACATGTGGGCTTTGTTTTCTGTACTTGGCATACAGACTTCACTAGAAATAGTGTAAGAGAAAATTTCTTGGCTCATTTGATATAGAAATAGTTTGGTGTGTCATAAGGCTCTTGTTTTCACTAACTGGCGTAATATTGTCCATCTTTTTGTATTACACTTTGTGAAGCCTTCTTGTAGACTACCTTACTAGTGCGACAACTGTTTCCTAATTCTCTGTCAGAAACACTTAGCCTTGCAAGTGGCCAGATGCTCAACAGAGTGAAGGGGAGATGCAAAGAGAATGATTAAAATGTAAATGCTAAGTCAACGTAAGGATAACTAATTCTTCTTGTTGATTCTATGATTAAGTGTGGTCTGCTTCCTCAGAAAGCTGGCTTAAGGATACCTTCACTGGCAGAAGGAAGCAGAAAAGCTTTTTTTCCTCCTAGATCTCCTATACCGTGAAACTTCAGGAAAGAAAGAACAAGTGAAAACAAATGGTGACAGTAGTCTCTGCTTTCTAGGAGAGTCTGGCATAGTATGTGATTTCACAGCAGTAAATAAGTGTTGTGCTCCACCAATAGCAGTTGCAGATAATGAATTGCTGCAAGTCCAGCCTTTTCCTATGGCTATCTTAAATTCTTGTATTTATATATATAAGGCATACTGTAAATGATACCTTTAAAAAAAAAGAATTAACTTTCTTACTCAAAACCATAGTAGTGCAATATACTTTCCTCTACATCCCAAATATTTCTTGAAGCAGATGCATTTAAGAGGTAGGTGTGAGAAATGCTCTGGTACATCTCTTTTGGCCATCTTCTCTTCTGTCATTAGATATGCACTAAAATCCATATCTAATGCTTAGATTCCAACACAGAATTTTGATACGGCAAGATTAATCTCTTGCTTAGAATAAGAGGAGAATGGTTAGTGGTTATTTCTAATTCTTTCTCTCTCTCCTTTTTTGTGCTTGCAGATTTATTTAAGGCAGCAAGATAAAACAGCTAGTATAAGTCAAAACGTCCGCATTGCCAAGATGTCGCTTATTGATCTGGCAGGATCTGAACGTGCCAGTGCTACAAATGCCAAGGGGGCTCGTTTCAGAGAAGGGACAAATATTAACCGCTCCTTGCTAGCTCTTGGAAACGTCATTAATGCCTTGGCAGATCCAAAGGTATGTAGCGTTTTCCCATGCACTCTCCACTGTGTAATCATTTTAAACTTATTTTTTTAAACAGTAAATATTAAATGCGGTGCTATTTCTTACAACTTGTCTCCTATAATATCTTCAGAATGTATGCTGAGGATATTCTTATGGATATGTTAACATAATGATAAACATTAGGAAATGTTTATCAGGTTTTCTCTTTAAAATTACCAAGCCTCTGTACACTTTCATTGTGAAAGTTGTGGAATAAATTAATCATTGTTGAATCATCTGATGTACCTTAATGTTTGCTACAGTAGAACAGGTGCAATGTCAGGGTCTATATTACCTATCTATTCTCTTCTGAAATATAGCCATGTTAAAGCCTGAAGTCCAGGAGATTTCCCCTTGAATAAGAGGAATTACTTGGTATTTTTCACATAATCACTTATCCTTATGGATTGCTACCATTTTCTCCAAGGCAGCTAAATGAATCTTGGGAAATGGCTCTCAAAAAGAGTGTGCAGCTATCTTAGAATCATATTAAAGATGAATGCAACTATTTTATCCCCACCACCACCTTTTCCAAAATCAGGTATATCTAGAGAGGTCTGCATAAATAAATAGCAAGAAGCAACAAGTACACAGAAGTCTTGTCAGAAGCTGTGTTGCCTCTAATCTTAGAGGAGGAGGAATTTGTAGGACACCTACGCATACGAGAAGTTTGCACTGTTAAATATTTTCTAAGAAATGGCATTTGCAATCAACAAATTTACTGTTGGCATTTTAAGATGGCCTTTTGGGTCAGGTAAACATTTGCCAAACCCAATTTCCTATTTCTGACAATGCGAATAAGGAAGGCTTACAATCCCGATCACACTGAAGTCTGTTCACTTTGTATTCTTCCTGGCATCTGAAAATCTTGTGTAAGAGATGTTCAAGGGTACAATTCCACCTAGTTTTTTTGTTATCCATCTATGGACTTGTCAGAGAAAGAGAAGAAATTTTTTAATCCTGCTTTTGAACTTGCTTGCGCTGTCTTTACAACCTGCCAAGGCAACAAGCTCCTAAAGTTAACTAGCTACTATGTAAAGAGCTACCTTCCTTACACTCAGATCTCCCACCAGTTTCACTGGTGAGAATTTGGTGAATGCATTTCTGTTGGGGGTTTTATCCAGTTGTTTCATATGAATTGTGTAAATCTAACATGTCAGATTCATTGCACACCTTTTTTCAGCAGTCTTTTGATTCTAGAAAGAAATGAAAACCTCTGTAAGCGTTCTTTCAGAAGAAAGACTTGCATCTATGTGATCTGTGAATTACGGAAATATTTTTATTAGTGTGAAAGAAGAGTAGCACAATAGCACAACTGAGGACCTGGTTACTTTTTATAACCTGTGGATCTCATGGCTCTACGTGACTTTAGCTTTGTTACATACTGTGTTTCACAGTTTTAAAACTGATAAGCTTCTACCATAGTAAAATTATACTGCTTTTCAGTGCATCCCTTAGTGCATTAACTCTGAGCTTTGGTATTTAATTATCATGTTGATAAGTATTTCTAAACAAAACTTTTTTTTTTTAACTGATACTTCTGCATCAGGTATAGATAGAAGGAGGTATCATTTTGTCCTGCTTATGAGTTACCCTTGAAATTTCTCCTTTTGTGACTCTGTGACATCTGTCTCTGGCTTTTTGGTAGGTAGTTTGAAGGATCAGGAGTTTTGGCTTTCTCTGCTCTGCAAATAAGTGACTGCTCTGAGCAAAACAGCTGTAAGGCAAAAGTTATGGAATGGGAGGAAAATAACTGAGGTTTTAGTTACTGTCTAGTTTGATTGTTTTTGACAGACAAGAATGTAAAATAAGGACACGGGAAGAAGAACACGCAAGATACTAATACAAATCTTCATCTTCGCGTTAGTTGTCATTTGAAGTTCTAATAGGGTAAATCAGTATTTTGCTGTTAGTAATCTTTCTATACTAGTAGTGTAAAATAGTATGGAATAGTGTAATAACACTGTAAATTGCAGGACATATTGCATTTGAAAATTGTGGCGAGTATTCTAGGACTACTTAGGATGAATAGTCCATCCGTCTAGATCAAACTCTAATCTAGAAATGAATTTCTGTTGCGTTCATAAAGTTTGTCATTGTGTTTCTTTCATACAGTATCTTTCCTGATTGTTAGTAATGAAAATAAAGAGCTCTTTGTCCTTAGTCCTCTTGTTCAATTTTCTTTATCTGGTAATAGTTAATGTCTGTTATGTAAATCAGGTGTTGTATATGATCCGTATGAATTGCTGTATAATTTTCCAAGTTTTTAATTTGTTGGAAGAGAGCTTTGTTTTGTGTATGGATGATTGCTTTCATTTGAGATAGCCAAAAAGCATTGCAGAGATCAAAAGGAAAAAAACCTGCTATGAATCCTGAAAGCACTTTAGAAAGGGCTTTTCTGCTCTTCGCTCATTCAGGAAAAAGTTTATGAACTTCATCTGTCTCATCATGCATTGCATGGTCCACAGTGTGAGAGAAAAGAATGCTTTTTTGTTTCTCCTGCAGTTATTCATTTTTGTCTTTTTAAATACTTGATTACTGCAAGCTGCTTCTCCTTGTCCTTTTCAAGTCAAGATTGGTTCCCTGAAGTACATTTGAACACTACTGTTAATGTTCTCACCTGTCACTAAGGTATATTCTTCTTTCTAGTGTTGTCATCTCACCCTTGTATTATGTCCAAACTTGTTCCATCACTGAATCTCATTTATGACTTTTACTATGTGCTTTTTTCCTTTGTCAGTCAGCAGAGCCATGAATTTCTTTCTTCAGTTAGCTAGGGAATGCCAGTGCACTTCTCTAGTTCTTGTCTCTTTTAGCTTATATAGCTTACTTTGGCTATAAGCTAAACTTCTTACCAAGCTAGGTAGAGCATTTCTCTTTCAAAAGAGAGAGAAAGAATCAACTACTCTATTCAAGAAATAATTCTTAGTCATTGTCCCTGTTTTAATATTTTGTTGGACAGGATCTGGGATGTAGACAGGTATTTATTTTAAAATCTACTGGAGAAAAGCAGTATGCAAAGCGAGGGGGAATCGAAGCAGGTTAGCTCTTTTATGTGTTTCATCAGTGTTGAGTATGAAGAATTAAGGAATCCAATAAATGCATCAAGGTGTCCTTAAAGAGCACAGCTGAATTAAAATGAGTATATTTAAGGTGGATGCTAAAATATTTTTCTTATGGCTTCCAGTTGTTGCCCATTATTTTATTAAAGGCCAAGAAAGCAAGCATCAGAGCTTTATGTTTTCAAAAGAAAAAACAAAAACAATAACAACAAAAAATACTCTAGTGATACCTAGGTGTATTATTGCTAGAGAGATGGGGAGAAAGGCATGGAAAGGATGGGGCATCTGGACACTAGAAAAATCTTGACAAAAAAAAGCCTGCCTCTGTTCCCTCTTCCCTGCCTTGCTCACCGCTAGTGTTTTCCTTCATTGAAATATTTGCTTAGGTGAATTAACAGGAAAGCTTTTTTCCCTTTAATATGAAATAGCTCCCAAGAATATGACTTGGCTTTGCATACAAAAAGATTTTCAAGTTTATGGAGATATTTCATGGGAACTTTCCTGCTGAATTTGTTGGCCAGATGACGTAAATGTGAGGACTGACAGGAGAGCCATAAAGGAACAGAATAAAGTGTCTTTTTTGGCAACAGTATATTGTGAAATCGCCTTGCTCACAATACTGCCTCCTCCTTAGCTTGAGGTTGTGCTTGAATTCAGTCTAAGTGGTGATCCTGCCCTTTTCGTGCCTTCAGCTACATAATTTCAACCTGGCACTAGCTAACACTTCTGTAGCTATGCAAAGAGTCAAATCAGGCAGATGGTCTGTGTGACAACTAACTTGGGGGAGAGTGTGCTGAAAACCTGGACAGAGTTCTAGGTAGCCTGATTTGAGCAGGGACAGGGGGAGTCTGTTAACTCATCTCCAGAGTTCCTTCCAACCTCAATTCTTTTATGACTTGATAAACTGAAAATAACTTCAGTCTGTTCCCCACATAACAAAATAAGCTGTTAAATGTCCAGAGCTTGAACACTAACTTGACTAACGTGTGCTGTAAATATATACAATGGTTCCAGGAGATTTTATAAAGGAAACGGTTTGAGATCTATGTTTAATTATGAGGAATATTACTTAAATGGGGAATTCTAAGACTGTTGTGTTTGATGATATTGTTGACATGCTAAACAGATGATTTAAGCAGGTCAATATTTCAACTACAATTATGTAATAGAAAATTGTATATAATTCTCTTTAGAGCAAGAAACAGCACATTCCTTATCGAAACAGCAAGCTTACTCGTTTACTGAAAGATTCGCTGGGAGGAAATTGCCGAACCATAATGATAGCTGCGGTTAGTCCATCCTCCCTGTTCTACGATGATACGTACAATACTCTTAGGTACGCAAACCGAGCAAAGGATATTAAGTCTTCTGTGAGTATTTTTATATTTATGTATACTATTATAGTACTGAGAGAATGAACTATTTCTCTTTTAATTATTTTTCATGTATAATATTAGTAATATTTCATCAAAGAAGGAGCATTAGTGGGACTATGTCTTAAAAGGCTACCCTGCAGGTTGAGCTCGTTTCTGTGAGATTCAATTTTTGAGCTATTAATCTCTTAGCTCATATAATTCAACCTCAGGTACTTAATGTTATGTTGCCTAAAGGAGTCTTGGGAAGTATGTTACCAATGTCTGAACAGCTGTACTAGGTTTGTTACATGTAGTTCTTGTTTGGAGTGAGTAAGCTGAACTACCTTATTGACAAATGCAATGCTGCTGGGCTAGTTGCATTCTGTTTCTTTTGCATAGTATCGGGTTTGCTATAGTTTCTGTTTGCATATTTTTAATCAAAAATACCTTTTCATAATAAGATCTACAAAGCTTGCTTCAAATGATAAAGCTAGTTAGAATGCAGAATTTCCTTCTGTGTGTGAGTGTAATAACCTGTTATTAAATTACATCTGCAGTAGATTAATACAGAAGTGAAGAAAACTTCAGTTGTTGTGCAAGTTACTATTTTTCATCTTTTCTCTTATAATAGAGTACATAGGTAATTAAGCAGTATTTAATGTAGTGTAAGTATTATGCAAGAAAAAGTGAAGGAGGCTTTTTATATTCAACTCCTTTCTATTCTTTAACAGTTGAAAAGCAATGTCGTGAGTTTGGACAGCCACATAAGCCAGTACGTTAAAATTTGCAATGATCAAAAGAAAGAGGTATGTCAATATTGTTTTTGCTCTAAGTTTGAAAAAAAGAAAAAAGTTATGTAACTGAACCCTTAAGTCAAGTGCTTTCCTAATCTTATTGTATAAATTTGAAAAAGGAGATACATTTTTTTTTAGTTGCAAGCACAGAATTATGGTTTAAAAACAGATTGGCAAAAGCCAAACTTATGCTCCGACTGACAGGTATTTTTTTTTCTTCAAGATCATAATGTTGAAAGAGAAACTGAGAGAATATGAAGAAAAGCAAGCAGCCATTCCTGAAAATCGTAATATGGCAGTAAAGGAGCAAGAGGAAATAAAAAGGTGAACTGATCATATTCAAGTCTTGAAAACCAGAGTTTGCACAATTTATAGAATAATTTTTTTTCCATATTAGCTTCATCATCAATATTGTCTTGTTTGGAATAAATATAACTTTGCATAATTACTGATTCTTTTCAGATGATGGATTTAAGCTGAAATATTGTATATGTGAGGAAGTATCTTAGTATCAACCTTCTAGGCAAATTATACAGTAAAACTGCCAGAGTAATCATGTGCTCTGATCAGCAAGAAGCTGATGTGATTCACTTTGACACCACAGTCGAGATCAATGGTGAAGGTCTGACATCTCTAGCTGCTTTCTGTTAAGAATCTACTAGACTGACAAAAGCTTGGGGAAGTGTTTACTTTTGGTGATTTAAAGTATTATATCATAATGTGTTTATAGAAAAGATAAAATGAGAAGTCTTAATTTATCCTATTTGCAGCTGTTATTTTAGCTATTTTTAAAAATATTTCACTATAAATTGATTTTGAGTCACTTTGACTTCTTATGTCTTAATTTTCCCTGTTATCCCTCATCTGAAAGCTTGCTTTTTTTTTTTTTTTTAAGAGATCTTTCCAAAGCTGAAGTGTAAAGTTAGTGGTGTCCTACTTGATAAAGATGAGAGGGTGTATGTGAAAATCTTGGTAGCAAAAACCTTCTGTGCAACTCTTGCTGATGTCTGAGGCGGGTACAGAGGTGGGACAGGATCATTCACTAGGGTGTTTTCAGGAAGAGCCCTGACAAACTGGTTCAAGTTCAGCAATGAGGAGTTAACTGCCAGACCCATAATCAAATGAGGGGGAGGGGGGAAAAAAGTGAAAAATCCTAAGTAGATAAACAGCTGGTCTATATATACCTAAGCAGTATTCTGCAAATAGAAATTGAATGGTAGATGTACAGTATAGCTAATGTTATATTTGGGAGTTTTGTCATCAAAAATGTAATATAGTTAAGGGGGAGGGAAAATGAACCTAATGTTTGCTAAAAAGTTTGCTAATAGATCTGCCCATAGAACAATTTTTTGTAGAAGTCCATCTAGTTGAACTTGGAAATATAGACAGTCCTGAAATAAGTAATGGAAACAATCCTTTTTAGGTAGGAAGCCTATTTTCATGCCACAAGAAATATAACAATATCTTAGAAGAATCTTACTAGTAGTTTTAATTATAAATTAAGAAAGGGCTTTAGACTTTTAAAATGCATCTGACATTTGGGGAAGGAGAGGGAAATACTTATAGGCTCTGTTTTAACGCTCCCAGAAACGTGTTGCTGAATAAAATTGACTCTTTCTTGCAACATGTAAAAGTATAAAACTATTCCCTAGGTTCTAATGCTGTTTCTGCTAAGTTTGGCTTGTTTGTACTGCCCTCTTTTTGAGGAAAATGACAAGAATGCTAGCTTTCAGCAAAGCCACTTAAAAGGTCATTTTTGTGGGTTGATAGAATTCAGTTTTCATAATCGCCAGCAGCTGCTGCAACTGCTGGCAGGTATCTCTTCAACAGTATCCTTTTTGTGAGGGCTGAGAAAGGCAAGAAAGCATTTCACAATTTCACTCACATCTGTAGACTCCTTAGTTTCTATCTTTTTTTTTGTACTTGCCTGCCTCTCTTCTGATGTGATGGGCCTTGAACAAACTGTGACACTTGGTATATGAATCTGAAGTTAATGGCACTATTCCGTAAAAAGATTAAGCTTTGGTCTGAAAGTCATCTTTTGATCTCCTTGAATATTTCACGGCATATATATTTTTGGAAATTATTCCAGAAATATAGGTTGATTCATCTAACTTTTTTTGGCCCATTGTATGCGTTTTTTCCATCTGAAGTACTTCCTAGAGCGAAAGTAATACTCCATTCCTGCAAAGTACAGGTTTGCCTAACAAAACAAAAATATTAATTCAATAGTGCACAACATGATTCCGTCCAAAATAAGCATATCTATAATATATCTGACAGTATTATCTGTCATTGCAAACAAATTGCTTGCCAATAGGTTAGAGCCTTCGATAATTTTAAAGGCAAAATAATCTGTTAAATTTCTTTAGCTTAACTTTAGCCTGCTAAGATTCCTGATGTGTCACATAATCTTTTGGAGAAAAGAAATAATGCTTTGTTTAGAAATAAATTATGTGCAATGTTTATTTGCATTATTGCAATGTCTGGATTAAATCCCCAAAAAAATAGGTCTCTGTAAAAGGAAGTATGTGCACATATACAGGTACTCTAAGAGATGCAGATCGTCTACCAATTCATATTAAAGTAAAAGATGTGTTTTATTGAGGAGGGGGAGCAAAATGTCTTCTTTGTAAGGAAAAAGTAGAGTCTGGGGCAAAGGTGTTCTTTTTTGAGGGAGGAGAAGGATAGCTCAAACATTTAAACATATTTAACATTTATTTAAAGTATTTAACATATTTAATATTTTAACATATTTAAACTTCATTTTTGAGGGGAAAAATTAATCTTGGTTTGTCATGCTTATTTCTGACAGTTTTCCTACATATTTTGTGAGAGGGAGGGGAGAAGGTTATTTTAATTTGTCTTAATTTGCCCTTCATTTCATTAAGTGCGTATCTGAAGAATCAGTTAAGGGCCAGGTAGCTTAAAAATGCTGTACATACCCTATGTTAATACTTGTTGGTAAAGAGAATGTTGTTAATCTCTGGAGTGTCATGCATAGAAACTTGGGTATGTCTAGATCCTGTCTTGTTCATTCTCATAATGTGGATGATAAATTAATTCCCCAGTATCCATTGACCCATTTTGAAGACACTATAGTAACTCTTCTATTTGGGATGAGGTAAAGCAACTTTATTCTATTGCTTTGTCTCTATTAGGTATCAAGAAATTCTTAGAAATGTGTTTGCAAACCGTGAAGAAATCAGAAAAGAATATCTCAAGTTGGAAATGCGCCTGAAAGAAAATACACTAAAGACTAATTACCAGAAACAATGTCACGAACAAATTCAACTGATGTGCTCTGAAGAAAAAGTAGAAAAGGTGAGTTGTCAGCTATACTATATTCTATTTGTCTTTATTTTTTTGTGTAAATGTATGGATTTTGGCTTAAATGTATACGTAATTAGTACTAAATGTTTAAACAGATAAAATAGGACACAGTGCTTAACATGCTTAACACTTAAATATTTTTGTGTACACAGAAAATGTGGTGTTTGTCAGGTATGTTAATTTTTGCACAGCATGGGCGAGTGTTGATTTTCATATTGCTGCTAATCAGGGAAACTACAAATTGTCTTGATTGTCATAATTATTTTTAATATCTGACTAGATTTGGGAAACTCCTGGTGCTTTTTTCCAAAACATATTAATGTATGTATGATGTACACATTGGAGCCATTATCAAACTTGAGAAATCTCTGACCTGAGTAATACTTTTTAAGGAGAAACATTGACATTGACAAGAAAGATTGCTGGTGGTTGTGACTGTCACCTGTAAAAGCTTGACTTGCTTAAATATAGTCATGTGAAATAAAGTAGTTAAATTTAATTGTCCTTTATTTAAAGAAAGAACTTTAGGGCCTAGTAAAAATCATTAGTGTTGCACAGCACTGAATGATCAAATTTTTCCAAAAGAATAATGTATAGACAAGTAAGCATTTATCTTAACTGACTTTTTTGAGGCAACCTGGTTTAAAATTAATGTGTTTTACGTAGATATGAAGCTAGGCTTTTGCTTAGTCACTGTAACAATCTGTATTTGGCCAAAATGATACAACTTCTGATATGTATGTGTGATAGTGGTGGTCTTTTTTTTCTCCATAGTGATTCATGTTAAACTTGGTCCTTAGTTAAATGTCAAAGTGAAAATATGTCATCTTTTTAGGCATGTCTTTTTCTTGTCACTAATGAAGATATTTCAAGTGACTTACGTATTCTAGAATTCTTTTAATGTCATAGAAAATATGAAATACCATCTCCTATCCTGTGCCACTTAAAAAAAAAAAAAATGCTTGCAATCGAACATAGTTGTATTTTTATTTTTAATGTAGAAATTGATATTTATAGATTATACGTCATATGAAGACTTGTTATGAAGACTTGTTATGAGCCAATTTACCATTTATATCAAATGTTGCCACTACTGCATCAAGCTGTTATTTTTAGTTAACTTATATGATTTAGTAAGGATCAAGTGTCACTGTCCCATAAGTACAATGACTTAGTTATTAAAAAGAGTAAGTCGCTGTAATGGTACAATTAAATGTTCTTTTGAGACTGATTTTGCTGGAACAAATTGGATTTTAATTTGGAATTCAGTCATTTGATTATTAGAGTGACTGCTCACGTTTCCCTGGTGCGCTATAATACTTCTGTCCTTCCATGTATTTTTTTCAACATTTACTCTTTTCCTAAATGCCTCTGGGTTTTCTCTCTGTAAAACACACTGTAAGATCACAGGGGTATTTCTGAAATACTAATTTTAGGAGGAAGATATTCACTTATAAAAGATTTTTTACTTGACGTTCACTTGTTCATGCTTGCTGACTAGCTATAATAACCACAATAGCTAAATTAATGTGAAGCAAATTATTAACTGTACTTGCCCAAGCTCTGTTTGCGAGTTTCAATTCAAAAAAGAAGAGGAGAAGAGGGATTAATGTATCAGCTTGGACTAGCTCCATTTGTTTTAATGATTTCCTCCTTGCTGTAAAGATTTTGTTGTACACAATGTTGTGAAATTTAACCCATTCCAGACTACTACTGGATCATTTCCTTTTTAAGAGTGTGGTTGCTGTCCCTGTGTTTTAGGTACTTTTAGCCACCTTACTTGAAGCAAATGTTTATGCAATTTTGATGTACGTTTTTATTCTTTGCTTCTAATGTACCAATACTTACTACTCTTCAATCCTGTTCATTTATTTAGTTTTTTTAGGCATATTCTGCACTGTAGGGGCTGGTTTGTTATGATCCAAATGAGAAAGGTGTTTACATTCTGTGAAGACTGCTTAAAATGCAATTTCTTAGAGCTTAAAGCTATAAGGAGAAAAAGGGTTAGTATAGGTAAGGCTACACTTTCAGACAGTGGGTGCCCTGAGCTGTGCAGCATTGAACAGGCTCCAGTTGGGGCACAGTGTGCGGGACACAGGTATTTTTAAAGAACAGAATAAGAATCCTGTGTCTTGTCTAGGAGTGCCTGTCTTCTACACATCACCCCTGGTTCACTTTTATAGCTTGCATGCCTGCCTTGACCTGTCACTGCAGCACATGACCCCAGGGTTTGTCCCTGCTTCTTGGGAAGCTGCTGCAAGGGCTCAGCGAATAGCAGAATGTTGTCATTACCACCTCAGTCCTGCTAAGTACCTCTCTGGCACTGTGCACAGGTGAAAATCAAGCCTGCAAAACTGTGTTTGGGTTTTTGCACCTCAGTGGTCCTGAAAACATTGCCCTAGTGTCCCCAATTTAAGGGGAGCACAAGTCTAGGGGAGATGTATTCATACAGGCTTCTTGTCCTGGGAATTTCCATAATGACCTACCCTTTCCTGGAAAGTGTCAGGAGCCCCCACAGATTGTGGGTTTCTCTGCCATATTGATTCTGTTTGGCACACCATGTATTGAAGCAAAGGCCTTCAAAAATCATCTTAAGAAACACAGTCTGGATCTTCCTGCATACTGCTCTGGGTTTTGTTTTCCGTTAGCCTTGGAAGAACAGCTGCTAGAGTCATCTGGGCTTCAGCTCAACACAGCAGAGCTACAAACTGACTTTACTCCTGACTTGCTTATAGTGGAAGCAGTCTTGCCTGCTTTTTTTTTTTTTTAAGTACATAGATTTATTGCAGTGGTTGTACTTTAAAGTTACAAGAAAAACAGCCTGTTAGTCTAAGGATTTAGGTCACACTTTATATAAAAATGTATTGGGTTTTCTATGTCCATTTTTGTTATGCATAATTAATAGGCTTCAAACATGTATTTTTGCTTTTTAACTACCTAAGCTTCAGGCATAGCTGAGTGCTCTGTCTAAAGTTAGTTTTTTCTGTGGACAATTGAAATCAAGTGACCTAATGTTGAAAGTATATTGTAAATGATAGTTGCTTTCTGAAACCAGAATAAAAGTGTCCTTTGCCTTACGCTGCCTCATACCCAGCTGGCTTTTGCTGGGTGTGTGCTTTCTTTGGTTGTCAAGCTTCAGAGAAGCTTGAGGAGAACTTTGATACTTGGTGGTAGAGGATTTTCCTTTTGCAGAACCTGTAATTCTTCAGCAAGCTTTTTCTAAGGTCGTATTGCATCAGAAAAACAAAGCAGATTAAAAATTTCTTCTTCAAATTCATGCTTGAGTTGCAACAAATACTTAAGTTTTATGTTGCATCTAAAGGTTGTGTGAATGTGCATGGGTGTGTTTGCCAGTCTTCCCTGTTTCATGCAATTGTGACCTAAACCAGAAATTGTTCAAAAACAATTGTGTGTCTTGTCCCTTAAGAGAAGAATCAAATGACTGTATTTTTTATTGAAAGGACTACTATGGAAAAAGCATGACAAATATTGAAAAGTGATTCGGTAATGCCCAAAAGCAGGGCACATTGATTAAACTGCTTGATATGTCCCATTAAATGTGAAAGTTAGGGAAAATGCTTGTCACGAGGAAGTTTGTGAAAGCCATTTGAAAGTCTCCCCTTCAACCTTGTCCTTTTAGGCCACTTGTAAGCGGGATCATAGACTTGCAATGCTAAAAACACACCGTATGCACATGCAGAAAAAGATAGAAGAGGAGGTGAATCACTTTGAGGAAAACACAAACTGGCTGCATCGTGTTGAAAATGAAATGCGCCTGCTGGGTCAAGATGGGTGTATTCCAAAGGTAAAGTGCCTTTTGCTTCCAGGACAGGTTTCATGGATTTTATGCAACATTTGACCACAGTTAAGAATAGATTTTTTTGATCTCTCTCTTTTTTTAAGGGCCTAAAGAATAGTTAATAAGATTCTCTGCTAAATTTTAAGTATAATTGCCTCAATTGAGCCTCAGACAAACAGTAGAGCTGGCTGACAGGAAGGGATCAGAGTGGATGCAGAAAGAAAACCGAGAGGAAGAGGGAAAGTTGTTCCTCCTGACTTTGAGATTAAGCCAGAAATGAGATAGGTTCAAACCATATGGTGTAATGCGTTTCCCGACATGTCTTACATAGCAGAATGTATATTTTAATGGGGTGGCTAAATTTTTTTGATAGCTTAGTGCTGAGCTCTAGGACATTTCAACAAAGATCTCAGCATTTCAGGAAAATGAATGTAATGAAGACTTTTCCTGACAATGTCACGGAAATCCAGGTAGGGAGCAAGTACATAGGAAAGAACGAAAGCATATTTGGGACATACATGCATAAACACATAGTTGTGGTTATTGGGTTCTCAATGCTAATTGCAGCACATTCATCTCTTTTTTTTTTTTTTTTTTTTTTTTTTTTTTTTTTTTTTTTTTTTTCAAAAACTGCAAAGCAATGTTCAAGTATATAAATAACAATCAGGCAATTGATTTTTTTTTTTAATACCATAAAATCATATTATAATATATATGAATTGTATCTTAGCTTTTCCATATAGATCTTAATAATATGCTTATTTATAGTTTAAATTTCTCACCTTCAGTTTGATGTTCAGAAATTTCTGTTACTAATTTCTCAAGGAACTCTCTAAAGATCTCCAGTGTTGTCATTTAAAACTGGAAGTTAAAGACCTGAAAACCCAGATCAAGCACATGGTGTCTCTGGTATCCCTTCAAGAGCAGCATCATAAGCATACAGAAAAGTAAGTACATTCTCATAGCAGGGCTAAGATGACTTTGATATTTGTAACTCCAAAAGTTGTATCTGTAGAACTTAGGCTTAGTGGAAACAGAAGCAGGACTTTTCTCAGAATTCTCTCTGGGTTAAGATTATTATTTTCTTAGCAAAAAGATAGGGAAAATAATTATCAACTCCTGACCTCCACCCATCATTGTTTAATAGAACCAAAGAACTATTGTAAAGCTTCTCACTTCTTTTTCACTTTTTTGTAGTTTTTGAGTTGCTCAAGGTGACTTGTTTTCTGGTTCTGTGCTGAACAATGGACTGTATTTCTCTTTGTGGGGTTGGGGGGACTGAGGCACTTGGGCACTGTAAGAACAAAACATAATTGAAAGTCATTAATGTTTCTTCTTAGTGTTATAGTATTTTCCAAAAATTAACTCTGCAGCAGAGCTACTGAAACTAAACAAAAAAAGACCTGTTTCTCACAGTTGCAGTTCTAGTAAGCCTCAAATTAGTTATGACATAGTATTTCTCTTGCTTTTTGTTTTCTAGAGTATTAAATACATTGCTTCCAATTCTTCGCAAGCAACACGTAACATTGAAAGAAGCTGGGTTGACAAATACCTTAATTGAGACTGAATTTGCAGAGGTTGAGCAGCTGATTCAAAGACAAAAATCAGTAGTTTGGGCTGACCAAACGGGAGATGAGGAACAAGATCAAAACCATCCAGAAACATCAGTTATCTTTTCATTTCCACAGCTGATGAACAATTCAAACACTCCATGCTGTAAGTACAGAACTCATTTGTTTTCTGTGGAAGATATTTCTAATCGTCCCCCAAATAATCTGGTGAATATGCACTTGGGCAAATATTAAAGCTGAAAGCAAAAGTGAGTATAAAGTTAACCTTCTGCAAGTTATATACTGTTTTGCATTGAATGTGGAAAATAGCTTGAATTTTTTCTGTGTTTATACATGCTTTATGCATAGACAATGCCCTTCTCTTCTTGTAAAGAATGAGGCATGTAATGGGGCAGATGACATGGTATCCCCATATATGAATGTTGCTAGATTCTCTGGGTGTTATTAGAAGCAGTAGTTCCATTTGAAGCTTTCATATGAGACAGAAACAAGTATCGGTGTCAGTAAGTACTATGATACTCTTGTGATGTTGAAAAATTAAACAAAAGTTTTCACATCACTTGAAGTAACATCACTTGAAGTAACAACCTTGAGGGGAATGAGCTTTGCTGTTTATTATAGGTGCACATGGAATCAATGTAATAAAATATTTTATAAGTTTACTTTTCTAAGATATCAAAGGATTCAGCATTTTTATCGTGGAACTGACTATGCTGCTGCATCCTGGGTGCAAGGGGGTGAAGAATCCCTAGAGTAAGCTTTCTCTGAGGGATGAGAAGCCAGATCTGAAGGGACAGTTCTCACCAGCTCTGGGCCAATGTGTCTGCTGCCTAGTCAGAATAAAGATACGCACACGCAGGAGCTTCCCAATAACAGCAAATAATCCATAGCAATGGTGGCTATCCACGGAAAGGCAGATTAATAACCCTTCACCTGAAGGAACTGACATTAGAAGCTTGTAGGCATGAAAAATTAGTGAATTCTGGAGCACTGTGCACTTAGTTACCTTCTTTCTTTAGCTAGTATTCTACGTGGCTAGCACTGGGATTGGGAGTTACCCAGGAAAAACCTGTTCTTTCCATGCTCCTGTTAGATGCAAATGTGTGTTGATGGGATTGCAGAGATGCTGCCCAGTGTCTGGCTGTCTGCAGTGTAAAGGTTACACTGTGCTGGGGGTAGCTCCGGCTGGAATTTTTAGCACTCGGATGCAAAGGAATGGAAGGAACGTGTTTGTACTACCTGCTCTGCCCATCGCAGTCAGTGGAGGGAGAGATCCAGCCAAGCTGAAAGCAGTTGCTACCTTGCCCTGTTGTCATTCTTGCCTAGAGTGAGGGCAGTTGTAAATTTGAATTCTTACTGCTTGCTAATAAGCTTCCAGTTCTCTTTCATAATTTATATACTTCTGTTCCACCTTCCTTCAAATTCTCTCTTACAAGAGGTCAGAGCTGTTCTTCAGAAAAGAATGCTTAAATTACTGTTATTAAAATTGTACAGGAACTTTTAGGGCATAAATATTCCATTTCCTTCAAACTATTAGACTTAATTTGCAGGGTTGCATTTGAAGTTTTGTGTAGAAGTTTTCCAGTTATGTTGTTTTAAATGATTTTGAACTGCATGTTCACCTAGGTAAACAGATGCCCTTTTTTCAGTTAAAAGGCAATTGATTTTTCAGCCATAAGTGGTGTCCTTGCCTGAAATGGTCTATGGCAATCTTTTGCAATGGTGTGCATGTTTTTAGTTTTTTTTTTTTTTTTTTTTTTTTTTTTTTTTTTTTTTTTTTTTTGGCCTTTTGGAGTGGGAAGTAGAAGACATTTGTTTGATTTCTTCTCTCCCGATAGATACAGCAGAAAACATGGTAGAAACAACAGTCCTCCTAACAGTCTCTGCTCAGAGAAGAGGTATTCTTAAACAGTGTTTTTACAGTATCATTTTCATCTTAAGGTGTTCTTAAATAAATACTATGGGTGTTGAGCCACTCATTTCCATACATATTAGAAAGTGGATGTAGAAAAAAATAATCCATCTACCAGCTTTAAAATAATAGTGTAAAAATTGTTGTGTAGAACACAAGCACAAAAGAATAGCTCTTCCGCAGTTGTTTGTTAGGAATTGATTCTAAAAGATTGAGCTATTAAGTACTTCTCCTATGGGAATACGTTTCTCTTGCACAGGGTATAAATATCAAAACTTCTTAGAGATAAACATAAACTAGGAAAGTTACATTAGCGTGGGAAGATGTGAAGTAGTACAAGAACAACATTCTAATCAGAAATAGCAAGGATGTAGTAATTTCTCTTTTCCTTTAAAGAGGCAATAAATTATTTAAGAACACAATTCTTTCTCCTTAAAGTCATCTCAAAAGTATGCTTGGCAAATGTTAGCAAAAGCTGACCTAAGAACTTGGTGAACAAATAAAAAGGAAGATTTATACAGATACACTCACACCTTTGGTGCACAGATATTTTGTTGTTTATAACTTGTTCAAGATGTTTGAAAGGAAATACTGCTTTGCATTCACATCAAACAACCCACCTGTTACAAAATGATGATTATTCCTTACTTAAAAATCTGTTTTTCACATAAACATAATTGCACATATTTCAACTTATCAACACGAAAGAGCAATACAGTCCGTATCTTAGCTCTTGATTATTTTCCATCTCAAGTTGAGAACAGTCTTCATATTGTTTTAATTTCCCATTTCATATAAACATTTGTTTAATTGTGGTAATAGCAGAAGAGTTTGCTTTTGAAATAATTTGGGGGAGAAATATAGATAAGTTAATTTATGGCAAAAAGATTTTCATTCATAAAAACCAAGAGTTACAGACAAGCTTGTAGTACATGAGATAATATCCATAACCCATGCTAGATCAGCTGTTAGCAAACGTAATGTCTTGCACAATCTTGAAAAAAGTACTTGGGGAGAGAAAATTGATCAAAATGAAATATGCTAGTCATGTAGAAAATAATAGTGGCTGTATGATAAGATTTATAAGGAAAATATGCCGGTGAAGGCATACAGTGTTAATGATTGCATTTCCTTTGTTTAAGTTAAAAATATTAAACAAAATATATAATAGCCATGTATTATCCATATATGGAAACTTCAAATTAGTTACTCTAATAATCTACAAGTAATTATTTAGTCACGACATGTTTAAGATGACAGGAATACAGAAAAACATCTATACTTAAAGGGAAGTGCTGAATTCCCCAGCTCATAAAGCGTAAGGCACTAATTATTGCAGAAAATGTTTTTCATGATATGATAAAATTCTGCTGGCAGCCCTGTTAAGTCAAATTTCCCAATTTCTCTCTATTTGAAATGTAAATTAATTGTTACTGAGTGGCTTAACTTAAAGAAAATTGGAATGCTCTAAGTAGCATAAGTAGCTTGCCTTTGTATGTAACTGTGCTGAGTATAGACACTCTCCCCAGAAATCTGATGCAGCTGAATCATTTCTGTGTATCAGGAAAAGCCACAACAGGGCTTCACCTTTTCATTGCTTTCTTAGGGAATTAAGTACATTCTGCTAGTTGATCCTAAAAGAGGCCAAATTAGTTGATCTAAAAAAAGAAACAAAGTCAGTGATGGTAGGGGTGATTTTTATTCCTCACTTTACTGAAAGCAAATAGCTTATGAAATGAAATTTTGAATGATATTCCAAGTGCATATACCCTATTGGGTGAAGGTTAATAAGTTTGTGTTCCCGATATTAGCTTTTTATAAGATATTAATTTCTACCAGGAATTTCAAAACGCTAAGGACTTCAGGTGATTTCTTTGCTCCCTAAGAAGACATTTTTTCTGTGGAAAAGCTTTCCTATATATAAGGTGGTACATCATCTAACTGGAAGAAGAAAGAATCAAGATCCTGTCTGGCCATTCATCCGACGTATTTGTTCCTATGTTCAAATTATCAAGGCAGTCAATTCTTGTGCTAAAAACTCCCTGTTTCTCGGAGAAAGCTAATTAAAGCTTATTGACTTTGACAAAACATGTGTATCTTTGCAGTACTGATTTTAACATGTATTGTTAAAGTGTGCAAAGTCATGCACAACCCAACCGTTTATATCAAGTGAAAAGGAACTATGAAAACAGGGTAAGTTTATTTAAAAAGAAAAAAAAATCAGGCACCCCTTTTTGGGGTGTTTGCTTAATGGAGAGCTGTACAGTGCTCACAGAGCACGAGCTGTTGGGTAGATGGAGAGCTATGACTGGTATTTGCAGGTATTTCTGTGAATGGGGAAGTTCTTGGCACTGTTTCAGGCATCCCATTTCCGGCAGCCTTACTGTACATTAGTAATGAGGGAGCAGAATTGATTTACAGGAAAAAAATGGCATCCATTACCTCTCCTAGTGGCAAACATCCGAAACTAACGTCAATTTATTACCTTGCATTGGCAGAAACAATTGGAATGTAGTTGCATGTAGTAAACGAATTGATTAAAAGCAAGAAAAGAGTATTTCTTGCCTATAGCAAAGACTTGTCATATGTTGAAGATCCTTTGTGACTTTATTCTCATGCTGTGTAAAACAGTTCTTACGGCCACCGGGACTCACAAGAAAGCAGCCTGGCTTTTAGTCTTTCTCATTGCAGCTGTTGTTTGTATGCCTGTCGTTAAATTGACCATCACAGTGATGCCTTTGGGTCACATGAATATTAAATAATTGAAATTCATTCACCAAACCTCATTTGTGATTTGGAATTCCATGACTCAGTTGTTAGAAGAATCAAAATGTGTGATTAGTATAGTAATTGAATCAATCATTGGTAGCTCAGAAATGTTTTTTGGAAGTGAATATATTAATATTTGATTTCACTTTAGCAGAACAAGCTGGCAGACTTAATTTAGCACAGTTTCCAGAAATAATCCCGTTATGCATGTATTAACATGAGTTCTAGAAGAAAGTCTTGGCCATTATTTTGTCCCAAACATCAATTAGAGCTCACCCAATTCATCACAGCTCACTTGTCAGGAGCCCTGCTCACTTGTGCTGTGACTCATATTTTCTAAATAGCATGTCCTGCTTTTCACATTAACTTGCAATGCTGGAGCCAATAGTAGTGTTTCTCTCTTGATAAATCTATTCTTCCAAGGACTCTTTTGCAACAGACAATATGATAAACTAATGGCCAGAACCTGCTCATAGTGTTTGGCAAGGGGTAGTTAGCAGATGGGAGGATGATTTTTATTTTTGACTTTAAGTGACACTTTTGTGTGTTTTCTTGAAGAGAAATCTGGAAAGAGAAGTAGTATCTTATCAGCCTGAAATTAAAGATTAGTAGATACGTAAGTGGTCTGATCCCCTAAACCCATTTAGAATAACGCTTATTGTTTTAAAGGGTAAGAACTGTAGGCGAGAAGGGTAGCTAAAGAGAGTTTTCTGCATTTTTCTATTTAACTCATCCTTTTACCTAGTGATTCACTCTATTTGAAATAAAAATAAACTTAATATTCCTGAAGCATTATCATCATCCGATGGAGAATATTGAGCTGGCCACAAAATATGAAGCAAATAAAAACCTTTAGCTGTTTCTTTTGTGGCTCAGTATAAAAGGCGTTTGAGGGCTTTTTTTGGAGGTGATGTTTGTCTTTAAGCTTTGTCATTGCTTTTCTACTTAATGGCTAGCACTGGAGATCTGTCTAGAAACCAAGTAGATGAGTTCTGAAGAAAATCTGAAGAGCCATACTTGGTCCATATTATGTCTTCAATATCTTATATTTAGAAGTTGCCAGTAACACACTCCTAAGACTCTGATAATAGGGCCAGACTAGATGCAGCTGAGCAGCAATTTCCAGTTCAGGAAGTCTCACTGGGACAATGACATGGAGTAATTGCAAGTAAGCTTCTTATGAATCTATTCTAAGAGATATATGTCAATATATTAACATAGATTTTTATATATATGTTATAAAAATATAATACATACGTATTTTTGTATATATATAATTTATATCTACAAAAAAAAACCCAGGGGAATGCATAGAGTTCAACAGTAAAAATGTACTGTGCAAAATAATTCTTTATGTATTAGAATTGCTTTTTAAATAGGGGAGCTGTATGTTATTGCAGGATGCAGAATAATTCCTTATAACTTGTATATATTATATATTCCCTCTTCTGCATTTTTAAGTTCTGGTTCTCCAAAACTATACAATATATCCTGACTTCCTAGTATCAATGTTTACTCACAGATGCATTTGAGTGGGGAAAAAGATGTCCTAAAAATGTGTGAAAGCTTGTTGTATATATTTATATCCTACCTACAGGTACTCAACGATATGGTTAATATAACAATATGAGTACTCAACAAAATGGTAATATTGAGTATACTGGGAGAAATCCTTGCCTGAAATTGTCATGTGAATCTTTTGATAGAGAAACACAAAATTTCAGGTCGACTCCATCCCAACTTTGACATTGTCTTGGCTCTCCCTAAAGAGATTTTAAAGGAAAAGTATAAAAACATAATGTGTACATATGCTTTTGGATGCTTGTGCGGGGTTCTGCTAATCAGATTTCAGAGGTCATATAGCTTTTATGAACATGAATCCCACAGGAAATAATGCAGTTCAGTATCATTCTGGGAGAAAATATTAATGTTCCCAAGGGCAGAGCTAAGGAGTCAAGGCCACTATTTGGTTACTTAAATCCATCTGTGTTTTTTCTGGCACTTGCAAGCAGTAACTGGACAAACTGCTGCATATGGGCTTCCTCCAGGCTATCAAACTCAACCACACTTAAATGTTCCAACTTTCCACATTTCTCAACAGACTAAAAAGCAACACTTCTCTGGCTGTCTTAGTGACAGCGTTAACTGTGGAGGTTTTCTGTAAACTTTAGACGGTTTTGACTTTCTAGTTTAATTTCTTGGAGATATTCCGTGGTGAATGAAATGCAGAAGTATTCTTCATTTAGATGTCTAAATAAATGATATATAATTTGTAGATTGATATTATATATGTATCAATGTATAAATTTGGACAACTGTACACACTTTCTTCCCATTTTCCTAGTGAGTCTGTAGCAAACTTGGGCTTAAAAGGACAGCTCTGCTTAGTTCTGCTGAGCTGTTCCACTTCCTCTATGCTTAGATTTTTGCCTCCATCAAGACTTCACCTCTATTTTTGGCAGACGTGACTTTCTATGAAATCACATTTCTGAGGTCGTCTTTTCTGTGCTGGTTTAACACTGAGTTTATATTTGCCACTGACAACATTTAAGTCCTTTACACTAGAATTTTTTTTTCTATTTCTTCCCCAAGTAGGATTTAAGGAACTAGTTTGTTTAAGTTTTAGCTCTTATGTTGCAATAGAAGCCAGGTGGTGACAGATACAACCCAGTTTCCAAAATTATTTACTAAAATCTTTAATGTCTGCTTAGATAAAGTTATGCTATCATTAAAAAATAGAACATGCAGTGGTTGTGTAGATGTTTCAGTTCTAGAGGCTGTTCACAGTACAAATTTCTTTGAAAAATGTTGTGTGTGTGAATATACACACACACACATATATACATAGAATGCATCTAAACACCACTTTTAAAAATATGGGTCATCCTTGGAATATCTGAAAAGACTACTCACAAAAGATATTGGTTATTCTGAAGAATATACCACACTTGATGTTGTGACCATCTGAACTCATCTGAAATCCATAAGATTGGTTTTTGTAGCACCTGACCTTATTTTATTTCAACTTTTCAGCTGCAGATTTTAAAGCACTCACCCCTTAAAATTGGCTTTGTTCTATAGCTGGGCTTCAGTATCTTATTGTCTTATTAAAATGGAAATGATAGAGGAATGCATTCTTGTTCTGTGGATTTTAATAGGCTTTTCTTGCAATGTTTGGCAAGACTGTATTTGTCCAACAGCAAACCTTAAGGTGGTTGTTGAGGAGTGGTTCCTCTTCTACCTCTCTTCCTGATGGAAGAGTAGCAACATCTTTAGACAAAATGCCAAGAAACCTGGTGATGTCTCAGGCCAGGATCACAGTGAAAATCAGGAAAAGAAGTGCAGGATGTGCATTACTGCAAGACTACTGGACACAACTTGTCGAATCTATAGGCATATTAGGAAGTCGAGTGGATCAGCAGAGAGACACAGTTGGTAATTGATACCAACAATATATATACACTGAGGGATCTTTTGTCGATTTACTACAAACTTGCTTTAATGTGGTCTCTCAAGTGAAATATCCATTTGAGGCTAGCCTGCATTAGGAAGATGTTTAGTTTAATTCAAAAGAAATCCCCTTCTTGCATGCTGAGACCCTGCCCCTCCCTGAACGAAGTAGGATATGCTGGTATCAGAGGGATGTCAACAGCCTAGTGCTTTAACAATGTTTTAAATCTAGAGGAAGCAGGATAAGTTTGCCCTTAAGATATAAAGAAAGGCTGTTGCAGTAATCAATGTTCAAGTGCATGGATTCAAAGCCTGTGGGAATGAAGAAGAGAAGTATATTGTGGGGTTTGTGAGATGTGGGGGGGAAAACCCACCCTGCAATTTAGACACATCAAGTGCATGTCCGTGAGGAAGAATGAAGTTGATGACCTACTGATCGGTTCAAGTAAAAAAGGGTTATATGTGATGTTGGTGGTAATAGTTTTATCTAGGATGTTGGGAGCAACTTAATGATTCCACAAAAAGCTTTGGGAAGGGACACTCCATGAATATTTTATGTTTTCCACACTGTGACTGACAAGAAAAGCTAGTGTTGTATTAACTTGTTCTTGCTATGAATTTTATTCCAATGATAAGTAGATTTAAAAAATAGGGCTAGGGTTTTACTAATGGCTTGTATTTGCCCTATATAGAATCATTGCAATTGTCTTTTAATGTACTTGTATTACAGTATGAAATACTGCTTATTATGATGAAATTCAACAAATTATTAATGCTGGCAATGCTTTCGTGTTCTCTACCTATCTAGTTCATGGTTTAAATGCTTGCATTTACGGTTAATTTAAAAATGCTTCCAGTACTTGATCCTGGAGAAGCCTCTAAAACTTGGCACTCGCACCAAAAGGTTTCTCTATCGCAGACTTCCTTCCTAGTAACTTTAGGACATTAGCAAAACCTCAGTGCCTTACAGTAAGCAAACTTTCTGAAACTGGAACCTCCCTCTCGTAATGAATCAACAGAAAAATAAAATTATAACTGTTATTTTTCCCGAAACACATGCTTTCAGTTGCATATAAGCAGGAGGAAAACCTAATGAATTAATATTTTAAAATGAGTTCTGAAATCTTTAATGGATATTTAATTCAAAGGCTAGACTGGAATAATTTGATAAAGCTTTATGCATTTAAAGAATATAGACTGTCCAAAAAGCTTTACATGAAAATGCTAGTCTTTATTGTGATTATTAGAAAATAATAATTTTTGAGAGAAAGCAAGACCAGGTTCTTACATTAAAAGCACTCTACTCAAGTAAAATCAAGACTTAAAGACTCAGCACATTAATGTAGCATAGCATTGTTGGTAATGAAAAACATGGAAAATAGTTCATATACACATTTCTCTTCTTGTTACCACCAAATCTTGTTAAGACTTGGAGGAAAAATAGGCCTTCATTAAAGGAAGTGGTTTAGAGACTATGCAGGCTTTGTCATGGCCACGATAACCTTCTGCAGCCTTGGAATGAAGTATGTTCTGCTTTAACACTCCCCCCTTGCTCTTTCCATCCTACCGAATATGAAGAATACTGTCAATTAGCTTAATGTTCAAGTTAGTGTCACAGCAAGTTGCTGCTCTTCAGCTGGGGAATGTTGAACATGAATTAGATTAAGACGAGGTAGGTAAGCAGATGTACACATGCATGTTTGTGTACACACATGCATGAGTTACTTTGGTCAAACAGACCTGTGGCCTATGTTTTCTTTTTTTTTTTTTTCTGTCTTCAAAACTGAAAACAAAACAGTAGAAATGCTTTTTTTCACATGGGTATTTTCTCCCGTTAGCTGTAGCTTAGCCTACCTAAAGTGTATGCACAGTTGCATCCTTGCTCTTGTTGGGTAAGGCAGAGTTCCCTATTTCTTGAGCTGTAGTAGCTTAAGCATTGTTCTTTTGTGAAACTCAGCTCTTGAATTTGGGGTAAATGTTTGTTTTACTTAATGGCTTCATTATTTAAGTTGTGGTAATGCAGAGTAGACTTGAGTCTATTAGCACCTGTATTAGCACCTAATTTACTTACTGTGTCCTCTTTGCTACTGCTGTTCCTCTCCAAGCACTTCCGAGTCTCACGGTAGTCTTTAAATTGTTTCCTCTTTCCTTCCAGCATTGCAACTAGCCCATCTCTTTGAATTGGGCATCATTCACGGTAGCTGAGCATGAGGGGGTCTCATCTGCCAGATGCAGGTCCAAAGCAAGTGCTGGCTGACTAACAGCAGGGCTTTAAAGAAAAATAAAAACTACGTAATGAGGTTCCAAGATTATCCTTTGAAGGCTTATCTTTGTGGGGTCCATGTCTGGGCCTTTTCCCTAACACCTCTGATTTCTGATGCTGGTTGGAAGTGAGCCTAAACTCCTATATGTAACATATGTCACGCACAAGCTTTGCTTACTTAAAAAATTGAACTTTAAATGAGGGGTCAAAGATACTATAGTACTTTTAATCATTTTTTCTTCCTTTAAAGAATATTCATGGAAGTGCTAAAGTGCTAGGGGTGTTAAATGCATGATAGAAAACTAAAGATAAGCATTTCAGTTTGAATTAAAGCTAACTTTCTCACGATGGCAAATGTAAAATGGAATTTTACATTAAATAAAATTTGTGAATACTTAAAGCTGTTGTTATTTCCTAAGTACCTTACTACAATTTAAAAAGGCCACATCTTCATACGGTTTATTGGCTAATAGGATTAGAATAGACAAAACACATGGGATATATGATGCAGCTTCAGCTGCAAGCTAAAGCGGGAGCAATCCAGTGTAATTTTAAGGATACCAGTCTTTTATTTAATCTTGGAAATTTGTTGTCAAGTTCAACTTAGAAGCACTTCTCTTTTTGCCTAGTCTTGAATTGTAAACTAAGAGCTGGTTGATTTTCCATTTTAAAACTACTAGTCATTAACCCCAGTTAACTAGCGCAGCTATCTGAACAGTGGTTTGTGCATTGGAATGATGCTCCCTCATTAATTCTGAATTGTTTTTCTATTGTGGCAGTTGCTTATATTACTGCATATTTCAGAATAAAAATACTGGAACACTTCAAGAAAACCAGTATTAGTGGGGATGAATGGGAATGACCATCTGCTGATGCTTTGCTTGCTTTACCATTTTTAATTTTGTTCATCCAGTGTATTTACAATTAAAGAGAAAATAATTGTCAAGACCCAGGTCCCTTCCCTACTTTTTTTTCTGAATGGTACTTTCTCATTTGCTGTGTCCAGAGCGTTGTCCTCTTTGTGACACATTCTTCTTCCTTTTATAACAATCCTTGTTCTACTGCAGGGTGCGTATTAGAAAAGATGGTTGTGTTCAGAAAATACTTGTAGGGGATAATACCATCTTAATTTAAGTGTTATCAAAAAATGATACTGTTAGCTTTCTTGTTCTTCCATTCCTTGTTATTGTGCCATGTATCTTACCTATAATCCCTTGTAATATTTTCTATCTGGCCTTATCCACGTGAGTTTATGAATATTTACAATCCTTCCAGCAACATAAAACAAACGCTGACACCTGGACAGTGTTACAATAACAATAAATCCTGTGCACAAATTTATGTGTAAATAAAATCAGTGGTATTTCTGGTAACTTTTACCAATACCTTCTGACAAAAAACATATTTTGGTAGGGAAGAAGAGAGGAGAAAGCAATATCTATGAAATCAGTGGAGGTGAAGGTACTAACTATGTCTGACTGTGCACAGGTACACCTTTGGGTACATCATCAGAAGAAACTAAACCAAGTACAAAACTCATAGTAGAATATGCAGTCCAACCGCAGAAGAGAACTAGGCGAAAGCTCATGGATTCTCCAGCTCCGAGTCCTGCTGCTTCCAAGCACTCCAGCTTCCGTCATCTGGAGGATTCTCTCAGCAAGGAGGTTCGCCCCATTGTGTATACACCAGAATGCTGCAGACAGCCCCTGCAAAGCTGCTGTACACAGACTGTGGTCAAGCAAGACTTACAGACTGCAAGCCTTGAGGAGGCAGATGAGTGTAATGTAGATAAGCCACCAAAGAAGGATAGTCTTATGGACTCTACGTATAACCTTCTCCCAGAGTGTGGTGAAGCTGATGTGAACTCTACAGTAATTCTCTATCAAGACCCAAGCAGAACAACTGAGGATTTTATTGACTCATCTCCCAAAGAGTCGCAGCCATGTAGCACTAGCATTCTGCAAAGGTATGCCCTTCCAAGTTTATATGGCCAAGGAATGCTACTTATTTTTCCCTATTTTTATTTCCCAAGCATTTCAATACTGTTAAATTTCAAATAAGTACTTTTTTGTGCTTGTAGTCCACGTTCATTTGTAAGCCTAACCTTTTGGAAATCGAACTCTCAATTTTCATCAAATTCATATTCCATTCTGGCACTATTGGAAGTCAATGGTTCTTGACTAGTAAAAGAGTAAATCAAAGCTTTTCCTTTTCTACAAGTTATATGCTGAAAAAGTATGCTGTGTATCTTATTTATGGGGCCTCAAACTAGTTGCTGCTTTTCCTGTAAGTGTTAGTTTTCCTCTCTACAAAAGGGGTACCTTAACCTTCTTGAGAAAATAATTCTGAGGTGCTATTTTGGAAATGGTCATTTGGATTTGAATTCCTGATATTCATTGCATGAAGTATTTACACTTTATTTTTTTAAAAAAAGCTATATAAAAAAGCTGAGATAAGTAATGTTATTAAAAAATATTTCTAGTATTGCTCTTCAGCTATAGTGAAAAGCAATTTTATTTGACTTCTATTCAGAATAGATTTTTAAGTAATGTGTTATTATAATTTCAGACTTGGTCTCTCTACCTTGAAAAACAAAAATTCTTCTTTGGTGCATGAAAAGCCCTCATATATGGCAATGACTTCTGCTGCTGAGAGAAAAAGAAAGATATTAAGGTAAAGTGAAACTAATGTCTCTAATTCTATAAAAATCAATTTGTATTCTTTTCTTATGTTCTCACTTCAGTTCCCACTTTAATTCTACTATTATATGCTAAATCTGAACAGCTTCTGACACAAGTCTTCTGGACTTATGAGCATAAGAGATGTCAAATATGTTCCACAACTGTCATCTTTTTTGGGGGGGGCTTGGGGGTAAAACTTGAAGTGAAGCACTTTTGCTGTGTTTTGTTTGTTCAGGAGCTTCTGTTTTAATAGAACAAATACAAACTAATTTTGCATCTTCCATAAATGCTATGTACTTGGAATAGAAAGATGACACATAGTTCTGAAAAGAAAAATTCCATTATCAATTACAAAATCTAATTTGCTTGAAAATGTTGTGCTTTTGCTGGAAAACACCGGAGACTACCAAAGTGGAAAGCAGACAAAATATTTGACACCACTTCTTTTGTGGGTGGTGCCTTTGTTTTTCTGATAATTTGTTGCCAGTCTTGGTTGTTATGACTTCATTCTTGTGGTCTGCTCCGGGAAGAATTCCCATTTGGTCACTTCTGTTTTTAGGCCCTGAAAGAGTTTTGTTATCAGGAGCAGCAGAGAAGCTGAAAATGAAGAGATACTCAAGCAGGGAATTTATACTTGAGGGGGAGGGGGATTATTATTGTTTTTCAAGGTAAGCTATTAAATGGCTATTGAGAAAGCAACCATTTTGTTTTAAATTGAGAGCAAAAAATGATACAATCTTTTAAATTTGTTATCAAGTTACTTATTACTAAACAGTAAATGGAGCTGCCATCTTATAGATCTTTTTCTAAAGAATCTTTCAAGATTGAGCAGGTTCTATAGATAAGTCAGGACATCTGTTCCTCACAACATCCTCCTGGGCAAGCTCCGGAAGTGTGGGATAGATGAGTGCACAGTGAGATGGATTAGGAACTGGCTGGATGGCAGGGCCCAGAGAGTGGTGATCAGCGGTGCAGAGTCTAGTTGGAGGCCTGTAGCTAGCGGGGTCCCCCAGGGGTCAGTCCTTGGTCCAGTCCTGTTCAATTTATTCATCAAGGACCTGGATGAAGGCACAGAGTGCTCCCTCAGCAAGTTTGCTGATGACACGAAACTGGGAGGAGTAGTTGATACCCCAGAGGGCTGCGCTGCCATCCAGAGGGACCTGGACAGACTGGACAACTGGGCGGTGAAAAACCTCATGCAATTCAACAAGGCCAAGTGCAAGGTCCTGCACCTGGGGAGGAATAACCCCAGACACCAGTACAGGCTGGGGACCGACCTTCTGGAGAGCAGCAATGTGGAGAAAGACCTGGGTGTCATGATGGATGACAAGTTGACCATGAGGCAGCAGTGTGCCCTCGTGGCCAAGAAGGCCAATGGGATCCTGGGGTGCGTTAAGAAGAGCGTCTCCAGCAGGTCGAGGGAGGAGATCCTGCCCCTCTACTCAGCCCTGGTGAGGCCACATCTGGAGTATTGTGTCCAGTTCTGGGCTCCACAGTACAAGAGGGATGTGGAGCTGCTGGAGCGAGTCCAGCGCAGGGCCACAAGGATGATCAGGGGCCTGGAACATCTGCCCTACGAGGAGAGGCTGAGGGAGCTGGGCCTGTTCAGCCTGGAGAAGAGAAGGCTGAGAGGGGATCTAATCAGTGTCTATAAGTACCTCAAGGGAGGGAGTAAGGAGGGTGGTGCTGGTCTCTTTTCAGTGGTGGCCACTAATAGAACTGGAGGAAACGGCCACAAACTGAAGCATCAAAAGTTCTACAGGAACTTAAGGAAAAAAAATTTTAACAGTGAGGGTGACGGAGCACTGGAACAGGCTGCCCAGAGAGGTTGTGGAGTCTCCTTCTCTTGAGATCTTCCAAACCCGCTTGGACGCAGTCCTGTGCCACGTGCTCTAGGTGACCCTGCGTGTGCAGGGGGTTGGACTGGATGATCTCTAGAGGTCCCTTCCAACCTTAACCATTCTATGACATGAGAGTAGCTTCAAGTACCCTGTTAGTATCTTTGAGATAGACAGGAAATCTCCAAGATCATAGATTATCTGATGCAGTTTCATGTTCTGGTTATTAATATTCTAAACTTTTTGCTCTAGGATGAGAATAGTGATGCTTCTTTGAAAAATTTGGAAAATATATTAATTAGATCATGAATTTATAAAAACAGATCACCAAACTTCTGAAATTGAGCTACCTATAAAAATAACTGTCTATAAACTGTCTATAAAAATAACCTTAGTTATTTTTCCTGCACCTTAAATATAGTTGGAAACACTCCTATTGCTAGGACCACAGATAATAGACTAGCCAGCCATAACATGGGAGCTCTTTGTACTAGAGTATTATATATACATATATATATATACATTCTTACTGGCATAAGTTCTCTTCCATGAAGCACAGATGAATAGATGTTAGCATTGGCACAAAGCAGGTGCTAATATTTACTGCTTGTTGTATATTTTCAGTTATATATAATATTATCATTAAGAGAACTAGTTTAAGATGGAGGACTATAGAGTGTGAATAACAAAAAAATATTAGCGAAATGGGGAAAGTGTAGAAAATTGGGTGTGAGTAGAATTTATCTGTTTACAAGGCTGTCTTAGAGTGGAACTCTGTGAGGCAAGTATGAAAGTGTGAGATGATAGGCAAATTAATAATTTTCCATGTACACCTTAAATCCATCATATAAAAGGCTACAAAACATAGAAGTCTTGCCTTACTGAAACTGAAACTATTACAGCTCACTTACAGCTTAGCTGAAAAGTATTGTTATGCTGTGAAGTTACCCTTGCCCACTGTGTTTGGAGAGCACAGAAGAATTATTGTAGCCATTAAAAAAAAGTGATTGGATTGATAAATACAGCTTGGTTATTCTGAGGATTTCAAACCCATGTTATATATGCGATAATTTCTTAGTATAATTTGCTTGTGATTACCAAAAGCTGGCTTTTGTAAGTGTGCCAATAATTTGTGGCATATTGGTCCCTACTTAAACATTAAGTGACAACATTAGTTCTTAATTTCACTATTAATTTGTTCTTGTAAATGTTTGAAAGGATACAGAGAAGGGGAATAGTATCCTTGCATATATTTATACAGAAAGAAATGAGCTTATGCTCTGCATTCTGATACCAACTATAGATGCCGAATATCATTTGATGTATTTCTATATTGCAAGGCTTAAGCTTCTGTAGAATAGCATAATCACTCTATTGAAAGCATTCTTTTTGCTGCTTTTCTCCAGTTCTACATCAAACACTGAATTAAGTAATTTGCAAGATCCTGTTTCTGCAAAACGTTTTCGACAAGACATCTTGTTAAGCCATAGAGCTTTGAGGGTACCCAAAATAGCAGGTGAGTGTCAAAACTAGTGAATGACACTGTGTATAGGAGGTCTGTGATTAAGGTTGAACAATTGAACAGTTTTTGTCAGTTTAATGGTATGTGTAGCTGTGATCAGTACATTGTCATAGGTTTCCATAGTTCATTCATTTAAAAAAAAAAACCAAAAAAAAACACTAGTTACTGAGTTGTGATTAAATCTGATCTGAATGTTTCAAGCCTGTCAAAACTTCATCCTAAGAGTGAAAGATTTACTTCTAAAAATTGTTTGTACTTTTTGGGGAGTTGGAAATGTGTTATAAATTTTATCTTTGGTTTTCAATTTTGTTTAACAAAATCAGTTGCCATATCCATATTATTAAGAAACTCCTAATAAAGCACCAAATTCTGAAATAGAAAATAGGTTTTTGCTTTTCAAATTTCAGGTTTGAATTATAGAATGCTTCCTGTCTTCAAAAAGTCTATGTTACAAGAGAAAAATGAAATATGGCCAAATTACTAATGGGATACCTATTTGCAAATTGAATAGAAAAACTTCAAATGATGTAATTTCAGTTTTACTGTATTATGTGCCAAAAAAATAAAATGTTTACAGATTTATACACTTTTATGTAGGCCACTCCATTCTACAATCTTGCATGTCAGTTGAGAGTCACATCAATAGACCTGCCAGGAAACTAACACATGAGATTACTGAGCTGAGAATGTTTGCATCTTTTCATATCAAAATCTAACTTTCATTAGAGTCAAGAAAGATCTAGAAAAATCCTCAGACTTTCTCTGAAAAGAAGATCCGGGTGTACCATATCCTGCTTATATTTACTGAATCAATGTCTCAATTGTTTTTTCTTGATTAGGAACTAAAACAGGAAAACAGAAGCAAGAACAGAATGTGCCAGGCAACCTCGTTCGAAGCTTTTCAGAAGGCAATGTAGCAATGCGTGTTAAATCAAGGACTTCAAAAAACCTTTTACTTCATGTTTGTAGGAAGAAAAATAGGATTTAGTTCTTAGTTCATCCATATTTCAAGCAGGACTGACAGTAAGTGGGAACAGGGTGACTTTGCTTTTCACCCTCCCCCTCTTTTTGAAGTATTTGTTGTTGAAAATGCCTATCAACTTCTGTCTTCTTCGGTAATGCACTGGTCCAGAAGGACTCTTCATGGAGATATGAGGTTTTCATTAAATTCTAAAACATTCTTTTTGTCTCCTATTAGAGTTTAAATATCGTCAGTATAGTAACAATTGTGTAAGAAATTTCCTTTGGACTTGGTAGTAGAGAAGCACACAGTGCATCATTCTCCGTATTCTTCATGAGCTTTCTCCCTGTGTATATAAAACAACAGATCAAAACCTTGCTTTTTCTGAAGTGTTCAGGGAAGGAATGGTGCTACAACTTTGTTTTGCTTTTGTTTTAGAAATTGTTCTAACGTGCTTATCTGTGTTCCATCTTAATTTTATAACAATTTTATGGTAGAAAAGTTCAAAACGTTTTTTACCAGTCAAATAGTTTTCACTGAAATTTTGTAAAGTTCAGGTTTTTCTTCTGGAAATCCAACATGTTTAATGTATTTAAAATTCATTAATATTGAGTACTAGGATGCCAGTTAATTCTTAGATATCAGTGTTAATGTGGACAAGAAGCTTAAATACATACTACATCTAGAACTTTAGCATTTGCGTATTTACTCTGATAATTTAACTTAGTTGTAAATATTCTTTCTTTGTATTTTGTGGGGATTTTTCAGTAATTCAGCTGTAAATAGAATAATCATGTTAATTACTTTGAATAAATTTTTAGCAGTTGTAAATAATAATATAGTATGAATTAAACTTCTAGAAAAAACTACTCTTTTTTTTTTTTTTTTTTTTTTTTACTGTCAAAATTAATCCTGTCATTTCTCTCAAGCATTATCACAGCACCTCATGGTTCATATTGTATCTCTTTGATAAATGGCTAATACTCCAAGATGGTCATTGCTATATAGTAATATTGTAGCCCTGACAGCCTCTCTGCTTTTAGGAACATGATTATAGTGTATTTGGTCTATACAAATGAACACACGTGAAACAAAATACATGCATGAAATTCCCTAATCCAAGGAATACTAGAGAAGACTGTGTGTCTCCATTCCAGTGGAGACTACCATCTGTCTGGAGCAAACAACAACACGATGGATGCTGAAGAATATTCTGGCTTCCAGCAATAGTAATGGGCTCAGGAGAGTTCCCACAAGATTTCCTAGATGTTCCTAGAATTTTATCACATGCGTCCTATGACAGCAGATGCCTGGACACAACAGTCTAAGAGCTTTTACAAATTTCATCCAAAAATATGTTTTCAACTATCTCCAAATATATTACAATTTTGTAAGTATGCTTAAACTTTGTTCTTATAGTCTTTTCTTTGATACTTAGACAAGGAAACATAAGTCTTCTAACTTATCGCATCTCCTTCTAGTAGTTATACATTAACATATTTGTTCCTGATATTCCTGACTTTGAGGGGCATTTTCAGAGGACTTCTGAGGCAGGAAATAGTTACTACCTGTATGAATCCTTTTTTAATTTTTTTTCCCCTCCCTCTTAAGACAGTGTCTCATGCAACTGAGGGAGAAGCAGTTTTGCAGAGGCTGCTGTTACAGAACTTGATAGAGGAAGGAGTGATTTCTTGAGAAATAGATACTGTTGTGGAAATATGTTGATGAGAAAATGGAATCCTCTGTGCTTTCTAAAGGGAGTAGAGCTCATGAAGGCATTGTGGTGTACAAGGGGTCAAGCAGAGGGTATGATGTAGTTCAGGAATATATCAACTGTGGAAAAGAATTACAAACGATGTCCAAAATAGCAAAGAATTGCAGGAAAATGGAATTCTGGGCTTGATAGCACCCAGGCCAGATGATGTCAGAAACTGAAGTAGAATGAAGGAGGAAAAAATGATTTGAAGTTTGCGCTATCATGAAAAGCAATAAGATTTTTGGTTTGAATTATAGTTTCTTATGATTTTGACACCAGGTATAATTAACGCTATAGAGAGCAATATGTTTTTAATCTGTGGGGTTTCTTAAGAATTCTTGGTGTTTGATGTAAAATGTGCATGAGGAGTTTATTTTAGTCATAGTGCTTCACAACTGCAAGAATACATGCTGAGCTTTGCTTATAAATATAGTTAGAATCCTCCTGTGGTGTCTAAGGCTCAAAATACATATAAATATTCCCAGCAATTCTGAAAGCTTTTTTTGACATTTGTGCATGTAATGTTTTGATCCTAAATCCAGACAGAACTGTAAGCATTTTTTCTCTTAATGTATTTTGCTTACCTGTCAGAGGAACTCATTTGATTGACTCGGGATATTTCCAGGCACTAAAAAAATATCCTACGAAAATAAGCACGGAGAGATGACTTCAATCCCTGCTATCTGTTTTCCACCTGTGTTAGTTACTAGCTGTTGATCACAAGGTAGATATTTTATTGAGGTTTATAATAAGCATAGACAAAGCTATTCCTATTATATCAGATTTCTATTTTTATTTCAAATTTCAGATGGCAGTTGATTAATATTCTGCCTTTTTTTTTTTTTAAGTGTGGATTTGTAATGTTGTATACCATGAAGGGGTCTTTCAGATGCTGTAAGCAGAAGGTGCTTCAGAGCCTATTCTACATGTTACTGGTAGGGAATTTTTTAGTGCTTAACAAGTTCTTTTTTGTTATAGTGCCAATTTATTTTTAGGCAGAAAGGAAACACTCTTTGGGAAGTGGAGGAGGTATGATATAACCAATTTCATTTTCTTGCGCATCTGCATTGCCTGTTACCTCTAGTGGCCTAACTTTGCAAACTAAATTAAGTAATAGCTTTTTTAGATGACATTTATGTGAATTATACTTTTAATTGCTTTCCCTCTGCTGTAGCAAGCAGTGTTAAATCATGCCAGATGGGGTGAAACATTATATTGCACAACATAACATGACTCAGGCTGAATCAAGAATTCAAATGATTTGGGTCAATTTAATCGTGTGTGTGTGTGTGTGTGTGTTAACTTAAAAATATATTTAGTTGAAGATAGTGTTGTGCTCCTTAGATATTTTAGTCTGTGTTGGATACCTAATACTTCACAGGTAACGAGAGATTCATCTTGCTTACTGTGAGATAGATGGTGACTTTTATGTTTGACCATCTACATGGCAATAGAAATACTGGTCTTAGCTCATCTCACTTTCTCCTTTAATGCAAGTACCTAGTTTATTTAAAACAAAAACCTCAGTCTGAGTCAAAATTTTAGATTAATACTTTATATCTCTGCCTATTTAGTAGAATGTTCAAAATCTGTGTATCATGCACGAAAGTATTATTTACTGTTTTTAAAAGTTCATATTAGATGATTAAGTAGTATAAAGCTACCCGAGAATTTTTTGATAGAAAAGTTCAGTAGACTTTCTTTAGAATATTTAAGTATACTTTGCAAAACATGAGGGTATTAAAAGAGTAAGTATGCATGCCACTGCCATCATATCCCTTCTGTGCGTAGTTTAAATGTGAACAATCTTGTCTCCAAAATGCTCATTTTCGTGTTTGTCTTAAACACTAACATAAACATAGCTCAAGAGGAATATCAAGAATCTGTGTAAAATATTTTGTATTAGAATTGTTATTCGTCGTTCCACGATGCATATATTGCATTTTCAAAGCTGAGGTACTCATTGAGGTTTTTACTTAAACCTTCAGGGTAAAGTTTGTTTAACTTTTTTTCTTTAGCAGTTTGTTTCTAGTTAGTTGCATGGTAATAATTTCAGGCTTTTCCTAACTATCCATTACTATTACAATACTTTTTTTAATGAAAGGGAGAGGAAACATGCACGTTCTTGGACTATCTTGAATTATGCAGCTTTTGCCCAAGTGACAAACTTATATCAAGCCTTAGGATGATAGGATTTTTTGCTAGGGGCCAAAAACTGTTTTATGCCTCCTTCTATATTAGGACAGTACTAGTACGTTGTCTTATATACAGGACATTATATATCTATATGGAAAGTGACATCCATGCTGGGAAACCTGCCTAACTGAGTTTTTGAATGTAGGCATATTTATTCAAGACTGAGTTCTGTAGCAGCTAGAATGTGCTTAAAATGTTTATATGATTGTGGGACATATCTACTTAAATCTATGTAAGCACTATAGTAGTCACACAATCTCCTAAAATATTTCTATATGTTGAGGTATGTTGTCCAGGCATATATCAAGCACATTTCATGTTTCAGTATGTCCTTGTTTCTCCTAAAGTGATGGTGATCAACAGGAGCCCTAATGTTTTACCTCTAGCCTCTGTATCTGTTTCTACTACTGCTAAAACAAGCTGAAGGTCTTAATGAATTCTCTCTGAGTCCTGGCCAGGCTTTGAGGACCGCTTTCTATTACTAGCTTTTCAGAAATACTGATATTGGACTCTTAAGTGGTCAGCAATGGGATGGAATTTTCTGAAACTCAATTTCTTGCAAAGGTGAAAGGATGGTAAAAGATCCGGTCCCACTCAGAAAATCTGAGGGGGAGGAAATGCAAAGACTGCTAGATAGTTTGTACTAGGACGTATTTATGGTCATCACAGGAAAGCAAATTTAACGGAGATATCTGAAGCCTAGTGAGATTCTTGTTAAGTAGACTTGGAAGTCTATGAACATTTGTTACTGAGAAAGTAGTTGGATAGCAGAGAAATACACACACTCAAGAGGGAAAATGGTGTTATCAGTGAGGCTATAGAAACTGCTGAACCTTTTCCAAAGGACTCGCTGGAACTTGGTGCCTGTTCTGCATAATGGCTCTTGTTCCTCTAATGAGCCTGCACAGCTGTGCCTCAGTGTATGTGGTGAAGGCTGCTCTTTTCTACTGATCTGGTAGAGTTTTAGTGAGCTTTAAGGGAAACCAAAACATGCAAATATATCCAGAGACTCCTCATATAACCTCTTTACAGGTTATATGAAATATTAAGATTTCTCACAAAAGGGAAGTGTGCTCTCCTGCCTGGCTAACCAAGCACAAGAACTGTATGGATTTATTGGCAAGTCACTTGGGCAGGTTGAAAAGTTTCTTTATCAATCTGAAGGCAAGGAAACTTGTGCTGGTGGGAACAGTGTTTTTGGAAGGAATTCTAAAGTTTAAGATTGACAGTCTTTTGCTGAGACTGCTAACTCACATTTAGAAGTGCCAGTACTTTGACTTCAATAGGTAGGTAATGTTTGGCTAACTTAACACTTTATGTTGTCATGATTCCATGTAGCTTGTCTTGAAAATGATTTGGATTTCTAAGTAGTTTCTTTTGAAAGTGCTTTTCTGTAAACAGATATAAGAATATTAGTTTTTAAAATGAGGGAAAATAAATGTTGCTAGAAAATCTATTCGCCAGAAATGCAAAATATATGTGCCCTTCCCTGTCGGGAATTCTAAGACTCTCCTTTCTTAATGGAGTGTAGATGTATCATGGTAAATGGCCTGTTTTATTTCTCTGCTGTGTAACGCTCTTGAAGAAAATATTCTTAATTCTCCATTGCTTTCAATTCCAATGGATATCGGAACTTAGTTTTATATGACATGACTATTGTATATCCAAGCTCTACTGAAGAGTGACTAAGTTTGCCTAACATTTATTTGTAGGTACAGTGGAATAAATCAAGCTTTAAAACTGTTTGCAGTTTTACTATTTGATTTTTAGCATACAACCATTGCTGATATTATTTTTATACTGTGTGCAGATATATAACTTTTTAAAGAAGTGCTACAGGAAATAAGCTGGCAAAACCTCTATTTTTGCATCTTTTTACTAAATGCACTTAGATTGCACTTTACCAAATGCACTTATGATATTTTCTTGAAACTATTGGTTCTATTTACTTTAAGGAATATTAAAAAATATAAACTATTTTTATACATTACAGTTCCATATGCTAATAGAAATCAAAAATTAGTGAATGAGCTAATAGTCTGACTAACATTGATTACATTCCTAAGCACATTATTAAATTCCTATTGTTTGTCCAAATTGCACTGTGTCAGTGACATGCTAAGAGAAATTAGTCTGTAAAGAGCAGAAAGGATATTAATAAATAGGATTTTCTGTTGACCATATGTAGATGAAGTAGTTTCAGGAAGGACTAGGATACATGTTATACTTTTAGACCCTCTCCCTGCTTCTCTCCTACACCCAAAACACACTTGCCCTAGTTCTAAGCAGTGCATAGATGATGCTTCAAAGTTTAATTATTATTCTATTAAATGCTCACATAGGAGCAAAAAGCCAAAAATACCCACGAGTAAGTTAATTGGGGACAGGAAAACTTTGGAAGGTTTAAGATCAGGGCTGTCACTTAGAATTCAAGGAATGGATCAAGCAGGATGCTTGTGAAGTTCAACAAAACAAACGGAAGGCACAAGTTCTAGCAGCTCAGTTTTCTTTAGTATTGAAAAGAGGCAAATGTGGCTTTGTTTTAGAGGTTCTAGGGCTCTACACAATTTAATGAATGTAACAGGCAATCTGCTAGGAAATAGAATGAAAATTTGAAATAACTAGACCTGTAGAGAGACTAACGTGACACCTTCCCGAACTAGCCCTGTTAGAGAGATTATGGTGACACCTCCCTGTAGAGGGAAATCCCGTCTTAGATCTATTGAATTCTTTAGAGACTGAGGATATCATTGAAGTGGATCTGCTTGGCATGGTCCACTTAAGCTTTCAACAGGTTGTCAGAAGTTACTTCATTGAAGGTTATTGAAGAAACAATGTTGCTTTTGGATCAAAAGGAAGGTCTTTATATGAGTTAATAGGTAGTTAATGGGCAGAAAACAAAAAGCAGGAATGAAGGGTCAATTTTCAGATTCAAAATTTCAGTCAATTTTCTTTCTCAGGAGAGAATTTACTGGTAGACTACTGCAGGCAAATGTGCTAAGACCTGTGTATGCTCAATAACTTCACAAATTATATGAAACAGTTTTTATTATAAAATGACAAGATTATTATTCTTGAATTATTCAGGTAGTTAAAAACTATGTGTGGAATTGCAGGAATATTTCAGATGCCAAGTGGCTGGGCAATAAAATAATGGATTAAATTTCATGTCAATGAATGCAAAATAATGCACAGAAAGGAAAACAACCCAGACAGCATAAACGTGATGATGGGTTCTCAAATAGACATTGTGACTCAGTAAAGACACCTTGTAGTTATTGTAAAAAATACCCTGAAAACATCAGTTTGGTGGTCTGAATAGCAAGAAAAGGAGTAAAAAACAAATCACTGCACAAATCCTTGGCATGTTTGCATCTTATGAACAGTGTTGTCCTACACATTTCAAATATAGTAGAACTACAGAAGGTATAAGGAAGGATGAGAGAAATGATTGAAGTACTGAACAACCTGAATACAGGGAGTGATTAAAAAGATGAGGACACTTTGGCCCGGAAAACAGGTGATTGAGGAGTTGTAATAAAGGCATATAAGATAGTGAGTCATGGACAGAGAGACCAGGCAATAGTTATTCCCGGTTGCTGTATGAGAAATAAAGGACAGGCTCAAAACTCATGGAAGTTCTTGCCTGCACAGTAACTACAACGAGCTCTGTCATTTGATATATAGTGGGTGTCAAAAGCTTTCAGTTCAAAAGCAACTATGCAAGTCTATGGAAGAAGAGGTCCTCGGCAGCTATTGAAGACAGAGACAGGCAGGCTCAGCAGACTGCTAAAATGAATTATATCCGTTTTAGATGGGAGGGCACATTGAATGTCATTAGTATGTTTGTTTGGTTCTGAGATTTCTGTCTGTGTCTGAAATATGATCAGAAAGAGGCAACTGGTCTTACTAAACTTTAGTATGACTACTGAGTCTCCCAATGCCACGGGGATAATTTTCCCAACACCCTCTATAGTTAATGCAGAAAGAAAGACTATTCTTCTGAGGAGCATTTCAGTGTCGGAACTGGATTCATTTGGCAAAATACTCTCTTGGAAATATTGTTGCTTAAGGACCTTAAATTTTGGTGCCCGCTCTCTCTCTCTCTCTCCCTTTTAAGTGATCTTTATATTTACTTTCCAAAAGCTGCATAAATTTTCAATACTGCACACTAAAAAGCATAAGAGATAATGAAGTTTTCAATGTCTGTCTTAAGTTTGTGACATCCTTTCCTTGATTTGTTGAGCTCTAGGTGCGAGTCCACCCTAGTTGAGGCAGAGGTCAAAGCACAATGTTGGGCACTAGGTGGACTTGTTTCCAATCTCAGCCAACAACTTCATGTAAAATACAATGCCTCAACTGGAAAAGAGGAATGAATCCATAGATATCCCCATATTAATGCAAAGCTTGGATATGACTTTTAGGTATTCTTCATCGCATGATCTCCCTTTACTTTTCTTCATCTGGTTTACTGAGTTGTAAAGCCAAAAATTTCTAAGCCAAAAATTTCTAAGCCTTGCTAATATTGTGTGAAGTTATTCTGCTTATGTTTTAGAGGAAAATGAGAAGTAAATGTGTATGTTGGATGTTGTGAAAGATAGAGGAAGTTGAATGGTGGGAAATACTATATTTAATCTGAGGTTTAAATATACCTGAGGCCTACATCTACATTTATGATTAAAAAGTTAATATTTAAGAATAAATTATAGAGTAAGTATTTTCAAATACTATGAATTTCATTGGAAAGTTTTCAGAATTGTAATGCCTGCAGACAGTTTTTACATCCAGAGATGGGAGGTGCTATTGTGAGAGAGATGTGAGTTGTTTTGTCTGGCTCCTGGATGGATAAAGAGGACTCCTTGTAATTAATCTGAAACACATTAGGGAATATTTTGTTTGAATACTTTCACAAATTTATTTGCTTCCTGTTTTGCTTCTCAGAACAGCTCATTCCTACTAAACCCTAAATTTGCCTGGAAAATCATTAAGATATTTCAGTCATCTTGGCTATGTTTTAATTTGATCTATTATTTTGTCTGTGTGCCTAGTCTGCTAGTTCTGTCTTTAAGGTGTTTGGAGATTTTTATTTGTTTTATTTTCCTGGACCCCTCCCGTCCTTCTGCCACTAACTCCACACAGTTTATTAGGAATGGCAAAGTATAAAGAATTGAAAAAGGAAGCAACGTTTCATTTGGGATCAACATTGGACTACTACTATTTTCTGAATGAGTAAAACATTTTGTCAAAAATAGTAAGTTTGACAAGCAAAGTTTGTAAGAACAGCATGACAGTACGATCTATTGGAAGGATTTTATCTGCCTCCTGCTTCACTGAAGCATTCATGTCCATTAATGTAGCTTAAATACAAAATAGTCCTTTATTCTTCTGATTCCTTCCTGATCTTATGGTAACCTGACTGTGCATATGATGATTTTTTCCCTGTGGACATTCTGGCGTCACGTTTTTTGTTAATGCTCCCCTGAGGGGGATCAACTGTGGGTTTTTTGTTTGTTTGTTTTGGTTTGTTTTTTGGGGTAGGATAACTTGGGGCGGGAAGGGCACGCAAGTGTTCTCGTAAAAAGAAAACCACAACTTTTTAAAACGTTGTCACTTTGCATGTTATTTAGCACAATAGATATAGTGACTGTAGGACTCTTTACAAAGGCCAAAAAAAAAGTTTGCCTGATGGGAGATAAACTGTTGGACAAAACAAATGCTCCTTTTCAAAAGTACCTTCCAGCTCAGTAGCTGAACTTGGATTCCCTAGCTCCCATCCTCTGTTCTGGTAGCACAGACAGGTCTGGTTTAAATTTCTTTCAAATTTATAAAGAATTGTGTCAAGATAAGAAGTATCTGAGAAGCAAAGAAACCAGTCAGACTGCTGTTACTGTACACAGCACAACTCACACGTGCTTATTAACACTTGGTGTACGTGCCTGTCCTGCAGCAAAGAGATGGTTCTTATGGGCCGCCTTGTGCTCGGTTCTGATGAACCCACGAAGAAAGCAAAGGAGTTCTCTGCTTGGGAGTCTGGCAGTGTTTGCTTTTCATCCCCAGCCAAGCCCTTGGCTTTTTGTTTTCCCAGTGGATGCTGCGGTTGTCAAAAAGTTCTTGACAGGTTCTTTAGTTTGAAAAATACACTTTAGATTTGATTAAGACAAATGGTGGTCTTGGATTTCATGTTGCTAGTAGTTATAGCTGGAGAACTGAGAGTAAAAATGACCTATCTAAACAGACTTTTGATGAGAGGAGGTGAGTCTAAGTGTGATGTATTTCCTTGTGGGTCTAAGTAAATCTTTTATAATGCCCCAAATGATCATTTTTCATATTAATGTGGCAGTGAAGAAACAAAGAACCATTTCTCATAGGTAGAGAAGAGCAGTTGTTCTTTAACTTTTAGGTTTAGCCAATGAGTAAATAAATATTTGCCTATTTCTTGAATCCTGCATTTTTTTCTCATTTCATATACTGAACCGATGCAAACCGTTCAATATTTTATAAGGATGAGTTCCAGTACCCTGTTGTTTACAGGTAGGAAAATATTGAAGAGCAGTTGTTATCTGTTTTGGATAGACTCTTTTTCCATTGTTGCCAGAAGGTAGAAGAAACTGGTAATGTGGAGCACAAGCTGAAAACTACTGGGGAACAATATCACTACAAGCACCAGGTTCAATACTACATAAAATTTGAGAGAATGCAAACAATCTGGGCAAGTAGATTAAGTTTTACTAGCTGCATGAGAATAAAATCCAGTGAAAAGGCATTTGAAAAGAATTAGAAACAAAAAATAGACTATGGAGTTGTGACGGAGAACCAGGAGATAACGAAGGAAGATTAAAATTACTGAATGTGTATTTGGCTAATGAGCTGCCAAGAATTCTCCTTTCCAAACCTGAGAAGAAATATCTGAGGTATATTTCTTATACTATGAAAGAAGTGAATACAAATGTATGTTCTTAAACAATTTTAGCAGGCAAGTGGCTAACGTGCACTTACTAGCAACAAGAGGGAGGTGCTAGCAGAAGTAGAGTACTTAACCATGTGGATAAAACCTATGACTTCATTATTTCTGAAGTCTAAAAAAAATCAGATTTCAAGTTACTGTCTTATGCAAATTTAGAAGTATTAAAATCCAATCCATCAGCCCCATTCCAATAAGCCATGGAAGGTAGACAATCTTGGCATAAGGTCTTTCTGGTAAGATTCAAATTCCTTCACCTGGAAGGAGATGTAAACCTCTTCTGATAACTGCATTGAAAGAGGTTGGCAAAAGGGTAAATGATAGAGGGAACATCATGCTTATTCAGAGCAAGCTTGGATTATTTAGGAATCCAAGTATATTAAAATGTGTAACAAGCTTCAGGGCAAGCTTTACATTGGAGAGAAAGGATCACCATTCCTGCAGGATAGGGCAAGTACTGTCTCTGGATAAACTATCAAGTTCAGAGCAATCAAGCTGATAGACATCCCCGATGCAGTGCTGTGGTTAAGTAAAGTTGTATTAACCTTATTATGAGTGTACTTATGAAAGTAGTATAATTTAGTCTCTTTTCCTGCCCTTGGTGAGCGTACTGTCCATTTGCAATACCTAAGGATTTAAATGTTGATAACTTAAAAAAAACATTGGAAGAGCAAAAAGCATGATTCTAGGTCAGGAAGAAGTGCCTTGCAGTAAGCAGCATAAAAAGACTTATCTGCATTAAGTACCAAAGAAAAAAAAAGGCAACTTACAGCCAACTCCTGATTTCTGGGTGTAGGTAGAGTCATGATAGATTTTGAGAGCTTATGTCAGTCTAGTATAGGAATATATAGCAGTAACTAGCTAAAGAAGCCAAAAGCAGATATTTTTAAATCACAAATGACTCTATGCTTGGCAGACATGGTAAGTAGCAAGTATTTAAGGAAATGATGAATTTTCCTTCTTGCTGTTTTCAAATAAAATCTAGGTATTTTTGTTTAAAAATACAATTTATTTAAATATGTATTATTGGTGCCATTGAGGTAATAAGAAGATAAAAGTTGAATAGCCGATGTTCCACAGGAAGCTACATGGGACAATCTGTAGATCTTGTTGTAAATTATGTGATTGATTCATCATCCTTTTGTGATACCAACATAAAAGTTCCATTGACATAATTTTACAGCAGAATAAGATCATGTTTTAAAATGGCTTTTCCCTAGTTGTTGCTGTCAGCATAATATAGATTTAAGCTTAAATCCGAGTCCTCACTGAAGCCAATAGAAAAACTCTCATATTTCACTGAAGCCTTATTTAGCAGCCTTTTTCCTTTGGCAAGGTTGATTTATTTCCAGGACTTAATGTCCCTGTTGCTGATTCCTATGATCAGTTATGGGGAGCTATGCCAAAAAAGTGGGTGCTGGTGGGGTTTTGAGGTGTGGGAAGCGAAGGTGATGTTGCTGATACCTGGCAGATGTTTTTGCACTGTTTGTGTGTACATGAACTCAAAGCTTGCAGTATAATTTTTTTTTATTCTCTTTTCCATTTGCCTGTAATAGCTGAGCTCTCTAGGGGCTTTGGTGACAAAACGCTGAAATGACAACAGAAACCAGACCTAAAGAGTTAGCTTGCAGAAAGATAAAGGAAACTTGCTTTAGCCATTTTTATATACCGGCTGTTTAGCAATTGCATTGCAATACACTGTCTGAAAATACAGCCTGATTTTTAAATGTCCTCCTTAATTTCCCCCTTCACATCTGAGGGTGTATCCCTTTTTCATCTGTTAAATATCAATAAAAAATATTTCTATGTGTAGAAAGACAATAGCCAAAAAGTAAGTGTACATAATGATTTTAACAAATGTGGGTAATGTATGCAGTATATTTGTTTATCTGAAAATATTACTAAAAAGTTATTTTGAATCTTGTAGGTAGGGGCACTTAAATGTCTGAGTTTTTGTGAAATTTTGCATGGCTACGACTGCCAGATGCATGCGATGGAGAATTCAATTGCTAAGCTTGAAATCAAGTTTCAAAGAAGAGCCTCTTAGAGTGGAATAGCTTTCCAAACATGGCTATATTGAAAGAAAAAAATCTCAGCTTGCAATTAAACTTCAATTGTGTCTCACAGCTTCTTCCTGACATTAACCTGTTTACCTTTTTTAGGTTCCTGGTTGAAGATTTCAGACTCATGATCAGAATTTTTGTATGTGCTAATCCATGAGTCACTATAGTTCTTCCCTTTTGTGTACAGGCATCTTGTGTAGTCTTCAGTTTAAAAAAAAAAAATGATGTGGGAGGGGGTATATATTTCTTCTTTCAATGTTCAGCTCTTATGGTGCACAGGATGGGTTTGCTTTAGTCATGGCCTGGAGTCCTTCAGTGAAGAAGATGGGGTTCTGCAGGAAATATCATTTGTTGTGGAAGTTGAAAGGGATCTTGTGAATGACACAGATGAAAGTATTTTTGCGATTTTGGCCAGGGAGAAAGTAGTAAGTGCTTTATTGAAGCCACATGATTCCTTTAAAGTAAGAGGCAGGTGATTCAAAACAAACTTTTCAAAGTCTTTTGAATTCTGAGTGCTCTATTTGAAACAACTGAGGTTTGATCTGAAGAGATGTTGAACATAGACAATATTTTGCATTCACATCAGCAACTGATATAATCAAGATCTTTACTCTGAACTTGCAAAAAGCTTTAAAAACCTTAGCTATTGGAAAATTCAGGTCCTAGACTTTCAAAATGGGCAAACAAAATTAGCTGACACTTCTGAACATGTTGGCTTTTATCTCAATTATTCTATTCCCCTTGTGTAAAAGAGTGATAAAAATATTCTCTTACTTCAAAAGCATGTTGAGAGAATCAGTTCATTAATGTTTTCAAAGAGCTCTGATACTGTAATGAAAGTACCATACAAAATCCCACAAGGAAATTAATAATTCTGTGTTCATTGTAGGCTCTGGGTGATGGTAAGTCAATAAGACATAAGATTATATGCTGCATGAGAAGGATATAGAAAACCTTTTTGTAGTCTTCCACTCGATGCCTGCTGTCCATGCAAGGCTTTGTGTGTAAAGAACTGTCGGGGAAAAAGAATCCTTATGGTGGGGCAAGGACACTCAGGGACAAAATTATGTTTCCTTTAAAGTTGCATGGTATTTGTTATTAATAAACAATAACTATGCATGAAATCAGAAAGACTTTCAAAATGAAAGACAAAGATTATTGTTAGAAGTGCTGGAAAAAAGAGTTTGAGGGTGAAGACTCAAAGCTATTTAGGAGTAGTGAAAATCAAACGCAAGTTAAGTGAACTGTTAGGTACTAAGTTTCTTATACAGGTTCCAGATTATCCCCCCAATTATAGCGGTCAAACAATTCCTCGATGCAAGGATTTGCACTTAATTCAGGTGCAAGGAACTTAAGGCGATCAGAAAACAGTATGACAAATGGTTTGTAATTGCTATCATGAACCTGTGTTTCCTACTGAAGTCTTGCACAGGGAATTAGTGCTTTGAAAAACGAACAAACAATATGCATATAAAAATTTATCAGAATGTATCAAAGTCTTATTTAAGAATTGTAAACATTTACCCAGGAACTCCAATTAATAACGTGGCTGCACTGAAATCAGGAAGTTGTTATAATGAAAGATGAAAGCAAAAGATGAAGAGAAATCTAAAGATGTTTTTGACACTCCCTCTAAAGAAAATTTAAAGTGACAGGAAAACAGATTAAGCAGTTAGAATGAGTGGGAAATGGCAAGTGTTATGGATTCGTGTGCATGATGGAGTCACTGGTTTAACAGAATGATGTTGTGGGAGTCTGGTCTGGCCCGTATGTAGGTAGGATGAGTAGGTGGCAGCAGGCAATTGCTGTGAGGATTGTAGCACGTTCAAGTCGATGGTGACAACTATGCAGTGAGCTGAGAAATGTCAGGAAAGTAACTTTACTGCTGGAAAAGCAGATGATGAAACTTATTCTCCAATAACTGGCACTTACAGGGGTTTTCTGGAATACAGTTAGGTAAACAGGGAATGAAACAGAACAAGACTTGGAATATTTTTTTTTCTTTTCAAATGGGAATTATCTCATTTGTCAGTGAAATGAGCATGTCAGAACAGTCTGAAAAAAACCTTGAAGGTAATTGCTTGAGCTATTACGGTTAGGCTGTCTAGCCAGCTAAATACTCAAAAATGACTTCAGAATTTAGGAAGCGAGTACCGGGCATGTACTGAGAGTTCAGGTACCGCTCTGTTTGCGGACATGGTAACATCAACGCCTGAAGAAGCAGAGAGAGATGGAGAATGGACAATGAAGGGACTGGATGGACAATCTCTGCTGTGATCAGAGCAAAAGGATTTTTCATTTACAAAGGGTGTCAAGAGTGGCACTTGCAGCTGTAAATTGGTGGTGCTTGAGATGAAGAAGAAAAAGGAGAAATTCTAGTTGTTACAGTGGTTTTTTATATAGAATCAATCACGCATTTTCTCAGACCAAGTGTCTTTGTTAATTTGTACGCTGAACAAGTTTAATAGATTTATATGCATTCTTGCACCACTGAGTATAGGACAGGACTAGTAAGCCTGAGGTTCAGAGTGGAGTTATTGATTTAAAATCCTTGTTGGATGCTTAAATTTTGATTTTTAAGTTGATTTTTATTAAGCTCTCTTATGAAAAAAAAAAAAAAAAAAAAAAAAAAAAAAAACGTTGATTTTTGCAGGTGCTAAGAGAAGCTTAGAAGAGAAGAGAAGATTCCTTCTAATTGTGGTACACATTTAGAAGAAGAGTTAAATCACGTTAACACTTGGCCCCTTCAGACTTAATCATGTGAGGGGGAGTCTCTACATTCAAAATCACTATAAGTGTTTTAGTGTTGCTCTTGCCACACTTTGACTTCCTAGTTACCGACAGGCTTAATGTTCTTAAGATAGCCTTTGTACAAGACAATTCATATAAAGCTATGCCGGTGTAATAAATAGGCACTTAAAAATAACACCTAGTAAATTCAATGAAAAAATAATTGAATTGATAGTAAAATGTAATGATTAGCGAGTGAGAATTTATTGTCTAAAACCATTTGCAATTAATCAGTGGTTATCCTTAGGTAAATATTCTTGGAAATATTTAGGCATAACTTTAAGAATAGACTTGCAACAAGGACGATCTGCTTCTGAAACTCACATGCAAAAGTAGATAAATCATTTCTTGATTAAAATATGCCCACAAAGTAATGAAGCAGGAGATGGAGAGGAGAAAAAAAAAAAAGACTGCCAGACTATCACTATATTTTTTTCAATGTATAATGTTAAAAAAGCATGGGTGGTAAAAACAACGAAATAATGTAAACAGTTGGATGAGGCTTCTGGGAAAAATTTAGGTGACAAATTGCACAACTGTTCCTACAGCCACACAATGTACCCTGGAAGTAACAATGTTGCTACTGTTGACAGATACCACTCAAAGAAGGTGTTAATGCTCTCAGACATATGCTAAACTACGAACCCATGCTGCTTTTTTATTCCTTAAAATTTCACGGGAAGCCATTGGGCTTAGCAGCAGAATCTGCTTTCTTTCTTAATAAAACTGTTTATTTGGAAACAAATTAAGTATTACTGGGCAAAAACATTTTTCTTTTTCTTGTTTTCCTTGCTAGTAAGTCGAGGAAATATGGTCAAAAGTTAGGTGCAACCTCTAGGAAGCTTGTTCATGTATCTATTAAGGAATCCTTAACTGATTTGCTGTTTAGTTTTGGGTTTTTTTCCCTCTCTCTCTCTCTCTCTCTCTGTGTCTGTCTGTAAATTGAAGTTCACAAAGGTTATTTAAGTCCATTGTGTGGGCGTTTTTTTCTTTTTTGCTTGCTGTCATTGGGTGTGTTGGACCACGAGCAATGCTGTATTCTGATCTCTCTTATGTCTAGACGGATATTCAGAATGAACTAGATGTCTGGATAATGAAGTCAACTTGCCCAGTCCTAAGGGATTTGAGCCTACAATGGCTGGAGAAAGAGCAACTTGCATTGTACCCTCCAGGGCCACAGGATTTTGCAGGTAAAATGAGCACGGGCTGTCAAACTGGTTTTGCCTTGTAACCTCCCGTCCTCCCTGCACGCTCCAGCCCCATTTGACCTGGCAAGTGCTCTCCACACTCGACTTTGCCGAGCGCTGCACGAGCATGTTCCCTGAGACAATAGGGAGCAGCTTATACAAGGCTTAATCTGGTACCAAATTCTCGGAAGCACTGGGATTTTTAGGAATTCAATTTCAGTCTTCAAATCAAGTGCATAGCTGTGATCTTCTAATGATTGATGGGATATGGTATTACTGGGATGTTTTTGTGCTTTCTGGTATGTGGAAATCATCCCCAACCAGAGTGAAAGTAACTGTAGTTCCAAAAGCTTATTCTTTGTTTTGAGAGTTTCTTGAAATATAGCAAATGAACTTGAAAGATGTTGGTGCAAGTGCTAGCAGAGGTAAAAAGAGCATGGAGGCCGTGGGCACAGGCAAAGGCTTTTCATTCTTAACCAAGGTGAACATCTCTGAACTTCTCATAGCTAGATTACAACTAAATTCTAGCAGAACAGAATCTCAGTGAGACAGTAGAATTTTATAAATTAAAAGAATACTTTTTTTTTTTTTTTTTTTTTGCATTTTAAGAGAAACTAAAGGCTTTAGGAGTTGCCAAGTGCTATAAAGAATTTCCAGAAACTGGGTATTTCAGCGGTGTGTGTTCTGATCAGGATGAACCGTCAGGGTATCTAGGCTCCCTTCTTATGGGTTCTTCTTGAGCTGGGCCTGGACACGTGCAATGTGTAACACTGCCTCGGTTGACTGTGACCTTCAAGCTGATGGACCTCCAAGTAGCCCACAAAGTTAAATATTGTTTGTAGGGCTCTTGTGCTCAAAGCTTTGCTGTTTAGTGTTGCCCAAGGAGCTACTCTGTATGAGCACACAGAATTGCCAGTGTATGCAGAAAGCATGCATTATGCATTTTCACTTGTAACTGATGACCTTTCATAACTTACCTGTGTGTTGGACATTCATCAGTTGTAATGTGATCTATAACTCATGTAAATGTATCTCTACAAAACTCATTAAATAATATATGGACCTATTCAAGGAAGTATAACAAAAGGAGGGGTCCTGATTAGTGGCTTTTTCCTTTATTTATTTATTTTGGGTAAAGATAGTATTCTAATTTTCCAATATTTTAAATATTCATTTCTACAGTTATTTTTCCAATTGAAAATATTTTTAATTTGCCAAGTGCTTTTTCGATATATTGAATTTCATCTATTTCAAAATGTTTACAAATAGGAAGTCTTAAAAATGTAAGCTCACACTATTGACAGAATAAAATGTAGACATTTCAGGGGCTTTGAATTGATTTTTTTTTGTCAGAAATTAGTTTTTTTTTGATCAGCTCATAGTACATATGCATATGAGATATATATTGTGTATTGGCCATAGTACTTGTGTTAAGTGTGTACATGAAAACAGAACATCATGAAGTCTTTGGCTATGCTAATAGCCTTTGAGTGAAACTGTTTACACTGACTGGAATATGTTCTGTGATTAATAGGGCTCACAGTGATACGAATTTTTTTGTAACATATACCACTAAATCATGAAAAATCATGAAAAAAAATGACACTAAGCATTTAGGCTGTTTCTAGAAAAAAATATTAAACCTTGGATAGGTTGGTATGAAGAGCATGCGTTGAGCTTTAGGAAAGAATGTAGAAGTGGAAATTAGATATTTGTACTTGGCAGTGCGTTAATCCTTCACTTTGAATTGTCTTGTTCTTTGGTATGCATAAACAGCAGCTGCCATGAGCTTTTAATGTCCTTTTTTTTCCTAGAAATGTACATATTTATATTTAAAGTATATTTAATAATTTGAATAGCATATATTTAGATTTTAACGAAATTAAATCAAAAATATTGCACTTCTGTAAAATTATTTACTGATAACATTCTTGGAAGAAGTTTAATTGATTCCTACTTATTAAAAGCAGGAATGCCTGATGTTGATTTTGCAGACAAATTTGGAGAATAAAAGGAGTCTCTATTTTCAACTTGTATTTATTTTAATATTCAGAACCCATGTTTTATAATGTGCAATGGAAGGACTAAGATAAGCAGAAAGTGTAACCTATGGAATAAGAAGAGAGGTTAAATAGTGTTTCATGGCTCCTATGCATACATGGGAAAGTGATCTGGCAAAAGGAAGTGCTGGCAGAGGATGCGCACCAGCGGGACCCCTGTTACCAGCCACCCTAACAGTATTTGCGGTTGTCTCTTAACTTTTTTCTTTTACACCCTCAGTGAGGTGCACAGACTGAAATTGCTGACAATTCAGTGTATTTCATACTCTCATTTCAACCATGACTCACAGTTTGAATTTGACTTACTGCAAAGAAGCTTCTAAGTTTCAAAGACCATATTTGTTTTATTGTTTTATTTGGAGGAAAAAAATACCCACACACTATTAGGGTGATTCTTTTATTTGGATGTAATATCTTGAGCTGGTGGAGCATGGAAAAGCTTTCAGAAATGCAACCTGTAAATGGTCCTGTGTTAGTTTCACCTGCCTCTTGAAGCTCCTTTTATGAATATATTCTTGTCATCATTAAGGAAAACCAGTGTAAAACAAAGAATAAGAACAGATATCTTTCAATCTTATTAAATGGGGAAAAAATATTTTTCGTTAGCACTGCAGTCTTTTCACCACAATTATGTCTTAAATAACAATTGGCCTTTTATTAACTCATACTGAAGTTAAATTCTAACAATAAGGGCTATTTAACCCACGCTTTGTGTTACCAAATACACTAGGAGATATTTCAGAATTTTTCTGAACTGTTTCCTGAACTTTTTCTTCAGTCTATATATGAACATATTTTGGGGAAATTTTAACACCACAGAGCCCTAAACTTTCTCTTTTATGACAGAAAAAGAAGACTTACCTCTGGACTTCCTGACTGTGAGTCTGGGAATATTGCTTTGATACAGAGTATAAACCATTTTCATGTCTAACTCTGATGCTTTTTCTCTGATCTAATAATGTTTCTGGCCTATTATAATCAAAATGTTTGATAATCAGAATAAACACTAGGTATTGTGCCAGTAAGATATATATGTTTCTATATGTATTTACACAATTGGTTCCATATCTTGTGGATAATTAACACCCTCTGCTCTCTGAAGCTTACAGATTGGAATGCCTCTTCCAGCATAACATAATCTGAAAATTGGTATATCAAAGAAACTGTAATGTGCAAACAACAGTGGTCATGCAAATACTGCTATAGTATTAAAAGGTGTTTCTGTTTTGTATCCTACTCTGGAACAAGCTTTAAACTTTGAAAGAATTACTGAAAGATCTTTGTGATCAGCAAAAAGTGCTAATCCAGTGTAATATGTGTTTACCATTAAGCTAAACTGAATGGGTAAACCAAGTCTGGCAGCAAAGTTTCCAGAATGCTGTAATGTTCATTTCACCTGCTCTCTAAAGGAAGGGTATTGGCCACATTTAAAGTTCTTTAGTGGCTAGTCTGCTGACCAGCAGAAATAAAGAATTAAGAAAGAAGCATTTTAAAGGAACTTTCTTGGGTTTCAGGTACTTTTTTTTTTCTTTTGAGAAATACTAATAAATAGAACTTTTTGAGAAAGGCTAACAGTTATAATTTTAAATCAACCCAAAAGACGATGATCAGTTCACTGTGCAATTTTGAGGTATTGAATAAAGTCATGTGCAATGGAGATATTCTATCAAATACAGAAGAAAAAAGGTATAATTGATGAAATAAATCCTTTCTGTTTTTTCAATTATTGTATGTATGCCTACTGAAAATTAAGGACTGTAAACGATTCTGTTACAGTTAGCATTGCTATCAATAAGTGATATCTTTTGATAAGCCATTTATTTATTGCTTTTAATGTTATTCTGTAATAGATGACCATAACAGAGAATTATTTATGTGATTTTGTAGCTTAAACTGTCAATGTGCTCCTAAAAAATTAATTACTTTATTTTTTTTCTAATTTATATTTTGTATAAGACTGGATAAGATATGCTACCTGAGAAACTATTACGCCTGAAAATCTGGCTGTAACAATTTGAGCAGGCATTAGTTATCCAGTGGCTTTTCAGTATAATTATACTTTAAGATGAAAACCTGATTGTTCCACTTCTCAATAGCTGGCCACCAAACTGCCCCTTCCTCCCGTTACAGTATACTTAAAAATAACTGATTGGTTATCCAGGGATGAAGGAAGAGAGAACTGGGATTATGAACTGTTTGTCTGATTTTTGCTGGCTCAAAGTGATGAAGAGGAGAGGGGAAATTGTGGGGAAATTGCGCAGTAAAGAGCTGAAATAGCAGATGCCTTGGGCAAATTGTAGAAGTGGATCTGCTGGCAACCAAAATATTCTATGCTGAAATTGCAAAACCATATTTCTAACCTTACTTCATCTTTCTCATAGTTCTTTAATGTTCTAGCAAGGACAATGGGGCCATTTGAAGATGAAGGCTAGTTGTAAGGACTTGCCAGAACTAACAGACTAGACATATTGATGAGAGAAATTTATCTGAAATGCTCCTAAGCTTTAGCCTTATTCTGCAGATATGCCTACGTAGAAAAGAACATTATGTTGAAAGCAATATCTGATCTCTACCTGCTCCTCAGACCTTTACAGTTTGCTTTTTGTTGATCCATATTGAAAAATAATTGATCAGATTCAGGTTAGTGGATTTCGTTTCACTCTCATCGGATGACAGGTATTGGTTGCCAGTTACAGCACCTTAGCATCTGATACTCTCAAGGTGGCTAAATAAGCACTATCTTGTTTCTTCTAGACTTAGTCTTACAGAGCAAATCTATTTGCTATTTCCATGCAGACAACATGCAGGTGTGCTAACTTTCTAGCAACATTTAATAACACAGTGGAGCCAGGATTGAATCTTTAAAAGTGATGCACAGAATAGCCCTTGGATAAAGCTGGAGTGAAAGTTATAGGCTTTGAAGCTCTTAGGTAAACTTGGTGCTCACCTTGCCCAGTGTAGACATGCTGGACTACAGGGACCGGTTTTGTGGTGGCACCTGACTGGGTCTCTGCTGGTGTTGCATCCATTGATGAGTCCTGCCTCTTCCCTGCCATCGGGAAGGAGGTCTCTATTCCTGCTTTGTTAGTCTAGGAAGGGCGACCAAGGTCTTCTCTCCAAGCTGTCCTCCTTTCTTGTGGAAGAAGTGAGGGCATGTTGTGCTGGCTGGGAGCCTTGAAGCAGCTCTGAGGAGGCATCAGGGTCCTGCTCAGAGGCAGCACTCCTGCAGAACACCTTGTATGGACAAGAGGGGCCTCAGGGCGTTATGGTTATGCCTGCTAAATACCTCCTTCACAGGGCCATGCTTTAAAAATGTATTTGTCTTGTTTTCATGATGACTTTCCTGACCTCAGCAGCAAGGATTTCGCCTGAAGCGTTGATCTGTAGTAGCGGAGCAGCACTGTGTAGGTGTCCGTGGCGCTCAAGTGATTCTTTAAAAATGCAGGGCATAAAAATATTTCTCAGTATTAGACTCTTGTCTATATGAGACACTCAATTCACGAAATACTTTCAGGTGACATATAACCTGTCCCTTTGCTTCACACTCTGAAAATCCACTTCCCTCCTCCTCCTCCCCCGCTTCTTGGAGCTCAGATGTGTTTGAAACGGGAGAAGTCCCCGTCACACAAGTGTTTCTAGGCTATCTGCGTTGACCTTGGCAGTGGGTGGGACCTGCACTTTGGGTTGTGCGCTAGCTTTGCTTACCAGCTTTCAGAGTCAGCCTCAAGCAGCAGCGGGAAGGTGAGACGAGATCTCCATTATTGGGAAGAGACTCTGATTATCTACACAGTGGCGGGCAGGCCTTCTCCTCGGTGTTGGGTTGTGAAATAGCAAGCACGTTTTTGCCTGCGCTCATGCTCATGGGTATGGATGGTGTAAATGCTGCTTGTCATCCTTCTGCCTTGCGCTGTGTTCCGAGATGATAAATCTGTTGGACAGGAGGAATGTGTTTATACCACACCTGCCGCAGCCTTGCTGGGCTGACACCATTGCAGCACACCACTGTATGTGCTTTCCTGTAGGACCAAGGAGAGCCCTCCCCACAGTGCAACAGGCTGCAGGTCTGCTGTTGCACTGCTCGCTGTGCTTTACTAAATCACAGCACAGAACCAGTGCAAAACTTTGCATTTTCTGCTAGCACCCTCTGATCCATCTCCCACAATAATTCTGTGAGGAGTGAGACTGAAGGGGACACTACAATGAGGTCGGTCTCAGATTAGATGCTCCTAACTTCTTTATTCAGATCAGGCCCCGAATTCCTCAAACGCATCCTGCGTTGTTTCTTTGCAGGTTGAACTTTTGTGAGTAGTGAAAGTGAGATGGACATGATCTGGTAAGCTAATAATTTATTAAGTTAATTAATTTAACATGAAAGAAGCAATTAGAGACAAAGATTTTTCTACTGCTTATTTATTAGGTGGTGGTCTTCAGCAAATTGTAAGAGGACTCTGGCTGTGCATGTGAATACTTTTCTAAGTACGTTTATCCTGTCAAACGCACCTTAACAGGCTGTTTGGATGGCTTGGGCAATGGTTTGACATGCTCTCAGTGCCCTGAGGCACTGAATAAATTGTTTGCAAAGAATTTCACCCTCTGAGTGATCCCTGAACCCATGATATGGGTGGAAGAAATGAAATGAGTAAATGCAACAGCATTACCAGGTATTAGGCATGGGTATAGATGACTTAGGCAAGTCTCTTGTGCAGAGAGCAAGATCTCTGTAACACAACTAAGAATACTAGGGGGAGAGAATATATGACTGACAAATGAGAGAAGAAAAGGTTATGGTTAAATCCCTCAACAGATCCAACACATTCTCTCTGGGAATTCAGGTAATGGAAAACACTTGATTTGATAAAATATCTTCTTGTCCGTTTAGAGGTGCAGTTCTATTGGCGAGATGGGAACTGGAATTTAATTACATGTAGATGGAGGGGCTGAGCATTTGTATATGTGAACATATGAATGCACATATGTCTGCACTTAAGGCAAGAGGGGTGTGTAAATTAAAGACATAAGGAGCTAAAACGCTTGCTATGATTCTGATCTGTATTTCCGTTTCTGAGCAGTTATTTAACGGAATGTTTTTACAGAGAGTTTTCAATTAAAAGCCTCCTTCCAATTAATGACAAATACAGAAGGGTTGTGGATTTCGGACACGATACTGAGAACTGGTTATGATACGGACAGATCTTTCCATAACTCCCAAGTGAGCGGGAAATTTGTGTAGCTTCTTTGCCGGCTTGGGATTCACTTTTATCCCTCCGCTCCGGCGGGGCGCGTGGCTCCGTGTTGGCTCCGTTGCCTGCGACATGACTGAGTGTTCATCAAGACCCGTGGCCCTGTGCAGCCTTTCTGCTTCCCACGTGCCCGGCGGCGCCTGACGCTGCCGCCTGCGCCGGGGCTTTGTGCCGCGCACAATGGGCAGGCGCTGGAGCGTCCCCGGCTCCTCGGCAGGGCTGCTCCGAGCTCCGCGTCCGCCCTTGGCGCTCGGCTCAGCCTGCCGGGATTCGCACGAGCCTCCGTGCTCCAGGTTTCCGTAGCCTTGCCTGGAGCTCTAAGCACTTCTATTTGCCCTCCGTAAAGAGATTCTCAAGATCTGCTCTAACACGGACACTGTAAGAGGAACTGATACGTGCAACAACAATTTGGCCATGAGAGTTAAGAAATGAATTCTATTGCTTGGTTCCCTTATGCCCCATCACTCGGTGCTGTTTTGCTGAAGCACGTGGAGGAGTTAATGGTTCATCTGTGAAGACTAATCAAAGATGAACATGCACCACGCTTTTAAAAGGTGCTTCATTTAGCTGCTCAGTGCCTTGAGCAATTACTTGGCTCAGTATCCTACAGCTCTCTCCTTTCAAGCTTTTCTTTCCTTACCTGGATTTAAGTAAAACATCTTATCGATATCATCATTATAGTATGACTTGAGTTACGATTTGGCGAGATCCAAGAAGGCAGCTCAGCATATAGTCCCATCCTAGGAGAAATTACCTTCTGATGCAAATCTTTTGCACAGGAAAATCGTTCTTTGCCCAAGAGCCTGCAGAATCTTGGCTCAAACTGCAATTGCCAAGTTCGAATATCTTTTAAGCCAGAACGTTTATGAAAAATTCTGAAATGGAGAGAAACAGATAACAGACACAACAGGCATACTTGAAGCATTCAAAGGATAAGCACTAAATATACATTTAGAGTAATATTTAACATTAAATTTTCATTATGGATTTGTAGCAACCATGAAGTTTTTTTTTAAAGTAATATACTTATTCTTTTTGGCAGATTAGTATCTGGTGGACAGACACCCCAGTTGCGCAGAATTTTGCTTTGTTTCACATGCATGCAGGTTTTGAGAAGATATTCTTATCTGGCATACTTACATGGGATATAAAACTAATAATTTCCAACTGATATCTTTCCACAATAAGCCCTAAATGCCTTGTGCTCTTACACAGCCCTTGCCAGAAGGATTTTAAAAGATTTACAAGCATTTGTGCATAAAGCTGCTTATACTCACTCTGCATTAGACTGCTAGTATCAGAGTTGCATTCTGTGCTAGTCTCCTCCAGTAAACTATAGAGAGTTACCTATTATCACATTACTGCATCAGTTTGTATTCTGAAAGTCTCCAGTTACTTAACAGTAGACTCCTCTAAATTATTTATTATTATTACATATATTTTCTATGACCATAGTGGCTAGGAGCTTTAAACATGGAATGGGACCCAAAACCAGTATAAATATACAACAGAAAGAAAGCCCCTGATAAAGATACAAGGAAACAAGACACTATTGGCCAGCGTAGCAGGCAGTGGTTAAGCACATCTGCTCTTTTTGTAGGCATCAGGAAAACGAATATAGCTAGTGGTGGATGGGAGCAGATGTGTCTTAAGTGAATGAAAGCTGATAGGGAAATAGAGGGTCCTTAGAACTGAAAGTGAGTAGTTTAGGTTTAATGCAATAGCTGGAGGTAAGAGGAGTAGCCGTCACAACCAATGCGAAGGTAAAGTGACATGGGCAGTCAGGTCAGGAAAATTATCTTGGTAGGGCATTCAGGGTAGAGCTCAGTGGGGCAAGGTTGTATTTGTCAGGATATGAGAAGCTGATGTTGCAGTATATTCAAGATGGTAAGAGTCTGGGTGAAAGCTCTGACTGTGTGAGTAACAAGTAAAAACCTTCATTTCAGAGAGATTATAGAAAAAAAAATAAGTGGTATAGGACATAGTATGGATATGAAAAGTTAGGAGGCCGCCCCTCCTTTGGAGGCAGAATCATTAACCTTATTGTTTTCCAATCTGAGTCCTGTTTTCCAGTCCTGTTTGGAAAAGCATGACTCCCCAGGGTTAAGAAGTGTCAGGTGGATTCATAAGAGTTAATTTTATGACAAATCTCAGAATGCTTTTGTCAAAAGCAAAAAAAAAAAAAAAATCCTAATAACAACGGTTGCAATAAAAAAAGAAAACCTAGAATTCAGGGTTTCAGTGAGAGTTAAAAATCCTACTAAAATGTACAGGAAATGAAATAGTAGGAACTAAGGAACTTGTTACTTTGTTTAAAAAAAAAATTCTTAAGTTTTTAAGAGCCTTCTGTCACTTTTAGGGTAGCCTAGTTAGTGATTTTGAGTACTTGGGCCAGGCATTGTTCATACTGCGCATAGTTGTTCTTACAGCCCTGGCACTGCTGTCTTGCTGTTGGTGATGCACCTTGTCACCACACCGACGTAGTGCAGAGTTTTGCACAGCTTGCCATGCCAATATAAGCACTTGTTAGTCAGTCACTTTGCAATCAGTATATATTGCTCATTGTAGCTACAAATCCCCCAAAGTATGTTTTGCATCTTCGCAGCAATGCCAAACTGATCACAAATATCAGTGGGAATATCTACTTCTGTCCCTCTACTTCTGAAGTGCTGGCTTAGTCGGAACAAGGAGCTGTTTTCCTGCTTTGCCTGAAGAACTGGCTTCTCAAGAAGACGGGATACTTTAATCTCTAATGAAAACTCAAAGTGACTTAATGATCTCACATTGAACTAACAACAGAATGGTAGCAACGCCCAGGTTTTTCCAGATCTAGCCTCCTTTAAAACGGTGTGGTATGGGTACCTGTACCTGGTTAATACTGTCTGGTTCAATCTTCAAAAAGCATAAAAAGGATGACAGTAAGTACCCATGCAGACCCCTGCAGGAGCTATTGCCTTATCTTCTGAGTGAAACGTTGCCTTCCCTTTGAAAAAATGCATTTAGTAACTTCAGGTACAATGGTGCTTGCCATGAAGCGTGTTGTAATTTTACCAGGTGAACCCAAAACCTCACTACATGGGCAACTTGGCTTCAGCCTGATGATTCACAGGGAAACTACAGCCTGCCTTGTCTTCACCATGCATTAACTCAACTAATTCCAGTTGAGAGTTTACCTTTAGTGTAGGTATAGAAGTGTCTGGAGCTCTGTGAACCAACCTCTTGACCGCTGAGGCTCCTTGCTGTGATTGCTTCATGCCTTTGAAGGTTGCAGGTTTGCTTTATTAAACATTAACTGCTTTTATACACCTCTCAGATACTGCTCTAGCCTCCTCCTAAGCAAATTTAATACAATCCGACTGCGGTATCATTTTCCTGTCTGTATTTGATACCACGATTCCTTGTGACGCTGGCTTCGGCGTGTGCTCCCTAACCGCTCGTGGTGTGTTCCCAAAACTGCAGGCTCTTGGTATAACTCGGAGGGAACTGTGTGTTATTGTTACTGACAACTCGTGTGTTCTGCTCGTAGGGCCAAGGTTTGATGCAGCGGTTTTTTCACTTTCGAAGGAAAGTATATAGGAATGATGTAGAATTCCTGGTCCTTTTTTTTTTTTTTTTTCTCTCTATTGGGCTTGCTTTGTTTTTCATTATCCAAGATTATATTTAATTATTTTTGCTTCTATAGTTCAACACTAAGAAGGAAAATTGGACTATGTGTAGGCTAGAATCTGCAGCAGAGAAATGAGTTTAGTTGTCCACAAAGCATTTTGCTTGTGTGAATAACACTGATTTATCTCTTGAACTTATGGAAATTAATTTAACATTTAACCTGAATACCGACAAAAAATGCCTGTGTGCTGAGCTTTGTTCAACACAAGCAGAAAAGCTATTGTACTTGTTTGGCACTACTCAGAGGGCAATAACTCTCATTAGCATGATAATTATCAATTTGTTTATTCATACAGCCAACATAAATGTGATTCTCTCACCCCGCTTTAGGTGGCCTATGGAAAGCTTTTTATGAGGTGACACACTGATACATAATGGTCTAGACCTGGATGCTTGAGGGCTAAAGGTGACGTTGTGTGTTCTGTTAATGTTGGCAGTGGGAGGGGATCCTGTTTGGGAGGAAAATAACGTGTCTGGCACCGATGACGGACTGGAGCAGCAATTCTTACGGTGCTTCTAGAAGGTGCTTCAGCACATTTGTTGCTTAGTCTGACTTGTCTATCAGTGCTTATCAATAGTGAGGTTAATATTTCTCTGTACAATGAAGCCATCTCCATAGGATGTTGAAAGAGGATGGAGTCCAGCAAACTGTGCTGCTCAGCTTGAGCAGGGTTTCCTATGAAGACTCTGCCATTTGTTGAAGCTCTGAGTGCGAGGGGGTTTGTATTCCAACGTTTACTCGGTAAATCAGCTTCAGCTTTCTTAATGAATAACTTATCTGGAAGATGGAGTTACATTGTATTAACCAAATACAGTCTATGTACAGAAAGACATTTAACCTTTGAGACATATGTTGCCTTTTGATGTAAGCCATGCCTTCTCCTTTTTGAAAAGGAAGATCCAGCCTTTTATTAAATTGAGGGAAAAAATTCATAAGAGTTTTTTAAAGATGCTTTGCTATATGAAAAATTTCAGTCTTTCTCTGTGATTCAGCCATGCAGTGGGAAGGATTATAAGGCAAACAATTTTTGTTTTTGTTTGTTTTGCTTTAAACAAAACCAACCAAGCAAACAAAAAACCCAAAGGTCTACAAGGCGAGGGAAGCCAGTCACATAATCTATTATCTTTATAGTTTGCGTTGTTGCTTTTGCATTTCCTGAGTCTTCATTCAAGGAGTCTTTTATTATTATTTTTGGCTGTAAATCATTTATGTATTTCCCCTAATTTTATGGTGTTCAGTCTCTTGGCTTCCTGTGAGTCCTCATCAGTTTCTAGTAACATGCTGAGGCACCACTAGGATCCATTAGAAAGGAGAGGAGATGGGAATAACCAAGTAACGTTCTGGGATTTGTACTAGCCTGAATCATCAAAGATGAATAACTAATGGTGTTTTCTTTCATGTCTGAAAAACTGTGCAAGATCTCTGCTAATTTCTTTAGAGTTATTCATTAACCAACATTTTTACCCTTCATCTTTAAAGGTCAGTCTTGTGTTTTTCCCTTGTTTTCATCAGACTCGGTGAGAAGCAACTGGATGGATCCTCATGCCAGAAGGCTCTTTCCCAGAGTGTTTCTGAGTGCTGGTGTTTTTGTCCCTTCAAAATAGCCCACCCAAGTAAGACGAATGTTCCTGTTTTCCCTTCAGAGATGAGTCTACAGCCTAAGACATTTTACTGCCAGGAAGTTTCTCGCTGTGAAACTAGCTAAGACGGTAACCTTTTTTGTCCCATGTTGTTACTGTTAGTCCTATATCTCTGTACGTGTATTTAGTAGTCCTTTACAGCACATGTCACCTTGCAAACAATCAAAAATTAAGGCACCTATGTCAATGTAAAATTTCTGTTTAGATTGCTCTTCAGATTCCAGAGTTAGGACTAGGTTCATTTTATAATTGAGAAAACTGAAGTACATGAGTACTTTGTCTTGTATGACAAAGGAGATATGGAGTGTCTCTCCTAGGGCTGGAAAGTCTGGAACAGCTGGGATTTGTTTCCTTCTCCGAGACTTGCATCTAGAGCCAGACAGTTATAAGCAGCCACACGGAAGTGCTTGGGAGCGGCACTCTATTACATGGAAATTGTTCTTTTATTTCTCAGGGACTTCTTCAATCCTACACCAGTTTCTTCACTGTTGTGGGAGGTGCAAAGCTATTCCTATATTTCCTTCCTCTGTAAGGCTGCCCTGCAATCAAATTGATCGGTTAGTGTATGCTGACGTTCAGCAGGCATAAAAGACAAAATTGAAAACATGAGACCAAAAAGACTTTTTTTTCCTTCCTCTCACTCTTGGCAACTTCCTTGCTCTGGTGTTTTTGACCTCACCCCAACGTCAGTTAAATGCCTCATAGGAACGGGAGGGACTGGAGCGTAATCACAAGCCAACTTTGTCGTCATCAGTTAGGTAGATAGAGAACTTTCCTTAAAAATGAAAAAAGGGTTTCCAGGGAGACCTTCTCGGGAAGTGACTTGCCCACGAATTGAAGATCAGACCTTTTCATGGTACAATTTGCTGGTTTGCTCAAACGTTCTCGCACAGTCTGTGCCCTCAGATGATGTTCTTCTGACACAGTGGTGTCAAGCTGACCATCAACGCACTCAGCTGGAGTCGTCCTTCTTCCTTGGTTTCCCATCCTTTGGTCCAATATATCATCTGTTAAGTACCTTGTACACTTCAGACTGCAGAGAGAAATCATTATCGGGGAATAATGCTTTCTGACTGTGGTTGATAGGCAAAGGAAAAAGGGGAAAAAAATAAATAAATGAAGATGATCCTGTTGACTGCAAGAACCAGCATTGAAGATTTCTAAACAATCAGGAACTTGAGTTTGTTTTCAGCTCATTCTCCCAAGGGAAGGTCATCTGATTCATATCTGTCAAATGTTGAAGGGATGAGTCACAGTCAAATCACACTTTTCCAACTTGTCTTTATACATACAGGAAGAAATAATCTCTCTTCTTTTAAAAGGACCTTTTTTTTTTTTTTTTTGGTAGACAACACTCAATAACCGAGCCTCATGTTATCTGTTTTCCTTGAATTATGAATATTTATTCCTTTCCATATCCATAAATAATAGATAGGTTTTGGTTGTCTCGTTTTTCTCTTATGACCTTTATATCCTGTACTTCAAATCAAACTCTCATAGATACAGAAGGTCCTAATTTCCCGCTGGAAATTAATTGAATACGGCCAAAAAGGATGAGAGGGGAAAAAAAAAGTCTTCAAATAAGAGCAAATATCACATGTTATTATGTTCTTTACTGCTAGTCAGATGGCATTGGGCATGAATAGGTAAATGCCAGTCCAGAAGACATCAGTTCATGCCATGGAGTTGAAGATGTGATAGGGCTGCTTTATGTTCCTGTGTTCTGTGCTAGTCCAACGGCTGCAGCACTTGTACAAAAAGTGCTCCTTGTGTGAAGTAGTTCTGTACAGCTGGCAGGGTCCTGTGCAGATGCAGCACTTGCTTTTTGCTCCAGCGAAACCCCTGAAGGAGTTGTGTTCTCCTGTTTAGTGCTCTGCTGCCTGTTTCTCCTTGCATGCAACCTGCTCCTAGCAGCATTTATGCTTATTTTTCTTGCTCGATTCCGATGGCTGAGGATGTTTCAAGAACAGCCTTTGCATGGCTCTGTGGTTTGTGGTGGGGTTGTGTGTTTTGGGGCACAAAAGTATTAATTCCTGCTCTACACTGCTTCCAAAAACAGCAAAGCGCTGGAATGGCTTCTCTAACTGGGTCAGGTTGCTGTTGGAGAGGTAACCCAGCAAGACTTAAGGCTACTTTTGGCTTCTACTCAGCCAAATCAGTTTTTCTTCTGGTTTATCCTTCTCCTGCCCTGGGGATGGTGTGGCAGGGTGGGAATAAGCAGCTCACCTGGGTATAAGTGTGTGAGGGTGGAGGTGAAGGGGTGGCTGTTAGGAAATGCCTGCTTGAGCTGTGTGGAAAACTGCACAGAAAAGCTTTCAGAAAGGTGCTTTTGGTTGGTAGCCTGAGGGTAACGGCCTAAAAAGTAAACCTGAACAAAGCAACTATTTTACCAACAGCCGTAATGCACTTTATTTAAAAAAATGAAATAATTAAGATTTATTGCTGTGCACTGAAAATAGTGCTATGTGAATGTGTACAAGTTTTGTCTCAGACACTACGCATTAAGAATCTGGATTGCTATCCAAAGCCTAAACTCTTCTGAGTTAGATAAATATCCTCATTTTACAGGGGGGAAAAAAAATCTGACACATACAGAACTTATCCAGGACAGTTAATCACAGGACATATCTGGGGCCAGAGCCAGATCTGCTGACTCATAATGCTTCCTCTTAGCTAAGAAAATATATATATATATATATATATTTCATAATTATGTTATAGAATTAGTGAAAAAAAAAGAATAGCTAAACTGATCTGAACTTTCTCAAATTAATCATGTTTATTAATTTCATTTTACATATGTTATCTTCAAGTATGAATTTCAGTATTACATATTTATTAAACAAATATGTATCTCCTTTAAATCTTTTTGCATTGATATCTACATCAAATATTTCTTAAATTATCTTCAGTCTTTTGTACTTAGCCTATGGAAAGCATTGATGTTTCATATTTTCTTATGATTTTTCAAGTCTCTTTTTCTAGAAGATTAGATCAGCCTATGAAAGACAAATGCAAGTTTCTGACTAGCTCCTGATTTCATGTCAATGTTCCAAGACAAAAAGTAGTTGGAGAGATCTATCTAACATTGACATGTGATAATAACTCGGAAAGCCTCAAACTTGGATTTGTTCTTGGGGGCTCTAATGCAATTATGCATTTCATAATTTCTTACTAACTATTCCTATTAACTACTTCTCCTTTTTTGTTCAGCTATTGCGTTCTTTCCTTCTCTTTATAGAGACATGCATTTATTTTGACGTTTTATGCTCTTTAGGGTTCAGTGGTCCAAATACTTCCTAATACCGAGGACCAAGGTTCAGGATTTTAAAGTCCATTTGAAAAACTGTTTAAGGGGAAAAATAAAAAACCAAATCTACATGTCTAAGGGGAAAGTGAGATATTTCAAGAGTTCAACCCCAATTGTAGATGTGGTGTTTTTCATAATATGTGTCCTTATACAAAATAAAATATCCTAACATCATAAATTCTTATTCTTTGGTTGAAATGTACCTTGTAATTGTTATATTTACATTTTAGAAAACCTTCAGCAAATACTATTTGTGATTACAACCAAAAAGGTGACCAAAAAATGTCAGAATTTTCTGCAGGGAAAAAAAAAAAGAAATTAAAAAAAAAAAAAAGGGAACCCTGAAGATGCTATATCTGCGATCCAAATTTCTGCAATGGTATCTGTTCTAAGTCATCTCAACTCATGAAATCAATATCTCATTATGTGACAAACATCTCTAAGATAAATTTTAAAGGACATAGATATTAGTGTAAAAAATAACATTTCTTCCCCCTTTTCCTTGTTTTTTAGGCTTCATTTAGAGACATACGTTGAAAGAAAACAGGGTGTTGTAAGCGACCATCAGAATGGGATGTCGCATTGCTTCAAAACAGTGGAGTTTCTCCTTTAATACCGTAATGTTGCTGTATCTGTAATGGACACTTCTGGAGCCCCACTTGAGCACTACCTTAATATCAAGTTAATTCATGTCAATGGCTACTGCCTATTAGTCACCACTTCTAAAAGGAATGACAGTGACTGGATATTTGAAGAGAAATACTGCAGCCGATGATCTGAATTATGAAAAATGCAGTTGTGAAAACTCTTTGGTGTCCTTGAGAATCTCTCAGCTTTGAAAAAAAAAATTGTGTGTGAAGCTCGGTTTTGTCGGCTCTTGCTCACGCGAAGGGAAGCCTGCAGTTTTGGTGCCCCTGGTGCCCTCCAAGGCGATGGAATTACGAGGCCATTTAGGCTTTTGCTCCTTGCTGCTCCTGTTCCCTCTGTTTCCTGGGTAATCTTCAAATTTATTTAAGAGAAGGAGATGTCTTCAGGGAATGCCTCTGTCCTGGCCTCGGTGGGAGCTTGTAGGCCTGTACAGCGGTGGTGGTGGTGAGAGGTGCAAGCCTCTGCTTGGAGGATGGGACTCTGTATCGTTGTAGGATGGGAAGTCTTCCTACCCTCATATCACACTCTGGTGATGGCTCTGGTCATCAGGATTTGTAGGAAAGCAGGATAGAGCCCCTGACTCCTTTACTGCTTGACTAATGCTCTAGGCAGAACAGCAGTATTTCTGGGGAAATGCAGAGGCAGAACTGTATGTGAAAAAGAGCTTAATGGGCAAACATCGACATGCACAGAATGAAATGAGAGCTTTGAGAATCTCCTTCTTGGGTTTAGGAACTGGAATTTTCCTCACGTTGGATGGAATACCTGTCTAGATCTTCTTATTGTTGTTGTTATTTTTAATCTTAATTATCACCCACAGGCATTATTGCAGAATTTATTCCTTGTACATGGTTCAGGAACATGGCACTGCAGTGTTCTAGGCAATGGTTTCCTTGAAAGTTTTTAGAAGCAGGGTATTGAATTAACCCATTCTCCAGGAAAGAATCTTTTATTTCCATATAATGCCTATCAAATAATTTTTGAAGTGGAAAGAGTTGTAAAGTTTATTTTCTGATGCCGCACAAGTGCCATTCCTGAAGGAGGTGATGCTCAGCTAGAGAATGAGAAGAACTCCAATGGGATATGTAAGAGTTAATTTAGGAAGGAACTGGTGGGGTGGGAACTGATGGGAAAAGTCCTAGGCATGGAATTTAAGTGCCTAAAAACTTAGAAAGCTGCTTTTATAGACCAAAAAAATGCTAAATTGGAAATAGAAATTAAACTCTCATATTCTGGCTATGATTTCATTAAAACCTGGGAAGATTAATAAGGGAAGAAAGTATCTTTCAGGGGATCAGTGCACTTTCATGGAATTTTGGACATTAGGAGATACTGCAGGTTTCAAAGATATCCATTAAAATATGTTATAAAAGGAAATGAGTCATCCTCCTGTCTCGGGGGAATGGTGGGTTAGACTGGCAACGTGGGTGGGTGAAGGGAAAGAAGAGCTTTTGCAGAGGTTTGTAATAACCCTGGAAAATAGTAAACAGAAGCCTATTCCTCTTCCCACCCTCCTTTCCTCTTTCCCTCCTACCCGCTTCCCGGTTAGCACAGGTGACAGCTGTAAACGCGCCATTTAAAATGCAGAATTGATTCAAATTAAACACATGCGTATGTGTTTTTATTTTTTATTTCAGAACCTGATTCTGGTATTAGTGCTTAGATGTGTAGTTTGTGGTATGGAAGCTGGTCAAGAGCATCAAATTAATTTAGGATGGTAGCTGCAGGCAAATACCTTCAGCTGAACGTGCAAGATGTTGAGTGCTGCTGAGGAGGTCCTGAGCCAAATTTCCTCCTTGTTTCCTCCTCACAGCTGCTGGATATTTTGTACCATGCATGGCATGGATGCCCGTTGATAAGGGATTTTACAAGCCACTGTAACATCAATGACAAAGGCAGCATGTTCTAATTAATTCTCCTTTGGTTTTCTCTCTGCTAATGAGATGTACTTACTTGTTTGTTGCTATTGTACTTTCTGTAACGCTTTCTTGTGACTCCCCTGGAGAGTTTCCTCCAGGAAAAGAAATAATGTTTTGCTTCTACACTATGTGCATCAGTTGTCAAATTCAAGGATGCCTGCCAACGCAGCTCAGCCTTTTGTAGTCAGAAATTCATTTTCAGACAATGCTTTCCACTCCCTAGCTAATCTGTTGTATGTGATTCAAGCCTCCTAAGTATGTAATTCCACAAGGATCAACGTAGTCAAGCACACGAAAGCCTTGAGCTACCGTGTCGAACAAAATGTTCTCTGAAAGTTAGCGCGGTTTCACAGCGATTGAATAATTAGTGTTTTGAGTGTTAGTGTCTGAAGCCTAATTTTAAAAACACATACTAACACTTCCTGATTATGACTGTGGAAGAGCCGTGTTGTGTAAATGAGCTGTAGGTGCAAAAACCTAGCTCTATCTAAGTCAGCTGCATAAATCTCTGGAGTTTCTACGGTTTGGGGATTTGACACCTTTTCCTTCAGGGTACAGCATGACTTTCCATCAATTTCAATAACGAGTCAGCTCTTAAGCTTATGAGGAAGTCTGTGGTTACAGTGCTTCTTGACACGTACTTCTTGGTCAAACCACAGCCAAGTCACATAACTATTATGTGATCGGCCACTTTGTTTCAAAGTTAGTAGAATATCAACCTTTTTTTTTTTTTTTTTTTTTTTTTTTTTAAGAAAATCTTCTATAAGAGTCTGTGAAGTTGATGACAGAGTTGGCCAAGAAACTGCTAGTCTTTCTCTTCTACAGTAGCTGGTGAGTCAAAGCAAGAGCAGATAAATTGAGCCTTTATTCATTACCTGGTCTGGGACCTTAAATTTGCAGCACTTGATTCCGACTTCACTGAGAACAGGCTGCCACCCCAAATTCTGCTTCTTGATGAGAGACCCATTTTCTACGTAAATCTTTCTCAGGTCAGTCACGTGATCCTGCCTTTTGGCAGAGCAAACTGAGGCTACCGCTCTGTACAGAGGAAGGGAAGAGGGACAGGGCTCCTTAAATTAGCTGCAGCATCAATATTTCATCCCCTCTGCACTTCAGCCACTACCCTGCAAGAGCACCAGCCACTCATAAAGCAAAGCTGGTGTGTGCAGTGACTGCATTAGCCTCATTTGGGAGAGCAGGGCTTCTCAGGTGATGCAGGGAGGCAGGATTTGGTGTTGGATCTGTCCTCATTATAAATGGATTACACACCTTGGGCTAGTCTGATGAAAATTCATAAAAAGGATTTAGAAGCTGCTATTATACCAGGTGCTGCTTTTCGTTTCCCTTTTTAAACAAATGAATATTTTGTTATTACGGATACTGATAAATGGGCTAGTGTCAAGATTTTTTTTTTCCATCAGTGATGAGACACGTTTCTAGGGAAAACAAGCTGGAATGGCCTGTGCAGTGAAAGGGCTGCTCCCAGGCTGTCTAAAGCAAACTCCCCAGCCCGATCTTTGGAGGTATGACATTTTAATAAAAACTCGTTGTGTTATGACTCATCCCATCGAGTTTCAGGGCCTTTGAAACTTGCGCAATCCATTGAAGGTGATCACATCTAGCTTTTCCTTTTCTTGACAAAACAAAAAGGAAGAAAAAAGGAAAGCACCTTTGCCTTGGGCTCTGTGGGTGTTGGTGCACGGGCCCTCCTCGTCGGAGTCTCCCAAGGTGGGATGCTGTGGTCGCTGTGTGGCCGGAGCCCCAGGCGGAGCCCGGAGGGTCTCCCTGCAAGGGCTGTGGTGGGGCAGCACCCCTGCTCCTGTCCACGTCTTGCTGGGGATGGCACGTGTGGTACAACCATGTTCCTCCTCTCTGTACCGCGGTGACCCGGTGTTTGGATTATCTGTGTTACAGTAGCACCTAGAGGAATCTGGCATACAGGGGCCCTGTCACCTCACCTTGTGCTTTCTATGGCTGAACCATAATGCAACGCAATCTCTGGGGCATGAAAAGCATTTTTTTAATTAAGCAGTTAGAATACTGCATTATTTGAGGATCATTCAGCTGCTTCTAATCCTTATTTGATTTAGTTTTATTTCACTAATGCACATCTCGCTGCTTGTTGCTATCTTTCTCTTTGAATCTGCTTAGAAATCCATTTACTCTGGGTAATTGCTCCTTCACAAGGCACTCTTCAGTAATGTTCAGCACAATGATGTCATGTCAAAAGATGATGTTAAAATAAAGTGGCTGTCATAATAAAGTCTTTAAAAAAAATCTACTATTTGTTCCTGTTTTGGATTATCTTCCATTAGAGGTAACGAAATAATGTGGATAAAAGTTAAACATATCATCCTAAGGGGAGCTCAGACACTCATCAATAATATCAGGAATGACAAACATAATAATATTTAGCTACATATATTGCTGGAGTCGGAAGTCAGTTGTCTGATTACAAGAATTAAGGGGAGCATCAATATTGTTATTGAGATTTGAAAGTAATTTTATTCCCAAATTAACAATGTTGCTAATGTTCCTGTATATACTGAGTACTTGCTTTCTTTATGGAAATAATTCCTGTGCTGTAACCAGAAGGAATCTGAAGCTGATTCCTCAATATGTCCGTTCTGGTTATCTGAATGTCTTTTTCCTAGGGAAAATCAGGGATAATGGGAATTTATTAGGGATAAATTTTCCTAGGGAAAATCAGGCAGGGGTCTGGTGGGATGGCCCGTCACAGGAGTGCTCTAAATGTGTCCAAGAAGCTCTTTTTTAGTTGCTGCTTTGGTAATGGCATTCTATTTCTGTGTTGGTGCAAGAAGGGTAAATGAAACCACCACTAATGGTCCCCAGAAACGTAATGCTGAAGAACAGTAGCACAGAATTTTGGCAGATGTTGTGAGGACATAATATAGGGCTTTTTGGACTTTGGGTTTTGTTTATTTGGGTTTTTTTAGTAGTCTTGTTTGTGTTTTGCTACAGTGTCACTAATGCCTCGTTTGGGAAGAAATAACAGCTGACTTCTCCTAAAGCATCATTTGATGCTAATGACCCTGACAGGAACCTTTTTTTTTTTTTTTTTTTTTTTAACTGTTCCCAGCTTAGGAAAAACGATGGTGAAGGTGTCATGATTCAGGCCCTAGTGGATTTTCTCAGGTCGGGATCAGTTTAGTTTTGGCACATTTTACAATCCGGAGCCAGGCAGATATTAATATCTTTGGTCAACGATCTGCTTGTAACAGACAAAGTGCTACATGATAGTTCCATGGGAAGATTGATGCTGTTGTCTGTGAGACGTTGCTGACTCATCCATGGCATCTAATGGATGCGCTACCCTGAATTAATTCCTGCTTCCAGTTCCATAAATATGGCTACACTGAAAGATACCTCTTAGGAAGCATCATGTCTTCGTCCTTATGTCACTTAATTCAATGGTTAATTATTCTCACTGTTAAACATTTGCAGCTTATTTCTAGCCAAAATGTGTCTAGCTTCAGATTCCAGGTATATCTTAAGATTTTTAGAACCTCTTCAGACGTTCTGAAATTAATCCAATTTTCATTTCTTAGTAAGCTTTTCATCACAATGTCACCAACTTTTTCAAGGTAACTTTTTGTTTCCCCATTCATAGTTCTAGTTTGCAATTAAGAACACTTTGCTAATGTATTTTGAAATTATTTTGAATTTTAAAGTAGCGATAACATAAGAGACAAAGTCTGTAGCGTGTGATCATATGTCTTATAAGACCAGCTGATACAGCTAGGGAAAGAACAGACTGGACACACAAGCACTCCTTAAGGTGAAGAAGGTTTTTTGACCAGCTTATTTATATGTTGGTTGGTTTAATAAAGAAATTACGGCTCCTTACAAATCATCCATTTTTGCAATACTTCACACAAAAAAGGCAATTTTGTTTAGAGAACAGTTCAGCATCTTCTAGCACAAAAGTTATCAACAGTATTGTTCCGCTTAGAAATAAATATAGCAAGGTGATATGTTTTTCATCAGGCTAAAATCGTTGAGCTAGAGGAACCTCTGTTATAGTCGTCTCCTGTCTTTCCCTTTCTTAAGGTTTAATAAAGGAAATAAATGCCCCTAAGTGTATTCAACAATGAAGTATTATAAAAGACACATAGGAATAAAAAGAGAGGTTACAATAGCCAGTCATTATAATGCTTTCTAGCCATTTTTGAAAAGTACTTTGCCTCTCTCCTCTATCACCATCTCTTTCAATGTTGGAGGAGGCAGGAAATTGCACTGGATGATCAAATAACCTAATTATTCTTAAAAAAGGAAAAAAAAAAGACTAAATGTTTTTGTTTAAATTATGGCAAGGAGGTGTTGATTCTTTTTTATTCTCAACATTTACTACCTATTTGACATTTGAGCTGCTGTAACTGGGAAGTGATGAATCCATCCTGAGGGGAAGGATGTTAGTTAATAGTTAATTGGCCAGCTGACTCCTTAATTTGAGAAGCTGTGTGCCCGTACTCATTTACCATGGCTGAAGATCCCAGCCATTTATAGCAGGCAGTCAGGAATACTTATTTTCTCAGCTCTTTGAAGTCCATTCTTAAAAATCACTGAGATGTTAAATTTCTATTCAACAGTTTTCTTTCAACTCAAGCACCATTAAAAATATATAGAATATCAAACCTTCCTTAAGAAATCAGTCGCACAGTAACTGAGAACAACTTCAATTAAATCTTCCTATTAAGTGAAGAAGTAATTTACACTCAGCTTTCACCAGATGAGGTTAATGTAATTATACTAGTGCTGTTCCAACAATTGACAGCTCCCTGTAGCCTTCTAATCACCTGCAAATTAGCAGAGGAAGAGTGCGGCATTCCCGCCTTCTTCCATGCGTGAGAGAGAGAGAAGGTAAATGGAAACATTCCCAAGGTGTCTTTCTCTTTCTCATTTCTAGATTTTCTTTCCTTTCCTGGAAATTCCTTTAATAATAACAGTTTTCTTGGTGTGTGGGTTTTTTCTTTTTTTTTTTTTTTTTTGGTGCTGGTTGGTTGACAGTCAGAAAGCAGAGAAGCCCTGAGCCCGAGGGGTCTCCCAGCAGCAGTTTTACTTCACCTTGGTCAGTTTGACATGATTTATTGACACCTCTGATGTTAGGACTTAAAAGTGTGGGGAATTTATTCATGCTAAAGCATCCTTTAATTAGAGTTTTTTCCAGGATTGCATCCTCCATACAGGATACAGAAACTGAGACTTTTGTGAAGACTTTTTTAAGCTGATACTTGCATACAAGAAGTCAAATGAAACTTCTTAAAACGACAGATTTTTTTATTTGACCTGAGCAATTCAGAGTTCAAACATCTAAGAAGAGCAAAATGTTGTGATTAGAGCAAAGAGTTTGCATTCAACACTGTCTCAGAATAAACCATGGTAAGTTTAAGTATAGTCCATACAAATATGCAGTAAGTATAGCCTGTTTAATTTTCCCTTTTAAAATGGTCCAGGAGGTATACCCACTGTGAATGTTTGCAAAGATCAGGCAAACGTGTGTTAAAATAGGCAGGTACAGGTGGTCATATATTCACTTTACTGTCATTCTGCTTGCAATGGTGCATGAGCATGTGAAATATTACAAATTGCAAGTTACTCATCTGAGAAATGGCTATTGCCCTCATTTTGTTAAGGTGGAGAGGGAGAGAAAATGTAGGAAAGCTCTGTGAGATCTTCAGGAATGAATTCCGGGCTAACCAAATATTATTTTTACATTTACATTTTATACTTAAAATCATTTACTTAGCTATATATTTGTCCGTGGATTAGCTTTGCTGCATAAGAAAAGATGTAGACTGAAAAAGAGGTCTTTGAGATACTGATTTGCTCGTTGATTTCCCTGATGCACCACAGCAGGACTTCTCTTAGTGATATTTTATTCATTTTTCTCCTCTTCTAATTATCTTTGATTTTTCTTTTCCCATCTTTCATTCCATGTTATCACGCTGGAAAGTGCCTTTGTGGTGAGCAGAGGGGAATTCCTTCAACACATTTCAGGGAGCATGAAATTCAGCCTGGGATTTTGCTGCGAAGGCTAGAGATGAAAAGTGCTAACTAACAAAATCTGCTCCAGGGGAAAGCATTTTCTCACTTTAATAATGAAATATTCATGGTGTAACACGTTCCTCCCTATGACAGTCACAGGTGAATCCCGGGTTGAACTTTTGTGTTCTCTAGAAATGGGACCTTGGCAATATCCCTTCTGTCAAGCTTATTCTTCTCATGGCCCTGGATGCAAAATGTACTGAACCAGCTGCACCATTGCAGGCTCCTACGTGCAGCCTCTCTGTATTTTGTGACTCAGAGCGACACACTAAGATCCTTCTGCCCCCGGCCTAATTGCCTTGGAGCATCCCCTGGAATATGCCTGAATCTCAGCTATTTAGCCTGCACCTTTGCACTGCTAAAAATATGGGGCAAACTTCCGTGGAGCTTGGCACAGCAGCAGGCAGGTCGATGCGCTGCGGGCTGCCGGTGCTGCATTCTCACAGCCCCCCGGTGAGGTCCCATTTACAGCATGATCTCCCTGTTGATTAGAAGAGTGAAAAGGCTTTCTGATTTTTTTTTTTTCATTTGTTCTGGCTTTGCTTTTTCAAGGCAATTGGAAAACATATGTATGCTTGGACTAGAACTAACACAAAACTAAAAAAAAAAGAGCTAAGACACATCCCACTTTTTCATACCCTTAGGGCATGCTAAAAAGCTTAAAGATTTTTTTTTTTGTAAAAACTCACTTGTTCTCATCCATTACTCATTTTAGCTTTGTTTAATCAATGTGTGGTGCATAAACTTCCTGCGCAGCGTGTCTCCTCAGTGCTACAACACAGCAGGAAGGAATGCAAGCCTGTGTTACTGTAAGACCTGCATTAATCTAATTTTCCTGTATTAAGAGGTACTGGATGGTTGGAAGGCAGAGAACTTAGCAAAAAAAAAAAAAAAAAAAATCATGTTCTGAATATTATAAAAATCTTTATTAGACAGGTATAGTATGTGACTTATTGGACTGTTAGGTAGTGTGTTCTGCATGGCACACTTAAGTTTCATGCAATTAACCAAGTGGTCAGAATTTCAAAGTCATCCCAAAGGGGCAACATGAATATATTCATCAGCAAACATCAAATGCCGAGTAAATATATTCCTAATCAAAAATAATTTGTTCCAATTATAAAATACATTTAGATGTATTTGTTTCATATATGTGTGATAAAGGTGAACACAAAATGTTTTGAATTTCTTTGTCAATATAAGATAGTGCTCTATTTGTGAGTGAAAAATACGCCTCTCCTAGAAGGGGAATCTTAGGGTATGAATGTGCAATATGAATACATAAATGCTTAGTCTGGCCCATGGTTCATTGAATTCCACTTAAGCAAATAAAAATGAAATGCTCCATATAGCAGGCTTTGCCAGACTCTACCTACCTGACCTTAGGGAAAGAAGTCAACTAATTTTTTTGTGGCTTAATTTACCTGAGTGAAGTCTCACCTCTATTGAGATCGATGACAAAGCCACGGTGCTTTCAATGGGGCTATAATTTCCCATGTATGTGGACGTTGTGACTGATGGGCTCTGCCATACGTAGCTCCAGGAAGTGTCATTTATATAAATTTGTGCAGTTCCCAGCACGGTAAAGGCCTGGTGTAGGTGAAGTGAGTAATGGGTAACCCAATATCAAAAATAAATGATATCTGTTGCACAACTTAGTATGGAAGACTGTGATTTTGTGGAAAGGAGACTTGCATAGTGTGAAAAAATATTATTTAATGCTTTTCCTGTTGTATTTTTTATAGCCTGATGGATCAAACTGTCAGACCAAAAGCAACATGACTTATTTTCATTCCTCAAGGAACTTTTGAACTTTTAATATGAAGAATTTTGTTTTGAATGTTATCAATTTAACTAACAAAAACTTAAAACACTGCAAAGCTGTTATAGTCCTGGTTAGTCTTTGGGTTTGGCTTCCACTGCAATATACTTTCCTATTTATTTTTCCCAGAAGTGGCAGATAAAATAAGCAGTTTTGGGGGAGCCTATTGACCTGGACGAGGAGAAGGCGAGATGCATCCGTCAACCCTCCGACCTGTCACAGGGAGAGCAAACCAGCTAAAATACGTGCCTGAAATTTGAAATGCTTCTGTGTGAATGTGCATCACATCAGAACTACTCGGGTTTTGACCACGGAATCTGCTTTAAAGCTGAGTTTTCAGGCTGCGGACAAGGATAGTCTCTGCAAACAGCCCCTGGTGAAAGAGGAGGAACCCTGAGAATAAGCCTGTTGCAATTTCCTTGTCCAGTCCAGGCAGGTCCCTATTCAAGGACAAAAATCCAGGGCATTCAGTTCTAGATCATCTTACAGTTTCTTCATCTAAGCCTTAAATTTATTTACTCAGTGGTAAATTAAATGGAAATAAAGGATGACAAGAAAAGAGCCCCACATTATAATTTAGCAAATTGTTCAAAGCACAAGGAGTTGGAAGGGGGTGAGATGCCCCATGCACTCTTTCAGGGGAGGATATTAAGCTGAGACATTCCTACATCTAGTAAAGAAATAAAATACTTATTCCTGCTCATTGCTTTTGACTGAGGTAAGGAAAAGTGTTCTTTGAGCAGACTGGGGTGCTTGGAGCACTCTGATTTGGTAGAGAGGAGAGGTGTTATTGTCACTTTTCTACAGTAACTAGCTACATGCCACATGCAAGGTCTTGTTATACATACCGGGTGCATCAGAGAGAGCGACTTCTGTTGGTACAGTAATTGTAGCTAGGGGATTAGGTTTTTGGAATAATTTTTGTACAGACAGAAGATAGTAGATGCCAAATCCACATAATTGTGATGATTTATAATGAATGCTCTAAAAATCCTATTTTGAAACTTAAGTCTTTCTGCCTGCATACCTTTCTTTGCCTTGGGGACTTGTATAAAATATAAAGAAAAACTGCAAAAGTGTTCTTTGATACTGTAAGCTGCCTGTGTACTTTGATATTTGCTGCCATAGATACTATAAATTAACTTTTTCTTCCGTAGGTTAGGTCCAAACTTCAATAGTACCTACCAAATGTGTTCCATTGCCTTCAGATTTCTGAATAAGAATACTAAGTTATATGTGCGCAGGTAAAAAGAGTTTCAATGGATTTCTTCAGACAGAAGATCTGACATTGGCCTTTACAAAGGATGCTAAGGCCTGAGGAGTGTGACTCGAAAATTAGATGAGAACATCAAGAGCTGTGGCAGAGAACTTGAGAAACCTGGAGAAAGTTGCTTGCAATTTATTAACGTCCCTCCTCAAGGTACGTTGTTGTTTTATTCAGCACCCCTATTAGCTCTTTCCAGCCTCCCATTGCTGTTTACGGCAGCTCTAACCTTATTCTTTAAAATGATAATGCTCTAAAATCAAACAGCCTATTAATGCTCCTGAAGACCTGCCTTGTGTCGCTTCTATCCAATTTACTTGCCTTTAAAGCTCTCTCAGTTATAACAGTATCTCAAACAGACAGTGTTTAGCTCTTGCAACTCGATCTTCCCAGCACGCGGAGGGCCCTTAGCGGTCGGCTCGCGGCACCCTTCATCCTTCACCCCTCGGAGCTTTGCCACGTCGCCGCGCTTCGCCTCGCTCTCAGCCGCCCATGTTGCTGGGCAGCTGCCGTGTCCCCCCCTTGAAAACACGCTCTGGGCTGCTCGAAGCAGACAATAATGAAGAATAAATGCCCCGTGCCCCAGCCTGGTAAATTAGATTAAACGGCTCAGCTTATCCAAGGAAATAAAACTTAGCTGAATGGCTCGGAAAACTGTAGCAGTAGGAAAACGACAGGTCCTTAGGTCATGTTTTGATATTCTTTTTTAAAAATGAACGCCGCCTTAACCCACTGACCTTAAGGGAAATTTTAAGAAATGAGGATGTCTGTATATTGACTTCAGCAAGGCTTTCGACACCATCTCCCATAACATCCTCACAGGAAAGCTCCGGAAGTGCGGACTGGATGAGGGGATTGGGTGGATTGAGGACTGGCTGGATGGCAGAGCCCAGAGGGTGGTGATAAATGGGGCCGAGTCCGGTTGGAGGCCTGTGGCCAGTGGTGCCCCACAGGGGTCAGTACTGGGCCTGGCGCTGTTCAACTTGTTCATCAGTGACTTGGACAAGGGCACAGAGGGCACCCTCGGCAAGTTTGCAGGTGACACCAAACTGGGAGGAGCGGCCAGCACTCCCAAGGGCTGCGCTGCCATTCGGAGAGACCTGGACAGGACGGAGAGTTGGGCAAAGAGGAGCCTCATGAGGTTCAACAAGGACAAGTGCAGGGTCCTGCAGCTGGGGAGGAATAACCCCAGGCACCAGGACAGATTAGGGCTTGACCTGCTGGAAAGCAGCTCTGCAGAGAGGGATTTGGGAGTCCTGGTTGAAAACAAGTTACCCATGAGTCAGCAATGTGCCCTCGTGGCCAAGAAGGCCAATGGGATCCTGGCTGCATCAGGTCAAGGGAGGGGATCCTGCCCCTCTGCTCAGCTCTGGTGAGGCCGCACCTGGAGCATTGGGTGCAGTTCTGGGCTCCCCAGTACGAGAGGGATGTGGAGCTTCTAGAGAGGGTCCATCAGAGACACTCGATGGGGGGGTCCACGAAGATGATTAAGGGTCTGGAGCATCTATCGTATGAGGAAAGACTAAGTGAGCTGGGTCTGTTTAGCCTAGAGATGAGAAGATTGAGAGGAGATCTAATCAACAGGTGCAAGTACCTGAGGGGTGAGTGTAGGGAGGATGGGGCCAAACTGTTTTCCGTGTGGCTAGTGACAGGACAAGGGGTAATGGGTACAAGTTGAAACACAGGCAGTTCCACCTCCATGTGAGGAAGAACTTCTTTCCTGTGGGGGTGACAGAGCCCTGGAACAGGCTGCCCAGAGAGGTTGTGGAGTCTCTTTCTCTGGAGATCTTCAAACCCTGCCTGGATGCCACCCTGTGCCACGTGCTCTAGGTGTCCCTGCTGGAGCAGGGAAGTTGGGCTAGATGATCTCTAGAGGTCTCTTCCAACATTAACCATTCTGTGATTCTGTGATCTGCTTCCTATATTGTGATATGCATCTGCATTTTGAGCAGGGTTGGCCCTAGGGATGTCGGTCACCTCCAGCCATTACAGACATGCTTAGTCCCGGCTGCATGGCACTTGCCAAAGGTTGCAGCTTGGTGTCTGATATAGACAGAGGCAGCTCGGAGGAGGATGAGGACCAGGCCACGGGTGCCCTACGGATGCCGTTTTTGGCTCCATGTAGCTGTTGAGTGCAGGCTGCGGCAGTGGCACGGGCCACCCAGGGCGTCCTCGGCACGCGCCGGCAGAGCAGGAGGGATCCCGCCGGCTAACGTCGCAGGCAGGGTGCGATGCGCTAATCCTGCCGAAACGCTCCTGGGATTCCTCTCCCACTTTTGGGGAAGGACAGGGCATTACACTCTCTGCAGGTGCTGGGTGGCACTGTGGATGAGGCTGCTCGAAATCCCTAAACTTTTCCATCCCTGGGCTTTCAAGGAGATATTTGTAGTGCTATTCTCCCTAACGTCCTCCTTTCTGTGTTTGCTGGACATTTTTGGATGGTGTTTGCATGTCTTTCATCCCCTCTGCTCCTGAGGGGTTATTTAGTCCTAACTGCCTGACATTTACTTGGCTTTGGGTCTTTGGAGGAACACGAAGCCAGGCAGGAAAAAAGATTCTGGTGTCATTTCATCATAGATGTGGTGATGTTATAGATGATCCTATTTATTTTCTTTTTTGTATGAGTAATAGAGCAGCAAGAGTTTAGAAAAATAGTCCTGGCAAGAAAACTCTTTCTATATTAAATAATGTCAAAAATGAAGAAAAAAAAAAAGGGAGCAGGATTGAAGACACTATTGGTTTAACAGCTGTCATGTCTCCTAAGTCAGCTGCGAAGCAATTAGGGAGGAAGCAGAAAGGGCCCCTCCTCGGGAGCGGAAGCAGCAAGTAAAACCACAGGGGCCTTTCACCACTTTGAGAGTAAAACAAAACGATACTCAAAATTTTTGTAATGTTGCAATTTTTCATTCATTTCCTCTAGGCCAGCTGGATAGATCACATTGCTCTGTCCACGGCTAATCCACAGAACATACAAGGATTTACTACAATGATAAGGCATGAAGCTGTTCCTCAGCCTCCTACGTTGTGGAGGACCCACACTGAAGATGGCAGTTTCGGAGCAGGATTGGCGGTGGGTTTTCTGTGGGTGTAACTGGAGACACACAGCACAGATTTTTTTTTTTTTTTAAATATTTGTGTTCAGACTTTCTCAGGGGATGCCTTTTGGCCCAATATAGCTCCATGTAAAAGCTCCCCAAACGAGCTCCGAGTGAGCATAAAGTCTTCCATATCCTGGAACTAGCACAGCGTATTAAATACTTCAGCCAAGCTAATTCTCATTCCAGTTTTAGTTTATGGATCTGTACTCTGATCTTTATTGATTGATGGAGATACATAGTTGAGTTTTAGCCAAAATTGGAAGGTGCTGGGAATTTCACAATAGTCTTTTTTTTTTTTTTTTTCCCCTTTGGAAAGAAAGCTTAGCCTACTTCTGTGGATGTAAATATTTTCATTTGGTTTTCTAGGTGATTCTAATCTAGCCAATGATTTGAGTGTTTAATTCTACTAGCCCAATCTCTTTATCTCTTGAAGTTTGTCCATTTAACTGGGCTGGCGAGAGATAGGAGATATGCAAAGAATTTTTATAAAATAATTTTACTGCTAAAAATATTTCATTAACAATTTAATCTAAAACCAGATACCCTAGACCTATCTCACTGCCACATCTAGCTCTGTTTCTTCTATGCAAATCCAGTAACTAGATACAATCTTCAGTAGGGTTCTGAAATACCACTAATGAGGTGAAGAATGTGGGGACTGTAATTACTGTTTAGAAACAATTATATCATAAATGCTAATGGATCCACTTTGATTAACCACAGATTTTTCTTTTTAACAAACCTTCTACATCTCTTGGCTGACCCATGGAAGTATATGTCTGCAGAACCGTTGTACAGATATGCTGTCTAAAATAGGTAGTACCCTGCTGAGTTTTACAGTTTGGTGTTATAATCATAATTTTGAAGGTAGAAGAAGCTGCCATGAGTGTAGCTTTCTGTTCTTGAATGTTTTTAATGTGTCATTTCAGGTGTAAAGCTAAAAACTTTCCCATTTGTAAACTGTGCAAGTTGTCTTCTTTCATAAATGCTAGAAATATATATGCATATATTTTTGAAGGAATCAGCTGGTCATCTGATCATGCTAGTTGAGTGAACTGCTCACAAATTCCAGACTTTTTCCACGTTTACAGGGATGAGAGGGAGCTCTTTGCGAGCACACGCTGAAAGAGCAAGGTCCGCAGAGCCCTGAGTGAACTAAATCCTGCAATAGGTCAGAGGCGTTTATGGCTTATTGTATAAACAACGGGTAGGATCAAGTAATTTGCACTGTGGACTTTCACACGCTCTAGGGGAATTGCTGGAATTATTAAAAAATACAGGAAATCCTAGCAAGTAATCCATCACCTTCACAAATATTTTCCTCCTTGCATCTAATGCCATGCAGATGTTGGAGCGACCTGGTGGAGATGCTCGCGTGTGGATCAGCACTAAAAGGTGTGTTCCCCTTTTTTTTATTATTATTTTAATATTCTGCCACCTATTGGTAACTTCAGATGTTAAAACTACATAGTACAATGATTTATGCAACTGCCAACACGATTCATGTCCCTGTCTCTTTTCATTGCCATGATTGTATATTCTTCCCATGCAGTTTACTCAGCAAGAGTTCCTACAGATGAAATTTTGTCAGTGGAAACCACCAAAGCATTAAACAAATTCCACTGTTTTTTTTTTTTTTTTTTTTTTGGCTGGCCTGTTGACAAAACAAACATATCAGATCTGGGGGTAGTCTTGCCCTGTAGCATTGCATCTTAACTCTTGGGGTCTCTCTTCCCATTTTTAGCATCAGCCTGTTTTCTAAAGCTGCCTGGTGAAACAAGGAGACTTCTGTCTATTTGCATTGTGAGTCAAAAATTATTTTGGTTTGCAATATACATTGAAGAGACTTTTATATTTATTATGTCTGGGCACCACTTTGACGTCTTTTCCTCAGTTCTTTAGAAATAATATAATTCTTGATTGCCTCTCTATGTTCAGGAGCAGAGGAAGTTTTCCTTTGATTTGAAGGATTGAAGGAATCCCAGGGGTGGTTCTTTCTGGTGTGTGTATTTTGAAGAGGATTGGGAGAACCCCGATGGTTCTGATTCAGTGGGATATATTCTGATTCAGTGGGATATACTCACTCTTTGTTCAGGAATACATTCACGTAAGCCAGACATGCAATATTCTTTATTTCATTTTTAATTCCTACTGAAAGCTTGGTATTGCTGCAAGCTTTTATGGTTGAGGGGAGGGGGAAGGATGAAAACACAGGACTGGTCAGTTCCTCTGAGTTTGTTATTTGGGGTTAATCTCCCTTTGAAGATTTTTATCTGTGGGTGTGAAACTTGAAACTCTGAAAAAGCAGATGTGGGAGCCTTGTGGACGATGGGGTTGTTGTTGGATGTAGTGTCTTTGGAAAATAGGAAGGGAAGAATCAGCATGAGAAGAGAGAGCTTGCTGAGGCAGGTAAAAGCAGGTCCAGTTTTAAATTTTTGGCCATAAACCAGGAATTTCACTTTGAGAATAAGTTAAAGGTGCCAGAAATAAAGACATAAAAAAGGCAAAGATGAAAAATAGGCAGAAAAGGTGGGAGGACAAAGCTGAGTGAACAACACAAAGATTTACCCACTAGGTGACCCTCAAAGGCATTTGGGCAAATAAAAGAGAAGGGAGGAAAAGCTTCCCTATGGTTATATCACCGAGGTACTTCAGCCAAGCTGTAGAGCCAAAAACCCAGAGTCCAAACTGTGCCTGGTAATGGCTAACGTGGAAATTAAGAGACCAAAGCATGAAAACAAACAAGAAGCTGAATATCTTGGGGGAGAAAAATCAAGGCTACAGCGTGCCGAGTGGGTTACTGAGAAATAAAGGTGGGAGGGTGGTTAAGGAAGACGGCTGAGGAGCTCTCGGATATATTTCTGCCAGCGTCTGCTGAGGAACTACTGGTTTTCCTCTAGCTATAAAGATGACTTACGGTCTGGGACTGAGGTGTTGCATTAATACATTTTGCAGCAAATAGAGCAGCTGAAGAATAACAAGACAATAAAGTAGGCAGGGAAAGAACTGAGGGACCAGGCCTTGGCTCTAGGGGAGTTGAGGCACCGAGCTTTAATATATTCTCATGAAACTGGCTACTATGTGTTAGATATAGGAGGTATAGTAGCTATATTTATAATGGAAACAAATTAGTGTGGTGTTTTCCTCTGAAAGGAAGGAGGCTCCCTATGAATTACATGTGCTGCTAGCTCCATAGTGCTAGGAAAAGTTGTAAAAATGGTCATTAAAAGTAGTTTTCTGAAATTCTGAGCATAAATTGAAAGAAGGAAAAACATGTCTCTGATGAAAACTTCAATCATTTTAATCTCTCTATTTTTCTTAATTATCATAGCAACTAATAATAAAGAAGAATATTTTAACTGTTCATTTGGATCTTAGGGCAAGTTTGGTTCCTTCACAATCGCCTTAGGGAAATTGAGAAAGCAAGGAATGAGAGGTAAGGCAATCTTTTTTTAAGAAGGATAGTGGGTAGAGAATAGGAGCAGATCTGGATGACGCTGTAGCAAGACGCTAACAGCGGGAAGACCCTTAGCGAGATGGACAGGGAGCATGGGGGAAACAGCGTCCTAGGATGGTGTCTTCAACTCCTGCACTGAGTTAAAGCATTCCTGACTGTCCTGTGGCCATTCCAGCTAGCTGTGCTCACAAAGGAGGCCTTAGGTCTGTGTAAGGGTTTTTATTTCTTCTATGCATTATTTGCCGTGCCATGCAAAAGGGCTGTGGCTCACATGGTCAGTCTGGATTTTGCACAGATGGTGAATTCTGGAGTAAATGCCACAAAAGCTGTGTTTTCCTGCTGTTATCAACACTCTCGCACCTTTCCCTTCCTCAGCTGCAGTTGAATTCATGTCACACATCTGCATTTTAGGCCCTTTTATTTACCTGTAAGTGCTAGGAGCTGGTATTTTGTCCTTAGGTTTCCCATGTATTAACTCAAGGGCCTTTTCCCACAGGACTACCAACATCTAGTTCTTGGAACTCTTCCTTATGGGGCTGCGGAAAAAATGGAAACAAGTGGGTGGTTTGGCTGCACTTAGAGCAGGTTCTCTCTCCTGTCAGACCCGGGGCTAGCAAAGGAGGGGAGGAAATGCAAAATGGCCTAAGCACAGCAGTCAAACTGGTAGAAAACGGCATCAGGAGTGTACTGTGGATAAGTGGAAATGACTGTGCACAGGAGCTCAGGTGCTTAATTAATGAGTTATAACAACTTAGGAAGCAAAATCGTGTGTTGGTGCAGTATCTGTTCACATATTAATGTGGTATTAGTTCAGTGAAATTCTGCTCGATATTGAATAGCAAGAAAAATAGAGTGTATAAAGCACGAGGGGAAAAGTATAAGAAATATGGTTCTGCTTCAGGGATTAGTCATTCCCTCCTTTAAAAGTGCCATTTTTATTCCTTAACACCATACGTGAAAGGAGGCTGCTGAGGTTCAAGTGATTTAGGTATGAGGGAGGAAAATGATAGACGTCTTCATAGGAATAAAAAATACCTTGAACTGATATTGTCACAGCTTTGACTACATTATGATGCTTTGGGAAAGGCAACTGGTGGAGCACTGGGGCTAGCTTGGTGGGATGAAATTCTTCACTTAGAAGAGATATTTCTTACTTGAGAAACTACCAGGATATACAAAACTCTTGGTTTGACAGCAATTGACAACTGAAAATATCACAGCAATGGTGGCTTTGACAGTGGTCTTCCATCTGCCATGACAAAAGATTACTGAACTGCCACGAGTTTTAATGCCACACATGCAATAGTTTGTGAATCCACCTAGAACAAAGATAAACACGCGTGTCCAGTATATGTGACCGCATCCCCTATTTTATGCAGGATGTCCTAAGCAGAAAGCACCTCTCCTGACCCATCCAGGGAGCAGACCACACAATAATCAATCCCTTTTACTGGGAAAGGAGAGAGAGCATCGAAACGAAAGACCACAGCACGTGTTTCTCTTCTGTGCTCTGCTTTTATCCCTCTGCATAGATCATTTATGTACAGAGCAGACACCCAATTTCAACTTGCTGAGGATGGCAAGGGTAGAGCTGCCTGCTGCAAGTGTCTGCGTTGCAGGAGGCTCCCGGAGTTGTGCTTGAAGCTGCTGGAGGTTCATTCCAGAGGAGTTAACTCATAGGAAGCAGCACATGTGGACAAAAGGAAGAGAGGGAAGGTGTAATTAGACCAAACGCTGGGCAAGCTGCACCTTATGTGTCAGAGCCCGGGTTCTTCGCAAGCCTTTCTTGCTCAAAACTCACCTTGAAGCTTTGCTCTGGTAAATTGCTCCACAGTTTAAATATAAAAATAATGGCTCAGCTTGAAGCAACACGAGCTGGTTTGTCTCAGTAAAGTCCATCTTTATCCGGCCTGTAGCTTGGTCAGTGTTTAGTTACTGAGAGTGCTGTTTCACATACTGAAGGTTTGTGAAAGGAAACCCAGGGTAAGCAATGGAGCAAAGCGAGTGGGAATTACGGTGTTTTGGTTTTTTTACTTTTGTTCCAGGAAAAGTGTTTCATTTACAGTGTCTTCATGCTTTCCAACAGGAACTCAAAATTTGGCTGAGCGTTATTTAGGGTCTGTCAACCTGATGTTAGAGATGTGCTTTCTGCTCTTATGAAAATCTGCTGAAACTTGGCCAGATGGTAACAACCAAAAAAGCCCCTGTTTGCCTGAGTGTTCAGGCAGCAGCCAGGCTGTGTGCAGCATCGGTCATTTTGGTAACATAGCTGACAAAGCCAATTGATTTTTTTTGTTTTCTTTCATTTTCCGTGGGAAACAGCACTTTTGGATTTATTCCCTTTGGTATCATTTTTGACTGGGATTAATTTTTTAATAGATATGAGAAATGAAACTCAAGTCATCACCGATAACTAAATATTACTTATTTATATTAGTTGCTAACATAAAAAGTCAATATTGTGATCGATTCAAATGCGTGAGAAGTCATACTAAAAAAAACTATGAAATCCCTGGGAAGAGCTTATTCTTTTGCTTTGTTTCACTAACAGGAGTACCGTTTGCAGGAGTTTGTAGTTCCAACCAGGCAGTTTGCAAGACAGCAGAATATTGCAAGGCTTCTAAGTCATTTGAAAGGCGTCACTACAAATGTCCTTTATGTTTTTCCTACAAGTATCAGTGCACCATTTCAGGAGAGGAAAATTTGGACTGATGCCGGAAACAGACCAGAAGCAATAATACCCAAAGTATGCGATAAATGTGCATCTATATGCACATATTAAATGCATGTATATACACATAAATGGGTGTTTTTTTTATGTATAAACTTCTGGCTAGTGTTTTTATCTGCCTAAGTTAAACGGTGGCATCCCAATTACCAGTTAACAGCACTTGTGCTATGTAGGGCATTTAGGAGGCTAAGAGAGTTTAGTCATGAGTTAAATTGGAGAGCATATTTTTTTTGAGAGCGAGCCATTCATTTTTATAGTTCTAGCTATAATATCCCTTATATATGGATGTAATTTTCTGCCATATCACTGCCGCTAATATTTCTATGGGTTGCAATTGGTGTTGAGCCTTTGAATGTAATCTCCCCGGACTTTATTTATCCCTTATATAAAATGGGGACGAGCATAATACTTTGCTGCTGTCACGTTAGTGCTCGCATCTGCATGGGCCAAGGCTGCAGGATCCCAAGCTTGCCTGAGTTTCTAAGCAATTGGGTAATGCAAACAAAAATAGATGGAGCCGTTACTGACTAAAAGATGACAGAGGCACAGCCGCCTCATAGACATTTTAAATCTTCTTAATATTTGCATGTGTTTGTTTTTAACCCCCAGTTCCGTAGAGTTCGTGGAACGGATGCGGAACGTGCGAGAACCGGAGTTTCCCTCACTTGAGCTAAGCAGGAGAAATCCAGAAAATTGGGTTTATTACTAAGCTCTGCCATATTGCTTTACAGTTGCAAAGATGTATGTTTGCTCCTAAATCAAGGCTGCCATTTGTCGGTTTGCTTAGTAGAGGCCAGGAACCTGTCAATACGGGAAAATCTAACTTCTTCTACGAGAATAGATCTTCTTGCCATCGTTTGAACTGGAGAAATCCCTGATGTGGGGGGGAGCTGAAGGTGGTTTTGGTTCACTAAGGCAGAATTTGAGGTCTGGCCCTCTGCTTACTGCATCCCAGGTGCTGTCAGCATTGCGACCTCTCTATGCATTTCAGCTGATCGTGGACTCTTTGGAGTCCTTCCCAAGCGATATATTTTCAGGCATCTCTGTGGAAAAGCAACATTATTTTTTCAGCTTTTCAAGTCTTTTCTGAGAGTCCTGTTGAAAGGAAGCAGTCTCATTTTTTTTGATGTAAACTACAGGATATAAAGCAAAACTGACCTTACTGCTCAGCTGAATGGATGACCGCACGGTACCTGGAAGTGTGAAGATTCCTGTGGCCCCAGGAGTTGTTGCTATTATGCTGTTTCTTATATAGGGCTACATCCTGCCTTCCTCATTAATTGAACACAACTGCTAAAACATCCTTTACAATAAGCACTTCTTCATACCAGACATATTTCCTGGATCTATAAAACAGCTTTTAGAAAGGGAGAACTGTATTTAAGGAAGACATTAATATAGTTCCACAAAATGATGCTTGCTGACATATGGAGCACTTTTTGAATAATTCACTTTGAAATTAACACTATATTGCCATTTACCTTTTAAGTCCTATTTACGGGAGCTGCGAGGAATTGGCCTCTGGAGATGAGGATAACGGCAAACACCAGACTTCCAGCCCTCCTTTGATTTAGTAAAGGTGGTCAAGTGATTTCATGCAATGAAAACCAGTAAGTTGTGAAAACAGGACAAACCCTTTCCAGCCAAGGAATGCTTGATGCTGCCGGCTTTTGGAGCCCTTCCTTTGGATGGGTGCCCCCACGATGGAACTGGCTCCCCACTCGGCTGCACTGGCATGACTGGGAGCTGCCGAGCAGCTCTCTGAAACCGTCTGGGCTAAATTTAATCCTTGAGACAAAAGGGATTAATTTAAACGCGATGAGTTACCCACCAGCACTAAGGAATGACGCTGGCGTGGGCAGCCTCCGCAAACAGACTCATCTCTAAAATTTGGGGTTTTTCGCTTTCCCCTCTACCTTTTGCTGCAGACTGGGAGGTGGTCAAGTCAGATTAAAGGAAGGAGCTTGAACATTAATCCATTAAAATCAGTTGCAAATTTCTTAGTCAGCAATGGGTGCTCATAATAACATAATTGAAGCCTGATTTTTCATGCAGATACTTATATTATTTGTCCTTTTGGTCAATTTTTGGTGTAAATAATGAGGCTTGATTAATAGGGGCCTTAGTGAAGTACTTTACTGGTTTCTAAACAACCTTTCACATGAGGTTCTCTAATGGGCAACAGTTACCTCTGGCTGTTGACTTTTGGGCACGGTGCTCACTTGCTAATTCCTTCAACAGCATTCAACAGTTTGTCACCACAAGCAAACATGGTTTCGATACGGTCATTTGAGGTTGTTCTTTGCCTGTGGTGGCTCTGTTGGTGAGGACAGCAGAAGCTATAGGTGATTTTGCTGAGGTAACAGTATGTGGCAAAAAATGTATGCCCATTTCCCTGCCTGGGTCACGCTGCCATTTTTACATCTCTTGGTCTGGTAATGGGACCCTCAAATGTCCCAAAAAACACAAATCAGCTTGCAAAAATATTGAGGTGGATTCCCCTTCATGTACCCATGGGGTTTGCTGTCTTTAGTAAAGCATAAAGCATGAGATCGTATGATTTTAAGGTTTAAAAGATACTTTTAAATACGTAGGCCCCAATAGCCTGTACACGGTATATGTGGTATTTTCATTTGGCTGGAAAGTAAACCTATTTATTGCTGTTCCCTTCCAGGTACGCTTGCCAAAGCACACCTTGGCGGGAGCCCGGAATTGCCGGGATTAGGCCATTTCAGGCCTCTCGCTTAGAAATTCTGCCTTCAGTGCGAATCACAAGTTCTCATTCCCTCTCGGAGCTGAGAAACGGATAATAACGCCTAGGTTTGTCTAACTTCTCTATATCCCAGAGGGATCAAGTTTGATTCCCTCACTTATTTACACTGATACAAGGAAAGCATTTCAATTCTCCAAATGCTCCCTCATGTGGCTTCTCAGTACTAATACTGAAACATTTATGTGTTCTCGGAGATTACAACTCTATGCCAGGAAATAGGCTGAGACAACATAAGAGGTATTTCATGTGACCTTTGACATCAGAAAATGATGGTTCCGGATCCTACATGTAAAATATTTCACTTTTATGTTGCTAAATTAGCTGGAATGCAGTTCTGTGTGCTCATGCCCCTGCTCTGGGGGAAGGGAGAGGCTCCAGGCTTTGCGTAGGTACTCACTGGGTTATCTCATCGGATGCCACGGTGGGACGTAAGGGATGGAAATCTGGAAGTAATGGAGCTGCTTTTGCCTAAAAGCAAGGAAGCTGAAGCCTGCTGTTCCCAGCCTCACTCCCACAGCAGTTGTAAGGCAAGGAATGCAGAAAGTAGAAAGAGAAAAGGAGATGGGAAAGGCTAAGAGACTGCAGCACTTAAACAGCAGTGAATGGAAGGATGTCCTCTGCCTTGGCCATCGTTTGGGACATACTCTGCTGAGCTTGGACGTTTCCATTGTGTTTAGCAGTTGGCAATGTACGGCTGGGCAAGAAATGGAGTCGGACAGGAAATTAAGTTATTTTCAGGCATCTTAATGGCTTAGACGTCTGACAACTTAGGGCAGTGCTGAAGGTAGAGGTAAGACAGGGAGCCCAGCTGCATCCGAAAGTGGTCGTGCGCATCCAGGAGGAGGTTCTGGTCGGGCACCGGAGTCCATGCCTGGCATTTGCATGGCATGCAAACCCGCTGCGCAGGTGCTGCATTCGGTATGACCTGCCTGCGGGAAGGAAAAGTAATATTGCTTTCAGATCACTTAGTCTGGGGCTGCTTCGCTTCCTTTCATTTTCTCTGCCTTCTAGGCCCTCTTGGAAAGGGTGGGCTTTACCTACAGAGAAGGTCACTTCTGGGCTTGCTGGTCCTTCTGAAAAAAAAAAAAAAAAAGTATTAAAAATGGATGAGCTGCCAAGTTAATTTGTTTCAGACTGGAGCGGATATTTCTTTCCATTCACATGAAACTTTTTATTTCTGTTTTGAGCTTCTTTAAACCTTTGCAAATAAAAATCCCTGAGCCTTTTCTGAGCATGGTTTCTTTTTAGCCTGCTTGAAAATTGGATGCCTACTTGGACATGCGTTAAGCATAGATGGAAATAGCCTATGCAAAATTTCATTGTTTGTTCTCTTGTCTTGCCTATTCAAATATCCTACTTTTGGTAAAATTATGAGGTTTGGTTTTTTAGAGCAATTTAAGATTGATATATGGTGTTGAAGATAGTATTCGGAATAGATAGTTCTGGGCTATTGGATATGAGGGCTCTTACCTTGGGCATTGTTCAAAGACAGGAGAAATAGGAGTGACACCGAACCACTGCGTGACTTTGCAGCAGTTTGGTTTGCAGACGTTCCAGCAAAGTGCCTAAACCCAAGAGGATATACCAAACCAACAAGGACATTATTTACATTATGTACATTAACAGTATTCACCCCTTCAGTTGGTCCATTCACCTTTTCCTGCTTTCAGCAGCTGCAGTCACCGCAGGTGCCGTTTGGTGGCAGAGCGGGTGACAAGGTTGGCCCACTGTCATCTCCTCCCATTCCCCCAGGAGCATTTTCCATTTCAACATGAGCGGGTTCTTCCTCCTGCTTTTCACAACCGCAGTAATACGGCAGTGCCGAAATGCAAAAGGGAGGGACTAGCTCATGAGGACATGCATCTCACTCCCAACTCGCTGGGAGCTGCTGGTAAACAAGATGCAAAGGGCATAGTTGATTTCTTTTGCAAAATAGCTAAAGGAATCTATCTTATTTTTGTTTAATTGGCCTTACAAGCCGGTATAGCATCCTCATAAATCCACTGCACTCAATGACCTGGATTCACACAACTTGCATGTGAAGTATGCAGAAATTATGATTCACTGCTTTGGTTTTATTTGTGCATTATTCACACAAAGTCCTTAAAGCAATAGGGAGGGGAAAAAAAAAAAAGTATTTACATTGCAAGAATATGAAAAATAGGCAAGAGAGATTCTAACACTGGGAATTAAGAGGGCTCAGGGCCTGCTAATAAAGACACCAAATACAACAGAAATTTTAATTACTAGAAAAGCATGTGTAATGCTCCATTTATGTAATCTCACATCCAGTACTGCCAGCATGTGTATACATGATTTAGACTACTTAGGCACCAATCCAAAGAATCAAATACCACCAAATCTACTATTACTCTCTGACCTACTGATGTTGCGCATGCTACAGACAATAGTGTGATTTAAAAGAAAAAAAATCCTAGTTTTAAGTGACATCTATCATCAGAAATTCCAAAGACTGTTTTTGGAAAGCTTATCCTGCAATGTTTACGTACTGTAAACCTTATTTCACCTCTTTAGCAAAGTGAAGAGGCCTTACAATAGCTATGGTTTGCATTTATAGCTATCTCAAGGCCTCTTTATACTGCTGTGGCCGTGAAAAGAGATGTTAATTTAAATGACAAGGAAGACTTAAAGAGCTGTGACTGATAAGCAGGGATGACTTAATCTGTGATAAAGTGATTTCTCCTGCAGCTGTGCATGCAGATGCTCCCACAGAGGCCTGCACTAACACTAGGACAGGCCCCATCCAGGTCTCACCCTCTGCCAGACTTCACAGCCTTACATTAAGGAAAACCGGTGCCAAGCTTCGGCTCCCTTAATACAGGCAGCCGCCGCCTGTGGCGGTTCAGCAGCTCCCCTGCGAAGAGCTGAGACGTCCCTGCGTGGAGGCGCTTGAAGGACAACCGGAGGCAGGATCACAAAAGCCGGCACGAGGCGGCCTCGTCATGCTGCCGCCCAGGCCTATTGTCAGGGTATTTGCTGTGTGGACGAGCGGTGCCACAAGTACATTACCAGCCCAAACATGTGAAAGGAGTTTGGTTATGTAAGGCCATTAAACGCGGCGGAAGAGACGTGACTGAAATCGTACATATGGAAAATCTCTAAAAAAGCAGCCGCTGTGGCCTGGTACCTTGCGGTTTTTGCTTTTTTTTTCCCCAAGACCAGAAAATGCATTGTAAAGCTGCACGGTTTCCTATACTATCTTCAGAGCAGAGTGAAAATATTTTAAATTAAATACCTATGAAGAGAACCACCGTGATGAAATTATAAGAACATTCTAATATAAAAATGTTTTTTATACTGTTGGGACTGATCTAAAGCCACTTTGAGTCAGGCAGAGCATATACCTAAATGCTCACTTTTGTAAAGAGTTGGGAGTGAATCTAGGAGCAGCAAAAGACTTCACAGTTCCAATTCGGTTTAGTTCATGATTGCCAGGGAGTTTAGAGTCCTGGCATCTGGAGGCCTCAGCATAAGGCAGCATCAGGCTGAGGAGGCCGGAGGCAGCGGTTCGGTCCCCCACTACTACTCTGCGTAACGAAGAAGTCTTTTACCTGAGGTCTGCTATTTTCTCCTGTGTTAATTTGCTGGATAATTTGTGTTTACTTTCAAAATAAACAGAAATGATGAAAGTGTTTTGAGTTCCCCTCCCCTTGCTCCCGATGTTCCCCCGTGTCCTCAAAGCAGCCCAGGTCCCACCGCGCGCGGCGGCCGATTTCCTGCCCGAGCGAGGCAATCAGAAACTGCTGGGGCTCAAGCTGCGACGCTTCCCTTGGCTTTTCCATCAGCCCCAGCCCTTATTTTCTCCGTATGTGCGTTTTATGGGGCTGCGGAACCGAAAGGTTAGAGGCCGTTTGGCAAATCAGAGACATGTGCTTTCCGTCGGGGACGCTGGAGTCCATGCTAATAACAATAAAATCGGTGGTACAGAGATCGCGGTGCCATAAAATCAGTCACTGGGGCTTTGGGTCCAGGTTTTTTTTCTCCATTGCTTCAGTGCAAATCTGGGATAACTGGGAACTAGCTGGCACTCTTGAATGTTGGAAGTTATGTTAAGTTTCAGGGAAGAGGAATGTTAAAGAGGAGAGAAACTGGGATCCCAAAGCAGGTAAAAATGAAACGTGGTAAATTAATAGATTAAAGGGGAGATTTTTAAAACGGGGGTAGAATATCTAGATTCGTTACCTAACTTGGGCGGATATACTGAGCAAGTCTGAAAAAAATACGCTTCTCTCTAACATGGAGTTACTCTGCTGATTGGGTGGCGGGGAGGAAGGGGAGGAGAATGGCTAAAAAGAGAGAAAATGGTATTTGTAGCGTAAACGGTTGGGGCACACGGCATTGGGATGTCCAGAGGAAACGTGCTATGGGAAGAAGAAGAGCCGTCAAGGGGACACTGGAAAGAGAGAAGATGGTCCCCGAATATGGACCCTTGAGCGGTGGTGACCCGAGTTCCCGACTGCATTGCCAGCTGTTGGTTATTGCTGCCTGGAAGCACAGCTGGAAGGGTAACGTGGAGATGAAAGCGCGTGTATTTTATTACCGCTCCTCTGAACCGCCTGCAATAAGGATTTGGAGGAGTTAATCGAAAAATAGCCAATCTGGAAGCGATTTTTTTTTTTTCTTTTAGCCTTCTCTGGAGTTCATTCCTGAAACCCCTCAGTCACTAAGAGAAAAAGAAAGCAGGAGTGTGCAACTGCCTCAGACAAGCATGAGGAGGGCAAAAATGTGGCTAAGAAAGAAACAAAGGGGAGCATTTTCAAGATGGATTTTTTTGTTAACTTTCAGTAAGAGAGTTTTTTTTTAAGTTCATTTTGATTGTCTTTCAAAAATCCCTTTTGATTTTTAGTGTGCATATGTGAGTATCTAGTGCTGATAATAAAATGCTCTTAAAAATTCTGTGTTGTTTGTGGCTCCCACTGGCTCCAGCTGCAGAGCTGGATCCCTACAGTCTCTGGCCCCTGTTTTTAATCAGGGACTCGCTTTCCAAACAGAAGAAAGTTATGTTTAATTTTGCAAGATTTATAGCGTATTCCTTTCATATTACCTTGCTAATCAGGTGTGTTTTGCATGGTTTTGCTCTGGAAGTGCCATATCGAACACAGCTTCCGCTCACCTCAGCAACCGGCTTGCACTCGGCTCAACTGCTGGTTGATCCCAATATCCGCTATGGAGATTAATATTATCGTTCATTTAATTATTTTCCCTTTTCCCTCCCTTATAAAATCATTTATCGGATGTGTTCTTATATGCAGCAGTATTCTGGAAAGCACCTGGATCAGCCCTCGCTGGGGAGTGTGGTTAAAGGGGTCTCTCACGTGCCCATCCGTCTCTTCTGCCTGAGGTTGCTCGGTTTTAAGGAGGATAAATAGAAACATATTAAACCTCAAACATGTGTCTGTCTATGAATAGCTGACTGGTTCAATGCAAAACTCCACCCAGGAAAATTCCCTGAGACATAATTCCTGATGTTTGTTAAAACACGTGATTTATAACTCAGATTAAAAGCATATTAAATAAGAAATAAATCTCTCAGGTTATATAAAACACAAACCACATAAGATAACTTGAAAAAAAATAACAAAATCCAACAAGTTCTTTTTCTGATTTTTAATGTTCAATATATCATAAAAGCTTCCTTTATCTTTTTCATAATGATGTAAAGTTAACAAGATAAGCATGCTGGTGACCCAAACAAGAAAAACAGTCTGTGTTTACTGTAGCTAGAAGTGTGTATATCTATACACACAAAAAAATCTGTATTTGTGTTCATTAACTAATCAGTCTACACCAAAATAGACCAGGCGCTACTCATAGCATCAACGAAAATGTGACATGGCCAATTTACACAGGTGAGTTAAGGTACAACAAACTGTTTTGCTCTCAGGTCAGCCAAAAAAACCCCAGATTATTTCACAGGCTTAACAAGTTGAGTTCGTTTTTTTGTATATACTCAACTTGTATATACACAACATACACCTTATAAAATTTATGCCAAGAATCATGTTAAACATCATCTTTTTTTTAAAAAAAAGTGATAATTATTTCAATATGGCAAAATTATTTTGCTAAATTGGTTGTTAATTGTGGTTAGCTAGTACATTATGTCCTTTAACACCATCCAGATTCATGCTATGCGGATTGCAGAGATCAAGCCTGGATGCATGGAAGATCTGGTTCTGATTCATTTTTTTTCTATTCTGGCCATGATAGAGGAGAAGTAATTTGATCAGTGGCTGAAGAACTATGTCCTTCTGTTTACATCATATTTTAGGGGGAATTTCGTTGGCTAAAGATCCTGAAGACCTGGGACTCTTGCTTGACCACAAGTGCTAGATTAGGCTGTAAAAATATTAGCGAGCAAGAAATTTTAAATATAAGCAAATTCTATCTGCTTTACCTCTGGCAAAGCTCGTGTGTGTTAATAGCACTAGTAGCACGGCTGCTATCATCCATCCACACCACGATTAATTAGAAAATCATTGGAAAGAACATGAGACAAAGAGTAAAAATACTACTCCAAGAATGTTTTCCTCGCAAAGATTTGTGCTGCCGAACACCACAATCTGTTTCAGTTTTGACAGAAAGATGTTTCTTGAGAGTTTGCATCTGTAGACCGAAAAATATGTGTTTTACAGCTATTTTTATAACAGCCTTTTTTTAACGCCTTTCCTTTGCAGTTTAATAATACATTTATAGGTCTGCATATATTCAAACTGCTGTGCAAACATTGCCAATGATATGCAAGGAGGGAAAATTGGTGGTTTGATTTTGGATTCCCTGGATTATTAAAAGAGCAGAAAGGCTTGAAAACTTTTGAGGAAGGGTGTTTTTAAGTGTGTATTCAACATTTGGCATACAGGTTGTCTAACTTATTTATTTATTTATTTATTTGTTTGTTTGTTTATTTATTTATTTATTTTCCTGGAAGACTCTACGGATCACTGGAGAGCTATTAAGCTTATGACATCAAAGGTACCATGGAAACAAAACCTGATTAAGAGTGATTTTGGTTAGACTGTTTTAAGCTCTTTTTGTTGTTGTTTTTCTTTTGTTGTTGTTGGTTTTTGTTTTTGATTTTATAATGCTAACACCATTTAATTCAAACGTTTGAGTGAACATCTGGAAGAAAAATCCCTGCAGTGATTCCCTCCTCTCATTACAGCTTCAAATCTATTTGTCACTCCAGTTAAAGTCTGCAAGTCTACGTCTTCTGAGAAACACCTCCAGAAACCAAGCGACATCACCCTTCTGTGATTTCTCAAATAGAACCAGGCTAACAAAACAAGACTATTGCTGCAACCCAAAACTGGCAATGCTTTTTTTTCTATCACCATAGGCAGGAAAGACAGTTTTGTTCTCTCAGGCTTCCCAGAAAGGCTGGGCTATGCTAATTCTGGAAAGGGACCGTCTTTTCGTTGCTCAGTCGCGTGAAACTCGGGCTTCTGGCACTTACACGGAGCTTCAGCCAAGGCAGATAAGGAGCTGAACACGCTGCCCTGAAATCAGGGAGTTCTCTGCATTAACAGAAATTTAGATTTAACTTGTAATGAAACCTTCCTTTGCCTTTAGGTCCCTTTTTATTTCCTATGTATTTTTCTAATATCTTAATTTTTGTTGCTATCTTCTGTCTGAAAACCATTCTCATGCTTAAGTGATATCTGACTGTGCTTTTGTGTTTAGCAGCCCTCTCCTTTGCTCTTGCCTTTGTTCCAGCCACTCACTCACTTTGCCCAAACCCTTGTTTAGGAGTCATTAAAATCACATTTTTTTTTCCTCTGGCCAGAGATCTGTTTCCCACATGTCTAATGTGGCTTTCCCTCTGAGTTTCAGCAGTTTCATAGACTCCTCTTCCCATTGCAAACAGCCTTGTTTGCTTGTTTTCTCTCTTAATTTTTTGTCTGTATTACCTTGATGGTGCTTTCAACTATTCTGCACTTTTTTACTTTTGAATAAAACCCTGAGTTGGTTAACAAAAACTCTAGGTTTTTGTTCAAATATTTGCTTTAGGCTTATGCTCACCAGATATAGCGCATTCATCCTGTGCTCTGCTACTATCATATACCTTCTCCATAAGACTCTTTCAGGTTGCTTTTTAAATATGGGAAGCTATTGTATTAAAACCTATTCATTTAAGTAGGGTAAACCACAATTTCCTGAAATCTCATCACTAGAAAGTCTCCCTGTTTGCAAAATCTATTTAGCGATATTTTTACAGAAACCGCTTTCAGAACATTTCAAAGCAGACACTGGATCCGTTCCTTTCAGTTTTCATGGAGCTCACGAAAGGTCTCCCTTGTTTGGGAGGCCATAAATCTGGCCCAAGAAATGTGTTCAATAGAAAGACTTGAACCTTGGACGAGTTTGTCCTCCTGTAAAAGCACTGATCCGCCCATTACAGTAGCTACATTTCAGCCACTTTGGTCTCAAGCTTATGAGAAACATCTGCTTCATTAGTTTTGTCAATGCGTCTGTGCTTATCTGTGAGCTTTGTGCTTGTCTAGCACCTCATCCGTGCCAGTATCCAGCCCCAAACCGCCAGGTTTATTTGGGCTGGGAGTTATAAATATGATTTTCATCTCCCCATTCACCACCAAACACATTGTGCTGCTTTATATTCGTGAAGATAAAGGGAAGGGGTTGTAGGACTCCAGCTTGGGCTTTGGGGGAGCCCTGTTGGGAGCATTGCAGGTGGGGTACCAAGGTGGTAAGGAGATATCAGGTACAACTTAACTAAGGCCAGCTGATCCCTCAGCTACTCATGGAAAGTATGTGAGTGCTGTCACCAGTTTTATAGGAAGCAGGTGAAAGTGTTTATGGGGAAAATGCTCATAGTATTTAAACAACTGCGGATAGTAGGGAATATCAATTTAGGTAGGCATAAGCAAGGGGAGTAATGGTCCATGAGGAGTCTCTCTTTCTGCTGGAGATGAGGCTGTCTTTTAATGTGGCTACTAGTAGGTATGTTGAGTATTTCCCTATGCCTGTCACTACTAGATTCTGTTTTTTATTTTTTCTATTTTTTTTAAAGCATTGAACCCCAACTGCAGCCTTCCTTTCACCTCAGCAAGCCTATCCTTTTAGGTCTGCTCCATGTAATTTCCTTAGGGCTCTCTTTTATTTTTAAGAAAACCATACGTTTCCTCTACGTTTTTGCATTCATTTATAGCTTCACTTGGTTTTGCATTAGAAACAGGTCCTGCTTTTTCTGAAAACTTTTGTTTCTGACATGGCAGTGGCAATAGGAGCTGGGTGGTTGCACTCTGTGGAGTGAAGGGGTTATTTTTCCCTCTGAGCTTCCTTCTTGCTTATCTTTCAGTCTTTGAGTTGATCAGTCTAACAAATCCTGGGTGCTGTGGCTCTTCTAATGCTTTGCTTGGTGAGGTTTTCAGCTGTTAAGCAGTGCTTTGACTGGAAGTGAACAAACAAAATGCACTTTGAGAAATGATGTTCCCTGTCTCCCATGTCCTCCTCCATTCACAGATGTCAAGTACGTGTTGGTTATGAGCCTCACCTGCATTGTGTGAGCATAAAAGAAAGGAGTCAGGAAAACATACCACTCCTCTTTGTGTACTCTGGGTCCTGGGGAGGATCAGTGTGGGAGAAGGTGTCCAGCATCTGAGCTTGTGCCTCCTGGTGTGAACGTACCCCAGGAGCTTTGAGGCAGGTGTCTATAAAGGTGCGCTGCTGCTTGTTGTGTGATGTTTGCTTGTGAAATCTCCTCATCGCTCGCCTTTGCACCCCGTGTTGCGACCTCGGCAATGCCAAGAAACAATCAAGTCGTTTCAGAAAAGTCTCCCTGGGGTTATTGAAGAACTACGAAACCACCTAGGAAGCAGCAACACGCAAGGAAGCTCCACTCCCAGCCCCGTGTTGTTGGAAGCTGTTTGTGCTGCTTGAGGTTCAAGGATGTGGGGGCTGCTCCTCCTGACTCGTTTGGTTCGGCCTTCACTGAGAAGGCTCCATTTGATGCTACAGATCTGTGCCCAGTGCCTGTCTGAAGCAAACTGCTTATGTCACCCCTAGGCAAGGCTTGTGTAGGGCTTCCTTAGGTAAAGCAAGAATTACTTTCCTTGGCACTTAAACCCATTTGCTTCAGGAGGAACATCCCTCATGGAGCACCAGAACCGTAAATATACGTATTGCTTCCATTGCATTTAGCTAGCTTGTTTCCCTCTGCGTTTCCTTCTAGAAGAAATGAAAACCACCAGCTTCCATGCCCCAGCTCTTCCTCGCGCCCCCTTCTCTGGAGGGAGACATAACGTGCAGCCCCGATGCTCGGGGCGCTGCAGGCTGCTCTTGCGCGGCCGGGCGGGCTGCGAGCGGCAGCTGGCACCTGTCCGCACACGCGTTACGCGCGCCCGCGCGGGCTCCCCTTCACTCCGCTCGCACGCAAGCGAGCACGCGCCTGGGCGAGCTGCGTGCCGGCAGAGCCCTCCCCACCCGTGCCGGCACCGGAGGAGGAGCTCCCGCGGACACGCGGTGCAGCTGAGAAACTTGGCTTCGTGATTCGTGGTGGGAGAAAGAGCCTCAGCACAGTCGCCTACTCATTCCGAGGCTCTAAAAACTGCCAGTTCTGATGCCCAAAACGCGTCTGCCCCCACACCCTCTGCTGCTGCGGTGACTCTTCATTTTCTGCCGGGGGACAAACAGCCCACACCGGGGAGTCACATATTAAGGGAGGGGGGGACAAAGCCTCCTTCTTGGTGACCACGAAATGCAAAAGCAATATAGAAAAAGTAAGGGGGACTTGGTGGCTGTTTGCGTCATGGCCTGGGTCCTCAAGGCCATGGGCGATCTTCCTATAAGCACCCCTTGTAATGAAGGGTTACAACAGCCCATCTCCAGGGCGTTTGGTCCACTCTGGCTTGATGCCAGTCTCCAGGACTTGCCTTGGCCCTGAGGGCTCAGAACTTGCAGGCAACCGCAAGTCTGTTTGGTTGGGTTCATCTGACCACAGTCTTGCAAGGCCTCTTTGGCTCCATCTGCTTCTCATTGCATGTGTTTCCTCCATAAATAGGCTTTAAAAATGCCGCTTTTATTTATTTTTTTTATTAATTCATTAGTGAATCATATTTTTTGAACAAAAGCTGCTGTATAGTGACAGTTATGGCATCAGCATTACATGTCTGACGTACTGTGGAGTATTTGGTTCCTTTAGAACAAGCCTGGTGGGTCTGGAAAGCATTTCCTCCCCTTCAGCTTCTTAATAGACAGTAGTTGTTTGACACTTGGGCAGATACATTGAATCCTTTACGCTGCCGCTTACTGGGAAACTTTTGGAGTTCACAAATAATTTGGCACAGTGGCTCCTAAGCTTCTGGCAGGGCAGGTCACGGATGCTTTCATGTTGGACGTAGACATTAGCAAAGCCCAAGCAGGGCTCCCCAAAACAGGGGTGTCTTGGAGCAGGAAAAGCAGATCTTCCCAAATCCTGGAATTCCTGAGGTTTAAAGAGGTGCTGTGACTCGGAGCTGTCTCTCTTCCCAGCAGAACTTAGTTCCTGCATCTTCTTCTTACTGCGGGATGCTGATAGATGCGGCTTCTCTCCAGCAGGATTTATCTTGGCTACTAGTGCACAGGGCAAAGGGATGAACAGGAAATGAATCTCTAATTAGAGAAGCTTTAGGTTTCACTCCCTCTAAATAGACTTCCAGAGAAATCTGGCATTTCAGGGGGAAAAAAACAGACAATTTCTAGAGGACTGTGGAGCATAATTAGAACTTGGCATATATTTGGGCTGGGATTTAAGATGCAAAGAACAGCACAGCACTACTATGTTTAAGTGCTTACTCTTAAAGTATATGAGCACTGGAGATCGTGATCAGGTGAAAACTAATGCTGCTGGTTTGTTGGTGAAAAATATCAGTCTGGCAAATATCAAAATATTTAATGCACTCATGCTGTCTTTGCTAGCTAGGTCGGTTTTATAGCATTGTGAAACTAGGAAGAAAAAAATCACAAAAAAAAATTAAATGCTTCATTCTGACAGCTCACTATGTGTCACTGCTTTGAAAATCAATGTATTAATGTTCTTTAATTCTATTTTTTCAATATAGGTATATCCAGATGAAGTTTTTACTACTGATCTCAAATACTGGGGAGCTAATCAGATTGCCAATCATAATTTTTTTTAAAAAAAATGAAAGCATAAAATGCAAATACTGACACTCAGAAGGTACTAGATATCTAGAATTAAATTTTGAAAATGTAATTAAAGCCATGGTGAAAATGAAGGACTTCCCTGTCTTAAGGGATTTGAAGGAGATGAGCTTTACAAAAGAAGGTGAAGTTTTTGGTGGTCTTGCCATTTCTTGAGATTAAAAAGAGAAACTTTCAACTTTGAGAGAGTAGAACTTCTGACCTTTTTTTGCAGAGACAAGTAGTGCATCTTCCTATCTTAAAATCATTAATTCTTGCTTTTACTACTGATGCTTAAGCTGCCTGCCTTGCAAATTGCATCCCTGGCTTCAGGGCTACCGCGTATTTGTCAAAGAGGAACCATTGTGGAGTTTGAGTTGAAATGAATTAAAACAAGCTTTTCGAAAGTGTTTTTTTTATTATTTTTTTATTTTTTATTTTTTTTAAGAGGCTTTAATGAAGAAGAGGCTTCAGTGTAAATTTACAGTGTAAAATTTTCTGAGCCTTGAAGCTCTTCCCCCTTTTAAAGAGCTTCATGTACTCAAGACTTGTAGGGAGTTCAAGGTGCCCAGGGGCTTAGCTGGGTCCCAGGGCTTAAGCCACTCGTGTGCCCCAGTGCTCGGTGGCACCGTGGCCTGCTGCCCTTGCAGAAACATGGCTCTGGAACAGAGCTTGGCCATTTTGGCCATAGCCCTGAGCACTGTGTAGTCCGCGGGCTCCTACTACACTTGATGGCACGCAATTGGAGCCCATACTACCCGGCTGCTGGAAGCTGAACTGTGTAAATGTGCATTGTCATGGAGACAGTATAGACCAGCTGAAGGAGCATATGGTTCTTTACTCCTTCGAGCTATCACTGGAAGGAGTAGACTGGGGAATATATTTAGTGTTTTCTTTTAGGCAGATGACTAAAGATAAGGAAATTAAATTTAGTTTGAGAAAATCCTCCTCCTTTGCTAGGGGAAGTTGGCTGCCTTTCACTCTGTATTAGAAAAACATTATTGAGATCTACTGTTTTAGAGCTGGTGGTTGATGGGCATTTTGGGAAGGTTGCATCTGAGACCCTCCTCTCTGCAGCTGAGCAGAGGAAAACATGAATTTTTTTTAAAACTGCCCTTAAGGCGGTGTCAGTGTGTTATCTTCAGAAATTGAAGACTATATTTGTCCCTCACAGAGGAGTTCTGTGACTGAAGCTATGCTTGCATCTTCAAGGCCAGTTCTGGCCAGAAAGAGCCTGGTTGGCAAGTTCTTCAATAAGCGCAGGCAGGACAAAGTGCTGGCACCCCCAGCCTTGTTGACTTGCCTCTTGCTTGGCTTAGAAAACCCTTGGCCGTCCCTCTGCCCTTCTATTGATCGTGTCTGCTGCTTTCATAGCAGGGTTCATAACATGACTTAGTAGAGCCATGTTGAAGATAAGGGGACGCTTTGTCTCACAGGGCTTGGAAGGGGCACGCTTGGCTAAAAAAAGGCAGTGAAATCGATGATATCACCATCTCTCAAGAAACGCTTTGTTTGGGGGAAAAGAGGAGAGACATTTTTGTTTAAGAAACAAACAGAAGCATGGTGAAAAAATATTTGAGCAGTATTTGAACAATCCGTTCTCTAGCAACCGGACCGCTGTGCTTGGTGCAGGCTGGGCAGCAGATACTAGGAGTTAATTGCACTTCTTTAGCAGCCAATCTTGGGACAGAAACAGCATTAATATAATCCACTTGCTGCTAAATTCTTTAAGATGATGCTGGGTTGTTTTATGCTTGTGTCACTCGTGTTTGGAAAGGCCTGTAGTCTCCCAGCCAGGATTACTTGGGGCAAAGGGAACTTCTTGCTGGGATGGAGCTCGCATCTCCTCCGGGAGCTCAGGTGGACAAGGAAGGTGGGACTTGCTTTCTTTCCTCTTGCTCAGGCTTGATTAGTTGTAATCTCCCTGTAATGTATCGGCACTAAACAGGACATCCACAGTCTGGTAAAACTGAGCAGCCAAAAGAGGGGGGCGGTACTGGCAACAACATGGTCAAACATCTTAAGCTTGGCAAAATTGTGAAAACTGTTTTAATGGATCATTTTGGATGGTTTCATGATAGGTGAAACACCAGCCAGATAGAATCCATGTCCTGCACAATCTATAATACATATCCTGGCAGCTTTGACCGTGTGTATAATTAGTGGTATTGGCTTCAACGGCAACATGGAGGGCTATTTTTGCTGGTACTTGATTACATTAGAGTGAATCTCTCCCTGCGAAGAGCATCGAGGAGGCACCAGTCAGTCACTGACTCACCCTCAGCTGCCTCCTCGCGAGCCCTCAGCGTATCCCATAGTAAGTTATTTGCCGCAGTGACTCAGCATTGTAGGCTCCGTTTTTAATTTCTCTCCCTCACCGCCGAGCCAAGAAAATCTCCCGCCTCCCCGCGCCGTATGCTACCAAGATTGCAGCTCGTATCATCGGCCAAAGGATAACGCGTCTAAATGAGTGCCGGGAGCCTTATACGGGCAGCAGCGCTCGCGTTGGGGTTGCGCGTCACGGCGGCGAGCCCAGATGAAGCGCCAGGAATAGCTGCCGTGTGTGCGTGCGTGCACGGTCCCCGGCGGCTATTTGTGCCGTACGTGGGAATCGGAGTGATGTGCCAGGCAGCCGAGGGGCTCGCTTATCCCCAGGCACGGGGCTCGCTCCCGCGCGAGCCTCCGCTTGGGTACGCAGCCCGATGAGGTGAGCACTTCCCCATGGCTCACTCATGCTCGCTCTGAGGCCGCCTTGGGGGCTAGCCAATAGAAGTATGGAAATATAAAAATGTAAATATATTTTTAAAAACATTAGACCAAATCAATATAAGATTTGAAAGTGCTCAAAGCTTCAGAAGTAGCAAAAGGCTGGTCAATTCTCCAATTTTGGGTTGCCCAACTTGAATGCCAGGTTGCGAGAGGGCAAGTTCTTTGGTGCTGCCTAAACCCATCATTACAGAAATGCACCGCATCCCCCGGCCGGCAATGCCTTGACAATATCAATCTTCTCTTTTAAAAGCTAATTTGCCATTAACCTAGGAGCCATCGCCATCGTGAAGCTGCTTCTGTGATCAAAAATCTCAACAGGAGCGAGATTTTTTTTTCTAGTTTCTTCATTATACCTGATATTTCAGATGGAAATGTATAAGCTTGACAAGCTACCTGCACAAGCAGGCATCTCGTGTGTGTAGAGCTAATGCTATGGGAAGTCTTTCTCCAAAGAAAACAGCAGAATAACGTTTTACATCACTGTAGAAACTTCAAAGCTACTCTTGGCTTGTTTTGACTATTGCATGATTTCTATGCATTTGTTTGATACTGTTCTACATTATATAAAGTGCTACAGCGTTGTTTTTTTTCTCAAATTACTGCTATGGCCACAGTAATGTTTTGAAAAGAAGTTCTCATCTTTTATCAGCAACATGGAATAAATGGAGCTCCTACAGAGCCTTCCTCAAAAGCGGCGCTCGGTTTTGCTTGCGCAGTGGGTGGAAGACCCTATAGCAGAAGTGAAAGCAGCGGCTCCGGTAACACCAGGGAGCGGAGCTTGCGTTGTATCTGGACTAGCGTTTCCACGTGGCGATTTCCGTGCCTCTCCCGGCTGGCGAGGCCGTTTCTCCAGAGCGCGTGGCCGCTTGGCGCTGCTCGCAGCGCCTCAAGCAGGGGGGCCCACCCAGCGAGCGCGCGGCCGGGGCCACGCTGCTGCCGCTGAGTCACGGCCTTGACGCGGCTCCAAGGGCCACGCCGGCGCTCGGGGCCTTGCGTGCGTGTGCGTGCAGGCCCCCGTTGCCAGCGGCGTTGCACAACCGCTGCGCTGGAGCCCCGTACAAAGGCACGAGGCTGCGGCGCTCGCCCGCGAGAGCGCTCGCTGCTCCCGGCGAGTCCCCGGAGCCGTGGAACGCGAGCGGTCACAGCCTCCCAGCGTCCCTGCGAGGTAAGAGGCCAAGAGGATCCTTGGTGCCTTGCTGGGGGCAGTGACTGGGCGGTGGGCGCAGCAGGACCGACTTGCTCTGGGCGTCACGGAGAGTGGTGCTGTGGGTAGTGCTTACCCAGGGCTCCTGCATCCGTGGCCACGCTTTGGTCTCCTTGCAATCAAACCCAAATTCACCCAAGCCGTGGTGGGCAACAGGGATGTCTCCTGGGCAAAGCCGTGTGTGTGTAGGAAACGATGCTGGGTTTGCTCTTGCGGCTTGCCCACCTCTGGAATAACCAAGAGCAGCCTTGAAGCTTCTTGCCATGTAGCTGTTCGGCTGCATGCAGCCAATGCGAGTGGTTGGGCAAGTGTGCTCTGAGGAATCTAGCTGAGAGCTGAGTGTGGAAAAGGATGGTGTAATGATTTCTAACCACGAATACTGGCCTTTTGACACAGCTTCACTTCTGGTAGGAGAAATAGTGGACTTTTGTGGTCTTTCTGCTCTAACTCTAGGAAAGCTCCATGCGAAGGGTTGCATCCTGAGGGGATAATGATGGAGATAGGAAGCTCTCCTGGCTTTTCCACCCTGCCTAACACAAATCATGTCCCTAGCCATGTTCTTGGGGTAGCCCTGAGCGCACCCTTCGTCCAGATTTCAGCTTTCGGAGAACTACCTCAAAAGTCTAAGGCATCAGAATGAGCAAAAGAGCAGTTCTCGCGCTCAGCCCTTCTGCAGTTCTCTAGATCACCCTATTTCCCATTCTAGTCCTCAGTCAGTCTTTGCGTGAGGCGGAGGTGAGGGAGACCTGGAGCATCTCGCCCGCTCCGGGACCCTGGCTGCTTTGCGAGGAGCACCTCGTTTCGAGGGCCTCAATCCAAGCTTCCTGGCTCAGATGTTAATCTCTTCCCAAGAATTTCGCTCCACACTGGAAGCGCGGAGCTCTCAGCCGCCTGTTCTTGCCCGCCGCCCAGATGGAGGCGAGATATCACGATATCTGATGCTCGCAGGGAACTGCTGTGGCCTCGGGCACTGGGCTGCCTTGGCGCTGTCTCTCTGGTGTTCCCCGTCCCCTCTCACCAGCACTATCCTTGCGCCACCCCCGAGTGTCACTCTCCTATGGACAAGTCCCACCTTTCTGGTGGAAAGTCCAAGCCACCTGTGCGTGACCTCTGCCAGCTCCGTGTGCTCAGGCCCTGCTAAACTGCACATCTCAAAGCACATCCAAGCTTTTTTATGTAGCCTTAAGTAGCTATATATATATTTGTTTGATTCATTTCATCTTATCGTGGTTTTCATTTGTGTTCCTCTACTCTTGGGGAAAATTCCTTATGTAAATACCCCCAAAATATGTGTGAAAGAGATGTGATGCTAGGAGACATTTTCAGGCTAAGATAAGATGATTTATATGCTGCTGATGAAGTTTAAATAACTGAGAAGTGCTGGTATTCTGTGTCTTTCTTCTTACCTACTTGCTTGCAATTAATCATCTGTTTTCCAGGGTATGATTTTTTTTTTCTCCCCCTCCTAGATTTTTTCCTCAGAGCTCTACCACATACTTAAAACTTACTGGGAATTATTCCTAAGCAAAGAAGGCCAAAAGACCTCCTGAATCTTTGCAAGAAACAAGAGAATAAGATAAATGCAAGATTGAGACAGCACCTTTGCTGCAACTGTACACTTATGGCAGCAGTGGGGTGAGCCAAAAGGTTGAGAAGCTGAAGGCCAAGCTTCATGTCTCACATAAAACTGAGGAAATCTCAAAGGCTGAAATTAGTAACCATAACAATTGATAACCACAGTCATGTTAGGTTTTCTCTGCAAGTAATCTGCAGTGAGTTTTATTTTGGCTCTCTGAGGAAGATCCCGAGCTGGAAACTCTTACTAACGTTTTCCCACTATCAGCCCAAGTCCTGTGTGGTTTTTTTGCTACTGATTTACATGTAGGTTGAACAACTAAAATTGATTCCCTCCCACTCCCAAGTTGATAATTGCTTCTTGCTGGGGTTTTGCCCTCTGAACAAGTGCAGAGCCTTGATATAATGATACAAATATTTCTGCGTGGATCTTTTCCCAATGCCAAAGTAATATACCCAGAGGGCAGAGGAGAAGAGTCATTATATACTTCTTAGAGGAGGAAAAAAAGAAAGGCATTGGGACTGCCAAATCTTGACCAGCATTATTATTGTAGGCAAAACGCTCAGGGGCTGAGCTGCAGTATCGGAGTCATTTACTGGCATTTCCAGTGCTCTCTGCCCAAGTCTGTCTCTTTGGATGGACACAAAAAATATTCCTCTAAGCTGTAGGCTTAATTTGTGTTTATGAAAGCCATAAGGTATTTGCATGAAATATAACACTGAATGTGCAGACCAAGGAATAAGTTATATATCAAGGCTGGTGCAATTACGTTTTCCTGTGTTTACCTACCAGCCATCAGATTGATAAACCAATATAGGATATGGTCTAACCCATACTGAGAGGGACAGGCTCAGTAAATGGAGCAGGCTTGCCTTGAATGTGTTGGCTGTATTTCTGTAGCTAGAGAATTTTCATTGAGAAATCTCAATTTGCAGCCATGTTTCAAAGTACCTGTTCTTAACTATGCAAGCTCTAATATTCTGTTTTTATCTATGTTTTTCCAAAAGCCTAGTATATAGTATTTGTGACATTTTGAGTAAATGTTCTATTATGAAAAATCCTTAACATTAAACAGTTATTTAGAACCAAAAGCCCTTGCCCTGAGATGCATATGGTTACACTTAAGATGAAATCACCACTTTATGTTAGAAAATATTGTTTTCATCATAAAAGGTAAGTGTTCCCAGAAGTGTATTAAAATGCTCAGAGATACAAAAGAAAAATATTGGAATTCAATCTAGGGTACCCAAGTAAAAATATTTAAATATGCTATAAATTGCACAAATCCCGCACTGTTCACTGAAGAATCTTTCAGGTTATTAAAATACTTTCAGTTCAATAAGAGACACTAAAAGCAATCATGCAGTGTGTGTGCTGTTCAGTGTTAGAAACACGTCTAGATATACTTATTCAATAAAGTTCCCTGAGCCACAAACAAAAGTTCCTTCAGTTTCTATCAGGAGCAATTAGGATAGGAGAGTACATCATAAGAGGAAAAAAAAAATGGAAGGAAAATCTGTAGATTATATTTAATTTGACTCCAGTAGAGGTGATGAAAGGCAGAAAGGACTTAAGTGGATTAATTTGCAATGGTATCTTCACACCTGAAGGCTTCATATGTGCCTAACGTGTAGGTGAGGTGGTGCCCTGCAGAGCCGGGCAGAGGAGCCCTCCAGCTCATACTCTTGGGGAAAGAAAGGCCAGTTTTGTCATCTCTGCTGGAGCAGAAGACTTGATAATTACCACTCAGTGGTGGTAGCTTCTCTGCTGGCCCATATTTCTGGTGGGCCATCAGGTAGCCCCAAGGGTAGAATGTTGCAGCAATATATGGGCTGCAAACAGAGCAAAATGAGCTTCAAATGCATGATGCAAACAGAAAGCAGGAGTAGCAATAATGTTTTTTACCAAAAACCTCTGATGCTTCTGGGTTTGGCATTTATAATCATAACCTAAATCAGCCTGCATGAAATCTTGCTGTAGATGTGTCCCTGTCTTTGGACAGCTTCATTTTTTTGGAATGAGATCTCAGTTCCACTGCTTCAGGTGGATTAGGAAAAGTAAATATAATTTATCTCCATAAACAATACATCTAAGGACTTGTATTACATTAAGTGTAATGGCTCCCATTAGCATGGCTGAGTAACTCTAGCAAAGGGTGAAGCAGCAGTAACAGCACGGCGTGAGGCTGAGTGCCTCATGCAAAGCTCGTAAGACAACACCTATTCGAGCCTTGTGTGTGCCAGCACCCTTGAGCTGAATGCCATGTGCAAAAAAAAAACCCAACCAAACAAAAAAATAAAACAGTATTTTCTCTAGGAAAATTCATCTGTGTTCTGGCTGAAAGGTCAACCCATAGGATTCTGGACCTCCTGATTTGGCTTTGGATGTCTTAGGCAGAGCACCACTGTTTTCTTTGTCAGCGTACTTAATCAGGTCTCAGCCTTGCTTTCCAAATCTGTATAGCAAAGCCATGGTGTCTAATTGGTTATTTGCCCACCAGGGGTTCATACGCATTTTACAGTCAATGTTTTCAAAGTCCCTTGTATTAAAGGAGCCTTGCAGGAATTCTCATCCAGGAGAAGCTTTATTTATTTAGGTCAACATTAACACCATTTCCTGACTGTTGTGAATACATCCCATCTCATGGGAGAATTGTTTGTCATTTTAGTTAGGGAAAAAAAAAAAAAAAAGGATAAAAATATACTAGACAGCTTTATATATATATATATATATATATATATATATGTATGTGTGTGTGTGTGTATATATATATATATATATATATTCCTTGAAGTACATCAGTGCAAGAGCAGGGGTGGAGGTCATCATTTTGTTAATTGCTCTTAGCTCAATAGTGGTTTCATAGCTGTTTCTCTGTGTTTCTATTTTCCTTTATAGACCTTTTCTCTTGCATTGCTCTTTCCCCATTCTGCTTCTTTCTTCTTTCTTCTGCTGCATCTCCCTTCCTTTTTTATACGGAGGAGTGAAGGAGAACACAGCTGTATTTGGAAGAGCCCATCATGTAAATACAGAGGCAAAGGGAAGAGTCAAGCCTTTATGCAGAGCTTTCCAGCATTCCTTAGTGACCCCTAATTCCTGTTGTTCCCTCCTGACTCGCGGTGTAATTTCTTCAACATATTTTATTCCAAGACTAGCATGTTTCCATCCCGCCCAAGGTGGTTCAAGCCCCCAGCTCTTGCTGAGCACTCCCACTGCAGCTAGGAACGGAGAGCTGGACTGGAGACACGTAGATCAATATGGTTTTGCAGGCAGTGGTGGTGTTAACGTGGAAAAAGAGGAAAGCACGTGTTTGCTTTCTACTTGTGAGTAAAACTGAGGTTAATCTCCTGAGTTTTGTAAGGGTATTTCTGTCCTTGAAGTACAGAAGTTCTTGCTCAGCACAAGACTACATTGAGCAGCACCTAAAGATGTGATGGGGCAGTGATGTAGCTTTTGTTGTTGTGTTTTTCTTTTAATTATTGTTTTTTCTTCATGGTTTCTGCTTGCTCTTTTAAAGGTCGATGTGCTCAAAAATGCTTTCCTTGTGGTTATATGAAACAAGACATAGCCTTCAATGCCACCAGGAAGGGTCCACTCCCATGTCAGAGAATCCAGTAATCAGGTTGCAATAGTGACAGATTACGGCTGTCATGTTTCTTTTTTCCCCAGGTTCTGATTTCTCTCCCTATCTCTGGTTTTCTTCTAGTAAGAGATACCTGGTGGCTCATTTTGCTCAGGTCACCTAGGAGAACTTACGTGGGCCAATAGTTTCCATTACATTTATCTCATCTCCGGTCTTTTGCAGCTAGCCTAAACGAGCGCCGTGCAAGCAGATAAGATATAGTCTGAAGTACATTTGCATCGTGGTAGTTTGAGGAAAAACAAAGCGAGCAAATTTAATTCTGGAAGCATTCCCGAATCATGCCTTTCACAGAAATAACCAGAATAGTTCTATCTAAACTCTCTCTTTTTTTAAAACCATAGCTGACAGCCAAGAAATGCTCAGCATAAGAGGAATGCCTTGGATTGTGGAAATCCCGAGGTTATCCCGACCAATGTCAGGTCCGATCCTCCCTCTTAGAGACCAACGGGCTAGGGAGACCAAGCTGGAGCCCCTGTTGCTATTGCTGAGTATTTTGAGAAGCCTGGAGGCAAGCTGAAATGTTGCTTTGGAGGAGGACGCAGCATCGGTGGGAGGCTTGTTGAGTATCTGAGTGGGATCATGACTATGATGCTCAGCTGCATGTTACCAGCCTGGCATGTGCGTAATTGGGAGCGCTTAGAAGGCAAGTAGGCTTGTAAGGAAAGGCAAGCTCTTCCTGGGAGGAAGGAGGGAGGGCTTGCAGTGCCGAGATCATGGGAACGATGGAGACGACGGAGCGGGATCACCCGCGGGAAGGGGAGACGGAACGCAGAAAGTCAACACTTTCTGGGAGGCTACCCTAAAAACCAACCTAGGAGTGTGCTGTTTCCCTGCAGGCAGCAGCAGGGCAGGTTCCCAATCCGCCTGCTGAAGAAACACCAGGTTAGTCGCCAAACTAGCACACGAGAGCCCCTGGGGGACTCTTCTTTCAAAGGTGCCATTAGTTTGCTGGCGTGGAGAGGAGTTGGCAGCCCTGTTTCACTCGGGCGCTGATGTAATAACAGCTCTTATTTCAGAAGCATTTCCACAGTTGACAGATATTGTTATCAGCTGATCCCACTCGCGTTGCCTGCACGGCTGTCGGAGGCTCTTGGTGTTCCCAGCCCTCTCCTCGCTCCTAGCAAGGAGCTAATGCCTAATGCACCTAAGGTGTCTCCTAGACCTCTGCACATCTTAGCCTTCCCACTGTGAGCAGAAGCCATAGTTTGAGCCAACACTTTAAGCAAGGGGATGGACATCTGCAGCTCACTTAGGTTTCTGGGCAGGGGTTGACATGTTGGTTCAGGGCACCATGATTTTTTAGTAAGGCTTCTACCATTTCTTTTCACGTTCTTTTGTCTGAGAGAGGGGAAAAATGTGCAAGTGATTCCTGGTTAATTAGGCCTCATCTGCTAAACAGTTCTGTGACTATTTACATACAAGGAGTCCCACCAAAGTCAAGTTTTACTGCTGTATACTTCATTTGGTAACAGTGTAAACCCAAGATAAACACACTTGGAACAAGAGACGTACATTGCCTTATATGTATGAACTACCTGAATATAGCAAGTACGGTCTTATGCGGCCCCGGTAAAAGCCATCCTGTTCCACACTCTGCAAGTGCAGCACCTGGTAGGCACTTTGAAATGGTGGGCCAAGTTCTCCTAACTTTTACTGAAATGTGTGGCTTGTCACATGAGTAACTACAAACCAGTGGGGATAAAATTAAATAAATAAGCAAAACAAAACTTTCTACCTACTCCAACACAGTGTTTTTTTTTTTTCATGACTGGGTGGCCAATGGCCTAACAACCCATTCTGCTAGCAACTAAATCATTTTTATGCAGCTACCGGTCCCCCCCATCTTCAGCTCTGCTCTGTCAGAGCAAGTTGGGTTGTTATTCACCAGGCAAGGTCCATATGAGGCAGGGCTTGACATTACTTATCTGCTGTCTTCTCTTCCACCAGATCATTCCTGGGGTTGGTTGTTTTTTTTGTTTGGTTGTTTTGGGTTTGGTTGTTTTTTGTTTGCTTGTTTGGAGTCCCATATTATTCCATCAATGACATTCTGCTCTTTCCTATGCATTGGTAGAATTGGTTCCTGTCTTGAGTATTGTAGCTAAATTTCCTGAATTACTTGGAACCAATAGGGAGCAAAGTGGATCAAAACATCTCCCTGTGGACACGGGCTTACTCTGGCCTGATGAGCAGAGAACAGACTTTCAGCTCTTGCCCATACGCAGTGAAGCAGTAGAGTGATGTTACCTTAAGCAGAAGTCGTCTTCAGGAGCTCTTGAAGTTCTCTCTGAATGAATCTCTTGGCTTGTGGCTCCGTCCCCATGAGTTTGCCTTTGCATTAGTGGCAAACACCATAAATTTGCTCCGGGAAATACAGCTGTATGGGCCCAAACCGACCGTGCGGGCCATTCTCTCGGTGCAAGGCTTTCGAGGGAGTTTCTGCCAAGGTTAATGTTACAGCTACCATGACCCTACGAAGGCTCTGGCTGCTCCTGACAACCGAGACACTTAGCCAAAAATGAAAATACCTGGAAGTTAAGGAGATGAGAAGGAAGCGATGAACAGTTCCGTAGATAAAATACTACCTTACAAGAGAGAGCTGTGATGTCTTCGTAGAGGAAAGATTGGACTTGTTGGGTGTGGAAGCTTGTAGAAATTATTATTATTTTAATCCATACTGAAACTCTTCCAAAGCTCCACTGGACTCTGTGGGGTCAGAGCTGTATGGGGTTGGGTCCCTAATGTGTAATGGGAGCTGGGTGCCTCCCTGCCAGGCTCGGTGGGCATTGCCACTGCTGCGATGCCGGAGGAGGGTCAGAGCTGCTCCGGGCGGGCGCCAGGAGTTGCCTTAACCATTGGCTCTCCCACACCACTTGGGAGAAGCCTTCAGTCCTTGCTGCTGGTGTTAGGTGGCAGGGAAGGTGCCTGGGTGCAGCCCCACACCAGCAGATGCCCTTAGGAGCTATTCTTCTTGCTGCGTGCGCTGAGGGCGCGCGTCGCTCACGGCCCTGTGGGCTTGTTCCTGGGAGCCCTCCCGGCCTTTCCCGGAGCTCCTCGCCCCCCGGGACAGCCCGGGGATGGAGGAGCAGCTGCACCAGTCTTAGGGCAGCATCTGCTGGTTAGTGCCTGGATCAACAGAGATGGTTGTCATGGAAGAGGCTGCTCCGGCTCCCGGCCACAGGTACCTGTGGCTTGGGCAGGATGCGGCAGCGCGGAGGCGGCCGGGAGGAGAAGGAGCCGAGGGAGAGGGAAGGGGCTGCGTGTAGAGGGAGGGAGCGGGAGGCGACTGCTGCCTCCTGCCTTCCCCTCCTCCTCGTAGGAGGCTGCGGAGCCCTCCTGGGGGGTCCTGCTGGGGGGTCCCGCTGCAGGGTCCCCTTTGGCCGCCGCTGTCCTCTCCCCCCGGAGTGCAGGACCCCCGCGTCCCCCCGGCCCTTTGCTGCTTTGCAGGAGCTCAAAGCCACAAGCACAAGGGAGAGACGGAGCCACAAGGGGCGGGGGACGGGAGGGGACACCCGTGGCCACCGCGCGGGAGTCCCCGCGGGGCTCAGCCTGCCCCGCGGCCGCCGTTTGCCCCAACCGAGGAGCGTTGAAGAGAAAAAAGGAACGGGGTGGGGGGGACACGGCACTTTGGGGGGCGGCAGGTTCTTGGCCAGGAGGCGTCCGAGCAGATGGGGGGAGGCTGGCGGGGCGGCCGCATCCCGGCTCCTCGGTGCAACAAGTCCCTGGAGCGCTTCCCGCGGGAGCGGGGGGGGAGCGTGGCGCTGCGAAAGGCAAATGTTTGCTTACCTGTCACCAATGCAAAGCTCCCGAGGCGGCTCGTCTTGCACGGCCCCAGGTGCGAGGCAGGAGAGTGGCCGGGAGCCGGGGTTTATTACACAGAGAGCGTGTCCAGGGCGGACTTTCCTCGGGAACTTTCCGCCCCGCTCCAGGTGCCCGGGAGGCGGCGGGAATCACGTTTTATACCATGCCAGCCGGTGCCCCCTCTCATTCATTAGGATCACGTAAGAACTCCAAGGGAAACGTGACTCTGAGCTAAGGCGTTTGCGTAAATCTATAGGTTTTTAAAACTCCCTGCCAGTTGCTTTCTGTCTCCTGTAGGCACCAAGGTGGTGGAGAGTTTAAGCTCGCGGATATTGCAAAGGGTTATTAGATTCATAAGTCACACCAAGTGGTGGGCGATCCACTGAGCAAAGCAGAAGTTCTCACATGATGACTTCAAACAAGACACATTACCTTCCAGCATCTGTTGGGGAGACTGGATTTTAAGACACTTCTGTCTCCAGGACAGCAAAGAAACAATGGTGAGTACCACTAAAAAAAAACAACCGTTATTTTTTTAATAAGTGCGGGGAAAATAAATAAATAAATAAAAAGCGCTCGCGATGCAGCTTAACGACAGCATCTAATGCCACGGGGCTCGGCTTTCTAGTACTTCTCGGGGCGCGGAATTGGCACCCGGCGCCGCAACTTTCGCCGCGCCGCTCCCGGGCTGCGCGGGCGACACCGCGACCGCCGAACTTGGAGCTGCGCGACCTCGGGGGGCTCCCCCCGGCCCGGCTCGGCTCGGCCCGGCTCGGCTCGGCCCGGGCGCGCTGCACGTGACGCGACCCGCGGAGCGCGCAGCGAGCGCGCCCGGGGCAGCACCTTGGACAGAGGCTCGGGGGGGGGGGGGGGGGCGCTGCGCGCTGCTCCGCGCGGCTGCGCGGGAAGGACCGCGCGGGGGGAGGGGGGAGAGGGGAGGAGGGGGTGGGAGGGGAAGGGGAGCGCCCCGCTGCGCGCCCGCGGAGCGGCGAGAAGTTGGCGTCGCGGCGGAGCGGGCGGCGATAGGGGAAGGAGGGGGAGAAAGGGGAGGGGGGAAGAGGGGAAGGAGGAAAGAGAGAAAGAGGAGGGAGAAAAAGAAGGAAAAAAGACGAGAAAAGGGGGAGAAAAAAGAGGAGGAAAAAAGAAGAATACGAAATAAAAAAATAGGGGAAAAAAGGAAAAGAAGAAGGAAAAAGAAAGGAAAAAAAAAAGGAGAGCTAAGAGGGGAGTCCCGCTCGCTCCGGGGCTGCTCCGGCGGCGGCAGCTCGGGGCGATGCGAGGCTCCGTCTGCGGCATCTAGGCGCGGTGCGGGCTGCAGCGAGGTAAGCGGGGGTCCCCGTCCCCCCCTCCCGCGGCGCCGCCGCTGCCCCCTGGGGCCGCTCCCCCGGCCCGGGCGCTGCGCGGAGCGCGGAGCCGGCAGGAGCCGCCGGGAGGGATTTGGCTCCCACTTGAGCGAACTTGAGCCCTGGGTGCGTGTGCTGCGGGCAGCGACTTTCCATAGAGCAGAGATGCGAGTGTATCTATATTCGTTTTATTTTTATTTTTTCCCTCGGTACGGGCGCGAGTTGCTTTCGCAGGGCTAAGGGGCTGCAGCTGAGCACCCCCTTCGCGGCTGCCGCCGGCCCCAGGTGCTTCCCCAGGGAGCGAGCCCAGCGCTGCCTCCATGGAGAGGAGCCGGGGGATCCCTGCGCTCCCCCTCTCTGCGTCCTAAAAAATAAAAAGAGAGGTTAGGGGGGAAGCTGAGAGCTTGAAGCCTCCCCCCCCCGCCCCGGACACCATTCCGCTCTGCTTTCCGCTCGTCTCCCTCTCCCTAGTGCCCCCCCGCTTCCGACTCTTCCTACGTAGAAATGTAGCTAATAATATTTAGTCTCCGGGCTAAAAATAAGCCGGGGGAAGTCAGCAGTTTTGGCGGAGCAGGTAGAGCCGCTGGGGGGGGCGGAGGCGGGGGGGGGGGGTCTCCGTCGCTGCAAAGAGGCTGCGCGGCCGCCCCTGCCCCCCGGGGAGAGGGGGAATATTGGGGGGGGGGGGGGCGCGGAGGAGCCGCGGAGCCGGGAGCTCCCGCCCGGGGATCCCGAGTGCGGCGGGAAGGGGAGGGGGAGAGGAGGGGATAAGGTGGATGGCGGGGCGCATCCCCCTCCCCCGCTGTGGCGCATCCCCCTCCCGCAGCCCCGTCGTGTCCCCGTGTCCCCCTCCCCCGCTATAGCGCGGGGGCGGCGGGCGCTCCCTGCGGCAGCAGCGGCAGCAGCAGCGGGGGCCGGGGCCGCTGCGGCGCCGGGCGGGAGGATCCCCCGCTCCGGAGCTCCCGTGGAGCCGCCGCGCAGGGAAAACCCCGGCGGGGGCGGCCGGGCCGCGGCTGCAGCGCGGGGCTCCTCTCTGCACCATCCCCGGCGGCCCTGGCTAAAGCCGCCCTCGGGCCCCCTTCCCCGCGCGTGTTTTGGTTCCCTTCCCCTCCCCGCATCGGGCCGAGCTCAGATTTGCCCCTCGCGCCGCGGCTGGCGGTGGCGACCGTGCGGGGCGCGCGGCCGGTCCCCAAATAAACGGTGCTGGTGCCTCCTGGGTTGCCAAGGAGTCTCTGTTTACGTGGAGTTTCACTCCGTGGGTAACTGTGTGCGTGTGTCTTCGTGTAGTCTAATCTTACAACTGTTGCTTCCTTTCTGCCTCTCGGAAAACTCTCGGTCTGATCGTTCCCTTCCTCCCGCTGCCGCCTTGTTTTGGTCGGACTCTAAGCAAAGACGAATGGGACGGGCTGATTTTAACAAATGCCACTGGGCCGTATTTGGTCACATTTGCTCAGGGTGAGTCATACCTTAATCTGCAAGCACCTCTATTGATTTTAGTGCCTACCATTTCTCCAGGAGCTGTCACGCGTTTGGTGGCCGTTCATCACCACCTTTCATCCCTTATGGTCATAACAACGTTGTGAAACGTCCAGTCCCTTTTGAATTGCTCTTCATCCTGCAAAGTTTTGACGTGTCAGGTTTTCTTTCTTTAGTTTTATTTTGTTTTCCCCCGGAGTTTCCTTCTATTTGACCTCGTGGCACTGCCGTTGCTGGGCTTTCCAAAGCACCCCAAGGAAACACAGGCCTTGGGGAATCCAGCAGCCCTTCCCACGCATGGTGCCATAGGATTGTCCTGCCATGGCCATGTTGGAAAGGTGGCTGGATCTCTAGGGAAAAGCACTTTTTCCTCAAAGTAGGTCCTGCCATGAAGGAGGTGGTGGGTAGGAGGTGGCCACTGAGCGCTCTAAGACATCACCGCCCAACTTTTTAAATCTGGTGTCCAAACAAATGGAGCATCTCTAAGATTTCAGGAGATGGGGTTCACTCCTCTGCCAAATGCCATAAGCAGCTTCTCCTATAAGAAAAAGCAGCTCTCCGAGGCCCTGGAAGCCAGGAGGCTCCTTGGGCCCGGGACGCGCAGCCCCAGCTGCCGGTGTGAGGACAGACACTTCCAAAACCCCTTCCCCTCTGGGCAGAAGGCTCATGGTTGGCCCGGGAGGCAGAGAAGAGCCCAGGTTCCTGTATTTCCTCAGCAGTCGTGTTTCTGGGCGCCTCGTGCCCCCGCTTTGGGCAGCACCGCGGGACATCCCGCAGCGCACCCGAGCGCGTCCCACGCAGGGGTTCCGTGGGGGAGCCGCGGATCTCTCCGAGGCCAACCCCGGCAAAACGGTAGCCAGGAAAACATAGCGACTGACACAGAGTTCATCTAGCAGCTGCCCACCCGTTGCGTTATTTCCCAAACGTGCGATTCGTGCCTGGGAGCTGTCACCGCTAGCGTTTCCATCTGTCTCAGTATTGCTGCTATTCTTAGTCGCCGGGTGGTAGGTGTAGGTGTGGGGAAAGGGCTTTCCCCCCCTTCCCTGTGTCATGCAACAAAATAGGTGGGAGCCGTATATGAGTATCTGGGCAGCCCATGGGGACGGCAGGCAGCGCGCGAAGCTTGGTGCCAGCTCCCGGGGCTGGAAGCGGAGGAAGAAACTTGGGATCGGGGCCTCTCCGTGACGCAAAAACATGCCCTCGATGGCAGAAAATCCAAACAATCAAAATCTAGCCCCAGAAGGGCAATATTGATGTGGTCTCCCCTTGAATGTGCAGCTTGACACCTATTTTCCTAACCATGTAGGTATGGACGTATGGGAGTAATATTACTTATCGCGTAATCGGAACTGGGCTTTTCCCAAGGCAGTCCCAAAGGGAATGTAGTCAGATGCACCTGAAGCATCCAAAGGATCCAGTCCTTGGTGGCACAGAGATGTCCAGACCTTGAGTTTGCAAGTTGCGTGAGCACAGGGAAGGTGCCCTAGGTTGCCCGGGGCTTCCCACCATGCGTGTGCCAGGGCTGCCAGGATGGGATACCTGGAAAAGTTGAGATATTCCATGAGTGCCCTAAGTGAAAGCCAGAGCTGGCTCCACCAAAGCCTCCTGCGCCCCTTCCCCTGGTGCATCCAGCTTTCTGGCACGTGAGTGGTTCTCCCAGTAACCCCAGATTCCCACGGGGAATACTGATGGAGTAAGGTCTTGCTGGAAGTGCCTATATGTGCATTTTCTCTTCCCCCCTGTCTTTTAGCAGCCTGGTCTACTTTTTTTTTTCTCTTTTTTCTTCCCAAAATAGCAGACAACCCCCCAACTTGAGCAGTTTAAACCGTACACTCTGGCCTCCAATTTATTTTGACATTTGGCAAGAATGCATGCGCAACATGTTCATTAAGTCATAACATTTTCACTGCTCTCCCGTTTCGGATCCTTATCGACTCCAGCACAAGCTTGGAAATAACGAATTTATTTGCAAGGCAGGAAGTAGGCTACAACCCTCCGAAGGAAACGTATTGCCCAGGGACGCGATACGTACGGGGACTTTTAAAGCCACAGCCCTCACCTGAATGCAAAATATAAAGGTTCGTTTCTGGAGGGCGGTGAGGAAGGCTTCATCCCAAGAATGTAAATGTTCATAGGGTTGTGCAGCTAAGGAAGTCTAATCAGATAAGTTGTTTTCTGCTTTTTGTTGTTTAAACGGAGCCCCTTCCACCTGACAATCCATTGTGCGACTTATGAATAATGCAGTAAAGAGCAGGGTAATAGATAATTAGATGGACCAGCTAAAAGCAACGCGGAAGGGGGGCTGGTAGCATCGGGATTACAGAAGGTGTGTGGGCATTTTGACATCCAGAAAACATTATAGATCTGGTCTCGGCTACCTCAGTCTCATGATGATAATTAAGAAATGTGGGTGTAGAGAAGCTACCCGCATGGTTTGGTTAGATTATTGCTGCAGCTCGCAACACAATTGGCGCAGACACCCACATTGGGCATGATTGCCCTTTGATGAGGAAGATACTGACTTTTTAAAGTCGACACAGTTAAAATTATGTCTAAAGTTTATGGGGCCACGAGCTTCTGCCTGGATGCCATTATTGTAACAAATGGCAAAATACTCTCTGCAGCAGCATAAGCAAAAAAAAAGGAAGACTTGAAGGCTGTCGAAGAAGATGGGACCCAAGGGGAGAGCAAGCTCTAGCGTTAACCCTCTTCTCATCCCTTCTGCAAGGGAAGGAACGTGGACAGTGTCCGAAGGGTTCGTTGCACGTGGCCTCTTTAGAAGCTGGTCCTTCCTCCAGTCCCTCCACTGAGAGAAACGGAAGATGAGAAATGTCATGAGGGAGGAAGAAAGGCCCGTCTCCAAGATGCTTCCTAAGTGTGGTCCTTTTCTTAAGAAACACATGTAAGGGGTAGAGAATGATGGAGACTTTCTACACGGAGATGCTTGTGCAGAAGAAGGGACACGGCACTACGGCTTACCCTGCATATATCTATATCTACATCTATATATTTACATATTTGATTCCTTAAAGCAAGAGCACATGGCTAAATGGAAGAAAGTCCCCGGTGGTCATCGAATATTTCTTAACTCTCATCGAGGCTTTCCTTAAGGTACCACAAGAGCCTACATGTGGGCAAGACAGACTTGCAAAAAATATTGGACAGTTCAGAGTGGTAATTTTTTCCCAAATCTGCAAGACAAGCTCAGGTGTCTGCGAAGCCGTCGTTGATAATCCGATGTCACAAGAGCCCTACCTGTCGTTAGGGGAGGCTAACTCTAGGCTGGGCGTTTTCCAGCGCCTGGACGTGATCCATCACTCAGGTCCTTCGCTGGTGTCCGCGGCCCTTGCTGCAGTCCAATGTGGGATGGCTCCTTCCCCATGGCTGGAAATTTACTGCACCTGAATAAAAGGAATGAATCGTTATATAGAAAGGGTAATTCCCATACGGGGCAGATCTCTCAGCGCTTCCCGTAGGAATCTCTTTTTGTGTCCCCAGGCAATGTGACTAATATTTGTTGTGCGTCTTTTTCCGCCATCCTCCCCCAAGGGAGGTGGCGCTTGGAGGCTGCTGTTGAACCTTTGCTCTCAGCTTCCCCGTGGGGCCTCGGGCCTTCGCAAAGGCCTCGGTGGAGCGAGAGGGACGGGTCCAATCACAGGTTCACGCGATTCTACTCCTTCTCCATGGTGTTTTTGCTTCCGCAGCCACCAGCCACCCTGTCCATAGGCAGCTTGCTCAATTGTGGTCACCGTCCGTGATCTTCAGTGCTCTTTTGGCTTCCTTTTTCTGAGAACCCTCCCAAAGACTAAGAATTCCCAGACTTCAGAGGGGGTTTTCTTGCTCCCAATCTATCCTCTTTGGTACTGAATAATTATTTTTGTGACCTACTCTCCCATGGAAGGTTTCCTGCAGCACTGACTAGGGGAAATTCTACTCATTCCCAACTTTCTAATAAGAAGCAAAAGACAAAATGTCATAATTTCCATATGAAGGAGTTTCTCTCAGCGCAATCCCCTATCTAAAAAGCCATTTTGCCCTAATATGGTCTCGGAGCCTAAGTAACATATTCCGTCGCAATGACTTTTGCATCAAAACAATTTTTCTATATTTCATATCCAAGGGAAAAAAAAAAGTGTTGAATATTTAAACTCCATATCCCTTTTGATCTCAATTCCCCTCACAGAAGAGCTCTTTAGGCCCCGTCAGTGCGCTCTAGGTACAATATCAGAGTATATATTTCGCATTACGGACTCTAACCCAAATTAAGAAACCAAAGGGGAACAAGCTCCACATGCCTGGAAGGGAAAGGGCTCCTGCTCGGAGCACGGAGCAGAGTAAAGCATCAAACAGGAACAGAGCGGAAGTGCAAAGTGATGGTTTAAATTCCGTGCTGCAGAATCCTTGCCCCAAACCTCTGCTCTGATTCATGCGCTTTCCCTTCCCCTTGACTGCAGCCGTGTTTATATTCAAGCAACTAAAGGCGCAGCAAGGCTGGGGAGCCCATCACTGCGTTGCCATAAATTACAGCAGATTAAACAGGATAATTAATGAAAAGCACAGAGGTGTTTAAAGCCACCACTCCCTTGCAAGCGTTTACATTTCGGCTGTATAAACTACACCAAAAAATAAACAGTGTCCAGGAAATAAATGTGGATGATGTTTAGGAATTTATACTCCCAGCGGCGCGAGCCCCGAACCCGCGGGAAAAGGCCCCACTAAATGTCTCGTTGGTGCAAGCAGGAGGAGAAGGTTCGCATTTGCTAGCGCAGAGAACACACTGAGCTCTCTGAGGTGTTTTTAGGTAAAATAACTCAGTATCCCATTAAAAAACAGAAGATAAAACCTCTCCAGCTGGCCTCCGAGCACGGGGACCGGCTGAGGGCTGAACCACGCGGGCGCCGGTGCTGCCCTGCGCGTGCCAGCAGCCTCCCGCCATGTTTATAACTCAATGCAATTTTTAGCATTGCTTGAGCTGGAAAAGTTTATTTCATTGAACTTTCCAGGCCATTAGCGTGAGAGGAAAAAAAAAAGAAAAAAAGAAAAAAGGAAAAAACCCAAACCCCATCAAAGACAGGTAACTAGGAAACCCGGGCAAACATAATGAAACACGAAGCGCTCGTAGTGATAGGAGAGCTGCCCTCAGCCAATTAAAAATATTAGCAGTAAAAATGCTCCGGCGTCAAAACCTAAGCACATCGACATTGTTCTCGCACATGTATTGGGGCTAGCTTGTATTTTCTGACAACTGTAGCCTCTTGGCCTTCTCCCTCTTCAAAAACAAGGTTGGGATAACGTGGGATAACAGAGGGGCAACGCAAAGACCCTGTGGGGTGGCAGGAGGGGGGACAACTAAGCGGCCTATTGATCCGCCACGGGCTTTTTAAGAACGTTGTCCTCTTCCACTGTTGAATTTTTTATTGCTTCTCTTGCGCTCGTGACGGCGGAATTTCAGACCAACTCCTCTATCGCGTAATTAGTTTATCGGTGAGCGTGGGCCCCGGCCCATCCATCACTTTAATGCGCGGCGTCCACGGGGACGGAAACCAGATGTGCGGCGTTCCCGCTCCGCACCGGTGCCCCGGCTCATGCCGGGGGTGGAAAAGCAGCGGCCTCAGCCCCCCGGCTCTGCCGCTGGGGCAAACCAGCGTGGTGGTGACGGGCAGCTTCTATTTCCGCTCGCTAAGAATGACAAAAAGGGGGGCGCAAATGTGTAGCTGACGGGTGTAAAAAGTTGAGTTCCCGCAGGCGAAGGTGGCAGGCTGGTGGCTGGCCAAAATGGGCACATCAGCACCGCGAGTGCTTCCCATAATGTGTTTGTATATGTATATATATATATATGTACACATATAGAAAGCTGCCTTGTATGTGAGGTGTGCTCAGATGTCGCGCGCCCAGTGTCTTCCCTCACTTCCTCCCGTGTTGCGGAGGCAGGTGCCACATGGCGGCGGGGGCAAAAACACAATACCGAAAATGTTGAAAATGATGGAAATGTCGAAAAACACGGCGAGGAAGTGAAGGAGGCGGTAGCGCGGCGCCCGTCCCCCCCGCGGCGCGGGGGAAAGCCGATCCGCTCATCAATAATCGATGGCCGCTCCGCTGCCGGCGGCGGGGTCAGCGCGGGAGCGACGCGCGCGCGGATCCGGTTCGCGAGTAAACTAATCCGGGCGGCCCTCCCGCGGCTCCGAGCGCGGCGGGGCCGGGCCGGGCCGGGCCGGGCGGGGCCGGGCCCGGGGCGGGCCGCGCCGGGGGGGCGGCCCCGGCGGAGCCGCTGGCCTGAGGCGGCGGCGGCTGCCGGAGCAGGGGGCGCTTCGCGGTGGCGGCGGCGGCGGCTCCGCGGCGAGGCCGGAGCGCTCGGGGCGGCCGTTGGGGGCGCGGCGCCGCCGCCGCCGCCCCTCATCAAGGTTTCATGAGACACCCGAGCCGCCCGCCGCGGTGCCGGGGCGGAGGGGAGCGCGCGGCGGCGGCAGCGGCGGGACGGGGCGCCCCGGTGAGGATGTGACCGCCCGGCGGGGACGCGGCCAGGCTTTGTGTGCACGGCGAGGTACGCGGGCAGCGGGCGCGGCGGCCGTTGGGGGCGACCGTTGGGGGCGACCGTTGGGGCGGCCGTTGGGCGGCGGGCGCCGCCCCCTGGCGGCGGGCGCGCGGCGGGGCAGCCCCGCGCGGGGTGACCTGCTGCCCCGCTTGTTCCTGGCGCCCCCTGCGCGGGGCCGGGCTCTTTCGGGCAAGGTTGACTCGGCTCCCCCTGCCCTCCTGCCCCGAGGAGGAGGGGGCGGCCTCGCGTCGGTTGGAGCCGTTGGAGTGGTGCCGCTTGGTCCCAGGTGGGTTGAAACGGGCACTTTTTGGGGCTCGCTGCAGTTTGCTGCTGCGGCGGGATCGCTGGGCATCACTTATTTATGCTTGGGGTAACAGGGTCTTAGCAAATGCGGAGGAGTTTCCCCATGACGCATCCTCTTAAAGAGCGAGTCTTTAGATCGTCTTTAATTTGTGGTGGGATGAGGACAGAAAACAAATTTCCTCGTGTGTGTGTATAACATATGTTTATTCAGTGGCAAGCGGTGCTGTGCTTGGCCCCGCTCCTGCTACACAAGCTAGGGCACTGCCCCGGTATAGCTCTTGGGGCAGAGAATAGCCCTTTTGGTGATTGGCGTAGTGGAAATCGATACAGGAGGAGCACCCGGCATAAAACTTGGCACGGTTCTCTGCCGCGGTGCTACGGCTTAGCGTGGGACTCGGCTGGACCACGTCTGGAGAAGCCCTTTGCCAGCACACCTGGCTTTCGGGCACCCTGAAGCCAGGGGAGACCACGTCGGGAGGATCAAGAAAACCTTGTCTGAATAATCCAGATATAATAAGGGACATAGCGGAGCAAAAGGGGCAGTGATTTTTGCCTCAGGAGAGGCTGGACTGGAAGTTGACTCTCAGCCATGTGCTCTTCAACATCCCGGCGTCACGCTGTAGTGCTGCAGGAGTACTACAGCACGCGGGAGTACTACAGCGCGCCGCGCCGGCATGCACGGGGTCGCGAAGGTGGCTCAAAACGTGACGGAGCGTGGAGGAAAACAAGGATCGGCTCATTTGCTTTATGGCTCTGCCTGTGGTAATGATGCCAAGCTGAGCTTAGCTGCAGTTAAAGCTCCTTGCAGTCTCCAAGTGCTTCCCTTCGCTGTGGCTCCAGCGAGGAGACGTTAGGAGTCGCGCGCTCCGCTCCGCTCGTGGCTCCTTTCCAGGGTGCGCATGGAAAAGCGGGTCGTGAGGAGTTGAGAGCAGAAGGCTCTCATCGCTCCGTTGTGGAAGCCAGGACGGAGGAGAAACAAGTTGCTCTGCCAGAGCCAGCGCTCCTCTTAAAATAAATAAATATTTCACGTTATTTGCCTTTCTGGTTTGCGTAAAAGGCTGACATGTTGTTCTGAGAGCGCGTCTCCTGCCCACACGAGAAGTCTCACGTTAGGCGGTGTGCGAGCTGGTGGCGGTGCCACGAGGAGAGGATATGTGCTTTGAACAGGTTAATTGCCAACTTGTCTCAACTTGCTTCCAAGTGCCTGTTGTGAGTGCCTGGTTCCTCCTAAATAGCTGGGTTGCTGCTTCATTAGGAATCTCTCTGTCACCTCTGAGATGAGTCTGAGACTCCTGTGTGCCGCGGTAGCCCCAGCACCTGCACGTGAGCTGGCGTGGGGCTGGTTGCTGGCAAGCGGTGCCCGCTCTTCATCAGCTCGCATGTCTTGTTCTCCTCTGTATCCATCCTCCTTCTTTCGCTTTTCTCTCGAGGTTGCTTGTACGCTGCTTGGGGTAGAGACTGCCATGTCCGTCACCCATCTGTGTGGGTGTTGTTCCCATTGCAGGCTCCTCAGCGTGGCTGTCGTGCAAATAATAAGTAACAGGGCTTGGAAGGCAACACTTGATAGCGTTTCCTATTTTAAATTATGGTCTGTGTGCTCTAGCACAAGCTTAGGCTGCCCGTGCTGCTTCCGAGTCCAGGATATGGTCGCTCACTGTTCGTACAAGTGTCGCGTTTATGGTAGGGCAGATAGTTCTGGAGTGTAGGTAAGCTGTAGGGCTGGCGTTGCGTTTTCCATTTCTTCTTTGCCCTTCAGGACCTGGTCACCAGGTGACTGTGGGCTGGCAGCATTGAGCTGCTCTGCCCCAACATAATACCTAGCGTCTAATTGCAAGTCTGTAATCCTGGAGGTGTTACGGGCTTAACGGCGTGGCCATTTCTACCCTTTATTAAGTGAAAACATTCTGAGTGGCAGGACTGATCCGGGCCAGACATGACTGTAAAGCGGTAGCACCGTGGTGGCGCCATGTCCCGTTGCGGTGTAGCGGAGACATCGTCGGTGCATATGGCTGTCTGAAGATGAGTACCGTGGATCCCAGCAGCACCAAAAGGAAAGTTCCCCAGCAACTTTGCCACCAGCCCTTGCAGCTCTATGTTTTCCCCGTTAGGAGCCCGGTGTCTTTGGGCGATGTCATTTTTTTGGTGAAAGTGGTTAATGAGGACGGTTATTTCTGGCCGTGGCATTTGCAGGGAACAGAAGGCACAATTGTGCTTATGTTTGTTTCTCCGAGTCCTTTGATCGACTTGAAGCTTTCAGTGCTCTACGCTATAAATTACCTCAATGCTTTGGCAGCTCGTTTCTTTTCTTGCGCGCTTGATGAGGAAAATGGAGAAATCCTTGTGACTCAGCTCCCGACTACTATAAATTATGAAGAGCTGGGGGAGGGGGGTCGCGTTTGGGATTAGGAAAGGAGGAGGGGAGGCGAGCTCCTGGCTAAATCCGAGATAAGCATCTCTTGGTATCTCCAAATCCGAGTGGCTGCTGCCACCTAGAGATGCACGGCACGAGCGCGCGGCGGCGGCCGTCCCGCGCGGGACGCTCGCAGTTAAAGCAAGGGAGGCCGCTCGTCTGAACTGCTCTTACAAGGCAGCAGCGAGGTCAGCGGGTGCAAGCAGGCACTTCTTTTAAATTATTTTTAATAGCTCTGTGTAACTAAGGTGGTACCTGTGAATCCTACCCGATGAATCCTACCTACTCTTGGCACAATTTTGCCTGCGCGGCTTAGATAAGTAAACAAGAAGGAACGCTTTCAGTTTGGTCATGTGCTGAGCTTCGGGCTATACCTAAAGAAATATTTGCAAGCAGGTTCTACCCCGGTTTGTACTGGGGTCGTTGAGACTTGATAGCGTGGCCAAAGCTTGCACCAAATATGTGCAGGGCAAAACCAGCCCATTTTTAGCTAGTTGAAATTTGCTTGGGGGGCAGCCTCCTCTTGTAGGTGCTTGGTGTAAATATATAGTTGCAAACCTCATTGAACCTCGAAAGTACCAAGTGTGCTGCATGTCCTGGGCATCTTCCAGGTGACGATACTGGATAGTTTCTTAAAGTTTTTTAAATCTCTTGGTACAAAGTGTGTTGGGATAAGTGCTTAATCTATAGCTTCTGAGGGCCTGAGCTTTCCTGTGGGAAACGGTGGAGCTGTGACACAGAGGCATTTACCATTCAAACCAAGAGCCTGCTCGTGCCACAGAGCAGTTGTTGAACCCAGACAGAGTTTAAAAAACTCCCTGTGGGTCACCTGGAGGTCCCTGCCCAGCCTGTGCCCCTCCGGTGTACGCACTGGGCTACGGGCAGCTCGTGGCCCTTCGCAGCTTAGCAAGAAGACGCCAGCAAAAGCAGCTTTTGGCAGAAGTCTTCGGTAAAGTGTTAAATGTTCTTTATCAGCTGCGTGCAAAAGGCTGAGCGTGTTGCTGCATTAAAAGCTATAATTGTAAGAACGGGACTAGAGTCCTTTTTTGCCGGCTCCTGTAGTACATGTATCTGTAAAAGAGAGTTAAACACAGCCTTCTGCCAACTCTCGCACATGTTGTGCCTTATCTAACATGATCAAAACACTGCCTGCTTTAAACGTAGCAGCTCCTGGTGGAGAAACACAGTTTTGCCCGGATCAGGGAGTTGGGGTTATGATCTCTGGATTCTGTAGTCAGTTATGCCATTTACTTTCCCAACTCAGCGCAAAGCTGAGTGTCCATATGGTTTAGTTTACCCTTCTTCACCGTGGACATGGCTCTCTGAGTGAGTGTTCAATTCCTGATATATTGAGGTGAAAAGAAATGAAATCTAAACTTTATTCAGGGGCTGGATTAGTAAGTAAACTAACGTCTCCTTAGTCATAGCAGTCCCCATGCCGCAGAAGTGCCCGTTTGGGCACCGTGGAGATGGACGACGGGACGTGTTTGTGGCATTTCTCCATAATTGTGCCTGCTGGCTGCCTGCGTCAAGACTTGGATCTTCACTTGCTATTTACATTCCTTTTCAGTTGATAATCTAGTTTGACTGAGCCATAAATGCCAAGACAGAAATGCTGTTTGATAGAATTTGTACTGAAAACCAGTATGAGCCCAAAGGGGAGGCAAAGCCACTAACAAGTTCAAGCTGGCAAAGGAAACCTCACCAGAACGAGTGCCAGGAAACCGTGGAGCAGAAAGGATTTGCCGCTGAACATCGCGACTGCCCCTTTATCTTTACGATGGCTGAGCCAAATGGAGAAATGAACAGAGATCAGCTGCTTTATTTTTAGTTTTTTTTTCCAAGTATAGGCATTACGGTTCATGCCATTTTTTGTTTTTTTTTTTTTTTTTTTTTTTTTGCTGGTGGCTAGTGTCCTGCAGACTGGTGAAGAAGGTTTGTTTTGGGTTAATGGGAGGCCAAGAGGCATGTTTCACGTGTCACCACAGCAGCAGGTACTTGGATGGGGCATGCAGGTTGCTGCCAGTGAAACATTTTCTGCCATTGCACCTGCAAAAATAACAGGAATGTGAACGATGAGCGAGAGTTTTGGAGGGTCCCTTTCATGCGCCTCCCCTCAAACACACCGCAAATAAGATCAAAAAGAAGCTAGAGGCCCGAGTCTCCAAGGAGGTCTGCCTCCGAGTGTGACAGACTTACGTGGGACATCATGAGTTCATAACCCTGGAGTATGAAGTCAGAGCACCTGGTTCCTCGATAGGTTTGTCCAACACAGCTATTTTTGTAGTTTTTTTTTTTTTTTCTAATGAATTTACAAAATTTTATGCTTGGCAATACCAAAGGGCATCTTGTCTGCCTTCTGTGGGACAACAACTAGGCAATGAGAGCTAGAACATGCAGTAGGTAACTTTGATGTCTGCGCTAACTTAAATGTTTTGGTGCAAATGTTCAGTTGCAGAGAATCCCCAGATCTGGTAGTGTTCAAGCTGTACCTGCTGGGAAATGGCTACAGAGGAGTTGCCAGTAGGCCGCGTATCTTGTTCCTCAGGCATTTTTCAAAGCAATTTTCCCTGTGAAATCTGGAGGTATTTTGCTTTAACACAAAGATATAGCTGTGGAGATGGCGGATCTCAGTGTGCCGAACTCAGTCTTACATGTGCCAATGTTTCTTGCATGGTTTGGAGGAGGCCTGAGGGCTATTGCAGTGACTGTCTCCCCTCGAGGGGCCAAGCATCCATGTTACGAGTAGGCATCGCCTCGTTCTTCTCCGCTTTCTACAAATGAAGACTGACCTTTGGTTCCTGGCAGGCTGCCCATTCCGTGTTTATAGGGCTGGTAAACATGGGCTTGTGCAGTAGTAGTTCTCAGTGGGAATAGTTATTTCCAGAATTTCATAGCGGATTTGCCCAGGGAGAAAGCGGCCCGTGCATGAGGCAGGAAGTGGGGTTGCGTTTCCAGCGAAACCTCTCGGAGTTTTCTGCCATGAGGCATGTTTTTTCTTTAACACCCGTTCGCCTTTTTGTGTCATTCTTGGTTACATAACGGCCGAGCCCACAAATGAGAAGCATGAGGTTAAAAACTGAAGAATGAAGGAAGGAGCAGAGAAGCCATATGGCAAATAGCAGGAGGTCCTGCCAGCACACCTTAGGCTCGTGACAACATGCCCTACATTTAACCTACAGTCAGGAACTAATTAACGACACAGATGGAAGTGAGCTAGCGTATGTATTCAGCATCATACCCCACGGTTGTAATCAGCTGCCCTGCCTCTTTCTGCGTTAGCCATCGAGGAGAGATTGGTCCAAGACGTGCCTGGTGCCTGTGGCAAAGGTCTGTGCGCGTGGAGTGGTTGAATGTGGAGCTTGGGCTTTCCCCTGCGGTGCCATCCCGGGCAAGTGGCTTAAACCTTGGGAAAAAAAGTGGGATCTCAGACGCAGCTCCTCCTCCTTCATCCCAGTGTGCCAAGGTGGGATGCATGCGGAGCTCTCCAGGAGTATCGTTACGTTTCCCGCTCAGCTTTCTCCTTTTAATACCTATATATAAGGCTGCCGTGGATTATTTTGGAGAACTGTAATTATCTGATCTCATGGAGGATCCAGATTATATCTTGGCATAGACTAATTGTACTTTATGCAATGACTTTTGTGGTGGTTCTTTTCAGATAACCTATCCCATAGGGGAACTTCCCTTTGACATATAGTGTTACTTCTGAATGAGTACTTCTTGGCATGGGTTTGTCAGGAGGGATATTCCAAAACAGCCACGTGCAGTTTTCTAAGCCTGAAATCCATTCAGAAACCAGAATTAAGACTTGGTCTTGGAAGTGGAAGTCTTGGCAGGGCTTGAAGAGTCTGGCATCTTACCCAAACCATGATACCCCTGAGAAGCAAAACAGAACCTGCTGGGGGTCCTGGGAGCTGAGAGGGGCTCCCACTCTATAGCTATATACATATGTGTGTGTGCGTGTGTATGCATATATCTCTCTATATATTTATACATATAAAGGTGCCTCTTGGGGCTGAGTTTTTTTTCCGTTCCCGTATGCCCAGAGCTCGCAGGCCCCCATGCAGTTTGAGCGGCCCTTGTGTGGGATGCTGTGCCAACAGCTGGAAAAGCCATGCCGTGTGTTGCTGGCGCAGGCATCGCTTCCCACTCCATGAGCACCAAAATAGAGCACATCTGTTCTCTTCCATGGGCGTCGTCTCCCCGAGAGCTCCGGTACCATCTGTGAGTCTGGCCGGTTCTTGCCTCACTTGGACACGCTGCCAAGACTCCCCTGCCCGCTTTGGCGTGCGGGTCGAGAGGCGCCCGGCAGCCATCCTCCAGGCAACAGCACAAGGCAAAAGAGAAACATCGCACGTTAAAAGTTGCAGTTTACAGACTGCTCGTGAATTTGCTCGCAGTTTATCCTCACCTTCAAGATGGCCCTGACTTGGTCTCTGCTATCTCTGGTGTGGTGGCTGGCTGCATTTTATTACCTGAAGGGAAACCGCCATGAGAGAATAAAAGTAAAAATGTGTTTCTTCTTCCTGGCACGAAGCTGGGAATTAGAAGACTACAAATTGGGTGTGGGTGTGCATGTGTGTGTATAGTTGGAGGAGAGGGGGGAGGCTGCTTTATTTTCGGTAATAAAAATTAATTACCTACTTTGCTGCATAAATAGCCCTCAGGATAACCAGAGTGCATCAGGCATCCAGTTATGCGTGTGTTAGAGGTTAACCCCGTTTGCTCTGAGCACGCTCAGTCTCAGCAATTCTGTGCCGACACGCATGCTGCCACAGCGCCCGTCCTGCCCGCACCACACACTGCTGCTTAGAGAGCTCCACTCTTGTGCAAAGGCCTTGGAAAATGGCAAGGCAGAAACCGAATGCTGCCTGGTGTCTAATTTTGCCTTCCCCTGCATGCTCCTTCCTGGGGGTTAAAGCATCGCGAGTCTATTTGCTGCTGAAGGAGGGCGATTGCGCCGTTCGTAGCGGCACTGCCCCTGTGCCACGATGCTGAGGGGCATGTTTGTGGTCGCAGCTATTCCGCAGGCCTCCCTGCTGTAACACACCCTGCTAAGCTGCTCCCTTTCTGTTGAAAATAACTAAAAGTGACCAGCTATAGCGATCAACAAGTGAGTTCTCAGTAAATAGAAATATTGAAGTAAATAGGTAGCTGCGTACGTAAATGAACTGTATGTAACCGCCTTTAAGGAGCCTCCTGCCTATTAGCAGAGGCTGCTGCCCTGATTACGGAGCCCAGTAGCTCTGCGGACTTCCCTGAAGTACAAACTAGGTCCCATCTTCCTGAGCCTTGGTCCGGTGGTGGCGACCTCTTCTCGGAGCTCCACGGGTTTCGTGGCCAGCATGGGTTTGTTTAAAATAGCTCGTATCCGCTTCAAAGGCGGCGGTCTCAGATGGTGACTGTCCATGGGCAAGCACTAATACTCCCTTTCCTAGCGAAGGGTCTCACGGATTTTGGAGCTGCATGTGCAGGGACGCAGGGTGCAGTGTTCCCCTGCCCCTCGGCATTGTGCTAGGGTATTTATTAGTCCTGCCTCGCGAAGGGAGATAAGATCCACGCGTCCACGTGAGCTTCAAGGTGGTGGGGCTTCACCCAGGGCACGAGATTCAAGTCTTACTCCACTTTATAAACAGACTGGCAGATTTGGAACGACTGCTTCTACTATGACGTTGCTATGGCCTCCAAGAGGAAGAGCTTTCCTAGATATTAACTGTTATTTCCTCCTAATAACTCACTTCGTATTATTTTGCTGCCGGTGGCGAGCTGCGTATATTGCTTAAGTTCTTGTCAACATGTGGGGAAGGCTCTTGGCACATCCTGCACAATTAGACAGTTGTGCCTAGTCTGGGGCTCATTTGCAGAGGATTAGCTGCTTTATCTCCGCTCGCTTGGGAGCCATGTGCGCTGCAAAAGCTTCACTCGACGCGCTCCGCCGCTGCTGCGTCTGGAAGAGGAGGGCTGGCCCTGGGGGAACACATCCGTGGGGGTGTCAGCAGCGCGTCGTCGCTGGCTCCGTCCCGCTAGTTGCCAGAGGCTCCTCTTTGGAGCTAACCCGGCTAACAGCGGCATTCCCATCTCGTAGATAGGATGGAAATGGCTCCAATGTAGGAAGACACTTGACTTTCTAAACGGAGGCCAGAATGGGTTGCCCAGCGCTCGCCTGCCACATTGGAGAAGCCAATGCCATGGGCCCGAGAGAGTCACTGGTCACTTGGTCACTGCACGCAGGCTCCCCTCCCGCTTGCGTTGTGTCGCGCTGCTCTGGGACGGCCCTTCTGGGTGCTACATGCTGAGACGGGGCCTGTCCGCTGCGGGCAAGACGCTGCCTGGCACGGCCGGGCACCGCTCTCATAAAAACATCGGGAACTTGGTTCGGAGCCAGGGGATCTGCGGTCTGTTCTGAGCGTGGTGTTTGCTGGAGGTTGTATGTGAAATTATTTTCATGACAGAGTGCGTGATTATATATATTTTTTCTTTTCTGTGCCTGTCCCACTGGTTGAGTCTGCGTGCAGCAGCTGAGCAAGCCCTTCTCCCCTCTGCCTTGTCTCTCCTGGGGTGATAAAGGAAGGGGAACACGTTTCTTCAAGACCCCCTCGTTGTTGTGGTCCTTCCTCTCCAAGGGAGAAATCTGATACGGTTCTCTGCAAAATGTTTCAAATATCCTAGGATGCAAGAAGTCTGCAAAATATTAATGTTCTGCATGGTTGGAGCAAACACTGTGTTCCTGTGAGTCACAGATGTCAGGTTTGTTTAATCTTAATAAATCTGTGCCACAATCAACTTTTAAACAGGAAGAAAGATGGAGGGCTGGAGACAGAGTTGTGCTGGGGGCAGAGATTCCTGTCCGGAGCGTGGGTTAGCCAAAGAAAGGCTAAATGGCAGCCCTGTTTCCCCAAAGAGTGTCCCCTTCCCACGAACCCTCGGGTGAGTAAATGTGGAGACCTGAGTTTTGGGAAGTGCCTTAGGGGCACATTCTGCGCTTTCTTTTTATGCTTTATGATAGATGGTCTTTTCAAGCCCCAGCCTTAAGAGCACCAGTTTCCCAGTGCATATTTGCAGGAGATGAAGTAAGGCCTTTCGCATAGCACCCTGTTGGCAAACAGAAATAGCGCTCGCTCCAGCGAGGGCTGCCAAGTATGAGGTACTTCCGAATGAACTTCAAAAGCTCCGAAAGGAGCATTAGCTGCTGCCTCAAAAATGCGAGCAATGCCAGTGCTTTCTAGCAAGCAGGGCCGGGGAGAGCCAGATCAGAGAAGGGGGAAATACCCGTGGGACGGGACGGATGTCACAGGAGCGCTTCGGGATCGGCCAGAAAGCCCAGCTGGGGCTTACAGCAGCGCTGGGGGATTCTTGTTGCAGTAGGACCTAAGTCCGTGCGGGCCGCGTGGAGTCCTTGCGCTGGCGCTGGGCAGGAGCCTCTGCGGGATCTGGTTTGGCTCGAGCAGATGTTTTGCATGTGGCGTGTGGCCTTGGCAAAGCCAAGTTGTGCAGGGGATCTGTCGTTTCAGCCAGGCTCTTTATCGCTGCTGTAATCTAGAAGTCCTTTCCCTGGCACTCGTGTAACGCAAGCCGCCTTTCAGCCTAAATTTAGCGTGGTTAAAAGGGGACCGTCTTGCAACACTGCTTTTCTGCCGTGACGTGTCTGTTCCCTCTCCTTTTAGGCAAGATGCTGGGACCTGGGGGGTGCGCGTGGCCCCTTCCTGCCTTCTGCAGGGTGCTTTCCAAGACACGAATGCACCTTATCCCTTGTGCCCCTCTCACGGGGACACAACCGGCACAGAGCGGCCGCGGGCAGCCCCTCGGCTGCGGCCACGCTCCTGGTCTGCGCAGCACGGTGCGCGTGCCAGGCTGCCGCTTCCCGCTGAAACGCGGCCGCGCTCTTCCCTCGCTTGCTCCCTCGCCTGTTAAACGTATCTCCTCCCTCTTGTGCTTCTCCCTAACAGTTCCACCAAGTGAGAAGAGTGATGACCATCCTTTTCCTTACTATGGTTATCTCATACTTTGGTTGCATGAAGGCTGCCCCGATGAAGGAAGCGAGCGTCAGAGGACAAGGCAGCTTGGCCTACCCGGCTCTGCGGACCCACGGGACTCTGGAGAGCCTCAACGGGCCCAGCGCTGCTTCGAGAGGGCTGCCGTCGCTGGCGGACACTTTTGAGCACGTCATCGAGGAGCTCCTGGACGAGGAGCAGGACCTGCAGCCCAGCGAGGAGAACAAGGACGCGGACCTGTACACGTCACGAGTCATGCTGAGCAGTCAAGTGCCTTTGGAACCCCCCCTGCTCTTCCTGCTCGAGGAGTACAAAAACTACCTGGATGCCGCCAACATGTCCATGCGGGTCCGGCGCCACTCGGACCCCGCGCGCCGCGGCGAGCTGAGCGTGTGCGACAGCACCAGCGAGTGGGTGACGGCGGCCGAGAAAAAGACTGCGGTGGACATGTCCGGCGCGACCGTGACCGTCCTGGAGAAGGTGCCGGTGCCCAAAGGCCAACTGAAGCAATACTTCTACGAGACCAAATGCAACCCCAAGGGGTACACGAAAGAGGGCTGCAGGGGCATAGACAAGAGGCACTGGAACTCCCAGTGCCGAACTACCCAGTCTTACGTGCGAGCTCTCACCATGGATAACAAAAAGAGAGTTGGCTGGCGCTTTATAAGAATAGACACTTCCTGTGTATGTACATTAACCATTAAAAGGGGAAGATAGTGGGTTCGTGTTGTATAGATTATATGGAGACAAAAATATCTATTTGTATATATACATAACAGGGTAAATTATTCAGTAAAAAAAAATAATAATTTTATGGACTGCATGTATAACTGAAGTTTATACAGTACCGTGGTTCCACAATCTATTTATTGAACATATCCATGACCTGAAGGGGAACAAAAGTCATTTGCGCACAACTTTAAAAAAACAAAAAAAAAAAAAACCAAAAAAATAACAAAAGTCTGCATTACATTCCTCGATAACATTGTGGTTTGTCGCCGTTGCCAAGAATTGAAAGTATAAAAAAAAAAAGAAAAAATAAATAAAATTGCATGCTGCTTCAATTGTGAATTGATGATAAACTGTCCTCTTTCAGAAAAAAAATTGAACCAAAACATTCCGTTTACATTTTAGACAGTAAGTATCTTTATTCCTGTTAGTATTATATCTGTTTTCTGCTTTTAACTTCTTCTGATAGCGTTGGAATTAAAACAATGTCAAGGTGCTGTTGTCATAGTTTTACTGTTTCTCTTTTGCTTTTAAATTCCCATGAGGTTGAAAAAAAGAAAAAAAAATCCTTACCTTATACGTTCTGGATAAAAAAAAAAAAATGTTTTTTTGTATGTTGTGAAGGTGTTTGCGATAGCAATCCAACTACTGACAAAAAATGATAATAAAAAAAAAAGAGGCAACTGAAAAAGAATGGTGATGTTCCACTTCCCATTGCTGAACTTCAGGCTTAAAGACAGCACTTACTTAACAGTCTGGCAACCTGCTTTTCTTTCGTATTTTTCCTTTTTATTTGCTCTCTTTGGAGACGTACATTGGCTTATACCATGTTTGTTTGTGCTTGGGGCCCCCCGCTTTGCGAGGAAGTAGATTGCAATTTATGAAGTCTTTCTCTCCTTAGCGCGCGGCGCGGCCTCGGCCGGCGGCCGTACTCCCAGGGATGGCACAGGCGAGGACTGTAGCGCGGCGGGAGGCGCTCTGCTTTGGCCGGATGCCTCGGGGAAGCGCACCAGGACTCCCACCCGGAATCCGCAAGGATGAGCGCCAACACGGGCAGCCAGGAGAGCAGGCAGCGGAGCTGGCTCTGCGGTAGGTAGCGACGTTTTAGGCAGCCAGGGCTCTTGGCGCGGCCTTGCGCCCGTGTCGCCTGTTGCAGCGGTAGCACAGGGCTCCTCGGATGCGATGGCCAGGCTTGGGTCCACGTGGTTCCCGCCATGATAGGCGCTCGTGAAGGAAAGGAGCTCTTCCTCCCCGGCCTCGCAGCCGCTGCCAGCGGAGCCGCGTGCCCGAGCGCCACAGGGAGAGCTCCGCAGGGCCCGGCGGCTCCAGGTGCGTCCAGCTCAGGAAGGGAGCTGCACGGGGAGGAAATGCTGCAAAACCCGGCTGCCAAGCTCTTGGCTGGACTGGGCAGGTGGCATTTGGTACTGAGTTCAGGTCAGTTCTAGGAGAAACCAGTGCTGCAAGCTAACAGAGACGCCTTTAAAATAAGTGATTTCTCAGGCTTAGGGTAGAACCTCAGCTTTGCTAGGAAAAGTGTCAACATCAAGCTAGCCCAACTGTAAAACGAAAACTTCTTGTATCAGCCACATGCTCTGTGGACTGTGCTCAAGGAGGATTGCAGTGCATTTGTACCACCCTGCAGACCCCCAGCAAGAGGAGGTCTTGAAAGGCCATTCCTCACCAACCGGCACGTATCCCGGCTCCCACGTCAGAAATCCCGAAAATCCATAATGAAACGTCTTGAAATTTCAACTGAACTTGTCTTCGGCCAGACTGAGACTGGGCAGAGTGGAGGATTTCACTTTGCTTCAGCCACTAGTTTTGCATGTGTTTAATCCCATGCGTGTAGTAGATTCCCTTCCCTTGCCTTGCCTGGGAATCGGTCTTGATAGCGTTGAGAGAGCCTGACCATCTCAGCTGCTGCAGAGACATGGGGATGCTGGAACCGCTGAAGACAAGTGGAGTTGTGTTTTGACCTTAAAAAGATGCAGACTTAACCAAATTGATCAACCAGTTCCATGGCAGTTATATTTTATTGATGCTTCTCTTCAAAATTAGAGTCGGTTGCCTAGGAAAGGGCAAGGATGAGGCTAACGAGGGAATAACAAACCCATCGTTCACGTAGATTTGCCGAAGAAATGAGGGCTGTAACAGCAACCTAATTTAGCAGCAGGAATAAAATAGTTCCCAGTTGGCATAATGAATTTCCAGAAGTGTTGAAACTTCCTGATTTTCTGGAGTTAATTATGGTTATCTCCTTAATGTAGAATTCCTCAACTGGAATGAGTGAGGGCGACGCTGTTCCAGTGTTAGAGCAGTGGAAGGGTAGGACCGGGTTGGCCTATTGGCTCTCTAGATGAGTAACCAAAAAAGATTCAGCTACGAGCAGGGATGTTGCCGGGCTGCCGGAATGCTCCCATGGGAAACGCACCCAACGAGACCAAGGGCCGCGTGCAGGAGCAGGGGCTGGAGCGACTGTGTCCGTATCCACACGGAGCGCGCGTTCCCAGGAGGGGCCGGTGACAAAGCGGCGTTCCCTCCCATACACCCCGGCACCGGGATGTCGGCCGCGCTGCCCGGCTCCGCGAGGGCTGGGGGCTCCGTCGGCCTTCCCGGCACTTCCATCGCATCCTCCCTGCGCTCTCCTCGTGAGCACGGTGCGTCACGGCCGGCGGCGGCCTCGCGCTCAGCAAAGACTTGCAAATGTCAGCTCACGTCTGTGGCCTTGTTCTCTATTTTTCACCTTGTGTAACATACCTATTTATTGTATATTTATATAATTTTATGGGTTTTTTTTGGGGGGCGAGCTGAAATCGGCATTAAAACTTAAAAGCAACCGCGTCGTATTGTAAATATAATTAAGCTATATTTAAGTGTACTAATTAACATAATATATGTTTAACTATAGAGTTTTTTATGTTTTTAAATATATTTTCAAAATATAAATATATATATAAATCTTGGGGTTTTTTGGGGGACCATGTGACTTTTTTCTCTAATTGTAAACCAAATGAGTTTTACTATAAAGATGTGTGCTCTTTGTTTTAAACCAGTTTTTATTTTAGTAATCAAGTCTCGCGTGAAGGGCAGCCGGCCACCGGTTTCGTAGCTGGACAGTTAGCGCTGGGAGGGGACGGGGGGGACAAGAGTTTACTTTCCACAAAACTTGGGGATATTTAATAGAATTATGTATTTCCATTTAAGTCTAGCCTGCAAGTCCTCACAAGAGTAAAAAAAAAAACATGAATAACACACTATATATATATATAATATATGCATATATATATGGTTTTAGTCAGCTATGAAGTAATGAGAGAAATGGAAGCATGTAGGGGAGGATTACTAATGTTAATAAATAATGCATAAATGAGACATAAATTCAATAGCTATAGGCCGGTCGTGTACCTGATTTTTAAAGGGTGTCATGGATATTTGTATCTACTACGCTGAGCTTATTTATGACCCCATGGAGAGCTAGGAGTAAAATTCCTTGGATTTAACATATTGTTAGCATTTCTGAAAGGATCCACTCTGCTATAACGGCTGAGCCTTTGTATATTTAATTATCTCACCGTCCTAGAACGATCAATAAATCTTTGTGATGAATAGAAACCATTCAAACAATGGAGGAATAAAAGCACAAACCCAAACTCTTTTTAAAATATTCCATCGCTGCAGATTTCCCTGGAGATCGGTGCCCATTTTGCCTCCGCAGGCTCCAGGAAATTCTGCTTCCGCAGGTTATCTATCATTTCTATTAAACACACGTGCGTGCACAGCGCTCGCTTTACCGCTGCCTTAAAAAGAGCCAGTGGAAGCAGCAATAAAACCTGATGCCCAACTGCTTTCCCCTTTCCAGTGACAACCAACGGGAAAGATGGATTTGCTCCTTTGAGCTTTATTTTGCTGTCAAATTATGGCACGGGGCCCCCCAGAACAAAAGAGGCACCCTCAAAATATGTATGTGACCTATGGAGGAGATGCAGAAGGTAACGCTCCGTGTGCGGGAGCTCTGCTGAATTCCAGCATCCTAACCATGACCCGTTGGGCAAAAAGGATGAAATATCTCCCTTGTGCTTATCCCTCGGAGCAGAAATAAGAGCACAGACCTAGAATCTTACATTACTCAGCAACCAGGAAAAGATTTTGGAGCAGAACATGTGGGCAGTGTTAAGGCGCAGTGAGAGGGCAAGGACATTTGTTTTGGTTTGTCCCAGGTGGGCCCCATCTCCTGCTCCCCCGGGCTCCTTCTCCGCATGACGTTCTCCTGGGGAAGGTACCTCCTGGCAGGGGGATTAGGAGGAGGAAGGAGCCAATGAGTGAGTGCACTTGTGTGGATTTAATACCAAGAGCCCCACAGGGAGGGGTTGAGGCAATCTGGAAATTGGGAAGGGTCTCCAGGTGGGTATTTTAGGGAGGAGAGGGGCCTTTGGAGGCTGTGGGGGAGGCAGGCTGGGTTTCTTCCTGCCTCCTGTTGGTGCAGTTCTGTGTTCTCCCTGCCCCTGCTTGGGGGAGTTGAGGAGTGGAGTGTTGGGACTTGGGTCCTGGTCTTCTTGGAGTTCTCGGGAAGAGGAAGCCTGGGGGATCCCCTGATCACAACCAGCTGCAGAACTGGAGCCACGTGGGACAGCGGCGGCGTCCACAGGGCAGCGGTGATGGAGTGTGTTTGGGTAAGCGCTGCTATAAAACGTGTGGCTTTCAAAGCTGTGGCTCGTGTACGTGGGCTCTGCTCTGGTCTCCTCCTGGGTTATATTTGCTGCAATAAGTGTGCAAACTTAGGTACTTACTGCCCTAAATATCCCTTCACCTGGCATCAACGCTGAGTGTTTCCAACAGCCTAATAAGGTTGCTGGTTATAATTATTTCTGACCTTTAGCTAAAGACCACCTCTGCTGGGAATCTCACTTTAGCTCGGAGCTCTGTGTGCTTTATTTTAAATGGAAGTTTTGCTATATTTGGGCCGTGGTCTTGGGAGAGCCGCAGCCTCTCCTTCCCTGGGCTCCGAGGAGCTCTTGGAGCTTGCAAATCCCAAGCTGGGCATCCCCGTTAGTGCAACTTCCAAAGGGGCTGAGTGCCTTGGGGCGACCTTACGAGAAGGGGCTTCACTGGGAGCCGGGTACTTGATTCTCAGCCACCAGAACTCGCAGCAAGGCAGAACCATGCGTGAAACGCGCCCGTAAACCTGCTGAGCTCGGCTCGGGGGCGGCCGCGCCGCTGCTGCTGCCGCAGCCTCCGCTCTGCCGGAACGGATCCCGGGAGAAGCGCCCCGTGTCCCTATGGCTCCGAGCCCGCCGCCTCCGAGCGGGGCGAGCGGTAGCCCTGCACGCTCCTTGCGGGGAGCTGCAAGGACCTTGACTGGAAATGGGATGTTTTGAGCTATGGGGAGAAGATCCTGCCTCCCCTCCTTGCACAGGGCTGTTTTTACGGGCCAGCTTTGTGCTACAGGTGCCAAGAGAAACTTAGGACTTAATGCATTATTTCTGGACATCCCAAATGTACATGGGTGACAGATTTGGCCCAGTCCCCTCATTTCATTAAAGAAGTAGGATGAGATTTGACTAAGCATTAACTCGCCTAGGAGAAGGGTTCCTCTTCCCTGCCCTCAGCTCCTACTGTTATTTGCATAGAGAGCCGCTGACCTTTCGTAATCCTCTGAATAGCAAAAAGCTCTGGGCTTGGACGTGGCAGCACAACCTTTCAGACTAAGGGTGGATTTGGATCACAGGGAAATGTCCAAATCCATCCTACTTACCCCTTTTACTGCTTTCTCCAGGAACACTGGAGGTATGCACAGAGTTCAGCAGTACCTCTTGTACTACTCTTCTCCTCTGAGAAGAGCCTCAAGGTGTCTCTTTAATTTAAAATACATATATATTTACAAAGAATGTAGCATGTCATAGCATGTAGATTCTATCCTTTCTGAAAATCTGTATTAGAAAATATTTTTTCTTTGATTATAAAATCTGCAAAATAAATATTTTGCAACGTGTGCATATAGCCATACATTCTATAGCAGAAATAGAGCAGACGGTGTGAGTCACTGGTGCTGATAGAGGCTGTATCAATTGTCAACCCAAAGGGCCGCCTTGTAGGCTGAATTTATTTATCAGAAAAACCCGCACCAGCCCTAAACTAGAAATACTCCTCCTACCCCCGGAGTATTGAAGGGATGTTCACAGTAAAATTCCCCTTCTGTGAGGCTAAAACTCTGTCAAAGACTGCAGACTGTTCGAGTACATCTGAGGGTTGAAAGGGAGGCAAATGTGGGCTCCAGATTTCCGTTTTGGCCTGGCAAACAGCTGCTGCACCGTCTCCCAGCGAGGTCCCTTGATCCGGCGCTGGGCACAGGCTGCACGGAACGTCCCCACGCTCGGGGCTGGGAGGGAGCCGCCTCTCCCTGTGCTTTCTGCACTCGTTTCCTGCACTTCCTTGGTCCTAGTTGGAAGCCAGACGTATACGTAGAGCAGGAAGCAAATCCGAAATGTGCACTTAGCACGGCTGAGCATCTGGCCTGCAAGAGTGCGTGGTATTCGGGAGCTGGGAAAAACTTATCCACCAGGAAAACGCACGTGAAGAACAAGCCAGTGCCGCTCCACGGTCTCTGCCTCCCTGTCCCTCTCCCTTCCCATCATTGCTCCCACTCCTGGGCTGCGTATCCTGCTTTTCAGGGATGGGGAACAGCGAGAGGCCGGACTCGGCACCGTCCGGATCCCGATGGGACAGGACAGGACAGGGATGCTGCAGACCCTGCTGGCATGCACGGAGGGGATGGAAACCAACGGCAGAGCCGCTGTACGACGGATTCCCTTTATGCTGCACCCAGCTGCAAAGGGAAGAGCGTCCCGGTGCGTTTTAGGTGGCGTGTGCTGTAACTGACGGCTTAATTACAGGTTACCTGAGGCGTGAGCCTGCTGCCTTCCACTTCTCTGGAAAAGTTGCTTCATCGTCTCATTTTTCACCTTGGAATTAATGTCTCGTGCAGGAATCGCGAAACGGGGCTAAGCGCTCCCATAAAAAGGGAACAAATAATGTAAAATAATAGTAAAAGCTGGTTTGGCTGTTTTTCCCCTAACAGTATAAGGTGGGATCAGACCCATTAGATTCCCAGTGCATCAGGTGGCTTTCTAAAAGCGCAGATTTCTCTTTACTCCTGTTATTTAAGCATGCAGTTGTATGGGAGTCGCAACAGAGCTGGCAGCCTTCATTCCCCTTAAGATCAGCAGAGTTTTTCCCCATAATAACCCATTTTTGGGAAGGAGAGCTCCAAGGGGAAGGCCGGGCGCTGTGACACTGGTGGGGGGAGCCTGAGGCCTGACAAGGCTGCGCCGGCCTGTGCTCGGTTTTCAGTACGTTCACGTCGCTTCCAGGAACGGTTAATGCAACCTTTTCCTGCCAGCTAAATGCAAGATTAAGTTAATGCTGCCACTTGTTCTAAAATTTACTGAAAGTATTAGGGAAGGTGGTGGCGGCGGGGGAAGCAAAGACAGCTGCAGCCGAGTTGCTACAGAAATACCGAATATTATTAAAACTTGGCTGTTTGGCGTTGTTAATGTTCACAGCAGGTTTCACTCATTATAGCCTTAATAAGGGGTGCCCAGCGCGGTTCTGCGTCCCCTTTGCAAAATGTTCTGCTGAGGCCGGGGCCATCGGAGCGGATGTCGCTGCCTTAACATGGGCGCAGGTCCCTGAAGCGGCGCCTCCGTCCCCGCGCCCGGAGCAGGGCTCTGGCCTCGCGGGGCACCTGGCCTCAGGCCTGTCTCCGATGAGCGTTTCCAGTCCCAACACGCAGGAAAAGCACGACCAGGACTAACACGAATACGGGTTTTGGCAAGGAGCTCCCCTCTTCTTTCCAGCGTGGTCAGACTCGCTTGAGGGGATTTTCCATGCTTTGTAAGGGATGACAGCTCTCCGTGTCCACAGCACGCAGCCTTCGAGGGACGTGAGGATTAACATAGCTAAGAAATGATCTTTCTATCCTTAAACTCTGTCATTTGCCCCAAGGGACTTTGCGAGGGCAGCTACGAGCCTCCCTTGGATGAGAAGGCTTCACAAAGCTGGCTGGCCTGTGAGAAGCAGAGCAATGTGCCAAACTCTGCCAAAAGAGCCATGTAAATAACACGTAATATTGCGAATGGGAACACGAAACTGCGTGGCCAAATCTGCATCGCTCCTGTGTGTTTGTAAAGGTTCTTCGAGCAAATAGGTTTCCCTCTGTTTACCAAAATGTCTTTAAATGAATCCCTCTCCTGTCTTAGCTTTCCCACATGGGTTTCATTAGGCGGGAAGCAGTGCAGCTTCAGGCTCTTGATCCGATTTTTGATCGCTAGATTTTTTTTTTTTTTTCTTCTGTTTTCTCTCTTCCTTTTTCCTTTCTGGTGAGTACACAAAGGAAAACTGCTGCCAGGATCTGGTGTTCAGGGAAGAAGTGATTGCCAGCCATGGTCAGTGTCTAGAGTAGAGTAGCATCTACTGGAAACTAAATGAAATGACAGCTTAGAAATGAAAAATGCAGCAAGACTTTGGGAATACAGAGGCGGAATGCGTGGTTTCCGCTCCTCAAGTGTGATTCTCTTCAGTGGCGTGGGGAGAAGCCCTCTGCTCGCGGTGGCTTTGGCCTTGCATCCCGAGCAGAAGGGGAGGGCACTCTTGCTAAGTGGGCTCCCATTGATTTCTCATATGCTCCTAGGTATGAGGGAGAAGGATCTATTAAATCATCTAGTCCGTGTAATCGGTGCAGAACTACTCCCTGCTGGACACTTACTGCTGGTTTGTCAACTCTACTTCAGGAAATTGAGTTGGAGTGTTCGATATAATAGATTCTAAATTTCCATTTAATATCAGTTTTCTTTGGTTTCTGCTCTTACATTAATGCATTGATGTGCTTCACATTGATTGACTTTTGCTAGTGTAATGAGAACAAAATGCCACTTATCATTTAAGTCATTTAACTCAAACTAGCAAGCTATCCAGCTCGCCCTTCCCGGGGGAAAACCATAATGGCTAAAGCAGGGAGCCAAGTCAGCGTGGAAGTGTCAGCAAGATGGATAATTCTACAAATGTTTTAATTTATTTCCAAGCAGCAGTACGGAATTATATAGCTGAATACAACATCAAAAACGACTCAAACGGCGAATTAAATCCTCAGCGCAAGCTTTGACAGCCCTGCTTGTTTCCCAGCTCCCTAACAATTTTGTATACTTTCTGTACTCTGCTACTCCCTTCCTAAAAATACGGAAAGTCTTCCAAATCCAGGGAAGCAAGGAAAACGTGGAATTTACCTATGAGCCCCACTGGTGCTCAGCTTTAATTGCTGTAATATGGAGAGCTGCTGGAGCAAGACTGGGTGAGAAAGAGCAGACCCGTTGCCCTCTCCTCATTTTTATAGCATCCGAGGCTGCTAGTAACCCACCGGGCCTGGGTTTCAGTCAGCAGCATCTATAGCGTGAGGATAGGTGACAGAAATAGGTCTGAGCCCTTTATAAATAGGTTGCTGAGAAGATGCTCTGATTACTGTCATGTTGTAATCACCAAAATATATCTTGTTACTAAAGAAAAACAAATGCATCCATCTAGTACCACATTCTTATAAACATGTGCTGAGTTTTAACATCCCCAAATGTTCCACAAGTGCTGCCAAAGTTTTACCCACTGGAAAAAACCCCTCTGTGCTTAAACATCTGTAGTGTGCAGATGCAGCACAATGTGCAATGTAATCCAAAACCGCCAAGAGGCAATTAAATTCTTCCTGTTCTTAGTTACACAACACTGGAATTATTTATAATATTAATTCTGAATATTGGATAAGAGCCTTCTTTATCTGTTGAGTAAGACATGATCAAACTGAAAATCCTGTATTCCTGTGATATAGTCTTTGCCCTAGATTATTATCATTTTTAATAACTTTCGGGTAAAGAAACGAGTGGATGGTACAACACTTGGTCTGCAAAAAGATGCAGTCATTTTTAATTATGAATTCATGGGACGATATGAAGAGGGAGTAACACCCAGATCTCCTCTTCCCCTCTTCCTTGTGTTGTCTACCATTATTTATGCTATACTGTAGCAGTCTGGATCTTGCCTGGAGCGTGCAATTATTGGCAGAAGTTTAGTTTTACCCAGTATTTCTCTGAGGTGTTCAAACCCAGTTGAACATCGACAGATCTATTTTCATTCTGTGCCAAAAAAAAAAAAGTTAATTATAGATAGACCATTTCAAGAGCATCTGAAGTGCACCAGGCAAAACAGACGGCTGTCAGTGATTCCCTGCAGAAGGCGAGGAATTGGAAAATTTCCTGTGGCTTCAGGCTCTTTCCCTCAAAGATGTCAGAGATTGAACTAAAGGGAAGGACAGTTAGCGGGGAGGACAGTTAAGTGGCAGTCCTCACTTCCAGAGCTAATTACTCTATTTACACTATTTACATGGGGCTGCTCCCCTAAGAGAGCAAATCTATCCATGCTGTTTCCATCCATCTTCATTCTGAAGCTGTTTTTGAATCATCCCCCAAATTTTGTTAACAAAAGAGGAAAGGAATGTAGAAAAGGCCAAGTTGAAGGTCCCTCTAGCCCTATAGCCTGTGTCCGGCAATGGGCATCCCCAGACCCATTGGAAACCCCAAGGAGAAAAAGAACAGAGTTTACTTATTTCCCCCAAGAGCTTCCCCCAAAATCAACTTTATCCTGTGTAAGGGACAAGAGCTGAACACACCATATTGGGGTGGGTCAAGAACTGGTCTCTGGTCACCAAAGCTGAAGGAATCTCCATTAACCAAGATCCACTGATCCAACTGTTACTGTGTTTAATCTGCAGCATTTAAGTCACAACTAACACACACATAAAAAGAGCTTCAGCTGAACTAACTGACAGATGTGGGTAGGTCCCACAGCGCCTTCACGATGCGTGGGCTTTGTAGAAGCCTTTTGCAAAGCATCTGCTCCCGCTTGGTGCGAGGAGGGTCAACCCGTTAGCGGTGCTTGTGGCAGGGATGGGGTCCAAGCTGCTTCCCCTGTCATGGTTATGGCCACCAGCAGGTCTCCACCGGGGCGTTACTACACGAGCTCTGCGACCTCCTGCCCATGTAGCTCGCGTAGGTGCAATCCCTTGGTCATGCTCCCCGTCCTTCCGAGAGGCTATTTTGGGGGAGCGAAGGCTGCAAGTCTTGGAAAATTCAGAGGGCGCTTCCTTGCAACATTGCAAAGAAATATATTCCAACTTCATCCCAGAGACCAGTCTTTTCCCTGGCTGAACTTTGGCTTCCCTTGTCCTGTATCATAACCAGACGCACGACATCTCAGTGGGTTATTTAGTCTTTCCATGCTTCCTAGATCTGTTCCAATGCTCTTTTTGGTCAGACTGGTTTCCCTGGCACGGCTTGGTGTCTGCCAGCTGATCAAGCCTCCAGAAAGTGCGTCTACAGGCAGGAAATTGTTTCCAAATCTGTGTATTGTTTGCACCTTGTTACATCTTTGTTTCTGAAAAAAGCATCTCTCCCTGTAGATGTGTCACCTGCCTTCTTCTGCTGGTGGTGACGGGGTTTCCAGCTATAGCGATGCTCTCAGATGATGCAACTTTTTATCCCCAAGAGACAAATTTGCTTCTTTCGAGCACATCTGCATTTAATATTTGTAAGTACACAAGGCCTCTAGCCTGTAACTTAGGTACTACTAACACAATCCTTATTTGCAACGCGGCCGCAGCCCGGCCGCGGGTGCCGGCGCCGTGACGCGGAGCGGAGCGTTGAGGAGCGCTGGGGTCGCCGCGAGGACGTGGGGACAACGCGGAATTTCACAACGCCCCCGGTACCGCCGAGAACACGTTAGTGGGCGGCAGGAGGGCGCTTAGTCACCGGGCATTGAGCAACGCAGGGCAGGATGAGCGCGGATGACGCCGCCGCCGCGTTTGATAATCCGCTGGGGACACGCGACGGCTCCGGAGGGCGGCCCTGCTCCGGGCCCCCGCTGCGATCCCGCCGTGTCCGACACCATCCCGGCAAACGTGGCCCTGCTGCCCAGCAACGCAGAGACTCCGGGGGTTTCTCCATGCTCATGGATGCCCCACTGCTCAACTTCAACTCAGGTATGGAAAATTAATCTTTTTTTTTTTTTCAAGCGGCCTTCAGCTATAAACGTTATTTTTTGGCACGTTCCCTTCCACAATATTGATATACTGGGGTATGGGCACAGGGAGATGTCCTCATTGGAAAACACTGAACGCTAATAACATGTGAAAATTAACTTGTGCTTACAGAGCTTCCAACACAGCTGTTGCATAAAACCAAAGCTACAGCCAGAATTAGCAGAGAGTGATCAAAAGGCATCAGCAGATCCAGGTTTTCTGCTCTTGTGGACAGAAAGCCTGAGTTTTAAGCCCGTATTTCTTATCTGCTGTTGGAGAGTTGTCATTTTGCAGTCCACGTCACCTGCAAGGACGGGGTGTTTTACCCGGTGTTAGAGCATTCGGTAGGTTTAACGCTAGAGAAGATTTAATGATAAAAGCATTCATTCCCTTAAATAAGGATTTATTCTTTCAGTACGAGAAGGAAGGTAAAACACTAAACCTCCATATGTTTATGCACAATCTTAACATTTCTGTTTCAGCTAACTCGACTTCTTTCGTCTTGGGGAGTTAGCATTTCCCTCGCAGCAGACAGCTAAGCCATGATGCAAAACACGATGCTACTGAATATTTCTGAAAATTTTGAAACTCCTTTTTTTTTTTTTTCCTTTTACTGTCCTACATGGAGAAAGGGAAAGTAAGACTAAATGTAAGTGTGGCCGTTCGTGAAACTCAAGCACCCACATCACCAGTTCTCACTGTCTTGCAGCTGCCCTTGGATTTGTCCAACATTTTTGCTTTTGGTACCACCTGATACTTGCTCCTGGTACTCTACGCTACACAAACCAAACAGCTATTGAATTCACAAGCTGCCACGGAAATTCACTTTGTCCTAGGCAGAAAATACGTGGCAGCTGGGTGTACTCATAAGGCCCTTTTATTGGTTTCCTATCCAAATTTAATTCTGGTCCTCAGACTGCGGTGTAACCCAAGGAAGCACCTTTAAGAGAACAAAAAAATCCCATTCTTAAAACGTTTGAATGCCAACAAATGCATTTCAAATTTTATTTCATGCTTATCACTAAAATGCAGGCTGACAAATCATATTACAAATTGGATTGCTGCTCCATTTTTTACCCCCAAATAAAAAATTAATATGTCAAATCTGTTGAAATCCTATTCTTTAAGCAGAGAGAACACTTTTTATCACCAAATTACCAAATATTTTCCCATGTGCATCATGCGTGTGTACCTACCAAACAGAAGCAAACAGGAAAAGATAAAATCAGCTGAATAAGACATCTTTCTCCTTTCAATATGTAATCTGCAACGCAGCATTTGGAGTAATTAGAAGCCTTTTACACTCAGAAACAATTTTAATATAAATTATATTGTAACCTGGGGCCCAAGCCCGCAAACATTAAAGAATATAAGGATATTTTATGCATGTAATTCTCCTTGAGAATATTTGTAAGATTAGAAACCACAGCAATCCGATAGAATAGTATGGGGGCAGATTGCCTCACATCTGTTCATGCAGTGCCAATGAGATGCCACTAACACAGCCTGCCTAATATTAGTCAAAATACTCGACTCATTAAAAGTTGCAAGATCAGATATTTTAACAAAATAAAGTCTCTTCTAGCACTATGAGGTTTGCCCCTTTGGCGAGGAGCAGAAAGTCTAGGTAGAGATGATCCATTTTGGGAAATGATCATCATAACAGTATTTAAAGAAAACATATTTACATTTTTCTTTTTTTGTCAAGAATCCTAATGGGGGAAAGGTTTCCTTACAAAGCCAGGAATGTGCTGCCTGTAATAGAGCCGAGTGCATCTGCTCTTCCGTCCTGGATCCTCAGCGTGTACCTCACTTGCATCCCGATGTTCTCACACGCACCAGGGAGCAGCCAGCGCTGCCTGGCTGAACTTTGCTGTTCTTCAGGAATCTGGTTCCGCTCCCGCCTAGGCCAGGGGATGTTTTTAACGACTTAAGCAGAGCCGCAGCGAGAAGCCGCAGCACACAGGACGCAAGGGAGCAGATGCAGATCGTGGGAGTCAATTCTGTGTTTTCGGGAGACTTTTCTGATCCCAGGGAGACAGCTTCTGCCCTGGTTCATCCAGAGGGATGTAGGAAAATTGGTGTGTGGCCGAAGTGCTAGCCGGGGATCACTGCAGCCAGGGAGAGACGCAAATGCAGCCTGAGAGCAGCGAAAATTACCACGAAGCAGGGGAAAAACAGCCAAACCGTGGAATTGCATTCCAGTGCAAACATGAGGCCCTGGGCTGCACAGAGGCGCAGTCTTCGCTGTGGCCCTTGCTGATCACCTAACAGCTCATCCACTCGGGCCGGCTGTTCTCAGAAGATGAGAAACAGCAAACTTGGCACTGCCTAATAATGAGCTACGATGTGGGATGTGGATACAGCTCCAGTGAGCGTCAGCTCCCCGTTTTATTCAGCAAAGGACAGAACCTTTTCTTGGGAACCAAAATGTGGCTGGCGCGAAGTCTACCCTGCGCTGGAATTGCTACGTGCTGCTGTTGGGTATTCAATATATGAACAAAAATTGTTTCACAATTTTTATGAATTATTTCTTTTCCCGATACTTGTGATCTGGAGAGTCTTTCTCAAGCCTCTTCCTTAAGCGTTTACCAGATGATTTTTTAATTATATTTTAGGGTCAACGTTTTCTCTATATTGACTATTTCCATTGCAGAGAAGCCTAAATTCAGTGCTGAGGCTCAATTTCTGTCACCGGAGTGAGGGAAGCGGCTGGAGCCTCCGGCTGTTCCTATTCCTCCATCAAAAGGCTCTTCTGCCAAGTCTATTTTTGGGAAATTCCAGTCCGATGCTAGTGTGTGTTTTTTCTTTTTCTTTAATGCAAATCCTCAAAGGTTCAAATAACTTTCTGTGAAGTAAAATGGGATTTTTAACGCTGTCGGCGGCTCTGCCCGCTGCTTTGTCCCGTTCTCGGGGGACGCCAAGTGAAGCAGCTCAAGGGCAGGCGCACGCGGCTGACGTGACCTTGTCGCTGTGACCGTGCGCGACGGCGCCATTTCCACGCTGTTTTCTCGGGAAAAAAAGCAGATTTCATTCCCTGAGCAAAGGTGTTGGCGAGCGAGAACGGTGCTGGCTGAAATACCGGGTCACCGCAGTTCACACGTGGGAACAGATCGATTCTCTCATACTGAAGTTGGGTGGAAAATGGGGTAGGTTTTGTGCAGGCTCTTAACAAAAAAAAAAGGGGGTGAAACTTAGGAAAACACTGAATTTTGTTGCTATTTCCCTGTCATGGAGGACCGTATCATGGACAGAAGATTGTTACCCTTGAAAACTGAGCGATGCAGGGGTTGCTGTGAGGCTCTATAGCCAAGTGCATATTTGCTGCATCACACATTAAAGTGCAGCTGCCTCATTTTTATGGGGCCTTTTGTAGCTGTTTTCTAAGACACTTGATTTCTACGTATTTTTATAACTTTATTAAAAAGGAACATGTAAGTAATTTCTTCTGAAAAAAAAATGTGTTTGAGGTTTTATTGAAGTTAAGATTTGGCTGCTTTGTTCTCACCTGACTTTGCAGGCAGCAGTGTTGTCACCAAACAGCATTTTCATGTGAGCAAGAAGGGGAAAACTGGTAAGGATCAGCTTTCTAGAAAGCAGAGTAATGAGCAGGGGGTTCTCTGTCTGCTGCAGGCTCCTACCCTTGCCAGGAGTGACCAGAGAAATTCTGAAGCAACTCAAAATAGCTAAATTTGGTGTGGAAAATAAAAAAAATGGGATGAAAAATCACCAAAATGTTGCATTCTTTCTACAGGTTCATCAACCAGTGCGTGCGAGATGAATCAAAAGGCATCTTGTGTGACATGTAACATAGGAAAAATCTGCTCTGTCAAATGAAGATGGAAAAAAAATGCAAGAATGTGCACAACAAAACGGGGCGCTTTCTTCTAGGTTTTAGGTATGTCTGAAACCCCGGACTCCGGCAGCAACAGCGGCATCAAGCCCGGTGTTGTGGCAGAGCAAGAAACTCGCTCTGGGCCGGGCCAACGAATCAAGGTATTGCTGAAATCATGAATGCTAATGCAGCTGTCAAACATCTGAAGTGATTAAATTCGGGGAGATTAAAGCAATAAAACTCTGCCAACACGGTTGTCCTGAGGCAAAGGGATATCTTAATAACCTAAAAATTGAATTTGGGCTGTCTTCACGGCGCTGAATCGTAAAGAAAAGTCCCACCACGGCTAATTTCGGGTTTCCAAGGCTGACGTCGTTCCGGGGGGACAGCAAAGATTCCACGGCAAATTTGTCACTCTCGAGTAAGGACGTGGCCATGGGATGTGCGCGGGACGTGACCGGTTTGTGCCTCTCCCGGGAAGCTGCAGTTTTGCACCAACACGATGACCATGAACAAACCCATGAACCCCTCCTCTTGCTGCATTTTCCCCTCCCCGAATCTGGGGGCCATCCTTCAACACTGTGGCAGTCCCCAGCCACAGGCCTGCGTCTAACACCTAGAAAAAAAACAGCCCATGCTGCTACACAGTCATAAAAATATTAAAATAAAAAGACCTGCTGAGATACCAGCCCATTCAGTGATGAAGAGCTATGTACAGAAACACCTATTGCACAAGCTAGAAAGATGCATCCGACAAAGCCTCGAGCAGTTAGTTGGTTATCCTTATAGCTGGCAAATTATCTAAAATAAAATTTAATGTTTGTGACTTGAGTGCTGCTCAGTCATTCCCATTCAAATACACTTCCTTAGTCATTCCGGAGTAAAACTCCCCTTCCAATCCTTGGGAATCATTTTGGTGATCACCCATATCGCAGTGTAAGAACTTAACATGGAAATGTTCATTTGCTCTCTTGTGCTTCCAAAGCTTATTCTCTTCCAAATTCTTGCCAGGATGGGGATTTCTGGACTAAGATGGCACAGATCCCATATCACATTATTTTCCAAGTGGACAGTAACCAACTCTGCTTTCCGTTTTTCCTGCACAAAACATGTTGCAGACTCAGCAGTTACTCAGTCCCTTCAGAAAGAGTTAATGGTATCTATACGTCTTTCTTTTTTGATACAGTCTGTGACTTTGCTTCCGTCCCTCCCCCTGTGCTTCTCCATGTGCACTGCATTCCTTTTTCCCATGGGGAACTCCAGAACAGCATTATTTAAGTACACGCATCCCCCTTAGAGGTTTTGTGGATAAAATCTGTAAGATTCACAGAAACGCGGCAAGAAGGGACCGTTACTTCCCCGACGGCTTCGCCAGCAACCGCCGCCACAAAATGGCGGCCGCGCGGCTGCCGCCGCACGCGCCGGGGCGGGGCCAGGGCGACCCCGCCCCCTCTCCGCCGTGGCGCGTCACTTCCGCCGTGGCGCGTCACTTCCGCCGCGGCCGGCGTGAGGAGAAGATGGCGGCGCTGGGGGAGCCGGTGCGACTAGAGCGAGGTGAGAGCGGCCCCGGCCCCGCAGAGTCCTTCCCGGTGCTCGGGCTTCGTACTGGGCCTGGCCCGGCGGTGCGGCCTCCCCTACCGGCCGCGGCCCCCGGGCGCCTCTGTGTGCGGCAGTCCCGTTCGTTTATCTGTTTTTTGCTTCTTTTGCCGTTTTGTGTCGCTGCTGGTCGTGTGCCTCCTGGCCGCGCCGCCCGGGTCTCCCTTTCCCTGAGCTGCCCCCGAGGGGTGGCTGGAATACGGGAGCCGCTCGCTGGTTGCTTCCCCTGGGACCTGTCGCCCTCCTCCTGCGTCCCCTGTCCCTGGGAGAGCGGCCTCGGCCGCCTCGAGAGCGGGCTGCCCGGCTCGACCCCCGAGCAAGCCCAGCCGCTGGCTTTCCGAGGGGGCCATGGAGCCGTTCGGAGGCCCCCGGCCCGTCGGCCTCCACTTCGGCGTGGTGCTAACGGATAAATCTCTGCGCCCCCTGGGAATCCGGGCTGCGTGAAGGGAAGCTGCGGCAGTGGCTCTTCAGGGGTGTCTTTGAGGACCTTGCTTTTATTTTTCTTGGCTCTTCGCCTTGTTCATGCATATGCATCCACAAAGGGGGTGGCGGGAGTTGTGTTTTGCCACCTCTTCCAGCCAGTTTAGTTCCCTTCCAGAGCGATAGAGGTGGGACAGAGTGAGCCTTTAGCTTTGGATTGATGTGGCCTTGCAGTGTTGGTTTGGCAAGAGCAAGTTATGTTCATTTTGTGCCCATTTAGCTCTCAGATGAGTGTAACTGTTTCCTGTCAAGGTGGTAAAACGAAATAACATGGGGAGAAAGTGCTGCTAAGGGGGATCTGTTGCCTGCCGAGGGGTGCAGAGTGATAAAAGCCAGTTTGTAGAGTGCTGAGGACCTAATTTCACCTTCTGTGCATCTGCTTTGGGTCTTCACTTTTGAGCAGTGCTCTTCTCCTTTGCTCTGAATGCACCTGATAGTGGCAGAGCGTCTGCTGCTTTTGTGCCATGCAGTTTGTGCACGCTGTGCCAGCATGCAGCGATATCATGTGGCCTGTTCCTCCGTGAAACTGAGCCATGCAGCTCTTACGAGGTCCAAGCAGGAATTGTATCTAGTTTATGGATGGAATATTGAAGTCGTGTGGGAAAAGAAGTGAGCCTGTTGGATTTTGCTGCCTTGATTTCAAGTATTTTGATGATAACTTGGTTCATGGAGCACATTTGTTGGATGTGAAAACTGCTGTGCAGAGTGGTGCTCTTCTCTCCGTGCATGTGAAATAGCTGATTGCCTGCAAGGATGTGAATTATACTGTAATTTATATAGGTTTTTTAATAGTTTTTTTCATGATTACGGAGTGTGGCAGCAATTGGGAGTGCTTGTAGTGCTCTGAGGTGAATAACTTCCATTTGTTGATCACGTTGCTTTAAGTGACTGTTTGGCGTAAGGCTTGAGGATGTTAGGAGAAGCTAGACTCCTTTCTCTGAGTGGAGGGATTACGTAGGATTTTCCTGAATTTACGGCATAAAAGATCAATAAGTGATGGTGACTAGAATCTGCTGAGTTTCAGAATTTGTGGCTATCCTGTGTCTTCCTTGCTGACCCAATGGCATCAAGCATATCTGCGTTCACATGGGGAATGGTTGCCTAAAGGTTAGCTATGGAAGAAGCTACTGCAAGCTACTGTTCCACTTGACATTCAAGGACGTATGGGATTCAGAATCCTCACTATTGCAACACTTGGAAAGTAAAAGTGAGATAAAAAATATGTGGCATTTCATTTTTATAGGTTCCAAGAAGATGTCGCAGTATTTGACCTGTTCGGTGCCCATCTTGACTTGATTGGACTGGAATCAGTTCAGTTTCACAGGAGAGGAGAAAAAAAAAAGCATTTATAAGGAATATGGATGGTTCTTGTTTAAGAACAAATTTCTAGGAACTAGAAAAAAATAGTTTTGGTTCTGAATTCTAGACTACAGAATTCTCAACCAAGTATATCAAAAGGAGTTGGATTCTTTTCTGAGCACTTCGAAAAATCGGTCATGTCCATCGCTCGTGTCGCAGAGTGCCATCCTTTTAAGGTGCTGATAATGTTCAAGTAGCAAGAGGAAATAAAAAAGTTTATTAACGAGCAAATGAGCTTTAATCCAACTTCTGTGATTCCAACTGGCGTATTTGGCATCTAGTTAATATAGGTGTAGGCTCCTGTTGCCTCAGTAGGCCAGATAATGTTCAGCCCTTTTATAGGGAGAGCCCTGGGTGTATTTTGTTGAACTAGTTTTCGAATAAAAAGGGAATGTGAGCGTATGTAAGGTATTTTATGTGGTTGGAACAGGATTGTATCAGTGCAGCAGGTAATTTGTGAAGTAAGCTACACAAGGGTGTTGATAGCGTGTATGATGTATCAGGAAACATTTCAGCCTTATTTAAACTTAAAATTAGATTGTATCTTCCAAAATAGGTATAGCAATGGTGCTTCTGGGTGTTTTAGAACTTCAGACTGTAGTGTTTGACTAGAAAAGGTAATTTAAAAGTAAGATGGCTTATTGTGGTGTTTTGTAGGTACATACTTGCATGGAAGAAATGAACCTTTAGTGTATTAAGGATGTTACGTGCGATATGCACAAGCATGTATAGGGACTCTTTTAGTTTGAAACAAAATAACCATTCCTCTTTTTTTTTCCTTTCTTTTTCTTGGCAGATATCTGCAGAGCAATTGAGTTGCTGGAGAAATTGCAGAGGAGTGGAGAAGTGCCACCGCAGAAACTACAGGCTCTGCAAAGGGTCCTTCAGAGTGAGTTCTGTAATGCTGTAAGGGAGGTAAGTTCACTTCAAGGTACCTGGAGTTAAAAACAAATCATTACAGTTTCTTGTTTGTTTTTGGTTTAGTTTTTTTTTTTTTTTTCCCTCTTTGCATGCAATATAATAATCTGGTTTTGTTCTTATTTAAAACTGAACTTAACTTGTAAAGCTTAATAGAATGTGACATATTAAAAAGGTCAAAAGAAAACAAATGGGCATGACATGTCAGGTGTATTAAATAATGAATAAGAAAGAAATTGCTTTTTTATGTTATTTTTAGAGTCTGCCCTTATTAGCAGCTTGCACACTGTTGCGCTGATGGCAAGTAAGAAGGGAAGAAGTATGAATTGCCTCTGCGTTTTTAACAATGTTCTCAGGAATGGGCAGCACGGTAGCTGTGCGCCTTCTCATCTTCATCCTAGCTGCTCTTGCAGAGACTCTGGGTGATGGCTCATGCCCTGCAATGGTTTTGGCCTCTGATTCCACCTCAGGTGCTAACAGGAATGTTTGGCTGTCTGTATGTAGACGTGTTTAATGTTTGCCTCCTATCAAAGAGTAAACGTTTATTGCCTGGAAACCCAAGTGACTGCAGGTGGGCGCGAGTCGGCTCGCGGCGCCAGCACCTCTGCAGCGTTGGTGTCCTTGCTGCCCCTCTGTTTTCATGCCGGATTTCCCTCAGATGCTTGGTCAGCTGCAGCAGTCGAAGGAACAATGTATGGGCTGTATACTGAGCAATAAAGCCCCAGAGAGAGCTGTTTCATTTAGGTATGGTGGTTGTCACTTGATGCCCCTTGTAGTGGATCGGGAGTATTTTGCTTTTAGTAGGGGTCTAGGCTTTTTATGTTACCTGTTTAAGTTGAAACTGTTAGATTGTGATATGATCTAAGCAGAAGATGTCTGTTTTTCCTCATGCTTATACTGTTTTGTCTCTAAAGGTGTATGAACACGTTTATGAAACAGTGGACATCAGCAGTAGCCCAGAAGTTAGAGCTAATGCAACAGCAAAGGTAAAAGTTATGACATGAGAAAACGCTGTGTTCATTACCCTTCCTCTTGTTTCTGAAGTAACAAAATGCAGAAGGACTTGATCTAGTTGTCTGGTAAAATGCTGCAGTGTAATGCGTCATTACCAGGTATAACAAAACCTGTTATTTTTAAAGACTTCTGTTTTAACTTTATTCTTGCATTTTTATTTTGTTAGTCTCATTTGCCTAAAGTAATTTGAAATAGGGTATTTTTTGCTGTCTCTAGCCAAGGTTCTATATTCAATTTCTTATAAACATGAAAAACTTGTTTCTTGCAGGCCACTGTAGCTGCATTTGCTGCCAGCGAGGGCCATTCCCATCCCAGAGTGGTCGAACTGCCCAAAACCGAGGAAGGTCTTGGATTCAACATCATGGGAGGCAAAGAGCAGAATTCCCCCATCTACATCTCCCGGATCATCCCAGGCGGCATCGCTGACCGGCACGGAGGCCTGAAGCGGGGGGACCAGCTGCTTTCCGTGAACGGAGTGGTAGGAATTGGCTCTCCCTTTGCGTGGCAGTAACTGCTGCTTTCCACAGGAGGGCACACGGGGAATACGGACGCAGCCGGCTCGAGGTCTTTTACTCTGGGCAAAACTGTTGCTTTTTATCTCTATTTTTTTCCCTCCTCGCTTGTAAGAACAGCCTTAGGTTTCCACAGAGTTGTGTGTTGTAAGAATTCTTTTGAATAAGAATGCTGCAGTTGTCCGTGAGAAGCAGGAGAGTGCAATTTAGGTGACTATTTCAGATTCTGAGAGGTTGTATAAATCCAGTCAAAACACCGCTTTGAAATAGCGTTAAAATGCCCTTGTGGCTTCTTTCATCCAAGCTGGATGCAGATTTTAATATACATTTCTGCAGCTTCTGAGGTAGTTAGTAAATTATGCTGTGTTGCTGTAGTGTGACCTGGGGTTCTTTGATATCCCAATAAAAATGCAGCTGCGCAGTGAAAGCTGTGCAAAGTCACAACCACAGGGTAGCGTTGTTTTTAGCTCTGTGATGGTTCCACTTCAGTTTTTCAAAAACTGAAAAATTTTAGTTCATTTTAAGGAGTATGTTGTAAGTGCTGCTGTGAAATTTTATTTTTAATAAGGAATCAAAGGCTTTTGAATAAATAATTAGAGGCTGTAGCTGACCTTTGGTTTAAGACAGCTGTTTGTCACATACAAATAAATAGCGCTCCAACTTCAGGTGTTCTTTTCAGAAGCTCTTATTGTCTGTTAGCATAAGATTGATGTTCTCCACATCCAGAAAACCAATTTTATTTTAAAACTGAGGGTTAACCCAAGTCCTGTGCTCTTTGGAGCAAGATTTTTAGCATGCCAACCACATGCTTGTTGGGTGTTACCTGCTAGCACCAACAGGTGACGTACCCGGCTTGGGACTGTGACCAGGTCTGTCCACCTTTTCCAGGAGATGCAGGAGACATCAAGGCCAACGTGATGCAACTGTCCTTAGCCTTGCCTGGGTGTTGCTTTGGAATGAATCAAGGGGCAAATTGAAGATGACCGTTGAATTTAAAATTCACGATGAAAGCAGAAAAGTAATAAGTGTTCTGAAGTCACTGGTTCTTAAGTGTAATTGTTTTTTAGACATCTAGTCTCATATTCTCCTTATTTTACTTACTGTGTGAAAACATAATCTAATAATTCAGCATAAGGCTCATCCCAAAGATTTGCACTACTCTCATTACTGCCTTTTTTAGTCAGTTTAGTATTTTTTTTTTTTAGTCAGTATACTTGTTGTCACCTCTTCCTTAGTGATTTGCTGAATATAGGGACATACTTTAATGTTAGACTATATATAAGCTTTACAAGAAGAAAAAGTGAGCTTTGTTTTTAGTATGTATATCCTTTACTAATATGATGCTTAATGGTTTATCCTGTGCAGAGCGTTGAAGGTGAACACCATGAAAAAGCAGTAGAACTGCTGAAGGCTGCTCAAGGGAAGGTCAAGCTAGTTGTACGATACACACCGAAGGTTCTGGAAGAAATGGAGTCAAGATTTGAAAAAATGAGATCAGCAAAACGCAGGCAGCAAAACTAACTTCGTATGTAATAACTTAAAGAGGAAAACACATCCTGGTTACATTTTGTAGTTTGCTTTGTGACTCAGTTGATCTGCCTGGGATACAAAAAAGACTGCTCTTCTCAGAACTGCAGAGTTGTTGAGGTTGGAAGGGACCTCTGGAGATGGTCTGGTCCAAGTCCCTGCTCCAGGGAGGGTCAGCTAGAGCAGGCTGCTCAGGGCTGGTTTAGGTCAGGTCTGTTTGAGCAACCTGCTCCAGTGTTCAGCCACCCTCCCCGTAAAACACAAGTTCTTCATGTTTAAGCTTGGTTTCCTCTATTCCAGTTGGTATCTACTGCCTTGTGTCCTTTCAGTAGGTACCACAAGACTCTGGCTCCTTCTTCTCTCTGCCCTTCCATAAAATATTGACTCGCAGAGCCTGCTCTTCTCCAGGCTGGACCGCAGCTGCTTTCAGAGCCTCTCCTCGTGTGCCAGACACTCCAGTTGCTGGCCCATGGTCAGGGTGCTCACTAGGACCCCCGTCCTTCCCTGCAAAGTTGCTCTGCAGCCAGTCAGCCCCCGGCCTTCACTAGTGCCCAGGGCTTTTCTTCCCCAGGGTCAGGGCTTTGTGCTTCTCTTTGAACCTCATGAGGTTCTTCAGCCTGTCCTGAAGAGAGAGGGTCCCTCTGAGTGACATCCCAGTCACCCTTCCCACTTTAGTGTCATCTACAAACTTGTCACCTGCTCTGCCCCCTCCTGCAGATCACTAGTGAAGATGCTGGGCACTGTTGGCCCCAGTATCGAGCCCTGGGGCACGTCACTAGTGAGTGGCACTTGGCTGGACTTCCTGGTCGTAACCCTTTAAACCTGGCAGTTCAGCCTCTTTCAAATGCTTTGTTTTCACTTTCCATGTGATTTTCACCATTTAAAAATGTGTCCTTTCACATTGGCCTAAGAATTCCTGAAAAAAGTATGTATGTTGGCAGTGAGTTGATTTTTATAAATCTTTTTCAAGTCAAAACCTTTAAGCATGAAATGAACTTGCAGTTTTTTTTTCCAAGACATTTAATAAGAGAGTTTTCTACAGCTGGCACCCTTTTCTTTACTCTCCTTTTGGCATTATTGAAAATTTAATCCACAGGTTTTTTTGCTAAACGGTTTTGGAAGCAAACATTATGTAGCAGGATTTTAGCACTTTTCTTAGAATGTGTTGTATATCAACTGCAAAAGCCTAATCGTGATCTACTGTGTAGCTGATAATGATACTAGATTTTGTAATTTTTGGTAAGTACATTATTTTTACACTTCTGCTAAATCATAACTCGTTACTCTGGAAATTTTATTACCTCACCTGTAAATACTTTACAATTGATGTTCATTTATAATGACTTTGTAATATCTGCCATTTACAAATTTGCAACAATCATTCCTGTAATTTATATTATTTTGTACTAATTTTGAAGCAGTTAAGGGAAAAATATAATTGTGATTGTAGTTCTGGATTGACTCTCCAAATGTATTTTTGTATTGAGGAAAAAAAAACAAAATATGTCAATGCAGTGCAAAAGAATTCCAGATGTTTCCCCAACTTTGCTGTTTTTAAAAAACACATTAATTTTAATTGTCATAACTCTGTTGTGCTTTCAGTATGTTAAGTTGTATTCTTCCCTTGAAGGGTGACTCAAGTTGGTACTTAAATGACTGTTTTATTCATAAGAGTAATAATTTCTAACATATGTGGTATGTAGAGGTACTCTGACGTTGGAACTTGCCTGGGATTTGTCACTGCTCTGCTCCTGATTTGGAGGGCTCTTGTTTTTCCTGCAGATGTAGCAGCATCTACGTGCACATGCAGCTTGATGCGGGGCGATGCTGTGAAGAGCGAGGGCATCTCCAAATCTAAGCAGTTCGTGTCCCACCCGTGTTCCGTGGAAGCAGTGCTGCTGCATGCCATCCTGAAGGAACTGTTTCTCTGGAAAATGGGACACTTCTGGGAATCTACCAGGTTTGGGGCTGTACTTGTAGTTTAAACAAAACGAAAGTCACCTTTTGGTGTAGATAGAGAATCAAGTTGCTTGTCTACCAGGTGTGACTTGCAAGGCAGCTATGACTGCATCCTAATGACTGTTATTAAGTTGATTCTTAGAGGCTTGTGCTGAAAAGTGCAGCTCTTACTACATGGTTAATCTCTCATCCCTCGGAGCGCAGCACTATGATGCAGCCCAAGTTTAATTCAGCAAAGCAATCGGACAGGATCGTTGCAGACAAGCAGTTGCTTTCTGCATGTTTGTAAGCATGGTGAGCCTGCTTACAAAGAGGGTGGGATTTTTCAAGATGCTCATAATCTGCAAATGCGATAGAGCTGTTTATCAGCTCAGCGACGTCGAGCACTGAATTGCATGGTTGGGAATCTGTCAGAGGCCTCTGCCAGAAGGCTTCGTGTTACTGATGGGACCATGTTGTTGAATTGTATATTTTTATGAAGTTTGAGGTATTGAGACCAAAATCACTAGTTAGACCAATCATGGGTGTGTTTTAATTTAATTGTAAGATAGTAGAGATTTGTTTGAGAGAGAGAGAAATATATATATATTAAAGAAATGTATGGGTACAAGATAGAAATATGTGTTTTAAGACCTGTATCCCTTATGCTACTGATGGAGAGTGATGTTTTTTGTTACTGAAAGGAAATATTTAATTTACTGCTAAATGCAGTGGCCTTCTCATTCTGAAATGTAGCATTTGGATACAGTTCGTCTGTCAGCTACTACAAAATGTGGGGAGCTCTGCCTGGATGGAAAGCTGTTGTACGCGTAGGATTTCACAAAAAGCTTCTAGATAGTTACAACAAATACTCCCAATAAAGAGAGAGCTCATTAAAAGTCCTATTTAATGCTCTGAAAAACCTTGTAATGTTAAGGAAATGATGGGTGAAAATGTCTTGGTCTGTTCCAAGAAACTCAACATCTTTTTTTACTACTGAGCAGTGCCTGTACTGTTTTAATACGCAGTCCCTCCACACTTGATGTACTGAGTATGTGAACAAGTTAGAGGTGTCATTTTTGCAGAAAGCCTCTGCATCTGTTGCTGCTGTGAGGGATCTCTGGGTTTTATCAACAGGGAAATAAAAGCTGAATTTCACACGCGTTGTTTGTGCTTTTGTTCCCCTCATTTTCCTTTCCTAAATATTCTCTTTCAGGCAGCTGTCATGGGGTGCCCCTAATCTCTAGGGCATAGCTGAACATTATCAGTGAATGTGGCTGTGCAAAGAGGGTAATATCAAGTCTAGTTCTTATTTTGCTCTCAGCGCTTGCAGATGTTTCTTTTTCTTTTGCTGTATCTTGCAACCAGTTGGAGATACTTCACAGCATTCTGATTTTCTCTTTGTATCCTCAATATCCCAAATCCTCCTGCATTTTTGGGACCTCCTAGGTCTCTGCTGCATGAGCTGCTGCATGTATATTTTTCTAGGTTGGTATTATGTTTTAATTGTTTAAAACAGGTGTCTCGATGAGATGTTGAATTTCTTTAACTCGGCTTGTCAACTCCTCAGGAAAATGCCTGTTCTGAAGTTAAGAACTGAGATGAAGCCAGGAGAAATGCTTGAGTTCTGAACCCAATTTTTTTTGAGCAAACACATAAGGTTATCAAATGTAAGTAGGCTAGACTGTGAATTGAAAACACATGCAAAGAATTTGTATGAATATTTGTTTTTTATTTAATGGCTGAGAGCATGTGAGCTGGAAAAGCAAGCACACTTAAAATTTGATTTTAAAATGAAATTATTTTTGATTTGGCTTATTGGATATTTGTATCCATGTTTCTAAATACAGTTCATAGAGAAATTGTGAATTTTGATACAATGCTTATTGAAGAAATAAAAATCAAAGGCCCATTGAAGTTAATGTCATAAACAGACCATCAAACTGTTATTTAGGTCTTTTTAATTTGCAATTACAGATTTTGATTTTTGTTAACAGTTTTAAAAAAATGTGTGATGGAATGTGCCTTATTTCCAGCTTAAGATTTCAACTTTGATCTGGCAGTCAAGATGCAGACTGCAGCTGGAAGAGAGAGTTGCCAGAGCCTGGATCTTGTCTTAAACATGTATGGACTGAGCAAATCCAAACTCATTTAGGAACTGAGGAGCTGAAGCAGCCTTAATGGTTTCACTGCATTGCTGTGTTCTTTCATTCTGATCACTTACTGCAAAAACTGAGCCTGCGTTTGATGCTACAGACAGTTTTCATCCTAATTTTAAAACAAAAGCAGGGTCTTCCTGGAGGACGCAAGTCTGTGTGCAAGTCTCAAAAGGTAAGTGAAGGCACCTGTGTGGGGGCCTCATCTCATCGCAGCTCAGCTGCTCCCTTGCCTGGGCAGCACACAGGGGTTGTGTGAATAAAATCGAATGGGCTGTGGAGCCGGGGCAGCTGGTGGCACCTGAGGAGCTCGCGGGCCTCTCGCCTGCCTCAGGTGTGAGGAGGCCGAAGGTGGTGATTTATGGTGGTGCATGGATGGCAGCAGCGCCTGCAAGTCCCTGTTTTGAGTGGGGACCCCATTGTATTCCGCCCTGTACAAATTGTACAAATTCAGAACAAATAGTCTGGCTCCAGAGAGGCTCGATCCACTCCTAATAAATCATGTATTTAGCAACTGCTATTGTTAGTAAGGTAAGAACTTAAATAGAAGCATAAATGACACAAGACTTTTCTTGCACAGTTTTCCGTGTGATTTCATCCCAGGCCAAGGTGTTTTTTTTTTTTTTTTTTTTTTTTTTTTTTTTTTTCCCCTCCTCCGAGGAGCACAGAAGTCAGTTTGCCCCCCACCTTGGGCTGATGATTTGGGGGACAAACCCCCAGTCTGGTGTTCGTGGTGCAACCTGCAGCTATCAGAGCTGCTGCTGGCAGCAGACGTGTCCCACGGCTGCTTGCTGGTGAGGAGCAGGGTGTTTATTCAAGCGAAATAGCAAGAATAACTCTAATTAGGCAAGCAGAGTGCAGCTAATTAAGTGAGAAATGCAGAGGATAAAGGACTGCGGTCGCTTATGAAGAGCGGCATTTGGGTGGTCTTGGGCGTCTTGGTGCTCTGCTAAGCACCGCTGAACCCGCTTGCTGCTAGGTCTGAAATGTCCCCTGCAGCCTGTGCGTTAGTTTCTGCGTCACGTCTGGTGTTTTGGGCATTAGGAGGTGCTGACATGCAGTTCGGGTGGTGTCGGTGCGGTGACCGGCAGATACCCATCCAGAGAGCCACATGTTCCGTGGCCTCCAGGATGGATATCATAAAAATCCTCCCGTAACTGGTTGACTGCTGGCGAACAAGCTGATCTCCAAAGTGGAGAATCTCTGATGGCTCCTGAGGAGGAAAAGGAGCTATTTGTCTGGATCTCTGCTCTGCAGCATATCCCCCGCCTGCAAATATTGGAGCCAAGCTTTGGGTTAATTTCTACTTGGCTAAGGCTCCTGGTTGGCAGGAAAAAAAAAAATAACAACCTGTCACCTGTGATTTAGAAGCAAGGAGGTTTTGGTGACAAACAATAGCTCTGTGGTGTTGTTCACCACTGGGTTCGCTTTGCAGGCGCAGTTATTTTGGCATGGACCTCCTGTTGCAGAACAAAGCTTCAACTTCACTGCCTTGCAAGCCAGAAGGCAATTGTAGGAAATGTGTTATGGGTGAGCAAAAATAAAAATGGGGATAAAAATTTGGCAGCAAGGATAAAATGGACCCTATATGAGTAGTGTGCATTTATGCCCCAGCCTCTGAAGGCAACTGGCTGCTACCGGCCTGACTGATGAGCTTGATGATAAATCTTAATCATTTAGCAGCCGAGTCCTTCCCTGCCTGCCCCGCAAGACACTAAGGTGCAAACTACTAAAAACGAAGCTGGGATTAAGCAGCTACCCCTGGTAATAGGGAATTTGCTGAGGCCAGGTGAGTCAGGTGCCTTGTGACTTTCTGAAGAACCGGAGGAGAAGGTGGCTCTCGGAGTTGAGTTTTGGGGCTGCAGGTGCAATGGGAAGGGGTCTGCTGGTAGCTCTTGGGGTCACCTCAGAGCAGGGGCCAAAACAAGTTATTTGAACTGTAGTGCACGTGTTGTATGTGCTAAAAATAAATGATCTGGCATGTCAGCACTGTGCTAAGGAGAGAGCACGGCAGGGACTGTTCCTTTATGGCTCCGTGTATCTTTCCATGTGTATTTTCTTCCGCAATATTATCAAGCATTAGGGTTATTTTATGATGATGATGCGCTCTACCTCCGATTTTTTTTTTCGGGATAAAGATCCTAGTACTATTTTATTTACTGTCACAGGGGGAGGTTCAACAGTGATTTTGCCAGTTTGCTTAGCATCGCGTGCACCTTACGAGGACAATTTCACTGAAACTAAACCTACTCCTTTCCGTATTTTTCTCCTTTCAGGGTAGGTTGTAAGCAGGATTTAATGGTAGCCGATGCTGAAAAGGCGGGGGTTTGTCCACAGGAGACGGGGATTGAGCTCCCCACCCCCGCGCTGCCGCGTGGGACGCGCCTCGCCGTCCCGCTCCCCTCACGGACACGTTCCCCGCGGCCGCCCCAGGCTGCCCCGCGCGCTGCAGGCGCCGGGGGCGGGGCCGCGGAGACCCCGCCCCTCGTTTTGCATATTCCCGAGCGCCCCGCCAATGGCGGCGCCGGGGCGGTGGCGCTATTAGCATGTGCGGGGCGGGGCGCCCATGGCGGCGGGGGCCGCGCGGTACCTGCCATGAGCGGCGCGGAGCGGGCGGCGGGCGGGCCGGGCCGCGCCGCGCGGGGCTGAGCCCCCCCCGTCACTCGTATACATTTATATACATTCTTTTTTTAAATTTAAATTTTTAGTTATTATTATTTTTCTCAATTCGCCTCCCGCCGCCCGCCCGCCCGGGCTGCGGCGATGCGGTGCGCGGCGCTGCTCGGCCTCGTCGCCTGGGGCCTGTGCGGCGCGGCCGGGCCCGGCGGCGGCGGCGCCTCCCCGCCGCCCTGCCCGTCCTCCTGCAGCTGCGACGGCGACCGCGGCGTGGACTGCTCGGGCCGCGGCCTCGCGGCGCTGCCGCCGGGGCTCAGCGCCTTCACGCACGCACTGTGAGTCCGGGGCCGGCGCGGCGGGGGCCGGGGGGGCGGCGCGGCCGGTTCCTCCAACCCCCCGTTTCTTCCCGCAAGGGTAGCGCTGGTGGCGGAGGGTAGACCTGGTGGCCGGGGGTAGACCTGGTGGCCATGTCCCCCCCCCCACGGGTGCCCTGCAGCCACCCGCTCGCTTTGGGGCCAAACCGCGGGGTTTCGGGTCCGCGGGCCCCAGCAGGGCTCTCCGTGTCGGTGCTTTCCGCCCGGTCGTCGTCGGCGCCGCGGCAGGTAGAGCCGCAGCCCGTTGGCTCCTGGTGTTCCCGGGCCTTCTCAGTCCTGCTCTTGGGGACCTCTCTGCTTTGCTTTGCCTTATCCGTGTGGGCTCCTGCGGCGTCTCCGAAACCTCCCTGGCCTTAGGGGGACCTCACCGTGTCCTTAGATATTTTTATGCCTTTTTTTCCCCCCATTTTTACGTTGCTGCTTTGCAGCAGGTCTGGTGTGTGGCGGCTCTGCCTCTTCCCGGCCTCCTCGCCTGCTCTCCTACCCCCAGCGCAGCCCGTAGCACCATTTTGTCAGGTATTTGGCATTTATTTCTGTGCTCTGGGTTCCCCGTTGCCAGCAACGTGCCCTTTCCAGCTAAGTGCTTGCTGAGCAGGGCTCGCGGTGCGACTGGGAAATGCTAAGGGAAGGCTGCAGCGAGGGGAAAAAGTAGGAGGCTTTAGGTGCGCGCCGGAGTCAATAATTACCTCTTGCAGCCCTTGGGAGGAATCCACGAGCGTCTGCGCGCTCAGCGCGGAAAGTGTGGGAGCCGCAACGCAAGGAGCGGGAGGCAGAAGGCAGCCGGAGAAGCCGCCGCCGCCAGGGCCTCTGTTTGTTTTGCATTCGACGCCCGAGCCGGCAATTTTTGCAGAGCACAAGCTCGTATTTACCCGGAGAAAATTACCAGGCTGGGTCTCGCGAGGGTTGTGCACCCGGCTCCCGCTCCGGCCTCGTCCTCCTCCTTCCCATCGCGCCGTCCTGGTGGGAATCGCGCCGGGTTGGGGGCTCCAGGGGGTTTGCGAGTGGATGGGGCCAGATTCCTCCTCCTGCCCCATTTGCAGGGAGCCTCATGGGCAAAGGTGGCTTTGGGGCTTCTGCACGGGTGAAATGACTTGGAAAATGAAAATTACTTCATTGTTATTATTTTAACGCCTCTATTTATTATAGGGAAATCATATTTTTGTTCGGTGGGCTGTTCCATCATACGGCATATTTGGGGTTGAGTTATACTTTTAAGTTCCTTAAACTTTGAAAATTAATTCTAATTAAAAGAGCAGGTTGTTCAGTGTTTCTTGGTCATTTAACTCGATGTCCTCTCGCAGGAATGGTGGCCTTGGTGGAAGGATATCAGTAAAATAGGTTCCTTATTGAGCTTCCTGCTTTTTGCAGTTCTCCTTGATGAAGGCCCGTGTGTAAACCCACCTGAAAAGTACCGAGCAGATAAGGCAATACATCTTTAACTGCTTCAGAAAGAAGGCGCTCTCATTTCTGAAATGACAGCAATTTTAAACATAGCTACATGTTTCTTAGTGTGCTGTGAAATAGCTTACAGCATGGGAGACCCGCTGCTGAAATATGGTGGCTAACGTGTCAGTATTTTCTTCTCCAAATTTAGTATTGATAATTACCCATTTAATTAGGTTGTTTTCTCAGCTTGTTACCTGCTAGTAGGTCAGACAGTGGCTCGTGATTTTGACAGCAGAACCTCAAGGTTTTGACACAGCAAAGGTAATTAAAGTAGTTCTTGAGCCCGATTTTATTTTCTTAATTAACTTTTGACCCAAAGTTCAAAAAAAAAACGTTAAAACCAATTCATTCTTCAGGGCTAGCAGAATCGTTATGGGACTTGAGGGCTGTGTCGCTGTCTCAAGCACAATTGCCTGGCTCCTGCAAGTCCTGCTTCAGTTATGCGGAAGGTGCTGCCCTTGGGAAGGAAGAAAACTTCTCTCTTGTTTGTTTGTTTATTTCCCTGTTTATTTATTCCCCTTCTGATGGCCGGGGCTGATGTTTAATCCTCAGGAGGGAGGGAAGCGGCCGCCAAGGCTTCTCTCTGCCGGCCCGTGAAAATGCCGGCTCTTATTCTCTGTGCGCGCCCAAGGCCTCTGTGTTCCTCCCCTCTCCTCTCCCCCAGGCCGTGCTGGCGGGGTGCTGAGTCTTGCACAGCCTTCTTGTCCTTTTTTGTTTGTTTTTCACCCAAAATATGGGGGAAAATGGCCGTGGCTCGCGAGGAGTGCGCAATTCGGGAGGAATGCAGGGGAGGCCCCGACCTGCCCGCCTCGGCCCCCGCCTTGTGCAACGCCGCGCACCGGCTGCTCATTCCTATGTATTTATTCCGTGTGTGTTTGGGAGCTTCCCCTTCTGGGCATCCACCTAGCTGCACTCGAGTCCCTGGCCCCGGCACGAGGCCATGGACACAGGCAGCACATGGGATATCTTGTGGAACCGGGGTGGAAAATGTGCCGGGGGTTCCCTGCTTCCGTGCTCCTTAACGGAGGTCTGCGAAGCTCCTGCCTTTTGGCACCTTTTTCCCCTGTTGCTGTTGCTCTTAGCACTTGCTTTAAAAATAAAACATAAATAAACCCTATGTGCCAGTGTTGACCAAACTGTTAATATTTTACAGAACTAGTGGAAGTCTTGCTGGGTGTAGAGGAAACTCATGCCTTTCCCAAGGGCAAACCTGCCGGCTCTGGGCTGTTTAGTGGAGATGCTACCTTTCTTGAATATCCAGGGCAAGGAATCAGTTATTTTGAATGGACTTTGTTGCTCAAAACCCCCTTTAAAAATGCTTTGAGTGAGGGCATCTCCTGCTCTTGGCTAATTCGATGCCACAAGGACCATAGGGTCCGTGTCGACTTTGCTGTCGTAATTTGGGTGTCGTGGAACGGAACCGAGGAGGTAACGCAGAAATCAGGAAAGGGGAATGGTGAAGACCGCCGCCAACAGAGCAGGTCATTTCTGTGCTGAAATCCTTTCAAGTCTTTGCTGGCTGCGGGCGGTCTGGGCCCTGCTTCGTGTCTGGTCACCAATTCTGAATAAACACACAAATATTGGTGATAAGTAGGTGCAGCCTCTTCCAATTCGGAGCGGATGTGGCCTGCTGGTCTCCCCCCAACACGTGCTGTTCTGGCCCTGCTCTCTTTAGCTTTCCCCACGCGAGTGCCGTCGCCTTCTTGCAGTGCATCGCTCAGGTGAAGGGAGGCAGGAGGACGCGGCTCCGGGATCGCGGACGTCCCTCTCGGGCGTCCCCGTCCCATCCCTGCTGCTTGTGTTGGAGCGGGGCTGATCCCACGTACGTGACCCGGCTCGACGAGCCGCGATCCCGGCCGTGGCCGCGGGTCCCGCGGTTCCTGCAGGGCCGTGCAGCGCCCGGCTCGCCGCCTCGCTTGGGACCGCCGGGCGATGGAAATCTACGTGGGAAATCCGGAATGGTGTGAAACTGAGGGGATATTTCACCTTCTCGGGGAAATCAGTAGTGATTCCTGCTCCTTTGGCCTTGCTGACGTGCGATGGCAAGCGGTGCCGCCCCATTTCTCGCTGGAGTGGGGCTCCTTTGAAGATCTCAGCGGCTTTCAGGGAAAGCTCTTGGAAAAAGCTTCTTTCCTTCTTCCCGACCGCAACCCCCCGTTGCCGTTCTCCCACTTCCCGGGCGTTTTGTCGGCGCTGGGCGCTCGAGCCGTGGGGATGTCCCCGCCACAAGCGGCCCCGTGCCTGGAGGATTCCCACGCCGGGGCCTCTCGGCGCCTTCCCCTCGTGCCGGCGGTGCCGTTTCGGGTCGGAACGCCCCCGCGCTCCGGAGTTTGCGGATCCACGGAAGCGGCGCGGGCCGCCCTGAGCCCCCTCCCGCCGCCGCCGCGGCTCAAATCGGAGAAAACAGGCTCAAATCGGAGAAAACAGGCGTGTAATGCCCTGCTGAAGGGCGCCCGCGGGGGCGCTTTGTGCCCGCCCTAATTAAGGGCTTTGGGAGGCTAAACACAAGGGGAGAGAAAGCGCCGCGGCCTCCTCGTCACCGCAGCCCCTCGGCGGCGGCCTGGGGCGCAGTCTGTCCCCGTGGGGACCTCAATGGCACTTTTGTTCCTGCTCAGCGGAGGCGAAGGAAGCCAATTATTGGCTCTCTTTTCCACGGGGCAGCTGCGGAGGGGCTTCCCGCTCGGGAAGGCTGTTGGCTTCGGCGGGGTTGCAGGGTGGTTCCGCGTATTCAGGGCTGCCCGTGGCTGTCGGAGGCGCTGGAAAGCGCCTGGGCTTCGTGGCTGGCGCCTCGGTGCTTGTAGCAGGTGCTTTGAGGGGGCCTGTCTGCGTCGCTCCCCAAAATGCCCGCTAAAACTGCAGTTTGTAGCAGCGCCACGACAAGAAAAGCCGCGTCACGTGGCTTTATGTTGCCTTTTTGCTGCGACTTTGGAGGGTGGGAGCCAAGCGAGGTCATTCCTTGGGCCGTCCCTTCGTGCCCAAGGAGGAGGGTTTGTGCTTCAGGTTGGATTCCCTAGAGGAAAAGAACCCGTCTGCAGAACAGGGCGCCTGTAGTCGGTGCCTTCCTACCCATGGGCATTGACATGGACACATTCCCACTGGAAGCTTGGGAAAACTTTAATCCTCCAAACGCCTTAAACCGGGAATTACGCTCCCGTTGGACTGCTATGCAGTAACTGGTGACCAAAAAGCTCTCAAAACCTCTGCTTTACAAAACAATCTTGCTCCTGCTTGGCCGGCTGCTTGAAAATGCCTTGAAAATTGCTGCATGAAAGCGTGTTTGGCCCTATAAAGGCCGGGGTAGGGGCTGCCATGAAATGCGCTCTGACAGGGCAAAGCGGCGTCGTGCGCGTCTCGTTTTCCCACAGCACAAAGATAATTGTCACCCTGTATTGCAATGAAAGCCCTTTGGCCAGAAATACGTTTTAGTTCCATCCAAGCTATATGGAAGTCGGGGCGGGGGGGGAAGGAATTCTTAAATGCGAAACTATTGTGCATGTGTTTGGAGAGTGATTGAAATGTTTACGTTTTGTGTCCCGGCGTAGCTGCTTGTGCTCAGATGCTTTCCTTTTTTTTTCTCCTTCCTCTCTCTGCAGTCTTCTAAAACTGCAGGGCTTGCAGAGGCTTTGGAGGCTCGGGTTGCTGTCTAAACACTGGGTGGGACAGACTGGGAGCCCAAAATAAGCGAGAAGAAAACGCATCAAATTCCACAGAGCTCCCAAGGCCAGCGCTGTGACGGAACTGGATTTGTGGCCCTTCACCTTCCCTCGTTGCAATGGGATGAAAAGACGTCAGGGAGGGGGTTATATAGAGTATGTATGTGTGCATAGCGATAGCGTTGCTTTTCCATCAGCGTGGATGGATGGATGGATGGATTTGCTCTGTCAGACAGTGCAAAAAGCACCAGTATTATTGCTCCAAGAGGTGGTGTCCTTGGGGTGCAGAGGGCGAGCCGAGCACTTTCCCGGCCCCTCGGGTTTTAGAGGAGCGCCCTGCGCTGCCTCCTGGAAGCGCGCGCGGAGGGAAGGTCGTCTCGGAGCCGCCGCGCTCCCCGGCGCTGCTGCTGCTTCCTTCTGTTGACACGGCTGCAAACAGCCATCAGCTCTATTGACTTTGAATATGACAAAGAGCCTTCGGTGCGGCTCACGGGGGGATTTCGTGGTGCCTCCACGGAAGGTGGAGCTGCGGGCTCTGCTCCGGCTACGCGTTGGCATCGTCGTCGTCAACTTGGGAGCCTTTGCCCGGCGCTGCCCCAGCTTGGGTTTGCCAGGCCCTGCTCGCTCGGCCTATGAGCAAAGCAAAAGGCAAAAAGAGGGGGGGAAAGGGGGGCTTTGCAACTGCCTGGTGAAACCCTTTCCAAGCGCCTCGCTGCCTTGGCCTGATGCTCCTTGGCCTCCTGTCGGTGGTCCCACCGCCTGCCTGCGCCGTGCGCTGGGGTTTTGCTGCGTGCCCGGGGTCCTCGAGGTGCCTCCGTGCGCAGACTCGGGGCCCCGGGGCAGCGGGGGGCCTGGCGTGGCGCCGAGTTGGGTTCCAGTGACCTGATTTACGCAACGTGGGGTGCAAAGCAGCAGCAGCTCCAGCTTTTCCTCCTCGCGCTGGAGCTGGATGGAGGTTACCACCCGGGGGATTTTACGTAAGATTAAGACCTTTTACCTAATGTCTCCCGTACAAGTATGTAGGAGGGCTATATTCAAATATAGATAACTCTGCCTAAATCGTTTTGCAAGTGTTATAATTAAATAACGCGGTGGCAGAGGGCCCAGACCGTGGAAAAGACAGAGCGGAGCCTGCAGTATTACCTGCTATTATCTATCAGCAAACAGGTCGAGCTGGATCGCGGGGAGGATTCGCCCGGGTTGAAAGGTGCCCTGTTGAAACACGATCCGCTCTCCCGGAGCAAACACTCCCGTCTCCCTCCCCTCCTCCCGGAGCCCGGGATGTCCCTCTGCTTGCAGAGTGGCCCTGGCTGTCCCGGGATGTCCCTCGGTTTGCAGAGTGGCCCCGGCTGTGTCCTTGCCTGCCCGTTAGTCCCTGTGGCTCTTTAGCTCTCATTCCGTGCGTCTATCCCGGGCCGCATTATTTTGGTGCTTTCTCCCTAGTTTCCCTCCGCAGGAAGCGTGCGTTTCCCCCGTGTTGTGCCCTGCTTTTGTGGCTGCAGCTCGTGTTCTTTCTTCCTGAACTCGGAGATGGTTGCAAAGACCAGGCTGGGCCTGTGCAAGAAGCCGCCTCCGAGTCCTAAATGCAGTTTCCCTGAAAAATAGGTATCAGCAGCATCTGTGGGCTTGGGCGATGCTTGTCCTGACCGAGGCAGTCTGCGCAGTGTCCAAACGCTCCTGGTCTGCTCCTCGCCAGGAAGTTCTGTGCTGATTTTCCATCCCAGCTGGAATTATGTGGCGCTTGGATGTCAACCATACTATATATGTGTGTGTGTGTGTGTGTGTGTATATATATATATATATATATATATATATATATATATAGCCCTTATTTCGCTTAGGGTCGCGTGAGGTGTTGCTGCAAACGAGGCCTCTGGGGCTGCAGCAGCTTCAAGGCTGTGGCTCTTTGGGTGTTTTGGTGGACGTTTTCTCTTGCATCTCCCGTCGCAGCACGCGGGTGGTCGCAGTCTTTATTTATCGTTCCTGTTCGCAGTGGTTTTTGTGCGTGTTCAGGCTGCGTGGATGTGCAGCTCGGTGCAGACGAGCTGCTGAGCCTCTTCCCAGCACGCGTGGCGCTGCGGCTGGGCTGGCGTTTCTCGTGTTCACCAGCATCTCCAAACATTTTGTTTCAGCTCTTCGCCGTGTCGGCCTTTTGTGCGGCTGGATCTCCCGTGCTGGGGAAATTCAGCTTGCAAGTGGGAAACGCTGCTGCTGTTGGATGCAACAATGCTCTTTCTATCACCCTACCATCTGAGTAGGCTTTCTTTGTGAAAATCCATCCTCTCTTCACGCTGACGTGCCTTTATTTCTTCTCTTGCAGTGATATCAGCATGAACAACATCACGAGGCTTCCGGAGGACGCGTTCAAGAACTTCCCTTACTTGGAAGAGCTGTAAGTATTCCCCTCAAATGAAGCTTTTGCTAGCAATGGCAGCAATAGGTGTACAGGGAAATGGGTGGGGAAATAATGCCAAGCTATGAAAAGCAATTACACCTGCTAAAAAGGGAGGAAAGTCCTGTGTGTGTTTGGAAACCGGAACGGCGAATGCAGCTCGCGAGGGGCTTCGTTCTGTGATCGTTTTGGTCATGACTGCAGGGGTGACACAGACTAATGCCCAGAGGCAACACGGAGGTGTGCGGGTGCCGTCGTTTCCGATGGAGCTGCGGGAGGAGAGCTGTTGCACCACTTCCATAAGATACACGTGGTTTGGCTCACGGAGCAGCGTGCCCCATGCCCTGGAAGGGGGGCCGCACGTGCAGGGGCTGCGTCAGGCACGGGGCGTTTTGTTCGTCCCTTCCCCTGCAGAGGTTCCCTCTTGTCCTTGGGTTTTTTTGTCAGGTTTTCAGAGTCTGTCAGTCTGAGAGTGTTCTCCCCCTGCTTAGGATCTTGGTGTCTCTCATATCCTGGTATATCCTGGCTGCTGTTACTTCTACTCCTAAATATCTCCATTTTCACTGTCTTTTAAGCAGTTCTGGCTCAGGCCAGTACCTCCGTGAAAGGCAGATGGATTTATTTGTTTATGCCGGTGGGATGTGTGTGCAGAACCCTCCTGCACGCCGAGCAGGCTCTGGTCCCTTCTCGTTCCTGTGGTCTCAGGCTCTTCTTAAAGGCACAGCAGAGTTTGGAATATCTCATGAGGACTCGCCAGGATTTCAGGCTGTGCACGTGTGGCGGGGACACAGTTTACGGCATGGCGTGAGGAGCCTATAACGTTAAAAATAAAACGTTGGGGCTGGAGAGGGTTAGTTGGTGCAGGGTTGGTTTTGACCAGCGCTCCCTTTGTGCTTTATATGTGCTAAGGTATTTCTGCATTTTATTTTCTCAAGTTCTAGTCCAGATCTTCCTCCCAAGCTCCTCAGTAGTTTCCATCCCCCCTGTTTAAAAACCAAACAAGTCTCTTCTCCCCCATCCCACCCCCAGCTTCACCTGACTGTGGGAGCCTTGTGTTTTTCCCAGCAGTAATTAAGCAATAAAGCCTGATGGCGGGTGCATGTGTTGTGCAACTTCCATAAACCCTGGGGTGGGTCGGGAGAGGAAGGACAGAGCCTTCAGCCCCGAGCCTTGCGCCAGCTGCCCGGGACCGTTTGCTGCGTGGGCCTCGTTGTCCCCCAGCACTGAGTTCACAAAAGTGCCAAGCTCGCAATGGCATCTGAGCGCCCAGAAGCCTCAAATCGTTGCTAATGTGCTTGTTTGATAAGTCTAAGCAGCTTCTGAAAAAAAAAAAAATTGCAATAAAATCGATGTGCTGGGTGATAGCCCATTACTTCTGCAGGGTTCCACAGGGAGCTGGCAGAGCCAACCCAAGCCCACTCTGATTTCTCTGCTTCGGTCCACGTTCTTCTGTAGGGGTTGTGCCAGGCTAGAGTAAATATGAAACTAAAGTAAATATGGACAAAAGCGGGGTGGTGGCCGCCTCCGAGCAGGGCACGTTTCTGCTGGGCTCTACTGCTTTGCCGTGGGGCAGGGAACAGAGCTTTTCTGGGCTTTACTTTGCCTGGCTGTTAACAGAATGAAACAAATGGCCATACTTCCCTTTGGACAAGTACCGTTTTCCCTCTCCACTCGAGGATAATTTTTCAAAACCTCTTCCTGGATTGTTTTTATAGTGGAACGGATTCAAATGCTGACTACCGGGCCCTAGCAAAGTTGCTTTTCCAGCACAGGGACCTGGGTGTGCAGCTTCGTGCCAAAGGAAAAAGAAGACAGCGCTCAAGCTAAGCGGCGCTGAAGCCTGCGTTAGGAGTAATTTTTCCATCTCGAGCTTTTCCCAAGAATGAAATGCCTACAGCAAAGGAGAGGTCCCGCAAGCTGCCGGGAATGCCGTGAGCCCCACGAGGCCGGCACCAGGCCTGGTTTAGCTGTGCCAGCCCACCCGGCGGATCCGGGAGCGCCGGCCGTCGGGAAGCGCAGCTGGAGGCCGGGTGCGAGAGGCCTCCCGAGTCACCGAAAACGGCCCCGTTTCGGTGGCGGGTTCCCGCGTGGAGCATCGAATTGGCGGGTGTCATCGGAGCGTGGGTGCCTCCAGGTGCCTGAACGTCAGGAGCCGGGAAAACCGAGGGATTGCGGCTGGCGTGCAGGGCCTGTGGGCTCGGCCGTGTGCTGCGCGTGGCCCCGCTCGCAACCCCGCTGCTGCGGGGTGCACTTATCATATTTCTGCAGGACTCTTGCACTATTTATAAATGTTATAAAAATTCTCCATCTCCGTGTAACTGATACCCAGCTGGAAGTAATTTGCAAGCGATTGAAGCAGCAATGGCCGGAGTCAGCGAGGAGGAGACCACCAAGGCTCTTGCCACAGAAGTTAATGAAGTGTATTCTCCAGAAAATGCTAACATAAATACGCTGCAGCCCTGAACTTGATATGGAAACTAGAAATCCTTGAAGAATTTGGCTGCAGTTTTCTAACCACACCTTCAAGTATATATAGAAGAGGGAAATATAGTTAGATAATGTAGTGTTTTTAGAAAGCAGAAACCAGCTTCCAGTGTGAATTTTGAACTAGAAGAGCCGGCCTGTGTTAAGGTTTTGATACTTCTGTAAACTGTTTTAGTTGCTGTTAATATCTAAGGCCTTCTGAGGTAGTCGGCACGGCAAATGTGTCGGGAAGCAGCTGTGTCCGTGCAGGGAGTTGGGTAGCAGTGCAAGGAGGGTAGTGGCCACGGAAGGCACCAGGAGCAGCTCTGTTTTGCCTCCTTGCAGCTCTCTGCTGCTGCTCTGGTTTGGTCCCGTGTTCATGCACCGCGTGAAGCAGTCCCTGTGCTCAGGGCTCTCCCTTGGTGAGACACAGACTCCTCTCTGGGTGAAGCTCAAGGTGTGGGATGTTGGGAGCGCTCACATCTCCTCCCTGCGAGCCAGAGACATGGAAAGCAGCCCCAGTTCTTCAGGGCAAGACAGCGTGGCGCAGACTTTGCGGGATCCATACCCGTGCTGCTGAAAAGGCTGACCGAGCATCGCTTCCCCTGTGCGACCTAAACGCTCCCATCCCAGCTTTTAATTGGCAAAGTGTATTTTGAGAGCATGAGGATTAATTAGAATCCATGCAGGCAGTGGGAAAAGGAGGTGTTTTCGCCGGAAGGTTGGAATCAGGAGGTGTCTGCAAGGGAAAGGCTGGCGTTCCTGTCCCTCTCGCCCGCAGCTGAGGATGACCACCTGGCTGACAGGCTGCAGCTGCTGCTCCCGTAGTGTCTCTGTGTGTGATTTAGCTGCTCCTCTTCCTTCTAATTTTTGCAGCAGCCCTGAGCTGCCTCATCCCCCAGGCTGGAGGGAGGCCGCCCTGCTGCTTTATTCCTCTGTTTGGTGAATGAGACGTGTCTTGGAGCCAGGCCAAAGCCACCGGGGCTCCGCTCGCTTCCCCTGGGATGTGGCATCTCACCGGGCTCCGAGGCGTCCGGTGGGAAGTGGGTTGTGTTCCTTAACCTTCAGGCTTCCAGGCTGTCTAGAAGTGTCTGCAAGGTGGAGTGGGAATGTCGGCAAGGTGTGCGCAATTCCTCTCCCTTTAGGAACATAAGCAGTCTTCAATTTGGAGCGGGAAGGTAGGGAGAGCAAGGGCGGATCTTCACGCGAAAAGCTGTCGCGGTAACCTTGACCTTGACCATCCCTTGCGGGTCCCTGGTGAAGGGTGCCCGGTTTGCAAATACCGGGTGTTCCCGCTGCGCTGGAAGCCCCGGGCGCCCCCCTGCCGGCTCCGGCTCCCGGGATCGCCGGGATCGCAGCTCCCGTTGCCGCAGCGGCCGTGCAGGGGCCGAGCGCGGCGGGCAGGCACGCGGCGCGGGCCGCACGTGCGTTAGCAGCGCCGCGCGGCCCGGCCTGTCGCAGCTTGCGCCTCCCGGTCGAGTCGAGACAGAGCCCTGGGCAAAGACTCCCAGGTAGAATCAACCACAGTCAGCTAAGATATTTTTAAACATCACCTACTTGGGCTGCGCTGGATGCTAAGCGGTGTTTAGAAAACACGTTGGCCGACTTGCGTGTAATTAATGTTTTCTTATCTGCGGGAGTCCCGAATCGGTTGGGTTCTGGGTGAGTTTCGAGCCTGCTGTTTTCAGAATAATGTTTCTGCAGCTTGCGAAGTTCTCCCTGTGCTGCACAGTCGTGGTTTTTTCCCGGTAGAGGGGGAAAACTGTGAGCAGGTCGAGTAAATTCCATTATTTTGGGAGGCGAGGAAGTTCCTCGGCAGGGCTTGTTTCTGCACGTTGCTTCTGAAACTTGGCACGGTCCTCGGTTAGGATCCCAAGACCTGCCTGGTGCTTCCGTGCGCTTGGGAAGAGGGAGCTGGAGCTTTCCCTTCTCGCGGCACTGAGCGTTGCTTTCACGCGGGAGCCCCTTGAGCCGAACGGCCCCGAGGTCGAACGCCGCCTTTTCCAACAGACCCTGTGCCTGGAAAGCCACTAAATGCAGGGCAGGAGAGGCTTTATGGACGGACCAGTGCGACCTGGAGGATTTGCTATCTCAGCAGCTCTTCTTTCCATCTTCCCATGCCTAATTGTGAAGGCCTTGCAGGATCTTGGGAGCCTTCTAAGCACCCAAGCCAGCGGGCAGCACGCTGGACCACGAGGGCGTAGCTTGGTCTCCCTGCTCCCTGTTTGTGGAGTGTCTTTATAGAAGGGAAATTCTGTAGAAATTCATGTAGAAAAGTATTTAAGCTTATCTGTCACAGTGAGGAATATGGAATAGGTGCTTTGGGTGGCTCCTTCTCTGCCTCGCGAGGTGGAACCCGTAGTAATTGCTACTTTTTGCAGTGAGAAATGAGAGGGAAGCAGAAGTCAGAGAGGGAGGCGCTAGGTCTGTGTGCGTGGACTCACCCAAGTGCTCTGAGAAACCCGTCAAGGATGGGTCTGCTTAGGCTATAGTAAAGCTAAGGAAAGTTCCCGCCACAAAGCAGAGACCCTTTGGGGGAAGATGGTGCATTTTGCAGAGAGCTTTGTGCTTTGGAGGCAGGAGAAATGAGAGGTACTTACTACAACAGCTCAGCACGAGCAGCTCAGATATTTTGCCTGCAAATGTCTGTAGCTTGTGTGTAAATCTTCAAAGCATCATGAGTAAGTATTGACATATTGCTACAGATCTATAGTGTTTATCAGTTGTCCAAGAGAAACGTGTGTGAAATTCCCATCTCCAGACTCTGAGTATCTTAAATGGAAAGCAGAGATGAAAGTGTTGTCTGGTGGGTCAATCCATAGGGGACCGTGGAAGGTTCAGCCGTGACTAGGTTTTGAGCAGGACTCTTGGGTCTTACCAAAAAACGGTTAGAAATAAAAATAGTCAATAAGATAATTCCTTCTGGCGCCGAAGGACTGTATCCCTTGCCAGGACTTGAATTTTCAGGGAACTTAGGGTACAGTTGGTACATGGAAAGAGCACATTGACTCATACGCATTCATGAAGTAAATTCTTAACAAGCCTAAAGTGACTAATGCCTTGTTATCAGGGACAAGGCTGACAGCCAGGGCTAGACTCGTCACAAACACTGCCGAGACTCCCTGCAAAACCCCGTGTGAGAGGTGTGGAAATTCTCACAAGGACACGGGGAGACCTGGTTCTGTGCTCACGTGTCCTGAGGTTCCCCGCTACCTGGGATGAGACCAGGAGGGGTTTCCACGAAGTTTGGGTTGCACCCTGTGAGAAATGAGTGTTGCTTTCAATTGCCACGGGCAAAAATGTGTCCCTGGGACCTGCTGCCCGTTTCTGCAGTCACCCCGCTGGTCAACTTGGCCACATGCAGCAAGGTTGCAAAACCTTCAATTTCCCAAATAAAAGCTGGTTGCAAGCTACCTCCTGCTGCCTTTGGAAAAGTTTCAGGGCAAGAGGCTATCCTTGGGAACCAGGTATTGTGGAAGAGAGTCCTCACGCGGTGTGGGTCCTGCTTTTTGTAAGGGCAACCAGTTGGCCTTTAGACCTGGAGGTTGTACTACTTGCAAACACAAGCAGAGCACCCCTTCCAATGCTCGGGAATTCTCAGGACATTCATTGTCCACCTGGGACACGGGTATCTCCCGAGGTTAGGCCGCTCCCGGTGTTTTGGGACGCACCATGGGAGCCAGCGCGAGCTCCCCTTGCAGGGGTTCAGCACACGTGGCTGGTGGGATCCCGGGGGGGATTCCTGCTTCCTGGAAGGCTGCCAGGCTCGGGAGAGGCGGAAATGGAGCGGGTTGCAGATGCGCCGTCGGCTGCCTGCAAAAGGCTGGAGAAAGATCCCAGCATCAGCTCGCGCCGGAGCGTGGAGTAACGCGCTGCTGTAGCCTCAGTGAAATTTCCCTGGATTTCAGGCTTTCTATTTTGGGGTTTTGAGCTCCGTTTTAATGAGCATGTGTTCTGCAGATCCCTGGCAAGAGGCTGCTGCCGCGAGCCAGCGCGTTTCATCAGGACTGCCTTTGTTTGACAGGGAGCTTTTTAGGAAATTATTAAAAGGAAGGCCAGGAAACCCTGCAATCCCCCCGCTTTCCTAAATAAGGAAATAGAGACGTGACAAAATGAGTTTTGGGGGGATTTTAGTTGCCATCTGGACCATTTCATCCTTATTAATAAAAAAAAAAAAAAAGAAGTATTTGAAAAGTCATGTGAGAGCTCCAAAATCTGGGGCTCGATTGCTGATGGAAGAGTTCCAGAATAAGTGCAGTGATTCTCCTAAGTTTTCAGTGTTGGTGGGTCACACACCTTTGACAAATGCATTTGCCAGCCGAGTTGCCATCTCACTTTGCAGTTCTCTGGGGCAGCAGCTATGAGTTTTGCTATTCTGTAGCCTTCTTTAAGTGCAATTGCTGTCTTTACATTACTAACTATCCCATGGAAATACTATGTACAAGGTAGTAAGTGTTTTGTTATGCAGCCTTCTCTAGCGTTGCCTTTCCTTAGCCTGACTACGAACCCAGATTTGGACAGCAGATTTTTGGCTGAGATGGGGCCCTGAGTTTACCCGGTGTTCCACGTTTTGGGCTTTTAGCCTTAGTGAAACAGGCAGCGTCGTGCGTGTTAGCAGCTCGGCAGAGGCAGGACCGCGCAGCGTCTGCTGACCAGGACACCTCAAATGTTTGAAGGAGGGAAGGAGAAGGGGCAGGAGGAACGGGGAGCATAAACTGTTCCCAAAGAGCTTGTGTTTCTCATCTCCTTTATCTTTCACAGCATCCTCTGCAGCTCTTATTTTTAATACCATGATTGTTTTCAGAATTTAGTCTGTGTTCATGTCTCACCATCCAGGTTTGAAATTGGCCTCTTTTAGGATCCATTCCTTTCTTTCATCTCTCCCTCCCCACAAAACAGCTTCTTCCCGGCAAAAATTGTCCACGCAGCTGACAGATTTATCAGCAGTAACTTCTGGTACTGTCAGCAGCAGTTCTTGGATTTAGCGCAGACCTTCCCCGTTGCACCAAGCGTCTCCCTATTCCTGCTCTGACTGCACAGTTCCTTCAGAGTTTAAGTCTGATCTTAAATCTGGAGATTAAAACCACGTGGACGCCGGGCACGTTTCACCAAGCAATGCCCGGTGCCTGAGCATCGTGTTTAAGGTGGCAAACTCACCCTTCAAGCCCAGTAGGAACGACGAACGTTCAGCTTTCCACAGGGCATTTCTTCCTAGCGTGTTTTCCAGAGCACATCCCTGAGCCTCGGCCATGCATTCTGGTTGTCAAAAATGTCTCGTGCTTGAAGCAACGGATGAAACCCTGAACATGGTGTAGCCTGATGGAAAACGCATCACGGCTCGCAGGATTCGGGGCGCTGGTGACCTGCCGTGTTGCGTGACTGTAAAAGCACTGTATTTGCCTATTGAAATTATTATTGCGATTTTTTTCCAGGCGGCTGGCTGGCAATGACCTTTCTTTTATCCACCCGAGGGCCTTGTCTGGGTTGAAAGAGCTCAAAGTTCTGTAAGTAATCGAGTTTTCGCATTCACCGCTAGCCGGGTGCTCCTTGCTGCCCGCTCGGCCTGTTTGCTTTCCTTTCCTCTGCTGCTTCGACAGCACAGTGGCATCCCTCTGCCCCAAACTTATACATCTCCTGTGTTTTTTATAAAGCCTATTGCATGCGGGGGTTTTGAACAGCTAAACTTCACTGAAATGTAATTGTTGCATTTAATTGGGGTGCTTGGTTCTCAATTATATCTTGTAGCAGAAAAACCCTTAGAGGGGAATTAAAAAAAAAAAAAACCCAAAACACAACGTGTTTCCCTTGTCTGACACCCGTTCCTTGGCCCTCCCCGTCATTCCATGAGATATTCAGGTATTTCCAGGTAGAACTGGCCCTTGCAGAGACTTGAGGTGGTGTTTGACCCTGCAGTAGAAGTCGCCTCTATAGACTGAGGCTTCTTTAGGTGAGATTGACTTACTACTAGAAGCATTTCATTAAAAAAAAAAAGAAGGTTAGACTTGTGTCTTGTTTCCCACATCCTGTTTTGCTTTCTCAGATGCGAATATTCCCTTCAACCGTTTTTCCATGCCCAAGGATGAAAATAGCTTTCTGCTGCCTGTTGGGATTTTTAAAACAGAGCGCTCTTCTATCCAGAAATCGTGGCGTGTTTGCTAGTGTAAATATTTCCAAGTGCAAGCGTGGCAGCACGTAGCTAATTACACATATGTTTAAATGAGCTGGTGACGAAGGGCTGTGAGGTTGTGAAGAAATTCTGCAGAAATTCAGCGTATTTGGATGCAGATGAGGAAAGGGGCCATCGGCGGTACCCTTGGGTGCCACGTGGCGAGACCCATGGAGCTGTCTCCAGTGGGATGGTCAAGGCTGGAAGCGCTCAATATTTTAGCAATTGCTGGAAAAATTGCAACCTTGGGATGTTATGGATACGAATTGCCCACCTTGCCAAAATGCACCAAGATCTAGTCATATGTTACATGTGAGCTATCGATTATCTACATTCTGTTTATAAAAGCGCTCGCTGCGCAATATTAAGACCATCCCAAATGAAAAGTTTTTTTTTTTTTTTTAAACCCCATCCTGCATAACTTAATTCATCTTGGCTCTGGTTTCCTTGGATGCCTTTTTCCTGCTTTGCCCAGAGGTGCTCGCGGTGCCGGTGCTCCAAGTGGGTCGTTAACGCAGCGTCACCGATGCGGCTTTGAGGAAAATTAGGGGTTTGTGCATTTTGTAGCACATTTAGGATGGTTTCATTGGGATGATTGCTTAGGAAAATAATGCAATATAAGTCATTGCAGCCAGTTTGTGCTGCCGTGAAGCTGTTCTGGCTGTTCAGTGAATTCCCAGGGGAATTTCGGCACATGAAGGGTGTTTTCTGCAAGTGAGTGCAGGGGGGAGGTATCCGCAGGACTGAGCCAGGCCGTTTCCACGTGTCACAGTCGTGTTTGGGAATATCTTGTCCTGTTTAATTTCAAAAGCCTTTATTGCTTTAGAGATGTGTGAAATCCAAACAGCACCTTTATATATAGAGCATGACCAGCTTCTCTTTTACTAACACGGTGGGGATTTTTACAGAACCCTGCAGAACAACCAGCTGAAGACTGTACCTAATGAGGCCATCAGAAGATTAAGTGGTTTACAGTCCCTGTAAGTGTTCCTACGGTGTTCTTGTTTTTCCATTGCTCTCCAAATTCTGCTTTTAGTCACTTTGCGTTTGCTTCGTGCCCTAAAGCTTTGAAGTATAATCATTTCTGTGTAATATCGTATCTGGGTTTCTATATTGCAATTTCAGCTGAAGCAAAGCTTTCCAAGAAAAGCTCGTAAGGAATTTTGGTAACTGTCTTTGGTAGGGAGGCACAAATCCAAACTTTCTTAACCCAACCCTAGGCTGGAGATTGCTGGATAAGCGGAGTGGTGGCGGAGTTAAGTGTTGCTCATCCTGCTGCGAGTCCTAAGGTGTTTGAGCGACTTGAAAATCTTGTGCAAAAGTGAATCACACCGGAGGCTTTTGTGTTGGAGGAGGAAAAGGGGGATCTGCTTCTGGGAAGGAGCGTTGTTCGAGCATAGTGCTGGCTTCATGGAAAGGTGTTGACATCGCACAGACGTTTACGAGCACCCCAGCCATCACCTTCGGTGCCTCACAGGGTATTTCCCTGGTGCTCGTGCTATCCCATGGCTTATTATGTTTTACAGAACATATTAATCAGGGCTTAATGCCTGGTTGCTGTTCTGTAGGCGGCAGATGCTATCTCTGGGGTGGGCGGCGCGCTCCTGTTTTCTCCCTCGTGCTGCCGCCTGCAGAGAGGAGGCGGATGATGTGTTCCCCCTACGCCAGCGCTGGGGCTCCCGGGACGCTGCTCCTTCCCGCGGAGCCGCTTCCCGCGTTTCCCAAGCCCGGAGCGTGGCCGGGACCCTCCCGCAGCCGCTTCCCGCCCGGAGCAGCAGCGAGGAATCCGTGGCAGGGTCTGCCCCTACCCCGTCACGTCTCGGAGGAGGAGGTTGTACCCTAGCTGCCACGCTCTGCTGTGTGCAAGTATTCTGCACTGCAATAAAACCCCTTCAAATGGCAGTGTGCGAATAACTGCTTATGAATAATCTTTAAAAAAGCTCCCCGCTTCCAAGGTTTTCCTGGTGCCAAAGAGGAAATTATCTCAGACTTTTGTTGTCTGCAAATCATCCATTTGGTTTTCAGTGAATATACTTTTGTTTCTATCTATTTACAGTACTCCTTGTTCCCCATTTAAAGTTTAAAATGTTAAATCTCCTGTTGCTGGTAACTTTATGATCAAAAGGGAAGGCACAAAGAACTAAGGGAAAAGCAGTGAATGGAGAAATTAAGCCAGTCTCTCTCTTTTCCTTCCCTTAATTCATGCATCTAAATAGGTCACTGGCAAAAAAAAAAAAAAAAGAAGGGATATTGGGGACATTTCAAAACAGTAGACATATTAGGTGTTGAAGAAATCACAGAATGCTTCTGTACTCTTGAATATTATAATTGGTATAACCATGTGATGTAACATGACAATTTAAAGCGTGGTGATGTTGCCCTTTCTGGCAGCTTTGTTGTTCATGGACAAACGATAAATTCTGTCAGTTTTAGGGAGCTCAGAGAGGAGGAAGCAAGATCAATAAGCAGCAAACTGTTCTTTTCTGCCCTTTTTTCTGAGGAAAACTAGCTTGGGTTTTCAGAACTGCTGTTAGAAACACACATTCCCTCAAAAAAATTATCGTGTAATTTATGTACATCCTCTACTAATGTAGAGAGCATCTCCTGCCAGGGGAACGTGGGACGGGTCCTGTGACTTTGGTGCAAGAGCATGGAAGCAGAAATGGCCAGTTCTGCGTTAAGGTTCTCCAAATTCGGGGTGTGTGGGGAGACCATTGCCCCATCACGTGCATTAAGGATCCCTGTCAACTTAGCCCTTGTCCAGCTCGTGTTGATCAGGAGGGAGCTTCTCGAATGCAAACGCTACTGTTTGTTTCTTCTGGCTAGGGAGTTTTGCTTAGGATCTCTGCCAAGCACCGTCTTAAACACTTGAGTGGAAGCAACCTGTGTCCGTGGCTCGATCCTGGCTGTTGAATTAGCATCACCCGCTGCTGTAGATAAAACCTGCTGTAAAGCAACTCCTTGTGTTGGCGCAGAGACGCAGAGGGCAAACGCGCTGAGGGTGCTCGAGTGGCCCTGTTAACACGGCGGCCCCCGCGTCTTGCCTTGTCTCGGCCTTATCAGTACTCAACTTCAGAACCTACAAACCTACTCCAGGGTTATTTGACTAATTTCTTTGCGGCTTTTGAAGGAGCACTTAGAGGAACAAAGTCCTTCAACGGCTGCCGTTGAGGAGAGTGGTTGAACAGAGGAGTCGGCCTTGACTTTTCCTTTTGTTAGCATCAACGCGGAGCTATCGGAGCAGTGCAAGGGGGATAAAATTCTCCATCCCTGAAATGGGAAAAGCGGGATGCTTGTGGTGATTGCCTTGGCAAGCTTGCTTGGCCAACAGGGAGCCTGAGGCACATAAGTCATATGAGGACCAAGCCACAGGGCCGATGGGTTTTTGCTGCCTCCTCTTTTTGATTGTGCAGTTTGAGCTGGAGTTTGTGTGAGGAAAGACCCTGACAGGTAATAAAAGTGAAGATGACAGCTCAGCCAGCAAAGCCTGAATTTATAGGCAAAAATGTAAGGGTCTCACGCAAGCCAGGGCCTATAGGGAGGCTGCAACTGGAGTAGCTTCTGTAAGATTAAGGAATTTAAGTATATGCTGCGAGCTGTAACTTAACAAACGTGCTCTCGTTTTAACGCTTTCGTGGACAAGGACAGTCGCTGTTAAAGCTGAGTCCAAACAGCAAAGAATATTGCTGGAAACGGGGTTTTCTCTGTGGAGGCTCCTTGCTTGCCGGCACCTCCAGGGGCTTGTTCCGGCACTGAGCAGTGCTAGGCTCGAGGAGAGGGTCCCCATACGGTTATTCCTCTGGAAAATCATTCTGGCGTTTTCAGGCGGGTGTGTGAATTTGGGAGGTAGGAGAAAGGCAGGTAATCCCTAAAGGGATGTGTGTGGTTTTCTCCTTCCTATCTTTCTTCCTGAAGCAGAAGCTCCCCCCTACATCTGAGTATTTGCTGCTTAATTCGATGCGCTTCCTGACCTTTTCCTCTGTGGAAATTCCCCTCGGCACGCGTAAACCACGCGCATCCCAGCGCCAAAAGAACACGAAGCCGACCGAGAAAGTCCCTCCTGCGGGGACAGCCTGGCATGGCCTTGCCGGGGGGTTTCCGCGCGGGAGCGATTCCCTTCGCAAAGGTGCTGGGGAGCGTCTGTCTCTCACGTGCGGCGGTGTCTTTTGTCTCGGCGCAGGCGTTTGGATGCCAACCACATCACGGCCGTGCCCGAGGGCAGCTTCGAGGGCCTGGTGCAGCTCCGGCACCTGTGGCTGGACGACAACAGCCTCACGGAGGTGCCCGTGCGCCCGCTCAGCAACCTGCCCTCGCTGCAGGCGCTCACGCTGGCGCTCAACAGGATAACACACGTGCCCGACTACGCCTTCACCAACCTCTCCAGCCTCGTGGTTCTGTGAGTGCTGTGGCGGTGGGACCCTGCGTCGCTCCGGGCCCCCCTGCCTGCCCCCAGGTTTATGATTTATCTGGAGCGGCGCCGGTGCGTTAGCTCGGCAGCCCCGTAGCTTGCGCCCCCAAACGCAGGGAAAACGGTCGTGGGTACCAGATAATCCGCTGAAGAATTGGCAGAGTTGTTTCTCTGCTCAACTGGAAGTCAAAAGTGCTGTGGATCGTGGGGTGATTCTGTGCTTTTCTATGACATTTCGTTCTAGCGATGAATATTTAAACCCAGCAGCTGTCACAGAATTTATTTTCTTTAAAATAGCCTTGAATACCTCCAAGGGGGAACACTAGCAACTATACCGATTTATGTTTAAACCTTATTTTATCATATTTTTTTCCACAATCCACCACATGTAATGGTTTCTCCAAAGCATTTCACTGTCTTTGCATAGAGGTACTTACTAGTTGGTTAACTTCTATGACCTCGTTTACTTGTCATCATACTTTTGTTGTTGTTGTTGCTTTTTTAGGCATCTTCATAATAATAAGATAAAAACGATAGGAAAGCACTGCTTTGATGGACTAGACAACCTTGAAACGTTGTAAGTATGCCTCTAAAAGCGGTTTTGTTGGCTGGCATTGGTCTCCCTCCCGACTCCAAGCGACTTTGCTGCCGCAAGGAAGGTGCTGGCAGTGATACACGTGCCACAGCATCTGCTGAGAGCACGTGGGTCCGGCTCAGGCCTTGGAAGCGAGGCCTCCGCCACGATAACCAGAAGCAGATCAGTATTAGCCCGGGCGAAACGCGGCGTGGGCCGACGTTGCTGCCGCGGTCCCCGCGCTCACGTCGCCTTTGCTTAGCGCTCCACGCGGCTGGGTGGCTGCTCGAGGGGCCTGGCGTTTGATAAGGAGCAAATATTGGGTTTCTCAGCCTTGCTGGAGGGTTAAACACACTTCAACCACGTCGCAAATACGTGGCGATAAGAGGTTTCCCAGCTGGCCCCCAGCCAAAAACAGGGGGTCAGAGGGAAGCGGAACCTTCCCCTCGCCCCGCACGTGTTGTCCTGAGTGCCAAATGGAAAACAACACTAAACACATAAGTAAAATTCAGGAAGGGAAGGGCCCATTAGAGCCAGGGACAGCAGGCTTTACTATCGAGAGCTTGGAGGAGTCCCGGAGTGCTGCCTTCTCCAATTGCCTTGTCATTCTCTTATTAAGGTAAGTAATACTTAGATGATTAGATTAAGGTAAGAAATAACGAGATAGCAGCAGTCTATATTTATATACTATAAGGCTCTTCAAAAAAGCTTTTGCTTCTCACCAGGAATCTCTTCTGGAAAAAATCTGTAGTAGCTTCAGACATTGCTGCTAGAACAGTGGCAGTGTTATTTTTGTTATTAATAATTTATTTATTTTTGTTAATTTTTTTTTACTAATAGCTGCTAATTTGGCATAGCAGTTTACTTCTGTTTTGATTTAATATTTATAGTTATCTTTTCTTCAGGGTCTGCTATAGTCTTATGGCTTATTTAATGCTTATTTTATGAAACTCAAAAGAAAAGTTTTCTGAATAAGCTGTAAGAAAGTGAACATTTTTGTTGCGATGAAATATTAGCTCATTTTCGTGTAAATTATTTTGAAGAAAAAAATGTCAGGTGCTGAAAAATCTTTTGCTGTAAGGAATGGTCACTCATCTTGGTATGGATAATCCTCAGGCTAATGTTAAATTACATATTAAGTTATTACCTGGTTACTAAGCATGTAAAACATCAGAGGACTTAAATCTAAATTTAAATATCAAGTTATTCTGTGATCTGATTAGAGATGTTCTCAAACATCTTTTTTTGGCATTGAATGTTTTTGACCATTCATGGCCAGTATCCAATATTTTCTAATTTTGCTGCGTTCATTTCTTCTAGGGATTTAAATTATAACAACTTGGTAGAGTTCCCTGAAGCAATAAAAGCACTCCCAAACTTAAAAGAATTGTGAGTATTAATTTTCATCTCTTTTTTTACACACTTTTTCCTTTCCATAAGTAAGAAGAGCAAAGGACTTAGGGGACTTAAGAATGCTTGTCTCATAGAGTAACCTCAATCAGACCAAGTTATGTCAAGCGATGCTATAATTAAAGGAGAATATAATAATCTGTTAGAGGGAGAATCTATTGAAAATGATTTTGGAGTTATATAATTAAGCTAACTATTTAGGAGAACCATTAGCATAGATGGCAATCATGAGCTGGTTTTGGCCTGCAGTAGCAGGATTATTTATTATTTATTCATTGATCATGCATGTTCTCCCTGTTGCCACCTTAACAAGGGTGGGGAAAATGTATAGAAGGTATTTTGGACAGAATAGCTTCTTTCTTATGAAATATTTTCATGTTGATGGTCTGTGGTAGACACAAATCAAGCGTTCAGAATTTTAGTCCTACAGTTGTACGTGCTCCTATTTAATGACAATCCTGTTTTTTTCACAAGAATGGGAAGCGAATGTATATAGTACGTATGTAGACACAAAAAGAATGACTGTTGGTTGAATCCGATGGTGATGTATTTTTAAATGTTGATTTTCATCTTTGTCAATATCTTCAGGGGATTTCACAGTAACTACATTTCCATAATTCCTGATGGTGCTTTTTCAGGAAACCCCCTCCTAAGGACCATGTAAGTCGTTTCCATGCATCTATTTTTAGTCTCTCTAGCAGCAAAGACTATGAGAACAGGGATTGAAACGTGTTTTTCGTTTCCCAGACATTTGTATGACAATCCTCTGTCTTTTGTGGGGAACTCAGCCTTCCAAAACCTTTCAGATCTGCATTCTCTGTAAGTACCACCTCAACTATCTAGTCCAGTAAGTGACTATGAAATGGGAGGGCTAAGAACTCAGTTGAATTCCCCGATTGCTTCTGCCTCTTACTTTATGCATATTTTTTTGCAGTTACTTTTAACAAACATTGTGATGGTTGGAGATACCAGTTTCTTAAGAAGCACTAATAGATATGCTTTACAATTTATTTACTTATTTAACCTTGGTTACTTTGCATAAGGCACGTAACCTCAGGCCAAATGCTCGGATTCTTTCTTAAACTCTGATGTGTCCTGCGTGGTTTTTGAACGGGGATATACATTGTGTAAATGCTTTGCAGGTTAGTGCATGCTTGCTTGCAGCAGGTATTGGTTCTGGGGGGAAGAAAGAAGCAAAATGGAGTGAGATTTTGAACCTTGAACAAGCCCGATTTTTCGCCAGTGAAGGAGTAATTTACTAAGCAAGTTATTAATGCAGGAAGCACTAGAAGAAAATCCTTTTGTGTAAAATTTAAACAAAAGTAATAGAAACATTAGAATGTTTTCCTACCGAAAATACCTACTTCATGCCAGTACTTCGCACTTCATTTGCGGAAGAGAGTTTACACTAATTTTCATTTTTATTTTTTTCATTTAGGGTCATTCGAGGTGCCAGCATGGTGCAGTGGTTTCCCAATTTGACAGGAACTACTAATCTGGAGAGCCTGTAAGTGTCTTTTTTGCAGAAGTCATTTCCAATAACTTGCTGCTTTTGTCTCTTGTGAAGCAATTGAAATGTGATTTAGTGGATGTATCTGGAAAGCAACTGGACACGTGCTGTCTTGCTGTCACGAATTTGCAAGTAGTCCCATAGCTTTGCTTACTGTGATACCTGGGTGCTCTGACAACATCCTGGGGAGAAAATGTCAGTAATATTAACCCCCTTCTTGGAAAACTGGAAAACGAACAGCCAAAAAAGATTCCTGGTGGGTGAATCTAGCACCCTAATAGCTGAGGCACCATCTTTCTGCTCTTACACATGCTTTTTATGTGATCAAGAACACAAACGTTTATATACCCTTTTTTTCTCCCCCCACAGAACACTGACAGGGACCAAAATCAGCAGTATTCCCATCAATTTATGCCAAGAGCAAAAGATGCTACGAACGTTGTAAGTGCTCCTAATTTCATCTCCACCAGAGCATTTTCTGAGAATTTTAAAGCTAATTTAAAGTATTGCTTGGAATTGCTCATCCTGGAAATCTATCTTGAGTTCTTCTTCCAATTTACTAGCAAGAAGGTTTTTCTGCCAGTCTGTTTGCTGAATGGCTTCAGTGATGCAGTTTCATGCAGAACAGAGCACTAGCAGAACTAAACGTTTTTCTCCCATTTTGTATTTTGAAGGGACTTGTCTTACAACAATATCAAGGAACTCTCGAGTTTTAAGGGCTGCCATTCTTTGGAAGAAATGTAAGTGGGAATATATGTTGGGTTGTCTTAACTCTTTTAGTGTGGCAAGTTCTGAGCTCCAGAAACTTATGTTTTGCTCATTCGATCATGAGCACATTTTTAAGGCCAGAAAGAAAGCGTATGATGTCTCCTGTGAGAACTCTGCTGGTCAGAGATGTCAACCAATTGCATTTTCCTGAGGTAGATAAGTTTTAATTGTTCCAGTGTCATAAAAAAGAACGGACACATTAATGGTGCATTTCACGGTGGTATTGTTGTATGCAGAAATGAAATGAGCATTTTTCTATGGTATTTTTCCTTCCTTTTATTTCTTTTTCACCCTTCATAAATTTCTCCCATCCAGCATATGCTATCCCTTTTCCTCGGGTCCCTACAAGTCATTTTCTCTTTTCTCAAAACCGTCTTTTTTTTTCCCCCCTCCCCTCTTCTATTTCATTGATTTAAAGCTTCTTATCCTAATTTTCTACGTGATTTTCCCCCTACATGGGTTCCTGCTTTGGCTTCCACTCTGAAGCTTCTTTCCCCTAAATAAGGTGGGAGTGATAGGCTCCTCACAGGCTTTTCCTATCGTGTTCTGTTGTCTTTGAGCTTATTATGGACGTTGCTCACATCCAAAGTGACAAATCGCGTTTCCCTCAGGAGTTGCGATGTATGCAGCAAATGGAAGTAAAATTTGTCCATTAACTCTTGAGCTGTGTCTCAATATTTTGCTTCTTATTTCAAAAAATAAAAGTGTGCCCAAGGTTAAAGTCTGGCTGAAAAATTCCATGTAGAATTTTTAATTTAATTTTGATTTAAATCCAAGTTAACCCTTGGATGGAGTAAGCCCGGTTTGCAAATGAAGTTTTGTTTCCACTCCTTCTCTTTGCAGTTCCTTGCAGCATAATCAAATCCATGAAATCGGAGACGATACTTTTCAGGGACTGTCCTCCCTTCGTGTCCTGTAAGTGCAAGTTGTTACATACTGAACAAAACCAGCTAAAGTTTCTAATTCTAACATGTAAGCGCATGGCAGGGTTTGATGTTCTGAATCTGGTTTATGTCAAAGGGCCAAACCCGCAGGATTCCCTGTGGTAAAGCACTCAATGTGCACGGACAAAATGCGAGTAGCAGTCAGATTCAGTCCCCCCTTTTTCTGATCTCCATGCTGTGCTTTTTAGACTTTCACATAGATTTGTATAGTACACAGAAAGAAAATACATGGTTGCAAGTAAGGACAGGTAAAAATAATATTTATTTTTACTGAAAGCTGTTTGAACGTGTAAGTAAAAATAAGATAAATATCATTTCAGCCACAGAAAATGGAATGTCCAATTTCTAGAGAGTTTTAGTGTGGAATTTCATTTTTAAAGAGATTTTTTTCAGTAGTCCATCATATGTAAGCTATGAAATTGTCCCAGTTGTCGCCAAACTGAGGGGAGCGGGATCTGTCCTGGGGAGCCAGGAAGTGGGATCTGCCCTAGGGAGCGCAGATAGAGCTGCCAGTGTCTCGGAAAAGGGACACGCAGGAAGGCGAGTGCAGGTGGGACATAGGGATGGGACATAGGGGCTGTCTTGGGGCCCACGTGGATTTGGATATGGTTTTGGGCTGCCTCACCAAAACTGGGCTCATTCTGTGCCCGTCTGCGGATCAGGGAAAGGAACCATGAGAGCTGCCTGGCTTCCCTGCCCAAGGTGCAATTTATTAGTCAGCTTGCCTTCTCCACACAGCAGTCGTTTCAAGTCTCTGGTAGAAGCACTCAAACCATCTTCTTTGTCCTTCCTTGCAGTGACCTCAGTAGAAATCGGATCCACCATATCCACAAGGAAGCCTTCGCTACCCTCGGAGCTATCATTAACCTGTAAGTGGGCTATTCTGTGGAGCAGCCTCCTCTTCCCAGCCTGAAGTTGGTGAAATAGTGTGTGTATATATATATTTAGCTTAAAAGCGATATGTATTTGTCTTCCATTTCATCTCTGTGGATCACACAACCTCTTGCTGGGTTAAATGCATGCAGAGCACAGTAGAGAAATGCTTCCTAAATGTGCCAGCTGCACAGAGTCGTTTCCCAGACCTCAGCCTTGGTCTGATGCTTCCCTCTCCTTCCGTCTTCCCTTCCCTTCCGTGCTGCGGGATCCCAGAGCCCACCTCGTTGTAACACCCTGTCAACATTCCCCTTTCAGAGACCTCAGTTTCAATGAACTCACTTCAGTTCCAACTGAAGGCTTGAGTGGACTGCACCAGCTTAAGCTCGCAGGCAATTTGGAGTTGAAAGAAGCTCTGGCTGCCAAGAACTTCGCAAAGCTCCGGTGCGTTGGTTAATGACACTGCCATTTGCAGGCATTTTTCTTGGACTTTTTTACATTATGGCTCCCTGTTTTTTTTTTTTTTTTTAAAAAAAAAAAAAAAAAACAGATGCCCTCTGGCTTTGGCATAGCAGTTGGGAGGGTTCCTGTTTGTTATTTTGAACTGAGCACATCTGTCTTTCAGAGGTGGGAGACGGAGACAGACTCCCAGGTCCAACTCCATAGTCACCCAGCTTTATACAAATGCTGCTTATTTTGGGGGGCAAATGATAGGAGTAACACTCGACTTGCAACCTGTTAGCAATTTCATCAGGTGGTGAATTGGTTGATGATGAGGTGTTTTTCAAAGATCGTTGTAATTATTAGTCTTCCAGTCCCTAAGAAACGATTAAAAATTGTTTGCCCCCCCCATCAGTTGGGAAAGTGGCAATAAAGATACTAGTGATCTGTCCCAAGGCCAGCAAGAAAGTCCAAACCATTTTTAGAATCTGGTATCAGCAGTTCTGTGGAGGTAACAGACTTTGCTGCTCATCTCTGGTTGAGAATCGATGCCTTGGGCATTAGTGTGTCCTAGATGTTCCTCATGAGCACAGGAGAATGTATGTCAGGAATACTGCTGGTGGCTGATATTGCAGCCTTGATTCAGAGAGGTTTTTCTTTGGACTGCAACCATTATGCCACTGTTGTCCACCCATGTCAATCGTCAGCAAAATGAACACTGAGAATATGCATTTTTAACGTTGGGGTGATCTGGTAATCAACTTTCTTACACAACGACCACTGTGTAGGTATCTTGCTTGGTGAGCTTTCATTCGTACCACAAAAACTAGTGAGAACTTGTTTTGCATAAGGAGAAGAATGAGTAGTAAAGTAAGTTAAACATGACAGAATATTTTTGTACTCCTTGCTGCAAACAAGACTTGGATACATCACCTTCCCTTTACCCCGGTGGAAAAGGTCATCAGAAATGACTACGACCGGCCCAACCTGCAACGGGTTTTACTCAGCAATTCTGACAGAGAGAGGTCCCAGTTTCAGAACTGAAACGATCCCCTAGAGCCCTTCACAGCAAATGAGCTGAATTCGGGTTACCCGGATAACCGTGTGGGTGGTTGTGGCTGTGTTTCAGGTCTCTCTCCGTGCCCTACGCTTACCAGTGCTGTGTGTTTTGGGCTTGCGAGTCTTACACCAACTCCAACGCTGAAGATGCCGGTCGCCAGGGTCAAGGTGCCGTCATGGGTGGTGAGAAAGGTGAGTGCCACGTTGCAGGGGGACAGCAGGGCTGCTCTGGGCCGTGCCAGGCCACGGAACACTGTGGAAATAAGGAAATATGGAAAAGGAGGTAAATCTTTGTAGGGCTGTGAAAGCTGCCTCTGAAAGAGCATGGCTCATGGTCACAGATGGGCAGCGCCTTGCCGCTCTTTGCAAATGTGTGAGGTTGGACGGCATACGATTTTCCTGTTAAAAATGCCCCTTATTCTAAATTGCCAGGGTTATGTCTGGAGTTTTCTTCCATTAGAAAAATCCAATTGGTCTCTGCTGAGACCAAACCCTCTTCAGACAGAGCTTGAGCTTTATCCCTGGACTCTCTAGTTTACGGCCTCACAGTGAAGGGCTTTGTGTCTTGGCTCTAAAGCTCTGTGAGCAGCTAGGGCAGCCAGCAGTATCTTCAGTGGCTACAGCAACTTCTCCAGGGAGCCTTTGACCCTAAGTGGCCAACCCCAAGATCTCCACTTGTTAAAGCTTGGGCACGGGTGGAGAGTTAGGCCTTTGATCTCTCCAAGCAATGCTGCCATCCGAGGCAGCTTTGTTGCGTATCACTCTTCCCCTGTCCATGACTAACCTGTTTTTCATTTTATTTGGATACAGCTGATGCAGATGGCCTAAGAAATGATGAAAACGAGGAATTGAGGCAGACTATTATTCACTGTACACCACCGACAGGTAAACCTAATAAGGTGCTTCAGTGTTATGCAAATAGGCGGCTGCAGAATTACACGTTTCATCCCTCAGAGTCATTCGGTACCAGGATTAAATTTTACAGTGCTTTGGTGAAACCTCATTTGAAGTCAGGGTTGTTCTGGATGAGCAAATGCAAAAAGCTTGGCTCGTCTTTGCACGCGTAGCGCTATATTGGAGAGCTAAGTTAGGAGGGAAAGAAAAGGGGAAGAAAAAGGAGGTTTTTTTCCCCAAGCAGGAGATACACGGGGCTGTGCTGTTCCCTGGCCGCGCTCACGGGCACCAGGAGGGCTCGTACGACTAGCTGGGACAGGCAGCAGTGCTTGGAACTGCCACTGCAGGGAGGCTCCCTGGCGTGCCAGCACTGCGCCAGGGCTCATCCGTCAAGGAATACTGGGAGCTTCGGATCTCATGGAGGAAGATTTTCTTTCTAGGCAGCTTCGTTGCTGTCTTTCTGCTCTGCGGGTTCTCCTCCTTGGCCATCTTGGCCACGGGCTCTTTGGGAGAGTCTTTCTACACACCTCGAATCCTCCTGCTTGCCCAAACAGGAATACACAGATGGAGGGGGCCCATGTGCTTCCGTTGCAGCTACGGGGGCTCTGAGCCTCGCGTCGTTCTGTTCTCCTAAAGCGGAGTTTAAAATCCCTCGTGAAGATGCATCTGTTTGCCCTTCATCTTTGCTGTTAGTTCCAGCTTTAGCATATAGAAAATTACAAGGATTTCTGGATCACAGCAAATACTCTGTGGTCAGAAAGTCAAACGCATTGCTAGTGTAACTGTGCATGATCTGAGAATTAATTTGACCCATGCTGCTCATGTGCTTTTGATCTCCTGTTCGCAGAATGAAAATTCAGATGGTAGATGGTATGGGTTAAATCTTTAAAGCCTTTAAATCTCTCTTTTTGCCCCTGCCAGAGATGTTGTAGCTCTAGAAGGAATGAAGAGCTTGTTTTACAAGTTTACAGTTTGCCTTGTTTTTCCACCAGTCCCTCCCATACTAACAACTTATTTTCCAGCCCGTATGTCATCTAGTCAGAAGTAGGACACTCCACCCACCACACAAGTCCTGAATCATTGCTCATCTAGTGGATCCGCTTTCCATTTGGCCTTGTGGCAGGGGTGGCATCTTAATAGCACAGCACTGCTATTGGCAGCAGCAACGCTCATCCTTCTGCATATGAATCTCCCTGCATTGCCCCGGGTGGAATGGGAAAGGTGGTGGGAGAGGAGGGTGAAGTTTTAACCCAAAGAGTAGATAAATTTTTGGAGAAAGACGGAGAGACGCAGTGGGTTTTATTGTTAATCTGAAGCTGCCTCATTTACTGTTACCAGTTTAAGCTGCCTTCGGAAACGCCGAGGTCACGTTTTAAATTGTGCTAACTGGGAAGTTGGTTTTATTTTTGAATATTATTCATGCAAGCAGATCTGGTGCCATGGTATCTGTGCACTTTGGTTCTAGTGATGGTCTTGCACTATGGGATACTTTCAAAAAAAAAAAAAAAAAAAGAAGGAGGAGGAAAGAAAGGGGGACTGAAGGGGGACTGTGCAGCTGAGTTTATGGTCTGATAATGTAGTTGGCAACATTACTGCTTGGCCAGAACTAAAGCTTGCTCATTTAAGCCAGCAAACAGAAAAGATGCTTTTCTTCCTGCCTTGGCAGTTCATAAACCGTGATGCTGAGGACAATTAGCAGCTCCCAAGGGGGATGCAGGAGAGGTTAAACTCTTCCTATTGTGATATAAAATCAGGGGGGATTTTCCTATGGAATAAGTAGCAATTAGAAGGATTAGGAGGATATAGTAATTTTTTTTTCTTGTCTCCTCATTATTTTGCCTGTTGTATTAGTTAAGCTTTTTACCACTTTGTTCTTCAACTCGGTGGCAAGAGAAGTTGTTTTCCCTGTGTGCCTCCCCAGGCTCACAGTGCCTTTCAGCAACAAAAGAGAGGGAGAAAAAACACTTGCGGTGAAATTCCTGCCCCTATTGAAGCTGATAAGTTGAATTTGACGTCTATTTTACAGATGTTTTTTGTGACCAAGCGCTCTTCTGGAAGGCGTGTTGGGAATTATGTATTGAGAGAGCAGCTTTTGGGAACTCCTTTCCCCCTGGAAAGCTGGATGTGAATATTTGTTTTTATTTCATTACCAACTTTGTTTATGAGGTGTAAAATCAAAAGAAAGAAAAAGAAATATTGAGGTGGCACTAATAAAAGCTATTTTGAGTCGCTAAAAGGTAATTAAGCTTGTTTGTTTAGCTTGTTTACACCAAGTATTCCCGAGTGACCATTCAGGGCAGTAATTATTATTCCAGGCATAATTAATTAGTAAATAGCTTCGCAGAATAGTTGGCTTTCAATGACCTATTTAGCAGTTCAGCCGGGTGCTCTATTCGTGAATTAATGAGGAGGGCTCTTGTAACACCTTTGAAAATCTTGCTCATTAAGGCCCGATTTTTTTCCCCTGAGTTGGTTGTCCTTTTTCTTGTAGGTGCTTTCAAGCCCTGTGAATATTTACTGGGGAGCTGGATGATTCGCCTCACCGTCTGGTTTATCTTTTTGGTGGCTTTGTTCTTCAACCTGCTCGTCACGCTGACCGTGTTTGCCTCTTGTACGCCGCTGCCATCCTCCAAACTGTTCATAGGCCTCATCTCCGTCTCTAACTTATTTATGGGAGTCTATACCGGTATTCTAACCTTCCTGGATGCCATCTCCTGGGGACGATTTGCCGAGTTTGGCGTGTGGTGGGAGACGGGCAGCGGCTGCAGAGTTGCTGGCTTCCTCGCCGTCTTTTCCTCGGAGAGCGCCATTTTCTTCCTGATGTTGGCGGCCGTCGAGCGGAGCTTCGCGGCGAAGGAGACCATCAAGAAGGGCAAGAGCCGTCGGCACAAACGGTTCCAGCTGGCCGCGGTTCTTGCCCTCCTGTGCGCCGCCGTAGCGGGGTGCCTGCCGCTCTTCCGTAGCGCGGAGTACTCGGCGTCGCCCCTGTGCTTGCCCTTCCCCACCGGCGAGACGCCCTCGCTGGGCTTCACGGTCACCTTGGTGCTCCTGAATTCCTTGGCCTTCCTGCTCATGGCCGTCGTCTACACCAAGCTCTACTGCAGCCTGGAGAAGGAGGACCTCTCGGAGAACTGCCAGTCCAGCACCATTAAGCACGTTGCGTGGCTCATCTTCACCAACTGCATCTTCTTCTGCCCCGTTGCCTTCTTCTCCTTCGCGCCGCTCATCACGGCCATTTCCATCAGCCCCGAGATCATGAAGTCGGTCACGCTCATCTTCTTCCCGCTGCCCGCCTGCCTCAACCCGGTGCTCTACGTCTTCTTCAACCCCAAGTTCAAGGAGGACTGGAAGGCGCTGCGGCGCCTCGCGAGCGGCAGGGGCGACGCGGCGGCGGCAGCGGTGAGCGCGCCGGGCGCCCGCGCGCCGCCCGCCTTCTACTACGAGTGCGGCGCCTACGCGCGGGGCGCCGCGGGCGCCTGCGAGTGCTGCGAGGCGCTGCTGGCGGCCCGGCCGGCGCCGCTCTGCAAGCACCCGCTCAAGTGGCGGAGCTGCCCGGCGCTGGCGGCGGCGCCGCGGCCGGAGTGCGGCGCGCACGCGCCCGACGACGCCGACGAGGACGACTCCTTCGTGTCGGACAGCTCGGAGCAGGTGCAGGCGTGCGGGCGCGCGTGCTTCTACCAGAGCCGCGGCTTCCCGCTCGTGCGCTACGCCTACGACGCCCCGCGCGGCAAGGACTGAGCGCCCCGGACCCTCTCCCCGCCACGAAGCACTTTGGTAATCGTTGCTCTAACTTTATTATTATTGTCGCGTCTCGTTGTTTGGCTCCTAGCATCGCTTGTAAAGAAGGGAAGCGGGCGGCGATTTCTTGAGCCGTGCCTTTGGAAAATAATAAATTGCCCTCACTGTAAATAATTGGTAAACCAAATCTGTTACCCAGCGTTTCCACCCTGTGCGAGCAATAGGGGCTCCTTTTATACTCCAGTTTTTACGTGCTCGAGGCCTCTCGCCGTCTTGTACTCCACTTGTGTTTTTGCTTCTGCTCTTGGCAAGGTAAGTTTGGGGCTCTGTTTTCTTTTTCTTCCTGCCAAAGCACAATATAAAGGACAGCTGTTAATATTAAAGAAGCTATTTTTAAGCACGCCTTTTCTATAATAAAGCCAACAACTCTGTTGCTAGCTTTGTATAGTGCATTCAGCGTTGAATCTCAGGATGAATTTTACTGCAGGGCCAAAAAAAAAGAAAAAGGGGTTAATTCTCCCATGCAGAACTGTGAGAGTGGTCCAGGGGCACCGCGTTTGGCTTGCGCTTCAAGCCAACGTTCAGTTTTTTTAAAAGGATTTTTTTGTTTTTCCTCATAGAGGTGCTTAGCGCCCGCCACACCTGCGCTCTCGGTGAAATAAGGACACGAGCGGCTGTGGGGAGCAATGGGGCTGGGGGCGTCGCGGGGCCGTCGGCGCCACTGCCGAGCGCGGGCCACGCGGGCAGCCCAGGCACGTGGCAAAAGAGGGAGTATCTGTGAACAGCTGGAGATGTTTAGCCAGAGCAGGGATGACCGAAGGCAATTTTGCAATAAAATGTGGGGGGTTTTTGCCCGTTATTTTACCGAGAGTGAAGTACACTGTGCGTAGTCACCGGTTTTCTTGCAAACCGGTGCGTTGCTTTTAAACCCTTTAAGTCCCGAGGCCCAAATCACTTAACTGCAATCCGCGATCCATGTATCTGTACTGAGTTTGAATTCTGATCTAACCTATTAGGAATGCACGATCAAGTAACTAGATCTGTTTCTGGAGCAATACGGTAAATCAAGGGTAAATCTGCCATCCCAGGTGACATTTTCGTTAAGATTTGAAGCTAGATTGCTGTTTTGAGAATGAAACTGTATATACTGTTCATACGATGAATTTTTATCTTTGTATTGTAAATTATTTGATAGAACACATGATGGGAAAATGTGGCTTCAGTTCATTTTGTTAATTAAAGCTACCTCCTCAACTATAGTGGCTGCCAGTAGCAGAATGTTTAAAATGTGGTTTATATACTTTTTTTGCATTGTAAATAGACATGGTTGTATATTGTCACTGTAATAAAACCAGAATCCTTGTATATCAAAATCATGTAGTTTGTACAAAATATGGGAGGATTATTTACTGTACGCTGTTAATTTTGTAAGCCAAAATATTCATGTGTAAGAACAAAAGAGAAGAAAACCACCCCAGAGTTGTTCGTTCTTATATTTACACTCGTAAATATTACATCTGCAGTTAGCATGGATTGTTACACAAAAAGCAAATAAAGGGTACATGAATATTGAGTGCTATTTATCTCCATTTTTTTTTAGTTTTAGATGAAAAATGTGCAAATAGATTTAAAACAAAACGAAAGAATTGTAGCTGATGATGTCATCTGCTCTGCTACAGGTGGTGAGAGTCTGGGGAGAGAACTGCCAGCAAGATAAAAGAGTTCCTGGTTTATAAGGGAATTTATGATCTCAGACTGATGCTCGCTGTAGGCTTGCAGGATGTTAAAACATTGAGATGTGTTGGCCTTCTTCGAAGGTGATCTTTTCTGTTAGATATAGAATTTGAGCTCAAATGTTTTTAGTATGGCTTTGGAAGTCGTACAGTTTCGATTTTTTTAAGAAGCATTTCCATGCCAAGATTTACCCTCTCTCTCTCTCTCTTTTTTTTTTTTTTTTAATTCTATATATTTTTTAAGCCTTTCTTTTGTAAGATGGACATAGTCTGTTCCACGCTCTCTCTGTTGGCCAGTTAGTCCCAGGTAAGGAATATTTTTCCCAAAGGAACATAAATGGCAGTTGCAGTTTCACAGTGAGTAGTGAAGGACATGCACCTATCAAGCTTCCAAGAACAAAGTTACTGGGTAGAGGTGTTGATTTCTGCTCTGTTTACAAATGAGTCTGTGCCCGAATGAGTCTGTGCCCGAATGCTGCTGGAGTTGTCAAATGTGGTTCATTCCTGGTGTTTCAGGGTAAGTGAGTGTTTTTGGAGGTACTTGTCGCGTGTCTGCCTGGGCAGCTCAGCTCCGGAGCAGGGCTGAGTGTGCCCAGGTGCAGCAAAAAGACATTCCCGGGGAATTCGCTCCAGGGGAATTCAGATCATTTTCCCTAAGTCCATCCTGCATTTGGGTTAGTAGGATGTGTTTTATTTCTTCCCCAGTCATCTCTGCGCGGGTGCGTTTGCGTGTTGCCGCTGGGGCAGCTGCCCTCCCGGCCCAGCAAAACCTCCCCGTTTGGTTTTGGTGCCGAAGCAGCTGGAAGCTGGGCAGGGGAGGCCCTCCTGGGTGTCCCCTGGAAAGAACTCCCGTGAGTTCCTCAGGTCTAGGGTGAGCTGAGAGTGTCCTCGCGGTGAGAGGGGTAGCCGCCTTGTTCCCAAACCTGCTGAACCCCTGTTGTATCTGCGCCCTGGAGTGGATTTAACATGCAAAAAGAATTTGCTGGTGACTTTGAAATAAGAAAAACTTGAAGCAAGCAGGATCCCTTTCTCCTTTTTTTTTTTTTTCATTTCTTTCCAGCAGAATTTCCTGTGTTTAATCATGTAGTTACTCAGAAATTTCAAAGTGGTACAAAAGGTTTTTTTTTTCTTCAATAACCCTGTTGACTTCGATGCTTATTTTAAACCTTCTGTTTTAATTTACAGGCTAATATTTTTAATTAAAAGAACAATGTACGTTTTGTTTCATACATATTCTCAGATTAATAATTTTTAATTACAAAGATGCTTTTGATCTTTTGTTGCTGGCATAATACATTTATTTTTAGCAGGAGTTTTTTTTTTAATGCTGCCTTTCATTTTTTGTGCAGTAGGATCTTAGCAGTTAACTCTTAGCACTAAGTCCAGCTAAGTATGTTCTAGAAAATTTGGAGGTGAAGGGAAACTACGAGGGGATGATGCATCAGGAATTCCTGCGTTTACTGCTGTATCCGGGAGGATGAAAGGCTGCATTTCGTGTGTCGCCTTCACGCCGTTAGGCTGCTGTTAAACGTCAGTGTTTAGGGTAAGCTTAAGAAATGCTAAAGGTCGCTGCAGCAAAACTGCTTATATTGGAGGGCAGCAAAATACAAGGTGTGTCACGGGCTTGCGGTGACAAAACGCGACGTGCAAGCACCGTTTGGAAACGTCACCCGGGAAGCGAGCAAGGAGCCCTGCTAACGGCCCGGGTTTTGGGAGACGGGAGAAGGGAGGGCACGAGCAGGGACAGCGGGGCCGCACGCTCCGTGTGATGAAGAGCAGATGCTTTTGGCCCGGGTGCAGGGAAGCCGAGGGAGTTGATCCTGGCGGCTGATCCGGAACGATGGGATGAGCGCTCCCGAGGGAGCTCGCACGTCGCCTGCCAACGGGCCAGACGCTCCTCGAGGCGCTCCTGCTCTTCGAGGCAGCAGGAGCGGGGCTGGGGGCTACGGGATAACGTGCTGCGAGGGGAACGAATCACCGTAAGGTTCCTTAAATCTCACAGGCTCCCGTTAGGCAGTTACCACTGCAGGCACGGAACGGGGGCTCCCGGGAGGAATGTGGGGCCAAACAGCTTCCTGGCGCACGTGCCTGCGGCACCACGTGCGTTCCCCGTGCTCGAAGGTGGCAAAATTTGGGAAGACTTCTTAAATTTCACCAGATTTAATGCAAAAAAGATTTTTTTTAACTCAGATTTACAACTTGGCTATACCTGTTTCATCAATTTTATGCTTAGTTAGTATCAACTGGCTTAAGGCATGCTGTCTATGCCTTAATTTGTGCCTAAATTTAGTAGCTTTTTTTTCAGTGGGATTCTTCCATATTTAAAGAATGTGGCTACATCTGAAAGCAATTTATTTTTTTTCTGTTAAATCTGATTAATATTAATGTATCGGAACTGAAGCATTTCCTTGTGATGGCTCTTCTGCCTCTCGGAGACTGAGCTTGTTCATATTGCAGCTGAATGTCTAAAAATCCAGTATTTCATAAAGAGCTGACAAATTCCGAATAGTTGGTTTGTGTAGAATTGAATTTACTTCTATGTTGGATAGCCGTAAGGTTACTTTCTCGGCGTATTTTTTTGTAAAATAATTTTCCCAGTACTGTGGCTCAGAGCTGGGGATTACCCTGACTCAAGAGCCAGCCTGGGCTCTGACTGAACCTGACTCCGTGCTGCTGAAGAGCTTAATGTATTTATCCCATAATCTCTGCAGAATAGTGCATGGTGGCGATGGCTGGGTTAGTGCAGCAGAACCGAGTGTGGGTTTTGTTGCTGCTCCAGTGAGAAATTAAACTGATCTTTCCCAAATGTTGTAGCTACATGCCTGTATGTGTAGGTGTGCATTACACGTGTGTATATATGTACTCACTGCACTCAATTTTCTGTGGCAGCTTTTGTGCATCGTGATGTCAGTGTGGCTTGTAGGCTTCAGTGGTGTTGGTATTTCAGCTTTGCTAAAGCAGATGCTTTTTAGATACATTTTTTCCTACGTTGGCAAATTAAAATTTGGCCATGAAGTGTGCCACTGCAATGTGTCCTTTCTTCTGTAAAGGTAGATGATTTTCCTGTGCTCGAATCCTCGGGGATCTAAGGTCACAGGAGGTTGTGCAGCCTGTGAGAGATGTTTTGGACTTCAACAGCAGCCTGATGAAACACAAGGTAGTAAACTATTATTTATTGTCCTTTTTCCCCTTTACTTTTTAGCTGCATACAGCACACACACACGTTAATGTAAAACCAGGGAGGGTTTATGTTTAACCAAGCTGAGGTCTGGTGTAGTGCACCTTGGATCCTAAGGCTTCGGCCAGTCTGGTCTGAGATTTCTCTTTTTTAACTCTAGCATGAAATTTCGTCCCATTTTACCTGCAATATAGCCTTGGAGCGGAGATCTCTCCTTTGATCAAGTAGCTGGAAGGGAAGCGGAAGGCAAAGCGAGAAGCTCCCCTTTGAGGCTCTCACGCTTTCCCGTTTGAGACGAAGCCATGCCAAGAGCTATTTTTGGGGGTCAAAACGAGCAGTTTCGGCACCGCCGCAGATCGACGTTTTCCCCGCAGGAACGGGGAGGCGGGACGCGCCAACGGCCGCCCCAACGCGCATGCGCACGCCTCCCCCCCCCCCCCCCCCCCCCGCGTCGCTGTTGCCAGGGCGGCAGAGGCGGGCGGTGCCGCGGGGGCCGCCGGGAGCAGATCGGGCGGCCGTTAACCGCCACTAACGGCCGTTAACGGCCTCTAACTGCCATCAACCGCCCCCGCCACCATCATGAGCTGCGAGGCCCGCGGCGGGCCGCCTTCCGCCAGCTCGGAGGGCGAGGAGCCGCGCAGCTCCTCCTCGTGCTCCCGGCTCTCCCCCGCTTCCCGGCCCAGCTCCCGCAGCTGCGAGGAGGAGGAGGAGGAGGGGGAAGCGGCCTCCCAGAGCCGCCAAGGCGATAGGTAACCTGGGGGTCCGCGCCCTGGCTGGAGGAGGGCGCCCGGGGCTGCCCCTGTGCAGTTGGTTGTTTCTGTAGGTTTCCTGGAAGGGCCCTTGGTTATTAACTCACCTGCCCTCAGTGCAAGGCAACAAAAGTCCAGGGAGTTTGTTCAAAGACTTCCAGAAGTTGCAGCTATGCAATGGGAAAGAATTTGACCTGTTTATTGTCTCTCACGTTTCAAGGTTGCTGTTGTCTATCCTTTCACCCCTTCCCAACAAGCAGTTTCATTCTCGTGCTTTTCACGTCTGTAGCACTCAAGTCAAAGTGCAGCCCATCCTTGCAGCTGCAGCGGCCATCGGCAGCAGGCCCCCAAATTCAGGCCTGTTGCTGCAGTATCACCCAGCAGCTGGGACAGGGAACGGAAGACCCAGCTTAGGGCCTGAGCAGGAACAGGCTCAGTGCACTCAGATGTTGTATCTGAATAATGTTGCTGCTGTATTGTAATAAGCATCTTCCAAATGTTCGTGCAGGCGCTTCCGTGTGCAAGTGCCAAATTCTGAAAGGGATAATAATAAAAATACACTTCTTAACACAGTTGCTGTCCCTGCCACGCATGCTCAAAGGCTCTTGTTGTTGTTGTTGTCCTCTTAAAACTGCTCAAAAATTAGCCAGAGGCAGGCACTTAATGTGGGAAACTTAATATTTGCAAAAGACAAAAGCTGAAAATCAAATGTTGTGAAATGGTGTTAGGCGTTTTCGTGCTTTTGCTATGGATTAGTGTTGTGTCTGATGGCTTCACTTCAGTGGATGTATGGTAAAGAGTAATCATGGTGTTCTCTGTTAATCAGCCTTCAGTTCTAATGCCAAACATAGACAATTTGATTAAAAATCCTTATTTAAATACAAACACACGTTTGAGAGCATGACTCTTTAAAGTTTGCTACTTTAATTACTCTGAGGAAATACGTAGTAATGTGCTGGCATTTCGGGAAATGGTCCTGTGTAATTCAAGATCAGTGTTGTTTAAAGGATGCGTGCCTTGGAGAGTGATACTGCTGTTTAGGACTCGCATTTAGAACTGGGTTGTGGTCCCTGCTCCAGTGATATGTGAGAAGTCCAGACAGAGCACACTACTGGACCAGAGGAAAAGCATTTTTCCTGCTAAAAATGCACTTTTGCCTCACATTTGTGCATATTCAGTTTCTATTTTCCTCTGTTTTGACTTCCTTTCCTCTTGTCTTACTGGTGGTTATTAAGGTTTTCATTTACTCACTCAGAATAACCAGTGAAATCAGCAGCTTAAACTTCATAATATAACATAAACTTCATAAACATGTATAATTACAGATCTCAGAAAATACACGTTGAGTTTTATTTTTCTGAACTTGTGTCTTCTATCAGTACTCTTTTTCCAGTTGGCTCAGTGTTGTCAGCATTATACTGGTACCAGGAGCTCTAGGATGTGCGTAGCGAAAAAATGCCCTGAGGAAGTATCCCTGCCCAAAACGTCAAGTCTGGACAAAGTTTGATTAGTTTCCCGAATCTGCATGCATAATGCTTTTATTCTTATCTTTCATAAACTTTCAGAGAGTTACTTTCCAACAAAATGTGTTGTTACGCATTCTTAAGTCACATCCCTCACTGCTGTTACATCCATGTTTTTGAAAACTGTCGCTGTCCAACATTTTGGTCTTTGTTAATGTTTTAGCCTGAAAGATGAAGGTTGCAGCAGGTGTTGGGACGTGGCTGGGCTTGGCCTGTGCTGCCTCAGTTCACTCCGTACATGTGTGCCAAGGTGCTAGCGCGTGTCTGGCCACATGGCAGATGGACAGAGACGGATTCTGGGTGGGAAACAGCCCTTCACTGGGTTCCTTTCAACCTGGATCGGATCCAGTGGACTTTTCCCCAGCGTGACCAGTGAGCAGTCACATTAGCACATGCAGGCGTGAAAACAGTGGAACAGAGCAGGCTAAAGCTTCAAATTGATGTTGTCTTTAGGCATTCTGTGTCATAGAGAGACTTCCATAGGGTTGCTGGGACATAAAATATTTTGCTGTAAAATTCTGCTGTTCCTTGTGTGCTGTTCCTTTTTTAACATTAAAAAAAAAAAGATATTTTGCACTTAAAAGATTCATTCCAAATGTATTAACATATGTGTTTGGATGCTGCTTTTGTAGCTTAAATTAAGCAAATAGGATTACTCACAGTAATAAAGTATGCAGATAAGTACTTCCAGAGCCCATATATTCATATGAAATACAAATGCAAAGTCTAGTTTCACTGTTGGCTTTATTTTAAAGATTTTTTTCTGTATGACCTAGAAGCAAATTATAAAGAAATCCAGTGGCGTGTTTTCAGTTTTGGTCATCACAGAGCCTAAGATACATGAGCTAGTATGTGTATGGAACATTATAAAAGATTTTTTTGGCCTGGGGCTAGGATTGCTGTGTTATTGTGAGTTATGCAAGCTGTCCTATTAAAAGTTGAACAGAACCTCATATAATATGAGCAAGTAGTGTGTACAAGCTGTATTTCTTAAGTGTGTTTCCTCTGAAAGTTTTCTGGGGAGACAGATTAGCTCTCCGCTAAGGCAGTTCTCTTCTCAGTACCAAGGTTGTTTGATGTCACAACTCCATTTGTATAAGACTTGAGAGAGAAAGAGAACAATCTTGCTCATCATTTGCACCTAGAAAAGGCTCTTGGTGACCAAGGATATGATATGGGCAAGAAATTTCAAGAAGGGGGGAAGGTGACACTTTGATCTTTCTGCTGGTCTGCTGTTTTTATTTAGTTTCTAACAGGTAATGCTTCAATCCACCCCACGGTTTGGAACCGGAAAAGAATTGCTAACAGGCTAGAATATAATAAGCAGAGCATAAGGGGAGTTGTCAGAGGTGTCATACAAGTGATGTGCTTTTTATCCCTTTGGGAGATTCCCAGACAAGAAGAAAAATAATGTAATTGTTGTCAAAGTACATCATGTAGATCAAATGTCATTATTGGAGGCAGTAGCTCTTGTTAACTTTGAAATGGGATTGGAGATAATATTCCTTTGCACTTCTCATTTTTATTTCAGAAGGGATGAAGACTGTGAGAGAATAGGAGGAAGAAATCATTCGCCTTTGAAAGATAACCTTTCACCATGGGAAGAGTGGTTCATCTGCAAAGAGAGGGAACTACGTGACCGTTTACAAGCTAGAGCTCTGGAGGTGAATGTTCTTCTCACTTTCTGTTAGACTTTGCATTCTGGTCGTGGTAGTTTGATGCTTATATATTTTTTTTCCTTTTGCAAGAAACAAATATTTTTGTTGGTTTTTTAAAATGTCTTTGGACATCCCTAGTGTTTGGTTGTGCTGATGTGATTCATCAGCATATCTGGTATGCATCTTCTTTTGCTAAATGTTACGCTCCATTGAAGTGGCGCCATGTAATATTTTGCTTATGCAACTGTTAGGTAATGGCTTGGGTGGAAATGGTTAAAATGTCTTTATGTAATTGGTACCTTGATTTGCATCACAGGTACAAACGCCTGCGTGTAGGCAGTAAAACACGGCAGGGCGTGTGCTGGGTGTAATCTGCCAACCTACTTGGCTAGATATGAGCCACGATGTTGTTACCCACTTAGGTGTAGAGTTATACAACTGTTTGCCTTTTCCCAGGATATAGTCCCCATCCCGGCAATGCTTTCCCACCTTCCATTTTTTGCCCACCAAATGAGCTATTCTTGAGTAGTGAGGGCAGGACACAATTAAGGGAGCAAGCTGTATCTTTTCTTGATTAATTTGTTTGCAGTTGATCAAATGATACTATTGTTTAAAATCAAATTGGAAGCATTGGGTAGTGGCTAGAACAATCACATCAAAAGTTGGCCCATTTCTCCCTCTAGTTACTGATTTACCATGTGACCTTGAGCAATGTCCTAAGCTTTTTGTGATTCACTAGATCCATAAAGTGTCTCCAACGCAGAGTTCTGCATGGGTTACCCCTTGCTCCGGGTACAACACCCATCACTGGAAGCTTTTAGAACAGGGCTGGGAGGTCGGAGGTTCAGAGGTAACACCAAAAGAAATTTAGACTTGAGGAATGTGTTCTGAGCTGCTAATATTCACGACACGTCTCACAGCTTCCCTTTAGATTTTAATTTGGTAATTGTCTCTCCCTGGTTCGATTTCTGAGTGCAAAAATGAGCCAAACTAATTTCTGGTATCATGTAGAAAATGTGGTTTGTGGATGGGCTTCTCATGTGGTCTCGATGAGGAACCAAAGCAATTTTTTTTCTCATGTATCACCCAATTGCAATTATACAGCAACAAATATGTTCTTGAAGACATCTCTCTCAAATAGGTGTTAAAAACAATTATAGAATGAGCATTGCTTATAGCCATGGAAAAATCAATGGGATATGTAAAAAGCTTTTAATTTGTAATAGTTTGAAAATATTCCATTTTAGGCTGCCATGATATAGGAAACTTGGATAGTTTATATCTGGAAAAATGCAATCAGCTTCTTAAAAGATGTTGAAAGAGGATAAAGTATGTATGCTACTGTATGTCCTATAAAGATGAAGTACTTCTGAGTTTATTTCCTCCCCTTCAGGTTAAGGGTCCTCTTTCAAAGTTTGTTAAAATCCACAGGATTTTAAGCCATAAAATTCCTGTAATTCTATACAAAACATCACATATGAGCGATATCACATAGCTTCTTCTGCCTTCCTGAAAGCAGTGAGACACACAGTCTAAATTCCAAGTGTAGCAGAGTAGTACTGCCACAAATTGATATTCTTTGACTAAAAGGACTTTTAAATAAGCTGAAGGGTGATTTGTTTTCAAAGCCTAGTTAGAATATGTATTTCCAGTTTATGGTTTGAAAAATTGCTTGTGCCTATCGATTGTATTTCATACTGTTGCTATGTTACTTATCCATCCTTAATCTATATTAATGAAGAGAAACCTTCAAATTGTTCAACTGTTTATGTTGCTTTTACTGCATCACTCTTTCCAGTATTGAGTGTATTAGTACAGGTGGTCACCATGGTTTGAGATATATCTTTCTCCTTTAATTAGAAAATTAATCTACAACTTGAGAAAACAAAAGAAAAGCAAGATTCTGAAAGGAGGAGGAGATTAGCTGAAGAGAAGCACAAGGAGTGGGTGCAAAGAAAAAAAGAAGAGGTAACTATTGCTTTGGCTGTAAATATTATAGCTTTTGATATGCTTTAGCAAATCTATGTAAAATTTGCTCAGGCTTTTTGGGCAGCCATCTTTTTGTTTTGCTGAAGAGTGACTGTTTTAATTGAAAATTATGAAATCATAACAGCAGAGTTTCTGACCGCTTCCCCTCCCCCTTCCAGGAGGTATAAAGGGATTTGTTTTCTAAATAGTCACTGACAACTGAGTTATATGTTGTCAAATGTTCTGCTGAATATACCTGGGGTTGTGGTCTTCAGTACCTACCCTTTCTGATTTCGTAGGTTCAGTGCCCAAACATTTTGGGCCAAGTGCATGTTTGAACTGTATGCAATGTCTTGTACACTGAGTAGAGCCAGAAGTAGGATTTATTTAAGTACCATTGCGGACAGGCAAATAAGAGGGTAGAGTCAAGAGGGATAATTGAGGTGTGAGGCCTGATTCAGGAAATTCTCAGTAGACCACAGATAGCAATTGGGAATTCCTTCATCCAAAATGCTGTTTCTGAGTGGGATCAAGAAATCTTTTAAGTCCTCTCGAGAGGATGATTAAGAGCAGGGTCAGAAGCAGACAGAGTCCTGATCTCAGCAGGGCACTGTGCAGCTCTGTGTCACACGGATGAGCCAAGCACACTAGGTGGCAAAAATGGTAACATTTGGGAGGTCTGGGCTTCCTCGGACACTGGTAGTGTCTGTAGCGGTGCTGTTTTCTTGCTGTTCCATACTTTTGATTCTGGAAAATTTTGAATAAAACCAGATGAAATCTGATTGAAAGGAATATACCAAAATATATTGACAGTTTTTCATATTCAGACCTCATGTATTTGTCCTTGCTGGCTCGGAACTCTTTATTCTTCTCTTGGATTCACTCTAACCAATAGAAAAACCTGTGTTTGGATCTCAGCTCCCAATTTGTTTAGCCTCAATAGTGACTGGAGAACTGGCCTTACATCCCCTATCAGCACCACAAACAGCTTAAACATGTATTATGATGTAGAAAGGATACTTTCTTATTAAAATACACAGCAGAAAGGAAGAGATTTATCATTCAGCACAATGTCATTTTGCTCTGTTAAAACACAAATTACAACTGTCCAACTATTTGTTGGCTTGAAAGAATTTGGACTGCCTTCTAAAAATGTCTGTTCACATTCCAAATTAATGGAAGTTCCTGTTCTCTGTCTCTCTCCAAGCGTTTTCTGTAAACTTCTACTTACTGGGTCTTCCTTGTACTATTGTTGTGGGTTTACAGATGAGCTTCCTGCTCTCTGTTGCAAATGAAAATAGGTCTTTTTGGTAAACACATGAGCCCAGAGAACAGGGGAAAAACATATTTGTGTCTGGATTTTTATATATTGTCTTTTGGAAGGATAAGGTCATCCTTAGGCCATGGCCCAAGCTTTTACCAAAAGTAATTTGATTTTCATTTAAGTCAGATGAATCATTGGCTAGTCTTTTTCTGTAAACCACACTCAGATCAAGGATAAACTAAAGTTAGAAGCTTAGATGTCTTTAGGGTATTAACGTTTGTGCTGCATAGTTCATACTACTTCAAGTTACCCAAAGATTATTTGTGGATGTGAACACAGACTGCAGGATAAATATATGAACTGGGTTACTAAGAAGGTGTCTACAGTTGGCCAAAGTTTTCACGGTAAGTTGAGATCCATGAGCACTAAAATGAATTTCTTGGGGAGCCAATCTCTGATATTTGGGAAAGCTACTTTATTTTTTCTAGAGGCATCAAAAGTTGCTCTTTCTTTTGGCAAAGCTTGCAGCCTCTTTCATTTCCAGGTACTGATTGTGAGACCTGTATTTGTAGATGGCATAAAATACAGTAGCTTGTTTTTTTTTTTTACAAGTGTTATCTCTATGAAGTCCATAAATATCTGTCCATCCTCATGGCTTAATACTGTATTGATGAAGGAGGTAAGAGGTGAAAGAGTGTGCGTAAAGCTTCTTTCCTCCTCACGAGCATGAAGTCTTTGTGCAACTGCAGGAGATGCTGCTGGGATTGATGAGCCTACACACCTAATGTGTTTGGAAGCTCTCTGCATAGTGGCTTCATGGTGACTTCACTATTTAATATGCCTCCATGTAGTAGCTTTTGTGATTTTAGAAGTTGTTTATGAATTAGAAATAACATGTCAAAGTACTGAGCTACAAAAGAACATTTAAAGCTATAAGATAAGCTTCTGCTGATATTAGAAAATTTTGCAACTCACTAGGTATTAAAAGCTTAATAAAATATAAGCAAATCAATTGTCAGATGCTGGTGTCCTGTTTCTGCTAACAGCTTTGTAAACTTTCAGTAAGATACCAGTTCTCTGTGGAAGAATAGCCTTATCATTTGTGTGTAATACTAAACTTCTGCTTCAGCATTACTTTTAGATTTATGGATAAAAATGAGCACGATTATAATGGCACGCTTATAAACACTCAGCAAGCAAGGTTTTGTTCCATGTCATGTTTTCATTATCGGCCTTAGTTTGAGAGGGGTTTGAAGTGACTTTAGGACTGGACGTAGTAAAATGTCCAGTAACAAAGCCATTAGAATCCCTCATAATCTTTCTTGTGTGTTAAATTGATTGCTTGATTATTAATTCCAGTATTTAGACCCCAGGTTGTAAGGAGTGCTGTGTGATCAAGTTATAATTGAACTGTTGATGTATATAAAGAAAGGAACTGATATTGATCCCTTTGACAGAGGCCGAAGTCCTGAATAGGTATTGAAAACCAACTGTTGTCTCATTTCATCAGGTCAGAATTAATGTTTGTAAAAGCTCATTTTCTCTGTGTGTCTTCTTTCTGGCACTTTTTATAAGTTTAAAGTGTCTTTTTTTTTTAATTTTAATGTCAGTCTCTGCTGTTGATTTGCATTCTTATATCTATATGTATATATTCAATAGGGAAGTAAGTCGATCTCTCTTTTGTATTAATAAGTAAGCTGCTTTTCTACTGCAGTTTTGTATTTTATCAATAGAATTTTGAAAGACTCTCTTAATATCCTTCTGATAATTCTTTACTATCTCATGGGATAGTGGTGTTTTTTTTTTTTTTTAATTTTTCTTTAGGGAAAAATGTCCTGATTTCACTGGCAATGGTAGGTTCTTCCAAGTTCATTAAAAGCGTACGGTTTGTTCAAGTTGGAGAAGTATAGAAGTCAGTGTTCAGGACTAAACTCATACTTTGAAAATATTGAGAAAATATTTATGTTAGGCTTTGGAAAATTTCTAAAATATTTGCCTGTAAAATATTCAGTGTTGGACTGATTTTGAAAATCTGTTTGTGGTTTAGCATTGTCTTTTTTTTTTTTTTTTTGTAGCTAGATGTTTTCTTAGAAGTTGATTTTATTTAGTGCAGCAGTGTGGTTTAGTATGTTTGTGCTGTCGATAAGCACTAAGTCAGAAGCTCATCTGATGGACAGAAAGATAAAATGTTTGAAGGGCCAAAAAAGGACCTTCTTTGAGTGGAACGAACTTGAAATTTGTAGTGAAGCTGGAGCCCTGACATAAAGAATGGCAAGATTAGAACACACAAAAGTTTATTGTACTGTTTCTTGGCTTTATGCTGATAGGTTAAATTCTGTTGTTCTCCATCACTGAGTAAAGTTTAAAAAAAATCTTGGTCTTGGAATGACTGGGATTGATGAGCCTACACACCTAATGTATTTTGAAGCTCTCTACGTAGTGGCTTCTTGGTGACTTGTGTAGTGCCAATGTATTTTTGCTTGACAAACAAACATTACAGGTTTGTGACTGTTTGACTTAGCAAGCTGTAGATGATGTCTCGATTATTTACAGACCTGGGTGAATAATAGCTAAAGGAGGGAGATAGAAAATGCTGCTTATGTGGCTTCAAGATGTTTAGGAATCCCTCTCTGGTTCCTTCCAAGAGTGCTTTGCACTTATATTTATCCATGAGGATAAATATTAGATATGATTACAAAACTGTGTGTAGGTATAAGATGTCCAACAAAAATATGATAGATGACATGGTAGATGCTCAGAGCTCATCACTCATTCCTGCTTTCTTTTGTAATATTCCCTCTGAAGGCCATATCTATTCAGGAAACGGATTCAGTTCCAGGTTCCTTCAGTGTGACCAGACACTAGTTCTGCCTCATGATAACTTCAGTTTGTTCTGTTCGACTTCAGTTCAGTGGAAGTGTCTTGGAGGTGCTAGTAAAAATCTTATCTTTTCTTTTGAAAAGTATGTAAGCTGCTGTGTGAAGTTGGTTTGGTTTTTTGCCCTCATTACTGTTGAATTAATTAAAGAAATACTTAGCTGCCTTCTAGGGTTTGTTATTGCCACTCATCTCCCAAGAATGAGGAGCAGCAGGGAGAAATCCTTGCTAGAGTTTGGTTTCTAAAACCTTTGTCTTTTCTAGACTCCTTATCTTCTTCTTTCTTAGGGGTATTTCTGGAGGGAACTGAGAATGGATTTGATTTTGAATTGTTACACAGTCTCACATTAAACATTCTTATCTGCAAAATAGGGGCACAGCCTCTGTGTTTATAGTTTGCAAACATAATTTGGGTTGAAGGCTTGCCACCTGTGAAGAATGCTGTCTTTGTCAGCACTATTTCTGAAGAACCGCGATTATATTTGAGGTGCTTTCTATTTTTTTTTCCTATTTTATATGAACTTTTGATCCTGAAATGTGGAGTCTTTGTGGTTCCTATCAACAACGTATGATTGGACACTTAAGGTCTTATTCCAAAGACTTTCTATTTAATACATACTTCATGTAACCACTGCTAATGCAGAATGCAATTTGTTCTGCAGCCTGAGCGTAACTTTCAAGCTTACAGAGCCAAGCCTTTCTTTCACCTAATGAATATTTATTTTCTGCAGAGTTGTACTGCTTCAGCACAAGGGGTGGAGAGCTCTGTCCTCCCAGGCCACAGCCTGGTAGGCAGCGCGTTCCCGAGAGTGGGGCATGTTGTTTGAATCCCCTCGGGCAGAGGAGGAGGGAACGACATGGGGCTCCTCCGGTCCTAGGTTGATGTTCGAGCAGCTGAGCTGCCATTCAGGGGTTGCTGCCGCATTTTGTGCGAGCCTGATCTGTGCTAGAGGCTGTGCTGGCAGCTTACACTTGAAAGAGGTGTCGAGTTCTTCACTTTCTTAAAGACTGAAGCCTTTCAAGAAATATAGTAATGGGGGAAGCATAGATACCTGGCATAAATGCCTTTCCACCTTGAGAGCCAGCTGCATGTAAGAATTTGAAGTTTGTCTTTAAGCATTTTTGTGACTCTGGGCTCAGTTTCTTTAGTATTTTTTTCCCATGTTGTCAATTTTTTCCCTCTGAAACACTTTACAAACAGTCTTTTCAACACTGTCGATGTCTCTCTACACAGAAATTTTTGTGTGCAATTGTGCATGTGCACAATCATTCGTTATACCATGGGCATAATGTTAGCATATGGATCTTGCTTGTCCAGGCCTGCCTACAAATTCTCATGTTGAGTTTTACAAATGATTTTTAGATAGTCTCACAGAGGAGGAATTCAGTGCTTTGTTTTTCAGAACAGCTTTCGCGTGGTTACGAGGTGAGGCTCTTGTGACCACCAGGAGGAGAGTGCTCAGGCATCGCATACGCCAAGACAGTGGAATGACCCAGATTGCTGAGGCTGTGAAATGTGATTGATGGTCAGGATTCTTGTGAGGATAAACAAGGAAATTTGTTTTTTTTTTTCCTTGACACGCTAATAGTTCTGCAGAGGAGACACTGGCTTGGTAGCGACTCTGTGAGACGTATGGTTCCTACTGAGTCACCCGTCGGGCTTCCTGCCAGGGCAAGTTTGCTCTGGGTGGGGGATTTCCAAGCACAGACCTAGGCTAGGCCTTAGTAGGTTGGGTAGGATCACGGCCCAGGGCACTAGGCCTGCGGGCCAGATTTATATCCTCTCTCCATAATAACGTGCTTGGGTGGGGTGGCAGGAGAACAAGCCTGTCTTGCACTGAGTAATTGGATGTTTTACAATCAATACCTCCATTTATGTAATAAGTGTAATCGTATTTTAAAGCATATGTAAATGCAATGGTGGTTCAGTGAATAGATAATGCCTGTTTTGAACACCAGATCAAAGAGAATTTTTAAAACCCAATCTGACGACACCGAGCACAAACAAATTGTACAGTTTCCCTTCCCCCCATTCGTATGTGGAAGAGGGATTGAAGAGCATGTATATTATTATGCACATTCCTAGCATTTTTGATGGATTTATATAAGGGAAAGTAATCAAGATGGGGGAGGGCTGGGGTGAGAGGAACTTGACATGCAGCAGCTCATTAAAGCAGCTGGGAATGCAGTGTATGCTCACTTCGTGAAGGAAAAGTTGCTCTGTGCTGCAGAGGAAGGGGAAGCATCTCGCTGGGTTGCCTGCAGAATGGATCCCATGCAGCTGCCAGGTCTGCAGTTCTGCAGGGGGTCTCCAGCACGTGAGGATGGCTCAGTGGAAGTAAAACTTGGCAAAAGCCCTGGTTTTCCTAGCAGTCTGCATGCTATAGCCCTGTTTGCATAGGGCCCCACTCAAACATCCACCTCTGTATGGAAGGACCTGACTTTTTCATTTTTCTCCTGTATTAATTTACATGCTTTTTATATGTTAAGAGCCTAAAGACTGTAGCTTTGAACAGTCTGGATTTGGTATTTTTCATATGTACAATGGTGTGACACAGAGTGGAGCGGAGAACAAAAAAGGAGAAATCTTTGAACGCCTCTCCACAAACAGCTCAAACTCCTCATTTTAACATGTAACTCTCATCCACCTTAATACTTTTTATCTGGCCCAGACTATCATTGTCTTAAAATAGGGGTTGAAAGATGCGCGTGGGGAATATTTGATAGTGAAGGCACGGAAGAGCAACTCTGAACAAAAGAGAAAAAGATGCAATTTAGAAGGAGGAGGAAAAGCTTAGACAATAGGTCATTTGTGTTTTTTTTGTTTTTTTCAGGCAGATGATACTGAAGTTCCACATAACTTGCCAAAAAGCAGGACATTTTTACTCTAGCTATTTGAACACAAAAGGTTTTGTTTCACGTTCAGAAAGGTCTTGTTTCCTTTCTTCAGGAATACAGAAACTTTTTTTTTGTTCCAGAATGAAGTGCTTTTTTGATTGGTCATAGTTGTGATTGTGGTTGTCATCATGTGTGTAGACCTTCAAATCAGATTAATCAGACTTTTTTTCTTTTGTAGTTTTACATTCTAGTCTATACATTGAAGCTGTATTTTTGTGTCTGTGTGTCTGACCATTTTCCCTGCCCCGCAGAATGGAGTTGGCTGTTGTTTCCTAGAATGCACTGGAGGTAAAATGAAAATAAAATATGAGGTGAAAATGTAATTCTTAGCTAATGTTTAGGAAATCGACTGCTGTGTGTACACAACTGTTTGTTGTCTCAGTGGTACTGAGAGTTATCATCATAGAGTAAGTGAAAACATACACATCTGAGATAGGTTATGGCAAAGAGAGTTAAAAAGGCATGACTTGTAAATGGGGGGAAAAGAGTTAATGCATAATCCAGCAGCTGCTGCTAAAATTCTGGTATTGCTTCTCTGCCAAACACAGATAGGGTCACGCTAACTCTGTAATGCTGTAAACTGGCTCCTTCAGATAAGAAATCTGCAGTTTAGCTTTATGACACGACACTGGAAAAAAAGGAATGCCAAGACTAAATGAAGTTCATGCTTAAAAATGCTTTGCAGTGAGCATCATGATTCCCTTATCAAGACAATTTTATACAGCATGGGTAAGAATCCAAATGTGATAGCATTTATTAGCCAGTACTATTTCTTACAGTAAAAATGCCAAAAGTTTTAAAGAGAAAATGCTTCTCTCATTATTGTCTCTGCACCTCATTGCATGAATGGCAGGAAGGAGCTGGTGTTTTGCAGAGTAAGGGGAGATAAGGGCTTTATTCTGTATGATGGTATCTCGGGGGGGTGCTGATGAGTTTTGGTGTGAACAGCAAAGACTGACTGTCTTGTTTCAACCAGACTGAGGGGATTGCTGTGGTCCCCAGCTCCAGTGTCATGGCTCCAGCTTCTTCTTGCGTAATTGGTGTTTTCAGAGTTGCCATAAATCTTGAAGAAAGGAGTTAGGTGGAAACCGGCTTCCTGCCTTTTGTGCTTATAAGATGCAAGACAAAGGGAAGTGCAGTCCTGTTCTTGTAACTGTGTTTTTCCTCTTATGCATAAAGGTCCTATTTTCAAGACTAAGTTTTAAAAGAGTTTGCAATACCACCCCCCCCCGTTTTTTTTTCCAGGGTTACAATGAATTATTTGTAGTTCTCTGTGTTATCACAAGAAATATACTGAAAATTTTTGGTTTTTTTCTTTGATCTCTTTCACTTAGGAAAGAAGGGAAAGGGAACGAAAACTGAGTAAAGAGATGGCAGAAAAAGCCACAAGGGAACTAGAAAAAATGCAGTTACAAGAAAAGGCCAAATTAAAGTATAAAGAATGGTTAAAGAAGAAAAGAGCTGAAGAGTCAGAAAAGAAGAAGAAAGAGAAGGTATTAGTCATTTATTTTGTATGACTTTATAACTTGCATTAAATATGTTGATTAACTAAATTGGTGGGAATTCATCAAACGTCCATGTTGTGCACAAAGAACACTTTATAAAGTTATAATGTTAGTGTTGAAGACATTGAGAGATGGCTGGTAAAACAAGATGCGTTTTATTCGTATTCTTTTTTTTTTTTTTTCATATTGATTAAGCACTTCTTTATAGCAAGTTTGAAAGATCTTTCATGTGTCAGGCTCCCTAAGAAGCTTCCTAAAATATAGGCTTTAAGGTCTGCTGTTTCACTCAGGTGAACATTCTAACGAAACCATGATTTCATGCATCACCCAGCATTCCCCTCAGGTGTTACACGGGGGTAGTAACTGTGCCTGGAACCTATGAAAAATGCTAGATGGGACTGGATCTGTTTTACTCTGGCTGTTGATTGTGTTTCGATTTACTTAACGTTACAGGACACTTTATCAATGGAATATGTAAGAACAAAGAAATACTGCCTTACTATAGTGGTTAAATATGAGGAGTAGCATTCAAGTGTGAGGAAGGATTTTGATTAGTAGTAGTACAGTGGGTTTTTTTTTTGTTTGTTTGTTTTGTTTTGGAATGCAGAATACATTAGTAAGTATTTCATAAGTCTATATAATAACTTATTTAATTTTAAAATTCCATAAGCTATATCAGATCACTTTTAAGACCTTGATGATCTTAATTTTGCAGACTTGTCACATGTCCCATATAATTAAAACCCACTTAAATATTCTGTACTAGCTTGTTTATTTCTTGCTGAACAAAGTGCTGCTGTGTATCTGCTGAACCTCCAAGCACACAGCACAAGGAACTTTTAAAACCTAAGAAAATGGAAGTCTTGAGAAGGGATTTAAACCTTACCTTCTTTTAGTTCTCTCTTCTTTAAACTGTAGTTAAATTCTCAACCTTCCTTCACAGTATTAGTTGAGCTTGTTTAGATCCACTCACAATGCCTATGCATGAATTGAATTTTCTGCTATGTGCTTAGCGGCAACCCAAATTTGGCTGAGTTAGGGCTGTGTGAAGATGAGTGAATTGAAACACTGGATGGCTGTCCGAGATGCAGTTGTTTCTTTAAGCTTACCAACTACAGTGCAGTAGGCTGGGAATGTATTTGCAGAAATGTGTTTGTATAATATTGTACAAGATTTTGTCTGTAGGTCTTGGATGTTTTGATTTTTAGGAAAAGGAAAAACAAAGGCAAGCTGAGCTACAGGAGAAGAAAGAGAGATCAGAGAAGATCTTTAAGGAATGGCTACATAACGCTAGAAATAAAGCACGCCCTGTTTTAAATGGCCATAGCTACCCACATGGGAAGTCTACAGGTTTGTACTTTTATAGGCATATAGTGACTTAAGTTTGTAGTTCCCTTCCCTCTAATCGTTAATGTAAAATGAAGCCTGTTTTAAGTTTTCATCCAGGATCTAATTTTGACACTTGGGAATAGCTAGCCCATATGGTTTAAGTTAGAGAGTCTTTTACTGTGAGATCCATTGTGTGTTTTTCATAGCCCTTCAAGTTATTTGAGAAGAGAAGAATGTGGCAAACCAAAGTATAATTGATCTTAATCTTGTTAGGTTCCTTATCAGGCACAGGAATCACTGGAGCCAGTTACTGGTTCCTGTGAAACATATCAGCCATACTGGCATCTTTCTGAAGTTACTTTAGGTACCCTGTTATGGTACCTGAATCCCCCATAGCAGAAGTGCCTTTCGGAGATGGAGAGCCTGATAAGAGCATGGCAGAAACCCTGTCTCAAAAAGGAGCCTTGGCAGTCCTTCTTCATTCGGAGCTAAATTTCCTTTCCATGCATCTCGGCATTTTTTTCAAGGAAAAATGATGTATGTTTTCGTGTCTTTTCATAAAGTTAAAATCATAGTTATTATTTGAATTCGGAGCAAAATGTTTTGAAACCTAAATTCCACCCAGCCAGTTGTTCTCCTGGTTAGGATTGATTATGGATGGTGATGCACGTGGCTTTCCTGTTTTCTTCTGGAAAGTCATTACTTCCAAACAGCTGCCATCACCTGTCGAAGTGAGTTCTGCTTCATTCTCGGTTGCGCTCACGCAGCAGACTACATCCTAGAATTTGTTTTGTCCATGCTCGTGAAGTGTGTTGAAATTTGACTACACACACACACAACTGTGAGGGTAGCATGTTCCTTCTGTCCTGTTTAGCTTTCTGATATTGCTTTGTGCACTACAGAGTATTAATTGTAGGTAATTAATGTAGATTTCTTCTCAATAAGCAGAAGAATAGCAGTTAAGGGACGTGGAAAAATATGTGAATTTTACATATGTGGTGAGAAGAAGTAATATTTATAAATGCCTCAGAATTTTGAGCAGTAGCAAAGTAGCCATTTTATAGAGGCTTTCATCATCTAAATATACAAAGTGCTGAGCATTTTGAATTTTGCACGGTATTTGACAGTCTTTTTTTCTAATGCAAATGAAAGATTGGTTGTTTGTAAAATGGGAGTCAAAGTTTTGTCGCTTTGTGACCTGCCTGTTCTCTCTTCCCTGAAAGATGTTATTGTTTTTGCTAGTCTGGATTAGAAGTGTAATTGCTTGTGGTGCAAAGCTTGTAATACAAATATTCTTTTTTAATTCTGTGTATTTTCTAACTATTTTAGGGTGTTATGATGGAATTTCCTATCCAGCTCCAGCATACTGTAACCCCATTCCTTGGAAACCAATACATGTACCTCCTCCAAAGGAAGATGGTAGCGTTAGCGTGAAGAGCAGCAAGAGAAGTGCATACCCTCAGTCACGTAGATCTTCACCTATGGTCATCTGTAAGCCCCAAACCACTTGTTGTGTAGGATCCTTACGTAGAAAGCAGTTATAGTACAGAAACCAACATCACTGTGAAAAGCTCGAGGGAACTGGGTCACAAGTGTGTAATTATACATCCAAAGCATTTAAAAAAAAAAAAAAACACAACTTTTGTGAACAGGCTTTGTATTGAATGTTAATTAACCAATCACCTTATTATCCAAGGGTCTTTCACATGTTGAGTTTTATTGAAAAGTCATATTTAGGCAATTGAAACAGGACTGTACTTGGATACCAATAAAATGTACATCATTGTTGCTCTCTTTCCTCACCTACTTTTTGGGGGCGTGAGGGTGAAGGAGATTGTTGCACATGGGGCTTTTCTTTTGGGCAGTGAGATTAGAAGATTATTCTAAAGATGCTAGTTGCAAGAGAGTTGGAAGCAATTCTAGCCTTGATGGGGGAGGGATTTGACATGTCTTTGGGATGGCAGAGGTTACTCGCACCACGAGTGCTGCAGTGGATGCAAACAAAGTGGATGTCCATTATGCGGGAGAGCAGCAGGATTGCCTCAGGAATTCCTCGGGAAGCAGCAGGTGAGGCTTTCTTACAGGACAAGCCTCACATTCACAGGTCCTGATGGGAGGACTTCAACCTCCCTGTTATTTGCTAGAAGAGCAGATCAACACAGCAGTCTGGGAGGTTTCTGGAGCATCTCAAACAATCTCAGATATCAAGTTTATATTTAAAACATTACTCTCACCCTTACTCTGAATGAATTAGTTTATACAATAGGCTCATATGACTTCTTTCAAGGTAATGCCAAATGCTAGCAGCAGTCTGCAGCGTCTTAGAGTTGTTTAGTTCTTCTTTCTGCAATATAAATAATCGTGAACATAAAATATTGTTTTTCATCAGAAGAAATAGATTGGAGAAATGCTTTAGATAAAGAGCATTTATCTTTAATTGTATTATTTTGTGACAGTAGTGGCTAAAAGTCTTAACTAAAAATGAGACTGCTGCATGCTGCAGAACTGAATACAAAGTGAAAGCCCCTTTTCGCACTCGAAAGTCCATCATTAAGTTGACAAAACAAACAAAAGCCAGAAAGGCAACTGGAGACAAAGTGGAAGAGGTGGCTTAGAAACAGCAGGTCAGGATCTGAAACAGGACTGATTCTCAGAGAACTAGACTGTTTTACCATTCTTCTAAGGAAACAATTTTCTATATCAGGAATTTTTAAATGCTGTTCCACAGCTTCTCTGGACAGACTTTTCCAATGTTCACCTGTTCTTGTGATGAAGACTTTTCTTCTTATATCCTGGTGAAATTTCATCTGAAACAGCTCATCCCCATTGCTTCTTGCCAGTCGCATGTGCCCTCTAGAAGAGACACCCTGTCTTCTCCCTCACTGCCTTGTAGGTGTTGGGAGACTGTGATTAAATCTATATTGAATCTTCTCTTCTGAAAAAAACACATTTTGTTCAGCCTTAATTCCTGTGTCAAGTTTTCCAGCCCTCTAATCATCATCTATCCACGGTGATTAGGAAGGAAGTGTAGGAGTTGCTCTAGTGTTTATGCCGTTGCTATAGGTTGTTCTATCTGATAGATGGTATTTTCTGGGTTATCTGACAGAAACATCAAAAAATGCAAAAACTCTCATCTTTTTGAGCTTATAGCTTCCATTTTGGGGAAACTGTAAATAACACATAGCAGGGAAGTATGTAATTAACTTAGAAAAAAAACAATATACCGGAAAAATATTTTGGGGATTGCTGAATTGTTAACACTGTTACCCTGTATCATTGAGAACTCTATTGCCAGTCTGTAATTTAGAGGATGTTTTGAACCTTCAAGGTACCTCTCTCCTACAAAAGGAGAGGAAGGGACAGGAGCGTAAGACTTTATAATCTCCCTCCTCTGTATGTTTGAGGCATCTCATACAAAAGAAAGCTCTAATTAACCGGGGTTGTTAAAAGATTTATGTGCTGATGATCTGTGACAATGTACACAGACCAAAGGTGTAAAACTATTGTTCAACAAGGAGAGAGTAAATATAGTATCTGATCATCTCATTCAGCCTTTAACCATTTCATTGGTTTTATTCTAATCTTCAAGCCAAAACTGTTCTAGCTGTTACCATTCTCCCCTTCTCTGTTTGCAAAATGCAAGTACTTCATTTTTAGCCTTGCCTACTTTTAACGTGACTATTAAACATACTGTGATTGCACAGTGTGTAACAAATGAAACTCAAACCGGATTCTCCACTGATAAAACTCAAGCTCTGGTAAGTGGCCCTGTGGCAGAGAGCTCTTACTGTTTCCATATGTTCCTGGGTATGAGACCAATGTCCTGTGTTCCTCAGTTGATGACTTGTGGCTATCTTCTGGTCTGATGCATTTTACTTTTGTTGTCACTGAGGTATCCAGGATACCCGGTGATAGGTCTTTTCTTTTTGTTTCTGTAACAACATGCAACTACAGTGCCAAAGATTTATGGATATGTAATATAGAGCATGAGTGGTCATTATATTAATTAGCATCTGCTAAGAGTGCACAGCTTTCTACAATCTAGTGTCAGTCACAGCACATAGAGTCAAAATTATTAGCCTTTTATGCTGTATTTGTTTAACTTTTTATTTTCCTATTATTCTATGCATAAGCAAAATGAAGACACCTAACTGATCTTCTGACAGGTGACATAAACAAGGTCACTGTTGTGACCTTGTTATCCTAACAAGGTCACTGTTGCAATCTATAAGCATATTCCCTTGATGTTGTGTATAGGTTTTTCCCATATTTCTAGGTATGTCAAACTTCTGGTTCACTGCAGGGCTTTTTGGAGGCAGAAAGCAGTTCTAATGGCTCATGCACCTTTCCCTGTTGTGTGTTTATTCAATATTACTTTGATTGTAAGAATTAGGAGAAATCTGGAGACCTTGAAATATGCTGAGTGTCAGAACTTGCCTGAATTCCCTAGCATCGGGGCAGAGAGGTTTGGTTCAGGAACGGGAACACAGCATTTAGTGTTGAAGTCCAGTAGTTTTCTTCAGGATGCCTCAGCCGGATTAACGGAGCTGAATACTCTCTGAGATCATGGTTTGCACATCTTAGAAAATGCAGATACCTAAACCCATGATTTCTTTTCTCTCCCAGCCCCAAAGACTGACGATATTATTTTACATGGAAAGGTTTATCTTGTCTTCAGAATCAGAATAACACCTTTCACTGGGACAGAGGCAGCTCTAAGTGGTCATATAAACCCCTCAAATAGCAACTTTAAAACAAAAGCCTTTGCTCTAGCTTATCTGTAACATCATAAATGCGGTTCTGCGCTAGTGAAATTAAAAATCAGGGTAAGGCAAGGCAGGTCACGGGGTGCAGATTGGCTCCAATTCAATCAACAGAACGGTTATGCTGAGCAAAGAACAGTATTGCTTTTTTTTTTTTTTTTTTTTTCAGCAGGATATCCACCACAGCATAAAACGCTCTGGCCTTGCAGCACAGTGTAAGATTGGAGGTTACAGAAAAGCTGTAATTTCACACTGCTGCTACAAATACAGCATTTTATTTCTCAGATACTCCTAAAGTATCTCTCCTTTAGGGTATACTCCTAAAGTATCTCTCCTTGATTTCTGTGCTCGTGGAAAGTCACAGAGGGCCAGGGTGCAGAATCTAGAGTTATTTGTTGAATGCAATCCAAGATTTTAGTGTCTATGCGACTAAAATAACACAAGACAAAACCTCGACTGCCTTTTCCGTTTTCATCCCTTGTTCTTGTGGAGCTTCTGGTTCTGAGAATTCGGTTAAGTGAATCAATAGACATTCTGGAAGAATATACCATTAATAGTTGCTCGCTATTATTGTAGTATTGTAGTACAGCACCCCATTAATGTAACATAATATAGCTTTACTCTATTATGCTCCACTTATCCTGCTGTGCATTAGCTTCTAATAGCATCCTCGCCATGTAAAATTTAATAGTAAGATCAATTTCTTAATTTGCCCTTACTGTCAAAGGCATTGAGGGCCATCAAGAGTCCTGATGCTGATTTCACTAGGAGATTTTGGTGAGTAATTATGGATGATTCTGTGCTTTGCTATTGTGGTCAAAGGGCAAGTGCTCCAGATTGCTCTCCCTTGGGCAAAATGAAGAAGTGGATTTATGCTCAGTAATGAAAAGGGAATCTGAGAAGCCTGATCTAGTAAAGCGTGCAAGCGCTTGATTAACTTGAAACATGTGAGAGAAATCATTGATCAAGCAGGACTTAGGAGCCGTTGTGCTTTCCTGGATTTGAGGCTGAAGAACTCGGGTTCATTCTGGTAGCACAGCCTCTGTTTCGCATATAAAGTTATGCCCACGTTTTTGTGTGTGGAAGGAGGGCATTTTGGCTGAGCTGGGGTCGACTGTATTTTTACAAATGTTTGTGCTTTTGTTTGTTAGTACAGACCTCTGCACTCAGGGTGGGTCATTGTGCTTGTCCATCAGTTTTTCCCTTACACTTACACGCTCTCACACTGCACAAACCTGCTAGTTTTTGTGGTGTGCTTCAAGCCCATGGCTTTTCAGAACTTAGTTCTGTTTCTGTGTTTCACATCCACATTCTTGCACTTCAGGAAGGCAAATGGGAAGTCGCTTTGACTGTGATAAGGTGCTTGGTGTTGGGGAAGTGGGTGATAATCTGACCACAGTCCTGGTTTCATTTGCTAGTAGCACAAAGATAAGGGAGCCATAATTGAGAGAAAGTCCAGAATCCAGTGCTAATGATACAGTGCGAGTCTTTATTTATTTTTAATTGAGCTACTTTTAAAGTCCACATTTAAATGCTGACCGTGATTTTTCCTTCCGTACCAGTTAAGCTGGGCAGCCTCGAAATTGCTAAGATTTTCTGTAATCTCCTGAAAGTGCTGGATGCGCAGCTTGCGTTTCATGAGATTCCAACACAAACGGGTCTTTTGGAAAAAAAAGAAAAACACTCCTTCCTTTTTTGTTATTTCAGGTGGTCCGGGTGCGTAGCTCGTATACCAAACTGGTAGGGCTCTGCTAAGACTGCTTTGGAGTATAGTGTTTCAGGATTAGGCTGTTTAAAGGGGAGCGAGGCTACTAAGCCCTTTAAAACTACTGCAGACTTGGCACCTGGCAACCTCCTTTTAAGCCGTTGATGCTTCCAAAGCCCAATCCTCTGGCAGAGCCATATGAATGGTCGGTGCAGTCACTTTAAATACTAATTTATTTCATGGTTGATGTTGCGTTTGAATGCCGATTGTCATTAATTTACTAATAAGCTCACAATGTGCAATCTCCCTGATCTGTAGAAAATCTCCTTGCCGTGTAAATCATTGTATTTGTTATAAAATACTTAAAAGTAATTACTGATTCTCTATCCTTTGGCCTAGAAGGGAAGACATCTGAGTTAAGAGCCTCTGATCTCCTTTTTATATAAGCAGAGCGATAGACATCCAGCAGGAGGGTTTCCACCTCTCTCGGTAACAGGCTCTCGTTTGGTCCCTGGGTCCCTCACCTGGACACGCACGGGAGGAACGGACTGAAATCATGGATACCTTTGGTAAGTGTTGGCCCTTGGGAAACACCACGTGCTTTGATTCTTTCAGGAGTTTTGCAACTAACCTGTCTTTTAAATGTCTCACGTTATTCTTAACAGTCACCAGCTTGGACTGGTTTGCGTCAGAGATGTACTGCTAGGTGAGCAGCGTGTTTTGGCTTTTGATCCCGATGCGAACATTTTTAGCTTGGGTTTGGATACAGTTTGAAGGGCATCTTGGGGAAGGAGTTGAGGCCGGGCGATTTAGTTCCTCCACTGGTGCTATAAAAACCTAATTATTCTCACAACTCATTTTCCAAGCATCTAAGTAACAGGTTAGGATTTGTTGCTCGCAGCTGGTTGGCAGGGTAGGTTTGCGTGAATGATGACTCATATTTGGGCACTGCAACTGCATTTCCTTGTGTAATCAACAGAGAGGCTAGCTGGGAAGAGACAGGATTAATTAGCATTTTGCCCTTATTTGTAATAAAAGTATTGCAGTAGTGCAATACTTACGCTACGGCTTCACATAGTCAATGACAAATTAGGTCTCGGTGCCACGTAACAAGGGTTTGCAACCTAGACTTTCTTGACAAAATCCCTGGTAAACAAAAGAGGCACCTCACAAGTGAATGATACCATCTACAAAGTATATCCAGGGGTTGGTTTGTTTTCTTCTTCCTTCTGGTACTATAAAGCATTTCTGTTCTGTTTTATCTTGGGCCTTTTTCAAGAATAGAAACATGTATGAAATGATGTTTTATATTTGCATAAAAATTTCAAATGCACTTCTTTTGGAGGCTTAATGTATACAATATATGTATTTTTATATATATATATATGAAAAGCATTTGGCTAAGTTTTGGTGTTGCTTCAGTTTCTTAAGCATCACAAAAGGGAAGTAAAATGAATCATCATGAGCTTTTGAGTTGTGATTTCAAAAAGGGGAATCTTGCCTAGTTGGGGTTAGTTGGTGGAGTTACCCAGTCTGCTCTTTAATCAGCATAGGGACAGTGCAGCGGGGAAGGATTGCTGGCTTGCTGTGAAATCAAAGAACGGGCTAAAATCCCTCACTCGGTGATATGTCTAACTCAGTGATATGTCTAAGTTTCTTATTAGATCTAGGACAAGCTGAATAACTTCTCTGCTAAAGTCAGAACATGTCTGAGAACTAGTAGCTTTTATCAATTAGTGCCTGTCGGAACACATCCAAAACAGGGAGTTTAGTTGCAGTGAAAAGCTGAGCAATAAGGGAGAATTTAGTTGCCTTTTCCTAATGGCTAGATCATGCATATTGCTTTAGCTGCTCTGCTGAGCCCTTGCTATGATAGGCATGGTCTCAAACACATGCAGTTAACTGTTATCTAGAAACCAGATCGCTCTACGTCTTCCACCACTGTGGAATTTTGTTTCTGTCTCTTTGTTGCTCTTGATTATGAGTTAAAAATGTGCTAGTCTTTGGGCAATATGGACTTTTAGAAAAGCTAAAAAATATAAGAAAAGCTTTCTGTGGAACAAAAAAACAAGGTCAAAGAATGCCTGGAACTAACATTGTAAGCCAAGAGTGCCTGCCCTTAACAAAAAAAAAAAAAAAAAAAAAAAAAAAAAAAAAAAGGCTTTGGCAACAGTGGAAGCTCTAACCAATGGTAAAGAGCAATTACTGCTCAAATAAGTACTATGTATAGAGCAGTTATTATTTAGTAAAAATCTCCCTCTCTCTCACCAGTGAAAAAACATGCTAGCTTGTCTGTGCTGTAAATCCACCCCCAAATCCCCCTGGTAGTTTCTTAGGGGAAGAGAAAGCAAAAACCACAAGGCAAAAAGAAACAACCGCTCAACCAATCCCATATGAAACCTTGACTCACTGCAGCCTGGGGCACAGTTTTGACTCCAGCCTTTTGGAAAGACAAGTTCTTCCTGTTGCTGGAGAAGGGAGGGGAGGCATGAAAGACCATGTCACGGATTCCAAACGCAACTGTGTTTTGCAACACCAGGAATCGGTCGCACGGCAGGATATTTGCAGGAGTGTTTTTGTATGCTGCCTTTTTCCTTGAACATGAATTTTCAGAAGAAATGTGAATTTTCAGGAACTACCAATGAGCTAAAATCAGGTAGTCCTTCTCCCAAAATCTATCTCAAATAATTTGAAATAAAGCAAAAGCCAAAGTCATTTGGCTTGGGATTCATCTCCCCTAACTTTAGATATCTACCTTGTAGGCTGTTCCCTCTGTGTTCCTATATATCAGTACAGAGATATTGTCACTCTCAGGGTGCAATTACGTGTCTTTCAGAAAAACAAAGTGCATTGCAGAAGGTTGGGTTTCTTCCCACTGTAGCTAACTATTTACTTAATGGGATATTAACTGTGCAGGTCTCTGCTCTTCATTCCACCTTCCTGTTTCTGGTCAAACCTGTTGTGGCATTGGGAGATGCCTCGGGATAAGGCTGTATCCATCTTTAGTGTCACTGTCACAACTTTAGTTGGAACCTGACGTTTGCTAGTTTTTCACTGAAATCCTGGGCTGAGTGCTCGTTTGGCTTTTGTTAGACGAAACCCTCAAAAGGGTAACAGAGAAATGCACGGGCTTGTCATTGGATTTCTAAACTAATGCCCCAGTGATTTGCTGAGAATCAGCTTGTGCTTTTGGCACTTTTGCCTTAGTGATACTAATGTCATTCCAATCTGTTTGGCTTCCAGTTCCTCCTAGGCATCAGGTGAAGACAGCACAGTAAATTTTCAGAGCAGACTTGAAGGCTTGAAGGTCTGCTTTAAGTCCCACCTTGGATTTCAGCTGTTCCTGTGTCTCATCGCTAGCTTCATTTGTACCCTTATGTCAATAAAAACAAGAAGCAGGTTTCTGTTCTGCAGGTTTCTGGTGGATATCCAAGTCACAAAGATGCTGTAGATGCTCGATCTGTCCAGAGTTTCCAACATCAGTTTGAGCGAGACCCAAATGCATCACAAAGATGTTAACAGGATTAGTCGAACATCTGGTGGCTAGCAGCAGCATATTTTGCAAGAAAAGCAGGAATAATACTTCAGTTGAGGGTGTAAGAGCAAGCACTTTGCAAACTGCAAGTAGTAATAGTGCCGGACAGGCTGAGAGATATCACTCAGGCGGTTCTCGATAGGGCATCTTTCTACTGATTTATTTTCCTGGGAACTTTAACCACTGTAAGTTATTTACAGTGAAAAAATATAGTAATAATACTATATTTTTATATACAGTAATGATTTCCTGCTAATGAGCCCGTACACTCCTTTCATCTAACAACTCAAAACAATGACAGTTTGTTTACAGGATGCCAAGTGGTTTACCTGCAATATATTTTTCACTCACTAGATGACTTGGAGCTCTAATATCCCAGATATGAGGTGGTTCTTGGTAAACTGAGTCTTTAAAAAAAAAAAAAAAAAAGGAATTACAGCTGGATTCTTTAATCAATTTGCTAGCATAAAGATTTGCTGCAAACTTTTGAGATTCTTGGCTGTATTTCAGTATCTAGAACATGCTTTCTTTATTTCTTGCTGTGTAATGAAGATATGCATACATAATAAGACATATAACACAGTGTTGCTTTTGAAATGGAATGGGTATGTTTTGAACCTGAAAACAATTCAATTGAGCCAAATGATCCCGATATCAATGAGAAGTTTGCAGCATCTGTCCAGTTCTTAACACAATTGAAAATTATTGTTCTCATGTATTTGGGTTTTTAGACTGCAAAGGTGGAATCTTTCAGGTTGATACAATAAAGAAAAAGATTGCAAAGTAAATAAAGCAGAGAAATTATCAGTTAGTCAGAGTATTAGTCAAAAGGGAAGGAGTCTGACTCTAAAGCTATTTTCAATATATTTTGTTTAGATAAAAGTGTTTATAGAAATGGGTGGGATTTTTTTTCTTTCATCCAGATGAACTCTAGGTCTTAGTGGGTCTCTAGGTCCTCCACTGTTGTTAGAAACTTGTTCTCCTCAGTTGCTTTGAAAAGCAAATGTTTCATCTTTAGGATGCAGCACCTTGTGTGCCCTCCAGGCCTCCTCCTGTGGACTTGACTTCTTCACCTCTGGTAATTACTTCTTTTTTTTTTTTTTTTTTTTTCCTTTATCTCTTATTTCTCCTCCTCCAAGTGTAAGTCTTGATAACACAGGTAGGTTACAGGAAGGTAATAGTTTGAGGACTACCTTTTCTCCTTCTATCACCAGACCAGTAGAAGGGAGGAGTCCAGCAATTAATGTACAGTCAGTCATGAGATAGGAACTGGTTTGGCACGGTCTTTCTGCATATGTGACTAACACAGTCATGGATTTCATTTTTATTTATTCAGGAGACTTATTTGCTTCTCAGCGGCGCCACGTACAGATTCTTGTGTTGGTAGATGTGCTTTCCACAAAACGCTTCTGAATTTCTTCAGACCAAGGAAGCAAACTCTTCGGCATTGCATGTGAGTTTCCTCCCATTGCAAAACAAATTTCAGTCCATGTATTCTGATCTAACAAAATCTAACAAAGACTTGATTCTTCATTAGGTTCCTAGATGCTTGTTTTTCACTAAGTATTTTTTTTTTCAAGTGGGAAGAGTAAGTTGTGGGAAGCAAGAATTTGACCTCGCTGTTCTTTATAATGCTGAATATTTATGACTGGTGCAAGTATTTACAAAAGAGCTAATCTGCACATTTTAAAGAGGTTCCAGAAATTAAAAACAGCTGAGGAGAGTAGTTCAATAGCTGGCAAAGAAGCTTGCTGTACTTGCCAGAGTGTATATCACGTATATGACACACATGTGAAATACAAGAAGGTATATTCCATATATTAGAGCTATTCAATAAAGACAAGAATGCCAAATTGCAGGATAGGAGACTGCCTTGCCACTCAGCACTGTAGCATTAAGTGCTGCTCTGCTGCAGCTTCTGTTAAGGTAGGCATACGCTTCCTGTAAGAGTTCAGCTGCTGAGCAGCTCTGTGGGGTCTCTGTAGGGTGCAGTATACATTAGGAAAGGCCATATCTGTGCCCAATTTCAGCAAGTTTGCTGCTAAATCCATTTTCTCCCTTTCCCAAGCCATCTCCATCCCATCCTGGACATACATAGCTGTCAAGCAGGGAGTCGAACTCTCTGGACTTTTGACGCCTCTTTGAGGCTTCTGATAAATGGTCCTAAACATGTGGGACCATGTTTTGTTTGTTAGTACATTGGGCTGCTATGGAGTGCTTGCTCAGTAAGGCAGCAAGGTGATAGCACAAGAGAGCTGCCTGCTTTTTGGTGATTAAGATGTTAATATCAGTTCCGTTTCCTTTTCCTGTTTGTACAAACACTTGAGAGTGCCTTGGTGGTTTGACAGGATGGAAGAGGAGGCAGAAGGTGGCTTCTTTTTGGAAAGATCAGGGTTATCCTTCATGTCATAGGACTGGACAGATGCCAAAGCTAGAGGCTTTCCCTCTTGATCATATTAAATAATTGAACTTTCTGTTAGAGTATTATTTTTATAAATAGTGGCTTCAGAGGAAAGTCACTGCAGCCGGTGGCTGCTCCTTTTTTCCCATCCTGAGTCCTGTCTCTCTTGCAGTATTAAACTCTTGAGGTTGTAGCCAACAGAGAAGGAAGAAATCTGTGTTCTCGACTACTGGTACCAAACCAGAGTACAGAAGTGGCAAGTGCCGAATGGGAAGTTGCAGACACTTTTTTTCTCTCTTATTTATTGACTTGCCTGACTCTGCCAAGATCTTGGGCAGCTCCTGCTGCTGGAGATCAGTGAGCACATGTGTGCAAATATGTAGGTGCTCAAGGCCTAGGAGGAGGGAAAGACACAGGTGTTTTGTGTAGTTCTTTTATTGTCTTTTTCTTAATTTGCATAAAAATTAAATATTGACCATGTTCCTGCTCACAGCATAAAGACTTTCAACTAAAGCAGAATCAGGGTTTCCCGGTGTGTGCAGAGCCAGAAACTTTCTTTATGTTTTTCCCTTTGATCCGCATGGCAAAGTCTCCTGCAACTGTCCTGATATCTTCTCTTTTGATGCATCTGTCCTGTTTTTTCCCCATGATTTTGTCTTCCCTGCTGTTTTGGGTTCACATTTTCTATTAAAAACTTCACCCAGGAAACACGCCCCTTATTTTCTGAGCAAACCTGTATACGGGCTCTTTGGGATGTGGGTGAAATGTCTGTGGTTTGGTTCTATGTCTCTAGCAGGCTCACACATTTAAACTGGATTCTGAGTAGCTTTTGTACTGGGAGTTTGCAGAGAAATTTAGCTTAGTCCATAATAATACTGTTTCCCGAAGGTCCTGGCTGACTTAATAGAGAACCTGGGTAGCAGTGGCTGCTGAGGTGGCTTTGTGGCCTGAAGTTCATCGATGCTTCATTACCCTTCAGAAAGATGCACTTTTCTTGTCAGTTCGCATGGCTCTGTGGCCTGCCCGCTTTGGGTACATACAGAGGACTCCTCTGCTCATCTGTGCCAGCATCACCTGCGTTTGAGATGCTTGTCATTAGACTTGCCTCTCTTGCGTGGGGACGTCCAAGTGTGATTGCTGGGCATGTCCCTTGAGCAAGGGCCGGCTCTGCAGGTCTGCACAGAGCTGGTAGGTTGGGGAGCTTCACCCTGAAGCTGTGTTGCCTGTGTAGAGAAAAGGTCAAGGGCTGCTAGATTCAGGCCAACAGGAGTAACACAGGATTTCAAAGATGTTTCGAACAGAAACTTTGCTCAAGCACCTTCCTTTCTGAGGAGAAAACTGCATAGAAGGAGGAGAGACTGGCTGCAGCTACTGAGATTGCCCGCTGAACTGATTTTGACCATATAAGCTAATAAAGTTCAACTGTGACCCTGTCTAAGCTTATTCCAAGAGTGATGTCATTTCTGGCACCTGAAGCAAGTCCTTAAAGCTTGAAAATCGTGGCTCTGTAACCCGGGTTCTTCTGCATGACAAGTAAGCTATTAGCATGCACCGTTTGAGACATGAATTTGGGCTGTTTTGCTTCAACCCATGTGCACGGTTCAGAAGGTCAGGCATTACCGCAGTGTCTCTCCTGTTATTTTAGGGCTCTCGTGTGTTATGGTTGGCCTTGATGACATGGCATTTGGTTTCAGCTATTTTTCCATGGGTTTGGCTTGAAAGAAGAGACACATTTCAAGAAAAGTCCAGCAAGTTGTAAAGTTCACAAAGAGCGAGGACTGCGATCTCTTTGAGACTGGAGCAGTTGAAAGGAGATAAGCATCTTATTTTAGGGACGTTGATGGTTTAACCTAAATGTAGTGAATCTAAGTTGAGGGCAATGGTGAAACCAAAATTTGGGGTGGGTTATGGGACAAAGAAGAGGCAAAAGCTTGAAAATAGAGGCAGTTAGGGTTGTATTTTCCTGTTTATGTCTGGCTGTTTTTAAGTTACACTCATTTTTGCAATGAGAAGAGGCAAAAGTGGAGAAACTGTTCTTGGTTGAACTGAAGGAATTAGTCTGAAAAACAATATGAAGAGTGGAAGAGGGATTCCCTTTTGGGGGCACTGCTCTCCCGTTGGTCTTTGGCTGTAACTCATGATTTGAGCTGGTGTTTTTCTTATTGCTGTGGTTTTTACTGTTAGATGCTTTTTCTAACCTCCATACAAAGGCCTGTACAGCAAATATAGGAATCCTTTGTTTAAAGTGTGCCTGGGGGCAGAGCGAAAATTCCAAGGACTGCTTTTCAAAATGTACGTGGCTGTTTAAATTACCCAAAGCTGCTGGTATTAGAAGGACTGTGTTGTCTCAGCACTGAAAACTTGCTTCAGGGCTTATAAACTCGCCGTCTAAATGATGCGGTAAGATTTTCAAACCCAGGAACCGCCTAATTCTTCAGAAAATCTGCCTGCTTCAGAGTCATTCCCAAACAGTATTTTGGAAATTGGATGAAATGAGGTTTTGCCAGCATGAAAGAAGTGCCTTTTATGCAGCTGCGGATTTGTAGAGGCTCTAGCTGCTGATATTGAAGCAGTGGAAGGCAAGCCAGACCAGAAGCAATGTGTGTCCAGGTCTTTCCATCATACAAAATAGCATTATACACGTGTAAACCCAGAGAATGCACCAGTTTGGGTTTGTTTGTTCGTTTGTTTTCTTTGTGGATATGGAATCCTCCAAGACTGGTGAACATCAGAGGCCTTACTTAATCTTCTCGGACTGCGGACAGGCCACTGTCAATGGCAACTCGTGACTGCTTTTTCTCTCTCAGGAACGTGGATAAGGGTTCAGGAAAAGCCTGAAACACTTTTGCAGAAGTTACAAAACTAGTAACAAAGTCTGTTCTCAAAGACATCTTATGTCTTGCCTATTTTTTCCTTACACTGCCTCAACATGGCTGGATTGGCCATGCAGCTAAACAAAATATAAGCTCTCTTCCAGATAAAAGCTCCACGGAGAGGAAATAATCTCTCTAATATCTCTGGCTTCTCTCGTTGCAGCATCAGACTGAAATGCAAAACTAAAGAAAAATTGATGTTGGAGCTGCTCTGTTGAAATACAGACTTGTTCTTGCCATCCCCTGACTGCCCCAAGCCAGTGAATCCATGTGTCTTCACGCATGTTCACAGAGGGCTACCAGAGAGCTGGGTCACCCAGACGCCAAGAGGAAGCAAGGATGTGATCTTTTTATTCTTATTTCTGTGTAGCATTGCCCAATTCAACAAGAACTCGGTTGGCTAATTTAACTGAGGCCCTGTTAAAATGGGTTTTACTCTGGGTCACCTAAAGTTGAAGAAGTTCAGGGAGGGAGCAGCAGAAATATTTTGCTCTGTGTCTCCGCAGGGGCTCTATGCAAAGGGCCAGATCTGTTGGAGAGACCCAGTTAACCTCGGAGGAGAAAGGGCAGCCTTGTAGTTAGCAGCAGGAAATTTATAATTTATTATCAGTCAAAGCTGAAAAGAATTTTTAAGTGTCCAGAGAGACCAGGGATTATAAAAGTAGCATCATGCTGATAAACATAGGTATTTTGCTAACCAGCATAACTGTCCAACCATTTTTTCCTCTCTCATCATTATCCTTCTACAACTTAAGAGAAACAACAAACAAACAAAAAAGACAACAGCAGAAAGCAAACAAAAAGAGAAGAAATACCATCCTGTCTCCTCATAGCCTTCAGTTTCTGGAAGAATATGTACAGATATAATGAATTTCCTTAAACTGAAGCCAATTTATGTTTGTTTAGTCTTTGTTTACAATGGATGAAGGTTCTGTGACTACTAGACTCCAGGATGAAATGTGAGAAATAAAATCTACAAGGAGAAGTCCTCGATAGGGAAGTCATGGCGTTTTAGACTTTATTCTTGACCAGGGTCTGCTTAGAATTTCTCTCCCTGTGTGGTTCAGCTGGTCTTGGAAAACCTGGAATTGGAATTTGGGGAGTTTCTCTCAGCTCATCTCCTTCAGGGTGATGGTGCTAGTTATTGCTACAAGGACAGACTGAAATAATGAGATGTTGGGGATCTTCAAGGCCAGTTTTGCCCTAGGTCTTGAATCACTAGCTAAAGATTCAGGTTTCGAAGTATTTAGGATTTTAACTATTTTAAGATCTGGGATGACGTGGGTTGTCCTATAGGTGCTGCCATCTGTTGATCTGCTCGGAACATGGCAAGAAGGCTTTAAATTTTCTCTGCATGAGACAGAAAACATCATGGCCAGATGCTGAGTTATCCCTGGCTGCACCGGGAAAGGGTGGGTGGCCATGCATTTCAGAGGGGTCTTTGGGTGCCTTGGAAGCACAGTGAGACAGCTGGAGTTCAGTGCTACAAGTGGGATGTTCGCCAAGTCTCGGGGACTTGTGTCACTTGGCTCAGCTGCCAGGACAGATTGAGCTAGCCCAGTCTCCAGTCTGAGCGCACTGAGTTTCTGGGTAAGGAGAAGGCTCTTTAGTGCTCCCAGTTTTGGCATTTTTTTCCCCTTTCTTTTCCAAATTCAGTGCTGAAATGCTGGTTCCGCTCGGCTGAATGAGGACAAAACCTGGAGGAGATATTTCAGAAGTGCCGAAAGCAGAGCGGCCCTCCGGAGCCAAGCAATTCTTCTGCCTGTGATCCGACTGTAAACAGTTTTCCCTCCAAATTTTCAGCTCCTTTTGCGGTAAGGGAAAACATTTGAGCTCTGAAATGCTGACAGGTTAGGAAAGCTGTTTCCCTTGCCGCTCTGCCCGTAACTGTGCAGCCCTCGCACGAGGCTCCGTGGCACTGGGAGGGCAGCCAGCGCGGACACGAGCCTGACGGAGCAGCTCCCGGGACCTGCGCTGCCATCGGTGCCCCCGCGCCTGCCACCATCCTTGCCCAGGCAATCCGGATGGCCGGGATAAGGATGCAGAGCCCCGGGTAGGCAGGACACGCTCTGCTTCCTTATCTTGGGCAGGCGTTAAGTCTCATGAGCTCCCGGCAGCCCCGCAGGAGCCCCACGCGCTGGAGCCATCCGTGTGACTCGAGTTGCTGGCTGCAACTGAGCTGCTTTCCTCATGCAGCTGCTTCAGGCTGCTTTGGTCCCTTGGTGCTGATGTTTTGGGACCCAAGACTCAGGTAGAAGCCACCGAAGAGATGTGGGAGAGCAGCAAGGCGGGAGCTGTTAACTCCGTGCTGTGGTTGCACGCAGCAGATGCATGTTCCCGCTCCGGCTTTGCTGCAGTTTTCCTGTGTGACCCGAACAAATATCCTGGTGTGCCTCAGTTGCCATAACAAAACAGAGATATTATTTCCTTTCTTGCACTGCCTGTCTCGTGGATCAGCTTTTGAGGTCAAGTATTTTTACTTAGGATTTTTCAGAACAGGACTTGATGCAGTGCAGTCATGAGCTGTGGCCAGGACCATTAGCTGCTACCATGTTACCAACAATAAATAAAAACAAAGCAGGCGGCCTCGTTCTGCAACAGTGACAGCCCTGGCCTGTGTCAAGGGAAGCCTAATCAGAAGCATATGAACTGTCAAAAAAGTATTTTATCTCGTGTTACCATTTCCCCGATTCATCCAGCCTCTCAGATACGCTCATATAAAGAAGCAGCCGGTGCCAAAAAGCCAACAAGGAGAGCTGCAGCTTCCTGCCCTTGTTTTTTTTTTTTTCGTTTTTGGAATGAAATGAATTTCAGTCCTGCAGTAAGCTGAGAGAGGAAGGATAAATGTTTGCCGACCTTGTTTCTCTCTCTGATGCCTGTATTCACTTTGTTCCCCGATGGGGAAAAGACCTCTCTGCCCTCCCAGCTGCAGTCCCAATGTTGCCATCCATTCCCGGCTCTCACCCATTTCCCTCTGTTCTCAGTCCCTACCTTGTTGGCTCTGCTGCTTCTCCTTTCCACAGTCTTTCTTCTTCTTGGCTATTCCCAATCTCCTTAGGAATGGGTATGTCAACATAGAAGATGAGTGGTGTAAAGCATTTTCTGTGCCCACGCAGTCCCGGTTAATGAGTTTTTCTTTACAGGTTGTCCAAGATCCCTTCACAGCCCGGAGACGTGTGACCTGGATGCTGTTTTCAGCAGGTCCAGTTCACGTGCCCGTGGCACCGTGGTGTTAGAGCACCTGGTTGGGTCGTGTGGGCTCCGTGCCAAGCACATGCCTGCCCTGGCCACAGCCTCCAAAGTGCCACAGACCTGCAGCACTCACGACCCGATCTTGAAGGTTAATTTAGTCCCCTAATCAGCTCCGGAGAGTCGCCATGCAATGGACTTGGGGTGAGTAGTTTTTGTGAGCTCCTTGGAGAACCTCCCTGTCTGTTTCCTGCAGAATCTCCACTTCCATGTGCATTAACGTCGCAGGAAAGAGAGCTCGGAGCGCAGCCATGCCACGCGGAGCGGGCGGCATGCAGCGTGCTTCCTGCGTGGGGCGGCCGCTCAGCCAGCATCCCAGCTGGGCTGGGACCGTTCCTGTGCCGTTCCCAAGCAGAGACTCGGGCTGTGCTTCAGGCCTGGATGGATGCTTGGAGCAGACCATGCTCGCTGGCCTGCCGTGACCCGTGCTCGCCAGCTTCCCGAGGAAGAGCTCGCCTGCCGGGCAGGCCCGAGGGCGGCTTCCCCGTGTCCCCAGGGAGATTAACAGCAAGAACATGAAAATCGCTCTGGAGTGAGAAGAATTAAATCAGTCTCCCATCCATGGGAAGGCACTTCGCAGCTGTGAATATTTTTGTTTTTTTGCTATACGATGAAAAGCAAGGCTCTTTCTATAGGGAAAGTCAGGCAGTTAACACTGGGTTGGTGTATCAGCCTCAGAACCAGCCAGTTTTATTTGGAAGGATCTGCCTCGTTTTCTCTCTGCACATCTGTGCAGCAGCTGCAGGCACAGAGTTCCCAGGGGTTCAGCCTAATTTGTAGAATTACAGGGGTTGTGCTGGACTATAGCAAAGGTCTATTACTGTTGCTCATGTTGAAAATTTAAGCTTGATGCCTTCCACATGTCTGTTGTGTTTTGCTAGTCTTCTTCTGGGTCCACGATTAACTCTTTGGAGGAATTTCTTCTCAAGGAAGGTAACTCTTGGCGTGGTCTCATTTCCTACTGACCGTTTTCAGGAGGCCTCAGTTTTGTTCCGTGTCTTCTCCAGGTTTCTAGCCGTGTCAGGTGAACCATGAGTTGCTCGCTTGGCTTTTCTCTTCCTCACTTCTTTCAAGGCACGAGGAAGTCAGTGACTCCTGCGCGGCCGCCGCCGTGCAAAGCTCACGAGGAGGAATCCTCCATCCGCACTGGGCCCTGTGCTTGGCCTTGCATGGCAGAATGGAGGGGCTAGCTTGGAATTGGGTTGAAACAGCCAGGGTGAGGCTTTGCTGAAGGATTTACCGCAGGTTCCAGCAATTCCCTGCACTGTCGGTGGGGCTTTCGCAAGCAGTAAATCAGCGCTGGCCGCGTTGGGGCTGCAGGGAGAGCGGTGCAGATGGGCTCCTCGCCGCTCTATTTTCGTCCCGCTGAAATCTACCATATGTTCATGCTCTGCGAATGAAAAGCTTCAGAAAAATAACATTTTTTTTCCATTTCTGACCCTTTGGACAATATGTCTGTTGTCTGGGGTCTGAGCGAGGAGGGCTCCTTGCCAGGCTGGAGCCTCGTGCAGAAAAGTGCCACCTACTGAATAACCACGACCACATCCTCCTCCTCTCCCCTCCCCGGCTGCCTCCTCTCCCAGCACGGCAAGGGCTCTGCTCCTCAGCTCAGCAGCTTCTTATCAGTCCAATATCAGAGGCTTTCTGTGCTCGGGGGAGGTTGCAAGCTGAATTTTGGCAGGGCAAGAACACTGTCCCGTGTCTGTGTGGTGTCCGACGTTACAGAAGATGAACGGGGAAAGGATGCAGAAATCATATTGCTGAGTTTTTCAATGTGCTCAGGCTGAGTCTAAAACCTTCATTTGGTCAAACCGAGCCAGATTTTTTTCCTCCCATGCTCTCTGCATCACAGAAAGCCCATCGTGATGCTCCATGGAGAAGTGGAGGCTGGAGCACGGGGACAGGGTTCAGGTACCGCTTGATGTGCTCCAAGAGCTCAATGGAAAAGGGTCCAAAGAAGACATTTCGACATGTTCCAGTATTTCAGGCGGTAAATTTATTTGCAGGAAAAAATCTCAGTATTTTAATTGCTCTTCCTTCCAAATAATTGAATAAACTCCTATTCCTCAGTGTGTGCCTACATCTTGAAGCCTCTCTTGCTCCTTTTCTCCTCCACTTACATTGTCTCCCTTTCTCTCCCTCACCTCAGATTCCCAACCTGTATTTACAGCCATCCTGAAAATGCTGCCATTTCCAATCAGTAACTTGGTGGTGTTGCAGGCAAAAATGAAGAGAACGATGGGAACAGAATATCCAACATTGTAGGTAGCTTTACAGCTCTGTCCTCCACAGTGAAAATATTATTTTAACAAGTTTTGACATATAAAATTACAAGATAGTGTCCTTGTATTTGCTGCTTCTTCAAACCATGGTTTTATTCCTGACGAACTGATGCCAGTAAGCACTAATGTAGTAAGAATTGGTGCTTGAAAGCATATGTTGGCAGGTACCCCTGACATAAGGAGGTGGACACATTAGAGTCAAGTCTGCTTTGCCTGTAGCTGAGGGAAGTTTTGTCACTGATTTAGGTAATAAAAATATTTAGGTAATGAAAATACCAAGGAATAAATGGAAGATGACTAATCACCTTTTTTCTGTTCCCTGTTTGCCTTTCATTCATCATCCGCTCTTTTCCTATGATCTCATTATTTTATATTCCTGCAGCCGAATCTGTGCAAAAGAAATGTCTCCTCGCATGCTGTGTAACCGTCTGTTTGCCCTGGCAAGTGCTGCAGCTCTGCCTTTCCCAGGGGCTGCCACGTTTTTTGGGCAAACACAGCTTTTCGCCTGCTGCACCGGCTCGCTTAGCACCTCAGCCCCGTTCTTAGTTGTAGCTTCCACGTCTGCAGCGAATCCGGTGGCGCTCAGAGTCAGGGCAGCTCGAGAGCTGTTTAGAGAACTGCAGAATGGAAGGGGAAGATTAATGGTCATTTAATAACCCACAGGCAGGGCTCTGTGCTTGGGTTGTCTTCGTTGTTTAACAGGAGTTGATGCATGTGCGGAGGAGAGTGAAGTCATGGGAAGCAGCTTAACCAAGTCAGGAGATGTTTGGATAGTCGGATGCGTTTTTGGTTTTGTGAAAGCCTGGAAAAGTAACAGAAGTGTGGGGAGCATGAACATATATGCACTGGAGAAAGGGAACCTCTGAGTTGTGCTGGAATACCCAGGGCCATGGTGCCGTACTGCTTTTGTGGTCTAAAAAGCAAATAAGCATTGGGTCCCATTCCTAGTACATGCCTGTGAGCATCGGCCCATAAAGTCAATGGGCTCATTCCACTGTATTTGAACTAAAATCTGTCACAGAATACAAATAAAAATGGTGGTGACAGACCATTTCTGACCAACAGAGCTACTGCGTGGGTCAAATTCAGGCTACTGAAGACCTGTACTATCACTGGGAAGTTTTTGGTAGCTTTCAAGAAACAGCTTGCATATATTCTTATGTTACTATGATATATACGTGATTAAAGATATGTCTTATGTATTATGTAGTATTATGTATGCTAGCTGCATATATATGCTACTCGCTGACAGGACACTCACCGCAGGACAGTCCATACAGTTTTTCCACGTTCTTCCTGGATAGCTGCATTCACCAGAGGAAGGGATAAGGACTGTTTGCATTAAGGTAAGCGTTTGTGGCATCAGGAAACGTTACCTGAAAGTCCCATCACTGAAGCTGCATAGCCTCGTGATGGGAGTAACTGAAGAAATGAGAATGTTGGTGTTAAATAGGAGAATAGGGCAACCTGGGGAAAACACTGATGCACTTGGGGTTTGTTTTAATGTTGGGTCGAGGCTCCCTTTGCTTGTGACTGCTGTGCCCAGCCCTGGAATGCTGTTTTTTGTGCTAGGGGGTTTCAGAAACATGCTGGTAGCTTGGTGGGAATACAGACAGAAGCGACACACTTCATTTACGGGCAGCAAAGAGTGACTCTGTAAAAGCCACCCTTTTGTAAATGTAAGAAAGAAAGCCCAGGTGAATGCTGTGGCCAGAGCACAGTTCATGCTTTCCAGGTCCGTACACAAATATGCATTAAGAAGAGTGGCAGGGCAACTCTCCAGACTTGAACTCTCCAGACTTGCTGAAACTTCCCTTCTCGCGTAGTTCACAGCAATTCTTGAAAACTTCCCAGCTTTTTCCTATGGTGCTATTTTGTTTTGAATGGGAAAGGGCAATGGAGAATACGAACGGTACCAGCTGTAGACACCTTTTATGTAAAATTATACTCCGCTCTTGTAATAGCCCACACAGATGAATTCATGATACATTTTGGCATCAATATAGGGTCTGTGTTCACAAGCATCTTGTAAAATTGATTCCAAACCAAACATTGGTATTTCATCTGGGAGAAAATGCCTTGGGTAGCTTCCCATGTGCAGACTGCATTTTTAGAATAATGATGGCAATGCCATGCCAGCCGTGCTGACTTCCAAAAAAACAAGATCTGTTCCAATTTTTCCTAAGCCTGATTTTGGAAACAGCAGATCCTAGCTCTTCAAGAATCTACATTAGCAAGAAACTTGATTGGCTCATTAGAAAGACTAATTGGGCAATTCAAGCCATAATGTCTTCTTTGAGCTTTGCAGTTTGGTTTAATTTTGACTAGCTTTGCAAGCACTTGGGCTGCCAGCTGTAACGCAGGTTGTTGTGGCAGGCGGCTGCGGGCTGGAAGGTTCCTCCTTCCTCCAAGTGGCTGCTGCCCAGATCCTCACGTGGCCGCGGGGCTGGGGCCATGGGCACCGGACACCTCCGTGGTGGCTTCTGTGGGATATCTGCATCCAAGGGCTCTCCACGTGGCCAGCAAACTGAGCAGAGCAATGGGAGCCTCTGAAGCAAAGGGCAGCAATAACCAGGCTCTGCTTCTGCCCACATGGACGCTCTCCTTGGCTGTGACAGCTCATCTTCGGTGGACCTGGGCAGGAGCTTTGTAACTATGTGCCTGGTGCTTATAGGTATTTCCATTCATTTTTCACACCAGTTACAATTATCCCTTAAAATCAGTTAGTGGAGGCTTGAGTATTTCCAGCGAAGCCCAGTTTAATGAACCTGCTTGGCCGGAGGGTTTTTGAGAATGTCAGTTATCTCATGCACTTCAGCATTCATCTCTTGTCACCGCTTTTAGAAATGACACCTCGGCCTGTCAGTGCTCCAGTGATTTAGATGATGTAGAAAACCAGTTCCAAGGTAAATCTGTGATACTTGAGTTGAAGTCCTTTACGAGAAAGAACAACTTGGTAAGCTGGAACTGATGAAAGCCCCAAGTGTTTTCCCAGAGCGTGGAAAATGTGTGGCTTGATCCTGGTTCCTGCCTCAGGCCAGTCTTTAGATGGCTGAATGGAGCATTTGTGCAAATAGAGCTTCCTGAGCACCTCAAATGCTGCCTTCTGCTTCTGAAGTGTGGGCAGAACGTGGTCCCTCCGGCCCACAGGCAGGGGATTTGTCATCTCTGCTGCAAGCCCTTACAAAGGTGCTCTGATCACCTGCAGGAAAGGCAGAACAACCCAAAACACAGCAGGAAAAATTTAATTCCAAGTCCGTGGAAGGGGAGACCTGCCAAACAGAGCCATGTGAGATGCCAGGAATGGGAAGGCCTGGTATTCGGGAAACGCTCCTGGAGATTGTCGGGTGATTTGAGGCTGCTCACTCTCTGGTGGTGACCTGCTCTGGGGTATGCAGAGATATGGAAACTGGCTTCCGAATTGCAGGCCTCATTCAGGGAGGGACTTAGATGCCACCATAAATATGTTTTCTTTTTTTTTTCTTCTTTTTCTTTTTTTTTTTTTTTTTCCTCCCCTAACTTCAGTGGGGCCAGCATTTCATCCAGCTCCCAAAAGTTTAGCCATTTGGCTTTTGGCAGGTCTCCTTTGCCTTTCTTTCTTTCATTAATGTTTTTACTTTGAAACTTCTAATAGGAGCCTTTAAGTTAATTTTGATGCAGCTTCTGCCAAGCTTTATGCACACTCTTGCCTAAATGTTCCTTGTGATCGATGACAACCCGAATCTACCACTTGTACCTGTGCAGAACCAAGTCCTAGGTTATGACACCCAGCAGGAGAAAAAACATCTGCCCCAATTTCTAACTCGCTTTAACTCAGCAGTCTAAGGTCGCTCCACGAGCTCGGGTTTTCTCCGCTGTTGTTCAGTGTCCATATTTTCCATCCATTTTGGTGCATTTTGCCCGTGCAGTCACAGGCTGGGGCTGCTGCCCCACGTGGACCTGTTTCCTTCCGAGCGCTTACAAATAAGACAGTTTAAATGTGCCCGTGTTCCTGGTGAATGAAGTGCGCTGTGGGGCCCGTGCGAATCCCCAGCTGCTCTGGTGCTGCTCCTTTGTAGGAGAAATCACCTTCTGGCCCTGCTGCAGCCTCCTGGTGTGTTATTAATCATACCAGGATCTCCGGAGATAAGTAAGTGCCGGGGGCTCTGGCGTTTAAACCGTTTTCCTCAGGCTGTTGTGTATCTTAGCATGAAGCTCACAGGCCTGGGTTGAAGGTATTTCATTTATCAGAGTGCTCTCTAACCTGCACTTCCCCTGCTCCTGCCTCTTAGTTTTCATTAAAATTGCTATTTAATTGTGGATTGCATTTGTAGGAAGTCTTCTCAGCACTATCTGTCAATAGGCCATTTGGCTCAGTGAAAAAAGCCCTTTCCTTTTAGCTTCTCAGGCTCCCAGCATACTTAAAAGGGCATTGGGCGCTCCTTTATAGGGAGTCTTTTTGTTAGGAAAAAATACTATTTTATTTTCAAAATGAGAGTTGAAATAATCATTATTTCTCGGTATTAACTGAAAGCATTGCCATTGAGTAACATACCTCTGTCATTTTAAAACTAATTTGGGTAAGAAAATAATGACAGAGATGTTCAAACATGAAGCCATAGATCTTGTTATTTACATGGTTTTAAAAAGCAGAGTAGATATTTTAGGTAGTTTTATATTTATTTCTTGTTTCTGTTTTTCCAGCCCATAAGAGCAGGTTAAAATGAAAAGGGAAACCTGCAGAATGTATCGATCTTTCTTTATTAGCCAAAACTTTGGGAATGAATTTTACAAATGTAGCATTGAAAAATAAGCACTTGCTCCCTGCGTATAGTCTGGATGAGCACAGAAGTTGGCAAGTGTGTCTGTCTCTGAAAGCGCGTGTAATCTGGGTAATATATATGTTGTGTAAAAATGTATGGCCTGAAATATAGTCATTTTAAACCCCGCAATTACTGTTTGTCTTGCAGGAGGAGAGAAAGGGGCTGCGATGGGCAGGGTGCCCTGCAACTGCTCGGAGGCTGCGCGGAGGCTCTCCTGGGGTCACGGGCTGAGTGGTTTTTGAAAGCTCAGAGTTTATCGTGCTGTCCCAGGCAAGATTTATGGGATCCCTGAGAGAGGTTTGTCTGCCCGGCTCTTAAAAGCCTCCAGAAATGGAGGCTCCTCAGAGCTTTCCGGGGCAATTTATTCTCATGCTTTCCAGCCCTTTCTGATAGGAAGCTTCTCCCCTGGCCAATGTTTAACATGATTTTCCCTTATTGCAGGGGAATTATTCCCTTATTTCTTGGCGTAACGCTGAGGTGAGCATGGAGCAGTATGCACAGGTCCCCTCAGCGCAGGCTGTGCCTGGACGTGTTCAGCTGGACGCTCATGCTGGAGATGAAAAACATGCTGTTTGCTACAGAGAGAGCCAAAGAGGCTCCTCTGTCTTCCCTTCTGTCTTCCAGACCGCGCTCATCATTGTGGCCACCAGCTGCTTCAAACATTTACACGTCTCTTTTCCAGCACTTGTATCTCCAAGTCTTTGCTAACTTTACCTGCAAAATTACAGCTGTTTCAAGCGGTACCTTCAGCCCATTGCTGCAGTTGTCTCCCAGAGCATGTGGCTGTTGGGTTCCCCGACTTTCGCTGCCGTTTTGGCCCGGACAAGAGCCCTGCTCGCGGGTGAGCTGTTATTTTACCTGCTGTTCGGGCCGTGCATGTCCTTTGGGCAGCCTGTCCTAGGCCAAGCAGGCTCTTCTGTAGCTCCATGGTGGCTTTTCCTCTGGGCTGTCATGCGGCTGAGCCTTGGCTTACGGTGCAGGCGCATCCTTCCCTTTGCAAAGGGTCCATCTTGCCCATTTAAGTGATCTCTACACTGCCTGGAGCTCCCTATGTCCCCAACTGCAGGTATTTATTAAATGCACTTATGTGATTTTAATTTCCTCCCCTTGGAGTCAATGAGAAAAGTCCCCTTGACTCGTGGGATCTCCAAGGACCATCTCTAACTCATGAGGTTACAAAAGATGTTCCATATATAATTTCTCAGCAGCTCTTGCTGTTCTTGATTCATAGGATTGCTATAAAACTCGCATTGAAAGAAACGAGAACTGCTAACCACAACATGCCCTTCTAATTAGCTAATTTTTTCAAATCCGATTTAATTCCTCCCCAGCTGAGCGCTAGAGAATAATCTCAGTGCCAGAAAATAATCTTTTCTTTTTGTAATTAGAAGTCACATTTCTTAAAAAAAGAAGCGCTGCTGTTGTGTTCTTACGATCTACTGGAGGGTGTGAATAAGCACAACCAGATCCCGCTACGCATGATGGTGCTTGGTCTCCCTTGGATCGCTCAGGGCTTGGTGCTGAAGTGTGGACATGACGAGAGGGAATTAAGTTTTGTGCCAATTTGCGCTTGTCGGCGGCGCTGCCGTTGGCCGGTAACTCCTGACGCTCCCTCCGTCCTCTCCCCACTGGCCCAGGGCTGGGGAGCCGTTTATTTGGCTTCGCCCCCTTCTTCCTCCATTCTCCCTCCTCATTTCTTCTCCTTACGCCAAGTTACAACAAGTGACTTTTCTGCTCCTTGAGACCTAGACCCTTCCTTGGGTTTTGCGAAGCCAGGTTTTCCAGGCTGACCCAGAGAGGGAATTTCAAACGTTTCCGTTGTCGGCCAACGTGCAGTTTTCCAGGAGTGCTGCAGAAGGCAGAAGAATCCAAGGCTGGGAATCACACTTGGTGCAAGGCTTTGAAACCTCTCACGGAGGCAGGTGGGAAAGAACTCGGGCACAGAAATAGGGGCAAATGAAGCACAAAACCAGGAAAAGGGCAAAGAAAGCCGGCTCTGCCTCTGAACGTAGCTGGGGCTCGTGGCGGCGACAGCAGCATGCTAGGGAGAAGGTCGTTTGCACCTCCTGGTGGCAAGTTTAAAAAGTCCCCAAAACATATCCAGATCAGCTGTAAGGACAACGTTGCTGGGATGGAATAAGTCAGGTCAAAATAGCCCGTAATGAAGCCAGCAGCCAGCTCCCTAAATCTGTGTCTTAGAGGAATGAGACATCAAAGTGAATAAAACATACTCAAGACTTAAAGCTCTTCGTGTCGCTTTCGATTCAAAAATATGTCCACAAGAAGTGCACTGCTCCTTTGAAAAGCCAGATTTCCAGTGAAACCCGCTGAATTCTTCATATTCTTGAGACATATTTTGCAAGGGAGCCAAGTGAGACCAAGCAAGACGAGGAACACGCTCGTGTGAGTGAGCACCAGTGCACCGAGCACCTTCTCATGGCCTTTTCCTGCTAGAACAGCATTTTGGGCACCGCTCGCGGCTGCTCCAGCATGGGCACGGGCAGAACCGGAGCAAAAGCAGTGCCTTGGTGAAAGCGCCTGTGTCCGTCCCCCAGATGGACATCCCCGCCGTTTTCCCCGCAAAACCACTAGATGGAGGCCCTGTCTCACCAGCCCGATCCGGACGTCGGAGCTCGCCACCCTGGGAAGGAAAACTGAAGGTTTTGGCCATCTCTTTTGCACTCCTGGAGCGGCGGAAGGAGGTAGGAGGATTTGTCCTGTAACTTTAAAACGTGCATATAAATGTATGTATTAATTTAACTTTTACAGGAAGCACAGAGCTTTCCAACACGGACTTGCCATAGATGCTAGTTCACTTTATGGGCACGCAGGTCAGCACTGAAACTTGTTTGCCTTGGGGATCATTTCAACCACGGAGGCCCCGCTCTGAGGTCAGTCGGGAAAAACCCCCGCGTGGAGCCAAAATGCCTTTTCCGCAGGTCTCGGATCTTTTCCACGGGTCCCAAGTCTCTGAGATTTGGGGAGGGGTGGGGACCCGCAGGACGGAGCATCTCCCAGGCACGAACTCGAGGGGTCTCCTGTGAGAATTGTGAAGAGGACATGCAGGTTCATCGGTTCTACAATGGCTTTTAATGAGCAGAGAAAACAATTTGGATGAAACGGATTTTATTGAAGGAGAGGATAAAAGCACAAAATATCTCGTTCCTACCAGCCATTGGCATGAATCCCAAGGTGCTCTACTCTATCCTAGAGTTGCAATCTCCCATGAATTAAGTTATGTGCAAAGTCACACAGATCAAGTCCCATCCTGTTGGCACTCTCTAGGTATATGAGTATAGAGGTGGGTATATGACTCTCCCCATCGCTTTCCCCTTCTCAATGGCTCACATATATCCCTCACCTTCCACAGTTGGTTATTAGAGGGGGCGCAAGCGGCATGAGGCCCAACACTCCGCTCGCTCTCAGCACCCACCGTGGCTTTAACGCCAGCGCCTCTCCCTGCGGATCAAAGCGGAGTCCCCCGGTGCCCCCGCTGCTCCTTCCCATCCTGACGCTCTCCCGGTTTCTCGCAGGGGAGGCCCCGCCGCACGCTCCCGGCACCGGCTACGCGCGGACGCTGCTGCCGCCTGCGGGCTCCGGGCCGGGCGCGCAGCCGCCCCGCACCTCGTCACGCAGCAGCCGCAGCCGCGACAGCACCACGTCCCAGTCGGCGTAGGCACCTTCCAGGCAGCGGCCGCCCGCCTGCCCCGGCTCGTAGCCCCGGCGCGCGTGCAGCAGCCGCCAGTTGTCGAAGGTCAGCACGTCCCCTGTGAGGAGGAAGAGGAGGAAAAAGGGCAGGAGGAAGAGAAGGAGGCCGCGTGGCCCCGGCCGCACTCACACCCACCTGGCTCCAGCTTGAAGGTGACGACATGCTCGGGGCGCCGCAGCAGCTCGTCGAAGGCCCACAGTGCCGCGTAGAAGGGCCGCACGTGCTCGGGCGCCACGTCGAGCAGCGAGGCCCGCGTCATGTTGTTGTAGTTGATGCGCACGGGCTCACCGTGGGCGTCCACGCTGCGGGACGAGCCCCAGAGCGGCGGCATCGCGGGGCGCCGGGGCCAAGCGCGCCCCGCTGTGCCCGCCACGCCGTCTGCGCCACTACTCACTCGATGATGCGCTGCTTGCAGTGCACGGAGAAGTCGCAGTAGTCAGTGCCGGTGTCGGCGTAGTCCACGGCGGTGCTCGCGAGCACACGGAAGGCGTCGGGGCTGCGCTCGCGCAGGCGCCGCGCCACATGCAGCCCGTCCACCAGCTCGCTCTCGCCGCCCGCCGCCGCCTGCTCGATGCAGTGCAGGAGCTGCACCTGCAGCAGCAGCAGCGCTCAGTGCCGCAGCCAGGCGCATGCGGCCCCGCTCTTGCGTGCGACGTTGCCCTCCCTACCCCCGGCGGGTGCTGCAGCGCCGGGTAGTCCGTGTGCAGGGGCAGCCGGCCGCTCGTGTAGGCCACGTTGTTGGCGTCCACCTTGTCCTGCACCAGCCACGTGGGCCTGTGGGGTGGGAAAAGCCTCCTCTGAACAGGGGGAAACGACCGCGCTGGGGCAGCGGGGCGAGGAGGGGTGGCTGGATGGGGGAAACCTCCAGAGAGCTGGAGCTGCTGTGAGGAAGAAGCGGCCAAGGGAAATGGCATGGACATCCGTAAGGGAGCCACGGTCACCAACCGAAGGAGTTTCTTCAGGCTTTTGCATGAGGAATGATGCATTTACCAAATGCCGATCTGTGAAGCCCTCTGAGTCTCACTGTGTGGCTGTTTTTTGATGTGTTATCATGCTGCCACTTGGTTAAAATGTGGATTTACACGCCTGAAACTGTTCTAGTGCCCTCAGTACTTAAGGATGCTCTACGGGCGGGTTCAAACACCCTCAAGGGCTGCGTGAAACGTCACTGGACACAGAGGCCCCAGCGGAGGGGCACCCAGCAGCAGCGTGAGCGCCGGGGCCACGATGTAGCCCCACAGGACACGGAGCTCTCCCGGGAACCCCGCGTCCTCCTCTCCCGGGCCGTGGAGGCCGGAGGCCCGGCACACTCACCCGTAGAAGGTGAGGCGCAGGAAGCCGAGGCGCTGGCCGAGGGCAAGCAGGGCGCCGGGCTGCGTGGGCGCCCCATGCAGCAGCACCACGCCGGTCTCGCGCAGGGCGCGCAGCCACGCGTAGGCGCTGCCCGCGTCGCGCAGCACCGCGTCGAACGGCAGCCGCGGCAGCTCCAGCTCCGAGCCCCACGAGCGGCGCTCTGCGGAGGCAACGCGGGGCCGCGTGAGCAGCTCGGCCCCTGGCAGGAGCCCCGCGGCCGGGGCCCGTGACTGCAGCGGCGGCCGGGGCTGGGCTGGGGCCAGGAAGCCGGGAGCCCTCGACGGCCACGGCAGGAGCTGCTGGGAATGGTGCCCAGGACATGCAGGGCCGCTCCAGGACAGGGACAGAGATGGGACTGGCTGGAACCGAGGGCCCGGTGTCCCCGAGGGTGAAAAGGGAGCCGGAGATACAGAGACACAGATAGAGCCCAGGTGGGTCTCAGAAGGGCCCTGGAGTCAGAACATCTCGAGGGGACACAGGAAAGAGCTGCCAAGGTCCCGCAAGACCTCGAATTAGCCCTCGGTGTCCCTGCGACCTCCAGTGACACCGAGGGCTAAATGGTGACCCTGATGGCTCCATCTTTTGGGGTCTCTTTGGCCTCTAGTAACCCCGAGGGCTCTTGGGTGGCTCCAGGTGACCCCAGGGCTCTGCTCTGTCCCAGTGACCACTCACACCCCTGGGACGTCTTTGGGCAGCGCTGCAGGGTCTCTGGCCACTGTGTTTCACCCCAGCTCTTCCTGACCCCCCCAAGTCCTCATGTCCCTCCAGGCCCCACTCTGGCCCTCCTGCTGCTCCAGGGTCTCCGCCTGTCCCATCCTGTCCCATCTCTCTGGGTCCCTCGCAGCTCCCGCGGTGCCGCCGCTGCCCTCCTGCACCTGGCGTTGGGCTCCAGTGCTGCCACCTCCGGAGTGCCCTTGGCTGCTGCAGGTGACATGCAGCCCCTGCAGGGCCGGGAGCACCAGGGATGCGACTCCGGCTCGAGCCCCCAGGCTGGTGGGTGACACAGGAGCCGCATGGGTGCCCCATGGTGAGTGCCGAGCTCGGGCGCGTTCCCTGTGCCCGCACGTCCCATCAGCAGCCCCTACAGCATCAACAACGTCACCCACCGACGCACTGAGCGAGGGCACGAGCTGTACGGGGCGCCCTGGATCCCGCCAGGGTGCAAACACGCATGGGGGCAGCTGTGCCAGCCCCACACCTGCCCCTCTGCCCTGCTGCATCCCGCGTTCCCAAGGGGCTGTTCCTGCTTCTCCCGGGTGCGGAGCTGCCCCTGAGTCCTCTGGGGCACTCATGGTCTGGGGCCTTCCCTCCGCTAGAAGGCCTGGGTTTGAACAGCTCCCAGCGAGCTGAGAGCTGCCGTGGGTCCCTGGCCACTGGCAGCTTCGTGTCCCTGGGCCTGTGAGCGAGCGCAGAGCTGCTGCTCCCACGGGCACATGCGGGCTGGAGGCGCCCTGGAAACCCTGAGGTTGTAGGTACGGCCTTGTGTGCATCTAATGTTTTTGTTATTCTATTGTCGTTATTAATTGTTTCTTTTTCCAGAGAAATCTTAGTGTCTAATTCCAACCTACTGATGCCAGGACTGTGGCAGGGGGCCCAGGCCCTAATTTCCAGCCGGCAGGAAAGCAGGAAAGCAGACATGCCATGGCCAAGAGCGCTGCTGTGAAGCGCAGGGGTTAAGCTCTTCCCTCCCTGGGCTTTAGAAAAGGGTTCCCTAGAGAAGCCGATGGGAAGGGGCCACACGAGGCCCATGGCTCTGGCCCCGCTGAGCCCCAGGATGCAGCTCCCGAAGGGAATCGCAGCTCCCGCATCTCCTGCTCTGGCCGTGTCCTGGCGCGGGCGGCAGCGCGGGGGCACGTGCCCAACGGAGGGAGATGGTGGGATGGCAGCTGGGCCCCGAGGAGCAGGGGGTGCCGCCGGCCGCGCCGCACCGCACCGCGCGCTGCCTACCTGGCAGGAGCACCTCCCTCTGCATGCGGGCCCGGGCTCCCTCGGAGAAGCAGCGCTCCCGCAGCCATGCGGCGTCAAACTCGCTCACGTGCCCGTCCGGCCAGGTGACCGTGAGCTGCCGGCAGCGCCGCGAGGGCCGTCAGGAGCGCGCGCAGGGCCCGGGGAGCCCGTCCCGCGCCCCTGCCCCACCACGGGTACCTTGTCGCCCGGGGCCAGGGCCACGCGCTGGGCGGCGATGTCCACGTCGAGCTGCTCCAGGGGCAGCTTGCGCCCCTGCGCCGAGGGCAGGAAGCAGTGCGGGCAGCGGCAGTTGTCGCGGAGCCACACGCACGGGAAGCGGCTCTCGGAGCCGTCGGCCCAGCGCACGCGGAGCTCGCGGCTCCCCTCCACGGCCTCGGCCGCCTGCATCGCTGCTCCGTGCAGCCCGGCGCCCTCGCTCGTACGCCGCCGCGGCGCCCGGGGACTTTGGACCCGACGCGTTGGCCCCGACCGGGCCTCTCCAATGAACAGCGCTGGCCAGGAAGGTTTGAGGAGCTCCAAGCAGCGCCCGTGTCCAAATCCCGTGCGTTAACAGAGCTTCACTTCCTCTCTGCTCTTTGCCCTTCTCTTGTTTTGCAGCCACTCCAGGGCTTTTTTTTGAAAAGCCCTCGCCGGGGACACCCTGCAGCCTGCCTTCTGACACACACGCACACGCTATTTCCAAAATATTTCTCAATCCGACTGAAAAAGTTGCTAGTTTTAAAAATATGAGCACTGCAAGGCCGACGGCAGCTTCCTCTAGAGATTCCCAGGACAAAATTTCACTAAGAGTGACTGGGAAAATGTGGTGTGCTTTAGGATTTCCTGAGGATATAGGTGACTTCACCTACCTGCTTGGAGGGAAGGGTATGCAGCAAGTGCTGGAGCACAGCAAGGGCTTCCCTTATGCTGAAATTTCAGAAGATCTGGTGGCTGAATAGAAATGAAATCCAGCAATGAAACCCCTTCTGCGGGCTGTAAGCTCTTGCTCCTTGTGCACTTTGACAGCGTAGCTCTGCTCAAGGCAGCAGCTTGTTCAATGGCACTGGAAGAGACCCAAAAATGCCCTTAAGCAACCAAAATACAGCAGAGGGGAAATGGGGACAACTGTGACACAAGAGCGCGGAGCCACCCGCGGTGCCCGGGCTCCCGCCCAACGAGCTCCTGCCAAGCCCGGGATGAAGTTCTGTGTCCTGGCAGCGGGTAGGGAACATCAGGGCTGTTATCCCAGGGATATCGGGTGCAGCTGGGTCCCTTGTGAGGGGAAATGCCAGCACCTGCAGATCAGTCTCCTGAGGGGGATGGATCCCTTGGCCAGATCCAGCCTGGCCATGGAGTTGCTCCTGCTGCTGGGATATGGTGCTCTGGCCTCCGGATCTCCCTTCCCTTCCATCCCAGCTGCTTCCTAGCATTGGCCAAGTCCTTGGGTGCACCATGGGGTGCCATGTGCTTCTCAGGTCTATGTCTCTGTGTAATCTCTCCTGTATCTGTCATGCATGCTTTAATGTTTCCTAATGGAAAGGTGCAGGTAAACAGTTAAAAATAGCTAAATGCTACATGTATTTTATGTGCTCTGGGGCCAAAAGAAAAATCTGAAAGCTATGTCTCAGGTCACAACGAAGAGCAGCATTTGGGTAGACGCTCTTTAATAGTCCCAAGGTTTGTGAAATCCGTATAAATTTATCCTCTGTAGAAGGACATCAGCTTGTGGCTTCCTGCTGCTTGGAAGCTGTGAAATGTTGTTATCGCAGCTTGCTGCTGCTGTCCTGCAAAAGGAGAGGCACAAAGTCAAGTCACGGAATGGTTAGGAACCTCCAAACAGTGCTAAATTATAAGATTTATAAGAGTATAATGGGTTTTATTTTATTGGTCTTATGAAAGAAATAGGATCAGCAGGCAAGAAGTGTTTCAGGCTTTTATCCCAAGTGGAAATATGAACCCAAGTCTTGAGATAGCATTTTATCTTTGTATTTTTGGTCTCGTGTTGCTTATATCTGAGAGATTGAAATCAAAAGCTCATGTAAACAGGTCAGTTGGGGAGGGGGTGAGTTAATTAAGTAACTTGCAGGCCAATCACTTGGAAAGCAGCTTTAATACTTTAATAAAACTAAGCCTTGTCCCAGGTGGCCTTTCATTAATATTTGTGTTTGTCTAACTAGCCCCTTTACTTGGAATAATTTATTTTTCCATAGTGTAAGAATAACTTTTTTTTTTTCTTTTTCTGGCTAAATCTTTGCTTCTGGCACAAAGCAGAGCAGAAATGACACAGCAGGAGCATCGCACCCAGGTGTCCCCAACTCCCTCTGAAGCACAGGTGAGCTGGATGTACTCTCCCTCTTGGTGGCTCTGATGGGCTAAAGCTTCCCACTTGTGTCCATTAGGGAAATGGGACCCACCCTGCTGGGCAAACTCCCTGAATTCCCTTTGGTCTCTGCTTTTTCTCTGGCTGGAAAGCTGAGGTTTAGGTTTCTTCTGAGAATATCTGGACAACATCTGTTTTTCTACAGCTCTTGGATTCACGTTCGCCCTTAACTGCTACAGGTATGCTGGGATCCTGAAGGAGAAGGATCACTGCCACAGAATAATGTTTTTATTTGAACAAATTTAAAGCGTTGGCTGCTTTAGTAAGGTAAAACTGCTTTGGCAAATGTACCCACTGAGAGATTTGGGAGCTTTCAAGAGTCTTTTTGCCTGCAGTGAGTAAGTGAGCATTGATACATTATGACAGAAAAAATAAAGTAGGCACGGCCTGAAATTTTCAGTACTAAGAAAACATCTATAGAAAAGCTGACTTGTAGGAGATGGTTTCAGGTAATTAAAAATGACCTGAGGTGGATAATAAATAAGTCATCTGTGTGAGTTGATGTTAAAGGTATTTTTATGGCTTTCTAATTTTCTTACTAAAGCAGCTTGTGTGTTGAAAATACTTATGTTTGAATATCAGGCCAAATATTTCCTGAGTCAGATAGGGCAAGGGGTTTGCAACATTGCCCTGTTTTCTGTCATAATTTACTGCTGGGTGTTAAATGGACTAAAAATCCTAACAAAAAAAGCTGAGGGAAGCCGGGGAAATCTGACTCCCAATTTGTCATTAGAAATTGTGTGTAAAGCTTTTGACTCAATGCATAAGTGTATTTTCGGAAGTGCTCTTGTTGGGGCATCCAACCAAAGAGGTCATACTTGCATCTGGCAATTACACTTCAGCTGGGCATTGAAGAGCAAACTTTTCAAAGGATTAAGTTTTTTTTAAGGGAGAAGGAATGAGAAAAGTGGTGATAATTTACATGTTACTTTGTCATGATTCAAGGAATTGGAATTCCCTCCGGAATTCCAAAGAGAAGAAATCACCTTTGGCTGCTGCAGCTCTTGAGAGCTTTTCCTGCTCATCTGTTGGGTACTAAAAATGGAAATAGAGCTAAATCTTGCTTTTATGTAACTAGTTTCCTCTGTCTTGGTGACTTCATTTTTTTTTTTTCCGGAGTTGGTGTTAATTACCCTTTTTCTGTTGAAATACATTCTCAATTTCAATAATACTTGGTGAGTCTGTATGGAAATGCAGCAAGAATCTCCCACCTTAGAGTGTTTGTATGAACTGAGCCCTGTCTAGGGGCAGGGAGCAACAGGAGACACCCGCAATGGGCCAGTGTGACCCTTGGTGGATGTGCCCGTGTGTTTTGCTCTGGAGATGCACAGTTGAGGGCAGCTGAAAAGAATGTATTGCTAATTCAAAGCCTGGTTTTGTCTGTTTGGTAGTTGGCTGTTTTTGTGAGGAGGAAATTAAGCCTGCCAGTCCAAAACAAAAAAATCTGTAGAGAAACTGCTAAGGGGAAATTTTGTCTTACGAAGAGTTAAGTGCTTTAGCAAACACATTCTCACAAACATTATCCTGCTTCATGTTAATACTTAAGCTAAGAAAACATAAATAAGCAATTCTGAAACAAGTTTCCCAAACTGAGTATTCCTATAGGCCAGAAACCACCTCTGGCCGCTGTGCAGAGTTCCTGTGAACACGGCCACAGTGTTTGTGCTGAGCTGTGTGATCTGTGCGAAATGCCACCAAGATAAGCTCAAGTGTTGCAAGGAAGCTTTGCTTTGTCTGTGGACAGCTCTAGCCTGTCCATGCTGGTTGGTTTTGGTTATTTCTGGGGTGATTAGACTCAGTTTTGAAAGTAATAAGTCACTCCTCAAGGTTGACAACTGCTCCCGTGTACCCTCTTGTCTCCTTGACAAGAGTAATGGATATTGTATGTCTGAGGGCCCTGTGTTGGGGGCTTTGAATTTGGGCATCTCGACATCTAACAGTATTGGTGCCTGGTGGAAGTATCACCCTTTTCCAAGAGACTTAAGTTTGACGTGCACCTGGTCTAGAGGAATTTGGATACGGTCAGCAAAGCAGCTGTGTGACCATGCCTGGCCATAAAAGCACCCTAACAGAGCGAGGCTTCTGTGATGAGAATCATGGTGGCCTCTTGGTGAATTTTATGCTTAATTTGGCAAGCTGCTGAATACTATGTGGGATGATCCAGCTATCAAAGTCCGAGGAAAATATTTCTCTTGTCTGCTTAAGTGTACCCAAAACTACATCTCATATTCCTCCAAGCAACCTGTTGTCAAATCTCACAAGGGCTCTGTTATGGCCAACTACCTTAAACTGCAATTAAGAGCTATCATATTGCAGAGTACTCTGTATAAGGCACAGATATCTCTCTTCTTGCCAAAAAGAGAATTTTTGTTTATTTAGGAGAGGAGCAGCTGCTGAGTTTGTGTTCACATTTGCCAGCCTGGTCTTTGCATTGGGTTCCCTTGCCTCTCTCTACCAGTGCTCTGAATGGGGCCTCTGCCTTTAAGAGCATGACAAGGGCATGAATATACTGCACTAAAACTGATGAGTAATTCTATTAGCAAAAATATTTCCAGTTTTAGAAAGTATTTTAATAGAAATGCTTTTCTACAAAAAGGTGTCTGTGGTGAAAAAATGTTGCATGTCAATGTTGGTTTTTCCATTAATATAGTTTGTGTTACCTCTTTGTCTCTTGGTACAGCTGTGATGTTTATAGGTGGGGTATAAAATCAAGTCTTTAGCTGCAGCAGTGATGAGGGTAATACAAAAGAATTGAAAGGAGGAAGAGAAAGTGATTGACAAGCTCTTAAAAGCAGGGATTGCCTTGTGCATGGTCAATGTAGCTATTGTAGCTCAGAAAATACTTGTAAATTTATCAGATTGATTTTCATTGACTAATAAGGAAAAAGGCATTTCAAACTGAAAATGACTGCTAATAAAAATGGTGAGTGGGATTTTTATGACAAGAGTGTGTTAATGACAAGAGGCTGATAAAATATGGGTTATCAAGTGAGGTCTGAGTGGTAACAGCAGCTGAAAGGAGAATGTTAAGCAGAAGATTTCACTAAATACCTGGGCCAGATCTGAACATGAGAGAACCGGTGTCCATCACAGGGAGACCAAAGCAGCAGCAAGTGAAGCCTAGTGAAGATGAAGTCGTGCCTGGTTGTTGAAGGCTACTTAAGGAGATTTGGTGAGAAAAATAGCTCTCACTAGAAAAATGTTGCTCCTAATCGAGGGGTTGCCTTGGGTAAGAAGGAAATCTGCAGCTGGTAACTATGCTGGAATGGGTACTGCTGAGAAAACAGAATATTCTGAATTTTGTAGTTGGCTAGCTGGAATGAGGGAGGCATGAAATCTGTGTAGCCCTAGCCAAATACACTAATTTGGTCGATCTGCATCAAGTACAAATTAAAACTGTATGATTTAAGTTCCTTTTTGAGGGAAATCATGCTCTTCATTATTTGAGAATGTTTAAATTTATGAGCACCTGTATTTGTACCAAGATGGAATGTGGAAGTAGGAATAAGACTGAAGCCTGAAAAATGCAAGTTGGATGCTCTGAGGATGGTAGTTCAGGATTCTTCCACTAAATGAAACACATCACTTGCTGAGATGAGGGGCTAGGGCAAGACAGCAGTGGCAGATTCCCTCCCATTAGAGAACATTGTGTTTAATAAGGAGGAGAAAACAGATGTAAATGTCAATTTTTGCACTGTGCAACCATAGGGTCCAGTGGATTGAACGGTCAGGGTGTTGCTGACTTGATACCAATAAAAGGTCTGGCAGATGTATCTTTATGTAGTTGTAACTCCCTCAAGCATTTGGGACCGAAGGCAGGAGGGGGATGAGTGGCTGCCCTGCCTGGGGAGATGGGATATGGGTGTCTGAACAGCAGCAGGTAGGTGCCTTGGGCAGCACAACTGCACTGTAGCTCTGCATGTAGCGTGGCGCTGTGGGATGGGGTCACTGCCCTCCACGTCTCGGCCTGCAGGCTCAAAAGTCCATAGTGGAACAGACCTGAAAGAGCTGCTGATTAACTTGGGGAAATTGGACATAGCTCCCTGACTAGGCAATTTATAACCTTGCGTCTGCGAGCAGAGAGTGGGAAGGGAGAGGTGATCCCATTCCAGACTTGACAAAGTATTAGAGTGTGTTTGTACATAACAGTTGCCTGATCAGGGAAATACAGTAGGTAGTTAAAAGCCTGAGAGAACACCCGAGTAGTTGTCAGTATTTAAAGTTGGAGGTTGGACTACTAATTAGTGACCTGAGAGTAAGAAATGGGTACGTGCTTGTGAAACCTGTGGACAAAACAGATAGAGAAATTTGTGGTGTGGGGGAGTCATGCAAAATTACATTGCATGACTTTGTCAACACAGTAACTGGGCTACAGGAAAGCTAATCAGGATAACTTTCAGCTGCCAATATGATGGAGCTGTGGCAAGCATGTGGTTTTAGATGGCATCAGGCAAGGCATTTCTCCTGGAATACAGAAGGTTTCAGTTTGCTGGCTTAGCCTATGCGGGGTCTGAGCTGCAGTAGTGTGTGCAGCCTGGTTAGAGTTTCTCAAGATAAACGAATTCAACCTGGTATAAGGCAACAGAGCAAATAAAATGTCAATGCAAAGCTGAGCAGCTTGGGAGAGAAAGACATGACTTGGGTTTTAGGTGACCCGCTCATTTTTGAAACTAAAACTGAAGGTCCTTAGGCATCGGATGGGCTTTTGAAGAGTGTGAGTGCTTTGAAGGCTGTTATCCCTGAAGAGCAGCCAGCTAGCTCAGCTAAGTACATACCCAAAGCCTCAGGCAGTTTGCCACAAACATGGTCCCACCTAGGTCTGTGCGATCCTTTCTCTCCCAAGCCGCTCAGCTTTGTGTTCCTGGAAGCTTTTTCTTGTGCAGATGAGAACCTTATTTTTGGTACCTACTGCCTTTTTACTGCTTTCCAAACTACCTTCCTCAACAGATCTTTCTCAGCCATTTGTTAATGTTGCTACCCCTCACTAAAGCTCCTAATAAGGGTCTTGCTATTTGTAGGTATCCCTTTGCCTTGAGACGTGTTTACCTTTTCCCTCTTGCTTTCTGAAGACTTGCATGTCTTCAGAATTTGTCTTTTTATCTCCTTTATCAAGCAAAGATTGTTGGGTCGTGGATATCTTAATTCTTTTTGTTTGTTTTTGTATCCTATGTTTCCCTTTTCTTAAGGTGAGACCATGTAACTCCATCATTAGAGCAAAAATCATTGTATAATAAGCAATTGAGATGGCTTCTTGAACGAGCATGACCTCAACTGTTGATCCATTTCTCTCTTGTAATTCCCTTCAAATACTGACTTCTGCAGCATCTCTGGCAAATTAATATTCTACTGCACTGATGCTTTTTCAGCACTGAGTCCATGCCAACATTGAGATGGCTGTTAGAACTGCAGAGACTATAAGGGCAGAAAAAAGAGCTTTTTGACCAGACTTTAGAAAAATCAGTACTAAGTATTCCTGGGCAGCATTGAAAATCCATTTCCTTTATCATTTTCACTTCACATGAAAACAGTAATTCCACTGGTTAGATAGCTCGTGCATGTTTGCTTCATCTGTCACATGACAGAAAAAAAATCAGTGTATATAGTAAATATTTGTCAGGACTTACTTAAACTTCACAAAAGGGTGACAATTTAAACTATATTGTGTGTATTGTTTCCTCTATTTTTTTTAGCTTAATTGCAACGGGTGACCACAGAATAGTAACCAAAAAGTATGTATTAGATTCATTCATGTTCCTCTGGTATGAAGCCAAATGTGGCTGTTTGCTCTTGTCTCAAGGCAAGGCATGTTTTTCTGGAATTATGAAATAACTCCAGATTCAGTTAAACAACGAGTTATTTAAGTCTCTCTAAAGTAGGACCTGTTGATGGCAGAATTGCTCCATCACTTTCATGTGTATCCTCATACAGAAGGATCCCAAAAGCCTATTTTTTATAAGCCATTCACACAACTGGGAAATGTAAGATTAAGCAGTCTGAGCTTTTTGGACTGTGGTTCATTAAGGCTGCCTACTATTAATGAAATTTTCCAACTTATCTGTCTGATTCATGTGTTGAAGTTAGGTGGCGTTGGGATGTGCTATCTTGTTTACCTAATTGCTTTCCTGAGAGAATGACTGTTACTAAATTTCATTCTAGGATAGTACTTTATCCATCAGTAATAATAAAAAAATTCATAAATTCTTATGGAATAGCTAATTCAGACTTAAAAATATTTCCTTTAAACATCACTAAATAACAAAATGAAAGATATAAAAATATGCTTTTAAGTTGGATTATTCAATATTGCTGCTATGCATTCAAAATGTATTCTGGTTTGCTAATTCATCAGCAGATACTCCTACATTCCTAGAGTGTCCAATGAGTTAGCAGACAGTCTGTGGTGTGAAGAGATCACGCAGAGAATATAAATCACACTTTCTCATTCTATCTCCTAGTATATTAAAAAAGGCAATTTCTGTGGAAATCTAAACAGATAAATTTGCAATTAAAATAAGACAGCATCAAAAAGCATGCTAAATAAGGATGAGCCTGTTTGCTACTTGAGAAAAAATTGTGCTTCCTTACAGCATCATGTGTTTATGGGCGCTCTCTTTCTATTAGGTGAAATTGAATTGTGTGTTTCTTGTTTTAAATCGAATTCCTACTGCCTGTTCCAGAGCTGGCTACGTTAGGCAAAGATTGAGATGGAGCTTTAGGGTTGGTTCCATTTGTGTCTGCCTTGCTGGGCAGCAAGGAAATCAACATATCCTTGTAGTGACCCTGCTATTGAGATGGCTTGTCCCCAAGGGAATATTCCCATTAGACTTTGGGAATGTTGACTGAAACTGGTGAGGATGGCAGCTAAAATAAGAATGAGTCTGGCTTATACTTTTCTGATATTAAGAATTTTTTTTTTTTTTTTTTTCCTTTTCCAGGTTGTCTACAACAAGACCTGGGAATAACGGGGTGGTAATTCATGATGTGTTGTGTTTCTGTGTGCGTGTTTTGTTTTTATAATAAATGCATATCTTAGGGGAAAATGTATTTCTCAGAGGCCTGGTTTATTCCTTCCGGAAAATAAGCAGAGAGGTCTCAGTCCTTCTTTGGTCTGACCTCAGGTTTGTGCTCTTGCTGCTGAGACCTTGCAAGTACCTGGTGGAGAAGAGTTGAAGGTCATAATATAGAAAGGTCAAGTTGATAGTTTTTTCAGCATACCCAAAGAGGAGAGACCCAAATCCGTATTTATACTTCCTGCCTGGTTGTGTTGGGTTTGTGTTTGAAGACCCCGCGTTTCTGTGCACGTGCCCTACCACCAAGGCTGTTTCTCATACTTACCTGGTGGAGCATCTCATCCCATAGGGCATGCAGATGTCAACTGAATTTAAGAGGAGGGATTAAGTTTAGTTGTGATAGTTCTGGGCTGCTTGAGAGAAGTGCTGTGTCTTCTTCCTCTCTGGTTTTGAACTCTTGTTTTTCTGTTGTTCAGATCGATATGACGAGAGGTTCAGATGACAAAATCCTTTCTCCAGGCGCATGGCCAAGTCTTAGGACCATCTCTTTGCTATTGGCACGGGTGGTCAGAATAGTCACAGTGGTTAAATGCAAGTCTTCCCTTAGAGGAATGTCTAAGTGCTGAGCTGTTAGAAGAAAGGAAAGCAGCATCATAACTTATCACTCTTTGCATAATACCTCTCATTTTGTTTGTATATGAAATACTGGGATACGAGGGATTCTGCTTTTTCTTCATATCAAGCAGAAAACTATTTGACATGAAACTATCTTGTTGGTCTTGTTTTATTTGGAGAAGTATTTATAATATTGAATTTTTGAAAAATGTTTTGAATAATGTTTTATTTGGCATCCTAGCATCTGAGCAGTTGATGGTGTGAAATTTATAATACATCTGAAATATTACCAGTGGGGTCTCAACTGCTTTGGGATACAGTTTGTAACTTGTGAAGTGTGACAGATTGGGGACACACTGTAAATGTTTTATTTTGAACATGTTAGATATTTGGAAGCCCTAGGAGCTATAAAATAATTTTAAAACCCTAAATCCTTAAATGTGCAATGGCTAGATTTATAAAAAAACTCATAAAACACAAAAGCTAAAATATCTTTTCACAATAGGTTGTTCTCTCTTTCCACTGTATTTTCAACGGAGTTGGGTGGGGTTTGGGGGTTTTAATGGATGCTCTCTAATCTATAGAGAATAGTTTGGGGAATTCAATGCAGGGAAAACATTCATCTGCAATGCATTATCCTTAAAGGATTAAAATTGAGCTTTCTCCAGTAGTATTGATATATTGGACCTATAAGGAAAACAACTCCATATAAAATATATTTTGCTTGCTTATAAATAAAAAAGGGTCATTCTAGCTGCTGATTCTGTATGGCACATATTAATAGGACTGTTTGCTCCTGTAAATTCTTGGACAAACTTAGCAGCAAGCAGTGTCATTTGGGAGAAGCCTCTTTTTTAGGCAAAAATGCGAATTACTTGCCCGATGGTTATGGCACAATGAGACTTTAGGCACTAAAAGCAGGAGCTGAAATAGGGCTTCGTTAGGAGGGCATAGTGTGAGTGTAGATTTCAGCAACCTTTTCTCTTTGTCCGTTTTGGCTTGTCTTGCTTCATTTGCCATCCAAACCATGTAGCATTTTCTTGTTTGCTTCCCGGGTTATATAACCATTTCTAAAGCTGTGCTATGTGGCTCTCTGGCCAGGCTGCCTCCTCTTCCTCCCCCACAGTGCATTAGTCTCAGTGGAAACACAGCAGGGACAACTGGTCTCTGCTCAGGAGCTCCCTTTGCCTTTCTGCAGCTCCAGGAGAGTTATTTTAGTGTTAATCTTGCACTTGAGCTCCTGAAAATTCATTGAAATACCTTTTCCTGAATGGCAATTCCTGCTTTATTGGTTCTGCTGTTGTACAGGGATGTTTCATACTGACAAGCAGCGGCTGCTGCCGTGTGTAGTTTGTCGCCGCTTCCAGCGGGTGCCTTCTGGCACTGTGCAAAGCGGGTGCCGGTGGTGGGACCGGGCAAGGGGAGAGGAGCAAAAGGGGCCATTGGAGCATCCCGAGCTGTGTAGAGACTTATCAGCATGTTAAAAGGAGGTGGGGGGGACAAACTGCTTATTCTGAGTGGTGCAAACTGTTTCTGCTGTGTGTGCTGCAGTGGTTTCCTTAGGGGAGAGGTTGCTCACAGTGGTGCCCTGAAGCAGAGGGACTGGGCAGTTTCCCTGGGCTGTCCAGGGAGGATCCCACCTCTCCCACCAGCATCTTGGGATGTTCCCGGAGGAAGCAGGCGGGCGCTGTCCCCGCTGCCTTGTCCGGACCCGGCTGCCGGGACGCGCTCGTGTCCGTGGGCATCGCTGGCCCCTCCCAGCTGCACCGGGACAGTGAAGTGGGAATTGGGCTTGGAAACCAAGTATCTGAGCCCAGAGCTGAGCAGAGGGACGGACGTCTCTGCTTCTCCTTTCCCAGTCACTAAAGTTGATGACTTTTTGCACTGGGAGAGCTCAGGAAAGGACTTCTTATCAGAGGAAGTTTTTCTCCCCCCGACAGCGAGTTTGGGACAGCTGAGCCGACGGTGGCCTCTCCTCGGCTTTTTCCCGGACCGGGGGAGTGTTAATGTGAGTTTTCTGCTCCTGACATGTCAGCCGTGCTCATCGAGCTGGATCGACTCCCCTCAGCTGAGGCCAGGAGCAAGGAGGGCTCCCGGCCGGGATTTAAGGAAGGGGCATCCAGGGAAGCATGTGCCGAGTCTGGCAGTGCTCAGCTGCGCCGCTCGCGCTCTGCTCCCGCTGGTAAGCTGCGCTCACGGGCACCGTTTCCTACATGTGGGTTTAGTTCCTCCTGTAACCTGGCCTGGGGGAGCTGTAGGGTCCTGCAAGGAAGAACGTAGCAGGCTTTGTCGCATGGATGGGAGGCCATATATAGACTTAAAAGACTTAAGTTGGCCTTTTCCAGAGTCAGGGATCTGTCTGTTCTCCTACAGTCGTGCAATATAACCTGGAAATTGCCTCTTGGCCCCTGAGGAAGTGCTGATGGAGAATTAGGCAAAAATCTTGTTTCAAACTCTGTTCTTCCATTCCCTAGTGAAATCTCCTCTTTTGCCCTCTTGAAGTGCCTTTGGGGTATGTATTTTATCCATGTTTGCAGTGAGCAAGGCTTTGCAGCATTGCTTTGGGCTGAGGTCCGAATGAGATGCTGCAACCAAGTTGTGTCTGGCTTCCACATCCTGAAGTCCTAAAAGGAGCTTCCAGTTGCTCAACCTTGGCTGTTGATGCAAATAAATAGCAGTGGGATATGAATGTTTAATCACTTTCCTAATCACTTGCTACTTAAGTGGGAAAGAATAATATTTTTCTAAGTTTAACTTACTATATTTCACTTTGATATGGATGCGAGTACCGGTCCTGAAATGTGTTTAGTTGAGGTCTGCATACACACCACTGCATATACTGCAGAAAGTAATATACTGCAATAACAACTAGAGTATTGTTTAATTAACATTTTATGCATAGTTACTCTGCCAGGCAGTGTCCCAAACAGAAACTGTGGCTAGCTCTATGAATAATCGCTTTTTTTGCAAGTTAAACTTTAATAAAAGGTTACCTAAGATGGATAAAAAATGCAAGTGGAGCTTGTTGCATTCTCTTTGAGTTTGCACAGCGGGAAGCAGCTCCTTCCAAGTGTATAGGAAGGAAATGGATATTACCAGTAGATCATGCTTCTTGGTGGCCTTCTCACTCTGTGTGATGGGATAGAATTAATAGCTATCCTAAAAGCTACCCACAGAGCCTGATTGAAACCCTTGGGATTGTCACTGTAATATGAGGTAGTCTTTCCAAAGACAAAAGCCTTAAATGTGACCAAGCTTGGCTTAGAAAACACTGCATGAAGAGAGTGATGACACATCTTGGTCCCCATGGCGCTCTGTTCCCTTGGCACATGGACTAGCCTGCTCTGAGCAGAAGCATGAATGGAGCAGCTGTAACTGTAAGGGTAATGTGGGCTCGATGCCTTTCGGCTGGCTCCAGTGATCTTTAAGAAAATAAAGCTTGTTTTGATTTAGATATCTACATCTAAAAATGGATGAGCATGCGTGAGGTCTATGTAATGTGACTGCTGTTGTGGCATCCAAGTCCAGCACTTGCCTTAAGTGAGGCAGATGCTAAATGAAATAGATGCAACTCTGTGGCATAGAGGAGAACAGCCACTGAGTGCCCGGGCTGGAAAGACACCATTTTCTGACTTTCCTGTGAGCCTTGCATAGATGGATGATTTGGGGAAAGGATCTGAAAGTTATTTTCCATACATTAAGTTCCGTACATCCAAGGTTCTCTGAGAGAAGACTATTTTTCTGCCTATGTACAGGAAAATCTTCTGATGCTGTATGTGTGCAGATATAAAAGGGTCAAAATGAAATACAAAATGAAGTGGTAGTGACTGACAAGAATTATTTTTGTCTTAAAGACATGTTCCTCAGAAATTCTTTGATTCGTGTGGCACAACAACACAGCTAGACTAATAGGATACTGGGGAAAAGGGAAGTGTTGATAGTTGGATGAAGGTGAGAGTTGAGGAAATTCTTTCAAGTGTTTAGCTCATACTTTGCATCCAAGACCATTCATGAAGCAGGTGCATAGAGACTGGGGTTTTTTTTTCCATTTTCGGAAATCCAGAGCATCAGAATAGTCTTTGAGGCTGGGAAAGCAGCAGGACTGACTGGAGTTTCACCAGGCTGTAAATGAAGTCTCTGTCTAGCCATCAGAAATGGTGGGGATAAAGAACGGATGAGCAAAGGTCATCTTTGAGTGCCCCCCCCCCCCCCCCAAAAAAAAAAAAAAAAAAAAAGATGATAATTTTACTGGTTAAAATGCAATTGAAATCCTTATCTTGAAGTGAGCTCTGTCAAGCTGCCATGTAATGCAGAGTCCAGTCATAAAACCTCCATGCTAGGCTAACTTTTCAGCTGTGTCCCTTAAAGTGGATTATAGTTCGTACAAAGGTTAGCCGCTATTTTTCTCTTCCCCCCTGCCTCCATTTCCTTTTCTTACACAAGAAAAGATCAGGGTCTGCATCTTTCTTCCTTTCAAGAAGCAGCTGAGACACTCTTGCCAGGAAGATCCATGTTCAGCAATAATCCTTCTGCGTGTTATGCCGTATTCATGCCAGTTCTTATTCGAATAACCACCAAGAAAATAATTTTTTCCACAGAAGAGCTGAAAGAGGATAATTTATTACGAGTCTCTTAGCATTCATACCATAGAAAATATTTCATTAGTTCTGATAAGTAACAGTAATTATGTATCTTTCTGAGCTGTTATGTTTAATATTGACTTTACCTTGAAGGCTAAGCAGAATTGTTCTGTACAATTTATCGCAAATCCTGGTAAATTAGGCCTTGAGGTTTATGAAGTAAAACTGAGGTAGACTTCATTATTTCCCAATCACCACAATTAATAAGCTGCTCCTTTTCAAAGTGGAATGGACAACTGGTGTAATGACTGGAAGGAAAAGTAAAGAAGTGTGTTTGCTCATAGATATGTGGAGATTGGGATTTGTGTTTTGTTGCGTGTCTTCAGTAGAGCTTAGACTAACACTGACATGAGCCTGTATATTTTGCTTTCCAACCTAAAGACATACTCTATGCTAGTATGGGGAGAGCTTTGTGTCTTTTTCATGTTTTCCTCTGTGCCAAAAGTTCATTAATAACACACAAAATAAACCCGGAGCTAACAAATAATTCAGAGATCCCCTAGAGGCCAAATACACTAAGGCACTCACCTCTGCCCCAGGCCTCGTGATTTCCATCCTCACATGACTATGATAAATGGAAGCTGAGCTGGATATAGAAGAAATCTAACTTTTCCCACAGGCATCATTAGTCTTCAGTGCCCTTCCTTCCTCTAATGAGCTATTTGCTTTCAGTTCAAGGATGGTATAGGTCAAATCATTCTGAGCAAAGATACTCTAATTTATAATTGGACCATAGATATGTGTTTTATTTCCCTGGATTCCTTCGGTAGTAATCAATGAAGAATGTCTACATGAAGAATGCACTATCCTCACCTGTTCTCAACATTTTGCCTGTTTTGAAAGATAAATTCAACACAGATTTGTGCTTTGCTGCTGGGTTCCAGCTGTGTAGGTGTGAGATGGAGTACATTATATGTTGTTCAGACTTGACTCTTGCTCTTATTTTTGACTTTTTGTACTGTGTCTAGACTGCTGTGCTCTGTGCCTGAGTTAGCAGAAGCAATTCTTGTGCTTATGTCTTGTCTCCTTTAATGAGCACAAATTGGCAAGCGGGTCTCCAGGCTGCCCTGGGATGCAAGATGCTTCAGTGCAGAGGGGGAGACTACAGAGGCATTTTAAGGTTTCTGAATCATTTTAATTGTAAGAATATGTCTTTACATGTCATAATGGCCAAATATCCTATTGAGGCACCAACTTTCACAAGAGCAGTTTTGAAGGTCATTAGTGTTACATGTTGAGAGGACTGATGTTTATGTATATGTAGCTGGTGGGATGGGTAAATAAGGGTGCTCCTTTAGCAGTGTAGAAACACTTGAATTCTTCATTTTGACACGGTGCTCATGGTAAGAACTGACAGTGGTGTCTACACAGTATATGATGAGGAAGTAAGGGATATCATTCAGTAGCTGGTCAACTATCATTCAATATCATTCAATGGTATAAGATGTTGGTATAAGATATTGCTAAAATCTGACTCTGAGTTGATATCTAAACAGTGTTTGTATCAACATTTATTTTGCTATCAAACTTTTCTAGCCCTTCGAAGTATTACCGTGAGTATTAGAATCCAGTCTAAGGCTGATTTAAGGACAGAAAGGTGGGGGGAGGAAGGGGAGAGCCTTCCTGAAAACATTTTGTAATATTTTTAAAAGGATTTCATGGGAGAGAGGGAATTATATCTGGAGTTATCTATGAGGGCAATAAGTGTTATAAATAGAAAGAGTTTTGAGTGGTGCTGGAGGAGGAGAGTGTGTTTTTTCCAAGACTACATAGTGAGAAAGAATTTGACTGCCTGTTAGTCTTGATGCTGAGATGTGATGTTTTGATGGTAAAATTGTGAGGGTATCCTTAGGAGCTGTGTTGTATATAAAAATGTATTTATAATTTGTGTCTTTGATACCTCTGCTTCCAAAAAAATTACTCTGTATCTGAGCACACGAATTTCTGGAACCAATGCATTGGTGCTAAAATTCTCTAGGTGTTTAAGTTTTGAGAAGAGAACTGGCCTCATGTTTCTGTTCTAAAGCTTTGACTGAATGTTTAAAATTACTACTTTTAAAACACAGTCCTGTGTCAAAAGAGGAATCAGCACCACTTTAAAATCAGTAATTAAGCAAGCAGCTGGATTTTTCTGCCATACTACTTGCTCTGCCACGCTGAGTGCTTTACCAATGTTCTCTTGTGGTGTGCAACAGTGTTTAGTGTTCCTGCATGTTGCTAACCAAAAAGGTAGTAAAATTCTTCTTGCACTTGACTCTTGGGAGCACAGCTATTGAAGAGTCTCATTTGCATTGCTAAAGTAAGAGAGAACTTCTACAGGATCCTTTTTTTCTTGTGTAATTTCAGACAAGGAAATTTCTGGTACTTCACATTAGAGGTTATGAGAAAGTGAAAGGTATTTTCACTTTTACTGGCAGCTTTTTTTCCTGATAGTTGCTTTAAGTATTTTTCCCTAATTTCTCCGTTTTCTTGCATTCCCTTGTAGACTAAAGAATAACAACTCAGTTCATTTTTATCCTTATGGATACAGATGATGCTGGCAGTTACCGTGTGCATGGCACAACGAGGAAGCTGCTTAATATTGCATTTTTTTTGTCCTAAGCATCTCGATTTTGACATTTGGGAGCTGAAAAGTTTGATCAGTACCTTTGCTCCTTCTCCTTAAGTTTTCAAATCTGCAAGAAAATATTATAAAATATTCAAGGAAAACACTTGATTTAATCAGTGTCTCACCTGCCCAGATATATTGTTCTGAACCTGAAAAAGGACTCAATTATGATTTCCTGTCAAAATTGTGTGCTGCTATGGCACAGCCTGGGTTGTGCTCATTTCTTTGAACAGACAACTTCTGAATGCATCTCTCAAGAGTATAATTATATTCATCTGTGGGTTTTTTTAAACAACTGTCTTGAAAAATGCATGGATTCTGGAAGGCATCTCAGAAAACAAAGGCCTATTGAAAGAGAGGCCAAGTTTTGCTGTAATATTTTTCAGCCATTTAAGTGTGGTTCTGTGGAACGCTTGGTATGAGGTCCAGATCATTTCTGCTTGTATTGACTAAACTTAATGTTATTTTAGAAATAACACAGCAGTAAAAATAGCAAGGGTATTTTGGGTAGTGCTGATAAATTATTTCTGTCCCAGAAAAACAAAAGGTTGACTCATTCAGGATTTAAGAACTCTGTGTGTGCACGTATATATTCATGCGCCTTTTTGGCTTTGTATACAAAAACCCAAGGAGAACATAAATGTAATCCTCAGGATTCAAGGTTCATTAAAAAAGGCTTGAGTATTTATTCAAGAAGTTGGCATGTCATACTGCTTGGGAATGACTTGTCCTTGTTCTCTGACTAATAAAACTATATGATGTAACAAATGCTTTTGATGGCTTTTCCCTTCATTTCTAAAAGAATGCGGTTTGTCATTAGCACACGTTTTTCAACCAGGATAGACTCCTGGCTGCTCGAACAAATCCCCCTTCAGCTTCACAAGTGCCGAGCTTGTTCGCTTGAGACAGAAGTTCTCAAGCCACCACTTGGAACTACTTCAAAAGTGGGGTAGGGTGAGCTTAAATGCATCTCCAGAAAATGGACTGGTCACTTGATTTTTCTTGAAAACCCTCATAACCGACATGAATTCTGCTGTTGGACCTCATTCACTTCTTGGCAGCACCTTTAACTCCCTTTTACTGGAGCTCATGTTATTCAGCTTCACCCAGTTCTGTTAATTCTCTCTCCCTTGTGCTCATAACATCTCTTCCCCTCTTTAATCTACTTGATATATAGCACTTGCAGCAATCTCCTTCTCTGTTTAAATTCCTAACTCTCTCCCTTTGTTTATAGTGGTAATTCTCATCCATCCACAATTGTTTTATTTGGCTTCATTTCACTTGTGGATTTTCTTTGTATTATCTGTCTACATTCATTTTTACCATTTGTTTTTCCACTCATTTCTTTATATCTGAGTGACAACTTTTTCAAAGTATCACATCCATGTTCAGTTCCCTTATCAAAAACAGACCTTTCACTATCCTTTTACCACCTTAACTACTTGTACTTGCTCATTTAGTACTCCAGTCTTTCTCATGCCAATGGCATGATCCTCTTGACATGAGTATTTGCACTTATGGGCTTTCCTTTTGTTTCCTAATATTCTTTCAAAAACATTAAAGGAAGAAACTGTTAGTTCCATCTTTAAAAAAGGAAAATGCTTGTAAGGTGGTTTTTTCATATGTACTTCTTGCAATAAGGAGTTCAAAGATGATTTTTCTAGGCTTTTTTTTTTTTTTTTGTGAATGCCATTGGCAAAGCTATGCAATGCCTGATGTGATGCATGCCATCTACCTAGCTTTCCTGGCCTTCAGTAATAATGGCTTTTGTTATTTATGCTTTTTTTCCTTTTATGGAAAATTGAAATATGAGGAGATTAAGGAGAATTAAAGAGAAAAATAAGCATCTGGGCTCCTTTCGACTGCACAGAAATGGGATCACTTGGCATTTGTGAAAAATGGGTCCTGACCAATTTGCTCAAGATCATTAACTGGGGAACCATGAGGTCCTACAGTTGTTTGTGTTCCTTAATAATAAACTGTGAATCTGCTCATCAGCTTGTCCCCAGTTATACTTTTGAATTGGTATATTATAAAGCTTACTAGTTGTACCTCAGTAAGAATAAAATGCCTTAGATAAAACTTTCTGTTTCTAGATGGCAAAGATGTTTAAAGCATCAGTAATCCCTTTTCTTAAAGGACAAACGTATACATGAAATGAGGTTATGTTCTAATGTGTCCAAAGGAGAGGCTGGTATTTTATTAGTTTAAATTTAAAGTGGGTTTATAGCTCTTTGTGGCTGCATAAGTCAACTGGGCCAAAGTTTATTTTCTTCCTCTCTCTAAAAGTGCTATTTTCTAAGGGAAGAGGAGAGAACCCCCTAAATGTGCTGTTTGGACACATGAAAGGGTGCTCTGTCTTGCTGGAGTCACTGCAAGGTTCCCTGGGCTTGGTTTGCAATTCCAGCTTTCAATGCTAAATCATTAGGACTTGTTGCAACAGCTTTGAGTATCTGCTTGTGATCAGATTGCCTGGCTGGGGCCCTGAATGCAAAAAGCTTCTTTTCATTACAGGTACAGTGAATATAAAGAAAATAAATGCAGGGGGTGGATCTAAATCCTAACTAACGCCCTGGTGCTGGGGCTGCTTGTTTTAGAAATTCAGGCTCTTCATTGCCAGTCCTGGGCAGGACTGCAGCAAAATTTCAGTGTATGTTGGCAGTTGAAATTGCAGTCATATCCACTTGCACGTTAGTTACTGCTTAGAGCAGTTTTCAGCAGATGTGCATGAAAACAAAAGATTTCCCCAGAAATTGGGTGGAGTTATCCCACTTGGAGGAGGAAACAACTGGATCCTAAGCGGCTTCCGTGCTTTTTCTCTGAGCTGTTCCTCTTGGTGTTCATGCTTTTTCTGGGCTACTGATGAGCTCCCTGGATCTATTTCTGTATGCCCAGAATAGCACTGTGATTGTGAGACATTGCATTTGCTGCGGAGTCATGAGTAGTCAGACCAATATCTGAGATGCTGGAATTGCTTTTAACTTGTGCTGGTGTCTTCAAAACCTAGTGCGTGGAGGTGCTGAGAGATCACGAGTTGGCTTGATGTGTGTCCTTTGGCCTACTTTTTCCTTTCTAGAATCAAAAATGCAGAAGCACCTGTAGAGTTTGGGATGGGAGTGCAAAAAGTGTTTGTTAGATGAGCTAGTGAAATGCATGAAATGCAGCAGTACTTACTGTCAATGATTGCGAGTGACTAATGTTGATAGCGTGTTTCCAGTATTTCCTTAACTTGAAAACACTGCTCTTAATGTTGCAATAGGGATGGAAAATATGGAGGTGGTTTTTGTCTTTAAGAAAAAGATGTGGGCCCAAAGCTGGCTGGATTTTCCAATCAAATTAGGGCTATCTACTGTTTCAGGTAGAATGCAGGCTCTTTTCTGACTGTACTTGGTAGCTCACTTCGGAAAATTTAGATTGGAGAGTAGTAATAAACTTACTGTACGTTAGTGAGGGAGCACCTTTTCAATGTGGAAAATACGAAGTTTTCAACACCAAAAACACTTCTTGGGAAAGAAATGAACCTGTCATCTGTGTTTTGCTTATGGACTCTGGAATGGTAATTAAGACAACATAGCATTGTGTGGATGATGTTTTTTCCACAAGCTTCCTGTTTTGCTGCTGAAGTCCTCTTGCTAGAAATGCTGCTGTTTGTTCTCCTCAGACAGTTCTTTTGCAGGTCATGGCTCCGTGGTGCATTTCTTATCTTGTGTATTCCCATATCCGTTACCGTTTTGACTCCCTTTGTACTTAGTCAACATGATGGAAGATTTGTACCTTGAAATATGACAATACAGATCAATAAGTCCTGTGTAAAAGGTGTATTGCGGGATAAGTACGTGGTAATTATTTTTCTTCAAAAAACAAACAAAAACCTGAATCTGGTTTTAATTCACTTTAACTGACTTCAACTTAGCTGGAACAACTGCAGGAAATCTACCTCACCTGGGCAGGGGCAGAAAATTATAGCCTTATCTCTTGTTTTCTTGTTTCTCTTGTTTTCTCCTAATCTTCTTGGTCCTTGCAGTTTATGTTTTTTATTGTGCTGCAGTTCTTGGTTTTTCTATGAAGCGTTTGAGGCTGAGCACTGCTGGGATTGCTGGGCACCCTCTGTAACCCATGAAAATGAGAAGAACGGCTCATCCTTTCAAGGGCACCTGCAGTTCCTAGCAGATTTCTTGAGGATCAGCTCTAAATCTCTGAAGTTGCATGTAGTCGTTATGTCACCTTGGCAATAAGGCAGGCAAGCTCTCTAAATTTAAACAAATGGAGTTTATTACTTTGTTTTGCTGTTTTGGGAGATCAGGTGAGTGCTCACCACGCTGCTTATACAAGCTGCAGCTCTTTCTTACTCCCTGAAGGAAACTAAAGCTACATCCTTTTTAAATTAAAGCTGCATCCTTTTTGAATTTTTGCTTGTTTAGACTTGCGTGTCTTGGGTATGACTTTCTAAGAAATACACAGAAAGTAGGAAAGTCTAGAGAAGTTATGATGAAAAAAGACTGTGAAGAAGTAAATCTTGTTTCTCTCAGAAATTGCCACAGGGCATTTCTTCCTGGGGGATCCACCAATTTTTGCCCCCATCCTTTTTGAAGCCAGGAACTACTCAAACAGTTTGACTGTTGAGCTTTATTCTTATTCAGTCATATTCTCTGTCTTATATAAAAATAGTGTTTATGGATGGTTCAGGAGCAGCAGTTGTCCTTTCCATTTCCAGGATTCGAAACCTAAGGTTTGTTGCTGCATCCCTGCTTAACAATGGATTGGGGACCAGAGGGCTTTAATTAAAATTTTCCTTTGGATCATCTTGTTCAGATTAAGTGGATTTGCTTGTTTTTTATTGTTATTCCAATTTTTGTTCAAAATGATTTCAAAATACTTCACCCTAGAAGTTGAAAGGCTTTCTCAGGTAGCCTCCAAGTAGAATCTACAAAAGGATAAAAATTAAATGTGCAATTTTAAAGTGAGTTGAATCCAGAGTATTTCGCTTGTGTTGATTTTTAGTTACCTAAATGTGGGTTATCCCTGCTTTGGGGCAATAAATACAGTCGAGCTATTAAAGTGCTTCAGGCAAAAGCACACGGTAGATTTATGCTGCCTTAGCTTTGGTGGTACCTGCCTGTCTGCATGGTTTTTGTGTGCGCTGCCCCCACTAACCCAGAGCTAAAAATTAATCATCGTGTGTGTATTTGGAATGGGTATATGAGCAGTAATTCTACTTTGCACTCTTTTCATGACATTTCTCATGTTTTTTCTAAGTGTTAAATTTTTAAAAAGCTCCCCCCTTGCTTTCTTTGTTTCTGGTTTTTGGTTTTTAGTAAGTTTGAATAACTTAGCTTTCCCAGTTTTGCGGATTAATGTTCTAGCTGTTTATTTTTACAATCTAAATGATCTACAGGCAGATTTTGTTTGTTTCTGTTTTTTTTTTTTTTTTTTTTTTTTTTTTTTTTTTTTTTTTGATGGGCAACTCTGCTGTAGTTACTTGGTAGCATAATTATTAGCCTAAGGTGTCAGTTGTCTGCTGGATAGAAATAATCCGTTTACAATTCTATAGATGCCTTAAACTTGGCTCATTCTCTTCTGAGACTCATATGAATGATCCTGCCTTTAGGCTTATTTTGCAGTGATTAGGGACTGCTTTCCTGCAGTTGTGAGTTTTTTGGTAAAATTATTTTGTCAAGGTTTAGCCAAGTTCAATATTTAGTCAAGAAGAAATTAGAGAACTTGCGTATCTACTTGCCACAGCCTCACAGCTGGGAACTCTCCTCCCCTGGAAAATTATCTGAGTAGATTTCATGAGTCTTGATGTCCTTCAAAGATTCCTTCAAAGATTCCTTGCCCAAGTTATTTATACATTTCAGTGTCCGTACATTATATGTAATGGATGTGGTTCAGTGTTATAAGGTGATGTTCATTACATTGCGGGTAAATTTTTCATTTTTATGTTAATGCTTCCATCTTCAGCCATTTTTTTTGCTTGTCTGCTTTGATATATTTTAATTGCATAAGTATTTTAGACAGTTCAAACTTTTTCAATACTCCAAAAATATTAAATCTTTGTTGATATAAGGTGATATAAAATTTTCTTGAGACAGGACAATAAGTCATAGTACATTATTACAAAACAAATCAGATAGAGCAAATATTACATTTTTCTTCAAGCTTCTTCCTTAAGTAAATTCTATTGAGTCTTCTGAAAGCTGGGAGGTATAACTGTCTGGAAATATAATAGGAGATAAATACTCCTAGGTGTCTGAGGACTGGTTGCATACACCTCATTCAAGATGCCTTTTTTGGCCAGAAAGAAAAAATGTAGCCAGCATGGTGTGTGTTGTGTATTTACCAAATGGCTGTGTCCTATAGCAAGAACTCAACTCTTTATGTGCTTGTATTCCCAGCTGGACTTAATGAATCTAAATAGACCCACGACTGCTCCACTTGGCTGTTTTGTTACTCATGGCCCTTCTGTTCCCGGGCCAAGGTGTCTATCCCAGCCAAGCATGTCTGTTCTTGGCAAGGCCGTGGCCTCCGCACGCGCGGAAGGCTGCACCAAGGAGAACTGAGGAAGGGAACACGTTTTATTCTATGGTGACAAACCCATGCTAGTTCTGAAAATTTCAACATATTTTTTTGTGGTAACTTGGGGAAGAAATACCTCAAGCCTTTAGGCTGAAAAATAAGTATCTTTCTCGGTTGACTTTTTGATTACTTTGGGTTTGCAGGGGAAATGGAGAAAAATTAGGACGACAGTAGTCCTTAACCAAAGAGTTGATCCTGATTATGAATGAGCATGTTACTTTTTTCTTAGTGTCTGCTTTCTAACAAGATTTTGTGAGGAAATTCAGAATATGGTTATATTTATAAACCTAATCTAAACAGACCTTTTCTCACAATAGGATAGGATGTTTTTTCTTTGTGCAAAGAAACTTATCCAGTTTTAATTATTTTTTTGTTTGTGTATCAAGGTAACAATTTTAAGATCTGGGCTTTTTAAAAAGTATTTTCTCATGATTTTTCTGCCATCTAGAGTTCTATAACTTAATATGGCAAACTAGCATATGGAAGTAAATACCACAGCAACCTTGGACCAAAGAGGTTGACAAACTAGAGCTTTTTGAACCTCATTGTATTACCTGACAATAACAAGCTATAGAAGTTATTTTCAAAGTGGTGTTTTTTCTTTTTCTGAAAATTGAAAAGGTATTTGAAAATTGAAAATAGCTTTTTATGCGGCTCAGAAGCTCCAGACCAAGGAGCTGAACACTGAGGCCCCTTATGTTTCGTGAGTACCTTGAAGCTCCTCTGGGAGGTTTTCTCTTATACTCATTTAGAAACAGACTTTTTTGCTGGGGTGCGAGTGAAGTTGCCTTCAGAGAGGTGGTTTCCAAGGCCAAACTCGTCGGCTGTTGATGAAATGTTGTCTCTGCCTTCAGAATAAACAGAAACTCATCTCTGTGGAGTTCTTGTAGGGAAGAGTCGAACACGATTAGCAGTTTGTGCATTATATAAACTGCATGTTAACCTTTTAAACTTGAGGTTTGCAAACGTTAAACAGCTTAGTGCAGTTCTCAATAAAATTCTGTTTGCTTTCCTGATACATGGAAAGTTGAGATGGAATTTTCTGCAGGAAGTTGTTCTCAGTCTTCAGACCTGGCCAAGATTACTTTAGTTCTATTTCTTGTATTTCTTGTGTAATTTCTGTAACATGTCTTCATCCTCTACTGGGAGGAAATACTTAATTGAAATACTAGTGGTTAGGGGTGACTGACTTTTCCCGTTCTACGTCACATACAGTAAGTTCATCTGGGATGAAAATGTTTTCTTCAAAGAACCTCTTGATATCATGTGCATTCCCCCGTCCTTCAAAGTTTCTTCATGGAAACCAGTGCAGATTTATCACTGAGTTTAAACACAGATTTATGACTGAGTTTAAACAGAATATGTGCAGAGAGCAAGAAAGGCCTATTTCCAAATAGGCAATATCTAGTATGTATTAGCAGTAACAATAGATACCTGTCAAAATATGATGATGTTAAAATACTTGTTAGATAGTATTACAGCAAACAGCAAGTGCCAATTCCAGTTACCAAAAACTTTATTTCACCACACTATGTATTTTAAACACAATTTATGTGTCAGATACATTTTTCTGCATGAATTTTTTTAGGGAGTTTAAATGTTTTATATATGTGCTTAAGTGAAACAAACTTTACATACTTTCCCTTTTTATGCTTAAATTTTGCTTTTTATGCTTTTTCTGCTATTACCAAAAAGAGCTCAAGAATATTTGTTATGCATGAAAGATACCTGGTGAATTTAACTGACTCTTAGTGAAAGAGAATAAGAGCACTAGTTATTTTCTTTTGCATACGCTACCGTTTGTGAAAACATGTATCCAAAGTACCTAAGCAGATTGAACATGGTGTCCAGAGTCTCTGGTTCACGACAGCAAATTTTCAGTGAAATGTGTTGTACACAATGAAACAATTACAGCAGAATTGAATCACAGCAGAAAAGAATTACAGCAGGCAAGGACAAGTTTGATATCTGTTTAATTTGTCTTCACTTTGAGTTTGTCAGTCTTTGGGTTTTTTATTATTCTATAGCAATGTGATTCCGTGTCGGGGTGTGCAAGATGTGTCTGCTTGTGCTGGCTGGATGGGGAGACAGCTGAGTCCCTATGTAGCCCATACTATGGCTGAAATCTTAACGTAGTCAAAGCTGGGAATAAAATAGTTTTTCCCTCCTGAGAATTCAAAGCAGGTCAGAAACAGTGAAATTTGGTTTTTGTTTGCCATCTGTATAGCAGTATATTCTGCCTGACTCTTACTTAGCTTGAAAGAGCATTTCCTTGGTGCTTGCATGACAATTGGGGTCTATTTTTTACTTTTTGAAATAATTGTGCACATGATTTGGGATGGATATTTGGGATTTGTTCTATGTGTTATTTCTTCTAGTAACTAATGAAGTAGAGCATACTCGAAACAGCATCTTGCTATCGTGCTTGAACTGTATGGTGGAGTAGAACTGCTGGTGACTTGTGCTGTTGGAAATATTGCCTGAAGCCTTTGGGTTAATCTGTGCTGAATTATGACTGTCACCAACTGCATTAGGCAAGGTGACGGCCCTGTACGTATCTGCTTTGATTTTTAGAGGTTGTAGGGTTAAACCTGTGTTCGCTTTCTCTAAAAGGACTTTATGGAGCAGAGATAAGGATTCATTTAAAAAAAGAAGGTTCCTGGAGGCCAAACTGCTGTTGCAGTCAACTTTTATGACCCCTGTGTTCACACAGTTGTGTTATCTCTTTATTAGTATTTTTGGGCAAATTCTTGTAGTCCTGGATAGAATATCAAGTGCTTGGAAACATCAACTTGGATTACCCAGAGCTATGTAGAGGAAACAGTACAGTATGTCCTCCCATAATAATTGGCTGGTACTTGTGATTGAACAGATTTATTGAAATTAAAACAAACTTTGTCATCCTTAGACTGCTGTTGTGAAGAATAGTGTAGAAAATCCACAGTCGTGTTAACTGTTCTTGGAAGCAATCTTGCAAGATTCTTGTTCTTGGAAGCACGAAGTCTCTAAACTTGGTATTTCCTTCAATAAAACTATGAGCTCAGGATGCTGCTGCTCTTCACGTTTCTCTTCAATCCCCTATAAGGGAAACAAAAGGAAACCAAGATGGGCAGCATTATGCAAGATATGCAGCCTAAAACCCGCTCCAAATGAGTCTCAATGCAGCTAAGCATTCCTTGCTTCTCCTCGGTGACAACTGGAAGGGAAAGCTGCATAGCTTATTGCAGAACCATCTCAGCAATGTCTGGAGATTTTATAAGCAGTGATAGCATTGAGCTTTTTTCTGTTCGCAACCTTCCCGAGTGCTCTGTCTATTTTATGGCACTGCATAGTTTAGCAACTGGGATGTTTCAGATGCATTTGCAATGAATAGAAAGCAAAACCTTTCTTGGTAGAATTCACCTGATTTTTATCATGACACTTTTCAGTGAATGCTTCAGTGCAGCAAAGACAAGAAATGCCTTTGAAATGAAGGCACTGTTAAAATGGCAAAAAGATTTCCCTGAGAGATAAATAATGAGTCTGCATCCTTCATTCCACATAAAGTGCTTGAAGCACCCCAAAGAAATGAGATATTAGTCAAATTGAGCTGTATAGCGTGCCTGGAAAATACTTGTTAACTAGACTACACTGAACCTCAGGTTTTGCATAAAATCACAGGACGAGATAAGGAGAGCTCTGTTTTCTTGGCTGCTTAGTTCATTCAAGGTTAATAGCAGCAATATTGACTCAAATGCAGAGTTAATGAAAGCTTGTTGCTCTCACCTGGCAAGTCACCAACACTTCTCTATAACAGGACAGTTGTGCCCTGTTAAACGTTCTGGGCCTGGCTTTCTGGCCTGAAGGACTTTGATGATTTTTTTTTTTTTTTTATTGCTTGAAAATGGTATCACTAGGGTATCTGTGTATGCTGGCTCAGTTTTCCTCTTATAACCTCATTTAATACTTTGTACTTTCCTGTCCTTAAGAAGTGTCTAGGTTGCTGAGTCTGCACTGGTGCTGTGTTTCAGGTGTCTACATGAAGGCACTGGTAAAGGTATGTTCCTTGAGTTAGATGTCATCCAATGCATCAGAAACATTTAATGCACATAGAAATGCTGTAGAAAGACTGCAGAGTTGAATTTCTTGCCTTTTTGTCAAGAAACTGAAGCTCAGTGTAAATACACTATCAATCACGCATCTGTAATAGAAAACAATTTTGTCCCTACCTTGAAAAAGCAAATAGAAGTTTGGAATGACTTGAGGCTTTATTGTAAGTGTCTAAATCTTTTTAAAGAGTGAGCTTGCCTTAGATGTTGAGATCTAAAAGGGTTTATTTCAAGCTAGACTATATTCCTGTTGGAAGAAAAAAGGTGTAAGAATTTAGGGGCCAAGATACCCTTTTCTTTAAATTACAGCTTACTAGAATTTGTCATGTCCTTTTATAGCCAATGAATTTTCTGTGGGGTAATACCTCTTTCTTTGAACTGTCCTAATGAAATATAGTGCCTAAGAGAAAATAATAAAGTCTGCCAGAAAAAAAAGAAATCACGAGAATACTGCAGTTTATAGGACAAGGTATATATGGATGAAGGTGGTCTGGAAAAAAGGAATATGAGGTGTTCTTAAATATTTCCAGAAATACCAGATCTTTGGCATCAAGCAGCAGCTACTGGATTTACTGGTTTGAAATAGCGTGGGTTGATGTACTCATGTCTTCAGCAAACTGTATTTCCTTTCCTCGCAGTGCTTGATGTGACATTTTGGTTGCGCTTTCTGAAATGATCAACTCACTGGGTGACATCAGTGTCCTGTTGAACAGTACCAAATATTTCCTTGTAGGAATCCTTTGGTTGATGACTGTAGTTGAATAGCCAGGGGCCTGCAGTCTTGTGTACTAAACGCACGGTGCATACCTTGTTGTAGTTGCCTTCTGAGTGTTGTTGCTTGGCATGCTAAGACCCTAGTTGACTAACTGGCAATTTTCTGCTCTATTAATTTTATACCCAACACCTTCCTAAAACCTTCACATCAGCAAAATGTGAGAGAGGTTTCTTGTATAATGATAGCAGAGCTGTGGCAATCGGCTTCACATTTTAATTTGAGTTTGCATGAAAAAAGTGTTTGTGTTTTATGGCTATTTTTGAGGTCTGATGCTCCCTATCTTTTTTTACCATGTGAAATGGTATTATAATAAATATATTACATCATATAATATTATACATATACATGCAGTGTATAATGTATTATAATAGTCTTGTTTTCCATGCCATTGCTGAGCTATGACACATCCATGGGCTGTTTTTCTCCTCTCTTGCATGCTAAAGAGTCTTTGTTCCTTCAACCTGTTTGCCTGAAATCTGCTCCCTGATTGTGGTGGTCCCTGTTGTCCTGTTTTGGTCACATTTTCTCTGCTGCTTAATTCTTTTTGAGAAGAGAATAAGAGCACATATCACATGGTCAGTTAAATTTATGAATATTCAAAACCTGGAAACTGTATGGAGCATCATGATTATCACCAGGACTTGAGGGGCAATATTATGTTGGGTTTTCTCTGTTCCTTTTCAGATTTACTAACCTTTTGTTTCCTCGAGGGGGTGCAGAACTAAGTACAGTACTATGAAATGCGGTATTATAATTTGGAGGTGAGGGGAAAACTTAGATCCCAGGACAGTAGCCCCAAGTAACTTCCTCCCCTTATGAAAATTTTTTTTTGTTCTCTCATTTTCTTGCCACACTTAAAAATGGGCATGAGCTTATCTAAAAGGATACCATTGCTGTATCTTAGGAAATCTTAGCTGTAATGGAAATATAGCGGAACTGAAGAGCCCTTTGGAACGACAGAGCTTGGTGTGATGAAAATCTACTTAGCGTTCTAGCATCGATAGCGACTCCTCAAGCCTTGGAAACACACCAGCTGCTCAGCATGAACCTGCAGCCCGTGCAGGCATTCAGCCATCTCATACCAAGGTTTTAAAAATGCTCAGTAACTTCGTAAAGACTTTTTTGTATGGGCAACGAAAAATCTTATTACGAGGCTTCAAAGATGAGGATGATCCTGGTGGTTTTTGCAGGATGGTTGTGATATAGTTTAGCCTTCATGGGTTTTGAGGAACAGGAAAAATAAATGTTTAAATCTATAATTCAGCATGAGAGAAAGGATTTGCTTTAGCCTTGAGATTAGTCGGGTGAATCACTGAAGTAGTAACTTTGGCTCTATATCTTCAAAAATCCTTTGTAAATATTTTTCTGTATATATGAAGTGCAATGAAATCTGGACTGCTGTTTGGGATATCTCTGACCAGCAAACACTTGAACTTCTAGAAAAGATGAACAAGGATATAAAGGGACAGGAATGAAAACAGTTTATAAGGATTAAATGAGAAGCCTAATATATAGTGGTATAGGAAAATTGAAGGAAGTTGGAACAGTTTGTTATAGATTATCTTAAGATGCAGAAAAAATGTCAAAGACTAAACAAGGGTTCTGCTCAGGTATTTTTTCTTGGGTTGATCTTGCCAGTAAGATTTAAAACTCAACATCAGTTGAGCTGACACAACTTAAACATTTCTTGCATGCGCAGCATCTTTTGTTGTACTGGACTTTAGCTACTGATTTGATTGGAATCAGAGAACGGCCTTTGTCCTAGGGAGAAAGTAACAGCTGTGAGCAGCCAAACTGGGAAGGGACCTCTGAAACTTGGACTGGGCTGAAGATGATGACTGGGGGTTGTTATTTACTGCTTCTCATAACCCAAGCGCAGGAAGCCCCCTGTGAGAGGATCTGAGGAGTGGAAACAAGGCAAAACAAGCTGGAGAAAGATGGAGAAGGAATACCTTAATGTTACCTAGTCATCTCGGGCTGTTCTTGATTCCAGGCAGGTAAAGGTACCAAGTTGGCATGAGGGCCAATTCGGAGTTTCTTTGTGCAGTTCTTGACAATTTTAGTTGGTATTATTATTTTCAAAACAAATGCACTTAGATGATGTTACTTAGTAATCTGAGAATATAATTTTAATAAGTGGCTCCTTTCTGTGTCTGACTTTGTGAAAAGGAAATGGAGACATCTCTGGAGCCGTAAGTCATTTTAAATTCACATCACTGACATTTGCAATTGGAGAGACTGACAATCTGCATTTCCCATGAGAAAAATCTCCTTTGGAGAAGTGAGGTGGGATTGACCTGAGTGAGATTTTTGATTTAAATTGCTGCTTATTCCGTCTTCAATTGTTTATAGTTGGAGAACCACAGAAAGTCCTCCCACACCATTTCTTGGTTTTCTGTATTTAAACATGATAAGTAGTAGGAAAAAAAAAAGGACATGAGCTATTTAAATAATATACAGCTCTCATGAGAGCAGAATTTATGTCCATATTACACTGATGTAAATTATTATATATAAGTTATTATTACACTAGCACAAATCTCTAACTAGATATGGCTTATCTTGGTTGATATTTAACTGAGATACCTTGTATGAAGATTTGCCCTGTGTGTCCATTTCTCTTATGAGATGAGTAATGATTCATATTCACAAGCATGAAAGACTGGAAGAGGTTAAATAACTTTATTGTGAGTCCTGTTCTCTGCAGAAACACAGGAGAAGCCCAGACCTTCCATCTTCCAGTCACTCTAGGACTAGTCTCTGCCTTGTAGCTCAAACAGTATAAAAGAGTCTTGATGAGAAAATAAAATGGCACGTTGAGCACATCTATCAATTTAATCTTCCCCTACATGAGTCTTCATTGTTACAATAAAGCAATTTCTGTTTACTGCAAATTATATTTATGCATTCCTTCCTAGCCCCACAAATGCCATAACTGACCTTTAGGGGAACTGAAAGGCTCCTTCTTTGCTAAAGCTTGAGCCAGCCCATCTGCTCTTGCTGTCACAGCTGATGGCAGCTGTAACATTAAATATGTCCATAGATATTCATTTTTGCACTAGCGATGCTGCTGTTTAAGATATATCACATTAAGCATCCTTGTGCCTTTGCAGGATAAAGGATGAACTCTTCCCTAAATTAAATAAAATTCCCTCTGATAGTGCACTCATTTTATGATTTACCTGGGACTTTTAAAAGGTTATACCCCTGTGGCTCATTATGATAGGACAAATTTTCAGTCTTTTTCACCAACTGAATAAATACTATGATTGACCTATTAAAACCCCCAGATCTACCAATTATTAAGAGAACTGCTGCCACTTTTTCATTTATTTTCATTGTGTGGTGAGGGGAAAAAATCATGGATATAGTCAGGTACAGTTTCTTTGTTTTCAGCAGAAAGTTAATGTATGACTTAAATGTCAACTTTGTGAAGTGGGTTTTAAAAGATTTTTCCTTGAGTACTTAAATTCAAACTTCTCACTTTAAAGAGTAAAGTCCACTTTTATCTAGGTTTTCTGTCATTCTGATAGCTCTACTTCTGTGCTACTTGGTCATTTCTAGGTATAAAATAGTCTAGCCAGTCTCTGGACTAATAATATGATCCTACATGGCAGCAGTAAAATTAGCTGCATAATATTTGGCTTCATGATGAGCTTCTGTTAAATCAGAATTGTGCAAATGCACCTTTTTTTTTTTTTTTTTTTAAATAAGCAGGTTATAAAAATTAATTCCAAAGATAACTCTCTTCTTACTGTATCAGTCCTCCAAAAGTATAGTTGCCTCTTGTGCTACTTAATTTGAGCACCTTGATTCATTCATGATGGGAAAGTAGCTCAGAAACTTGCACTTTTCGCTTTTCAATTGTAAATGTGGTCAAGGAGCACCCCAAGGTTTTGTGGTTTCATTAAAAAAAAAAAAAAAAAAAGGGGGGGGGAGGAATGAAACTCTTTATTCATCAACTTCAGAAATCCCCCCAGGGCTTTAAACATTTACCACTGCCAAGAAGTGGGAGGGAGGGTAATAAATGCAAAAAAGAATGAGTTGTGGGGAAATTCAGCACTTGGAGTTTTCTATTTTTTCCTTATATTTTTATCTCTAGAGGTCCAGAGGGCCATTGAGTTTCCTGTTGATTTGCTTCACTTATATGTAGTCAGATGGCACTGTCACCAGAGGGCATAAAAATAACGCTAGGTCTGACCAGCTGCAAAAACCTAGTAGAAACCCCCCCCTGAAGCTCAGTTTTTAGGACTCGCAGTCAGATGATTCCACGCTGCCGGGGAACTGAGCTGAAAAATGAACTTTAGCAGGGCTCCTGACCAAAAAGGAAGAGACGAGGGGAATAAATGGGCCAGAACTCGCCCAAGACACTGCAGCTTGTGTGCTGCATGCCGCAAAATCAAGCGGTTCATGGCCAAACTGACAATGGGATTTTTCACTGAACTTCCTGAAGTTTTTCAGGATGCTGATTTGCATCATGATCCTAATGCTGTAGCTATGTAGAAATGCATGTGAATAAGGCTGAAATGCCTTGTACAAGTTGATTTGAAGGTGTCTCTGTTGCCTGGGTGCTAGGGGGAATTGCACGTCTGCTGTAAAGGTCCCTTGCTGCTGAGCAGGAACTTACTGTGAATGTTTTCTGACTTCTGTCTGCCTCATATATGTGCATCTCTTGAGCAAAAATATTGAGGCTATGAAAGCCATAGGCCACCCTAGGTAGACCCCATGTTTGTGCAGTTTCACTTTCTGAAAAGGAAAGGGTGATTTTTTCCTGAGGGTAAGCAGGACCAGGAGGTGATTCCCTAACAGGGATTAAGGTTTGGATGTTCTTATTAACTCAGTGTCATGTCAAACAAAGTTCATTGCAGAGGTGGGAAGGATGAACTCTGATTAGATGATAAATTAAATGATTTTGAATATTCAGGGGTGGTTTGACCATATGATGGTGTATTTTGGCTCTGTATCTCATAGGTAACAAAACCTGCTTTTTGTGAAAAAGAAAGTGAAAATTGATAGCCATATAGAGTTTGTCTTTTATTTACTATTTGTCTGGACTGTTCTTCTATGGATGTGTGTGTCCTCAATCCCTAATACAAAATTTTAAAGCCCAAGCACTAAACTTGGTTCAGATGAAAACAGTTTGGCAAAAATATGTAGATTTCAATTAGAATTACAGTGGTTCCTGATCTCTAAATCTTTCCACCCAGTCTCCTGCCTCGCTGGAGGACCTGACACACTGATGTAGGCAGTTTTCTTCTGTTAATGTGCAAGGAGGGAGGGCCAGGCCAGTTGAGCCACAGGACCGTGCAGGCTGAGACAAAAGACTCCTTTTCCTGCTGCAAATATAAGAAGAATCAGTGACAGGGATGTCACTTCCAGGGGTAGCATACAGAGAAGCTGCAGCTTTTACAGAAAGTTCCTGTAGCTGTCATCACCTGCATGTGTTTTAATTTAGGTTGTTTGATTATTTAGCCTTTTCTGAAGGTCTAAACTCAGGTGACGTGAGATATATAACGCTAACATATTTCGGCTCTGTGAGACACTGAGGCTTTGCTGGCAGGTCTGACACTCTCCCACAATAAAATTCTCTGTTATGGCTACTATAAAATGTTCTGTTTGCTCTGCAACATAAAAGTGAAATGAGAGGCCTTATCTTTGCATGTTGGCAGAAAACAAATAAACATTCAGGAATGGCGAGGCTGAGATCTCACACTGGGGCTGGAGAACATGCGGGTGAAGCTGCTGCTTTCTCCGTTTGATTTTCTTATTAAAATAACTGAGTAAAGAGGAATATTCCTTCAAGCTATTAGGGCTGCATGGAAGCAAACGTGTTGAGATGCCCCTGGCACTTGCTGCTTGTCGCCAACTTCGGGGCTCCCTCTAGTGAGGTTTCAGACCAGTGTCAGCCTCTCTGTCCTGAGCTGCTGGGCTGAAGTTGCATCCAAGATCTCGGAAGCCCATCAGGCAAATATAACTATAAAGCAACACAGGTAACTACTACTGAGTCATTTTGGAGATCCAAAAATGAAGGAGCAATTCTTGCTATTGAAGTGTGCTAGTAGATTTTAATGAACAATACAAAACTGAAATATGATCTAGAAATCTGCTGTCATTTTATTACCTGAGACAAAATTTCTTGCTCAACTGGCTTATATACTTTTATGTATTTTAATTATGGCATCTGTTTTCTGAATTGTCATTTAGAATAAACTCAAATAGCGTAATTTATTTAAGACACAAGTAAACTGAGCTTCAAAGAATAGCAGTAGATTTGGAATAGGGAGGATGGCCACTTTGGGCAGTAATTCGACATGTTGGTAAGACTTAAGTTTGCCAAACAGAAATACTAACTCAATCTGTGCTAAGAGTTATGGCCAAAAAGAAAGACAAAAGAGAAAATAGGAAGACTACAGATGATAGAACTGACTGAAGAATGATAAAAACCTTAAAATGTGAATAGGTTGATTCCCACATCGCTGGAGAGAAAAGGACCTTATTCAGGCAATTTTTGGTTTGAAAAGTTAGATAATACTGAAATAATGTGTTCTAATAAGTTCAGTATAAGCTAAGTGAGAATTTGCGCATGAGATACTAGAATGCTAGTACATTATCTTAATTTGAGCCTGTAGACTGCCAGATGTGTTTTCTCATGAGTTTTCCCTTTCCTTTTTCCAACCATGAGCATGTGCAATGCCTTTCCTGTGATATTTTGGTGCTTCAAGGTCTGGTTTCAGGAGGGATTTGAAGACATGTTGACAACCGGGAGTATGAAGAATAGTCAAGAGTCCTTCAATGAGGTTAATTTTGGCTTTGTTTGGAGAAAAGGGACAGGCGGAGGGGAAAGCTCAGCTCTTCAGTGGATATAAACAAAGTCTATTTTAGGCCCAAATCAGTTCTGTGCCAAGTCGATTAGGGAGGAGCAATGTCCAGTCTGCCTAGATATAGTCATTTTTTTTATTGCGTTGATGCCCAGAGAGCCTGAATACTACCAGGCAGTTGCTATAGTGGGAAAGGTTCATACATTCTATATGAGAAATATTCAGTGCTCCAAGTCGCTTACAAGCTTAATAAAATGCACATGAGACCTGGGGGAGAGGGAAGTGGGGCTCCTTTCTGGAGGTATTTGTGTTTCATAGGAAAAGTGGTACTATTGCACCAAAACATTCCCGGTTTGGCCTTCTGTGAAGAGTTCAGGTGCATCTGACTCCAGTTCCTCCTTCTGCTAATAGAAGTTCCTCAAACAGCTTCAGTTTTTAGGCTACCAACATTTTGCAGCCCTTGCTCAGGGCTCAGTTCAAGCTGTTTGTATTTGGTGATTTCTAGTGTTACTCCTTACTGCTCTGCTTGAAGGGTTTGATTATGCTGGTGGTTTGGTGCTGGTTTCTTAGCATGTTTTCCCTACTCAAATACTGAGACTTTGTTGCACGAGTTTAGAGCTCGGAGTGGTGAGCTCAGCCATGGTGCTCCGACCCTGGTGCGTGTTTGTTGAGGAAGCAGCTGGGCTTGGACCTTCCTTCGCTGCCTGTGCATTCAGGAGGTGCAAGTTTGGATCCACATTATTTGGGTTGTGGCATATGGGGCTGTACAGGTGTTTTCTTTCTCTGAGTGTATTCTTGGAAAGACACGCATGGGCTGCATGGTCTTGTGATGTCCTTTTCTTAGGAAACAGGCAGGCTCCAGAAGGAACCTTGCCCTTTGGGCTGCTTTCTTTGCTTGAAGCTCTTTTCTTGGAGTAGTTGCCTATATGAAAGATTGATGTGAAGTCCCCTTTAGTGGGCACTTCCTGACCACTGTCACCAGAGAACTCTCTGGAGAACTGGTGCAGACTACCGAGAGGGACAGTTGCAACAGGAATATTCCTCAGGCCTCGACCAGCTTCCTTCCAAAGTTTCCTATGAAGACCTTGACATTTAAAAGCGCCTGTTTTACACTGCTGTGAGGGCGTCCCATCCAAGGAAGCTGTGCTGCCACCTCGCTTGAATTTACTCTATGAAGATCAAACTCCCCATGAAAGGGAGTTGAAAGATTGAAAAAGAAAAGTTTGGGGAGGATGGTTTTCAGTTGTTCTCTCATACTGTCATGTTCTCTGTTGGCTAATGGAAACAACAGTACATTTCTTAGGGATGGAGAAACACGAGTTTTTTTTTTTTTTTTTTTTTTTTTTTTTTTCAAGCTGTTTTAATATTCCTAAAACAATAAAGCATCTTTCAGGAGACATCTGCACAAGAACAGCTCTGTCAGGATGTTGCAGAAAGGGCCCTTTGGGTTGCTGTAGCCAAAGTGTTACCTAGGTAACAGGTACCGCAATGATTTCCTTAGTTGCTCTCTGGCTGAATAAAACAGAAGATGCTAATAAAATTCTGATCAGCTAATTAGGCAGCCGGCATTTTCCTTTCTTCAGAGAGAAATTTGCAGAAGACTGAATTGTCTTCCTCCAGTAGTTAGGAGTCTCCCTGTGGCAGTGTTGCTTATCTCAAAAAAAAAAAAAAAAAAAAAAAAATTATAAAGTTGACCTAAATTCTGAACTATTGAAATGATAATAGATTGAGTGCTTTTCACTGTGGTGAGAATAGGCAGAAATAATGGGTGATAATGGGTGATTTTGGCTGTGGTACTAGAAGAAGTCATGACATCCTGAATTCTGCCATCCTGCAGTCATGTGTTATAGCAGGAAACAGATTAAAGCTGCATTTTATTTCCATTCTGCCTCTTCCAGAGTCTTGTCCTTGAGTATTCAATACACTTCTGGTCCTTGTTTTGGTACTATGTTGAAAGCTTGTTTGTGTTTCAAAAACCATCACCAGAAGGGCAGAAAATGACCTTGCAACGTGTCAGGATTACTCCTGAGTAACCTGCCCTCGCTGCATCGCACTCTGCTTAACAGATTTGGTGTTTATTGCTTCCCTCCATGGTGTTTCCTAGGGTTTTTTTTTCAAGGAGTTAGCTGTTATTTCCTGGTGAGGAAAGCCTGAGCACAGGAAAACTGTGTCTGAAAATATCCCTGCTGAGATGAAACTGATATAAATAATTTTGGAGATGGGAAAACTGCTTATTGCCTTAGGAACTGCTTAGGAGAAGGTCAACTCAAGTGACAGACTTGGCATCACAAATGGATCATGAGAGACAGGATGGGATATGGTCTGACACTGTAGGTTGACTGATGTCCTCACCACACTGCGTGAGACCACTGCTTAGACAGTTGTAAACCATGTAAATTAATGTCCCACCATTAGTATTTAGATACCTAATATGCTTTTTTTTTTCTTCCTGCTCTGTCCTTCATTTACAGTTCAGGAATTTCTGCAGTAAAAATACAAATCTGTGTTATTGTACCCTCCTAAGTTATCTTTAGAGCAGAACAGGCCTGAATCTCACAATTCCAGTTTTTTGCTATCAGTGTTTTTGTGATTCAAATTCTCTACCATCCTTCCCTAACTTAGCTCTGACCACAAATCTGTTTTACATGCTGGGTTTAGCAGGTGCTCAAGCAGTTACATATAACCTTAGTGTAAGCATTTGTCTTGACTCCAAATTTTCCTTATTGTCCTCCTCAGAAGCCAGGTCTGAGTTCATGAAAAATCACCCGTCTTATTATTCTAATCCTCAAATAGTTTTAACCTTACTGCTGCCTTTACAAAGGAAAGAATTACTGCCTGCTGGCTACGTTTCCAGGGCTGGAAATTTGCTTATAAACATTATTGCCCTATATATCTATTTCTAAATACTCCAAATATTTGGAAAGCACCGTTCATAAACAAATTTTACTCATCTTCCAAGTCCATATTTTTTTCACTTCTATTGCCCAAAAGTTTCTTCTTTCACTTTCTAGTATTTAATTTTGTATAGTTTCCACATTGTTTCATCTTTCACCTTTGGAGATGGCAATCTGTATATTTGGAACACTACTTTATTCCTTAAAAGATTGTAAGGGATTTGCATGTGTTTGCTTGTCTGTGTGTGTTTAATCAATTTAGTAATTGCAAATGCCACTTGGGTAGCTTACATTGAGGGGGGAATAAATGTGTCTTTCTCTTGGTAGGTGCTAACAGCAAAGACGGTTTTTGAGGGATTTGGGAGAGATTTTGGGCAAGATATTCCTCAAATCATTTAGGACTAGATGGAAGAGGGAAGCTAACTGCCTTTTAGACTTTGTAGGTGTCTTCTACCTGCTGGCTCTTTCCTTTTCTCTTGCTGGAGCCCTTGTTCATATCAATAATTAAGTATTTACCACAGCAGCAACTTTGAGCTAGCTGAAATCACAGGTCATCAAATATTTTTATCCCTTGTTTGCATCAATATTTAATTGGTGTGAGATGGAATCAGAGAGAGTCCAGATTTGAATTATTTCTTATACTTCCCAGCTTGGCTCTTCAGTGCTGGAAGATAGTGCCATTAATAACTAATGAGAAAGGGAGGAAAAGCTGGAACTAAATGTTTAACCATGGGATAGAACCCAGTCAGAGGGATCCAAGCCAGGAAAGGATCCAAGGAAACACCTGAGTGGTTTGTCTCTTAATATCTTTATTTCCTTCGACCTACTGCTTAAAATAGGTGCAGTGCTTAGTGTTGCTGATCCCCAGAAGACAAAACTCATGAATTGTGAATCATTTTTTATAGATATGTATATACATACCTATTAAAAATCCACAATTTTATTTTAATTGCTGGTATTTTGATCCTACTCTTGGTTGTGATTTCAGGTTTTGGTGGCTTCTGCTTTCAGAGGGGAGAAAAAAACCTGAAGTTTTTGCGTTGTGTTTTCTCTTTGAAAATATGAAGTTGCAGATGAAGCACGAAAATTAGCAGTATTTTTTTTATGAGACCAAATGAAGATGTAGATGCAGAGTGCCTTGTTCAGGCAAGCAGCTTGTTGCAGCTAGGTATGAAAGAGCATTTTCTCCCTGATGCACTTGATGGTTTTGCACATTATTTTTATTCTAGAGCAGTACGGGAGAAACAAAAATGTCAGTGCAGAGCTCAGTTGTCCCAGGCTGTTCTTTGCTGACTGCCTGTCCTTATCTGTTCTTTTGGGTGAACATAGATCCTTTCTTGCAGCACAAAGTCTGTCTGTTGCTCTGTTTTACTCCCTTCCTACAGAACCATCCATCAACACCAAGTTTAATGGGCTCATGTTATTACCACTCTCCTTGGCTTTTCCTGCCCCACCAACATCACCAGGGTGGTCCTTGCATTAAAGTGCAGGGAAATGGTCCAGATTCCCAATGTTTGTAGCAATAGGGATTGTCGGAGTCTGTGCACGTTCCTAACGGGAGGGACAGTTTACAGAGTCCAAGGAGGTTGGACTTACAAACTGCCAAGTTTAAAGGGTCCTTAACAGGGTTGGGTTCTTCTTTTGCCTGCTCTCACTACAAGAGATACTTTATATGGCCTTCCTGTTTATCATGCTATTGTTGTATTGCTATAATACTCTCCTTAGATTTTGTATGAACTTGGTCTAGCGAAAAAGGAAATTTCTGGAAATATCCAGAACTGAACTCAATTCTAAAGTTACAGGAAACTACTAACTTTCTGAAGAGTGAATGCCTAAAAAAGCAAATTTCTTCAGGGTAGATATCTGCTTGCCATTAGTATTTATTCCATAAGGACTATTTCTGATTCCCTGGCATACAAGCCCTAATAAACAATTAAATTTGGGTTAGTTTTCTTATGCTGCTGTGATGGATTTTGTTTTGTAAACTTACTTTGGGAGATCTGACTTTAATGCAAAGTGTGTGGTATAAGGTATTGTAATTTCAGAAATATTTCATGTTTCACTGGAAAATGGATGGTCAGATTTGAGCCTAGCTCTCGGTAAATCTAGGCATTTAAAGGCGCTATCATTTTAATAAGCCCTATTCAGGTAGAAATTAACCTGATGTTTTCTCAACTGGCCAGTGGATGTCACTGCAACAGTAAAAATATGACGAAAACTGGGCATGGGTCACTTAGAGATGTCAATGAATCAACAGATGAGGTTCTTGTCATGTCTGTGCATCATTAAAGTTGGGGATGAGATGGGTTAAAAATGTGCAATTCCACTAGTTGCTGGGAAGGGATCTCTTAGGTGAGAGGATCTGCGGTGCTTTGGCTATGACTGAAGGAGCCGCTCTGGCTGCCTCATCCTTGTAGGCCATTCCCAGTGGGCATGTGGGAACACATGGCACTTTTCGTTTAGAATGATACTAGTTTAAGCTTAGAACTGTGCTGCTGTTGTGGATATACCTTTCATAAAATATGTCTTGGGGAGCCAAAGGGTGAAGGGTCTGGCTCAGGTGTCACAGCGAGTGCTTGGGATCAAGCTCATGCAGCTTGACAGCGATAAGATTTCTTTATGCTTGTAGAAGTGCCAAGGAGAGAATTTGTCAATATTCACAATTTCAGTAACAAACGAGGTGCCACAGGTATTAAAGCTCTGCGGGCATATGGCAAAGTTATCAGGCACTTCTGCAGCTGCCAGTGCGTGCCTGGAGATAAATAGTGAAACGAGAAGCCTGTGGCAGGCGGAGCTGCGCCGAACTGCGGTTGCACGGTGAGGAATTGCACTGCCTGGATTTGGGCAATGACGGGCTGTACGAGTGCTATAAATCTCTGGTTTTCAATCTGTAGAGGGAAATGGCATCTATCGATTTCAAGTTGAAAGCTGCTGGGTAGTTTGTTGAAGAAGTTAAAATGAGTGTGTCAGAATAACTTGTAGGCTTTGCCTTGGGTTTGTTGAGCCTCTGACAAATATCTTGATGACCTTGGGAGTTTGTCTGTTTTGTGTGACTCTCTGATGCTGAAATGAGGCAAAATAAGCTTGTGCTATTCATGCAGCAGCGTTTTGGCTCTGTGATCATCAGGAAGGAGCTTTGATAAGAGCACTGGCCTCTGCTGAACTCAAATGGTCATGCCATTGAGACGGCCTTTCAAAGCCTATGAAATCCAACTGCGCCGTGTCAGCAGGTATACCTACTGATTTATTCCTTTTTTTGTGAGGGCTGTGAAAATAAAACTGGTAGTTCGTGCCTCTTCAAACACTACTAAAGATATGCTTTTTATGAAATGGAATTCATGCAGATAAATTGAGATATCGAAACTGCTTTCTTGCAGATGAGCATTTGAAAAAGGTTTTAATTTACATGAATATATTTTCAGAGTAGCTGTCATGAATAATTTACTAAACAATGAAGCCTGTATGATTAATCAGTGTAATTTAATACTAATAAAATAGCCATTAATATTTGCCTTACAAAAACATTGATATTTCTGAAGATTTTTAATAGCAAGAATCTAGCCTAATACAGAAAAATAGTAGTTTCAGGGAGCTGTATCTCTGCATGTACAATTGTGCTTTAAGACTGTTTCCTGAAGAACAACAAATCTTATTTCATAGCATGCAATTTCACTTGGAAAATCGGGTTATTTCAGCTTGTTCAAAATCAGGCATTAAATAGTTGTTAAAAGGCTTTTCAGCGAACAATAGAAAACAAACTTTATGTATTATGGAAAAACTGTACCTGAACTGTCCTATTAATTGAAAAGTGAAAGGTGAATAGTCTGTTACACTTAAATGAAGCCTATTTTGTGCAGGGCTTCTGGCTGTTAATTCGGGTCTGCAGGCCACGATAAAATGGAGCCAGTAGCATAAAGCAAGCCAGGAAACGTGGACTGATTTTAAGCAGAGGATAGACTGATAGACCTATATATGACATTTTAGTAGTGTCACTTGTGTTAAGTTAAGTTGAAGATAGATTAAATTTTCTTAATAAAACTTTGCCTTCATTTTTTTTTTTTTTATGGTCTCCCATTCCCACCTGGAGCTCCAAACTCCGTAGGCAGAATTCAGTGCCCATTTGGCACTGAAAACCAACCTCCCAGAATACAGAACTGAAGAATATAACATTTCCTAAAACTAGGGAGAGGAAAAAATAATAGGTAAACTGGGAGTGGGATGACTTGAGTGTTTTTTCTGGATTGGAATAGACTATCTGTTATGCCTAGGAGCAAAGTCTAATTGAGATATCTATTAAAAACAGCCTTGAAAGCATTTGCAGCTTATTGGACTCAAGTCTTTTTAGCTACCATGGAGCCCAGGACAGTGCCATTAATTTAGAGTGATATCTGTAGATGAGAAATATAATCCACCCTTATCCCCCTTTCAGCTTCTGCTTAACTTTACTCCAGGTGCCCCTCGCTAATGCTGCCTTGTCTGGACTGTCTGGCTTTCAGATTCATTAAGCCAATATTTAATGCTGAAAACTTTTTAATGACCTCTCAAATAGAAATATAGACTCATTTGTAATTTGAAATTTTCAGCCAGGTGATAAATTATGGCAAATTAAAGGAATTTATTATCATAAATATACTGTTTGAAAAAATGATACCAAGCACCTCTGTCAGTCTAAGGTTTAGTGAATAGAATGCTCAGTTGTAGAACAAAGCACTAAAATGGCTCTGTAATGGCAAGAAAAACAGCCAATACTTTTTTTTTTTTTAAGAAGCCTTTATTATTGCGCTTGGATTGGATGGTAGCTCCCATAGATGTAAGGACCAAAAGATATCAGCTTGTAAAAAGGCATCTGCAATATCGCTTATGTTGTTGTTGCACAATAGTTATAGATGTTTCCTCACTCCAAATAGAAGCTCTCTAGGTCAGGCAGCCCCATGCTGCCTTCTGTACCAACGCTTGCCTAGAGCCCTGGTGCCAGCAGATGCTAATGGAAACATCCCGTTACAGTTATGATGTTGCAAAGAACAAATTGCATCTTTGAGGAAATATTCGGTAGTTTCTTCAGCTTTGGAAGATGGCAGGTTGGCTGACAAGGAATGTGGGCGTGCGGCGAGATGCTTTTAAAAGTAAAATGACCATATCTGAACTCCGTAGTTTTACACAAGTGGGAAAGGAAAAGCCTGCTCTGTAAAGATACGGTGTCACTGTGATAGCAGCTGATGTGTTGGTTGAAATATTTTGTCTGTATAACTAATGCAAGGACTTGGCTGCCTCGAGTTCTGTAAAGAAGAGAGTAGCAGGCAGGACTGTCAGCCCTGAAGGGACTGTGTTCATTAATGTCACTTCTCCCACACGTGCAAGGCCATGCGCTGCTACTGGGCTGCTTCTATCTCAAAGTGCGTAGCAAGAGCCAAAGGCTCTTTATTATTTAAGGCTTTAGTTACTTAAAAAGTAGCTGGCTGCGCTTATGGAATATGTTATTCCTCTTATTATTTTTTTTCCTGTTTTTTGCTGATCGTTTTAATAATTTGAGGAGCTCTCGTCTGGCCTTTTTTTCTTTTTGTAGGAGTGAACAGGTATAAAACTGTAGGTGGGAAGAAGAGCAGGTATGTGGCCGGAGAAAACACAACTGATGAGAAATAAGAACTAAAAAGTAGTAGCTTGAAGCTTGCTGGAAGATTGGCTGTCAGAAAGGTCCTAAGCAACAAGAGAGGGCTGAGCTCTGAGCTGCGAAGCTCAAAAACCAGTAGCACATGTAAGAAACTCCTAAACTCTTCTTTCTTCTTGCTGTGTCTTCAGGCTTGCTACCCAAGGGCTACGTCAATATCTTGTTTCTACAAAGTTTTGGTTTGTCCTGCTGTCCCTCTCAAGACTCCTACCATGAGCATGGCTTGCAAGAAAAGATTTGTAAAATACATCTAAACTGGCAAATAGCTTTAGCTTTCTGCTAAAGGAAATTAATGGATATTGGCCAAGATAAATTCTGCAATGCCCAGCTTTAAAGCAAAATACTCAACTACTGCAGAGGTACTCTCCTTGGAAGAAGACATTGCCTTGATATTAAGGTTAGTTAATAAGTGTGCATGGAAGGCCTTTACTGCAGAAATGATTAAGTATTATGTAGCTTCATAGTGTGCCTTAATTGGATCGTTTAGCACTGAAGAGTTTTGTACTGTTGTCTTTATGACTGACTATCAAGTAGCTGTAGCCTGCTAGAGATCTTGGGCTTGTTTTTCAGGTTAAATGAGTCCAGTTCCTTCACATTCTCCTCACAATTTACATAAACCATACCTATAAATACATATAAACCACAGCTGGCAGGGCTGCTGCTCAGCCTGACCTGATGTGCGGGGTTATTCCCAGCACTGATACTGAGTTTGGCACTTGTTGAGTTTCATGAGGGAGCTGGAGGAAAATTTAGGTTAACTTTGAGTAGTGGAAAGGTGTGTGTGGTTTTTTTTTTTTTTTTTTTAACTGGCTACATTTCTTAGGGAATAATTGGGAGTTGCCATGGGGTATTTGTTTCTTTAAAAAAAAAAAAAAATAGGCCTTCAAATTTGGCTATGACCTTGTTAATCTTCATGCCCAACCCCAATATTTCAAATATAAGAACAAGCTGAGGATGATGTGTGGATGCCTCAAACGGGTGTTTTCTGAGCCAGTTTTGAATCTGGTGGTGATGAAGATACAAGAGATACAAGTTTAAAGTTGAAATCTGTTTGATCTGGATGCGTTTTAGAAAGGGGGTCAGCTCTTATTTCTCTTTATCACCAACTCAAGCGTTGCCCTGGGAGCTCGAGGAGGCAGGTGTCGGTCTGCGCTTCTCATCCCCGCGCTCCCCGCTAGAAAAACGCACTGGAACGGTGCGGATGCCGCCTCGGTGGCCGGCGCGCGGCCCCAACGGCCGCTTTTCAAAGCGCCTCAGGCGTTAACGGTCCCTCGCGGGGCGGGGCCGTTGCCGCGGCAACGGCGCGGGGCGGGGCCGCCCGGCCGCCGCGGAGCCGCCGCCGCGGTCGGTCGCTCGCTGGCTCGCGCGGCCGCTCGCCCGCCCTGCGGCGCCATGGTCCATCACTCGGGATCCATCCCGTCCTTCCGGCAGCAGAAAGGTCCGTGCGGGGCGGCGGGGACGGGGAGGGAAAGCGGGTGAATAGCCGGGATGCTCCTCCGCGCGAGGAGCGCGGCCGTGCACGGAGTGGCTTCAACGTCTGTGGTGATTGCTTTGCCCTTGGGGGTGAGGAGTGGGTTTGGGGAAGCATCAAGTGCCTCACAGGCTCCTGCGTCTCCCTGAGGAAGAGGCTTGTGGGTCGCCCCAGGGAGCAGGTAGTTCCTGGGAAGGCCCTCTGGGAGCTATTATGCCTTTGAAAATTAAATACGAACTGTAGCAATGCGTGATTTTAAATATATGTGTTTTTGGCAGTAGCAGAACTTCATCTTCTCCTTACTCCATCCATCCATGACGGCCTTTAACCAGTTAGCTCCTGAGCAGCCGCTCCTTGTGCAGGAGGAGGTGCTGGCCCGGGTGGCTTCGGAGGAGCAGGAAGGTGTCCCTTGCCATCCTGCGGGATCTTTGCTAATCCTCCAGGCTGGGTTTGGCCAGAGCTTTTTGCCTCAGGATGGGAAGTGAGCCTGGAGTGAAAGCAGCAAGCAATCCCGCTCCAAAATGATCAAGCCAGGCAGTTTTCCCAAATTGTGGTACGTTATATCATTCTCTGTCTGTAAACTATGGCTTCGGTCACTGCAATTTCTGCTGTACCGTTGTTGATACTTGAGCTGAACGCGCTGTTTGTGTCCTCAGCGCTCACAAAACAGTGCCCTAAATTCCTTTTTTATACCGAATCAGTGGTAATCCTCATGAAATGGCCAACTGCCCGTCACAGCTGTGCCTTCTCTGCTTCACTAACATTAAGACCAAGCTTCATTTCTTTGGGGGGATTTAAAGGATGTTGTCCTCGTGCCTTTTCGGTCACATAGGAAAGCAATCAACATCAGTAATGTTTCATGGCAGCAAACAAAAATTAAATTTAACCCTAATTTTCACCTGTGTGCCTACTGCCAGGCAATGTGATACTTAAACTTAATTGCTAAGGCAAGGTAACTATTAAAATCCAAATGGGAATAGATTAAGGAACATGATTTTCCTCACTTGATGCTGAGCGTAAGAAGTGTTTTTGGTACCAGAGCTGCCTTGGGAAAAAAAACAGGACTCTCCTCTCTCGGATACTTCGGATTTCTCAATAAGGACCAAAAAAAGAAGGGGGAGGGAAAAAAAAAAAAAGTCTTAAGGCTTTGATTCTACTTAGTAATAGCATTCTCAGACACCCATTTTAGTATTTCATATACTGCGTTATACTATAGAAAAACTTTTCTATGGTGATGGAGATCACTCAATCGATGGCCACCCAGGAATTATGTCTCAGGAAAAAGAAAAATCTTTCCTTTTTTTTCTTAACAGGCTCTAGAAGAGGAAATTTTCTACCCTTGACCATGAATATTTTCTGCTTAGAATGGCTAGGTAATAAGTGAATAGTTATTCAGAAAGGACAAATAACAATGAGTGAAGACTGATGAGGCTGAGGATGATCTCTGTAGACTCCTTGGAGTTTAGTTGTTGCAGAGAAAAGCTGCTCATTAGTGTTTGGTATCTCATCTAACTCACAACTGAAGACGATTTATTTAGACACAGGACACAGCAACCTTACACTAGACTTGCTGTCTGGAGCAAATCTGGGACTGACGCCAAGCAATTGCTTGGCTTATTAGGAAGCTCAATTAAAAAATGATGTGCTTCCTAAGGAAAGATAATCTTAGGTTGGGAAGCAGGTCTTGATGAGCTGCTCAAGAAGCATTCACTGTGAGGGGTTTTTGTGTGTTTCTGGTTCGACTGAAGGATAAAACCTATGTCAAGGCAAAAATGATCCTTAGAGTGTTAAATATCTATAATTTCAATTATAATATGCAGCCTGAAGTTTCCTGCATACTCTTCTACGTTCTTTTATTGAATTCTGTTCTCTTTTCTGAGCTGTGACTTATCTGAATGTGAAGAACATCTTTGAGCATCTTGTGCAAGGACTGAGAACTTAGGACTCAACTTAGGACTGAGCCCTTGAGCGACACTATAGACGTGTTGGTGACTATTACCATCACTGGCTGCTGGACAGGCTAAGCTCAGGCTATTGCAAAGTCACCCTAACTTTTCCAAGGTGATGGTTGCTGTGAGGATCATCTTCATATTATGTCTTTTCCCAAGAGGGCTGATGTAGCTGATTTATATTGATTTTTGTGTGACTTCTGAGTAGGTCATATGCCTCTGTAAAAGACCGTTAGGAACTATTTTGTTTAGTTGATTATGTTTATTAGGAGTCATGTGAGTTAGATGGATTGAGGATTGGATTGAGAGCCTCTGAAAAGGCTACAGTTGTTATCCCTGCATGGGAGCACTTGTTACTTCCTTACCGGATTCCCTTTGCAAACTGCCTTCAGGTGCTTAGGAGAAAATCACTATTGCAGATGTGGATGCTGTTTTTTAATTATAAGACCTTAATGGCCTGCTTTTTTATAAAATAACCTGTCAGTTTATGTTTAAATTGCAACTTTAAGTGAGAATTTATGAAAATCACATGATGAGGTCACAATTTAATTTACAATTCCTATAGCTTTTAAATGAGATTTTGAAGCAGCTGTATGTGTTGAGATTATAGGGAGGGTTTCTAATGCATCAAATACTAAAAACTAATATAGATAGTTGAGTAATGATGCTGAGATGCTGAAAGGATAAAGAGATAAAACAATATAGATAATGAAAGATGGAAAAGTATTAATGCGTAAGCAATGTCTGTTAACATGAATATTGAAGTAGGGCTGTGTGCTACGGATTTGCAAATACCTCAGCACAGCTCACTTCACATAAAGCCATGTCAGCACCAGTAGCTTCAGCAGTGAGACTGCTTGCAGAAAGTCAATTGTCAAAAGAAAGGGGATGAGTAACTCTTTTCAGTTTTCTAACAAGATGATACAGATAGTATGTGAAAAATAACAGTATGATGTATGTGGAGCCAAACTCTGGAGAGGTAAACGGATGCCACCTGAATGTTAATTGTGCATGTCTGAATACGTGGGGTCTAGGGCTGGATCTTTCAGCTGAAAGAAGGCCACCTATGTACTACTGTTTAATCTCGCATAAAACGTGTGGGTTTTTTGTTGGCACTGTCTTTAAAATTGCGATGTGTGGTAAAATGCGTTGCTGGCATTGAAATAGTGCAACTGGAGAGGCTCGAGGGCCTAAATCTGTGCTCTACAGAAACCCTCCATTTTGCTGATATATTTATAGATATGAACTTAATCCATATATATTATATATAAAAATGAATTTTAATTCATGGTAAATATTCAGGAAACAGTCATGCATCTCTGAAGGCTGCAGAGAAATTGCAGAAAGCCAGCCATCTTTCTGCAGAGAAACTGCAGACAACTATTCTGTGTGTCTGTCATTTCAAAGCTATTTAGGTGAAACTCTGCTGAGTGCTCTCATACCTGAAGGATTGTGGATCATTCAGATGCAGATTGTTTTAAAGACTTTTCAAGGATACAGACAAGAATGCCATCAGGATTTATAGAACCGCCTGGCTGCCTGCCCACTCTAAGCTTGCGGCATTACATACCTGTTTGCAGGTTATTGACCATAAATGTCTTAAATAAGAAGTCTGTCTTCATTGAGGAAGTGGATTCTTAAAATACGAATTAAACCTGAGTAGCTGTTTGCGATTAACTCTTGCACAGCTCCATTTGTTATTGTTATAGGTGTATCTGCACCTAGAGTTAACCAGGGATTCTCACTAAGATGAGCTCTGCATGTCACTGCAGGTTAACTATAGTGTTTGTAACTAGTATGTGCATAAACTATGGTTTTTTTGGTTACAATGCTTTGCTTATATTTACAGTACGATGAATAGGTGCTGTTGCCTGTCAACCCCTTGTATGTTGGTCTGGCTGTTGCGAGGTATCCAGAATGCAGTGAAAAAGGAGGAGGAGGATTTTCAGTACCACAAATAGCCAACAGGAATAAATGAATAATGCACAGGAGCATAAGCATGGTACTGTTAATAATTCACAACTTTCAGGAAGGCACTCCTTTGAAGTTGCTGCTTTAGAAAGCCATCATCTAAATAAAATGAAAAAAATGAATGAAAAAGACTTACCATAAGATGCTCTTCAGCACAGAAACCCAACATACCCATACTAATAGCAGTGATACTTTGGTAGATATACGTGAGAATTGTTACATTTACTTATGGGATTCGTCAATAAGAAATACAATGCATCCTGTAACTCATTATCAAATTTTAATAAGAGATGAAGGGAAACTGAAAAGAATATATTAATCACCTATCCAAACAATAAATAAAAGAATAGATTAAGGATCTCCTTGACTAGGAGAGTAGTAGGATTCAGAATGAAGCTCACAAAGGGAGATTAGGCCAGAAAATAAATAAAATATTTTTAGTACGTTTTAAAAAAAAACTATATAAACATTCAGCAATATTGTGCTGGTATAACATCAACTAATTTTTAACCAAAAAGCTCTGGTTAGTTATATATTAATCATGTTTCCTTTTTAAAATGAAGCCTGAGTTATACTTAAAACAGTTGCTGTAAACATTGGGGGTTTAATATAGATTTCATATTGGTCTGCTTTTCATTGTCAGCATATACTGCTTTTCTGAGTGATTTTTTTTATTGAAAACATAACATGCTAATATTAAATAATTAGGCAGTATTTAAAGGTAACATCTTTATGTCCCTCGCACTGTTGTGAGCCCATAGTGAACTTGTGATATTGTTAATATTCCCAGAGATAGTTTTGGGGATAAGAGGAGGAGCCTGGAAAATACACCAAGCAGTTTGTAAATGAGACCCGTAAGAGCCTGTACGCTGATGGAAAGAAGTTCTTGAAGAAAGTAGTGCTGTGTGTCCTAATGATGAGAGTTTGGGCTTACTTATTGTATAACAGCCTGCTTGTCTTTGCTTGGAAACTTGTGTTTCAGTCTAAGCTGCTTTTTTTCTAGAGTGAGTAGCGTGGTAGAATCACATTTAGTTTTCTGAGGTATTGGGAACGGGTGGTTGGGCATGTCAAGTGTCTGGCATACAATGACAGTAACACTGTAGTGCTTAGGATTGTCTGGGGATATGCAAGTGGTAAGAGTTGTAGGGCAATGCATGCTTTATTGTCTACCTTTCCGTAGACTTAATGACCACACCTGGGAAGATTTAGAAGCAAAAGCTTTTCTTCAGATCACTCAGTTTCTTCCTAAGACTTTCTTATTCTGTGTTGTTTCTCACAAGTATGTTAGTTGCTTGTGTAAATACCTGTCCTGTCCTCCCCCATGTCTTATGTCACTTTCCTGTTATTAGGAGTGAACTGGTGAAAGCACAGAAGACCAGAGCTGTGCTTGTTACTTAATCACCTGGTTAAATCTTTTTATTTTCATTTTTTTATCTTGTGGCTTTTTGTAGATATTTGTTTAGACATACATCTCCATAGAAGGAAACACAAATTTCTTAACAAGCTTGAATGGCCAAAAGGCACTTGAAGGAATTGATGAAACCTGTGCTTCAGTTCAAGGAGGAGGAAAAAAATCAAGTCAGAAGTTCCCCCAACAAATCCCCTTGAACTTAGAATAGCATTTTTGCCAGTGCTTTGTTCTGTCTGGGGGTAGCAATCACCACTCCAGGCCAGCATTTGTGTTAAGTACTTTGACAATTGTCTTGGACTCCTCTGAAAGTCTTTTTTTCTAAGAGTAACTGAACAAATGTCTTGTATGTATCATTGGGCATCCATACCAATCAGTAGCAGTAGTGGGAACATGATGTGTTGACAAAATGCTGTCTAAAATTCGAGGAACGAGGATCTGGGAAGAGAGCAATCCCTGGAAACTGGATCAGAACGAAATAGTGCAAGTCCACTTACCAGAACTCCTACTGTGAATATGAGATGTTAGACAATCTCCTTTATCTTATGCTGAGCAGTCTAGAGGATGCTGCTTTAAAACAATTTCTGTTTTTGTGACTGTTCTTTTTTTGTTCAGCTCTTCTATTATCTTCTAGGCAGGCATAATGCATGTGCCAGAACTTCTTAATTCCCCATATGCAAAGAACACCCAAGGTATATACTTCAAACACCTCAGAGTCTTTTTTTAGCTTTAGAACATTAGTTCAAGAATATGAAAAATATTATGTAAGGAAGATTTTAAGAGAGATGGCACTGTGATGCTTCTCCATGAGCTAAAGGAGAAAGAGTTTCAGAGTACTTCACTGGGAACAAAACTAAAAACTCTGAAGCAGTGGATTCTTTTTAAAATCTACTGCAGGAGAAAAATATTTTAATACTCCTGTTTTCCAGCTTTTCCCTGTGAATGCTTTTGCTGTTCACACCAAGGCTTCTAGAAGAAATGACTGAAGAAATGGGCTCAGAATCTTCTGCAGAGGCAGGATAATTAAGATAGCCTGATTTTAGTTTTCTTTCTGCTTGTGATGCAGATCGGACTGCTAGTCGGGCTCTTTTCACTGGAGGGTTTTTAAAGGCTTTTTTGGAAGCTACGTTAGTGGAGTGAGTTGGTTGGTCAAACTGAGGTGACAAAATTTGAAGAAACTTCTGATCCCAATAAAATTTGGACTTGTAGAATCATGCTTCTGAGCATTCCTGATGGGCTCCATTGGCCACTTCATGACTTAGGTCCCTGAAAAGAATGAATAATTTTCCAAAGAAACAGCATGTGGCCTCTGGATAACTGGAAACTGATAAGAATGTAAAAATTTAATGCCCATACAGCTGTCAATCAAATTGCCAGGTCACTAGTATAACTTTTTCTCAGTTGTCTCTGTAGAAAGAGAAATAATTAAAATGAGACTGCTAGTAATGAATATCTTCTTTAGAAGAAACAGTATTAGAGCCTATAGAATTCAGAGTATATATATGTCGCAATGTAAAACTAACTGAGCTTTCCTTCATGAGGTGTTTCCTTTCCCTCTGCCCAGTTATGTTGTCTGTCTGTTTTAGAATCAGCAGGATATATGCTTTCAAGCTTCACAACACAGACTGGGAAAAAAATGAAATCCTGTCTTGCTCTCTGACTGCTCAGATAATCTAAATTTATTGTCTTGGCAGTGTTGAGAAAAATAACACATATCACCAGAGAATAAAATCACTAATTTTCTCTTGTCTCTTCCTTGTATGCTCTGCTTCTTATTGATGTTTGAAATGCGGAGATATGAAATGATAGAAGTGCCAGTGTACCTACCCATCTTAATCCATGCACTGAAAGGTTTTTATTACTGAAATTCCCTCCTATGAACATTTTTGGTTTGATATCTTTCCTAAATCATTCTTTGACCAAGGTCACAAATATATTATATTGTATTATATTCTTTTGCAAGAGATCAAGCTAGCGACTTCCTTTGCATTTTTCCTTTCACATAGGACAAAAGGTTTCCCAGGCTTCCCTTTCAGATTTTCAATACTGTATGCAGAAGACGACACTAACAAGTGCTCTTTGCAGCCAAGTGTGCCTATGCATTTCATATATCCCATTCTCAAATAAATTCTGTGGGCCTTCACATGTCCTGAGGAAGCAAACTGACAGAGCAGTAGTAGTAACTTTGTCCTGAGCGTTAAAGTGGAAACATTTGCTGGAGTTCATCCAGGCTGTTTCTCAAAATGTACACTTTTAGGAAAAATGAGTTTTAGTTAAGGGCTTGTAGCCTTTAGAATTTTCAGCTTACCGTAGCCTCTTTTAGCTTCACTAGTTTTGCTGTTTTTTTTTTTTTTTTTTTTTTTTTTCCCCCCTCTCCCCTCATTTCATTTGAAATACCTTTTTTTTTTCTAGACAATGGTGGGGGAGGGCTAGAAGGGAGAAGAAAAACATTTTTTTTAAATGACATATTTTGTCATTCACTTTTACTCATTTTGTGTTTTAGAGAGCAATGTCATTATTGTACCTTTTTATCAGGTGTATGTTACTGCAGTTTTGAATGTGCTTTCTTCCTCATGCTGTTTCTCCCTTTTCATGGGTTCTTGTTTCTTTTAATAATCTCTTCTGTAAATGCAGTTTTTACCACTGATTCTACTCAGATTCCATTTTATGTGCCAAGTAATTTATCTGATGTAAACAGAATAGCTCTCTGGTACTGGTGGTGGTTTGCCAATCTTTGTCTAAGTTTTACACTGATTTATATCAGATTGTCATAACAGACAAAACTATTGCACCCCGAAAGGTTCAATATTGTTGTTAAGCCTCAATGACTAGGGGTAGGTTTAATCTTATTGCCTTTAGTTTTTACGGTAATTATAATAAGTATGAGGTAATTACTGCATTCCTAAAGTCAGAGGGACACATTTTATGAAAATTTCCTTTTTAAGAAAAAGGAAATCAAGGTAGGTACCTAACCCCTAAATTAAAAGTAATTCGTTGATAATTGATATGAATTGATAATTCATTGATTCCAAAACAACTGATGATACATTTTTAATAATTCAGTAACATTCAGTATTTTATGGAAGAGAAGATAGATATACTTTACATCCATGAACCTCTTTGTAGAGAAAGAGAGAAGAACCCTGCTAGCTTTATCTGCAGAAATAATTTTCCCACTGCAGGACATTACTTGTGAGAGTAGAAAAATAATGTTTTTAATAAAATGCAAGAATTGCTTAGAAGTGACTCGAGTCAAGGAATTATTGATCCCTGATCTCTCTCCTATTTTTCTGCCTTCAACATCTGTCTAATGAAAATCTGCTTTGGAAATATTTGAAATTATGCTGGGGATTAGGTTCTATATAAGATTTTATTTAGGAAGAAGGGTGACTTGAAGACTGTACCAGGAAATCTGTGGCAACTTTCTATAGACTAGAGCTGTTTTATGGTCTCACAGATGTATATGCTGAATGAGCATAAATTGTGAACTCAGCAGTCCCCAAACAGTATTTGTAATATCTGCAGCAGTGGGAAGCCAACAGCTGGAAGTGCAGCATAGTTTGTCTTCCCTAGTAAGCAAGTAAATGTGAAATCCTGCAAATGGGTTTTCAGCTTGTTTTATTGGGATTTTCCTGGACAATACAGCTGGAATATTTCTCTTCCTGTAACTACAAAGTTTGTGCAACTGTTTGTCCAAATTTGGTGCCCCTTTTCGGGGGGGGGGGGGAGAAACTCCACTATATATAGTTAATTTAAAAATGCAGGAAAAATAGTGTTCTTCAGTTGATCACGTAAGTCTTGAGATTGGAGTGAAAGGATTTAAGATTTCCATTTCTGCAGGCTTACCAAGCCATTTTGAGGGGTATTTTCACATTAAAATCTATCCCTGAACTATCATATGGGGAAAAAATATCTATACTTAGATTTAAAATAAATGTGCAAAGACACCCATAAAACCCTATACTGAGATGCTTGAAAAATAAAATCTAGCAAACTGTGCAGATCAAGAGGAGAATCAAGTGAAAAGGGACATCTGGAGGCATGTAGTCTAAAGCTTTGCTCCAAGCAATCCGTACTTCAAAGCTAGGTCAGGTTGCTCAGGGCTTCATCCAGTCAGATTTTGAAAAGCTCCGGTTTTGCAGCCCTCACTGAAGAATGGATTGAAGGTTTCCATGTTGTTTTCCATGTTGTATCTATAATTATTGTCAGTTGTTCTCTTGCTGGCCACCTCTGGCCTCTCTTCTCTGCAGCTCTCAATTATGTAGCAGAGCTCCTTGCCCTTAATTTTCTTAGTTTCTTCCACTTACTAACTACAGAAGCTTCAGACTTAAAGAAAACTGTTAAAATTGTGGTATGACACAGATCTTGGAGAAGCAACATCACTGTGGCAGTAACAGTCAATCTAATGGCCTCATAGTGCTGTGATGATCAGTTTGGAAATGGTCCTTTAAGCTTTTTTTTTTTTTTTTTTTTTTTTTTTTTTTTTTTTTTTCTTTTAATACCACTGGTAGATGGTTCCCCAGCAGGTTTGTAAACCAGAGATCTTAGCTTTATTGCTTGGGAACAAGGGTCTACACCAAGTGTCAAAAGAAACAACCACAGCCCCTTCAAGCTCTGGATTAATTGTTATTCTTTCCATAAAGCCCTATTTTCAGAGCTTTGAAGTTGCTTTCTTCAGACAGGTGTGCTAACCAAAAGGCCAACTTGCATGTGTTAATTGCGGTGAGAGGAGATACTATAACCTTGTTCCCAAGTAGATTGAAAATTAGTCATAAACACTGAGCATAGCATAACTGGAAGGAGGGATCAAAGCCTACAAAAACGTGCTAAATGAGCAGCATGGTGTTTCAGGCAGGGCTCTGACCATGCCATGATCAGCCAAGCTGATCAGAATTGCCAGCACCCACAGATTTGCTGTGTGAGTTAGTTCTTAAAACCAAATGGGATAAAATGATTTATCTGTGATGTTTTGGCAGGGCTGCTGGCAATAGTTAGAGCCCAGAGTCCCTGCCAGTATTAAAGCTTTCATCAACAGAAGGAGTCCAAGGAAGTATTTGTAAGAAATATGTCTAGCTGCACCATTTGACTGGAATGAGCTGGCCACAGCAGTTGTTGATGTTTGTCTTGAGAAGCAGAAGCTGGTAAAGTATTTGAAAAGGATCATATAGATTATTTTGACTTTTAGAACCAAAACATGGGATGCCCTCTGAAGTCAGGAGTCCTCATGGACGTTGGTGACCCATGGAAGAGCAAGTCACCAGCTACAAATGAGCTCTGCTCTTTTTACTTACTTTTAACTCAGTATGCTGCATTCAAAGGTCTTCAAAGTTGACATTAAAAAAGAGCTATAGCCAATTCATGTGTCCCAGCACTAAAAAACAAACCATCTTTCCTCTCCAGACTCTAACCCACTCCTTCAGTTGGTCACACAGCAGAAGGGGAAAAAATGCAGGCACTAATCAGGGACTTCCCATTGGTTTGGCTCTAACAGTCTGCCAGTGAGAAATAACTATCCTAATTTGAGTCCTTAAAACTGAGTTCTTGGAGGAAATGATCCCCTCTCCTAGACTGAAATGTGAAAGTAAATAGATTTTACAGGTAGAGCTTTGTGAATTGTTGAAAGCAACTGAGCGCCCTGAAGAGAAATCATTGTCTTCTCTGATGAAAGCAGCGTTTGTGACCTTGCGTTGGTAAGCCTGCCAGCAGCCTAAGGGTGTTTCTTGCTGCAAGGCAATATCACTTGTTACTATTACTTGTTCCAGTGTGGTGGTTTTTTTTTTTTTTTTTTTTTTTGCAGTGACTTTTCAAATGGCCTAAGTAATATATATTGGTATAAGATTCATTCAGTGAAACCAAGGATCATATTACATTCATTTTGAAATTCCGTTTAATGAGCATTCAAAAGTTGGTTTAGCTATCTGAGTTCAGTGACCATTGAATCCTCTGCACAGCACTGAATATCTCCAGGAGGAAAAAAAAGGTGATTAAACGTGACCTTTTCTGGCATTACTTCTCTTAGTCCCAATAAGGGATTGCAAGCAATTTTTCATTCAACTATTGCTTTGCAGTGGATACTTAAGCTTTAGAGTAGCAAAGGCATACTATAAAACTTCTTTTTAGTGGGAAGTCAAATGGAAATGAAAATTCTGTTCTTATTCTTTGATTTTATTCATGTAATTCTTGTGGTTTTCTGTATTACTAGGTAATATTCGAAGTATTTTGATTTGTCTATGTATTTTGATTTGTATGTATTTGTATGTGTATGTATTTTGATTTGTCTAGTTATTTGCCCGCGTAAAATGCTCCTCTTTGTAGAATCTTATCTTTAAAGTTCCATAACTCTCATTGGTTTTTTTAGTTTTTCAGTATTTTTTCCTTTGAGACTTGAAAATGGCTTTCTGTGTTTCTTTTAATGAGCTTTTTTCAGGTTAAACTTTTTTCTCTAAATTTAAAATTCAAGCAATTTTTTAAATAAAATATTTTAGTTTCATACAAAAAAAAAAACTCATTTTCGTCTCCACGTGAGGAAGAACTTCTTTACTGTAAGGGTGACAGAGCCCTGGAACAGACTGTCCAGAGAGATTGTGGAGTCTCCTTCTCTGGCGATCTTCCAAATGCACCTGGATTGCACCCTCTGCCATGTGGTCTAGGTGTCCCTGCTGGAGCAGGGAGGTTGGACTAGGTGATCTGCAGAGGTCCGTCCCTTCAAACCTTAACCATTCTGTGATTCTGTGTGATTTTTCAGGTTGGTCAGAAAGTAGACTTTAAATCAGATACAGCAAATGTGGATTTTTTTTTTTCCCCAGGGTATCTCTTTCTATAGCTCATATGTAATATATATTAGTATCATTATGCAGATGAGAATTCTGTATGATATCAGCAGAGATTAGGACAGAATAAGCAGTTCCTTTGCATCTACTTCACATGAATTTTATAGGAATCTTAGCAGAAAGTACAAGTTCTTTCTTAATATATTCCTTTTTCTCGTGTAAAGTCAATTTATTTCCATTATGTGTTTTTTTTATTAATGAACAGCTATTCTGAGAAAGTATTTCTAAGGAAAATATGCAAAGGTTTTCTCTCAGCAGAATGTAATTCTTGGAGCCTCTGGAAACAGCAACTGTGCAATATCAAAGATTAAGCTTGTGGAGACAGACAGCTGGAATCGGTGCAGCAGGAAGTGGCCAGTCTTTTGGCTTCCCTGGAAATATCAAGCAAGATTATCTTTGATGTTTATCTCCTTGAATCTAAATAGCTGATCAAATATAGTAATATCTTTTAAATTCCCTAGTAGGACTGAAAATTCATTTGTTGTATGCTGAGAACTGTTTTTGAGTAATAGTGGGAAACTATTTAGTGATGCATACTGGAATTTAATAACTGTGAGTTGTTCTGCCTATCCTGTACCCAGGGTGTTGACCAGAGGCAAATTGTTTCTGTTAATTTTTTCCTTCTGTTCTCCATTCTCAACGTCTTCTATGAACAAGTGTGTTCTGTTATGGACTTATCTAACATACAGATAAACAGCACAATAGCACCAACAGTGATGTAACCCATCTTTTCAATATTATGTAACTATACTGTATGCACAGTATACAAGAGCAAAACTGTGTTTTCTAGAGTGTTTGATATAGCAGAACCTTACAGCCCTTTTGCTGCACTCTTATCTTGTTATAAACTGATTTTGTATGGTGTGACAGCAGGATATTCTGTAAAAAGTTGTTGAGTTCAAAAATGGGTAAGCAAGGGGAAGAAAATAACCTTTGTTTTAGACTACCACAAATTCTCTCAGTGGCAGTGGAATACTCCTTATACTTCATAAAATAACCTGATCTCCAGCTGTGGAACTTCCTGGAGTCAGATGTATGTTTGTGGGGCTTCTAACAACTTCGGTAGCTGCAGGTTTCGGATCGTGAAGCTGCATTGACTCTGCTGCTTCATCTTCATTTTTTTTGTGTGTGTGTGTAAACTCCGTGTCCCCAAACGCTGCTCTGGCTATGGTAAAACTTTCCATGTGACAAATAGAAGGACACATAGTTAGCATTTGTTTTAAACCTTGTTTCAATTTCAAAGAAATATGGAGTTAAGGGTTGTTATAATGTAGAGATGGAGAACATTTAGAATGTGAACTTTTAGTGCTTTTTTTTTTTTTTTTTTTTTTTTGTGGAGTGCATGTGTGCAAATCCAACAAAAGAAGTTTTAGCTCTTAAAACTGAAGAGCCTATAAATTGAGAACATATCCTGAAATGATCCAGCTTGAAATATCTTATGGATACTGGGTTCTTGAATGAGTTATTGAATCTAGATGAGAATTGAGCCAAGTCCATAACAAAATCTCAACAGCAATATGGAGCAAGTCATGAGATTTTCAAATGTACATCCGCATTTTTTCCAGTTTTTCAACAGTCAGAACTTGATGATAAAAGGAAAAATAGATTTTTTTTTCTTATTATGAATTGATGTGCATTGAGATAAAAGCAGGCTGTCACCACACTGAAGGAAATAGTTAATTATTTTTTGCAGGAAGCTAAAAATATGCCATATTTTGAAGAATAAGAGAAATTTTGAACACTTTCCTAGTATGTGGTTGTTGTATGATTCTGTATTAAATAAATGATTAAGCAGAACCTCTGGTAATGATACTTGTGGGATCCTGCAATTTACTTAAGGAATTTATAGGTGATTAACATTATGGTATTTTTACCTCCAAATAAGATCTCTGTGTCTATTAAGTTAGATTGGGGGGCGAAGGGATGATTCATTATTTAAAAGTAATGATTGATGAGAGAAACCATACCCCAGTTTTAAATATTTACACCTCAGTGGCCACAGCTTTATTTGCTGTAATGCAATGTCTGTGGAGAACATCCTCTCTAGCCTGCATGTTGCTGGAAAAAAAATCATTTCCCCTGAAACATTTCTGGTTATCTTATGTATTATAGTTGAGTTGATGGCAATAGCACATCCAGGGAACAGACTCCTTTCCCTGAGGACCATGGGGCCTGTCCCCTTGAGCTTTCCAGATGCTCATAGTGTGCCACAGACTTATTTCTTTACTGCGTATGTTCTTTTGCTTTTATCAGGGTATGTGTCATTGATTAGTAATGTTCCAGTTTGCTCATCTCTTAGGTTATTCTCCCCAGCGACAGCATCAGTGAGCATACCTGGAAGCACCTTAAAAAGGAAGAGGATGTCACAGCAGTTGTGTTACGAGTGACACCTGAATGTTAGAAAAGGAGGGGGTCCCTCTGTCAGGACTGACTTTATCTTTGTATTGGATTTATGTGTGTATGTGCGTGTGTGTATTTGAAGAAAATTTTCAGGAAAGACCTTTTGTTTCTAGAACTAATTCTCTGTCAAGACATGTGTCCTGCAGCCTCCCTTGTACCTGTCACAGGTTGCTTTTTTCAACCACAGACAGATACTGAGGCAATAAAACAGTGGTTGACCATCTCTGAAAAGAGGTGCAGTGGGCGATGATGAGAAAAGTGACAAAATGCTTAGTATGTGCATACGTTTATGTTTGAAATTGAGGTATTGTCAGCTGGATGCACAATTCTATTACTCCATAGTTATAAAAACATTGTTCTTGATTTGTTATAAAATCTTTTCACAGTAATATGGAAGTCTCAGTCAGCTGGGAAGATGAATACGGAAGACTCTGGTGTAGTTCTGTACTGTTTGCTTAATTGTGTTTGCTGAAAGGATCTCATTTTCTCTTTAAATCACAGGTGTTGAAAGAGCAGTATAATTTTTCTCACATACTTAACCTTTAGAGTTTAAGTGCTTTAGTACTGATCTCTACTTTTTTCCTCTGTAATTTAGGAAAATTATAAAATTATGGATATTTAAAATAGCTCTGTACACCTCCACAGCATGTCTCAAGGCACGTTGAGCTGTCTACGTGGGCCTAACATTCAGGCAGGTGACTTGATTGGAACAAAGGTTGCTAACGGAGGCTAAAGAAAGCTGTCTAATTAACAGGCTTTTCATTGTGCCTTGCTCTAAGCAGTCTTCGTCACACACGAGCTCTCATCAGTCACTGCAGGTTAGTGGGGAGCTGCATGGCATTTGCAGAGGAAAAATTGCTCCGTTTTGCAGCATTAACCAACCTGCAGGGCTAACTCTCAGGCAAACCTGAACTGCAGGACAGCTAAACTCATGTTCATTGCATCTTGGTCATTCGTATATGGCCTATAAGCAACGCCCCTGGTTTGGTGTGTGCAGCAAACTGGCACCTGGGACTAAAGACAATTTTCTGTTCTTGAAAATGCTACCATCATTGCTTCGTGTGCCAACTTTTATTGGGTGATTTAGTCACTGTGTGTGTTTGGCCATCTATAAGCTCTGTGACTTTAAAAATCCATTTCTGTACATTATCTACAAATCTTGAGCACTGAGTAGTGCTGGTGTTAGATGCTGTTAGGTAAAACTCAAATTTTACTGGCTCTTTCACCAACATTTGCTCTATGCAACAAGTATGTCAATTGTAAGGTTTCCATTTTAATAATGCTGGTGTTATACTGCTGTTTTACACTCAAAACTAGGCCTATTAAATAGGTAAATTTTACAAGTGGGGCCCTCAAGCTGCTTCTGAGCTTGCTTCATCATGTAGCAGTAGGAGTAGTTCCAGACCAGTCCTGTCCTCATCCTGGGTGTGTGCGTGTAGGAGAGCAGCATTGTGCTCTGGCTCCGAGTGATCCACATCCTTATCTTGGTCTTGAAGGAGCTGCAGTAAGTTTCGTGGAACACAGGGTGCTTAGGAGCTCTAGAGAGTTTGTGGTACTAGAGGTGGCTTTCCAAAGCAGTTAATACCAAGCAAGCGTGGAGTTGTCCTGATGGAATAGGGTACCGACAGCTTCACTTCAGCAAGGCAGAAGTGTCTGATGGAGCATCTTTAAGGGAACTTTTCCGGCACAACAAGCATTTCTGACATTCTTCATGTGTGCCATTATTTTGGTGGTAATAAGACTGAAAAAAGCTCTCATTAATTACAGATATAATTTAATTAATTGGGATAAAGGTTACTTTCATGAGGCAATTAATTGGCTTAGCTATTAGTAATGCCAGGTGCCCATTAGAGCTTCAGGTCCTTTGCATTAGCCTCACAGGCTGCTTTTTAAAGGAAAAGTGAAGTACATGGTTTTTCTACAAAAACATTTTGGTGTTTAAAAAAAATGCAGCTTGACTATGTCACGTATCATGAAAAGATAAAATGAGGAAAATATTGTTGCATTAGCCAGAAAAACTAACTGTCAGCGTATACAGAGTCTTTGGGGGGGGTGGGAGAAAAAGCAATTAAATGTGTTAGATTGAATTCCCTCCTGGCTGAACTTGTCCTACTTATACACTTGCAGCTTCAGCTGCCTGCCAATGCAAAGGTTCTTTCTAGAGAGGACGTGTAGTAATTACATGTATAACATGATTCCCACCACCTAGTCTGTTTGTGATTTTGTTGTGATTTTGTTTGTTTTGGGTTTTTTTGAATGAGAAGGAAGATACTAAAAGAAATATGCCTTGTTGCTGAAGAAAAATATTAATTTAACTGTAAAATAAAAGAGTGAATAGTATCTTTGTCGTGCACACTCTGAAAAGATAAATGATTCAGAAACAGAAGACATCAAAAGATTAGGAATTAACTTTAGCTTAAGGATTTAGAAATTTATCGGGTTACTGGTGAGTATATGACACAGATCAAGAAATCAGACACTTGTGCTTTTTTCTTACCTGGGAGATTTTTATCCTACTTGAGATGCAGGTAGGAAACACTATTTAAAAAAAAAAAAAAAAATTGTCCCTGTGAGAAGCAAAATGTTGTTGTGAACTGGAATACAGGGAATTTGCTAGTCACTTCCTAATCATATTCTGTGGTAGAAATAAAACCTCCTGGAAGTGTCTAAAAATATTTTTTATTTCTTTACTCGTAGTGTTTTAAGATAATTTTGAGCCTCTTCTGGAAGGTTAAAAAGGGATGTCCTTAAAATTAGCATTCAACAAGGTGCTGGAGATTGATTTTGTGCAAATAGGAAATAGCGCCAGCAAGCACTTTGGAAAATAAGCCTTTGAAAGCTTGAAGTATCTGGTCACTTAAGCAAGCAAGAACATGAAAGTTTGAGTAGGAAGCATTAATGAAGAGGGCAAATTCTCCATTCCAGGAAGACCGCTTGAATTAGTCTGGATTTCACTTAGAGAACTGCAGGAAGAGCCACAAATCAACCGGCAAGCCCAGTGCCAGGGCTCTTTGGTTATACCCCTCTGCAGGCTGCAGCATATGAAGCAAAGCCTAATGTAGCACCATGCAGGTATCAGGATCTTTCTACACCTTTAAATACGTGTAGCTAAGGTTTACCAGTGCCCTGTACTGCATTGCACCACTGCGCCCTCTTCAACTGTAGGAAAGCTTTCTCCAGTTAGAATTACTTAATTTCATCTTTGCTATGATTCCTGATGCAGGGGAAACCTGTCTGAACAGCAAAGCATATTTTCAAAGGCCTGGCAAGGCTTGAAGAGCTTTGGCAATGTTGTATTGCACAGACTGGGTTAGCTAATCCAGGAAAATAGTATTAAAAACACAGCTGCCTTTTTGGGCATTATTTGCTAATTTTCACAGATGTATTAGCAAAGAGATAATATTAGAATGCGTCCGATCTCTTCCACTGTAGAAATCTTATGTAAATGAAGTCACTAACAATTGATTTGTGAGCATATATCTAGAATTTAGAAGAAATTATGGTTTTTCCTTCTGATGGCAGAGAACAAGGAAGGTATTGTACTTGAGGCATGGATACTGGAACTAACTGAAGCTAGTTCTCTTTCCAAAATGCCAAAGAATTTAACTAAGAACTGAGCTCCTCTGGGCCGTGAGTTCCAGCCCGTAGCTTGGGGAAGGGCTCTACCCAGCACACTGCCCATTGCCCACTTTCTCTCTAGCATGAGTGACCCTCACAACTCTGAATGCAGAGAGCGAGTTTTAAAATGAGAGATGGGATCCCCCTCAGGTAATGCCTAGGGGATTGCAGCTCTTCTCTGCAAATCTCATGCTGGACAGCTTGGCTGCTCCCTGCAAGCATGCGGGAAATATTTCTCCACTGTAGTTTTGCAGCTTGTTTCATGCTATTTTTTTAAGGATAACCAGGCCATTGTCCTCACGTGGTCCTCAGATTAAGTTTTGCGCTGTTGCCTTGCATGGCCTCTTTAAAAACTTAAGAGGTTGTAGAATTGAGAAGGTGTGAGCCAAAGTGCTAAGTTCTTGCTTAAAGTTGATTTCTATTAACTTTTGAGATGCTAAAAATTCAAAGCCTTTTGTTACTCATGGCATGCACTACAAAATAGCAGCAACATCCACAGTGGAGCTTGAGGGTTTCTGTTCTTGTAGAAATAGCAATTCTGTTACCAAGTCCATGTTGCAGATTATAGGGATAAAGACAATAATTCATTTTCTTGATTTTTTCAAATATTTTCAATATATTTTTTTCTGACTGACTAGATATTTCCTAAATGATAAAAGGTTTGGAAGATGTTTGAGGCTTTTCCAAGATTCAAAACACTCAGCAAGTAACATGTATGTAGTATGTAAGGTATTGGGAGAGAAAAATAGTGGCATGGAGTTCACGCTGCAGTTGTGTAAATACATACTTCATTCTCGTTTGAATCTATAGGATGTTTAATGAAATACTGAAGTAAATCATCCCCTACCCACTTACCAGTAATCATTTATAAATGCCTCGCTCCTCCTTTCTCATACATATCATCCTATTTCTCACAAAAACAAGGTACAACATGGGAATTGGCAGTCGGAGTGCTGTCGAATGCCCTACTGGAAGCACAGCTGTGCCTTCCTCTGCTCAGGCATGTGCTCAGCATACACAATGCTCTTTCCCAGACACCAGGCAGCAGTCTGCCTTAAATCTAAGCACCTAAAGACTTATACGAGAGGGCAAGTACAATCGTTTGTACAGATGCTGGGAAATCTGAACAGGACTACCTTACTCAAAGTTATAGCAAAACATAAAAGAATGAGTTATTTAATAGTGGCCATAAGTCAAAGGAACAGGCGAGCCTCCTCAGGGAGGCTGTTAACGTTTGCTAAAGTAAGAACAGGCTTTAAAGCCAGGCTAGCCCAGGGCCAAGCACCAGCTCCCAGTCTCTGCAAAGCCTGTGCCTCCTCAGTCCCATGTGCAGACCTGGTGTTGCAAAGAAAAGAACGGTGCAGACAGAGTGGAGTTTTAAAAGCCATCCAGGCAATCTTTCCTTTCTTTGTAGCAATGGAGGGGTTAGATGATAAATGGCATCATTGGATTTATGCAACCTCTTCAATTTACCACAGACTTTTCTCCTTTCCTGCTGCTCTTCCCTGTGTCCTTGTTCTCTTCTTGTTGCTTCACCGATAACAAATTTAATAATGCCGGAGCTCACTGAACCTGCTATTTCCTAAGCAATAAGAAATGACTTGTTAGTAGGGCTCTGTGTTGGTCTCTGTAGTTGTGTTTTCTCCCTGTGGGTACCTCTGTGTATCTTCCCTGACTGTGGAATTCCCTATGGACCTACACATTTCCTAGCAGGTCACTGGGCTCTGAATTTGCCTCCTGGGCCTTTTCCAAGTGCACACTTCACTAAGGACTTCATGAACCTTTCCTTCTGCCTGACCCTTGGGCTCTGAATTACCTGCCAATAAGCTCTTCAGTGTGTGCTGCTCAGTTCCCAAATTTCTTGATTGTTATTACATTGATGGTTGTTTGGGCTGGAAGATTTTTCATTCCAATCAAACCCAAATTCTAACATCTTCTGTTAAGATAACCATAATTGCAGGTTCTGAAGGTAAAACTGACAGCTTGAAATATACTTATGCTTTTTTAAAAAAAAAAAAAAAAAAAAAAACTACATGAATGTGGGAGTAGGATTGTAGTATTTTCCTGCTTAGTCTGCTCTGGGATTCTGGCTGGCTTTCAAACAATGAACTAAGCTCTGTGATACATGGATAGGAAATGTGTATTAGGAGCTGCAGTTTAGTGTTGAGTGCAGTAAAAACACAACTTAATTCCTGATGACCTTTGTTTTCCCGCATATAAATAATGATTTGTATAGACTCTGAATTGATTCTCTGGAGCAGAGGACTAATATTTATCCATTTTCAGATCAGGAAAGGGCAACACAGAGGAGTTATGTGATTATTTGGAGATCATTGGTCAAGCCATTGATATACATGCCAATAAATCTACTTTTTCTGAGTTTGAATCCTATCTTCACAAATCTGCACATAGTAATGGGTAATATAATTTTGTTTTATATGCTCATTTAGAATATCATGAGTGATTTCAATATCATTCAGTGCTTTAGTTCTCCTTAAAGAGATTTGAAATGATTTGCTTTCGTTGAGTTTACCCTTCATATACATAAGAAATTTGTCTTATGCTGCCAAATAAATCATGGTGATTTCTGGTCTCAGCTCTAAACACTTAAAGTACTTTATTAAGTATGTATTTTGCTAAATGTATTTGGAGGCACTTTGAAATGCATATGACCATATAAATTCATATTAAAAGGCTGCACAAAGAGCTTTGAAGCCATTAGTGCCACTTTTGTAGATAATTATTTAGGGTGTCTTAAATCTGGGGATTATTTGACTGCTTCACATGATGAGCCATTAAACCCTCATGTGAAACTTAGTGAGAAAATTTTAGTGGTTATGGATTAGCTTATCTTAGAGTTTAGTAGCAAACTCATTTGTCTCCTTTGAAAATAAAAAGCAAATCAAATAGGAACATTGGCTGATCCTCAGCTGTAGAAGCCCACAAGAAAATGAGTTGAAGAGCAAAACCCTCCACATACTGAATATCTGTTTTTGTCTTTCACATTTTCCTTATGAAATAGTTAAAGGCTGTAGTTCAGCTTTGGTTTTTGAGGTAGGAATTAGAGCATCACCCCATTTAATGGATCTGTTAAAGGAACTGGTTGTTCTGTGGGGAATTACTTGACTTGTATGAAGCCCTTAAAAGCACTGTGTGAACACCCCTGTGGGGACAGTGTGCTTCAGTTGTGCTAGTCTTTTGTTTCTCTCCAAATCTTACCAACTAATGATGTTATGTAACCTCAAGCACCAGAGGCTGGAGAAGAACTTCTCTGTGCCAGTTGGTGAGGAAATGGTGAAAATAATAGCACAATGCCAAGTTAAGGGAAACTGGAAGGCAGACCCAAGGTCCTTCCCCCTGCATTCAAGTTCATGGGGGACTTATTAAAGCAGCTGCCGCATCTCATGGATGTCGCTGTCACAGCGGAGAGCTGAGAAGGCCCTTACAAGATTACTAGCAGCTCCTCATCCATGAGTTACTATATATTTCTGACAGATATTTATTTCAACCTGCTCTAAACAAGGGAAAAAAAAAAAAAAAGAGGAGGGATGTAAACATTATTGAGCAGTCTCTTCGGGGCTCAATCTCCTTATTTGCTAACAAGGTATTTCCACGTGTGTAAATTCATTGGTTTTGTTGCAAGCTAAGCTCATTAGTATTTCTCCTGACCACTCTGTGCAGCAAGAAGGTTTCCATTTTAGAAAAAAGGAAATACAAACTGATTTACCCCTGGGAAAGACATTCTGTTGTGCACTTGTCTTTTTGTGTGCCTCTTAGTCATTGACGTGCAATCTGTCGTCTGCAGATTCCTAGCATCTGAGGAGGTCCTGAGCAAATAACAAACGAAGGCAAGCCTCTTCTCAGGGAATCATAATCTCCCTGGGAACAACGTTTATGTTCCTGTTACTCCTGGTATTTCCAGAATGTTTCAAGCAGGATTCCCTGTGCAGTCTGTTTAATTGCAGTCATATGTTTTCTCTTTCTGTGTTCCGGTTTGGCAGCGCTGAGTTCCCCGGCATGGGTATGAGCAAAGCTGGGCAAAACCACGGCCTTACAGCGTGCGCCTTGGCTGGCATTGCACATGTCTAGAGGCGTGCAGCATAGAATGATTGAAGCACCTTCCTTCAGAACAAATTATTTAGCAAATGCACTAGAGATTTTCAGGTTTCATACTTTGACCAAGCGTGGGCATATTTTTTAACGCATTGGAAAAGCAAAGCTCTTGCAAATTCATAAGTCCCATTTGAAAGCATGTGGGCAGGATGGCTCTTCAGCGAGAATGTTAGAAGAACTTCTTTAATGTTATCATACATGTATGTTTCCTAGCATGCTGACAGCAACTGAAGTGCTGCTTTTTGTTGTTGCTGAAACAGGCCCAAAAAAGAAAAAAACAAAGAGATACCTGCTGTGCTGTTGGGTGCAGTCGGCCAAAATTTTATGAAACCGACAACTGACTGTTAAAAATAGAAATTCCTGGGGGTTGGTCTATAAATGTTTGTCCACTTGGTGTGTGGTTTTGTAATTCACCCCTGCTGTTGCAATGTTTTGGAATAACACACGTACAATCGCTGTTATTTACTGCAAGCTCTCTGGAGAGGGCTGTATACCGAGGAGAGGAGGATGATCAGGTTTGTACTTGGTCCTGCAAGCTTCAGTAACCTCAGTTGTTGTCAGTGTTTTTCTGTGACATAGGATGGATGCGTGAGGGTTATAAAATGATCTAGCATCGTCTTTGCAAAATGTTTCCTTGTTTCCTGACCTGGAAGTTCCACTTGCTGTTACCCTAACTCTTAGGGGTCTATGAGGTCCCACTTAGCAGAGACATTTATAGTGTATTTCTAGTTTATGGATGGTCGGCCTGCGAGTAATCTGTATTAAAAACTGGTTGGGTTTGCTCGCCTGGGGCTGATGTTGCTGGGCGTCTTACAGTTTATGTAACTGGGCCCTGACCCTGGAGTCTTGACTCAGAGCAGCACTCGCATCATGCCCATGCATCTGGGTGCACAGTGAAGAGTATAAGCTTATATAATTCCTATAGCTTCAAAACACAAGTAACCTGCATAGCACTGGGCTGACTCCAGTCATGTGGCTTGGCTCAGCTGGGCTGTGCTCTGTGGCCTGGAGAACCAGGTGCCCAGCCAGGTGATGGGAGGGGGATAAATTATGGGACCTTCACTGCTACAGACACATGTCCCCTTTTCTTTGCTGCATGCCGCATGGGCCAAACCAGTTTAAAGGGCTCAAGAAGTTCACTACCTTTTTCTTACCGAACAACTGACAGCAAAAATGCAGATTATAAAGAAATATGATTTAGGTTAATGAGAGGATAGTTAACATGCAAGAGTGTTAAAGTACAAATTCTATACAGTACAGATTTACTGCATGAAGTCCTTACTCATGGTTACTGGGTTACTTTTTGACTATGTGTTTATTTGAAGCTTGTTTTAACAGAATATTAATGCAATTAATCATCTTATGCTGTGTTACCTTATCTAGTCTTAGCTTGTTTACTGTGATACTACTTTTTAGATATTGGAGTATTTCATGCCTTTTTAATGTGGCTCCTATATTCACAAAAGTGAATTCATCTTTCTTGACACTGTATTCATGTCCGTTAGTGCCTCTGTTCTTTCCCTTTTATCTTATTCAAGGCTAGTGCTCTTCTGTGCCAAATTTCATCTTATTTTCTCCAATAAGTGTTTATGTGTATTTTAGTATCTACAACCACAGAGGTTGTGGTTTTAACTTGCATTTAAAAATAAATGGCTTATTTCACTGTGCGGTGCTTTACCCTGCCTTGTGGGTCCTGTAATGGGCTCCCATCCTTGGCTCTTCAACAGCACACTCTGCTGTCTCCAATGGGATATTCAATTTGAGTTTTTTTCACCCACTAGTCTTTAAAGTTTGTAATATCTATATTTCTCCACCATCTTATTGCTCTATTCCTAATTCCCCTCAAGTCTGGATTTTTCTTCGAGAATAAGTATAATTGATAACATAATAGCATCCCCAAAGAAACTGCTTCTCTCTACTGGCACAAATTTAGGTTTTTAGCCTGTTTCATTGCATCAGTTACTGATGGAAATAACGAGAACTGCAGCCAAGTCTTCTTGGACCCTTCTGGCTTACTGGAATTCTTATCTGAAATTTTGCAGGCATCAGGTTTTCAAAGGAAAATAATCACCCTGCTTGCGCATCCCATTGCCTTGAAAGTGAGCAGCTGAGAGCTTGGCATTTCCCCTAAAATGCAGCTAGCTTTCCCTTGTAAATAATAGTTGAAAAAGGTTTTCTTTTCCAGATCTGGATGAAAATACATGGAGCAATATTGCTTACCCTCAAAAGATGATGAGGAAAAATGTGCTTGCTTGCTTTTTCCTTAGTTGTTAAGTGCCTAAGTACTGTCCAGAGCAAAACCTGAAGCGGCGCCGCGTGGTGATAGATGTGCAGCCTTTCCTAGTTTGGGATCAGTGTCTGGAATTGAAATCCAAATCCAAGTACTTTGCAAGATGAATTTTTGTTGCCTAACTCCCTTAATGAGCTAAAATCCAGGGGAGCTTGCACAAGTCTATAGCATACTGGGCTATTACTATTGTATTCCTAACACAGCTCTTTCTAACAACTACTTGGTTCTGCAGAAGCCCTTTTGTTAATTTACTAGGGCAAATTGAATATATTCTATATATGTATATACACAAGTATTGAACATACTAATCTGCCATGAAATATGCAGAAATCCAAGCAAACCCCAAATTTTAAAAATAAAATTACCCTTGGCCGTTGTTGGTGGGCAAGGTTAACATGCTTTCTTTTTAGTTAAATGTGCACAGGAATGTGGCTTGATGACCCACTGTGTCCTTTTCCTCATTTCAGCGCCTTATTGCTGCTTCTCTAAGCATGAGAATTAGGCAGTGAGGCCCTGATCTGAATTTGTTGGCTTCTAATCTGACAAATGGTGACAGCAGACAGAGAGTAAAGATATTTCATGATTTATATCACTTATGAAGGTGCTGGTTACTATCAGTTAGACCTTTCACATCCAAAGGTGAAAAGAAAGTGGAGCTGCTGATTTATACATATGAGAATGGGCACCAACATCCTGAGTTTTGCTCCTGATTTTAGGCTACTCAGTCAAGTAGGTCATTCGCTTCTGTTTCGGCAAGTAAATAAATATTATAACCTGGCTCAAGACCCTTGATGTCTATTAATTTTACACTTAGCATGTTCAAGTGCCATTTTACTCTATTAAAAGGCATAATGTGCTTTCTGCCTTTTTCTTAACCTCATTATCTTGTTGCTAAATCATTAATTTTATCATATTGGGCCTCTTGAGGTTGTTCTGAAAATACTTTCTCAGAATTTTAAGAATGGCGTCTGTGGAAGAGCTGACTATGAAAATACAAATTTTAGGAGATTTACTCAGTTACAGAGTTTTTGGAAAAAAAGTTTAAAATTGTATTGGGTTTACAATATTTCTGACAGATGGGTGTATCGGAGCCCCAGAGATCTTCCAGACCAGTCAGCAGCCTTCCAAAACCTTTTAATTCCCCTGGTCAATTAGAGTGCAAAATATTTTGCTTTATTTTCATTAGAAATATTACTTATTAGGCACTGATTCTATTATATTTACATAATGCAAGATTCATAGAGGTGAACCTTATAAAAGGTATTACATAATGCTTTTGACTGCAATTGCTTAATTTAATTTTCTCAGTGGTGTTTTGGATGGCAAGTAGAGCCACTTGACAGGAAAATCCACTCTGATTGTCTATCTGCCCCTTACCTTAAAAGTTTTTCTTCCCAACTTTGTCAGAAAAGGTCAAATATCTCTGTTATCTGCAAATAAGACACTAAAAAAGTGCTCAGATGGTGGCAGGGAAGAGAATAATTGTGTTTGCAGTAACAGTCGTGAGTTTTGCATACCCTGCAATGTGTTAGCTTTGGCTTAAGTCCTATCGTACTGATGTGGCATTAAAAAAAATGTGTGTTTAACGTGAATACAATTTCCTTATTCAAAGTATCTCCTTTTTTTCCCTTGCATTTTGGCTCCGATTCAAAATCCATAAACGGAAAGCTTTCTTGTAAAAAGCAATTTCCTGATGAAAAGGATGAGTGAATGAGTCTAAAGCAGTTCTCAATTGTATACACAGAAAAACAGATTTGGAGCCTGTTACATAATCAAGAAAATAGTGTGAAGAAGCAGTCTGGATTTATACGGATTCCAAAGGCAGTAATGAAATTGCCCTTAGATGGGAATGCTGCCTGTTTTTTTGTCCATACTTCAATCCATACCGTATATAGGTCAAAAGATTTCAAGTAGGAGTTACGGCCTGCAAGTGCTCGGTTACAGGATCCCTCAATTTTTTTGTAGTTCTGTGAACAGAAGGTGTAACAGAATGGCTTGGTCCTTTCATGAGATGAACATCTTTATTTGCATTAAAAAAACAGATTTCTAATCACATTTTAGTTCACTGACTCTTGAAAAAATGGCTTTCTGCTGTGGTTATTCTGCAGTTCTTGTAATTTGGAACAGCTTTTCTAGTTGTCTAATTTCAAGTCACAAATGAAAACACATCCATACTATTTTTTTTGTCTTATCCTCCAAGTTAATTGTATAATTTTTATCACAGGAAAGATTTTTAAAGTAATAGACCCCATTTTAATTTTACAGTTGGTCATCGCCGGAATTATCCTGATAGATACCATAGGGAAAGGAGGCAGTTGCCATAGGAAGGGCTAAAAGAAGGCAGTGACTCCTTAAAGAGAGCATATGAGGAAAGTTAAAGGAACAGAAGCCTAACTTGAACAAGTAATGTAACAGCAGGAATATCTCGAATATGCTTTAATTCTATTTATACCACATTGCATGAGCGGCTCGCTCCACTTGGCATCACAGACGTGAACCATCTACGTGGTGATGGTTTTCTCCAGGGACTGAACAGAATCCCGCATAAATGGAGATATCCAATGAAAACCTGCAGATAAAGCTTAACATTAAAAATAGTAAAGGAACTCTTCACTTTTCAGCCCCCACCCCAGGGCAGTTCTCTAGGGATCATTTTTTTTAACCCGAGCTGGTGTTTTTAGTAATGACCTGGAAGAGCATCATTGTGCTGGGATGTAGAGGTCGGGAGGACTGAATCTCTGGCTAGGCGGAGGGCAGGCCAGCAGGAAGCATTTTGGGACACAGCTTTGAAACTCTTCTTGAGAAACAGCCTCTCAGACCAGGATTTCTGCAAGGGGTGGCTATTTTTAAAAGATAATCACTGTCTATGAAAGAATTATAGCCCAAAGGGACAATATGAGGAATTTTCAGATCTGTAGGAAATGAACTATCACTGGTAACTGATATACCAGGATTCAGCAAATATCTGAATCCTGGCAAACACTATTTGATCTACACCTCATTTTTAAGTTCTATGGTGTGTGCTTCATTGGAGAATGTATTTAGATAATCCCACTTCATTGCTTGAACTGGAAGACTGAGCCCCTTCCTCGCACCTCTGGCTTTGGAGAACAAAACTAGCAGGAGCGTGGTGTTCCCAAGATGCTTCCTTGTCCACAGGCCTCCGTAAGTGAGATGTGTGAGGGCAAAAAATGTAAGTATGTTTATGGTATTAACTGAAAACAGTCTTCAAAGAAATGACTCGTTCCATCATTAAACTTCATATTATTTCACAAACACTTTCATAAATTAGTTTAACCTGCCGTGTGTGATGAACATGAAAAATCCCAGAGCCTTATGCTTATTCAGAATGTGTTCCTTGGTGAGCCTAGAAGCCAATTCCCATTTAATGGGAATAATGTTGCTTATTTCACAAGGGTAAAGACAGTTAAAGGGATTGTAAAAGAAAACTGGGGACCATGTTCTCAGGTGATAGGCTATTTCAGAGAAATAGGTTGTGCTTTTGCAGCCTGTTTTCTCCCCTTGTTAGTGTGACTGGTTTGTGTTGCCTTCACAAGCAGGACTGCAGGGATATGCGCTTATATAAAGACGTTGTTGGGGCGTTTATTTTTCCCCTCTAAAAACATAAAATGAAACCATAGCTCATCCGATTCAGTTCTACGTTTTGTCTAAGAAGGAAAGTACAGGTACATTTCCAGCTTACTCGCATACAAGTATTCTGTGAGAAATGGAGTAGCCTCTGTGTTTGTGATGATAAAATCGAAGCTCGGCGCATGCAGTTTCTGAAATAACGTGTTGCTGCCTTCCTGCCGGCTGCCTTGGGGCCTCCGATGGAGCAAGCAGCATACGCGAAGTTTCTTTTGGGAGGCTGCATTCTCCAGTCAGAGGAAAGTTATTCTTCAGCTGTAGGATCATATTAAAGGCATTGATTTCCGAAACCTGCCAAATCTAGTGCTCTTTGAAATCTAGCTGTGTTTTGTCTCATTCTGTAGAAGCACGTTTGCAGTTTGGACTAAGTGTCCTGACAGCTATTGCTGCAAACTGTTGCTTTACAGGGTTTGGCTACAATTAAGAAGTTATAGTAATCAAACAAATTTGTTTGACTTGTTAAGCCGCCCCCCATACCAATCCTCTAAGGATCTTTGCTGTGGTATGCAGCAGTCCCAGCTCTGTGGAGCCTGGACAAAGTGGAGGCCTTTGCCCGCTTCCCAGCAGGATTGGAGGCTTGTGTGGCTCAGCACAGGTGCTTGGCAGCTGTTTGCCCCTGCCCTATAGCATTGGGAGGGACCATAGTAATGTATGTTTGTAGCCATAGGTTGTTTCAGTGTCCTTGTCATAAAGATTTCCCAGCTTTGCTCGGGACTGCGTTTCATTTCTGCAATGTGCCCGTGTGCGTTCGGGCTGCATTTCTCGCCGACGGAAAAGCAGACGGCTCTCCCGGCAGGCGGGAGGCTGCCTCTGGAGCTGCGCAGTGATGAGCTCTTCCTCTGGGAAAAGTTAGGAACGCTTCTTAATTTCCCTGTATCTTGAAATTGTGTGTAGGAGGGTTTCTTTTCCCCTCCTGCAAATCATTTCTCATCTGTTCTGTTTTAATATCTTGGAATGCTTTTTCTTCCTCCTGTGGGCTTTGGCAATGCTTTTTCACCAAGAGGTACCCAATGGGGAAGACAACCAAGAGCAAGAATGCAGTTTTGCAAAGGGAAAGTTTGCTCTGCAATTTCTTTGCTCTGTAAATCTTTCACACTCTGGAATATACAGATGCCATCAGCATCTGTATTTTAGCTCTATTAGTTTTTTATTAAATTGATACCTTGCAGTTTCCTAATGGCCTTTGTGCAGTAGATGTATTGGCAATGTTTATAGCATGTATTAACCTTTATTTGTGCTAAACACCAGAACAGCCAATTGCACTATGTGGTTTCCTGAGCAGAATTAGCGTGTGCAACAAAAATGCGACGTCTTGGAGCCGTTGCTTGTTGTAATGATTTTGGGAAGGAATCTAAAATGGGAATGAAATAGGATGAACAGTGGTAAAATGATCATCTGAAAGAATAGTTGTGTATTTTTTGAATGGAAATAATGATTGCTGTCTACTCAAAACAGGCGACCAGTCGCACTGACAAATAGCGCATGCTGTTCTGCAAACAACAGGAAGGCCTGGAAGAATGAAATCAGGTCAAGAGGAAATACAAGTTTCTTTCAGTATTTTCCAAAGCTGTTTAAAAGTTTCCTCATTGCCCATGGCAGCAATTTGGTACGCTCACCTAGTTCTCTTGTGGTCCATGTGCATCATATGGAGAGAGGAGAAAGAAAAACAAAAAAAAGGTCATGACGTATGTAGTATAAAAGTATTCAGCTTCTAGAGACAAGACAGACAAAAATCCACACAGAGATAAGTTAGACATTTTAAATAAGTGCCTGAGAAAACGCTTGACTTTTGTCATGTCTTCTCTAATGATACATGACATTTTCGGAAAATGCTGAGAAACAGCCTCACAGCAAATAGGGGTGAAAACATGAACACTGAATAAAACAGCACATTAGTTTTAGTCTGTAGGAACATTTTGGGAGGATCTAGTCACTTAGTCAACGTGAATAACTGCGTTTTGACATTCATGAGAGTCTCGCTCTGAGAAACGCACAAGACAAATAGATGTTGCCGAGAAAAGATGATATATTACTTTAACTTCCTAATAATTCCTTTCTATTTCTTTTTATTTTCTGTTTTTTTGATGTTGTTTGATGTACTATTTTTAACAGTTATTACCGTTAAAGTTAAGCATAGTTAAGCAATGTTAAGTGCTTTAACTAAGTTAAGCACAGAGTTATACCTCCACATGTTTCCTAGACGCAAATTAATTTGCCTTCAATATAGAAAAAGTGAGTCCTGACTTTTCATTCAGATTTCTCTCCTAGGAAGTAGGTCTCTAAAAAGTGCAGTTCTCAAAGAAAGTTTTCAGTTATAGCTGGCAGTTGTTTTCAAATGCCTCCAAAAAGCAAATAAAATAGTAAAATTACATGTGTGCTCATTGCAAAAATCACAAGAAAGGTAATACAATTAGTAAAGCAATAGCTTAGAAATTAGAAAAAAGCCTTTATGTTTTCTGGAGATATCCCGCTTTTGAAATTAATTATAGTCTTCTGTCATAGAAATATGAAGTTATTTATGGTCTCAATTTACATATGTTAATTGATAATTTAAAAGTGGGTGATGTCCTTATGCTTTTTGTATTTGAAGTTCTGTCCAAGCACAATGGGAATATTCAAAATACTGTGTGAGGAGATTGTAACTATCTTACTATCTAAATGTTGTGAGATACATTTTGGAAACATGAACTTAGGATATTATGATGTGACAAACTCAATAAGGAATTTTTTAAACTATGCATAATCGATGCAAAAATGATCTCCCAAAACTATTTTTTCACATAAGTAACAATCTGGTTTCTCAAATGTTGTTGGAGCTGCCACTGAGTTAACTGGTGTGCGCGCCTCTCTATGCACATGAACCTAAAACTGAGGCAGTACTTGCAGTAACCCAAAGATACGTGTGTCCCTGAGGTAAAACTAGGAAGAGCTAATAGGTTCACCAGTTCAACATATTTTTGAGTTGGAGAGTTACTTATAAGGTGGGTAGAAATGAAGTATCACTTCATTCCCCTCTAAGGTTGCAGAGCTTCATCTTCTTCTCTTGTTTGTTTCTTTCCAGGCATGAACACGAGTAAGAGCGAGACAGTGAAAGAGCACCCGTTAAAGCCTTCTCGCAGATCGATGCCATGCCTGGCGCAGAGCCAGACGCACCCGCAGAGCCTCACCAAGCACTCCTCCTTTCTGCAGCCAAACCGGGTGCAGCCCCAGCCTCTCAGCGCGGGGACGTCCTCGGCGACCGTGGACGTGGTGTCGGAGCGAGGTAAGCGCTGGTCACTTCTCCTCTGGGGGCTTGTTGGCTTCCCCTGAAAACAAAGCAAGAGAGTGCTCACATATGCTGGAGATCAGTATGAAGGTTTCTGCAGTCTGTCCCAGAGCTGCGAGAAAACAGAAATGCTGGTAACTCTGCAGTAGATGCCTGTAAGTCTGAAATGTAGGAGCAGGCTTCTCTTTTAGGATTTATTTATATATGTATTTATTTTATAAAATATGTGCATATGCTATAAAGTATTGTGTGTTTATTTCAGCGAAAGTGATGGAAACACTGGAAAACAACTTGCTCAAATTGTCTAACACAGAATACAGTGATCCATTTTTAGGTAAGTTTATACCTGAACTGAAATAATAATAAATGAAGGATACTTCTGTTACACATGCAGTGTCTGACAAATGAAAATCTTGGCTTATCTGAACTTTTGAGGTGTTTGCAAGAGGAGAATGTGACTAGACAAATAGATGCTCTCGTAGATAGTAGAGAAGGGAAATTTTGTAAAGTTTTCTAATACCTTGTCACCTTTTAAACTTGTAGCGAATGGGGACAATGTGGAAAAGTAGCTTCAATTTGCTCTTGACAGTTTTCTAAATTTTTCTCTGTTATAAATTGCTGAAGAGTTTTTAAGAGCGAAAGCTTTAGTTTCCCCAAATCAGGCACATAGATGTTCCAGTTGTTTCTCTGTACTCCTTTCAAGTCCATCTAAGTATTGCGGTGTTTCCATGGCAGCCCTTCATTATATTGTTGCTTGCAAGCGTGTAGTTAAAATTCCTTTGCAAACTTTTTTTCCTATATATTCGTGTAGTTCAGAAGTGTCGTGTCTATAAATGTTGTTGCTTTATGTTGTTGTCTTGGACAAAAGTAGTGTTACTTTTAGTTGTTTGTTTGTTTGTTTGTTTGTTTGTTTTTAACTATTTTGGAAGGGAAAAAAACCCCACAAAACAAAACAAAAAAAAAAAAAAGGGGGGGGGGGGAAAAAAAGCTGTTATGGTACATATTTGTGATACTTTGTGATACTTACTTTGAGGCCAAAGAAACGAGGAAAGGAGTCATTCTTACGAGTCTTGTTGTTGTTGCAAGTGCAGCAGGTTCCAAGCAAGAGGTACAGGTTGCCCAACCCGCTCCAGCCTTGAAAAGACTTAAGTAACACATCTGCAATATATAATGTTTTGTACATATTATATGTGATGTGATGTGGGCAAATACCAGGAAAAAAAAATCATCTTTTCAACGGATGGAGTTAATGAGGTTTCCCAAGGGTTTTAGACTTGCACCTGCCTGTATTAATGGGAAATTGCAGCATTAATTTGCCTGTGTTAATTGAATAAATCCTAAATTAGTGAAGTCAGGAAGGTTATTCAGTATTTACTGAAGTAAATGAATCAGTGAAAATGAAGTGAATCAGTATTTACTGTTTCAGAATGTTCAACTAAAAGCAAGCAAGACAACAATATTTATTAAAAAAAAATTCAAGAAATCAATACTGCAAATATTTTTAGATAAAAATCAGCATTATTATTAAAGTTCAAGAGAACTCAGAGAAAGGTAAAAAGATTGCAATTCTGTACATCTTGAAAATACAGATAATTTGTGTATGGGGGTCCTGTTTTTGCAGATAAGGGTTAGTTTATAAATCTAGAGATTTTGTTTATCTTCTCAAAAGCAAAAGGTGTTATTGCTGCTTCAGCTTTGCTCACCAATGAGTGGAATGATGCAGCATTACTCCCTGCGCTGTCCACTTTGGCACTTTAATGGAGTTTGCAAAATAGGCTGATTAATGGCTCTCATCTTCTTAGGGAGCAACTTCAAAGTGCTCCCTGGAGAACCTTAAAGAATGCTGAATTAAGCAAATGTGGTAAATTTTTAATTAGACAGCAGCATCGAGGCATCCACAAAGTAGGCCAAATGGCTTTCCTCTTCCAGAACTGGAGGTGTCCATGAACTGACCTGTCTTCTCGTGAGAAGAGGATTAATAGGCATCAAATAAAAGACTTGATATCAGCAAGAAGGTTCTCTCTTCAGTTGGCTCTAGATGAGGCCATAAATGTATTGGGCTCAGGGACATGGCATTTTCTTCAAGGAAAATTGACCAGAGAAAGGGAATGATCCTTCACTTCTAGTGGTTGCAATTTTTTTCTAAAAAATATGGATGAAAAGCATTTTGATGAATGGGGAAAGGTGTTACTATTTATACTAGAATTGCATTTCCAGTTACAAAAGCATCCTCTTCAGTGGCCACTGTAACAATTATGAGATAATGATTAATAATTATGTAACTTCTTAGCATTTTGAGTGTACTTCTGAGCGTAAGAAATGCTAGCAGTTATTTATTTCTGAATTGAAAACTAAGCATTCTTAGGTTAAAGTCGATTTATGTGGTTTACAGGGAAATTTGTTTACTTCAGTAATCCGATTTTCCTAGCAAGAAGCACTTGCTACTTGTTGTAACTGAGATCAGCAGTCTCCTATATGCAGCTATTCCACTGTGCAGGCTGGTCTCTTCTCAAATCATCCCTTGGCTTTAGGACCTTCCTTAGGCAGGAATAGTGAAATTTTGGGACATGTAATAGTAAATGGAAGGACACGCAATGTGTTTGTCCACCTACTAGGTAATTTTTTGTAGTTTTAGTTACTATCGTTAATGATAGTTTGATTTCCTGCTCTCATGCTCACTTTTAAAGACTGTGGGCCACGTTTATAACAGGATTACTTATGAAGATACTACCTAAAGGTCCAAATTGCTTGTTTTAACAAAAAGGAAAAAAAGGCACACAGGGTAGCGGTCTACATGATGAGAGAAATGATGGCGGACGCCGGCCCTCCCCAGTGTCAAAATGCACTACACAATGGCAGGCTGAAATCTCCAAGTAAGTAAGGAATGTCAAAAGTAAGGGGTGAATATAAACAATGTTAATTGTCATTTGGAATTTAGCTATAAGGAACATCTAATTTTAAATTATTTGGCAGTTTTTGTCAGCAGAAGAAACATTCCTATTGATTTGTTCTTTTTTCAACTGTGGCTGAATTAGGTCAATCATGTGGATTTTATGCCTCATAATTGGTGTTTCCTTGGTATAACAGTAGATCCTTCCTTGATAGGAGCTTGGCAATGAATGATTCATTTCTTAATTTCACCATAAGGGAGACTTCCCATTCTGAATACCTTCCTCAGCCAGATGCTGTGAAGTTTTATGTGTTGTGCTGCAATGTAGAGACCTGGGAAGTGCGAAACAGAGGCAAAACGAGCAGTGATGCCAAATGTCCCAATAACCGCACACTACATTACTTGTTAGTGGTTAAATGCAGGTTGTAACTAAAAGTTGATTTGATCTGCCTGTGCCCGTTTCACAGACCGTCTTAACTCCTCCAAACTGCAATAATACCAATTAAAAAAAAAAAAAAGGAGTATTCGTAAACAATTCTCTGTAATGGCTACCACTGTGTGAAAGCCCCCGAGAAGCTGCATACTAAGAAAAAATAACCTGCACTTACTAGTTGCAGTGGTGTTTAATATAGGAGTACACATGTTGTATAGGCAACTCGAAAATTTTGCCTTGAGACCTTCTGAGTTATATATGCCATATATTAGCCTCGTGGCTTAGCAGAATAAAACAACATTAGTGCTAATGCAGCTTTTCTAGGTGCCCTTTAATACCCTGCTAGGTGTCTGTTAATTTCTGTCATTAATAGAAGTGCTCAGATTGCCTGACATAGAAATGCTCAGATTCTGTCATTTGTAGGATTAACATGAGAGTAAAAAGGGATTAATTTCTCAAGCTATAATCTCATTCTGACTAAAGCCTATGAGGTCTAGCCCTAAATGTGTAAAGGAAGAGGACCGAACATGAATCATGTTACCTAAATTTGTGGAACAACGATTATTTAGGAGTGATTTTTTATATATATGTTTTCTTTTTATGTATATGCCATTTTTAAAATGAAAAACAGTTGTTACATTGCATTATCCTACAGTTGTCTAGAATATAGTATTAGATTGTGTGTTATGTTTTTCTTTAAGTAAAATTATTTTAAGGTTGTCATTGACAACATGTCATTAATACGTGATATATGTTGCAAAAGAGAATGGAGCAAATATTCCGCGTTTCTGGAATTTGTGTAATATCTATAGCTATGCAAATATTAAGAACAAAAGCACATGTTATGTACACTTCACTATGGCTTTCAGTCTAACGTATGTACTTAGACTCCTGTAAAACAAATAGTTATTCAGGTGAGATCATGAAATGCTCTGCTGTGATCTTCATTCCTTATAAGACATTCCTTTAGGTGCATAAAATAAATCATCATTTGTTAAAATATACAATAGCAATTTTAAATATTTAAGAAACCTATCTTTTTAATTTTAATTTTTGTTACATATTTTTATGAATATTGTGCTTACATTTCAGCCAAGAGAGCAGGTATCTAAAAGGAAGGTAATTTTTTAACAGAAAATACATGCTACAATTTAAGGCTGTTCTCTTGAAAATATAAAAACTTTTAAGAATTATTAGTGCTATACTCAGTAAAAAAATGGAAATTCATTTCATATCTGAGAATTATTTAAACTAATCTGTAAGTGCTTTTGCAAAGTTTTCTTGGAGTATTAGATGTAATCATCATGTCAAATTTGGCAAAACTTCCCTCCTAGAAGTAGACTTCTATAAACCCTCCTTTGAAATCAGGGATCCAGCCTAGATGTAGGAGCTGAGGTTTCCTTTGCCTATCTCTTCCTTTCACTGGCTTCTGTTCCAAGGTGCTGATCTTCAGTACCTCTAACAGCTCATCACATCTGGGAGATCCACACAGGGGCTTAAGCCTCTTTCCTACCTCTTCTGTCTGAAACCTTCTTCAGTCTTTTTCCTGTGCTCCTTATTGACTGTATATTAGATTAAAACCTGTATATTAGATTAAAATATTGCTTATTTAGAACAAAATCCCTCAGGTAGAATCTCTATCAATCCAAATGCGTTATTTCAGACATTAAAAAATCCTTTCACAGATTTATTGAGGTTTATATCAACACCAAAATTTAGTGAGGGCTCAGTTTTGTAATTGCTATACAAGTGGCTAAATAAATGAAAAAACAAATCTCTCTAAATCTTGCAGTTTAATATTCCATGTTAGTAATGTATGGGCTACATGAGATAATTGTGGGTTTTTTTTTTTCTGTAATATTTTCCATGTGGAATTAGTCATTCAGTTCAATGCAAAATTCTGTGCCATTGCATATGAGTCTGTAGGAATATAAAAATGAGGGCATTCAAGACTGTAGTGCCCACAGCAACCATGACTTGCTTCTTGACTTCTGCTTCGGGTTTAGAGTTACTGGGCTAAATGCTCTTGCCAGTTTTACCATGTTCACGTGAAAGCTGAGGTGAGAACTTGGCTCAGGAGTTGGGGGAACTTTCAAGCATGTGTATGTATTTGCAGTTTGCCCAAGGTATAACTGTATTGAAATAATTCCTCTTTTTTTTTTTTTCAATCTGGAAAATTATTTTTTTCCCTAAAACTAACTGCTTTCCTACCTGCGTTAAAAAGTGCCTGTAATAATCAGGCGTTTACGTCGGTTAATTTTATTAAATTTATTATGTCTCCAGGATGCTCCTATCCATGTTTATAAGTTTCAAAAGTTGTGAATCAAGTCCAAAAGCCTCTGAATATTTGTTTTATGTCACTTTATGAGTTTTTTCTTCTGTTTTTTTTAACTGCTGTGAAGAACGTTGTGGGCTTTTTTCGGTTGGATGGTAGGAGAAAGAAGTGTCTGTAGGCTTTCTAACCCAAAATAGTTGCTTCTAGTTTGAGACAAGCATTGTATTATTTCAAATAATTCAGCTTTTGTAGGACAAGATAAAATGCAAACCACCGAGAAGTGGGTACTTAGAATATCCAACATCAACAATAGCTACGTCATTATCATTAGTTTCTCTATGATAACCTTAAAATGAGCCCACTGTTTTGTTCTGCTTTTCCAGAGATAGGAAAGGCCAAAGACACGTACACGGATGACTCGGAACACGGGAATTACGACACTCGCACAGATCAGTCACTGCTCATTCAAAGCAGACTTACCAGGCAGAAAACAGAACCTCGGGCCAAATCATCTTTAAAGGTAACGGCCTCAAGACTTCATTAAATCCTATCAGTTGTTACAAGGTGTGTAAGTAATTTAAAAATACAGTTTATTTAAATGGTTTGATACAGCTTAAATAAAGAGGCATTTCATGGGTATAATTTTAGGAGGCTCCAATATTATAATTTGACCCACAGAAGCAGTGAATGGAATTCTCCGTAGCAAAAAAGTAAAATGCAAATGACATATGGTTGTGCTTGGATGCAAGATAAAAATCACCCAAGTATAGAGAGTGTAGGAATATATTCAGGAGCTCAAAGTAGCAGAAAAGCCACCTAACAATAGGAAACTGTCATGCCCTCTTAGTGCTTTTTCCATAACTGTCCAATGCCAAAGAATTATGACTCATTTTTAATACGATTTTTTTTTTGTTTGTTTCTATGTTACTACTGTAGACTTGGAGATTCTTAATTCTCCTGTCGTTGAAGTGTAATTGCTTGTAAACATATGACATATAACTTAACCTCAAGAGATTTTCCATTCTTTTCTCCTCCAAGCCTCAGAGATAGTGCTTTACAATTTTTGGTGATGTTTTCCTGGTGTTTTTAATCTAAAATCATGGATAATACTGTGCTACAAATCTAGCATGGCCTGGATTAAAGTCCTGTGTTCTACTTGCACCCGAGATGACCACATTTTATGTGATACTTTGAGAATTTTTTTTTTTTATAATAACAGCTATCTAATAGCTTTTATAAAGAATGGTATTTATAGATCGGTAATTCCTTAGGCATTTTTGGCGTGTAAAATAAGATCTCCATAATCATAAAGCAGGATTATATTTGAATCTAAACTACTGCAACAAGAACTTTTTGTGTTAACAGGGTTTCTTTTGTCTGTTTTGACAAGGCCTGTTGAATTAAGAAAATAATACTAATAGATATTCTTGTTCGATTTTCTTTATTCCTTGGAAAAAGCCATATATTCTAAAGGTGATCTAGAAGAACAAATAGTATTGAATCTGTAGGATTTAAGCTCTGTTATAGAGAATTAAATAGTTTTAGTATTTAATTCTAGTAACAATCATAGAATCATAGAATCATAGAATGCTTAAGGTTGGAAGGGACCTCTAGAGATCATCTAGTCCAACCCCCCTGCATACGCAGGGACACCTAGAGCACGTGGCATAGGACTGCATCCAAGCGGGTTTTGAAGATATCCAGAGAAGGAGACTCCACAACCTCTCTGGACAGCCTGTTCCAGTGCTCTGTCACCCTCACTGTGAAGAAATTTTTCCTTAAGTTCCTATGGAATTTTTGGTGTTTCAGTTTCCGGCCATTTCCTCTAGTCCTATCAGTGGCCACCACTGAAAAGAGACCATCCCCGTCCTCTGCACTCCCTCCCTTGAGGTACTTATAGACACTGATTAGATCCCCTCTCAGCCTTCTCTTCTCCAGGCTGAACAGGCCCAGCTCCCTCAGCCTCTCCTCACAGGGCAGATGTTCCAGGCCCCTGATCATCCTTGTGGCCCTGCGCTGGACTCTCTCCAGCAGCTCCACATCCCTCTTGTGGAGCCCAGAACTGGACACAATACTCCAGATGCGACCTCACCAGGGCTGAGTAGAGGGGCAGGATCACCTCCCTCGACCTGCTGGAGACGCTCTTCTTAACACACCCCAGGATCCCATTGGCCTTCTTGGCCATGAGGGCACACTGCTGCTTCATGGTCAACTTGTCGTCCACCATGACACCCAGGTCTTTCTCCGCAGAGCTGCTCTCCACAAGGTCGGTCCCCAGCCTGTACTGGTGTCTGGGGTTATTCCTCCCCAGGTGCAGGACCTTGCACTTGGCCTGGTTGAGTTGCATGAGGTTTTTCACCGCCCAGTTGTCCAGTCTGTCCAGGTCCCTCTGGATGGCAGCGCAGCCCTCTGGGGTATCAACTACTCCTACCAGTTTCGTGTCATCAGCAAACTTGCTGAGGGAGCACTCTGTGCCTTCATCCAGGTCATTGATGAATAAATTGAACAGGACTGGACCAAGGACTGACCCCTGGGGGACCCCGCTAGCTACAGGCCTCCAACTAGACTCTGCACCGCTGATCACCACTCTCTGGGTCCTGCCATCCAGCCAGCTCCTAATCCACCTCACTGTCCACTCATCTATCCCACACTTCCGGAGCTTGCCCAGGAGGATGTTGTGAGGGACGGTGTCAAAAGCCTTGGTGAAGTCGAGATAGACGACATCCACTGCTCTCCCCTCGTCTATCCAGCCGGTCATTTCATCATAGAAGGCTATCAGGTTAGTCAGGCAAGATTTCCCCTTGGTGAATCCATGCTGACTACTCTTGAGCACCTTCTTGTCCTCCATGTGCCTGGAGACAACGGCCAGTATGAGCCGTTCCATCACTTTTCCGGGGACGGAGGTGAGGCTGACTGGCCTGTAGTTGCCTGAGTCCTCCTTCTTGCCTTTTTTGAAGACTGGCGTGACATTGGCCTTCTTCCAGTCTTCCGGCACCTCCCCCGTTCTCCAGGATCTTTCAAAGATGATGGAGAGCGGCTTAGCTATGGCATCTGCCAGCTCCCGCAGCACTCTGGGGTGCATCCCATCAGGGCCCATGGATTTGTGGGTATCGAGGTTCCTTAGGTGCTCTCTGACCCAATCTTCCTCTACCCAGGGCAAGTCTTCCTCTCCCCCGGCTTCTTCTCTTGTCCCTAGGGCCTGGGGCTCTAAAGGGCTGCCCTTGGTAAACACCGAAGCAAAGAAGGCATTGAGCAACTCTGCTTTTTCTGTGTTATTTGTAACCAAGGTGCCCATCCCGTCCTCCAGCGGACCCACGTTTTCCCTGATCTTCCTTTTGCTGTTAATGTATTTGAAGAATTTTTTTTTGTTATTTTTAACGTCCCTTGCCAGCTTGCCTTCCAGACGTGCCTTAGCTTTCCTTGTCGCATCTCTGCATTCCCCGACTATGTTCCTGTATTTCTCCCATGGGACCTGTCCTTTTTTCCACATTTTGTATACCGCTGCCTTCTGCTTGAGCATTGCCACAAGCTCCCGGCTCATCCACGCAGGTCTCCTGTCCCCTCTGCCTGCCTTCCTACACACAGGGATGCACTGTTGCTGGGTGTGGAGGAAGTGCTGCTTGAGCACTAACAATAGGCAGGACAAATACAGAAGAGAATAATGGCAGATAAATATGACATTTTGGTTAAGTAAATTTTTTTTTCTTTCCTCTATATAATATAGAAGTGACCACTAATTGTGTTCCCCACAGCTGTTCAGGACAGGTGCAAAGTTTACAGACTGCTAGTAATTAACTTTATTTCAAAGCCTAAAAGGGCGTCTTGTGTTCGTATTAACTTTTATCCAAAAGCCTGTTTTCTTTTCTCAATCTTTGTATAGTCCGAACTACTGGACAGGGTTAAAAACAGTCTTCAGGAGAAGTGTCTGGCTTTCAACCTTGATAACTCCTTTTATCTCAGCAGTTCCTTCGGAAACTTGCTCTGCTCACAGGCACGAATGACACAACCACGGCAGGATTGCCCTTGGGTTTCCTGGTTGCCCCCTTCCAAAGGAGAAGGGCAGAGGGGATTTAAGTTAAAAGAGAAGGGGGTACTACCTGCCTTTGGGTTACTGCATAAGTCTTTCTGGCAATTTCTTTCTGAAACGTTTGCCCTAAGCTGGTATTAAACTAGCAAAAGGAGGCTCCTGAGTTTTTGAGGTTGTCAAAACTTCCAGTGGGGAGTAGAGAAACCATTTCTACAGCTTTACAACTGGTAAGTACTCTCCTGTATTTGCAGAACAACCTGATCTGCTTTTACAAAATCTCCCTAGTCTGATCAGAGCATAAAAACCAGCATCTAGGCAAGGATAAACATGCATTCTTCTCTGCATATTAATGATTTTAGTTTAGACTTGTTTTTGAAGGCTTGCTTTACACCTGAGATTCTCAGGAACAAATTACTAAGGCACTAATTTACAGTACCTGCAAATTACTGTTCATTTTGTGATATTATCATCTCTCTCCATGATGAACTACCTGAATAATTCAGCAACAAAGGACTCATCTTGCTGACGTGATGAAAATGGATATATGTTTTGTTCAGGAATTGCTTCGTATTTCAGGTTGCATGTGGGAAGTGCTGCTTTCTGTAAGGCCAATTTGCGCTGCTGCAGTTGTGAAATTTTAGAAGCATCTGATTGCTTTGGTGTATCATCTGGTTGCCTGTACTACTAATTCTAGGTATTTGAATGGGAAAGACGGTTAGAGAGAAATAGTGAAGCCAGAAGCAGAGAATTCTCTATAAATTAATTTCACATGTGCAGTGGCAAAATAAGAGGAATATGTCAGAAATACCACTTTTGTTTCCTGTCATTTGCTATGCTTGTGTTACTCTCTTCAGTCAGGTGAGAATTTTATATAGGTCAGCTGGTGTGTTATCTGGTGATGCAAAGGAAATATTTCTAGGGAAATGTTTCCACATTCCCATTATGGTTTCAGGCACTTAAAAGAAATGCTATATTGCAGTGAGGAGGAAGGTGCTGGCCTCTTTTCGCTGGTGGCCACCAGCAGAACTAGAGGAAACGGCTGGAAACTGAAGCATCAAAAGTTCCACAGGAAAAAATTCTTAGCAGTGAGGGTGACAGAGCACTGGAACAGGCTGCCCAGAGAGGTTGTGGAGTCTCCTTCTCTGGAGATCTTCCAAACCCGCTTGGACGCAGTCCTGTGCCACATGCTTTAGGTGACCCTGTGTGTGCAGTGGGGTTGGACTAGATGATCTCTAGAGGTCCCTTCCAACCTTAACCATTCTATGATTCTATAATATGTAAAAGCCTTTTTTTTTTTAATGTCCACAAACATCAACTCTAGCTCTGCATGTTAGATCCAACTTTATGTTGAATAGGAGCTGACCTAAACAGATACTTTGCTTACAGGACTCCTTGTAGGTAGCTTTGAAAAGTGGAATATATGAAATACATATAATAGCTGCAGAATGAAAATGATGTTCTGTCTTTTTTTTTCCCCACACTTTTGCAGAAATTACTTTGTCATTTTTCCCCCCTGTTTAATTCCATTCTAAGTCAAACTGCTCTGTGAGTGACTTGCTTAAGATAGATTTGTGCTGCACTATCTAATGCTGTGAATCGATTCCTATACCACGTGCAGTACTTCACTTCCTGCTTCTGTGCTGAGCAGGAGCTAGGGCACACACTGATAGACAAGATCTGGCTATAAAAACATCTTACTTTTAGTGTATAAATAGGCAGAAGATGGGATCAAGTGATAGAAGTGGAGGAGAATGCATTTTAGCGTGGCTAATTCTGGCAACTTGTCATCCTAACCAGTCTATGTTGCTTTGGAGATAGTGGGGATGTGTTTGTGTGTGCACATATGACCCCAGCTCTCACTCCCAGATTCTTGGTTATTCACAAATGGAAAAAACAAAGGAATAGGCACTTGAGAAAAACATTTGTTGTTTGATTTTAATTAAGCAATTGAAAGAAAGAATATAAAAGATCTATTTTTCAAGCACAAGATGATGACTGCTAAGTTAGTAACATTCTAAAGAGTTTTTTTTAGAAAGCACTTTTTGGAGAACCTTTAAGCAGAGGATCATTTTAAATACATTGAAAATGAGCCTAGTACTACTTCAAACATACTGCTATGGCCTAAAATCTTTAAAGGTACCTTTACAGCTAGTGCCCAAGTAACTTGAGATGTGTGTTCATCTTAGGGTCCTGGGTTTGATTGCAAACATCCTGATACAAAGCAAGCATTGATTGGGAATCCCACTTCTGTTCCTGGAAATAAGACGGTTGCAGTTAGTTGTGTTAGAGAAACAAAGTTAGAGAAACATTTGTTTCCAGAAATGCTTAAGGCTGAAAGTTGAGTCATAAGCTCTGCATGGGTATAATAGGCACTGAAAAGATGGTATTTTTCAGGTTGGATATTACTGAAGCCATTAATACAAAACTCACGCTAACAGTATTAGGGAAAATCGGTGATCAATATCATTGAGATGGTTTTCATCAATCAGCCAGGAATCAGCATCATTTTACTTAATTCTATCTTATGACTTTCTAAGAGTAATAGTAAATTATATTGACAGAAAGTCTTATTGCATGAGAAATACCCATTATAGATTTTGTGTTTTCTATTGTACGTTACCAAAGAAGTTACATGTCAAACTTTACCTCTGTCAGAATTCCCATCCTAGTTCCTCAATTTGTTTCCATGACTACTTCAATTTCGCACACGATTTAATGGTCCTGAGCAAATGCATTATTATCTCTAAAACATATCATTAGAAATCAACTTAGGAAAGTGCAGAAGATACAGAAAAGTTAGGTGTCCTTTCCTCCCCCTCACTACTAGTGTATTTAAAATTACAAGCTTCACTTCTTTGCCCATCCACAGTTCTCCCTTCCAAGCTGAATTTTCCATGCTGGAATACAGACTATATTGTAGGCACTTCCATCCTATCCACTTGGGCTGTAAGACTCCATGCCAATAAATACTACGGTGGTGCTTATAAGAAAGGAGAATCTTAGGTCAGCAATAGGTCAATGAACATAGATATGTTTTTCTCCCTGAGAAAGCAAATATATTTTTAAGTCCATCTTGCTTGCCTTTCGTTCTTCCTCAAAGAAGAGGGGAGGCGAATTAGGGGCTCCTAATTTTGTCATGTGGATCCAGTGGGAGTTTCCTCAATTGCTTTCCATGGCCCCATCAGATGATGTTACCTGCTGCTCAGTATATGTGTGTTTACATGTAAAATGTATAGACATAATGGTTATTGCTTCAAATTTCAGGATACTCTGAAGCAAATCCTAAAATATGATTACCAAAGGATTTATTTCCTGCCCTTTGTTTAGCATTTACATATTGGAAATTGCTAGTAAAATATATATATTTTTTCTCCCCATCAGACTTCCTTTACTGGGTAGTGATAGTAAGTTAGAGTAATCTCTTAAAATATACATACGTAGAATCTGATTTTTCTAGGCTAAATTTCACCCTGAAGGACTTTGAATTTTTTCGTGACCAAAGATTTATGGATCACTGTTGAAATCATAGTCAATGATGAGAATCATGTAAATTAAAATCCAAGTGATGAATCGAATATACTAAAGACTCACCATTCTGTATTCTTGTGCAGATGACCAGTTGCAGTATAATAATATAATCTTACATCTATATTCTCTATACTTTAATAGGTAATATCTGAACGTAGCTAATTGCAAAGTTTAGTAAAAGGATATGTTATTTCCTGGTAGAATTTTGTTTATGGTGCATCAAGTATAGCTAATTGGGCCTCAATTGAAAGCAAAGGAGAAGGTGTGGTTCCCAGAAATGATCTGTGGGACACCTTAGGAAAGAAGGAAGACTATATGGATACAAGGGCTGGACAGTTACGAGGGAGAAATTAATTGCAAGTTATCAGTGACAGAGAAACCTGGTCTGGAATAGTCCAATTGCGGGCACGTTGAAGTTGTTGGATGTTGAGATCAGACTTTTAAATAGGGTTTTGGTTGAATTGCCATCTGAATTTATCTAGCTCGTACTTGTTGTTTATTAAGGGATTAATGCATAATATGCACTTAGACATGCATGATGGGAAATAAGCTGGAGGTGATGCAGTTTTTCTCAAATCTTGCTTTTTTACATTATTTCTTTGGACATTTTGTGTTTGTGGGCTTCCCCACCCCCATAAACATAGCTGTCACTTCCGGGATCAGCTATAATGTGAGCATAGATCTTCTCCTCTAGTCCCTCCCAAAGTAAAAAGAACATATTATTTCTCAGGGATCAGTGATGCAAAAACAGCCCCCTCCAAGATTATAGTTAAACAGAAACGTATTTTGTTTTCTTTATGTATGTTTTAAGGCGCTTGTGAATTTAACATTCTCAGAACAGTTGATTCCTAAATGATTAGACCTGACAGTGCTACTTTGCTGAAACTGAGGTATTTTGGCAATCACCTCAGGTAGCCCAAGTAACTGTGAAGATTTCAGGTTCTGTTCTTCTCTCTGCACACATTGATTACACGTGTAGTCAGAGGCCTAATGAAGTTCTCAGCATTTTTAGAAATTTATTGCTTATCAAATTTGAAATTGAGAATTCTGCAACAAAGATTTTAATTACCACTAAAATTGTTCTGTGATTTGCTTAATTACAAAGCTAAATTATAAATCATTTTAAAATGAGATTTTCCACTGGTATGTAGTGTCTGTTTTTAAAAAAAAAAAAAAAAAAAAAAAAAAGAAAAGAAAAAAAAAGAAAAAAAAATGTACATGAACCAAATGCAGCAAACCTGAGGTCCAGCCTACTGTGCTGCTCACCCTCCCTTTCTCCTAAGGGCTGCTTGATGTTTTGGGATGTGTTCCAGCCCATTGTGCTAGAATATTGCTCGCTATGTAGGGATGGAAAACTTGGCCACATCTACTGTGCAGAATAGTAGATTGAAATCGGAGGAACTAAAATATTTATTATTTCTGTGAATCGTGCTATTTAAATTAATTGGAGAGAGAAAGAGAGCTAGTTAAGCAGCTGTTCCCACTTTGTAAAGAGGCCATTGCTCATTAATTAGAAACTGAAAAATAATTTCTTGAAATTTTCCATGTTAGCTAAATGAAAGGAAACTCTCTGTATGAGATATGGATAGAAATTCAAATGGGCTTTTGTCCTGTGTAAAGTGACCTTTTGTTGAATGATAATGTCAGTATTTTGAATTTCACACTGAAAGAATTTCATACTTTGTTTCATGTTGTTTGTTGTAAAAATTGCAAGTTATGAAACAAACAAAAGATGAAGGCAAATAGTGATGAAACTCGAAGAATTGTAGCAGATCGGAAAGGGAAAAATCTCCAGTAATATTTATTGCTTGTGAAGCAAGCCAATGTATCCTGATTCTGAGAGTAAGGATTTTTTTTGCAGAGAGGAAGGAGGGGGAACCTTCTGATGGGTTTCTCCTCCATTCCTTTGAGAAAAGTGAAAGAGTGAGTCAGAGATTCACTACAGCAGATAAATAATAAATGTGCTTTGGGCTGAATGCCTGTGAGCTGGATTCACTGGGCATTTAGCTCTGGTCATGGTAACTTGCCTCCCTTGTAGCAGGACCCGCTGTGCAAGGTGCTGCTAGTGCCCAGGATACCTTGACTCATCCTGGTAACGAAAAGTGCTGCTCCCTGTTCTCCCTGTATGTTTTGGAGCTCCTCCATACCAAGTAGAAAACACCTCAGCCACCAGATAATTTTATTGCCAGAGATATTCGTGCTAATAGATGGGAACAGCAGGGCTCTGGAATTACACGGAGGGGAAACCAGAGCAGCATGAAAGTGAATCAGGGCTAAAATCGATGGAGTGTAGTTCTGGTTCACTGCGTAACGGCGCTAAGTGCCTTCAGCAGGGCTCAGCTAGGTCTGTGCATCTGCGAGAATAAGGTAATAATTCTCTGAAGGTGGCCTGAGATGCACAGACGGAAAACTTCTCTCTGCTGGCAATGCAGATCATTAATATTTACTGGGCATTAAACCCAAGGAATTCTGATAAGAATGTGGGCATTGGAGGGGCCTCTTTGCAAACTGCTGCTAGTCTGCGAAAGAGAGAAATAGTTCTTAATCAGCTCTGCTGTTGCAATGAAATGTCTTTCCAAGACAGAAGAGGAACAGATATTTCACAACCAACAAAAACCTAGATATTAAAATGCAAAGCAAAAACTCTTGCTGTCATACTTCATGTTTTTAAAATATAGAATGATATGGAGACAAGATTTCTACATCCTAGATGATGTCATCTCATTTTTTAAACGTTCTTTATATACAGTTAGTAAAGGATGAGGAATAGTGGGTCTTGATATAAAGATCCAGCTATTTTTGAGCACTGTCTGAGTCATAGTATCCAATGCAAATTAGCTTGCTGGGTAAATTGCAAATACTCCTCTCACTTCACCAGACATACAGCAGTTTGCACATGTAAAAAGTTTGTCACAGAATTATGTTTTAGTCACTTTTTTTTCTCAGTATTTTACTGATACCCTATAAATACGATGAGACAGAGATTTCCCCAAACGATTTTTTTCTTCATTGACTTCCATAGTTTACCCTCAAACTAGGGGAAATAGAATTTTCCATCAATATAAAGAACTAATTCTTGATTTCTTAGATAAAACTGTACATCAGACAAAAGTGCATAGTAAGGAAATTGAGTAGGGTGTAAGAAAATAGGGTAGGCTGTAGATGTCAGCTAATCATGTATTACCTCTTTGGGATTTAATATGGCTGTGAATCAAAGAAAACCCAAAGGCTTCATTCCTTTTTTTGGCAGGAAAGAAGGCGGATGCTGCGGTCAGAGACTTCTGCGTTAGCACCTCACACGACTTCCTGAAACGCAAAATAATGCAATGCTGGTTAATAGATGCTTAAAAGAATGTTATACGCTGCAGAAATGTGATCCTTAATTAGAGCTATCCCCTAATACAATCAGGCAGTAGGGAGCATATATCTTGGTGCTTTTTTAAATTTCATTTTATTTCAGTCTCACTGCAAATGTGCCATTGCAAATAGAAGCTCTTTTGAAAATGTGGTAAATTGTGTGTCCTGTTGGTCTTTGATTTGGAATGGAGCAGCATCTAAGTGGTGTTTGCATGGATTTCAGTTACACAGTCCATCTTGCTTGGATTTGCCTCCTTTTTCTTTAGATGTTGGACTGTTTTTAGGTCACTTTTGTAATATGTATAATTGACTCTATATTCTTCAAATTAGACTACATTAGATCACATACGACTAACCCATGTTTCTATTTATCAACGGAAAGCATACTATTGGAAATAAATCCAGATATTAAATATTTCATATCAAATAGCTCAAGGAGTATGCTAATTTCAGAACTGTATCCTAAATAATCATGCATCATATGGCATGAATAGATTTTTTTATTCACATGTGTACGGCTGTAACATATTTTGTTAAAGATTACTGTACTTGTTCTGGACTGTTTGTGTTAAAAAATCAGTGCCACAATCTCCAGAAAAAGATAACTTCACAGTTTACCTTTTCAGGTTTCAAACTCTTCATAGTCTGACAGTAGTCGATAGAGTCGCTGAATCACGCACAAGACAACATAAAAATAGCTTTGGGTAGCAGCCTCTAAAGTGGATTTTCCCATTTCAAGGTCAGAGAATCCCTTGTGTTTACAAGCAGGGTGGGAAGGAACTAGACAAGATTGAAACGTTGCAAACATGGCATTGAAATGCCTTTGAAGCTGCGCATCCAGGAAAATGTTCAAATCGCAAGCCTTTCTCAATATTTTTAATGGTTTCTGTCTTGCAGAATACCTGAGAATGATTGTTCTGTAAGATTTCTCTGGATGCAAAAATCCCCATGACTTTCCTTCCATGCGTCTTCACTGCTGAGGTTTAATCCCGCAACTCTTGTAATTTTATCACTCCAGTGGTATTATTTTTTTTAACCACATAACTCTGAAAAGGTGAAATCAGTGGAAAATGGGTGAATAATGCCTGGCTGTTGTGTATGTGTTTAGACCTTTCTCATCCAATAAAACAGTAAATAGTGATTTTTCAGATATCCTTGCTGCACTCCTGCTGCCCATGCAATAGGGGCAAGAGTCCATATTCACATATACTAGTCCTTAATTCAAAGCTTTTTGGAAAATAATAGCTGGAATATGCTTGTCCTGGACTAATTTTATTGTGATTAATTTGAAATCATGAGTAAGAAATTGCTCTTTTAGCTCCTCCTTCATATATTTGTCCTTTAGAAGTGTGAATATTTTCATACTTTAGAAAACACTTCATTATATGTAATTGTTTTGTTTTTGCGAATACCATTCTTAGCATGTATTTATTTTATCACCTCTAGTCTGAAACGAATGCCATGGCATCATCAGGCCTCTTCTTCAAAGACGGCAAGAAACGCATTGATTACATCTTGGTCTACAAAAAGTCAAGTCCCCAGGTAGAAAAAAGAAGCACGTTTGAGAAGAACTTGCGAGCTGAGGGCTTGATGCTGGAACGAGAGGTGAATCTTGGAGCTTGTCCTATAAAACAATCCTTGTAACCCTGGCGTCCTCTGAATTTTTAAGATTCCTGATGCCTTACAAACATTTCTGGTCAGACTCTTTCTTCCCTTATGGTTTGTTTTCCCCTCCAGCCAGATTAGTGATTCGTCACAGAATTAACTGGTTTAATAGTGCTTCTTAATACTGTTAAATAAGCAATAATAATTGTTGAATTAGGACATGTTTAAAGTACTGTGCACAAACATTTCTGGTCAGACTCTTTCTTCCCTTATGGTTTGTTTTCCCCTCCAGCCAGATTAGTGATTCGTCACAGAATTAACTGGTTTAATAGTGCTTCTTAATACTGTTAAATAAGCAATAATAATTGTTGAATTAGGACATGTTTAAAGTACTGTGCATGGACACACCAACGTGCACAGCTAATGAACAGACCTATTACTATGACATTGGTAAAAAGCAAATTTAAATTTAACGTTTAGTGCAAGCTTTCACTGTTAACTTCTGTATTTAAAAAGACACTGAAAAAATTGGTATTAAGAGGAATTTTAATACTTTTTTAAAAGCTGCAAGAGGATGATTCTGTCCAATGGTCTCTGATCTGATACAGTCAACTTTGCCAAAACTCCCTACTAATATCTCTTCTAATGTGGTTGCTCATATTAAAGAGATGAATTAATTGTATCTGGGTGCTCACAGTCAACCTTTAAAAAAAACAAAAAAACTTGTTGCTCTTGTGACTGGGATATTGATAATGACAGGATAAATATAAGTAAAGGATCATCGTAAGGAAAATAGCCATGGATTTTTGCTCTTTCACAGACTATTTACAGAAAGGATGTCAGTTTAATCCATTCTGAAGCAGGTTCTGAAGCAGCTTCATTGGTCTTTCATGATTTATATTCTTCAACACAGGAGAACTAGCTTCCGTCTTCATTGTTAAAACAATAAGGTTTTAACTGTTTTAAAGTCATTCTTGCAAGTATTAGCTGACATAGCATGACAGATATTCATAAATTACTGAAAGTTACAATATTTTCAAGTTTTCATTTAAAGTTTTTAGAATTGTTTGGAGCCTAAGAGAGAGAGAGGAAGAGGAAAAAAACTGGAGACATTTATTGATGTCAGAGCAATTGCACCCAGATTAGTTGATAAGTTTTGACATTTTAGAAAAATATTTTAATAAGTTCAGATTTCTCTTTATATCTCAGGTAGGAATAGTTTTAAGTCTGGCATATTTGGTGTGCATTTGTCTTCTCGAAGCACTTTTTTCTTCATATTTCTGATAAAATTATAATCCAAAAAGCACTATTGCAGAAGTCTGAAATGACTTTATAGAACTGTTAGATTACACTGTGGATATCTTAAATGTTACTAACTCTTTAAGTAAGGTTTGTTTTATCTTCTATTGCTAAACCTTTTATAAGCCATATTTACATATAAAAACCCAAACAAATACATCTGGGAGAATACTTTGAGATAGAAGTGGAATAGATAAGCATAGGATCCTGTAATACTGAACGTCTTGAGTTTTATGTATAAATCTATAAACGATGGAGAACATGTGTGTGTGGCCCTTGTGCTTTTAAGAAAAATCTAAACTCATGTGGACACCACAGTTAGAAATTCATAGTAGATCACAACAACTTAACTACTGCATAGATGAACTGCTCTGGCAAAGCAGGACCTGCAGCCTTCTGTCAGCTGCCCTGTATTGGTAGCACCTGAGCACCATGCTCCTTAAATAGGGATGCATAGAAGGATCTAGAAACTGCTCATCTGGGGTGGTTTGGACAGGCTGTGGGATGCACACATTTAATCCAGGTCAAAAATTACTGCATAGAGCCTTTTTGTACTGCTACTGGAGTCATGAGCAAAGTTCTGTGCTGCAAATACCTTTTGACAGTTGCTGGTATTTCAGGGGTTGGGGGAAATAATGTTACTAATTTTCTTCTCTCTGGCTCAGAGTATTTTCAGGGCTGCATAGGCACTTGGGACCTAAAAGCCAAATTTGAGCCTGAAGAATGATTTTAGAAACCTGACTACCACTTTGGATTGAATTATTAATGTGTATTTATTTGTTACTACTCATTGCAGCCAGCTGTTACAAACAGTGATATTATGTTCGTTAAAATTCACTGTCCATGGGAGACGTTGTGCAAGTATGCAGAAAGAATGAACATCAGGATGCCTTTCAGGTATTGTGGAAACTATTTCAAGAAGCTTCTAATTCACTGCTTGATATTAAAAATGTAGAACTTACCCTAGGCGTACAATGCCATCCCCTCATTGCATTGTGCCAGGCATGCTGTATGTTTTATTCAAGATGGTAAAGAGAGAGGAGAAACAAAAAATATTCAGTGTTCTTTTCACTTTTACCTATAGCATTTGTTTCCAGGCTTAAATGCAGGTTGAATCAAACCTATGTCTGTGGAACTTGCTGTTAATGGCTCACACACAGCTTTGGATTTCTGTGTTTCAGAAATTACCCCCTTCCTGAAGTGGATCCTTTGTGTGCTAAACATCCTTTATTTACCAGCCCTGGCATACCTCTTTTTGCAATAAATATTGTAGACAAGTCAATATCTCCTGTAACACTGCATAATTTTTTACAGGGGAAAAATGTTTTCCACTCCAGTAATTGTATTTTTTCAGAGAGAGAAGAGCTTTGTTGCTTGTGTTGAAGCTATCAGGAGTTCAACTGGTAATCAGATGCCAAAGCTGTGTGTGACCCATGGGGGATACCCTTAGAGCCCTCTTTTCTCACGTAGGCTGTCAAAAGCTCTGTCTTGCACATCCCTGCTGATTGCAGCCATAGCCGTGCAGCTCTTCCACTGATCCTTGGCCAGAAACACAGGCATGCAGAAGAATCCCTGGCTCAAAAATTAAATTTTCCAGTTCTATCCTGACTTTTCACATCATTCAATGAAGCCTTCAAATTCTTTTCCGTAAAAAATATATTCTGTAATAGCCATATTCAGTGTGTTTAAGACTGTAAGAGGAAAGTGCCATTTGAGCTCTCTGGTTTGAACAATCCGTTGTCCACGTGTAAATATAGAAGTATTTGTGTGGGTGTGAATATGTACATACATAAACCTTCTAAATTTCTATCCGAAAAATCATTCTTACCCACTTTGATGCTTCAAGTCACTAGATTAAGCTGGATTTTAGAAGTGACTTAAGTTCTTCCTCGTTTTAATAATTTAACAGCTCAGTAATCCATGCCAGATAAAACTGGCCAAATTTGGTAACTTTTGCAAAAGAAATGGCAACTTTTTCACTTTAAATAGGATGCCTTATAAGAAGAACTGATGATAAATGCTATATTAACTTGCAAGCCACAGGCTTAAAGTGTGTAGTTGTGGTCACAGGCTGATTCCCATGGAAGAAAATGTGCACAAGTGCTGGAGCGTTCTGCCTGTGTCATGAAAGAGAAGAGCAAGTTCATTTCACCTGTGTCTACAAGTATCCCTTGTGAAACAGGTTATCCCTGTGTGTAAGGAATGATTTAGGTGTTTTTATAGCTTAGCTGGACTCTGTGTAAAACAGTTAAGACCACTTAAGGTCTTAACTGAAAAAAGGCTTTAATTTTCTTTACTGTTTCTTTTGCTATTCTGCCTAATACTATCAAGTTTGTTCCTGCCAAAAAGCTATTGGTTGGTAGATAGAGAATTTTTCCTCTGCTCACATATTTTCTAGCCTGTATTTCCTCCTCCTCTCCCTTTAATGTACTCATGATGATATTGCTTTAGCGTAACTTAATGAATCTCAAATACTGTCCAGATGAGCAGTTGTGGATCTTCTTAGTTATGGGTTCTTTTTTTCCTGTGGTTATAGGTTAAAAGTTACCACCTGAGGGAAACTTCATTTGCTTAAGAGCAGAATTATATTCAGGTGTGCTAGAGTGAAGAGAGGGAAACAAATGAGTGAAAAACAATGTGTTAAGCCTTAAATTGAAGTATCTAAATACTTTTGCTTTAATTAAAAGAACTTTAATATAAAAATAATTGCTTCAAGTAATTTTCTTAGATTTTTTGAGGACATGTAATGCTCTTCAGTTGCCTGTAAAATGTCAAGGGAAATTGGTGAGATAACAGAGAGAGTGGTGATGGTGCATACAGTGTTTAATAGCATTAATATTAATGATATTTAATGCATAGCATATTTATGATATTTAATAGCATGGAGACCTCTGGTAATTCTTCTAAAGTGATTTTATGGAGTCAAGAAATACTAAGAGAGATCTCATGGAGTCAATATTAATGTAACAGCATTTGATTCTCTTGAGTGGGTTACTTGTGAATGAATTAGTGATTACATAGGTGTAAATGAAATCAAAAATTGAAATGCCACTCAGAAACAATTTTCAAACCTGAAAATATGTGAAGTGATAGCAGTGTAAAGACTTACTGTATCGCAATTGCCTTTTAAAAATGTTTTTCAGTTTTCTGTCTGTGAAAATGCATGTTATAAAATGTCCAGTTGTCTTTGATAACGTTTATGTCCTTTTCAGTTCCTTCTTGATTATTCCCAGCTGATTTTTGCTGTTCTTTCAGGAAAAAATGTTATTACACTGACTGGAGGAGCAAAACCATGGGCAGGTTGGTGGGTGATCTGTAACTTTTAACTTTGTCAAATAGTCACCCCGCTAAAGAAAATCCATGTTTGCAGTTGTAAATTTATCCACTAAGCTTGGGGAGGAGATTGTTTTCCTGAAAACTCAAAATATGTTAATTCAAACTGCTAAAATATTCAGCTGTACCAAGATGCAGTTCTAGAAAGCTTTGCGAGATCTTATTTTAGAAAAGCAAAAGTTTCATGCCAGGATCAGAAAGAAAAAAAAAATATACTGCAGCCATCTCTATAGTTACATCATCTGTCACTAAGATGTAAGATATTTTTGAGTGGATCATGCTTTATAGGATAAACTGTAGTGGTCAGCTGTAAACTTAAACATGTAAAAATGTAATTTTGCTCTAATGTGTCCTGTTGATCAGGACTAAATCAAGGTACATGTGTTACAGTGTGTCTTGAATTTTTACTTCATAGCTGGTGGAATAACTGCAGTGGAAAGTCTTTAACTCTCTAGGATTTAATGAGGTTGCATATCTTCAGTCTGCCATTAATATGAATATTTGAAAAGTATTCAGTTTGCAGCATAAAAGCCCCCAAATTTAGGAAGCTCCAGAATTTTACCCAGGATGGCATGAGAAGGTAAACAGAGGCAAACGTAGTAGTTGAAACCAGAAGCAACAGCAGCAGGTAAAAGAGCCAGGAGGAATAAGGGAGATAGGAAGGGGGAAACTGAGCTGTAATTGCTCCCTGTTGCTCTGGTAAGACATAATGATGTTGTGTAAATCCTAATGAACTGTGGAAGAGAGATGAAAATTGCTGCATGAGGGAAATCTTCTGGAACACTTGTGTATCCCAGGCTTTCTTGTGAGGCATCCTGGGATGAGATTACATTTAACTTCTCCTGTCGTTACTTGAGATGATCAAGAGTTCCCACGATTTCTCAGGAACAATTTGCGTAGTCTCATGATACCAATTGCAAGATTATCAGTTAACAAAAATAACCCCCAAACTGCTGAACAGTAAAGCGACAAAATTTGGTATACATGCGCTAACAAGGTGTATTAAAATAAAATAATCTATAGCATAAATTTACAACTGCATTTTTCCTCTTCCCAGTCATTCATATGCTTGCTCCATTTTCATGTGTGTTATGAAAAATATAAGTGGTGGGGATTATAGTGCAAAGGCAAAATAAGAGCTTCTTGGAAGATAGTCTTATTTTACCTGTAATCCATCTGCTCAGTCCTTGATGATAAGGAAAACCCTTTTTTAAAATTTATTTAGAAGCACAGAAGTACAGATGAAATCGTACAGTACCTGTAAAAAACTCAAAAGAGCTTTAATGCCAGATGAATAATTCTTGCCTAGAGACAAATACTGTTTCCTCTAATATGCTGTGTGAGAACTTGGAGATCTTTATTTTTCTGCCTATTTTTTTCGGTTACATTAAGGATACTGTGCACTAACTAGTAGTGTAAAGAAGCAGCTATATCTACATATGCAAGCTCCAAAATTGTTGCCATACGCGTCTTGTCATCCCAACTTCTACTACTGTAACTGTTTTTGTTTCTTACACCTTTGTGTACTTCTCTGTAATTGAGCAAATATGTCATTAGTATTTCTAAATTAGCAACTGTACTGTTAAAGTATGTTAAAAACATTGTGTACCAAAGGTAAGATTTTTTTAATGGAGCTTCTGTAATTTAAGAATATGCTATAACATTATTATAATAGACCCCACATCATTATATATATGTATACTTTGAATTTATAAATGTGTTTATCTGGTAGCAGCATTTATCCACAGATGTCCTTAAATAAACCCACAAAAGAATATTAAGGTACCTGGAGGTAAATGCAGTGCTTGGGGATTTCGTATAATGGGTCACTTAGGTGAGATACCTGTGTGTGCTCTCTCTCTACTTATTTACATACCTTAAAAATTCTTCAAGGATGGTCTGGAATTTGCTATCACGTGGAATAAAACCTCCATGAAATTAAACTCACTGTAAAACATGAGCTAAGAAAAAAGTGTTTGGTTGGATTATTTTTACGCATGGGAAGATATGGTTTTTAGCTGAAATATTCTTTGCTATTTGAAGGAATGAGCTTTCGAGTAATCCAGTGAGGTAACGGAAAAAACACATCATAGATAAAAAGCCTTTTTACTTCAGAGGAGAAGTTACAAATGTAATGTGCATCCCCCTTTTTGGTTTTTCCAAGTTTTTTCTTCATGACTTTGCATGTTGAGGAGATGTGATTTTTTTTTTTAAGTTTATTTCTTTAAGATGAGATTCATCTACCATTTTTTAAATTTTTTTGGGGAAAAATAATTAAGTCTTTTTATACAACTATAAAATACATATTTTTTTAAAAAAATATATTTTTTACATGTCTACATTTTTAATAGCTTTTAAAGAAGCCAGTATCAGAACAGAGAAGAAAGAGAATAAAACGAAAGCTTTATGCTTACATTCACTATGTAAATCTTAGTAGTGTGAGAGCTTCCTCTGGAGCCAATAAAGTAATTCTCAGGATAAAATATTGTTTGAGCAAAGGAGGCACCTAAGGGATGCAGTTATCTCTGTTTCAGCTTTCTGCACTTAGCTATAATCTTTGGTTTGTAAAGCTTAGTATACAATAAATTTGTGTCCCTCAGAGGCATCGTTTTTTTGCTGATTGAAATTTTCAGTTTTATCCTGGCTGATCTTTTTAACGCTAAAAAAATCCTCAAAACAAAATCTCATGATGCAGAAAGCTCTAATATCATGCTCTTTATATCAGCTAAAAAAATCTCAGAGAGCATGGTGATTCTACTCCTGCTGCTTCATTTTAGGTTTATTATAGAGCAAAGTTAAATGGAAATGTAAAATTCTACCCGTTGACTTAGATTTCTTTCTGACACAGTGTTAAGTACAGGTAGAGTGGTTTTTTTATGTGGTTGTTGATATTGAGGTACATTTTCACAAAAGCAGCTTCTTATTTCAGCGCTACTTAGTGTTACCACCTCTTCTTAATTAGGAAACGTGCATCCACGCTTCTGCCTAGCGCAGACAAGTATCCGCTTCAGATACTGGTACTCAGTGATATGTATTTTGTGGAGATGAGATATGTATGTTTGTATATCTTGCACACACATTCAGTAGGGCCAAATCACACTAAAATATTTTTTAGAGAATACTTTTCTAAGATCTGTGTTGTGTGTGTGTGTGTGTGTGTGTGTGTGTGTGTGTTTGTTTTTTTTTTTTTTCCCCCCCCGCCTTGGATCTCTGATGTGCTTCTGGTATCATAATAAAGCATTCCTGTAAGATGAGACTTAGTCCTTAAGTATCTTTAATGTGAGAAAATAGAGGAATTTGAGGAGTGCTAAATTGAAGTAATAAGAAGATAAATTCTAGCATTCCCTGTAAAATTAACTATACTGGACTAGATTTTTCCTTTTGTAAAACCTGTCCTGAAAGGACAAGTTGCCAGTGGAAGAAAGCTATGCATGTTACCAGTATATAATAGACAGGGATGACGTTGCCAGTATATAAATATATACAGGGGAAAGGATGCAAAAATTATGTTCTTGTGAATTATGTAACAATTTGGAGAAAACTTAATCTAGTTTTTATCTACAACTGTATGAAACTGCCAGTGTAAAGCATCTTCTATGCTATGTCTATGTAGGGGCAGACTGTTTCTGAGGTGACATCAGCCAGTGGATTTTGATGAAAATCTTGCAGAATAAGGTTTTATGGAAGCTGACAGTGATTTGATTCAGCAAATTTTGCCGTGAGCAGTCCTTTATTTATATATAAAAAGAATTTAGTGTCTAAGTTGCCAGGGGAGGGAGTAGGAATCCACCCTATGTTCCCAGTGGATGTAGCAGAAGTTAGTAGTTCACAGCACTGCTAAATGAACTATCCTGCAAAATGATTTTGTGACTTGAAAAAGTCTGTTAATGATGTTGTTGTTGTTGTCCCCATTTTTTTTTTCCCCGAGCTCACCACCATCCGAAATCGCAACCTCGTTGGTAATGAGGATGAGCTGTGCTCAAGTCAAGTGTGCGAGACGAGATCACAAATCGTCATCCTTCATTTTACTTTTGTTTTCCTGTGGCTACTTAGTGGGGAAAATGCGGGGGATTGCTTTCAGTCACAGTGCGGCGTTGCTAGGGATGCGCTGATGGAAGGCGAAACGCGGGGGATTCTGACTTCTCGTGGTCTCAGTTTGCAGAGGAACATGAGAGAGCTGAAGAGCTGGCTGCCCAGAAATCCGATGAAGCTGGATAAGGAGGCGCTGCCGGATCTGGAGGAAACAGATTGCTACACAGCCCCCTTCAGCCGCGCGCGCATCCACCAGTAAGTGCTGGCCCGGGGCCGCGGCAGCGAGCCGCAGGGAGCTCTCCTTCCCGCTTCCCAGCAAGGGCCTGCAGGTCACCGCTAACAGATGGTCGCTGCTCGCAAATACCCAGCGTCATAGGTGACTTTTTCTGCAGGTTTTCTCCTAAAGATTAAAAACCCTACTCTGTTCTAACCAGCTGGCAGTCGCTCAATAGCATAGCCCAGCGTTTGCCTGGAAAAGGAACACAGCCTTTTTGCTTAGGAATTGTTTCTCTCCGTTAGGTAACAAAATGCAGACTGTGGCTCGAGCTTGCTGTGCTTAATGACAAAATTTGCTTAGACAAAACTGAGGCATCTGTTGAAACTGGGAAAGCCTGGAAGAAAGCTAAAAACAGTGACATTGCTTTTTAGCCAAAAGTACATTTTAGAAAGTATTTTTTTTCCTATAAAAATATAAATTTTTACACCAAAGAACAACTGTATGATACATATGTGTTCAAATCAGTGGGTTGATGATGTATTTCAGCAGCAATATAATTTTCTTTGATACAATTTTCTTTAAGGACCAAGACAGTAAAAGACATGAAAATTCTGGTGATTTCTTAGTTTTTAGATTATTTTGGGATAATTTTTTAGTACTGAAAAAATCATCTAAAGTAAAATTGTAACTTTTGCTTACAAGAAGGACTTTCTTTTCCTCACTAAAGTAGCAGTATGTTCAACTCAAATGGCCTGGAAAGGCAGCGGACCTGCATTATCATCTCAATTTTGTGAGTAATTAGTGTGTTTAGTCAGTCATCTGGTTTTGGTGCTACTTCTCAACCAAGTCAGCTGAAGTTATGAACTGCAACAGTGTCACTTTTGGCACAATGGAGTAGGCAAAAACTGCTGCATGTTAGATTTTTGGCTTCCAGAATCAGAACCATCTGGGAAGGATGGGAAAGGTTTGGCCTCATCCTGGGACTCTCTAGGGAAGAGGCTTGTAAAGCTGCTACTTGGGTGTCTGTTGTGTGGAGATTTGTATTTCCAGGCTAAATAGCAGTCCTAATGGTTCTTTGACCCAGACATGGCCTGATTTCATCAGTAACATAAGTTTGAGAATGATCTTCACTACTTCTGAAGATTTGATTTGTGTTTTAGATTTATATTCAAAACAGAAATGATCTAGATGCTATAAAAATAGTTTTAGTTGCTTTATTTTCCTCACAATAAACCAGGATAATGAAAAATTTAACCATTTATCCAGAGATAAGATGTAATATCTTACATTCTGTGCAGTTACCCAGAAATGTAGAGGCACTAAATCACTGTAAGAGGAGAATATTGAGCCATTTTGTTTCAATATCCATACATTATTTTGCATATTAAAAACATTAATTTTTTAACAGTTTTACCATAAACAATAAAGACAGCTTCTTCAGCAACTCCACCAGAAGCAGAATAGTGCATCACATGCTACAGAGAACTAAGTATGAAGATGGAAAATCCAAAATGGGTGAGCATGCTGTATGTTTTTTTTTTTTTTTTTTTTTTTTTCTCCCCTTGAAGGTGTAAACATTTGCTGGCATTACTTGCCTGAAAAGGTATCAGTTGAGTAAACTCAAATTTTTGCCATCCCTTAAAAATCTGTTTATTCAGTTAATGAGAGAGCTAACTGAACACGGTAACCAGTTATTAAAGGATTCAGTGAAAAACTGACAGCTTCTTTTCACATAATATATTTTAAAATAAGTTAGGGAGGCAACGATAACTTTGATAGCCAGCCACAATGAAGATAACGTAACCTCTGATAGCTAAAGAGGGATTTCTAGGAGTGATGCTAGGAGTTCTGTTGGTTTACAGGGCTTACATTCCACCAGAGGCAATCTGAGATATGCTTAGCTTATTTAAGGACGCTCCTATTACACTGCTTTTTTTCAGAAGCTCCAATTATTCATTTTAACGGAAGATGTGTTATGTGACTTAGAATTTTATTGCAAGAATTTTATTTTTATATATCTATACACACACACACACACACACACACACCCCTACTTAGAGATGTATATTTCTGATGAGAATAGTAATTATGGAAAGTTTTTGCCTGTGTTTTGTGAGGGAAGGAAGTCATAAGAAAAGCACAAGAAACAAGGGTTCAAATCCAGTCCCTCTGAAGCTGATGGCCAGACTTCATTTTGAGATTAGTTTGTCACGCTTGTTTTTAAATAAGCACATTTAAAATCTTTCATGAGAAATTATTTCTAGAGGAAACTATTGGCTATAGGTATCCCTTCAAAGGTTACTGTATCTTTTTTATTGTTAATTATTTATTAATTAATTATGAGGCTGATCACATAGAAGATTTCAAGACGGATCTGCTAGGAGCTGAATCAAGCCACGGCTGTTATACAAACTCCTTCCACTGTGTTAGAAAAATAACAACAAAGAGGTTAGGTTTAACCCTGCAGGGATTTGTTGCCCAAGGATTTGTCCATGCCACCCTCTCCATGGGCCAGATCATCTGGTCACGCATGAAATCTGTATCACACGCTCTGATTGATGCAGCACAACCGTGGCCATGTTCTCACCCTTGGTCTGGCACGAGCGCCCAGCTGGGAGAGAGAAGTTGCAGGCGTTAGATTTAAGCAAGTCCCTCTAGTTTGACAGATCCAGAAATCTTGAGACTTTGCTTAGACCTGGTCACTGATGTCTTTCACAGCATCGTGAGCTTCGAATGCCAAGTGCTACTCTCAGTGCATTGCTTGAGAATTAGCACTGCTCCAAGACAAGCATGAAAAGAAAATTGGCCTGGGGTCTAATGGATATCTAATCTCTTTATATTTTTCCCTCCTAGGTATTAACAGATTACTAAATAATGGAACATATGAAGCTGCATTTCCGCCCCATGAGGTAACCTGTTTATATTTTATATTATTTTATATTTTCTACGTATTTAAAATAAAACTTGTATTAACATTCTGGGATAGTACTAGTTTTTTGTGTTTTAACCTATCATACTATGTAATCTGTTCAGTCTTTTTTATTTATAGTCCTAATAGAATGTTGGCTTTTTGACTTTTCCTTATCAAAGCATTGCAATAATATTCTGGAGCAGCTTCATACTGATCTAGAATATTGTTATATTACTTTATTTTTTTTATCAAGTAGATATGGCCTGTGGAGTTCTTAAAAAGAGCATCAGTTGTTCCAACGAGTTGCTTTAAATTATTTCTGTGTGTCATGTTCAAAATGTTTCATTTTCTAATACACTGTGTGGTGGATCCAAGCTAGAGAAATGAGTTAATCATTTTTTGTTTGAGTATTTTCTGTGCTGTGAGTATTTTCTGAGCTATGGATAACTTGTTTGAAAGTATCTTCTTCAGTAGACTAAAGGCTACTTAATAACTGCTGAAAGGAATGAAAGAGGTGTCTTTGTCTTCAGGGCTTTGTGCCCATCCTTGTGTCTTGAAAAGAATGAGGCAAGATACTCATTTTGGGTGATCTTAAATGCCTTTCATGCTATGATCACCCAGTCAGTAGCTTTGTAATTGCAGCTGTGAACTCTTGATTGTGGGGGTGGATACTGAGCCATGATCTTGCCTTTCAGGGACTGACCTGTGCTTTTCAATTTGCTGGGTAAATTTTTATGTGGTATTAATAATTGAACACAGTGGTATATTGCGGAGGAATATTTAGATATTTTAGAAAAATAATTGAATATTATTGGTATTGCTTCAGTTAGGTGTTAACACTGCAGGTTGTTCTTCGAGGCAGTTGGGAACATCAAGCAAGACCTAGAAGGAGGCCTCTTGGTCAGATTGGTGTTATCGTTTGCTTTTAGTTCCTCTGAGAGGCCTGTGTGGACTTCAGGATAATGCCAGTTCTGTTGTTTCTATGATTTTTTTTCCCCAAAAATGATGAAAAGATCAGAAACAGCGTGTTTTTCTATCCTTTTAATCAGGGATTTAATCAAGTTATACAAAATATCTAGGAGAGGAGAATCAAGCTGATGATGGAGAAATTTTTGAAATTTTATAGGAGAGAGAAATAAATAGCACATATGCATCTTGGGGAAAATTTGTGAAACAAGGAGATAGGCTAAAGCACACAAATATGCATCTACTAGTGAAACAGAAACACTGTGCATAGGCCTTATAAGGAGCTGACTGCTTCTGTGTAGTCTAGTCCTGTTATTTTGTCATGAGTTCCTAGAGAAATTAGCCTTTCTGTACCCTGTATCAAGCCTATGTGTTAGCTCCAGGTGACCCTTCCTGGAGTTACACACAGTAAATGAAACTGGCTTAATAAAAATAAGGATGTTCGGATGATTTATAATTGTATCCTAATGGCTAATAAATGTATGTCTTTTAGTGGCCAGTAAAATAGGTTTATGTCTCTGTGCTTTTCAGGGGAGCCACAAGAGCAGACATCCCATCAAAACCCACGGAGCGCAGAACCACAGGCACCTATTGTACGAGCGCTGGGCACGGTGGGGAATGTGGTACAAATACCAGCCTCTGGATTTAATCAGGTATAGATTCTTTGAAAAATAGCTTGTTTGTGTGAGATGAACAGCACGATAACCATAGCGCTAAAATCCTTGTGTTTTACTGTAAAATTTATTAAACTTCAGCTATTCGATATATCAAAATAAGACACAGATTCTGTGGGCTGTTTCTTCTGGCTTTTCTTTTGTGCCGGCCTGTTTCTTTCAAAGAAGGCTGCATAAAGGCCCATAAATTCACTCACATGACACTGCAAGATTAAAAATTGCAGGCCACATCAGTTATATCTTATAAAATACCTGCTTTCGCAAGAGCACAATTAATGTCACTAGAATATCATACCAGCCTGAATTAAAATGTATTGATTTGGAACAGCTGTGCAGACAGTAATTTTAGCATAAGCTCACAATCTTGGCTCCTTTTTAGAATTATTCTCCTACCAAAAAGACAGGTTCATTGTTAAGTTTTATGTTTAAACAACATATGTATTTGTTTCTCATGTAGGCGATACTTTGGTGAAAAAATTGGGCTGTATTTTGCCTGGTTGGGATGGTATACTGGAATGCTTATCCCTGCTGCCCTTGTTGGGCTCTTCGTTTTCCTTTATGGATTATTTACGATGGATTCCAGCCAAGTAAGGTAAAATCCCATTTAAAAACATACAAAACCCTTTGAAGAATTAAAAACCAACCAGCACTGCTTAAATACTTAAACTTTTATATGCTTTCCAAATTGGATGTTCATGAAATGATAACCCAATGGAATAATCAAGCTGGATGCTTAACACATCACGTGCTGCATCTGCAGTATTCCACATCCTGGCTGTAGGGAAACCCACCAAATATGGATTCAAATGTGGGATACACTGCACTGGTTATTGTCCTAGCGAAGGCCGATGGGTGAAGCTGGGCAGATCTCCCTCTCTAGACCCATCCTGCCTGTGACTCCAGCATGTAGTGCAGCTGCAGAACTTTTCATTTATGTAGCTTTGCTCAGTTTACACCCTTGTGTATGCAGTTTTTTCCATCTAAACATAGTGTATCATAGAGCTTAGAATATGATGGGTTTTTTTTCAATATGTTGGTGTAAACTGCAGCAAGAAAACATGAGTTAAGGGAGATTATAACCACGTTAAAAGAGAGTTTTCAAGTTTCCCACTGTTACACTTCTGCTCTGAGAGGGATTATGTCAGTTTAGAATTAGTGACAAGTGTGGCAGAGTAAGGGCTGACTCTGCTTTTAGGAACTATTTCAGAGGAGACACCTCTGTTAAAGGTTTGCATTAGGTGTGAGCGGACTGAACAGTAACAGTGCTCAGAACATTTCAACCTTGTTCCAAGCAATTTGGATCCTTCCGCTGTTGACATTATGACACTAGGTTTCATTGGACATGTTGCTCTTTAGGCTTGGGGCAAGAATAGTTATCTTTGTGGAATTGTCTTTTTCTTCCATTTCACGTGGGGTTATATTGTCGTTTCTTCAGTGCTGTAATTATGGTGGTGTTATAGGTTTTCTATTGCGTGCCAAGTTCTTGAGTGACTTTATGACTTCAAACCATATTAAAAGCAATAAAATGCAGTAAAAGTATTGGCCAAGGAACTCTGCTGACTTTATGATATCGTTCTCTGTGTTAGCATTGTTTTATAGCATTGAACAATAATACTTCATGTTATACAATAAACATGTGCACTGCACAGTGGCTGCAGCATAAAGCAAATGAGCAGCCTGTGGACTTTTCTTCAGGGATGTCCCTCTCCCTGTGGGCATCAGGGAGGCTTCGGCTTAGCTAATGTGTAGCCTCCCTCCAGTGGCTGCAGAGAGAAAATGCCTTTGGTTCTTCTCTCCCCATGCCCGGCGCGTTCGGCACCCAACGAGTAAGCGAACGCAGCGGGAAGAAAGCGGCCTGGGAGAGGGAAGCAAAGCATGTCCTGTGAGCAGGAATATCACACACACCTGTAAGCAACCACAGGTGCCCAGCCGTGTGCTGCCCGTATTGAGCAGCAGGGAAGCTTACTCACTGCAGTTGAAATATGTTTGAAACCTCACTTTTTCCTTGCTGTTGATTCCTTTTTGCCTTCGTGAAGACAATTATGTACTTCATTCCGAGTACGAACGGTCGCTGACACCACATCATCCTGATGCAACAATATCCAGCGATGAGCCAGTTTTACAGTTTAGGCATAACGATGACAAACGGAGACCACAGAATGCTAAAAGCCCCTTATAACCTTTATTTTTCTATCTTAATGCTAAAGCAAAGAGATCTGCGAGGCAAACGAAACCATCATGTGTCCTATGTGCGAACGCAACTGCACGCTCCAGAAGCTCAATGAAAGCTGCATGTACGCCAAGGTAACTGCTGCCCAATTGCTCTCCAGATACTCCCTGTCTAAAAGTCCACTTTGACTGTATAATGGCTGCCCTTCTTGCAACAAAGAAAGACTCCTACACAGCATGTTGTTTCTCAGAGTTTTGGAATTCATGCATAAAGTAAATGTGAAATCTTTGAAATGTTAAGAGGTTATTTCTCAGGTTTGCTTTGATATGTGCAAGCACTTTCTTCCTTTTATTTTTTATTAGTTTATAATGTCTCCTGAGCATCAAGATTTTCTTGGAAGATTTCATTTTATTTTCTGCTGTGATTGACTTATTATGCTGTTTTGCTTGCATATTTGGCGATTGATCTTTCTGCTCTTAAAGGGATCCTCTTGTGCTGCACGGGATTATAATGTACTCAGGTTTTATTGTCAGTACATAACTTATTTCTCCGTATTGCTCGTGTACAGCCAGAGAGCTGAAGTGTTAGGGAAGCTATTCATTTGGGTGTTTTTTTTTTTTTTTATCCTTACTTGTTACTTTGAAATAACTTATATAGCAATATGTAAATGTATAAGCATCAAGTTAAAGTAACTTAGTAACTAAAGTTTTCATAATTAAGTGACCTTTCCCTCCCTGGGCCTGATCGTCAAGGGACCTGCCTTGCCTAGAGAAGGCCTTGTGCTTCTATTTTACTTTATTAGAACTTTAGTCAAGGGTTTTGTTTAACATCTGTCAGTTTTCCGTGTTTAGAAGCAGTTTTTATAGAATAGGAAGTAGAAAAAGCAAATCCTAGAGTGCAGGTGTGTTTTTCTGCCAAGTTTTTGCAAAGCTGGAGGCAGAACACAAGGATGCCTTTTTCCTTCCTGTTACTGACCATTTGTTTCATCCCCTCCCTCTCTTGTTTTTTCTCTAATCAAACCCCTCCCTGAAGTGAAGCTTATAATGTAGGGGAAAGGAATGTAAAAGCAGGCTTGTGACCTGAGTCCCAGAGAGCCCAAGCAATGGTTCCTGTCCACGTGCAGTGAACTCTAGTCAGTGCTCAGCCCCGGGCAGCCCCGCTGCCGTCACGCCCTGCCCTCGCGCGCAGGCTTCGAAGCCCTGGCTGCCCCATATGGTGAGGAGGATGATGATGATGATGATAGCAGCCAGGCACGCGGGCTGACGAGGCCTGAAGCTTTCAGTACGTGCCACTTCTGCCTCGGTGCCTCTGCTCAAGGTGGCTCTATCCATTAGGCTTTAAGCCTTTCAGGTTTCTGCTCTGGGTGTGGTATTGCCTAATTAGAGCCCAAACTCTGTATCTAAAAATAGTGCTAGCTGTGGAGCCAGATACATAGCTCCTCCTTTTAGCAGCGCTATATCTGCTGGGCTGGATTTTGTTCCTTTGTTTTCATTCTGTATTTCCTTGGATGCACCGTTTACTGAGCAGATTATCCCCAATCACTACTTCAGATATATGTATATCCAAAACTGAAATATAAATATTTGTCAGGTTTAGTCTGCTGCCTTTATTCAGGAGTCACATTTTTGGTGGGGTCCAAGTTGGTCTCATACCTATGGAACTGGTGAATTTGATGCTTTATGAAAGCAATAGAAAAAGGAAAGGATACACTTGTGCATACGGTGATCCCAGTATACGATCCATGCAGAGAGCACATTGTGCTTGTTGACAGCAAATACCAGGTGATAAATTCTCACTTTCTTCAGTACCATAAAGAATAAAGCCAGCCCTGCATGCAGGTAAAAAGTACATACTGGTAGTATATTCTCTCCATATTAGAATCATTTAACTTGAGAAGGAATAAAATATAGAGGCAAGCAACACTGTTTCTATCAACTTAGATGCCTTAGCAAATACCCTTGGCCACGTGTGAAGTTGTAAGGCAGCAGCAGGAAGGACAGCCGTGTGGGAAGGAAGGAAAATCACTCGAGACTGCAGGTCTCAATCTGAGAACCTGTGCACACCCCAGGGCACAAGGAAGGCTTTCTGTTCATGGCAGGAGCTTCAAGGTTGGCCCCGAAAACAAAATTGTGACTCAACACTAATAAAAGCAAAGTTTCTCTTTTTTTTCCCAAGAACATGACACACACTTCTTATTTCAAAGGGTAGAAAATCACTGTAAATTGTCTGCAGAGTTTAAGAGAATACATATCAAAAACATCTGTGTCACTTTTCCTTTTCTTTTTCCTGTGTTTTCAGATCTTCTTTCTGACATATGCCCCTCAATAAGTTTTTCTATATTTTTTTCCATAATTATTTCATAATAATTCATGTTTTTTTCAGATGGGAATTTAAAGCCACCGTTCTGCTTACTAATGTTTGGCAACACCTTAAACCACTCTTCATTCAAACAAGTTTAGACCCATTATCCCTGGATAAATCACTGTTAATTGCCAACTTTCAATATATGGAAACTACATTGGTCTTAACTTCAGCTTTCTAAATGCCCTTCCATGCCATGGCTTGCATATATAACCTCTAGATTTTTGTAATACAAATAGTGACGTTCTCCTGAGAGGTGGGACATCAGATGGCCCACTCAGATGCTTGAACTGATCCATGAGCATGTGGAAATTAGATGAAATTTAAGATTCTAAAAACCTTAAAATAGAAAATTATGAGTTTAAATTTGGACCCACATATGAATGGGACTGTGCAGGAATTTCTAATCTGTCTGGACATGGCCAGAGCAGCTCACAGTATTTGTGAAGGAAAAAGTCCTGAAACCTGTATCTGAAATTTCTGTGGAAGACAGATCTGTATAAATATTTTGGTAGAAGAAACATAGGAGTAGGACCTCTTATTATTATGCTGCTTATCTTTTCATTTCTGCTCTCTGTTGTACACTCTGTGATTCTTTGGAGTTAAAGATACAGTGGCAATATTATTTGCTCATAACGTGTTTATTTTCTATTCAGGTTACACATTTGTTTGATAATGGAGGGACTGTCTTCTTTGCTATTTTCATGGCAATTTGGGGTAAGTCAGTTTTAATTCTGTAATTTTTTTTCTATTTTGTTTTAGTTCATATGTTCCTTTTATATGATTACAGTTGACTATTAGTTGGTAACTAATAATAAGTGATAACTGATGTTGACAGTACTGGTAGCTTTGTCTCTATTGCCTTACTGCCACATGCTCAGCCACGTAGGGCTATAAATTCATCAACATGATCCTTAATCCCCAAGCTAGTAGGACATATTAACAGAGTCCCAGTGACAAGCATATATTGTTATTTTCTCAGCGGTTATTTTCCATGAACAGTCATTTTCTCAGCACTTCATTTGTTTATTCTCTGTCTTTACTGCTTTGTCTTTCTCCTGTTCTTTCTTTACGTTTAGGCATTTGTGTTATTGGCAAACAGATGAACTGTGATATCACTTGTATTATATTACCATAACATAGCTGTATGTATCACCATAACATTTACTTTTGAGCTGGATAGAACCAAAGCATGCTTTTTAAGATGCCTGTGTACTTGGCAGAGAGCATTCCTTTCCTACTACTTGGAGATAGGTATTTCTTTCATCTAATTTGTGCCAAAATCACTTGCAACCTTTCTACAGATCTAGGCTGCCATGCAGATAGCAGATCAGTTGGCCAGAGAAATAGAAGCTTCAGCCTTTTGATTTCTCCTTCAATAGTGATTGTAAGTCTGTATCATCAGAGAGTCACAAGGCATTGCACTCAGTGGTTTCATCTTCCCCAAGCAATTTCAACTTGTGAGTAATCCAAATAAAATGAGCTCTGTGCATCTTGTTTCCTCAAAAGGTGTGAACATGGTCATGCCCCATGTTAATAAACAATATTTGGCAGAGCAGGTTCTCATTGACTTTGGTATTTTATTCCATCTTGCTGTTAAACTGTTATTATCTAGTTTTTATCCTGTTAGCATTCTTGACCAATATCAAATGAAGTTACACAAGAGGGAATTTTGCCACTAGTATTTGTGTTATTAGGAAAGCAGGTGCAATATGCTGTAGGGAAGGCTGCAGGGTGAGCATTTAGTTCCAGAGCAGAGGAGCGATGCTCTGCTCTGGTGCTGGGCACAGCCTCTCGCCCAGCGCTGCACCCTTCTGCTCTCACGTGGCCAATGTCCATCCTCTGCACGGTAGTGTCTGGAAAGGAGCAGCTGTGACGGGATCATTTGGGAAAATGGGAGCTTAGAGGTAAGGACTGAGCACAGAGCAAAGCACGTATCATTCTGAGGGCTGGGCTGGCGTCACGTCATCCATGGCCACGTCCCCCCTCGGGCACCCCGTGTCACCTTCCTTGTCCGGCACGCGGGTTTTGTCATGGCATGTCCCTCCGAAGCCTGCGTCATGTGGCCCCGGCGGGTTGTCCAACGAGAGAACTGAAAAGGATCATTTAATCATTGTCCGCCTAGCATGGGAGCCATGCTCTCCTCATTGTCCACCTAGCATGGGAGCCATGCTCTCCTGGTACTCAAGGCACTTTCTTGAGCTAAAAACATTATTGCTCACAGGGTTTTCCATCTCAAATGCAACTACCAGCTAAGGCTGAAATAAATCTACACTATCATATAAGCAACTTGCACGTTTCCTTTCAGGCAGGGTTTAAACTGTTATACACAGACCCAAAAAGGCAGTGGATGAGCTGGTCTTATACAGCATTCCTATTTTCTATATATTAATTTGCAAACTATGTGCAAAGTGTCCAGTTTTTAGTTCTCCAAAAAACTGCTTCATCTTTTACCTCTTTAATGCAATGGAAGATTACAACACTTAAATACTTAAATGTAAAAATACTTAAATGTGCATCATGTTGGCTGCAAAAAAGGAGATAGTGTCTTTTATAACAAGTAACGGGTTTTGCTGTAGGCAATAGTGTAAAGCAGTTTCATTAATAGATATGTTATTAATTAAGATTTGTAGTGGAATTACAAATAAAATTAATAATTCTATTAAAATGAAAATATTTGTTAAAAAAAGCAAATGCAAAAAGAGAAATCTCACTTTGTTATTCTTTCTTTACATAATCAGTATCTGAAGTGTTTTATTATAATATCTATGCTTGATATAACGCTTAAGAAAATTATTAAAATTTTTAAAAGTTTCAAAGTTTAAAAATTCCAAGTCCAAGTCATTCTATGTGAGTCTAGATAATGAAGTTTATGCGGTGCTCAAAACTTGCCTGGAAAACCCCTAAGTAAATTTTATTTAGCCTTACCTGGCTCGCTTCTTGTATCCTCATGAAGTCGTCTGTGGGAAAATGATCCGGAATTTTTCTTTCCACAGATAAAATATCCAATCAGGCCAAATAATGCAAATCCCAAAATAGTTCCTAAAAGGACACCAAATATTACTCCTCCTTTGTTGCTTTTCTCTAGGAGAGAAAGAGAATAAGAAGTACAACTGAATCAGAATGATAAATCTGGAAGATTAGATATTCTGCCCTCACTTTCTACCACCCGAGGATTTTGTGGACCTTCCCTCTCTGAAACACTTTGCGGAGCCTGTAACTAAAGCAGCCTCTCTGCAGAATGTATGTGCCTTTATAGCAGAAAATAGAAAGGCCCACGGTCAAAAGAAAGCTCCCTGCTTAGTTATGGAGGCAAGCCTCAGCATCTAACCACGTTTTTTTTAAGCAACAATCACTGTTTACATGTAATTATTTCTGTTGAAGCCAGGAGATAATACAGCAGCCTCTGAATTTCAGATATTTACATTATAAAGTGCCAATTTTGAATATCCATTCAGAAGGCTAGCAGTGCTTTCTGCATTCACTCAGTTAACAAAATAACCCTGTTCCTCCAGGATCATCCTCCAATTCCTTCAAACTTCTTCCAGGTATTCTCCTTTCCTTGGAATTGACCTTGCTTCCCGTTCCCTAGCACTTCCTTTTTAGTCATGCTATCTAAAAATCATGTACACTGTGATTCGTAGAACTACAGTGGGAAACCTGAAAACCTGGTGCTCCTTCAGTGCTTAGTACTGGATATGATGGATGAGCTTTTCAGTGCTGCCTAAAAGCTTGAAAGCTAATTCAGGGCATATGCTTGCTCTTCCCTAATCTTCTGTTTCTTTTTCCCAAGGCATAATTCAGAGCAGGAGTAGAAGGAAGTGCCATGGCGGTTTTATCCTCCATTATTTTCTCTGGCTCATTAATCGACTTGCTAAGAACTAACTACAAACTGAGCAGTTCCTCTGAGAGAGTTAATACGAAGTCACCTTTGGTCGCAGAAGCGCGAGATTAATGTTAGGCATTTTCAGTTTGACCCCTGCTCTTCAGGTCCATGCCAGTGTGAGCAAACAGTATCTAAAATGAGTTTCCTGAGCTCTTGTAAAAAATTAGAAAAGTAAACAATTTGAAATTCTTTTTATCCTATGCTCCCATCGATAACACTCCATGCCAGTGAACTCCAGAGCTGTGGAGATTTGGTGTTGCGGGATGGTGTAGGACTGTGCATTTTTGCTGACGTGATAAAGGTGTAAAAGAGCCAGCAGATTTATAGCTGAAATGGGAGAAACGCTCTTAAAAGGTGCCTGTGCATTTCTATGTTTGATTTTGGGTGAATTTTACTGTTAGTCTCTCTTAGATCCGCATTAACTCAGATGTCTCGCGACGCCTCCTGCTCACGGGCAGAGCGCTTTGCGCAGAATGCGACAGCCGTGTCGGCCCCCCGGGGTCCCTAGCTGGACACTGACCTCCGTGGGCGTCCTGGGAGCCGGCTGGAGCTGCGGAGGTGCCGGCAGAGCCCTGGCCGGAGGGCGTCCTGCCGGGGATGCTGGCGGTGGCCGCTGCGGGCGCGCGGGACGATGCCCCCGGGCTTGCGGACGGAGGGATCGCGCTGGTGCTGGTGGCAGAGTCAGGAGGCGCCCGGGTGCCGTGGCCGGGCTGCGTGGGGCTGCTCGTCCCCGCTCCGCGCACTGCACTTCCGCCTGCGGCGCTCGTCGTCGTGGCCGCGGGCTCCTCGGCGCCTGTCCCCGAGCCGTTTCCCGCTTCTGTTTCGCTTCCTGCCGTGTGGTTGGTGTCCGCTGTGTTACTCGCGGCCCACTGCAGCCTTGCTAGCAGCAAAACCAAAACCATTCCGTGCAAGCGCCGCATGGTAGCAACTCCAACGTGCCTTATGTTCTGGAGGGAACCTGGAAGTTGCTTCCACGTAGTATTTCTTTTGCAAAGCAAAAGGGTTAATGCCCAAATAATCTGCCAAAAAGTTATAGCCAGTTACTGTTCAAGGCAGGGGTTAATAATGGCTGGAAACAATATTGATAAATAACAAATAATTTTTGCTCAAGAATATTCCATGCTCGGAAGGGAATAACATACAACAGCTTTACTATTGAATATACATACTAGACCAGCATAATCTGCACAGTGTTTCCTGGCCAGGTAGCACCGCTAGGAAGATGCTCAAGGAAGCTGTGAGCTGTGGCCAAGGAATAGAGTTGTCCACGGGGAGCTGCAAACTGGCGGTGATGTTTGTGAGCCGGAGCAGCGCGCACCATGTGCCTGCTGTCAGCAGCAAGCTCAGAGCTCAGTTAGCTTTCAGTAACACTGGTTTTGGGGTACGGAAATGTTTTTGCATTTTTTTCACTATTTTTATTAATAAAAGCAAAATAAGATTTTCAATTACCATCCGCAGTTACATTTGTAATTTAAGTGATTCATCTTCATGTAACTATGAAATACTGTGAGACCTGAGTATTGGATTTTTTTGGTCAGTATTAAAACAGCTATAAAGCAAAGGAATAAAAAGCTAATATATTTTACAAGCTTTGGAAACACAGACTTTGATCTGAGCAGTACTATTGTTTTTATTCAGGGGCATGGCCTTGGCTCCCTTACAATAGTACTCATGTAAATGAGCGAAGTGAGTTTGAAAATAAACATTTTTAAAAATTATTTTCCCTTGGCTATATCTTAAATCTATATAGGGAAGTTACTATCAGTTCACTTCTCCCTTTGGTGTTTTTAGTGAAGTGTGCTATGGAGCCAGCGTCCCTACTGACGAAATTCCATGCGTTTTTGTTGCGTGTGATTTGGTAATTTTTGTTATTTTAATCTCAGGCACAAAAGAGGTGATAATTAACTCTCTTTTTTTAGTGCAACATTCATACAGTTCATACAGCTGGGAAGAGCATTCCCTAGGAAGCTACCCGTGCAAATGCACATACATCTACAGCACTGCAGTGGTGAAGTCCTGGTCCCCTTCAAGTCTTCTTGGGGATCAAGTCTGTCCCCCTGGGACCTCAGACATCAGGATGAGGGGTTATGCTGATACTATATTTGCTTTTGTTTTACTTAAATTGCTCAGATTTGTCCTCAATATTTCTGCACTTTCTGAAAAGAATAGCTAAACTTCTAAGAGTATATTTTCATCTAAATGTGCATCCAGTGGCATGATAACTAGAGATTTTTGGTAGCATAAATAAAACAATTGCCATATATATTTCATGAGTGTAACTCCCCACGTGCCAGCAATAAGCATAATGTCTGCAAACCTTCAGCACTTAGAAGAAAATAATCCTTTAACCACCGTCTCGTAGACAGATACTATCTTCAGAACTGTAAATTTCTCTCCTCACAAATATGATTAGAACGCATTTTAATTTATCTAGTAAGCAGCGACCCGGGCAAAGCCTCAGCCTTACCTGGGAGCTCGGCCGGCTGTGCAGGCCGCGGCACGGGTGCTGGTGCCACGCGGGCAGGGAGCCCCTGGAAGCGCCCCGGCCCACTCCACGCTGCGGAGCTCACGGAAGGTGCCAAGCACCTGCCCTGGTGCTTCACCTGCCGAGGGCTTGGCCCGGGGGAGCCGTTTTCTGAGAACTATCACGCTGTCACTCGGTGTTCTGCTCTTTTAGCTCGTGATAGCTTTGGCTTATTGCCCTTCCCACCTGCCGAGTGTTGCAGATAAAAATGCAATAGGGTGCGTCTTCTGCAGGAGCGAGCGTTGAAAATAAGAAAAATGCCTTGGTGGAAACGGGTCTCATACTATACCCAATCTATTCAGAATTGCCAGGATTTGAGATAATCTAAACCCACATTTGCTGAGTTTATCCAGAAATACAGTCGTCAGTAACTTTTGCCTTGGAATACTGAAAACAAGATACAGATCTGAATTTTACCGCTCACCTTCCTGCAGGTTTTATGTAAATAGTCCTATAAACCCAGTCCTAAAAGTATAAAAAGCCCAGCATACCATATACAACATTTCATATGTTGCTCTGCTCAACCTGTGAGGGTTTTTTTCTCCTCTAATTCTCTGTGTGTATTTATTTTAGCCTGGTATGCAGAGAAGAGAGACTCAGAAGTGCTTTGCTGTTCCCTACTTGTTTGAGTGGAATGCTCTGATACTGCTGTTTCCACTTGAAATTTTTAAAAGATCACGTGCAAATGCTATTTCATAACTCCTTTTAAATGCCTCCAGCAATAGGCAATTAGGAGCAATGATATTTTTCTGCAGTATGTTTAAACCTTTATTCATAGTCTGGTATATCATATCCTTGTATGCATTGTACTTTGAGGGTGTAATGTTTGCCAATCAAATATTTAACATAAAATTGGGTGTTTTATATAAAGACATTATTTAAGAAAAAAAAGCCAGAGTGAAAGCTGTCAGGCAGACAGATCTCCTGTGTTATGTCCGTGATTTTTGCCTGCTTTGACCACTTCCAGCTCCTTAGAAAACAGACTGCATTACCTGAAATGGTGTTGGGGTTTCCTCTGGAAATGAATTCCTTTGCTTAAAGACTTAGAAATGTTCTCTGAGCATTCAGAAGAGCGAAAGGATGCCAAGTCCCATTCTTCAGACTTTCTTGTCTTGCTGCACCCTTTGTGCCTGAGCGTGGGACACCTGTGTGAGAATTCCTGGCTGCTGATTTTGTCGTGCTGTAAGTTCACACAGCAATTGGGAATAAGCTCTGCAGCATAATGTGTACCCTCCTTGAATGAGCTATTTAAATACCTGGTCTTCCTTTGTCCTTGCAGAGTGAAAAAAAAATGAAGGAAATGATCCCAGGGCAATGGGAGTGAAGCTGTGATTGGGATAGAAAGGGTGGCACAAAGCAGCTGCTACCAATGTGCATCCAGGACAAAATGGGAGATACAGCTGTGTGTATGTTGATACCGGGTGTGTATGTTGATACCGGGGGAGGGAAAGGGAAATAGAAGTCCTAGAAGACCTGATAATCGTCACTTAATTCAATGACTTTAAAGGAGTGCTAAAGCTAATTTCGCACACGGATTTACTGCTTGTACTAATTAGGAGCTAATGAGCAGCCAGACAAATACGGCCTGTCATTCAGATGAATATGAGAAGCCAAGTCTAGCAGAAGGATATTTACGTGGCATTGGACAGTGCAGAGCTGTCAGGTTCATGACTCACCGCGATAAGGATTGAAGACAGGACGTTCCAGTACTTGTTTTGTGAAAGTAAGTTATTTGTGCAGCATGAGGTGCTGCTCTGCGAGCGGGAAGAGGACACAGCATGACCCGGGGTCCTTTGGACTCCAGGCTTCTCCTACGGGAAATTTCCAGCCGCGTGTGCTGCCCAGCTGACCCCTCGTGCTCTGTCTGGAAGGACTGGCTTCCCACCGATTGAGATAGTAAAAACCCTTCTTCACCCAAAGGGAAAACAACCAAGTGTGTTTGAATAGGCACAAAATATTTCAAAATAACAAGACCTTAAAAAAATAGAGGCTGAAAATTGAAGTGGAAATTGGCACAAGAGAAGGTCTTTGTGAATTGTTTTTTTTTTCTTTTCAGGGTTCCTCTTTTATGCTTTCAGCTTTTGCCTCTACTTTCTCAATAGCCTTTTATCACAGCACAATTACCAGGAATGCTGTGATTATGGTGATTACTATGTGAGAGCATTGCAGAGTTTATTGAGACGATCAGGTGAGCGTGTACAAGATAGGGTTTCTTCAGCTGGCAGGTCTAGGTAGCTATTAGACCTCAGCTGCTTAGTCTACGGGGATGGTTTTCTTTATCATTGCAGCAGAAAGTGCTCTGTGGACATAAAAACACACCATAGAAACATTCCTGCAAGACCACAGCTTGTCTCTTTGTTACTCAAATTTTGAGTCATATTTACACAAGCTAAAACACTTTCTCATCCCGGAAAGTTGCTTGTAATTCTGTATTTCAGCCTTCCTCATATTTTTCTTCAGATTTTATTTGTGTTTCTAATAACGATACGGGGAAAAAATGACACTTCCTCATTTGTTTGGTTTCAATTTCTCTGACTTGAGTGTTTTAAGTCAGTGGGATATAAAGTTTATTGTTTGATTTCTGAAAACCAAGCTTCTTCCTGCCTTTCATTGAAACCATCCATCTCTTATGAGTAGCTGTGGGATGAACTTCTGTGGGATGCTAACTTCTAGTGATTGTGCTTTAATACAGTCTGCAGATATAAATATAGCATAATAACAATACTATTATACTGTCTATAAACATATTAAAATAATATATGTTGTATGTAATAGAGCAATAAAGCAATATTTAGAATGTTAGACCTTCTTACCCAGTTTCAGTTATAAATTCTTCTTCTAAGTAGTTGACTGACAGAACCAAGGAAATTTTCTCAGTCCCTGTTCAGTATTAGTGATTTCTTTTTCCTGGGATTTCTTTATCCAGTTTGGGGGAAATGGAACTTGCAGTAACTTACCGTTACTTATTTATTCTAAATAATTTCATAGGACCTACTAAAAAGACTAAGTAGGATCTGCTTATGACCTTACACATAGATCAGAAATAATTATTTAAATATGTGTTTTGGCAGCTAAGCCACACTAGGAAAAAGCTGGTAGCATAGGGAAAAAAGTAAGGTTGTCCTGATTTGAAGTGGTTTATGAGGTCAGAATCTGGTTCTTCATTAATAAATGTAATTGTGTATGCATATCTTTGTTTCTCCAAAGATTTTAAGCCATAATAATGTAGTTTGCAAAATCAAAATCAAAGTGAATGATCCAAAAGAGATGTTAGTGCCTCATGTGGAGAGGTGCAGCTAGCAACAAAAAAAATAGTAAAATAGTAATAGTAAATAGTAAAATAGTGAAAAATAAATAGTATAAAATAGTGTTCTGGTTTTAACAGTGATTATCCTAGTTACCGTTTTTAGATTCTGTGGTAAAACATCTGGAGAACGACTAAGGACAATTACCAATTTTCCTATTGTTGATTTTATTGAAATCTTCTTTTCTGCAACTAAAGTGTACTTTATCATTTCCCCAGCTACAGTATTTCTGGAGTTTTGGAAAAGACGGAGAGCAGTGTTAACCTATGACTGGGACCTAATAGACTGGGAAGACGAAGAGGTAAGACAAAACAGTTATATTTGGATTGTATTTGCTATTTGGGTTATATTTGGGTTTCTAAATCCAGTTTCCAAATATCCAGGTCAACTTGAGAGGGGAGAAAGCTTGCACTACACTGTCTTGTCTGTACTGTTTCTGCTGTTTGAGGGGCTCTTTCCCCCTTCCTGCTTCTTGGAGCTATTTCACAGGAGCAAGTTGTTTGGATATTTGGGTTGGAGGATTTTCAGAAAGAATTTTTATCAATATAAATTTATTAATGTTATAATCATATGTATGTTTAGTCGCCTGGTGCTTCCGTGAAATAATTGCAACCTAAATGGCATCTAACATGTTATTTCAGGAAGAACTGCGCCCCCAGTTTGAAGCTAAATATTCCCAAGTGGAAAGAGTGAATCCGATCACAGGAAAACCTGAACCTTTTCAACCTTTCCCTGATAAACTCAGTAGGCTGATGGTGTCTGTCTCAGGAATATTCTTCATGGTACTGTGTAATATTGGAATTATTAAGGACATTTATGTTATCCTGATATAAATATTCACGTAAATAATGAGTTGCTTAAATGTAATTGATTTCTGTAATGGCATAGAACTGATCAGATCAAGCTTACTCCATGTTAATGGAGTGTTTTCTTTCAAATAGTCTATTAAAGCTGTATTGTAAAAGTACAGTAAAAAGAAATTTTAGCTCAGTTGTCTAGTATTTTACTTCTCTGAAGGAATCTGCTCACTGAATTGAATCTCTAAATCTTTTGTTAATCTATTAAGTGGAAAATATTTCAGACAGTTTACTTGGTTCTGATTTCTCTAATCCATAAACTCTTCTCTCTAGATTTCCCTGGTGCTCACTGCAGTATTTGCCGTTGTGGTATATCGTCTGGTAGCTATGGAACAGTTTGCATCGTTTAAATGGTATTTCATCAAAAAGTACTGGCAGTTTGCAACATCTGGCACTGGAGTCTGTATCAATTTTATGATCATCATGTCCCTCAATGTGGTAAGTTTTTGATTTCGAACAAGCATGTGAGAATGATGAAAAGTAACTTGCTATTAACAGGAAATATTCAAGGAAATAGTTGTGTTTTCAGAATTGGCAATTACCTTGGGCTAAACTATCATTTAAAATAAAGACTGAAGATTATTAATAAATAAACAGATAAGGAAGTTTTCAGTAGAACTCTGATAGTCTCTTCAGTTTGCACTTTCATACAGAGGAAAGATTTATGGTAAAGACTTTTCTCTAAGTTCACATCGATTTGTTCCTAAGGATAGAGGACAGGCATCAAGCTGCTTTTTGAGCACTTCTCGTGATCTATTGGCTCTTGATTTATATCTATATATAGACATAATGTGTGTGGGTGCACATGCATGCATTTTTATGGATGAAGAGAAAGAAGACAAAAATAGTTCAATGAAATTTTCACTGGAAACTATATATCCAAAGCTAAGACATTTCCCTTCTTTGTCCAGTTAACTTGATGCTCTAGGACAGCAGAATATTTATGCTTTTAATTCTAATTTTCATTCTACTTTTGACATCCCAACAGATGTTTTTTGCTATACTTACACCATCTCTTTTTCTTCTGTTTTAGGTATATGAAAAGGTTGCCTACCTCCTCACAGATTTAGGTATGTAGGTCTTTACAACTCATTACTTGTGGCATATACCTTCATGTTTCTATAGAGCAGGTTTTTGAAAGCTTCAGGTATGCATAGTAAGATACTGGCATTTCTCTAATCAGGTGAAAAATATCAAAGAAAACTAGTACAATAACTGAACTAAAGAAATAATGCAAAAGGGAGGAAATCATTGTAATACTTCTGCACCATTTAGCATGCTTAATAGTATCAATTGAAAAAAAGACAGCTTATAACAACGAAAGAAAAGCACATTCTCTTTAGAATGCTAATAAGAAATTTCTCATTCTTCCCAATTGTTTTGTTACTTTTTGTTTTTTTAATTATCACTTTTCCATTGAAAAAATGCTTTAAAGCAAAACTACCTCTTCAAAGATACTAAGTCATAAGTTTTTAAAGTAGCTATAATTTAAAAATATATAATAAAACTTCTGGTTGTGATTCAGGCATAGAGGTAAAGTTTTCAAAATTATATAAATAAAACAAGAAAGTAGAAACAGTATTTAAGATCTGCTCTGTGAATTTCTTTCACCACATTGTCTTAGATGTTCTCTTTTAGGCCAAGTCAAAAAATGCAGTTGATTTTTGTCATAGTTTAAAAACAAGCCCAATTTTTAAATTTAACAGCTCCCTCTTCTGGTTAAAGGATGGAAGAGTATACATCAAAAAAAAAAAGTTCAAAATTTTACAGAGGCCTTTCAGATAACAGGCAGATGGACAGGTTAGATGCAGAATGAACAGTCAACTTATTCAGATTATTAAAACATAATAATAATTTGAATAACAACTTATTCAAAATTTTGAAACATAATTTTTGACAGATCGCACTGCTTTTTATTCCTACTTAACTAAATCTTTTTAGTGTATTGTGTCAGACCAGGGAATGAGAAAGAAAATAATTATTCCTTTAAATACATGAGCTGATTTTACTGAACATTTAAAAAAAAAAAAAAAAAAAAAAAGCCTCTTGACTTGAGCATAATGGGACTTCAGTTGTTTGAGCTGTGTAGTTCACTCGACTTCCTAACACTTCCTAACTTCACTCCACTTCCTAACTTCTGCTCTTCAAGCAGAAGGATGTCATGTTAAACTCTGAGGAATAACGATGTTTACACGGAGAGCTTGTATACTGTCAATTCATCTCCTAGTTTATTTTAAAGCAGGCTTTACCTTTACAGCAAAGCAATAAATGGTATAATTTTTAATTGAAAAATTGAGTCTGAGATGTGCTTTGAAACCTCGATTAATGTACTGCATTCCAAATTTATTCATCAATAAAAGCGATTTGATTTTTTTTCCAAAAGTTCCTGATACTAACAGTTTTTACAATTTTTAGTTAAGACAAACAATGTCCTATAAGCCATAAGGGAAAATGTCCAAGGATGCGAAGATTAATGTGGAATATTTGTAGTTCTAATGCACGTTTCTACATTAACATACAAAAACTAAAAAATAAAAGAGAAAAAAAGGAAGTCTCTATTGTTTCTGCATTGACTTATAAATTATTTGATACTTCACAGGCTTTATCACAGAGAAGGTTTTTGGGGAAAAAATCAGGATGTCTCTAGGCATAAAATTAAAAATTTACACTGATTCTAGATTTTTCAAAAGGAAAACAGGAATTTCCCTCCAAGTCCGGGGACATTCTGTAACTCGAGGCTTGTATCCTCAGGTTTCATGTCTGAGCTGGGCAGGAGTTTTGTGAGGAAAGGAAATAATTGCAACCTGATGGGTTATCTTGTTTTCAACCTCTCACTTGTTTTGTCAGTAGTAATTGATCTATGAGCAGGGTTTGATGTAAATTGATTTCATTTCAGTGTACATGATACATGCTGTGTTATTCCACAGAGCACCCTCGAACAGAATCCGAGTGGGAAAACAGCTTTGCCTTGAAAATGTTCCTCTTCCAGTTTGTCAACTTGAACAGTTCTATCTTTTATATTGCTTTTTTCCTTGGCAGGTAAGTTGTCATTTGCTAGCTGCTTTAAAAAATAATAAAAAAAACTTGCATAGACCCCATAATTTTAGATGTTTGAAGAAAATAAGTTGAAAGTATGAAAATATATGAATAGATCAAAATATGTTGAATTTCTGAAGTGTAAGATTTAGATATGACATAGTTTCTGCAGATGATTAACAGCACAATTATCATTTTCAATTCTACTTGAAGGCTGAGTTCTTGAAATTTTTTTTTTTTTTAAGAAGACAGTAAAAAGTCTGCTTTTCATGATGGTCTCTACACTTGATTTTAATACTAAAACAAAAAGCATTTGTCAGAATTCAGAACCTTTGGAAATAAAACCTCTTCCTAACATGGATCTGTATTTGCTGTTGAATTAGTGAGCTTCATTCATTTCTCTCAGTTAATCCCATTTGGGAAGATTTCCTAGGACCCATTTCTGTAAATGATAACATGTCACCCATGGGTTTTAATCTGTTTGTGCTTCACAAATTTTCTCAGTAGATGTTGCAAAATAGCTCTGCAGATGAGGATGCTCTTGGAATGCCCACTGAGAAACAGAAATCTTATTTTCCAGATTTGCAGGCCGCCCAGGGAAGTACAACAAGCTTTTTAACAGATGGAGACTGGAAGAGGTAAACAATCCCATTTTGTGTTTCTGGTAGGAAACTGTGGGATGGCTGAAAGACATGAATTAAGTCCAGGTTGAAAGATTTATCATTCCATCTAAGTGCAGAGAAGAATAACTTTTATTTATAGCAAAAGCAGGGAAGCTGGAGATATGTTTTTCCTCCTGCCTTCTCAGTTGTGTAGCATGACTCTTCAGAGTCACTCTACAAGAGACACTCCTTTCTGCCTGCCTGCCTGTATGTGACAAACAAACTGTGATGTTCCCTCACTGGCTGCATTTGCGTTCTAAACCGATGGTATCTCCGGGTTATGTGAGACTTCTGGATGGAAGACATGCATGTAGTGCCATCAGTTGTCCTTGACAGCTTCTTCAGTTGGTGCCATTGTGAAAATACCAATTTAAACAAAAAATGAAATTTCAACTTGTTAATTAAGATCTGCATTTCTGATATCAGTAGCTCCAATCTAAGTAGAGCCTTGGTAACCACAGAGAAAAATACCGTAACTCTGTAGTCTCTTGGTCTAAAACCTTCTGTAATTACTGAAGGTGCTAATGTATATTGCTTACTTTGACGTACATTGTTTTGGGAATTTGTGTAGCTAAGATACTGATAGCAGAGCTTCCACCAGTAAGTGTCTGTTCGGACCTAGGATATTACAGCTAAAATATTACCCCAGTCTTTTGAAATGAATGCATATCCATTTGCCTGAGTGAAGAAGACTTTATCATTTATCAGAGACCTTTAACATATCTCTGTCCTTAAGCTGGATAATACTATTCCTTTGTTCAGGAAGAGAAATGCCTTAAGTCTGTTTCATTAGAGCTTGTGTTAGTATTTCTGCTGTTAATTTTCTGTTAGTATTCATGTACCTGAAGAGGAGTGTTTTTTGTCAGCTGTAGCTGAGTATTTTCCATTCATTCTATGAAAAAATAAAAATAAAAGTAGTTTTCTGATTTTAGCAACCAATCTTTTTCCATTTGTTTCAGTGTCATCCAAGCGGCTGCTTGATAGATCTGTGCTTGCAAATGGGAGTTATTATGGTTTTGAAACAGATGTGGAACAACTTCATGGAACTGGGCTATCCGTAAGTTCAGGTGTTAATATTTGTTTTGTAAACATTGATCAGCTCTCATTGTGATTCAGTGACAAGGAAATATATATATATGTTTCATTATTATTATTATTATTTGAGTGCAAGGTAGAATATGGCCTTTAATTGAAATTAGTCTTCTAAACTGATGAAGACTTAGTGTGCAGCTGCAATATGCAGGTGGGGAAATCCCAGCACTTAGAATGGGATTCTTTAGCCAGTTCAGGTTTACATGACTTGTGCTGTCTCTCAAAACTTAATCCTTAAGGTATATTTTTAACCTCCCTTGAGCAGATGAGGGGAGACTTGTTACTAGTGTTTACGTAAGTTCAATATTTGTTTCAAGGTCTAAAAATGTGGTTGTGAAATACATAACTGGGTCTACACTCTTTCTCCACATACTGGGAGAGAAATAGAGTATAAATAGTCCAGTCTTACCAAAAATTCTCTTTAAAAACCACTCTGTATGGAGTGGTTTTATCTTATCTTCACATGCAGTTTTACTATACATTTATTCCCACGGGAAGCAAAAACTGCTCTTCAGAAATAAAACTGTGCAGGGTATATTAACCTTTTTTTTATTATTATGATTTAATATATGTATGTATATATGCTCATTAAATACACAAATTCATAATGCAAAAGTAAAAAATTCTGGAACATCTTCATAAGATTTTGTTTGCTACAATACTGTAAATATTGTATACAACAGTACTACCAAATATTGTCATTTACGGAGGAAGTGCAGTCAATAATGGTGTGTTTATCTAATACAGGTTACTACAGAACTGGTGGTCAAGGCGCAAAATGAAGAAAGGAGGGCAACTGATGGAACACAAGATTTCTCTACCTCAGTGGGAAAAAGATTGGAATCTGCAGCCTATGAATCTTCATGGCTTAATGGATGAATATTTAGAGATGGGTGAGGAAATCTAGAGTGAGATGTACTTTCTTTAAAAAAAAATAAAATAAAAATAAAAGAGAGAGAGAGAGAGAGAAAGGGAGAGAAAATAGACTGAAGTTTTACTTCGATCTTTTGCATTTCCCATTTCTAATCATGGAACTCTTTGTTTTTTTCTAGTTTTACAGTTTGGCTTTACCACCATCTTTGTTGCTGCCTTCCCTCTGGCACCTCTCCTGGCATTGCTTAACAATATCATAGAAATAAGGTTAGATGCATACAAATTTGTCACTCAGTGGCGGAGACCTATGCCTGCAAGAGCAACAGATATAGGTGAGAGAACCTAGTGACTGTCACAGTCAGGTACCACCTCCTTGTGTTTTCTTCTTAAAACTTAATGCAACTTAACCCTAGAAATATTTCATCCGTCAAGAGTGTAATTGATGTGTAATATTATAGATATCAGTAATGACTATCTAAGAGGACTTCTTTTCAAAATTCCTTTACATTTCTTATAAGGAAACATAATAGCTATATTTTGAAAATATGTTATTCATTAGATCCTGAAGTGTTATTTTAGGCTCTTCTTTTAGGCTTTGAATTTGCTATGCTCAAGTCCTAAAATGCTATCAGTCAGTCAACAGAATTTCAAAATTGAGATTCCATCACATATGAGCATTACATTCACTTTGGTTTTAGATTGAACTAACTGAAATAAAAATAACATTTTTATTCGGCCAAGCATTTATGTTTGGCTTTTATAACCAAAGATTTTGATTATGCTTTTACTGCTTAGCTATTTCTTCTTAACAAGGAAAACTTACTAGAAGACTCCAATTCATGTGGAGCTTGTGGTGGCAGGAATGTTGAAATGTAGCTTAATCTTGATCTGGCTTTTTTAACTCGGTAATTCTTTTGCAATAAGAAAGGAGGATTATAAAGAGAATAACCTTGTGGACTTCTTTTGTCATTGCTCTTGTTCTTAGGTATCTGGTATGGGATTCTGGAAGGAATTGGAGTTCTGGCTGTCATCACCAATGCCTTTGTTATTGCCATTACTTCGGATTACATTCCGCGCTTTGTCTATGCATACAAATATGGCCCTTGCACAGATCAGGGATACAGACAAGAAAAGTAATGAAGATATTGGTTTTTAATGTATACATTCATATTTCAGTGGAAATGTGCCTTTGCTAGCATCTTTCATTGACAATATTTTATCTTTTTCATCCATGAATAACTTTACCAAAGTTAAGTGCAAGCAACCCAACCATTCAGGAATGTTGCCTGGTTTGCTCCACAGCTGCATCACTGGAAAATCATATATCATAAAATCATATATATATGCAATATGAATTAGCAGTTTTCAAACTCTTCTTACATGAGCTTTCCTTCTTTTTCTGCAAGAGCCCTGGCCTTTCTCATCCCTCTATACTCCCACATACATACATACATACATACATACATACATACTTTCCCAAACCCTCCTGTATACTAAAACTTGCCTTTCCTGAGGCAGTCAGTTAAATTAGGGGATGCATTTTCAGGAGGACAGGATGGTTTTGTGTCTGTTGTTTACAAAGAATAGATAAAAAATTAACTACTGTAATAATTCCTTTGTGCAATGTCTTTCATTAATATCATTTCCTTGCTGCCTATAAGACAACTTTTTGGTATATAGTGTTGGTGAAAATTCTCCTTTCATTCAACTCATAAAACCTGTCAATTCTTTTCATATATGGTGCAGATTGGCAGATTCTGCAAAGATGTTAATTTGTTCTATCTTTCTGCATGTCTAGCCATCATTCTAAATTAAAATTTCTAAGTTATAGAAGTTGCCAGGAAAGATCTCTGCAAGCAAGAAATTTTGTTTTATAGCTGCTGGTAGATAAAAAGTAAAAGATTAAAAGTGCTCAAATTAAAATAGTATGTATCCTTGATACAGATTTTATTTCTTTCAAATAAAACTTTGCTTCTCTGTTTAAAATTTTAGAATTGCTTTTTGCCCTAATAAGTAAAGAATGCTGCTGCTATGTGATAACAGAATATGTTTGCATATAGGATCTATGTTATGTGATCACCTTATGAAGAAAATCTTGATCCTGTACCTTTTCCCTTTTAGATGCTTAAAAGGATACGTCAACAGCAGTTTATCGGTGTTTGATCTGAGTGAGCTTGGGATGGGATACTCTGGATATTGCCGGTATGCTTGGATGCTCGTATTTCGTCTAAAGTGGCCATTAAATTGAAAGTTTCCATGACAGAATTACTCCCAGAGTAGTTTTATTTCTTCCTGTAAAAGCACTGGGGTATAAGCTTGTTCAAAATGGAAGTTGCAGATGGGAAGCTTGTATCGTAGGCTGCAGTACTACAATATTTGAAACCCATGTTTCTGTGTTTTTATCGGCCTCTTCTAAACCTTATATTTCAGGCATCTGTAAGCTATTTTGTTTGAAAGTTTCCCCAGCTGTAAAATGAGGGTAAAAACTCTGATTTCATTTTTTAAGCATCCTATGAACTCTTAAAACTAAAAGAATGTCTATTAGCATTTTGTTCTGGATTGAACTCAACACAGGATCGTGGGCAGTTTAATTGCTCCTGAAGTCTGCTTTCTTTTCATTCCCTTTTTGGATGGCACAAGGAGAGGCTAGTGAGTTCTTTACAGTGTCCAGGATTTTGAACAGGCTAGTTTACTAGGATTTTTCCTTTGTTTTACAGGTATAGAGATTACAGAGCGCCACCGTGGAGTTCGACTCCATATGAATTCACTTTGCAGTTCTGGCATGTCCTGGCAGCACGGCTGGCTTTCATTATAGTATTCGAGGTCAGTCAGAGAAAGGAAAAAACGTCTTATACCTATTTAAAATCCAAGTTGATGGTTTTGCAATGGGCCCATAAATGAGGAAGTATCTGTATCATTAGGTGCTTGTTCATGAAACTCAAGAGAGAAAACAAAACATTGAATTCCCCCACTCCAACCTTTGTCCCTGATCTGCTTCAAACTGCATTGAAAGAGTATGCAAAGATTTGCAATCACATCTTAATTTAGGCTACAATATATACATAGATTTATTTAGATACGGTTAGATTTGCTTTTAAAAGACTTTGACATTTTCCTTAGGCTGTGGTAAATTGCTCATGTGTATGTATGCTAATGTGCATGTGTGTGTACTTACACAAACACACAGGTCACTTTTCAGTGCTAAATCAAATCTTGGTTCCAGTTTTGCCACTGACTTTTAGGCCTTAAAATTTGGTCCTAGAAATGAATACTTCACCATCTTGGAAGTAATTATTTCTGTTCTTCTTTTCAGCACCTTGTTTTTGGAATCAAGTCGTTCATTGCCTACCTGATTCCAGACATGCCCAAAGACTTATGTGACAGAATGAGGCGAGAGAAATACTTAGTCCAGGAAATGATGTATGAGGCTGAGCTGGAGCATTTGCAGAAAGAGCGGAAGAAGAACGGGAAACAGTATCACCACGAATGGCCTTAGTTGCTACCACACTGCAACAGAAATACTGGAAGTTGCAAAATGAGGTCAGCATCTGACACGAGCGTGAGATTCACCATGTGTGTGTGTATATATATATATATATATGTTCTTGATGGGCAGTACAGCTGCAGGCTTTGGTTGGCACCTGGAAAGTAGATGCTTCCAATGAATAACATGAATAGCCTTGTCTGTCTGTCCTGGCTTGGTGGTGAGTGGCACGGACAGGACTGGCACTGATGAGCGTGCAGACAGATCAGAAATGTGGACTTTTCTTGATTAGAAAAGGCAAAGAATGTTCATGCTATTCGTGAAGATACTATCAGCTTAGCGAAAATAAAATATTACGTGTAAACTTATACAGTAAGGGCATGACTAAAAACCAACTCACTTGATATCCACTGTTTCTACAGCTTCTGATTGCTCAGCTGCATCTGTAATGCCTCTGAAGAAACGAGCAATTGTTGCCTTTGTGGCCATAACTTGATATAAATGATCTTTCAGGCTTACTATTTTGTCAGGTTTGTCCTAGTCTCTTGTCGAGATTGTGGATGTGGTCCTACCCTAACAAGGGGGTATATGGCTGCTTAACATATACTATGCAGTTTAATATTTGCACATCGATTTCGTTATGTTATTCTCCTCCTTGAAAGCCAAAAACAATCCTAAACTGAGCGAGAAAAGAGCAGCACAGAGAGCTTGCTCGATTTGCAAACGATGGGAGCCATCAAAGTCTTTTCACTTTTATATGCAGCAAGGCCACCTCCACACTCCTCCGGAGTGCGAGCCCGTGTCCGAGCGTGCTGCCCCTCTCTCTGGGCAACGACTCTACGGCTTTGCAGAGCGTTACCTCGAAACCCTCCAACACAGTGCAGCTGGCTTCATTCTGAGCATACAAATACCTGTTTATGGGATGCAAGCTTATGCAGAAATATCTAGCAGGGATGGAGAAACAGAGCACTTTATAACGATGCTCTTCTTGCGATAGTAAATATTCCAGCAATGTGCACTTCTGTTATTGGGCTGTGTAAGTCAAAGCATGGGAATTAGGTACATGCAGATATGTATATGGGTTGTATGTAAATGCACACATGCACGGTAATTATTTTTAGATTTTTTTTTAGTGATTATTTTTATGCCTTCTTACAATTTTGAGAGGCTTTTTGGATAAAATCACTAAGAGTAGAAATGCACATAAAGCATTGACTTTTTCTGTGCATAGGGCTTAAGGCAGTGTTGCTTGTGGTTACAGTCACATTTTGGTGATGAAATTGTTTATTAATAACATTTCGTAACGTGGGATAAGAAGCACTTAATTTAAACAAGTGGGCAGGAATCACTTGCAGAGAGGAAAGCAGGGGGACAAAGTTACTCTCATTCTGCTTCCATTGTACAACTTTTTTTTTTTAAATTTATGTTAGATGAGAAAAAATTAAAAAGTAAGGATGCAACAAAACACAGTAAGAAATGCAAATGTTAGCATCAGTTTTAGCAGTAAAAATGCAGGGAAGTCACTAAGGACAGATATGAAAAGACCTGAAGTTTTACTTAAGATATTGAGCCAAAAAAGTGTGATTCCAGTATTCACTCCCATATCTTTGAAAAATCCTTTTTTTAATGTTATATAAAATTAATCTTAAGAGCCAAGAGCCCCTTGAGGTGGATGAATTAGATCTGTTGTGTCTCGGGAGGCCTACCATAAGACCCTACATTATTTTAGTCAATCTACCTTATTCTAGCACTGTCTTGGTTGATGTGAGTCCCAGTGGACCAGGCAAAGTCAGGGTAGGAGTATCTCTAATATTGCACAACGGAGGGAAGAAACTGGAAGCTGTGTGTTGTCTTTGAGCCCTGTGATAAGGGGCTGGGGGATTTGAGCTTTCTCTGTTTGGGAAAGCTGTTTTTTTCCCCTTCCCATTGTGTTTTGCATTTTCAGTTTCTTAGAATTCCCCTTTAGAAATAATTCAGACGTTCCCTCCAGTGCTTTTGTAATCACGTTATTTGATTTGATTTATTGCTTCACTGTTCGTGAGATAGAATATCAAGCACTGTTTGACAGCATGAACTATACGTCAAAGGATGCATTTTTGTGCCATATAACAGTAGTACTTCAGTTCTTCATATGGTCACAGATGAGATTTCTCTTTAGTGTTTTCTGTAGGATAAAAAAAAAAAAAGGCCTTGGCTGGCCCAAGGTATAAGGATTTAGCATAAAATTAGGCAAAAAATGAAAAATACTGATTAATTATTTTATATTTTCTTCTTTCTGCTGAGGATATTGGCATATGACAATACCAAGTGAGCAAAATCCCATTTGGACCTTACCAATACATATGGAAGAAAGCCTTTTTGTATTTGAGGATGCTTTTGGATTTAAATAGATATGTATATTCTTAACGATTTTCAGCACACAACAGGCAAGTATGTAGATCTGGCACTGTTCAGTTTATGCACTGGGAAAGCACAAGAAGTTTTGGAGAATTACTGTGCGTGTTCTTTTGGTTCTGGAGGATAGCAGCAACATCTAAAGGCTCTGCCTCTATCTAGCTGTTTGCTTAAGCTTGAGAACACTTTTTTTCTAGACTTCATTTCACATGGTGTTTGCATTGACTGCACGTTATTTTCCTAAAGTGTAAGGCACACACCGTCCTCAGGAATAATGTATTTTATGTATGGCGAATGAACTTTTCATATTCTAAGTATTGTCTTTACAAAAAAAAAAAAAAAAAGGAAAGAAAAAAACAAAAACAAAAAACACCAGTATGAATAGACTGTGCATGCAGGCTGCATTTGTAAAATCTGACAAAGCTACCAGCTGTGCAAAAATGCTTTAGATCATTGCTGATCTAATGTGTGACAACTTCGCTCTATGCATGTGCCCTTAGAGAGACTGCATGAGCAAGTACGTATTTTTAAATACAAAAGATTACTCCAAAATGTCTTAATTATTCCTAACCAAATTCAGCATCTTGAGTCAGACAAAAGAAAACTCTACCTTAAAACAGTGGAAAATTCATGTAGGTTATAGGCATCTCATTTTCAATTGCTTTAATATAAATTTAATTAGATTTAATTTGATCTTCTGAGCCCCTAGAGCAAAGATTCCCCATCTCCTCAGGAGAAGATGCACAAAGAGCTCGGGATCATGATAGGGATCTAAAGGGGTGACCTTGGGCTTGAGTACTGGCATCCTCTCCTGCAAAGCTCTTAGTTGTGCATCCTGCTAAGACGCTACAGCTCCAAAACCAGGCACGCTGCGTCCGGGCAGCCGATCCTTTTTTGTTTCCTACCCCTTTTTGCTGATGGATTTATGGAGAAAATGAGGCTTAACACTGAAGTTAATGTTGGTGACCACGAGGCCACAGTTTCCATAATCGCAATAGGCCATAAGTGTTATTTCTTTAAGATACCTGTATTCATTACGGCAACGTGAACACATCACTTGTTACGATCCCCTTTTCTAACTTGTCTTAAATTTTCTTCTGAGGATGATTTAGGTTCAGTTGGGCCCTGTTGAAGACTCAAAGAAAAATGTCCAAAAGGAGTTGGTAAGAGTAAGTTACCTAGAGGTTAATGGAAAAGTCCCTAATTTTTGTAAGGTTTTTTTCATTAGGAGTTTTACAGAACAAAAAATAAAAAATTTTGGGAAACATAAACCTTTGAGGGCAGTTTGATGTAGGGAAGGGTGGGAAATTAAGTGAGGTTTTGTTCTGAATGTGTACCTAAGAGCATCAATGTAATGTAAGTTCTAGCAGTTTGGGACAGTTGGCATTTCCTTGTTATGACTTGTTCCACTGCAAATTACAATTACTGCTGCTGGCAGAGATAATTTCTGGAGCTTTGGGATCATTAATATTTGCCTGTGAATGGTTATAGTGCACCATGGGCTTAATTAATCTTTTGAATTATACCACAGTTCATTTGGTGATAATTAGTATATACTTATTAAGGAGCATTGTATCATTTCTGATTACCTGAGAATGATCATGGTCCATAAGTAGAAGGGGAAAAAAAAAAAAAAAAAAAAAGTGGTTCTTCGATGGTTAACTTTGACCTTCCATAACTTTCATGTAACGCTATTCCAGACTAATTTTTTTACATTCATTAGTTGTACAAATAAAACTTATTTTATAGAAATAGCTGAATAGGAAGGCAATAAAGTTAATGGAAGATCAAACGATCACATTTTCTATTAATTTTTTATAGTAGAAAAGGGATAGAGACAAAAATAATGACATCAGTGGTCACTTAAAATGTACTTTCAAAAGCTTTTTAATTTTTTTAATCATGAAAAAATACTCGTGTTGCTCATTGGGAGGTACAGGTTGAAGCAAATATACAACCATCCTTTCATAAGAGATCATCTTCCCTACAGTTACGCACATGCATTCTAGCATCCTCCTAAAGACTCTGAGCCATCCTGAGCTTGGCTTCTTTTTACCATTTGTTTGAATTGACTTGGATGACTTTTTTTTTTCCCATGTTAACGTGGCAGCCACGACGGCTATAGGTTTGTATTGGCTTGATTTGGGCATAGCACAAAGTTACCGCAAGAGCACAAAGTTACCGTAAGAGCACAACAAGACAGAAAGCACTTTGGTATTCCATATTACACAGGAACGTTTTAAATGCAGGTCTTGAAATGTTAGTGGTATCTTCCCTCTCACTGCACTGAGAATTGATCTTGTGTTGTTTCCATTGGCTTGTCCCTTTTTGCCAGGACCTCTACAGTGTTTTGCGTTCTCTGTAGTTTGCGTTCTTATTGCCGGGAATCAGGGGTTAGGATGCTAATGGATGAGCAATTGGCATCAAACCCAATGCAGTCCAAAGCTAATGAGATTTTAAGCACTGGGAACATGGCGACTTTTCTGTTAAAAATGAGAGGAAATTCAATCTCCTTTTTATTTCCTGTTTTACGTGTATGACGGTTTTGTATTTAAAAAAAAAAAAAAACTCCCAAGCTTTACTCTAATTTTTACCTAGATTAGTATCACTGAAATTTCAAGTGTTTGAAATCTCATGTAAAATCTAACTAAATAACATACTTCAGTCATTTTTACTCTGATAGTCCTGGGTAACTTGCAATATCACGATCGTAAGACATTTCTTAAGATGTGTATATATTTGAAATTTATGTAATATTTAAATACTACTTGGTTTCTAAGTATAGAATTAGAAAAAAAAATCAACTATTTTTTCTATTCATGAATCCAAACTTTGTAAGTAATGTTTAAAATGAGGTTGCAATACTTACCACAAAATCTTTCAAAAGAGTTGACTTTTATGCACTACATGCTGGAAGTTCTCTGACCTGTCAGCTTTTGCTTTCCTTTGTGTTTTAAGGTTACTTTTACTTCCCAATATGTGCCCCAGAATTAAAGGAATTTGCTGAGGGAAATGCTGATCTGATTAACTATTATAAGACACTTTTGGCATAAACTTGTCTTTGAGATGCTGTTTACTTTATCGAGGTTTACATGTACAAATGCAACTACTTATTGTATCATACACATTTGAATATTGCATTTTTCAGTAATAAACTTGGATATCTTTGAAGGAGAGTTTGAACTTCATTATTCCAATATTCAAAATTATAAAAAAGAATTAAACGCTGGTTTTGGAAACATAAGCTACTATTAACCCAGCTGCATGTGTAAGTAAATCTTCATAGTAACTTTAACATAATTTAACATGTTTACTAATCCCTTAGTGGCAAGTTGCAATCAGTATCTACTAATATTTATACTCTGTGTTTTAAGTGCTTAAGACTAAGGCTGTGTGTATTTAACTGAAGGGACATTTCTTTTTATCTCCCAGCATCAAGCTTGTGGTAAAGTCCCATAAACTTGAGTATGCTTTAAGCAGACATCCAAAATTCCAGAGGGGAGTGTTTACATGTCTTCCAGCCAAAATAGGAAGTAATTTAAGGATTAAACCTTGCATCAGACACTTGCTGAATGTTCAATCCCTAAATACTGCCTTAGCTGCTGTGTTCTCGAGGCACATACCTATTTTCCAAATTTTCAGTCACTAATAATCTGCAGCTTTCACTAATGACTGATAATTGCTTTAAGCTCCTGTTTAAGAGTTTGCGTGTTCCTAGTTTCTCCATCTTGTTTTTCCAGCTCAACGGGCCCGGCTAACTCTTAGCCCCTGAACGCTTCGTGCGTAGGAAAACACTCCGCTAAATATGGGGTGCTGGAAAAGGCTTCGGGCACCTCCTCTGAGAAAAGCAGCAGGTGCCCAGTATAGCCAGGGGCTTCCTTGGTGATCCTGAGCTCTCCCAGGCTTCTGGATCTCTGTTTTAAGGGAAAACACCAGGAAGGACATTTATAGCAGGAATTGAAGAGTCCTCTGAGCACTTGAGGATCTGTGTGCTTGCATCATCTGCTTTTGTAAGGAGAGGAGCGATAAACTCCAGCCCTGGATGAAGTTGGGTAAAACTCCACGAATGGACCTTGCTGAGTTTTCTTCTCTTCCGAGTCCTTTGGCAGGACTTTCCCTCTCTGGGCAGGTCCTTGGCTCAAGATGTAACATAAATGAGCATATAACTCTAATACTGACATGAATATTTAATCAAAACAGTGATTTTTCTAAATGTGAGTTTCACTAGACACCACATCCTTAAAACTTTGTGCAAGTTTTGGTACAAATACACTACTGATTTACTATTTTATCTATCATGTGTAAGTCTACATATGGGTGTAAGCTAAAACCCTGTGGAATATTTAATGTTTTACATAGGATACTGAGACTGAACGGACAGCTTTAGCTGAAACAAAACTAGCCAGAACTATAGGAGAGAAAATCTTCCACAGATTTCCCCAAAAACATTCCGAGAGAATATAGTGCTAGCTGACTTGACTCAGTGTCTTGCACACTAAATAAGCAAATAAAAAGAAACTCTTCTGCGGCAAATGATTTTGGAAGAATATGGAAAAGGTAGATAAAAAAAATATAGAAAAAAAAAGGAAATTAAGCATTCCTTCAGCATGCAGAGCTCAAAAGATTCTTAAAGCAGTAAGAATACTGTGATGAGTAAGTAGCTCAGGTAAGAAATAATTTATTGGAGCACAGTTCCCATGAAAACCGGTGGTTTCACAGTCAGATGTCTCATAAACAGATATCCTCCCACGGTCAGTAGAGAGAGGATAACATTCACTGTGTAGCTACGCAGTTTGACATTGTTTTCAACCACATCTGCTCTTGAATTATTTTGAATTTTCTTGCGTGATGGCTTGGCTTTGTCAGCACAACCTCAGAGCTAACATTTGTGGCCATGATATGTGACAGGTACAATGGTATCAGGGAGCAAGGCTGCAGCTCTCCATGCCAGCCCCTTGGGGAGTGAGCCGAACGAGCGACCGGATCGGTGTTCAGAAGGTTTCAAACACCAACGGAAAGTGAGTCACAAACAAAACGCCTGTCAGCTTGTTGGCAAACCAACACTCCCACAAGAAAGGTAGCATTATTTAACACCCTGTTATTTCTGCTCTCTGATTGAATATTTTGGGGCTGTTCCTGGAGAACATAAACACAGAAGGAGGAAGCAACTTCAGGGACCAGGCATCTACACCCTAAAGGTGGTCACAGGTGAAATAAAAGCGAAGGTTCAGATCTTCAAAGCATTATGAGCTGAGTATCAGCTGGCTCCCTACCTTTTCTTGGTCTTCCAAGCTTGGAGGTAAAACAAGACCTGTTGAATTTGATTTACAACTGGCAAGTTTCAGAGGTAATGTGTTTTGCTGGAAAGCAGCATATAGTTGAGTGGGCATGTTATTCTAAAGCTGATGACATTATTGTGCCTAATCATGAGCCTTCCTCCAAAATTCAGTAGTGCTTTTCTATTAGGTGACCTCATCAAACTGGGGATAAAGGGGAGGTTCTTTATCGTCTGGAATGAATAGAGGGATTTTGCAGCTCAGAAATGTCAGGCTTACAAACAAATGTTCAACCAAAAAAGTTTCTGATCTTTTCAAGCTGAAAGGATGCCTGTCCAAGACTATCCTGAATTCAAAGTAAAGTCTGTTAACTGTCTCCTGTATCTTAGAACAAGTCATGGTGAAGAGTGTGCCTCAGTCCCACAGAAGGGAGCATGAGTTAGTCTTTAGAAGACCAGTATCATCCGCACAGGCAGAGAAGCTGTCCCAGCCTCTCTTCTTGCCTGTGCTGTAAACCGTGTGCCCTCCACAACCTCATCTTAGTGAGAGGCCCTGGGAAGTCACCTGAGGCTCTGCTCTGTCTGAAGTTCACCACTGCACATGCACCTTAAATAACTAGCTACTGAACGGAGAGTACGGTATAGGTATATTGTAGCTAATTCCCAATAGGAATTACCATGGTGTTATGCACAAAATGTTTCTTCTGAAATAGCAGTGCTTCCAAACCCTGGTTGTCTTAAAATTTTCCAGTTCTGTCATGAAAGTCATAAATAAAAATCTGCCTTTATTCCTATAGAGAGCAATTGGCCTCCATTAGTCATCTACAAGCTGGAAAAAAACGCAATAAAAAGAGCTCTTCATTTCTGAAGCTGGCCAGGCTGTTGATTAAGCATCCTTGTCCCTCAGCTTCTACAGGCGAGATTCCATGCCCATGTTGGTGTAGGATTTTTCCTCAGGATTGTAGCCAGGTGGGTGCCTTTCAGTTTTGTTCTCGGCTTTGCTCTGCAAAGAATCTTCTCTTCTAGGTTTCTTCGCAGTGACTTGAGGTATGTTGTTGTCCAAGTCCACCTGGGAAAAGGGCACAAGAGTTTGTAGAGTGAGTATTCCCTGCCTCTTAATACTCGTTCAGAGGTTGCATTTGTCTTGTTGCGTTTTGAAGTTTTGGCATCCTTTCCTACAGAAATCCAAAGAAGTGACTCTTTTTGATATATGGGTTTAATTAAAGCCCTTTCTTTTCTCTAGGGAAGTCTCTGCTGGAGCCCTCAGAGGTGGAGGAAGCTGCTGGCACAAGTGCTCCCCAACCTCGCCATCATGTCACCACCCAGGTCCCCGCCAGCCGCCCCGGGACCGCACGCATTGGACGCGATCGCGGAGCTGAAGATCACCCAGCCTCCTCAGATGCCGTTTTCAGCAGTGGGTTTTAGAGAGGAGCACCCTGCCTGCAGTAACCACTCACGCGCCTGCTCCTGTGTCGCACGCCACGCCAGCAGCACAGCGGCTTCAGCAGCACCGGTGGGATGTCCTCTTCTCTCTGGGGGCCTGGTGGGGACATGGGAGGAAGAGAAGGAAGTGTGAGAGCTCGATGGAAGCCCCTGCACCGCGTACTGCCCCCGCAGGGGCTGAGCTCACCTGTGACGATGCTGAGGAGCAGCCCGGCGGCAGCGCAGCCCAGGCAGCCCACGGCGCTGAAGTACAGGTAGGACAGGGAGTACCAGGTGTCCGCCAGCAGCGGCCTGTGGGAAGGTGGCAGCAGGACAAGGCGCAGGGGCGGCCGCCGTGCCCGCCAGGGCCGCCCGCGGGGACTTACCTGTGTGGAGCGGCGGTGGGAGCGGCGGTGACGAGCGCGTCCGTGTCGTTGGCGAGCGTGCAGCCTGCCGTGGAGAGCGGCAGCGGCAGCGCCTTGGCTGCGGGCGCCGGGAACACGAAGGAGCCGATGGCGGCCCAGAAGGCGAGCGCGATGCCGGCTACGAGGCCGCCGGTGGCACCCTGGGAGCGCAGGAAGCAGGAGCGGTGAGGGGGGAGCCGAGGCATGACAGCCACCGCGGCCCCGTGGGTTTCCCTGCTTACCTTCCAGTTGGCGCAGGGGAAGAGGATGCCTAGGGAGAAGAGCCCCAGCATGGGCCCCCCGCACATCCCGTGGATGGTGAGGGAGGCCTGCGGGCGCACAGCGTTTCATTTATTTATTATTTATTTTTTAAGGTTGCTCAGAGAAGAGGGAAGGGGCCGGGTACCTGGACGACGCCTCCGAGCAGCGAGGCGGCCGCCGCCATGGCTGTGCAGAGCGCGCCGAAGAGCACACCTGCGGGAGAGTTCATGAGGCCGAGGTGCCCAACGCGGAGCGCGGCGGGGAGCAAACCACCTCCTGAAAGCCAGGCGGTTTTGCCTGTGCTACGGTACCTACATAAGCCTTTGCTGACCCACGTGCCCGTCTTCTCAGAAAGGTCTGGGAAAACTTTCTTGACAAAGTCTTCAAAGGTAACGGTTGCCAGAGCGTTAATGCTTGCAGCCACTGTGCTGTGAGAGGGCAAAATGAGGATATAAACGTGAAGCAAAACGATCTTGGAAAGTAATTTCCATATAGAGAGATGCCACTTCTCATTCAGAGCATCATAGTGCCCAAAATAGCTGTTCTGTTTTCTTGCAGAACTTAATAATTACTTAAGGAAAGTATCGAAGCGCTATCGTTTTGTTCTTTCCCCCTATAACGTAGTTTCAGGTTCACAGACCTTAATGTTCCACTGAATGCGCAGGCAACAAACAGTCCTGGGACTCCCGGCATTGAGGCAAAAATGTCCATGACGAAATATGGCATTAGCTGGGGGGAAGAGAAACGCAGGGGGTCGGCTGAGGCTTCTCTGGGTTGAGGGGGAAGAGCAGCTGCGCCTGATCGGGCTGCAGAATGCTGCTTTCATTGCAACTGAGAAATTCAGGTTTTGAGAGAAAGGAGGTCATTTTGCAAAACTCTTCTGTCACATTACTATTAGTAGACCCCCAGAAGAGACATATCCTGGCCCTGATCCAGCACCTGCAGAGCTGAAAGGATACACGGTTTCCCACCAAATTTATGTGATGTTTCTGTGAGCTCTGTCTGGGCCCAGAACAGCACTCGGCTGCATCATCTCCATCTGTACCTGATCAGGTGCTGAAATGAAATCGGCAGTCCAAGGGTCGCAGTCCCTGTAGTGTGAGTACATCACCAAGCCAGAAAATACTGCGCACACCAGCACTATCCAAAGTCCCACTAAGTTGAGGTAAAGCGCTCTGGAAAAAGAGAGAGAAATCCCTTATAGTATGAGGTATATATAAAGTGGTTGCTTACTTTGACCTTTCTGAGGGAGGCTTTGCCAAGAACAGGTACATAACTTCTGAAATGTTTCCTCGGCGTAAGAAACTGTGCTAGTAAGAACAGTAAAAAAAAAAAAAAAAAATCAGGACAAAACTCTGCAAATCTTTCTAGCAGTTCGAGTGAGGTCCCTATTTTTATTTAACACAATCAACAGGCTGTTAGGATAATTCTGTGTCGGTATTTTTGAGCATGAGAATAGCTTAACGTTGAAAGTGACTTACAGTTTCGCTTGTCTTTCTGATTTACAGGAAATGCATCTCTGTATGGTGGACTGATTGACGCCGTAGATCCCGAGCCACGTGAAAGTCCCCCCGATGGCGATGGTCCAAAGGGTGTGTCGTCTTAGAGGATCCACGTCGAAGCTGGACAGGCCACAGGAAAGTAATTGGGTTGCTTGTTTAAATGTATGTTTGTTCAGCAAGAGCTGTTTGATCTTTCAGGAATAGCTGGTCTATAATATCATCATATTGTAGTTAGGACTAGTACATTGGTAACAGATAAAACATCTGGGGGAGGCGGGGTGATGGGGAGGAATCTTTTGGTTTTTCTTCTTTTTATACTGCGTCATGCTGTTGCCAGATCAAGATCAATATATATTGTTTCAGTCACAGGACTAAGTAATTCAAATTGTACTTACAAGGCTTATAATGCTCACATTTCAATTCTCTTTCATGTCACATATGCTAGCTATCATATCCATGAGCCTGATCTCAGCGAGGGAGAAAGACACAAATCAAAAGTTAGGCCTAAAAATGGCCTAACTGCTTCTAGTTGGGTCACCATTATATATTATTTCTGTTACAAGAAATGGCTTCATTGGCAGTGTGGCAGCCAGCCAGGGCAGTGTGTTATCCCAGTGCATGGGAGCACCACTAGCAGCTGGGATGAGGGGATTTAATATGAAGTGTCAGTCTTAGAGATGCAGAATCAAATGAGTGTCCTATGGGAAGGAGGAATTGCCCTATGTCATGAAAGAAAAATATGCAAAGCTTCCTTTACAGCTCAGTTGCGCTTTGGTTTCTTAAAATAGGGTGATAGAAAGAGGAAGCAAAGTTCTGAAAGGTCTACTAGGTTGCTCAGATCTAGGGGAGAGTATAAGGAGCAGATTTCTGAATCAGAATTGTTCTTTCATAATATATAACAGGCCTGAGTATTTTGGGTATGGTGAGATTAAGTGCTCCCCAAAATAATAAAAAAATCCCCAGCGTTTGTTTGCTCTCACTCAAATATGTTGAGGCGGGATCCCTCGGAGGCGTGTTGCCAGATGCTGCTGGGGCCGCCGTTGAGGATGGAGCCGCGGATGAGAACCGTCGCGAAGCCGGCCACCATGACCATCATTTGAAAGGCATCAGTCCAGACCACAGCTTTTAATCCTCCCTGAGACAAGCAGAAACTGCATGTTCTCATCATCCTTTCCTTATGTTCTCATCATCCTTTCCTTCGGAAAGTTGCTCCAGTGTCCAAAAAGGTAAAAACACCTGCTCTTGTGAGTTTATATGCAGCTAGATGGACCTTTCCTGGAAAAGTTTCTTTTTATTCTCCCATAAAGGTCGTACTTTTCAGCTCAGGAAATGAGACTAGTGATTTGCACCATCGTGTAAGATTATTTGACCTCCAGTCAAATCCTTATTCTCCCCCCTTCATTATAAACAAAGAAAAAGCTGTGGTGTGTGACAGAATTTTTGAGAATAGACCTTTGCCTATGTGTGTATTTCAACAACATTCAGTACATGTTCTCAAGAGCTCAGGGTCCGCAGCAGGTCTAAGGACACAGAAAAAACAGCTCCAGAAAGTCTGCAATTCTGCTTTCTTCCTTAGCTCGTTTCCTATCTGATGAAGCCTGTGCTGGAGCAGCATAAATATGTTTTTAAGGAGGACCCATTGAAATAGGAAACAAAATAATTTAAATAAATTAGAAACAATAATATAGCAAAACCAGCCTAGTCAGTCTGTTTGTTCTCTAATGTGATCACGGACTTTCCCGCACACCTCCGGGGTTAACTCCCCATGGGGAGGTGAAGGATGTGCCTGTTCTGCCCTTTGCCTCTTCCCCTGCTCTGATGTATTTATTATTTATCCAAAGTCATAAAGCAAACAGGCACTCATGTGTTCTGACTAGTGCTCTTGGCATGCCTATGACCCAGTTTTCAAACTCTTGAAGTTCTGATTTTCAAAATGTACCGAAAGGCAACTGAGTCACTTAGATGCTATTGGACCTGGCACCTACAGGGAGGTCTTTTTGTCCATCACTCAGTGACCTCCCCAGCTCTTTACGGATGCATCAGGAAGGTCTTGCATCACTTGGACATGGTAGTAGAGCTCCCTGGAAGCCCCGTTAGGTCTGTTCTTGGTCTGGAGGAACACCAGAGACATGTCACTCACTGCTCTGTTTTCCCACCTGTAACTTGCAAAACATTTCCCTGCCAAATGGACTTATCTTTAGGATCTGAAGGAAGCTTATCCCTATGCCATGGAATTGCAAAACTCAGTCCTTCAGACCACATCTAGCAGCCTGGCTCCTCATGTAGCCTTTTAGGGACGAGCAGTCTGCGTTCAGCTGTTCGCTTGTGTTTGTTACGTACCAATGTGCAATAGAAAGTGCAGACAAGTCCTGTGGCAGCTACAGAGCCCCAGAGATCAAATCCAGTTACTGTGGAAACCAAGAAAACCAAGTAGTTAGTGAAGGGATAGTAAGAGAAAAACCACCTGTTACCCTGAGTACGATGGAAGTAATTATTACTTGTGATTTTTTATGACTAAGAGGAGTTCTGCTGGGTGTTTTGAGCTACCAGGTGCTGTTTTGGATTGCAAATTTGGCTTAGCTACCTTGCAGGGGAGAAAAAGTAGTTCATAAGCAAAATAATTACACAAAGAAAAACATTTATCACGTCATCTTATGAGCAATGCTTTCTCTGTTTTGTGTCCAGGATTTGGTTCTGCTGAAAGGTTTTGTGCTCTGCCAATTCTATTGGAGGATCCAGGTGCTCAGGAGTTTTCCACTGAGCCCTAGGGGAAGAAGCTGAGTTCTGCTGTCCGGGACGAGGAACACCTTAACCTTGGGACTGTGCTGACTGTGCACTGCAACAGTTTTGTACGCTCATTTTGCCTCGGCGAGTCTCTGGGCAAGGTAGGATGTGCAACTTCCAGTTCTGCTTATACTGCAGTCTCTGCCCTGATGCTTAGCTTGTAAGGACAGTAGTATCTGTAGAGGCTCTCTATTAGCCACAGTTCATTTTTGTTAAGAATGCTCAGGGCCCTCTGAGCAGCTGCCATGCAAAAGGCAACCTGGCTCCAGAGGAGGGGTGCATAGGGGTTGAAAAGAGCCTCCAAATCACTTCCCAGTCAATTCTAGGGAAATCAGTTCCTTCAGGAGCATATGTTGATTCCTTGTGTTGTATGCTTGTCAGTGGGTTCAGCCCAGCTATTGCAGCAGGTGCCGCCAATGGAGCGGTGCCCAGGGGAACGTAAATGAGGTGTCAGGTTGGAAATGCCATGGGATCTTTAAATGAAACCGTTGCCTCCAGGACCTTGTCCTTCACCTTGCCTGAAAGGGGGTGTTGCAGCCAGAACAAAATTCCCCAGCGCCTATAGGGTGCCTATAGGTATCACTCTGTAAAGGAAACTGCTCCGTGACGCGGAGCATCTTCTGCTCCCTGGCATTTCTGTGGGCGGCCAGGAAGTCGCCGATACTTCCAGCCAGAGGAATCTCCTGCCTGTCCCGTGAGCGGTAACAGCACCGGTGGCGCAAGGCAGGCAGGCAGAGTGGGAAGGAGCCAAAGTACAGGGCTCACTCCTGGGTCACTGCCTGCGCCGCGAACTTTGGCAGGAGGTTGAGAAACTGCTCCTTGCCAACCCTTGGGGCTGTTACTGAGTACAGGAGAGCGAACGCGAGGGAGGGACCTGGGGGTCAGAAATGCATAACTGCTCAGTGGAGGCAAAAGCCTCCCTACAGCTCTGCTGGGGAGCTCTGGGGGTTCTCCTGTCTTCTGCCTGCTTATGGACTTTCTGCTGCTTTGGTTATTCTGCTTGTTTTTTGATGGGGTTATTGGGGTAGCCATGTAGTTTGCCCTGGACACTTACCTTGGTTGAGAGCCAGTGATGGCGCATAAACCACTATTCCAGTGTAAAGGATCTGTGGGAGAAAAGAGTTCATGGATCAGGCTGCACCGTATGGGGATTTCTTTCTCCAGCCTTTACAAACTCAAAACCCTTCATTTAATTCCCTTTGGATGGAGCTAAGCCTCCGCTGCTTGACTGTGTGTTTCTTGTTCCAGCATCTGCTCAGATGATTGTGTGTCCAGACTGGGTCGCTTGGGATAGTCAGTAAAATACCAACAGTGATGCAGAAGCAATTCGCGCTGGGTCTTGGAAATTAATCTCCCTGGTTACTCTAATCTCTCTCAGGGTTGTTAAGTCACGGCCTTTCATGCATGTGTTGTGACAGAACTGAGCAGAGAAAAGAAAACTTGAACTTCGGGATCTCTCGTGAAAGCTTTTAAGCTAATTAAACAGAATTACTGTGGAGAGACGAACAAACGTCTCAGCTCCTCAACTTTCCATCAAACACACAGTCGAACTAATCTTCTGAGAAACTTCGGGCACTTCCAAATTGAAAGAAAAAAAGCTATTTAATGTCATCACAGGGCTTCAGCCAGTGCCTTTGGGCACACAAACCTAATCTGTGCTCACTCAGCTTTGCGTCCACGAGCCAGGAGTGTTGCCATTTATCTTATCTGTGTGCACAGGGGTGGGGACCGGCTAGTGGCATGCAGTGGCGATACCAGGCTCTCTCTAAGTGCAGTCTATAAATCCAAGCAGTGATTTTATGCCCCCTTGAGTGTCAGGCTTCTTATCATTTGCAGTCCAACTGGCAAAATGAGAGGGGATGGAAAAAGAATAAAGTGACTCTTGGGTGGGGGGAGTTGAGCCTGAGATGGGTGCTTTGAAATAAATATTAGATGGAATCATCATGAAAAAATGGCAGCGTCGTCTTACCGTCTGCAGGATGTAGATCAGCGTTGCAGCAAAACGGACCACTTTGTTAAATCGTAACTCCAAATACTAGGAGAAAGAGGAGATGCAGCAAGTTGCACAAGGAGCGGCTGTAGCTCAGCTCTTAACCTGCTCTTTGCCTGCGTGGCTGCCTGCTTCCCCGACGCAATTACGGACAGCTGACATTGCTGCTGGGACTAATAAACCCGGGCACGTGGTTAGTCTTCCTTGCAGAAACAGTTAAATTTGAGAAATCAGCAAAATGGATTTGAAATTATGTGTTCGGCATACCGGGGTTGTATTGGGAGTAAGGGCCCTGGGGTGACAGGGAAAAAGAACAACTGCTTCATGGTGAGGTTTAATCTGGCTCGGCCAAGAGGCCTGAGCTTGTCTCCTAGAGCAATGGGATGGTTGGACTTCTGTCTTAAAGTCCTTCTTTAATAGTTTCACTCTAAAAGAGAGTGAAACAATTACTTGAGACCAGGAACCTCTAGCAGGTACTTTAATCATTTTCCAGTCGTAACTTATTTTGTTCTTCTCTGTAAATTCTCTCTTTTCTCTGCTACGTATGCCCAGCAGTACCTCCAATCCTTTATATGTCCTTGCAACTTAGGGAATACAAACAATCAGCTTGTTTCTAAAAAATAATATATGCATTGATACACTTGTTCTGTAAATCATTGCAAAGGAAATCTTCTGCCATAGATTTTTCTCAAGAAATAGCAAAATACTAGATAAACTAACTTTTACACTATAGTAATACATTTTTTACTTACCTCATAAGTACTTGTAATGCCGGATCTGTAAAATACTGGGACAAAAAGTTCAGCAGTGAAGACGATGACAAGCGTGTATGAGAGGAAGAAGAGGATGAAGGATGCCCCATAGCGATATACCTCTGATGGTGTCCCCAGAACGGTGACCGCCGACATGAAGCTGGAGGTGAGAGAGAAAGCTATGGGGCCGCATGTCATCTGCCTGCCACCCACCAAAAAGTCCTTGGAACTCTTCTTTTTCCTCTCTTTAATTGCAAAAAAGACTCCGATGCTGGCGGAGACTAAAAACAGTCCTGCAAAAACAACATAGTCCCAAGGCGCAAATTTTTTGATTTCTGGAGCCACAAAGTTGGCCATGGCTCCCGATGGAGAGCGGGCTGCAGGAAGGGCTCTGGGTTCCTCTGTTGGTTGCTCTGAACTGGTTAATTCTCTGACAGCAAAGGTGGGTTTGCAGCTTATCAATGACAAATAGAAAAGGAAATCCAGCTCACTTCTAGGAGGAAAAAGCAGAATTGCTTAGCCTGAGGTAGGAAGGTGCTGTATGCCCTTAGACCCTCGCGCTGATACTTCTCCCAGGCTGTCTGGGCTGGGAAACTTATCTGAGAAATCTATAGTACGCTCCCTTTTATCTGTGAGCTTTTAATTTAAGGTTAAACATTACCTTGGCACATAGACTTGATCTGTCCCATCACTAACCTCTCAGTGCTTTTAAATGATAAAATGGGAGTAATATAAGAAAAGGTGTGTGGGAGAGAGGGGGGAAAATGCAGGATGAGTTGGCATACAGACCAGCGACCTTTGCTGGTGGGTCTGTGTTTTCAAAGGAGCACTTCTTCCCTGTGGTTAAAATCTAAGCTTGAAGAACGGCTAGAGGGTTCAAGAGTTGTCGTTTGCCATGAAATGCACTCTGTGGTGGACTCGCCGCAAGTTCAGGCTGCCCTAAAGAGCTGTAGCCTTTAACGGCTCAAGGTAAGCTCAGCGTTTCCCTCTCGCTGGTCCACCCGAGTGAACCGAGGCCCTGCGGCATCTCTGGGGGAGCAGCACTATGGATTGGGCAATGCTTGGGCAGGCCAGTGACTTCCATCTGGCAACTGGCTTTTCCCTGGGTGCTCTTAGTGGCCATTTCAGCTACAGCGGGTAGAGCTCCGTGTCGTGGAGCAGGAGCTGGTGAATTCAGTCGGGTCAGCAGGACAAGAGGGCCAAAGAACAGCAGAGAAGGCAATGGCGGCATTCTCCTTAGTTCATCTTTGGGTTGACTTGTACATTCAAATAATCAGGTTCTCCTTGGATTTGTTGCTTGTTTTTGAAAATGAATAATAAGCATTCATGCTGCATTGGTCCATTTCAGAGGTGACCATGAGCTCTTGCTGTGTGTGTAATGCCCAGTGAGCAAGTGGGTTTCTAGAGCTCTGTTCAGGAGAAGGAGAAATAGACATTTTAGAGCATCCTTTTGGTGGTGGTTTGCTCTCCTTTCACCCCACCACCGCTCCCAGCAAACTCTACAAAATGAAGAAGATTGATGCAGCAGAGCCCATGAAACAAACTTGCATCCTCCCAGGTAATGTTCAGCAAATCCTCATCCAGCTGCCTTGCAGTGATTTGTTTATCCAAGTACAGGGTGTCACTGGTTAATATTTCGCTTTTGTACAGAACAAGTGTCTTAACTCTCTGTTCACTTTCAAAAGATCACTGACTTTTCCTTGACAGGAGCTCTGCTCTTTTGCAAGGCTGCACTTTTTTGGTTTTTTGGTGGGGTTTTTTTGCCTCTTTTCCTCCCCTTCAATTAAGAAAGTGAATGTTTCCTGCAGGTCTGAGGTTTTAATTCATATTTACTGAGTCTGATCAATGCGTGTCTGTGGTGCTGGTAGATGCTGTGCTATTGCATGGTGAAGGTCCAAGGTCAGACATCCATCCTGGTTTAACCCTGCACAAATGCACATTTTTGAGCGGAGAAAAAGTATTCGGAGAGGTAAATTCATAACTCGTGGAATTGCTGGAAACATACAAAGGGAAGAACTGTCCAAGTTTTAGATCTTGCCGTTGCGTTTTAGGCTGGTAGCATCCTTTAGGTCAAGGCAAGTGCTTCACAGATTATAGATTGTAAATGAGAATATCTGGGTCTGTGTGGAATTTCATACCATCTTGTGTAGGCTGTACATATTAGCTGCTTTTGCCCATGGGGAGATTTTTTTTCTCATGTGCTTTAATTAATTTTTTTTGGGGGGGTGGGGAAGAGGAGGAAGAGGAGTTGGTGGTTCAAATTTGACAATCTTGTGGAATGAATAGCATCGCGTAGGATGGGCATTTTAAAGACTTTCAAAGCCGGACCAACTGCTGGAGGCTGCAATGAGGTTCCTGGGAAAATAGGTGGCGTCTGCAGCTGAGCAATGAGCTTATTCATAGCCCCAACACTTTTCCAAACTGTATATATATATATATTTGTAAAAAATCAACAGTAAGGCCAGTCTGCTCTCTGCTGCTCTCCAGAACCGAAGCGTGAAGAGAAAGAGGAGGACTTGAGGAGAGAGGCAGAGCCTTCCAGTTACGTTATAGTGCACCAAATAGCAATAGGGCACTGTCTTTGTGTTGCACTTAATGAGATAACAGAAATAACATTATTATTTTCATCTTTAGCAAGCAAAACGTTATGTGGAAAAAAGCAGAAGTTGTTTTAGGTTGCGCTTAAATCTGCATTCAAGCTGGTGAATGGGCGCTAATTCAAAGTTTTGAATATGGGCACTGCTAAGCCAGTGCCAAGTGATTTCTTGGCACTGTTATGAGTCTGGGATAAAATTCTTGTTTCTGAAGCAGAATTTCATTTTTTTTATATGCAAACCTTGGTAGCTGTTGTTTTGAACCAAGCACCAAGGGTCTCCCATCCCTATTGCCCTGTTCTGGAAGTAACAAGGCTTCCATCAAAATCCTTATTTAAGATACTTCCTCCAAGTAGTGTTTCTGGAAAACTATAAAAGAAGAAAAGTCCTGAAGTTTTTTCTTGTTTGTTTGTTTGTTTGTTTTTCATTTCCCTCAAAATTGCATTCAATTTGAGGGCTCCTGTTGGTATAAATACTGGTTTCCAGCAGTCCTTTCTGTCTGACCATTGCTCCAAGAATATTATCACTGGCATCAGCTGAAATGAATGTGTTGGATAGTTTTGTCATGAACGGCAGAATCAGAATTCGTTAGCACCGACAACACACAAAAGTAAGTTTGAAGTTCCTAAGTCATGTAAATACTTTAACTTCTACGTGTATTTGGGTGCTTTAGTTAGTCATTTGATTTTGAAATCTGTTACTTATAAGAGTAATTTTGGAAGGTAATATCAAATCTCACTTGAAGCTGAGTATTAGCTTGTCAGTGCAGCTCTGAATGCCTAGATTTAGACAAACCAAATATTCCTGACATCCAAAATTACTGAAATAGTTGAACACTGAAATATTTGATAAGTATTTTATCCGTCCTGCTAATACAGTTACTGTCGGATTTGTGAACAGAGCGTTCTGCTGTGTTGTAGACAAGGGCTTTATGTGAGGAGCGCAGCCTGCGGAGCGCTGCCTTCCTTGGCGGCGGACTTTGTCCGTGCCCAAGAAGCTGCCCTTTAATGATTACTCCTTCCTGGGAAGGGTGAGGGTGTATCTAGCAGTGCTCGGGTGCAGAGTGTTGCCCAGGAGCTCAGCAAGGAGAGGCCGACACGTGTATTTTAGCAGGGTGGCTGCTTACTGGTATTGCTGGTCCCTGGAGGAGCTTCGATGAGCGTCTCTCTTTGGTCTGTTGCTCCACTTGGTCCAGGCCCAAGTAGACCAATAGCCCAAGTACCTGCTCCGACCCAAGGGTTGCCCTGTCGTGTTAAAGGCAGAGAGGAAGCACAAGCAGTTGCCCAGGAACCAAGGGGTTTAGCACGAAGTTGCCCTGGTGCCTTTCCTTGCGTTGGGGGTTTCGTGCGCGCCGCTCTTGAGCGCTGCTGCGGGCACAGCCTTTGGCCTGGCGCGTAGCGGCAATAAATGTTTCTTGTGCATTGGCACGTGTCCCAAATGCCCTGTTGCATGTGGCTCTATCTTGTTATAGAAAAGATAACAAGCTCCATAAATACATTTATGAGATCTTATGTAGGAGATAAACCTCTTACATGGATATGGTATGCTTATTCATTCTAAAATTATATCAGTGTTTCCTTGTTCTGCCCCTTCTGCCTTATGCCTCTCTGTGCAGTGTATTTTTCCCTGGAAAATTAATCCCTGAGAACTTGTGTTGAACAATTTTGGAATACCTCTGAAGTTTGGATAGGGAAAAGGAAAATATCCTAACAATAGTATGCGATCCAGGAACGGGTCTAAATTAGACACTGAAATGAAAGACGGTGGAAGGAAACGTTAGGTTCAGCGACAAATCCAGCCCCTTTGGACCACCAGGGCTGTCTGGCATAATCTTCAATAGAAAATACTGAAACCAAAACCGTAACAAGCTTTGACAACAGTTTCTCTTATTTGGAATAAATCCAGGTAGGAATTTGTCACATAGCAAATTTGGCAACTTTCCAGAGCATTGAGCAGAATCAATAAAAGTTTTGCTGGTGTGGCAACAGCTTCAATAGGAATACTTCTGTGCAAAGGAACCTGCCCAAAACTTGTCAAGGCTTTAGCTCAAGTTACGTGAATTCAAATATGTAATGTACAAAAGCCAAAAAGTGTTTTGTGTTTGGTAAGCAATAGTTAGAAATTTGTTTGTGAATTGAATGTGGGAAGATGTCCTATTTTTGAAAACAATGGAATTGCTTTTGATTTGCAGAGCCACGTGCCCAGTCTGCTACTCCTGCCCCAGTAAATATCTGGAGATATTATTTTCAATCACAGAAAACAGTATTTTTATTACCATTTCTACACTTAAGAAGCTCTAAATTTAGAATTTGTCTTCATTCTTACCAAATGAATAGCCCAAAGCCACTGGCATCCACCACAGGAGCAAGCTGAACATGTTGCTTTCCAGGTTTCCTTTGATGATGGTTTTGCAGACTAAATACGTTCGTTCAGATGCATGTTTGTCATGCTCAGCTTAAGCATATCGTGTCTGCCATTTATTAATCTCGAGCATTTTCATGAGCAGAGCGCCAGGAAAATTTAAGAAGAGCCTGTAGCAGAAAGCAAAGGAAGAGCAGCAGGAACTGAGTGGGAAGACATGTCCGAGGTCCCAGAATTTGATATAAATCCACACTGTGAAAATATTTAAAGACGCGGACGAGTTCAAAGTCACTTACCAAGGTAATGTCCTTCAAGAAGCTGCTAATTCAGTCTGCTCAACCTAATTTAATGCCCAGTGCTCTTCCCGTATCTTTCAAATCCGCAGTGAATTTGGTAGAAGCCCCTTTAGATGTTACCTGAAGTATACTGACTTCCAGGAAAGCCAAGCAGACGGTTCAGTGCATAGGCCCATGTTTCATGGAAGGCCACTGATGTATCTGTGACCATATCGCTCTAGAAATCTGTGGGAGTGCAGAAAAGACACATTTGGTCTGTCTGAATAGCCAGACAGCTCTATGTGTGTCAAGTGGATGTGTAAAGTTACATAAGGATAATGCTAAAAAATCGTTCAACGATTTGCTGCAGTGGCAGATATATGTGTATATATATATTTATATACAAATGGATGGAGTATATAGGAGACTATTTACTGCTATCAACAGCAAAAATAATTTCTGTGCAGTGTTAGATGCAAATATCTTTTGTCGTGCAGGCAAATATCTTTTACTGCAGCATATCTGTGGCTCAGCTGCAGGCTCATCAAAGATTGTACCTCTGCCCAACTCTGGCAGAACCAAGTGCTCAAATCTGGTAGATTTTAGTGCCTTCAAACTTGGTTACAGGTTGATCATTCATATGCCAGAGTTGGATTCCTCTCCACAGAGCCCATTTATTGAAGTGGTTGCATCTCTATAGTTACACATTGGTATGTGGCTAAAAGAAGTAAAAGCTCTTGCCTCTTAGTGGCACCACGTAGAGCCACGTAACACAGACAGACTCTTCCTGCGCCAGCATGAGCGGTGCCTGTTTCTTGTCTCTTTCACATGCACTGCTAATTTCAGCTCTTCTTGCAGAGAGAACTTGACTGAAAGCACATAGTTCTTCCCCAATACTTTGGTTTCTGTACCAGAAACCAGGAGTCTCACGAGAACATGCAGCATGTTAAGGAACCCAGCAGTGGAAGGAAGCCTTCCCTTGTTGTGCACTGAAAAATCAGGCTGCAGGAAACTTATCCTAGTGCTGTGAAGAATGTGGTCATCTCCTTGCAGCACTGTGTCATAGACCTGCCATGCAGAAGTCATTCCTCTTACTCCACGCCATTCCCCTATGTCTATGGTCTTCAGGTACAACAAAATAAATTTGTTTTCTGACCCGCGTTTTCAGAACTCTTTGGACAGACAAAATAAGGCAGCAGGAAATGGGAAAGCATGCTGAAAACTTGTCTCCTTTTTACACTCCTGCATCTGGAAAATGAGTTGGGTCAAAAAAAAATAGCAAAACAGTAAATCAAGAACACTTCGGATTTCATAACTGAAATTCATGTAAATGTAGCTAGGAGAAAAGCTTGTAGAAATCCTGATTCCCTCTCCATTAATTTTTCTATGGTCTATTAAATGTTTGCAGGAGGGATTCCAGTTCTCATTACCCCCACTCCTAGTTTGGAAAGCAGAAAATCAAAAGAAGCGGGGAAAAAAATACGACCACGGAGCCAGGAAATCTTAGCACGAGGGGGCGTTTTTCCAATGACTTGCAACTCTTCTGTTTATATGTCAGTGCAGGCATGTGTGTTTGTCTTAGGTTTAGAAGCTGGTCATTTTTTCAATGTTCTGGCCATTTTTATTATTGTTCTCAATCTCCAGATCCATTTGGATACTGCAGAGAATTGCTAGAATATGTTGTTTATAAGCATTAAGTTGTTTTTAGAAGGATCATAATATCTCTATAAAGCTGATGCTGAAACTGATGTATCCTATAGATGTTTCATGTAGTTGTGTTACTCATTTATCTTTCTAGTCCAAGTTTTAGTAAATCTGATTTTTTTCTCTCTCAAAAATAGTAACAACTGACACTATGAGACATAATAAGAATCTGTGTTTGGGGTCATGGGGTTTTGGAGGGAGAAGGTAGAGAGTATTAGATACAATCAAAGCCAACGAGCTTTCCCAGTTCAGGTGAGCTTCTGGACATGGAGAAGGCTTTCGATGTGGTAGCAATATTCCAGTAATTGCTGGGGAAAGGAGGAGCAGTCTGCAGCTAGAAGCCATCAGTTTAACATCTGTAGCTTATAAGAAAAGTGGAAATAATACTTAGGACAAATCAAGAGGGTACATGTGTTGTAGAAATAATGCAGCAGAAGATAAATACTCCTTAGTGAAGAAAAGTTTGTTGTTGTCCTGTTTGAACAGATACAGACTCTGGCAGAAGCGAGGGGTAGTTAATACTCTCTTGCAAAAAGAGTCCAATAAAATTTGGGCATGAGAGCCTGTTTCTGAGACAGGTGAGGCATTGAGAGACACACATCTAACTTGCAATTGCTCTTGTTCTAGGCTAGGCAGTGGTGCCCCTTTTTGCTTGAAAGTTCATCCTTTTCCTGGTAAAGGCAGAACTGCTGTGAAAGTGGGTTCGAGTTGGAAAGCGTGTTCTAATGAGGACTCTGCTGTTCTGCATTCTCATTGTAAAAACGCTAACTTACAAGTTCTGTATGTGAGCTCTACTGGCTTGTCTAAATGAAAATTGTGTTTTTCACATGTACAAGCATTGATCTTTAGCCACTTTGTTAGGGAAAAGCTGTGATTTGTGCTTTCATAACCAATTGCATGAACTAAGTGATTCTGTTTCATCATGACTTTGCCCCTGGCATTCGCCACAAAAACATGACGTGCTGCCCGTGTTACCAAACTGCTATCTATCATCAAACCGTTGTGACTGGCAAGTGTTGTATTCTTGTGTCTTTAGTGATGACGAACGCAGGGCATCCCTCCCTCTGCAGCTGACCTGCCGAAACAAGAGGCTCGTTCCCCCTGCACCATCTGATGAGCTCATCTTGCTGGATGAGTCCAAGCAATTCCAGGGTTTCCAGTCACTCCTTCCATGAACCAGGGCCTTGATCTCAGCCGAGGTCTCTCAGAGTTGCTGCCAAACGTACGTTTAATAAATCACTTCTCTCCTTGGAAGGTAGAGCGTGTATAAGCTGGAAAGATATTTCTAGTTAAATTTCTGTGGAGATTCATTTTTAATTTTCTACTTTTTTTTTTTTCATATTTCTAAACTTGTTTCTGTCCCTGAATCCCAAGAAAACCTGCAAGGCTAGTTATGCCCATTAGCCTCTGTCTCCAGTAACCGTCTCTACTGTGACAGCTAAAAACATGGAAAATCAGGTGGACAAACAGACATCTGGTTTAATCATTGATCACTTCTTAGGATGATTCAGGCTTTTTCTGTGTTGCCATGTTCTCTTTCATCTGTTTGTCACTTTAACCTGTTGTCATGTTCTTAGATAGTAAAAGATGTGGCACATAAGATTGATTTATGTGCGTAGTGTGCAGTGTAATAAGGCTGGAGCCTAGAGAAGTTGGTCTAATATAATAATAGCAATCTGCTTTGAATGAACTAATGATAATAGAATACAACCAAATATATACAGATCTATCATCCAGATGGAGGAGTTAAATTCTTCAGCAACTTCCCCTATATAAATGGGAAGAACCATGAAAATGGTAGGATTTTGTTTATATATGTATAGAATATTTGAGTGGATGTATGTCAGTGTTCAAAAACAAAAAGGGACCTAAAATGGCATTATGCTGTTTAAGAATTAATTAAACAAAGATTTCTGGGTCTGACACTGCAAATGTTTTGCCATTGAAGACAAATCCTTTCTATCTAACAGTGGAGCAGGTGATGATGATTTATGAGTCCATGAAACACAGTAAGCCAAGTCAAATATGTCTACACATCTGTACATGTGCATACACACATATATATACACGTGATATTATACCCTAAGCATGCAAATCTATGTCCTGAACACCCTAATGAGTTGCCAAATGATAGCACAAGTAATCAATTAACTTTTAAACTAGCTGAAACTGAATTCAGGCAGCATTTCTCAAAATAGCAGCATGAGTTAGCAAGCAGCAAGGAAGAGGCACAAATTGTCCCAACTAGGCTGTTGCTGTAGATGTTGAAGCAATGCAAGCGCGTAGAACTGATGGAAAGAAAAGCTTTTCTTAAGTGTTTTCAGACGGAGCTCTTTCCAGCACATCAACACATTCACTTCCCTGAGGTGAGCAAAAGGAACTTGCTTTTAGGATCCAAACCATTTTGGATTGATAGCAGTGTTTGGGAATCGGGTGGGAACATAAAATGAGTCCCTTGTCCCTTCCACTTCCTACTCCAATGACAGCTTCTGCCATCTGGCAGTGAAATATCTCGGAATCTGGTTTTCAGGCAAAGGAGATGTTGATGATTTGAGTAATCTGGAATTAGAGAGAGAGTTTGTACTAAGGAATATAGGGAGGAATGTATTCCTAATGTTAAGGAACTATTGCCTAATGCTAGGAAATCCATTTCAGTTGGATGGATTTCTGATATTTCACTTCAGCTTCCCGATTAGTCTTGAGAACATTATTAAGACGTTTTTGGAAAGGGGATCGTATTAAGCACATGACAGGGAAGAATATTGTGTCTTGAGGAGTTTGTTCCCTGAGGCAAATCGACGTAGTTCCATGTAGGGATCTATACGAGAGCTCTTTCCATGGTTCTTAGTATGTGGATCAATCTCTACCTGGTAGGACAAGTTAAATAAGACCCATAGACTGTTGTTGATGACAGCAGTGTTGAGTGCTCCATAAACACTGTTTGCCTATGGCTGGTGGGGCGAGGATGAACAGATGAAGTTGGGCAGTGCAGGCTCTCTGGCGAGGAGATGTCCACCACTAGCTAGGGCAACTGGTGGCCACCCGTAGAAAGGGAAAAATTCATACACAGGCATTAGAAAATATGAAACAACTCCAATTTCTATACAGGTTACACTGATCTCCAGATAGATTAGGCTTTTAATTACCCGTTCTCTCAAGTCAGTGTATTTACTTACGATGAGAGGAGTCATAATCTATGTTTTGTACTGCAAAATGTTCCACTCTCTTGGAGAAGTCCATAGAAAAATAACAGCTGCTTCCATAAATTGTATAATAGCTTTCCAGGCAGCTGTGGATCTGAGGTCTGGCGTCTTCTGTGTGTGTGGTTGTTTACTTCAGACGTGACAGGTAATGAGGATATTGGATCTGAATATCCAGAGGGATTAGGCAAATGTTCTCTCACTGTGCAGCTTGCGGTGGAGGTTTTAGCTGCTCGTTTCTGCTAGCCCGTGGGGTTTATTTGTTTGGTTTTGTCTTTTTTGTTTGTTTGGTTATGTTTTGTTTCTTAATCCCATTGACTTTGTCTTGTGTTGCTGGCTCAGAGCACTGTGTTCATTTACTCCCCTGTGTGGTAGCCAGCTCAACAGGTTTTCATCTATGAAACAGAATAAACAATTTGATCTGCAGAAAGATTTTTCATTTCTAATTTCAAAGCCACAGGGTTTTTTTTTTTCCCCCCCCCAGAAGAAAAGCTGGGGTTTTGGCACAGCATTAGGTTCCTGTCAGATGCATCTTAAGGTTCAACCATCGGCTGCAATATTATGTTGGGGAGCAAAGACAGCCTGTTCTTTGTTCTCTCTTACTCCAAGCTGGCTGTACAGGGAAATTTCCTATTTGATCTCCTCTCTGTAATTTAATAATGGCATGCAATGTGTTGATGGTTGAATTCAACACTCCAACTGTCTGGTTAAAGTCCCCTGAAGGAGGAATAACTTTTCCCACAGTTCATTGGAGCCAATCTCGAGACGCAATTTCTTCCCAGGGTGGTCGAACTATTAAAATCCTTTATGGAGTAAGGAAAATACTAAAATTGTTTGGGACTGCTTGCAGCGGGGTTATTTCTGTGCTCACTGTCCTCTTGGGCATTCCTTTATTCCTGTGGTAAGTCCTGTCTATCAACAGACTCTTATTTCCTTCCTGCTGCTGAGGGGAACGTGTCTGCTGCACCCATGTGTGTAGGGTAAAGTAGATGCATCATTCCCTGCCTTCAGGGAGCTTCAGGACAGTCATCTAGTAACAAACAGATGCCTTTATTTGTAAATACAGCAAAACACTGGAGCAGGGAGTCTTAAATCAATATGCAATCCGTTGCACATATTTTAATTCCTCTGAGTTAGATGGATTTCTGTTACAGGCTTTTTCTTCCCTGTGTGGAAAGAGCAGAGCAACATACAGCAAGTCCAGGTCTCCTAGTACAGTCAGAGGCTTACGTTAGTAGAGATGCAGCAAAATGTGCATTTTAAATCCAGCATTTCTTAAGGTTTCTAAAAACAGTAAGCTCTGCTGAGCTCATCTGTCCCTAGGCTGTTCTGGAGCAGGGCAGGGGACAACTGTCAAGGTTGGCCCCAGTGTACTGCTCTGTCACATATTATAGCCAGACTTGGTGGCAGACTCGGTCTCTGCTTGTGAAATGTCTGCATTAATCAGTGTGCTGCTCCAAATTACAAGCCATAATTTGCAGCCATTAGATTTAACCTTGAAGAATAAACCGAGCTTTCCATGTCTGTCCACAGGAGCAGTTCTGGAAGCTTTGTTAGGCAGCTTTTGGGACACTGCTGCATTTCTACTTTTTGGTCTGCCAACTTCTAAAAAGGAGCAGGGCGCGTTGCATGTAAACACGCGCACACCACGCTTTTCCAGCAGCATTAGCAATGCTTTGATCTTCGTAGTTGTTTTTGTCTTTAATTTCTTGAATAATCGTGTTTTCTACTGATCCATCCGAGAGGTTCCTGTGAAGTGGCCTTTTCCCAGCCCTACCCAATGCGACGTCCGTGTCCTCTCTGCAGCAGCGGCCGGGCTTGGACACCAGCTTGGAGACGTCAAGGAGCAGCTGGAGGGGCAAGTGGAAGGACGCGACTCTGTCGTGTTTATCTTGGCACTCTGGAGCCGTCTGAGCTTTTCGAGAGTATTCCTTCATACCAAACAGAGGAAATAAGTCATTCACATTAAAATAAGGCAAAGAATTAGGACAGAAATAAATATTTTAGTCTAACGGTAAATTTAGCTTAGCCAAGGGACTTGCATGGGTTGAACAAAAGACCATTAATGCAAAGCAGATATGTTTTTAGGTTGAGGGTAGCTCTGACATTAATAGAAGGGAATTCTGTTTTTTTACACATAATAGTATCTACCGAAACAGAGAACAGTAAGAAAAATCAAAGTCTCCCAAGTTATCTTTAATACCTTATGAGTTTTTAGAGCAGAAAAATGACAGTTCATATAATTCACAGGGAATGCAAAGAAACAGATGGTTCAGCCCTTAGCACCAGATATAATGATACAAGAATCAAAGTTCAGTTAAATAGGATCCTTAATGAAATCAATATACTGGCAGAAAACAAGGGTCTTGCATTCAACACGTTGAGCCCTTATGGAAAGCTCCTGGAGGCTCCATTAATGAAAAGGGAGTGAAAGATCTCCACCAAACTTTCCAAAGCGACTGTTTTTAGGTATTTCAAACCACTGAGTTACAACTTTTGAACTTTCATAGCAGGAGAAGCGAGCCCAGGACTCCTGCTGTTTCCAGTGCTTGGGTCAGCCTGGCAGCATGACACGACGCAGTCATGGGCTCATTCAGTTGCTACCTTGGGTATCTATTTCCACGTGGTACTAATTTGCTGTCCTGATTTTCTCCTGTTTCTTCTAAAGAGTTCCAGATAGAATCCATTTTCTCCAGAAGTCAAAATTAGTAATTAATTTCTCCTTCCTTGCCACTTCTCCAGGAATTGCTCAGAGCCCCAGCGATCATCCACTTGCTCCTTGGTGCCAAGTTCCACTGAATCCTGCTAGGAGTTAGATGAACTCTGAAGACACAAATTTGGCACATAAAATCATACTCTTAAGAGCATATTAAAAACATAAAAGGAAATAGAAATCATCACCTTTTTTTTTTTTCCTTTAGCAGGAGGTAATAGCCACTGAAAATAGAAAAATGCTTTTGGAAATAGAAACTTGTCAAATTTTCCAGTCCTGAAAAAGTAGAGGTTCCTGTTCAAAATTTTTCCCCGTTTGTGTAATACTTTTGTTTCTCTACATACTCGCCTTCAGACACATTTCAAAGTATTGACAGTCTTGAAAGGGGCCCCCCAAAAAAGCGATTCCTGCCCAAAGTATTATCTGACAACAATACCAGCAGCTGGGCTGGCCAAGTGTATGTTTACCAGATGTTCGTTGAGTTGACACTCGCCAAAACGTATCCTGTAATTGAGACTTCTTACTCAGCTTACAGTTTTTCCTGCCGTTTCTAGATTGTTTCCAAGAAATGACAGCCAAAAGGGGGATGTCACCAAGAAAGAGCCAGCAGGACCGTTATTTAGGCAGAGATTTAATAAGCTAGAGAAACATCTCTGTGTAGGTTTCTTACCTGAAATGCAGATATAAATAACACATGTTTCTATGGGTCGATATTCTGCAGAGGAGCAGGGGACCAAGGTGGTTGTGGTAACTTGGTCGCGGGGGAAAGGACAGTGCTTGGCATGTGGAACCATCTCAGAAAGAAATAAGAGATTGTTCCATTATTTTCCATCCATCTTCGTAGTTAAACAGTAGCTGTGTAGCTTGTAATATAAAAATAATTGCGCTAAGAAATTTCCTTACACTTGTTTTGAAAGGTCATCTAGTGCCCAGTGCTTTTTTTGAGACTAATGTGGTTTCTTGCTGTTAGTCCTTCTGTAAGAAAAGAAGGGGGAAAAAAAAGAAGAGATCCTGTTTTTCTAGCTGAGAGGAAACCAGATGCCGTCCTCAACCTTTTTCACAACATGGGACCAGAAATTACTTAAGCACAGATTAGTTGAGAAGAAATAAATTAAAGCTAAATGCACCGCATAATAATAAATAAAATAAATGGCCATGGTCCCAGATGAAATACTCAGATAAGTATTTCAAAAAGCTCATCTACTTGGCATTTGCTGCTGTGCTGCAGCTCCAAAGGAGATTCATTAGGTTGGAAACAATTCCCAGTCTCTGTTTACCTTTCTATCCTAGGGATTAATGCCGTTCAAAATGCAGAACTTCTTTCCTGAGGAGCTTCATGATATTTTATCAGTGCTGTCATTTAGCTGTGTTTTTGCCATGTCCCCATCTTCCCAACCCAGGCCTTCTGCACAAACTGCATCTTTTTTTTTTCTGTAAGAGATGAAATCTATGGAAAATATTGCTCTCATGACAAACATATTTTCTGAAAATTGGTGGGCAAGAGAGAATTCTTGCAGAAATCCCAATTTAAGCAATAACAAATAAATAAATGGGAAAAAGGCTGTTTTTCTCAGCCATGTGTATAAAACTCTGTGAGTAACAGCTATCAATGTGCTACATGTAGCAGAGTATGTGCTAAAGCAGAGGTGTAGTGTTGGTTAATTAAGTGGTTTTGTTGTTGTTGTGCCTATAATTACTCGTGGCATATAGTAAACGTGTGGATGTTTACCTGGAAATCCCTTCCTAGCCATAGCTGATGACTCCAAGATAAGAAAAGCCCCAAAGCTGCTTTTTACCTAAAGCAGGTGGCTCAAGTTATGCACACAATTGTATTCTCACCCTCAGTTTAAGGAGACAAGTATTTCCACTTATCCACAAGGTTTTCGACTAGATTTATGGAGCTGTGTTAAAGAGCTGTAATCTGTGCGTTTTACTAACAATTTCAGTAAATATTCTACGGAAAAAAACAGCAGGCTGCGATGCTGCCGCCTCCTCTTCCTCCTCCTCTTCCTGGAATGTTTTAGTTCTTCAGGTGGCTACAAATGAGAAATTGGCAACTTTAAATATATATGCATATATCAATATGTGTGTGCATATACGTAAGTGTATATGTAAATATGTGTGTGTATATATAAGTTCTTCTTAAAAAACATCCATTTCACGACAGCGTTCCATGTCCCAAATGGAGCAGGATGCTCCCTGCGGCATTTCCACATGTTTATTAATAACCTCACCTGCACATCCATTGGGATACATGGGTTTCATGGAGCACACGGATCGGCCAAGCGGGCACTGGAGCAAGCAGCGATTGAGTTGGCTTTGACTCAGGGTCTGTTGTCAGTATTTCGCAGCAAGCTGTGGCCAGGAATCATGGAGATGAGTCTTGACTTAACCAATTTAAGCAAGAGGGAAGTCTTACAGAATCAGAATGAACGTGCTCAGTTCCACAATTTCTGACCTATGATATTGGTAGAAACTGAAATCAGAATTAAGGTTTTATTTGTCAGGCATGTTTTTTTCATTTGGAGACAGCTAGTTTCTAAGGATTACTTATCAGAAGGGCCTAAATGTAGACTTTCAAGCATGTGAACTATAAAAAATATTTTAAATCTAAATATATGAAGTCAAACAAAATTAACAGAGCAACTCGGGCAGCACAATGATCAAAGACCATCTGTGTTATCCCAAGAACTAATTTTGAGCATTTCTAATATTGAGGGAGGGAGAAACTAAACTTCAGGGCAGAGCAAAATGTATAAGCTATGGTTATTTCAGAGCCGTCCTCCTGGGAATGCCTGGCAAAGATCAGCTCTCTTAGGAATACGTGGAAATGGCCATTTCCCAGATGACCTACGAGAGCTGATTCAGTACATCCCGCGTACACACGGTGTGGGGTAATTAGCTTAACGAACCTGTCGTAATAAGAGTAAGTTTGTTGGAAGGCAAGCGAGAAAACAGTAGGAGTGGGAGCAGGCGGCTTGCGCGGGCGGGAGATTCCTGCGGCCGTCCGGAGGGGAAAACATCCTTCCCAGCCAAGTGGATGCAGCGAGAGCTGCCGTTAACTCTTGCCTGGCTCTGTGTCGCAGCACAGCTCGGCCCTCGCCTGCACTGCTGTGAAAATAGCAGAGGATTTTATGTATCATGTTTGAATTTCAATTTCTTTAATTTTTTCCCTTTTTATAACCTATTTCCTGACCTTAATTTCCTAAGTTAGAGTGATGTTTAAACTAATCCAAAAAGCCTTTCCTTTAATACACCTATATTTCCATCCGTAAAGTCAGAATTCTTTTACATATATATATATACACACACACACACACACACACATATTTAATCTTCTAAAAGCATCTTTAAACTTAATAGCAATTCCAGAGTTTGCCGCACTTTCCTTTTTAAAATACTCGGACTGGAAACTCCATTTTTTGAGCTTCAATGATGAATACTTTTATAAATTGCTAAAGAGCATTTTTCTAATCAATGTAAAATAATCACATACAGACAGCAGCATTGAGCAACATAAAGGTGAAGCATTAAATATTTTCACCTATTACTTTCTCAGCTCACATAAAGAAAATAGCAGAATATTGTATACGTTTCGTATGCAGTGTTTGCACATGTTTGTCTCCAAGAGAAGCCAGCAACGTCTGTGTGAAAATACAGGTTAAAAGGCAATACATTTGGTCATGTTGACCAATTGCTGGAGCTTTTCATCAGTCTGAGTAGTTTATAAGGCTTATAAAATAATCTGATTTTAATAGGATGCTTCATACTGCTCCACAAGTAGCAGCTTTGGGTTGAAAAAGTGATATGAAAAGGTTTGCTTAAATGACTGAAATTTTTATTTTAATCTGTTTTTTGGCGGGGGAGGGGGGGCGAATGGGAAGAGTGGTATCTATATGCCTATAGGCAATATAGAATATTTTTGCATTTTTTCAGAAGCTGGGAGTCTCAGCCCTCTTTCTGAACTATTTACCTGGTGTTAACTGGTGTCTTCTTCAAAAGGAGTTTAAACTCTGAAGGTAGCAATGCAGTGTGGAGAAAACCAGGAGTTTTCCATGCATGGTTGGAAGAACATGTGCTCCTTGCAAAAAAAGATGGGGAAAAAGGGAATAAAAGAAAATAATATTTTTTTGGCATATGAACTTCCAAAATCATCAAGTAAGAGAGAGCAGCAAAGAAAATGGAAACAGAAGTAATACAAACGCAGTGGGGAATTACAGACAACAGTGGTTTATTTCTTTTCTTCTTTCTTTTTAGAGGCTTTAAAGCTTTGCTGTGGTAAATGGAAAGCAAAGGTTTCCTGGAATATCTTTGATTTGCCTGGGTATCTAATTTAATAAAAAAGCCAAGCAAAGCCTAAGCAAGCCCAGCTGCCTTCCTCGAAGCTCATGAGCAGAACCGGTCATCTGCTGCCCTAATAGGCTACAAGGAGTTGATTTTTAAACTTTTTATTATTATTATTTTAGCCCTTAGCACAGGGTTGTTTCGATGAACAATGCTGGTTTTGTGTCGTTTGGCACTACGAATCTTCCAAGTGGCTCTTTTGGACTTGCCTGTGTTTGTGTGTTGCGTATATGAGTGTATATGTTACGGATAGGAAGCATCTGTGTTCTGGTAGTACAAACCTGAGCTTAATTACTGTGATAATTTAATAATCCAATCCAGTAATGGGGAGTTGGAGACTATGGTTGTAATAAAATGTGGATTCAATCAGGAGCGAAGAAAAACAGCTTTTATGTGGCCTCAGATTTGGAACTGGTGTACACCCTCAACAACTCGTTTAAGCCAGGGGAAGACTTAGCTTGTGGAAAACGCAGCCAGAAAAATAAGTTTTTGTTATAAAATTAACAGCATTAAAATATGCGAATGTAGCCATATAATTTTTTGGTGTTTTGTAGGCCTCCTGCTCCCAGAGGAAGCAGAGCTCATGGAGAGGAGCAAGGGACGGATGTGTCGGCTGCTGGGCGACTCACCCCGCGCTATGGCGGCATTTGACCAACTTATGGAGCAAAGTAAGGCATGGTCTCACATAAGCTCTTTTTTTGCCTTGTCTCTAATTCCTGCACTTTTTTTTTCTTTTAATAATTGCTATATATAATAATAATACAATATTATACTATTTGTTCCAGGCTTCTGAAACGATCTTTCCATTAGTCTTATTGGGACCCAGCAAAACCCTAGGAGAATTGCTCTAATCTCTATTAAAGGCATATTCTGTTAAGGACATTTAAATGAAGGATAAGACGTGTGCTTTGGTGGAAGGGTTACCTGAAGAAGAATCTGTTGCTCATATCCACACAAGTACTTTATTGATATATATACACATTAGCAGACATGGTGGTGATGGGTTTATGGTTGATCTTGAAGGTCTTTTCCAACCATAACAATTATATATACATTTTTTTTTAATATTTTCTGGTCAGTAAGAGGTATCATTGGGAATTCAGCGTATTTGTGAGCCCCCTCCAGTTCCACCACCCCTCTGCTGATTTCAGTTTTGTATGGTATTCATCTTGACATGAGAACTTAACCACTTGTCCCATAGGGATCCTACCATATGCACGTATCTTCTGGTGCTTTGCATGCATTTTCCAAAGCTGGAAAATTCATTTTCCACCTTGCTGTGTGCTTTAGCAGTCTAGCGTGACGGGGAAACTCAAGCTCTGCCTTGTGTGCAAAGGGAGACGGGAGCTCGGGTTGTGGAAAGTGGCTCTGCCTCGGCGATTTGGCTGGTGAGGCAGGGAGCAAGCTTGCTGTTATATAAATAAAAAGGAGGTTGATTTGGGGGTGTCCCATCAAACAACAGAGAGTACACTGCACAACCAACTTGGTATATCAAAGGGGGGGGGATCCTAATTTACAAAAAAAAAAAAAAGTGAATGCATTTAAAGAAGGGGCAAGGAGAAACACCACAGCAGGGGCATACATGGGCCATGTAAACCTGCATATCTGGATGTTTCTTTGGGTCAGCGTGTCTAATTGCTGTTACCAAAAGCCCATAAAAGGTTATTGTCTAAGAAAACCTGTCTGAGGCACGTCAGAATATCCCTGTGCATCGTTTATATCAAAGACATTTTCCCTGCAGTGTTACTTGCTAGCGCTTTGGTAGACGCGTCGTTTCTACCAAAGGGTGTTGGAGAGGCATCCTAGAGCGGCAGGCAGAACGGGAGCGAGCCGAGCGCCAGGAAAAACGAGCTCTTCCTGAAATCCGACACGTCCGGGCACCGGAGCCGGGAGTGCAAGGCTGCCCCAGCGCCCGGGCGGCAACGTGGGCCAAGTCAAACAGGTCAGGCCTGGGGCCGGGCGCCACTTGCTGCTCTGGCAACGGCCTCTCGGGCAAACTGGGCTGCGACGAAGGAAAGGGCATTGAAACGTGACTTCGCCCCAATGGGGAGTGTGGGTGCCTGTTCTTAAAAAATACTTACGTGTTTTTGTATAGCTTCAAAATAGGATGCGAAAATGACGGAAGTGGGCAGCCAGGCAAATGGTAGATACGAGCCGTTTCTCAGTTCCTACCCCTTTACGTGGCAAGAGAGAGGTTAAGAAATCACCTTTTTAGTCACCCTGTGGAATGACACTTTATCTGAGTGTCAGAATCATAAAACATTATTGACCTGTCCAAATAGGTGCCAGGGTACGTCTGTATAATTTTAGAGCTATCCTAAATATAAGCGTGAGTCCCAGTGTCACTTATCAGAGCAAAATAAACTCTGCCATGTGCCATTCTGTGCTGACACCAAGTCGTTTTGTAAGGGCCTTGCAGCAGCTGACCAAAATCAAGAGCAGTTTTCTTCCTCAGCAGTTGAATTAGTTACCCAAAAAGCCTAATCACATAACAGCTTAAGACCGAATTTATCCTAATCTCAATATATTAGCTGGAGAGTCCCTTTGGGTCTCTTTCAGTATATCCTATTTGGAGCAATATTTTGAATCAGACTGATACTGCTTTACTTGACACTGCATATCAGGTAGTCACTTACATATTCCGGGTAGAATTCTTTCTTTTGACTGAGGTTTTTATCTGTCTGGAGAAAATCCATATGGAAGAAGCTTATTTGAGCCTTCTGAACCCTCCTCCCATCTCCATTACATTTTTTTTTCTTTTTTTACTGTATAGTTTAAAAAGAGAGATTACTGTTTGCTTTCTACTCTGTTCCAGTTAGTAGCTGCTATGTCAAGATGCTGGATTTTGCTTTTCTTGAAGAGGTTTTTGCTTTTCTTGTAAGGCTCCAGCATTGCTACACAAGTATTTTGGAGCTCTCCTCTCGTGTGCTCACATTTCATAGCGCCCTTGCTTTCTGAGAACTGTGCTTTTTCCATTTCGTGGCATTCCTGTGCTATCCTTTAGTGTAAACAGTTTACATGTGGCTAGATTTTGTCTTCTCTAAGAGCTTTGCAGCACATGTCAGTAGTTCTTTATAATCAGATTTAGTCTTTATTTTCTGTGCCGACAGTGCATTTTAATAGAGCTAACAATGAAACGAAGCCTCCCATTTGATTATCAGTTGACTCTTCCTTCTTTTTTCACTTTTCCTTCAAAAATGAACCGAAACTCTTTAGAACTCTTTATTTTTTCCCTGTCTGTAGCTGGCATTGAGTGCATAACTGGAGATAACAGTGTTCCAACCTGCCTTCGTACAGCTTTGTGCATTGGTATTCGTGATGTTTGTCATGGTTACAGACTTCCTCTATGAGGAGTTTACAGTAGGGTTTGATCTGTCACTTATGCTCTTGATAGGAGAGCTGCAGAGTATGACTGTCTTTAAACAGATCTTTCTGTGCATATGATTCCATAGATAAATTCCCACAAAATTCTAAAAGCTCAAACAATAAATGGTAGAGAGGGAAACTTCGGTCCATAATTTTCCTTGTCAGTTAATTAGAGACTTGAATGCAGATTAGGAACCCAAATGCCATCACCCCAGCTTGAAAATGAGTTGCATCAACAGCGTCTACATGGATGGTGAGGTGTAGGAGGAGTGAAAATAACCATGCTTTTTCTGACCATTTTTATTCATTCTGAAGGGGAAACACTTTGATACAGATATATACAGAGCATCTTCATGCAACGGGGCAGCAAATCTTGCAGAAAAACTTATTGAAACAAGTGGCAGGCCAAGCGCTGTCCGTGTAGCAAACCTCACCTTCACCTAAGGCAGTTTCCTCATAGACCTATATAATTTTTATATCTGTTTGGTCAACAAAATCCAAGGGAGAGATTGCACTGTACCTGGGTGAAAGGCAGCGTCACCCATGACAGGAATTGCCTTTGCACCCTGAACCCCCCAAACTAATATTTGAGCTAACTGTAAGTCTGGCTGCACTCTGCGTCAGCTTTTCCTATTCTTTTACTTTACACAGCAGTGCTCATAAATAAATATTATCAAAACTCTAAGGATTTTCTTTTTTTTTCCCCTCAGCATGGATTTCCCTTCTTCATTTTATGAAGAGTTTAGAAACAGATATTTTTCCTTTCAGCTTACCAAGGGATTAATAACATAAAACTTGGCAAGGAAATCGCTGTCTGCAAACTGGAGCTAATAATACTTGATGTAATCCAGATACAAGAGTTTCTTGTGCAATCTCTACCTTTGGCAGGATAGGGGATATAAGAACAGTTTAGTGGCCAGTGCAAATGAAGAGGAAGCAACTCCATTTATATATAGGCATGAAGGAATGTTTTTCTCCTCTGCTCAAGCAAGGTATATTTAATGCTGAGAAAATACAAATTAAAAATAGTTCCAGTTCTGGAAAAAAAATCCACTTGAAAGAACATGATTTTTTTTTTTTGCTGATGCCTTCCAAATTTATGTTTGTTCTGGACTGAGCTGGTTCAAGATGTTGATGGATGCCAAGAACTGGAGGCAAATGAAGGTAGCAGTGTTGGACCGGGGCTGCGGGGAAATCCCTGCGGAGGCAGCTGAAATCCCAAGGTCGGCTGCATCCGGAGGGAGGCCAGGGGAGGAGGGTGTCGCAGCGCCTTGTGCCACCTACCATCTTTTCAGTGTAAGCTGGGGAGGTACTTTCCCGATCCTGAAAAGCCCTTTTCTTGGGCTTTTTTTGCACTGACGTTTCTGCGCTTTCTGCATAAATCTGAGCTATACCACCATTTGATGCAAGGAGGTCACGTTTTATATAGTTTTATATATTGTTCATTTGTGTGAGCCAAAATAGCTATCTCCATCCTCCTGAGGAAAACGGAGCGTGCCCTTAGGTTTGGATGAAGCCCCTTTTTTTTAGCAAATTTGGGGCTCTGCTAATAGAAAACCCTTCTCTGCTGCACGCCCAGCCCGTGTGCTGAGCCCGCAATCCCCCTGGTTCATGTGTCTAATGCAAAAAAAGAGCAACGGAGAGGGGTAAATCAGCCAAACAAAGAAAAAAAAAGTAATAATGAAAAGAAAGAGGGAATGCTCCAGTTCTGTCACTTAATAAAGCAGACATATCAAAAAATGAGAGAGGGCGTGCGCACGTTTTTACGGGCTTTGGGAGAATTTTGCTGTAATTTGCCAGCAGATCTTGTAGGCTTTATGTTCACAAACACTTCTCTATCCCCTGCAACACACGCTGTGAGCTCTGCAACGTGTGTTGCAGGATGTGCACCTTTCACGGAGGGTTTTGGGTGTTCTCTTTAATAAACATTAACAGCCCCAGGATATAAGGCCAGCTTTTGCACTGCCTTAAAATTATAGACATCGTGGTGTACCCTTACATACTTTCGTTACTACTTTCTACACAGAAGTCAAACATATTCTTAATGCTGCGATAAAACAGAAAAAAAAAAAAGCCTTTATTACAATCTGGCAGGAATAAATAGGAGCACATTAGGTAGGAAAAGCCCATGGATAATAGAACTTTTAGGTATTTCATTGCTAAACAGTGGACGTTGTTTGAAATTTCTATATTAATTCTCAATCATTATTATATCCTGAATGTTACTGGAATTCACTGTACCTAATTTCTCGATGTCTCTTCTGTTATGTTACAGTTTAAAAAAAATAGTCTTAAAATTTACTTTTTTGATTAGCTTACCTGGTAGAACACTAAGAAGTTTAGCAAAATGAAACATAGTTCATGGTTTATGTTGGTTATGGTCTATAATACATATATAGATATAAAAAATATATAGTTATTAAAAAAAAGAAGGAATTTTAAGAGAATGGGATCCTTTCAGTGTGATTTTTAACCATTTATACAGAGAACCTTATACTGAGGAAATCTCTTGCAGAAGACCTCAGGAGGAGCTAACCATTCCAATAAAGAAAAGGCGTGGTATTGATTATGGGCCAACCTTCCTCTAAACTTTATGTATAGTGCAGTATTCAGCAAAATGTTTTAATCCATGTGCTTGTCATTTTTAACCCACATTTCCAGTGCCATTGTGCCTGTCCTAATCAGACCCCATATGTCCCATATGCAAATTGTGTAGCCTGGTGTCACAAAGTTGCACATAGTCTTTATTTCCTTCCCCTTACGTAACATTTCTCCAGGCTGTACCTATGGAAATAGCCCAGATGGAAGGATTTGTAGTTGCATCTGGAAGATTTGGGGTGCAGATTGTCACTCACTTCTCATGCTGGTGCTGAAAAGCCACGTCAGCTACCATGGCCAGGCCGGGACCCTGCAAGGTTGTCCATGGCGGAGAGGAATGGATGCAGAGTAGCTCCACAAAAAATAAGCCCAGGAAACTCTCAATTGTTTTCAATTACAGACAGCCCCAGGCCCAGGATTAGCCTGATTGTGGTTGTCAGAGTTCGCCCCATCATCACAGAAAACACAATCCTATAGCTGAGGCCAGAGGCAGAGGAAGAAGACCCAGGATCTTCTCTGGGCTTTGAGTCACTCGTATCTTTGACTTCTCCTTTGCAGGTCAATGGCTGAGCTCTTCCCTCTTGCTCTCACTTAGATAGAACAGCTAAAAAATGTAAAAATGGGGATGGGAGTAGAAACTTTTGGGGCTCTAAGTCTCTCAAGTCCTTGGGCATACTTTTCTTTGGAAACCTGCATTTTGCTGGGAATGCTGCCTCTGGTCGGCAGAGGCTGGAACAGGGTAATTATACTGATAGAGCACAGGAGAAGAACATTGTAGTATTATAACTAATACAAGCACTTTTTGATTTGCTTGTGGCCTGGAAGCTGGAAACCAAGTCAAACATGCTGTTGAACGGAGCCATTTATAAAACGCTGACACATTAATAACTGCGTTGTGACTCTCCTCCAAAAATGACATCAAGCTGCAGCCCATGTTTATGCACATGCGTTTAATCTGATTAGAGCAATGAACTGCTTTAGTGATGACTGTGCAGTTTATCAGTTATTCGCAACTCGTACTCTGATGCTGAAACCATATTGCACAAGTCTCAGGGTGCTTAGGGTTTCTGGATTTTTTTTCCTGTGACATTTTCACAGGTCGGTATCTTTAATAAGTGTGTGTTTATTGCCAAGTGAAAGATGGTTTGGGCTTAATCTTTTATGAAATAACAGAGGAAGTCACAACAGAGACAGACCTCTGAGTTGCCTGAAACCGAAAGCCAGTATTACTGTTTTCGAGAGGTTGCTTTTTATTATTATTATTATTATTGTTATTATTTTATGGTCCCTGAAGAGGACATTTAATGGCTTTGAAGAGCTATGGTTGCTGTCTCCGCTGTTCAGTTCACATCTACTACGCTCATCCAAATTGTGAACAAAGACCTGATTCAATAATACACACATCTAAACAGGGTGGATCTGCAGGGCAGCTGAGACAGCAGCACTCTGCCTTGAGACTGGAAGCTAGAAGGAAAAGAGAATAACTCAGTAAGTTTATTTTCCTTGAAAGTGACAAAGAGTAGCAACTCCACTGGGAAACCATAATAAATTCTCCTGCAGCATGAAAAGTTGTGTCAGTCAAAAGCATCTAGGAGGACAAGGCAGCCCTGGGAGCTCATCTCACTAGATACGAAACAACTCGAGAGCTGGCAATGTAAAGTCTATTTGCAGCCATCCACTTAGCTGCTGCTGGGGAAATATCCACTAGAGCTTGGCAGCTGGCCCTGAGCTGCTGTCCAAGTTTTAAGACAGAATTTACCACTGGAGTGGGGCTGCTTGCCAGATGGATCAGCCCCTCTGCGCTGAGCTCAGACTTTCTGACATCTCCCCCTTCTTCCTGTGCTTAGCTAAGAGTTGTTGCCGGCCCCGTGTTGAGGGACCCATTAGCTTGGAAGTTGAATAGGGAGAGCACAACCCAAGTGCCCATCCCAGGGTATCTCCGTGCCATTATGGACCTTGCTCCTTTGCACATGGTGGTAAGATCCTGGAGTTGCCTATCATGCAGCACCTGAAATGCAAGCTGCACTCTTATATGTTTAATATCAAAATATCTGCCATCTAATATGCAAAGATGTTGAAGTCACAATATATTCTTTGTAATCTTCTGCCGGTTCTCCTTGTCTCGCAGAACTGATCTGTCTGTGGAGGGACAGCAGGCTGAGAGCAGCCATCCAGCCTCTTTGCTTCCTTCCTGGTTGACACCCAAGTCCTCGGAGCATCCACGTGCTCCTGCAGCACCAAAGCGCCACTGGGCCCCTGAGTTCAATTTCAACAAGCCAAATGGACACGCTGCAGTCAACACGTCCATTTTGCCTTGAGCCCCGGGTTTCAGCAGCTCCTGTGCAGTTACCTCGCTCTGCACAAGAAGTTTGCAGCGAAGTTGGTCTAATCACAGGCAAATGCACAGCAGGCTGTGAGCTTCCTCTGCAGCCAGGCACAGCCAGGGTGCTCCATCCTCATGGGAATGAATTGTCTTGCAAGCTAAGAGCAAATTCAGGAATTTGCTGGCATGTTTCTCCCAATGTTCCAAGCAGACGTAGATATGAGAGCCAGTGTGCAAATCCTGCTCCTCCTTGGCTGGGGCAGGAAGTGCATACCCTTCAACCTGATCCTGAAAGGGGAGACATCAGGGCTTTTTATGTGAGCTGCTAATTCTGTACTTGCATGCAGAAGGGAAAATGTATATCTGCTGTTATGCATATAGGATAAAATCCTCATCACGTTTTAGAAGTTTATCTTGATATACCTGTCTTGAGGTTGAAGTCTGACAGAGAAGAACAAAACAAAGAAAGCTAAAAAAAAGGATTTTCCAGCCAATTTCTTTGTAATGCACCATGAAACGTCCTTGATCTCACTTGCTCACTTCTGATTGCAAGCATCTTGTAGAGCTATAGTAGGTTAAGATAACTTATTTTAAGAAAGAATTTGTTTGGCAGATAATACTAAACTGTGATTGTAATGAAAAGGCCTTCAAGCGTGTTTACATTTCACACCTACTTCTGCGCCTGACTACCTTTTCAGACACTGCTTGGAAAGGTCAGTGTAGAGAAGTTAATCTGGACTGTTCTGACATAGAAGAAATTTAATAACTTTGAAACATAAATACAGATGAGGTTGGTTTGTTTTTCTTTGCTAGACATAGAAACTGTCTAACATATTACTACAGCTAAAGAAGAACACTAGATTAGGAATATTGTGCCAACTTCTGTTGATGTAACTAATGCTAGGAGTACAGTAAGTATGGCAAAGTGAATGGGCTTTGTAAATAAAATAAATAAATAGTAGCCACCATAAAAAGCTGTTGGAGGATGATGAAACAAACTCAAGAGTATCCCTTGGCAACTTCAACAGAAGAGCCAAAAGCTGTAACTCTCCACAGCTCCTGCAAAGATTTTGCCCACACAGCTACCATGGGCTTAGGTCAGCCCCTCTGGGCAAGCACTCACTTAAGAGACGGTTGCATAATTTAACCCCAGCTCCTCAACCGCTAATAAAACCGTCCCCGGGTCAGACCGCAGTGGGCCAGCGTGGGGCCCGAGCAATGCGGTAGGTCCCAGTGGCCGAGGCTTTCCAGCAGCGCCTCGTCCCTGGCAGGTTTGAAGCGACGCAGCTGCCGCAGGAGCATGGGATACGGAGAGCGTGAAACGGGAGCGTTTGGGTCCCGGTGAATGTCCTTTGTGCACCAACTCTGTATCACCAGAGCCAGCACTGCGCAGCCGTCCCCAGGCACCACGGGGCACACTGGCCATTTCCTATGGGATACTTGCTGCCCAGCAAATACAAGCGACTCTTCGCGCTGGGTAGGTTTTAAGTGACTAGTCCTAAGCCTATCAATATATTATCCATGACTGCTGTAGAAAAGAGCAACATTTCTTCACTGTTAGATTGTTAGGGAGTTTTTGTTTGCTTCACTTAGGTGTCCATACCTTGTAAGCCTGTAGAGTCAAGAGAAACTTGCTTATTGCCTTTAAATTTGAAGGCAGACCGAGAAAGGAAGGAACTTCATTTTCTGTGACAGTCAAAGATATGTGATATTTTGTTTATCTCCCTACATATTAATATACGTAATTTATATTTTTTCCACCAGAAGGAACTGCCTCAGTCTGGTGAGACCAAGGAAGATAAAGGACCTTCCTGTTTCAGACCACACACTGTGCCCTAGAGGAGGAGGATTTTTTGACTAGCGTGGAGAGACAAGTTGTCACTGTGAAAGGGAGACTGCTGTGAACCTCTCTAGCACAGAGGGAGAGCGTGGATGGATCTCGAAGCACGTTCACATCAGGGTAAATCATACACTCATCTGAGCTGCTTTATCTTAGATTATAAGGGAACCTGACCGCAATGTGTCTTGCTTCCAAGAAAGGAGGATGTAGCAATGACTAAGGACCCAAGATTTCTTGTGAATCACATTTAAGGAGACTGCTTCTCCGCAATCAGTTACGTGGTTTCTTTTGCAGGCATATGGTTTGTTCTTCATGTTTGATCTCATGGAACACGTAGCTTGTAACTGTGCTGTGAAACAAGATGTTTGCCATTATGAACACAGTTTAGTCGGATTACATCAGATTTCTCTGAAAAAAAAAAAAGAAAAACACATGTAAATGAAAGCTAATAAAGCTAATATTTGAAAGGAATGGGATGTGCCCCAGTTTCATCTCAGGAAAAGGCCAGAAGGCCAAAAGGCCAGAAAAGGCTCCTGTCTGGGAGCCCTAAGCAGTGGCTTGGGCTGCAGCATCTTCATCCTGCTCATGCATCTGTGTGTTTCCTCTCCAGCCACCTCGGACCCCAGGGACGTGCTGGGCACCCAGCTGAGAGTCCTAGGGCTATCTGAAAAGGCCAGAAGGACCCAAGCCCCCCGAGTCTGCAAAGGGAGACTAGAAATCTCACAGGAAAGGCATCTGCTGTATCTCATCATCTGGAGTTGCTACAGAAACCCCAGAGGAGCCCCAGAGATTTGGCAAAAAAAAAAAAAAGGTGAGTAACACACAGCCAAGCACATTAGAGCTGCAACGTGATGCCTGGCCCAGAAATGGGGAAGGAGTCCGGGGGAAGACGCCTTATTTTGTCAGACCCCTTCACTTCTCTCCACATGGCTCCTCAGCGAGGGATCGCTCTTCTTGAGCCTGGGGGACCCTCAGTGTCTGGAGGGTCGGTGCTCTTCTCCCCCTCACGCTGGTGAAGCAAGTGGCCACAAACCAAGGGCTTGCTGTTTGGATAATTTTAGCCACCAGTAGGAGTTCTGCCCACAGTGGTCAGCTCAGGGTGGACTTTTATTTTCCAAACAGCTCCAAATGCTTCATGAGAAGCATCCAAAGATCCCAAATGAATGAGAAGATCCAAAATGAATGAAGACAGTGGTGGTACTTCATCCTACTTTCATGGCATGCAAGCTAGCTGATAGCTAGACAAAATAGTCATCCTAGCCAGCTGTTAAGGAGTATGTTAAGACTGATCCCTAGAACTAAAGTCATTTGTCTTTTTCAGTCCTGTTTTTGGTAAGGCGCTTGGTGGTGTTGCCCCTGCACTAAGTGAGCCCAAGAGACTCCAGATACCAAGGTGAAATCCAAACACAACACTGTAGTCTGAATGATTAACCAAAGTAAAGCCAGGGAAGTTCTCTTCCCTTCCATAAAGTCACTTTAATACTGAATAAAATATTTCCATAGCTTTATTGTTTTTCTCCAAATGTGGTTAAAATGTAAAGGAAAGGTGACACTAAAAATTAGCCTTACTATCAATAATTTCATATCAAAATAGTTGTCATAAGTGTCCTTAAGCCTGGTTGGCTTTAGTAGTACATTTATGAGTGTCTTTTCACAGAAATATCTGAATGAAAGTCCAGGTTATATTTCATTTATTTAGGTGTAAGAGTATTATATCAGTCATCACAAAGCTCTTTGCAGGTAATCAAAAGAAAATAAAGAAATATTTAATATAATATATTAATATAATGAGCAATGAAGTAGGTTTGTTCTTCTAGCACCCAGAAGTATCTTCACAATTAAATCACATTTAATTAATTGCATGTATAGGAAAAAAGATCATTCCTTTGCATAAATGAGAACTACAGACACAAATATCAGATGATTTTGTGTTATACTTTGCACAGACTGAATGGAGAAAACATTATGTAGCAAATTTGTGGTTGGTTTCTTTTTTCTTTTTCTTTTTCTTTTTTTTTTTTTTTTTTTTTGTAATAATAAGGGAGTCAGTGTTAGGATCATGGCTTGATTGATCAAACAAGAACGACTGGAAAAGTTTCTTGGCAAGATTACTCTAGAAACTTGGCCTGTGTACAGTGCAAATATGCTACAGATGTATAAATTATGCAGGTTGGGACAGTGCTGGTCAAAACCTTCCATAGCGGAGTCATGTGGGAAAGAAAGTCTAGACATCGTAGATTAACTTACTCTGTCTAAAATCATGCAATCTAGAAAATGCCTAAAACCACATCTGGACAAGCACACATGCAGAATTTTGTAACAAATTGCCTTAACTAGATTTTCAAAGAGAGTTCAACCAAAGGATTTTAGCTAATTGGCTCTATTGGTAAAGCTTACATCTAATCTTAGTTATAGCATTACTTACAGCATGCATTTTAAGCAAGCAGCAGATTAAGCCAACCAGGTAGGCAAAAAGAACCCTCTATATTTTGCCACAGAAAGTAGCTTGCAATTGAGTAGAACTTGTTAAGGTTCTCCCAACTCTGCCCCAAACTCTTTTGTTTCTGTCTGTGCTATATGTGAACCTAGGAAAAATTTTACCAGGGCAGCCAAGAAGTTTGGATCATGTTTGGATTTTGCTAAAGAGCAGCACGGACAACAATTCTGAAATGGCTTGGTCAGCAGCCAGGCCGAGAGTACTACGGATGGGAACAATGCCAATATTAGCTGTATTACAATGCAGCTATTTAGGAGGATTGGAACAGTTTTTCCAGGTACCATCTGTTTGCTTGATCCTTCTGGTTCAAGCTCCCTCTCCTTGCCTTTATGTGCGCATTCTCCACTGCCGTGCTCAACACAGCACGTTGACAGCTTTGCGTGTTGAAGTCAAACCTTTCTCGGTGGTCTTGTCTTGCTTCTTGTAACCAACAGTGCTGTTTCCCACTGCTATTTCACCTTTCCAAAGCTGTTTGATTCCTTCTGTCCCATGAAGTGCCAAACGCTGTGCTGCAACATCCCGAAGTAACATTAAATCTGGGTTTGGAGACTAGTAGTCCAGGAGTAGTAGTTGGCTGCTTCTGTCAAAGCCAAGGTAGTCATTCTCCTTTCAACTCAAGGTCACGCTGTTCCTGCTCCGATGGGCGACCTTCTTGAGTGTGTCTGGGAAGGGCTGTCTGTATTGCCTGGTTGGCAGCTGTCTGGATATTGCTGTTCCCTTCAGAAGAGATAGTTCCGTGCAAACTCAGGAGCTCTCTCAGGTATGTACAAAACCTAAAATAAGTGACTTACCGAATTATAACAGCTGTGGAAATAAGGATGACTTATTTACATTACTGCCATCAGTTTAATTGGGCATTTTAAGTTTGTGGAATAGATCTTAAGCTGTGAAAACGTATATTTAGGCTCAGTACGGTTTCCTGATGAAACTAGCCTAGAAAATATGTGCAGGGTGTTACTAGGAAAGGTCTTTAAATGTTGGGAAAGAGCTCTAGTGCTTAGGCTGAAGCACTGAAAGTCCCGAAATGAAATGTTTCTTCAACCAGAAATGAATTTGTTGCATATGTTTTGCATAGAAAATATTGAATAGTTACTTTTTGATTCTAGTTCAGTTGAAGCACGGAGAAATTATCTTGCAAAATATCTTAAAGTGACCAGTGTGAGATAACATAGGATCTGAGTTTACAGCTATCTTCAAGGTGAAGTCCAGATCTCAAGTCAAGCAACCCCCGGTTTGTTAATTCCCGGCTGTCGCTCTGGTCTCTTCATCCCCCTTGGCAGAGCTGCTCCTCTTCTGAGCACCACAACCAGCCAGAGCTGTTCTGTGCTTGTTGGGTCCTGGACTTGTTCCCTCCTCCTCAGAATGAGCCCGATGAGCTCAGCAGAAGCGGGACTGCAGTCTTCATCAGCCTTGGAAAGCGGCCCCATATTATGGGGCGGGGGGCAAGCGTAGCATGTAATTCTTTTCATAAGCTGCTTAGTCTTCTTTTCCATGTTATTAAAGTCTTTGGCCTGCAGAGCTTTCCCTAGGAGGATGGTCCAGAGCTTTTCGTCTTCGATGGCTGGTTTCCATCCACTTTATATGTCTCTGCTCTGTATGTGTGTGTGTGTATAGTTGTTTAGCTTAAATGGCCGTCATATGTTCCTAATGTCCAGCTTATAGTGTATTTATGGAAAGGAGCCATATGGCTTCCCAGGCCTTATTTTACTAGGTTTAATGCGGCTCGTGTCTTCCAGTCTCCCCCATAAGATAGACTTTTCTGTTCCTTTTTTATTTGAAATCACTTTCTTTCATGGAAATTTCTAGAGTAAGTCCCACTAATACTTTAACAATCTCACTAATGTTTGTTTCTGTCCAAAATACCTTGGTTGAAACATTAGACTTCACTCTAATTCTTCCACAGCTGCCTTTCAGTGGTTTCATTGTCCCGTGATCAGCTAATATCTAAGGCTTTTTCACATCTTCCTCCATTTACACGTACTGAACTCCAAGCTCAAGGCAGATTCTTGCTCTCAGCTCCAGAGTAACTGGTTTTGCCAAATTTCACCCTGTTTCTGTTTCACTGTGTAAGTGATAAATTCCTCTTCATCCTTCTTATATTGAGGCCTCTGAGTTTTAGGTCTCCATTGTATGTCACTAATATTCTCCAGCGTTTGGGGCCAAAATCAATAAGGAAAATATTAAATAATGCAAGTTCCAAGAGCATGGAGTTCTTGAGGAACTCCTTGAATTATTGTATACAGGATATTCTCATTTGGTTACAGCACCAGCACTTGGGGATCCAGTATTTCTCTTTAGCAACACTTAAGTATTTCTGGAGAGACCTGTCTTCAATTATATAAGGTTTGCTCGTGACTGCTGTAAATAAGATTTTATCCCTAGAATCGTAAATAAAAGTTTCCTTAAAATAATGACTAATAATATCCTAACAATACAATATTTTTTTTCTAAGTGATCTAGACTGTATAACTATATTGAAGTTATTTAAAAGTGAAACTGCTGTCCTTGTATGTTTGCATAGCTCCTGCAATGCCTAATCTTTTTGCTGTAAATCTTAAAACTTCTCCAGTTTTCCAGCTCTGCATAATTATTGCAAGAGGTTTGAGAAAGGTTGTGAAAAATAACAATGTTTGGGTAAGGGCAGCTGGATTTGAATTTACATTCTGTGTTCAACTGTGCAAAGTACATCAAATCATAGATGTACTTTATGGTATCAAAGACGTACATCAGTCTAGCTAATGGGTCTCTACCCCAGATGAGTCTAGCACCAAATCTGAAACGTTACTTCTTTCAGGAATGTAATAAGTTTTGAGCTGTTTTATTCAATTTAATTCCAAAGGATGAGCCGACCTTAATACTCCTTTAATTCCAAATCACTATTTTAATTTTGGTTAAAGCTTTGGGTTCAGACAGGCTGGTATTAGATGTGAATCTGCATCCAAGCTTGTGTTTTCCGATGATGCAGATTGCTTTGAAGGCAACTAATACTACAGCACACTAGGGATTGTGGCGTAGTCATATTACTGGCACCAAAAATGCATTTGTAAACCACAAATCTTTGTATTACAGCTCATCTGACTCATGGTATAATATTTTAGATGACTATTGCACAGTAATCGGGGAGCCAACTATAGAGTAGCAGTCTATACCTGAGACATGTAATCACATTTGATAGTCAAGTAAGTAGATCTGGCTGCTATATTCATCTGTTTGTTTAAGGCAGTACACTGGGTGTAATTTGCACTCATTTAAGCACTTAGATTTGTAAGATAACATTTTTTTCTAAACATTTTTATTTCCTTCTTTTTACCCCAGCTGTATGAAAAAACCTAGCAAAAAAAAGCCAAGTCAGAAACTGAAACCATCTGTATTTCATAAGCAGAATTTTCCAAGGCTCTTATGGAATATCACAAAAGCCCCAAGCAAGTCCTAATTCTCCTCAGATCAGAAATATTAGAAATGGAAAACAGAAGTAACTGAGATGCACGTGCATTTAGTTCAGCCCTAATCCAAACACGGTGTAAACTAATGATATCAGTCTACCAGCTAGTCCAAAGACTCTCACCATTTACAGGCACCACTTTAAGAGTGAGCAGAATCTGATAATTGAGAAACCACTGATTTGTGTGAACATTGGACTCTTAGCCCAGGTGCAAGCTTGCAGGAAACTCCATTTTCCTTAGGTTTAGCCTGAAGCAAAGCAAATTACTTCTAGCAAAGCAGCTTTTCGGCTGCTCCCTGGAATCTTTATTCTTTTCCATTTTGTTACAAATACGTAATAGTTGGTCATAATGCCCAGCACTTCAGGCTCAGCAAACCTGTCTTTTATTGGGTATTTTTGGCCAGTTCTGTTCCTGCTCTCCTATTTGTGTCTGAATTCCTGGCCGAGTTGCTTTATGACTAGCATAGCCCGAGTAGTTTTAAGTCTTATTATTTATTTGAATTACAGGTACGTCCAGAAGACTCAGCCGCATCCACGAGCTCCTTTATTTGGTGAGGCGCAAGCGTGGGCTGGAGACGGCCTCTGTCCCTGGCCGCGGAGGCCCCCGCGCTCTCCCGTTGAGATGATGCAGCTCATCCCGTATGGTTTCCTCATGCCTTCCCACTCGTAGCCTCACGTTTTGCATGAGCTCATGCGTTCCACCAGCATGAGGTAAGTGGGGTCTTTCACGACACGTTTCTGCAGCGGCTGCCGCCATCGGAGCTGGGAAGCGCCTATGAGCTCTTGCAGAATAAAATACACTGGCTGAAGGGTCCTCCAGCCGTACCCCAACCCACGGCTGTAGCCAGTGCCACGATATTTTGCAATACTTTGCCTTTGGGTGGCTTGCAGGGTGATAAGTGTCTTCCTGAATGTAGGTCTCCAGATCTACAACCAAGCCAGATACACACATAAAGGCCAGCACCTAGGTTACATTATTTATTTATTTTAATGGCAGCATCAAAATACCTTGATTTTTAGCATGTGGCCTCTGCGTTATTTCTCCTCCATTGTCATTTTTACATAGCTGTGAAAACAGAGATGAAAGAAATAGATGCCACTGCCACTGGGTACGTAGTGATCACTCCTAACATTTCAGAAAATGCAGCCAGCTGCTGGTAAGGACTTTACACACATGGAAACCTTTCTCAGATCAGATCTGCCTAAAGCTAATGTAACACGGGAAGTGTTTTTACAGCATGAGGAGCTGCCGCCTTTTAATCTATATTAAAACCTTTACCTTCTCCAAGATAATTTCTTTCTGTCTGGCTTTTCACAGAGCAAGCAGCTTAGCCCTGGAATGTTAAAATACAGTGCATGCAGTTTAGGTTAGAGCCTGGGATGGAAGTTAATTAGCTCCAGAGAAAGCCATTTATACTAGATAATTGCTCCAATCTGAAGGCAGAATCCAGGGCCTTCTGACTCGGACAAACCATAGCCAATCTCATGCTCCGTTTAAAGAACAACAGAAAAATTAATGTAGTTAATTAGTGTAGTTTTGCACTTACGGAAACTTGGCTTTTCTGCTTGGGATGTTTTTGGCTAAGGGTGTGTGCTTGCTGCTGCTTTTTTTTTTTTTTTTTCCTTAGGAAGGAATGGTTTGTTATTTATTACAGAGTGAAACAGCAAGTGCTATTAATACAGTAGTGCTGACAGAGAAAGCATTTTCCCAGTTTGCTGTTCTTTTTTCTCTTTCCCTTAAAATGCTTGTTCTCTCTCCACAAACAGATGCAAATAGTGCAAACGTTTCCTGCAAAACAAGGCAATCAGAACCAAGTAGCTATAGCAGGATCATGCTGTCGATGTGCCATATGTCTGCACAACATAATGCAAGAAAAAAAAAAAAACACCAAGAAGAGAATTTTCTGTGTAAAGGTGAACCCAACTTCATTCACTGTTATGCAGTATAAAGCTGGCCTAAACCCAGCTCAAGGGGCGAATTGATAGCCTGGAAAGTTTTCTGACAACTGTGTCCACAGCCATGGCACGTAGTGGTAGTTTGGAGCTGAGACATTTGAGTTAGGAGGTACAAAGCCCTTCTGTGAAGCCCAGTTTCAGCTGTGCTGCTCTGTCTCTGCAGGCGACGGGGCCGCGACGTGGGGCTGGATCCCTCGCTCTGCCCCCGCTGAAACGGGTGGGATTTGTGAAATCTTGGGAACAAATACGGGCATGGGGGATGCACAACGTGGAAGACCATGCTGGACACAGCAGACGGCGGGCACCAAATCCCTGGGCAGGCTGAGGTCGTGTCCCTTCAACAGCTGACCTTTAAAGAGAATATGTTTTGCAATCCCCAAGTAGCCAAGCTGCCACGGCTGAGTCAGAGGGATGCACTGGGAAACCTGAACAAGAGCATTTCTCATTGCTGCAAGGAGAAGGATGGGATCCCAGCTTGGCATCTTTAATTGATTTGTGTGCTGGACCTCTCCTTCCTAGTTCATGCTTTAAACTCTGGATTCTGTTGCCTAGAGGGCTTTTTTTTTTTTTTCTTCCCCTTCTGGTATGAAAAATAAAGGCAAATAATCTAGTCTTTATTCCTTCAGTTTATCCCTGCCTCTTTTCCCAGGAGCACTTGGAGGTGCGAAAAGAGGCTCACTGCAGTTGGGCAAATATAGGCATGAGAGTCGCTGCAAGAAACAAGTGAGCCTAGACTGCTGCAGGGAAACACTGCTGGTAAAGTAAACGTGTGAAGCTCTAATGAATTATGTTTTGCAGCCAGAGCTCTGCAACTTTCTACCTTGGTCTCGTGAGCATGAAGCCACAGTACTGCAGCTCACAGCACTGGCCAGAGGCAAGAAATGTAAGAAAAGCATTAAAGGAGGAATACTTTGGACTACACTGTCAAACCCCATAGAGCAGTAATTTCCTAAAAGAAAAAACAAACAAAACCAAAAACAACCTATGAAATGAAAGGGAAGCAGAAAGGTTCTCATCTGCTGGAGAAACAAAACGAAAGTCTTAGGTTGAGAAAAAGAAGTTGTCTAAAAAACAACTGTTTTGTAACAGTTCTAAAATTGTTTATTATACACATTCTTCTGGGCAAAGTCTGTCATGTTTTGCATCCTGTTTCCCCAGAGCATATTGCTGCAGGGTCTTAGCCACAAGCAGAGCTCGCCAGGGAAAAGTGAGTAAGAAATGCCACAGGAAACGGTACACCAGGCTATTTTTTCACATTTCATGGGAAGCCTCATTATTTAGCTGTACAGGATCATGCTGAAATGAAGACAGCTTAAGTTATTGTCTTCATAATTGCTAATGATCCATACTGATCCATACATCCAAGTGGAATATACTGGGGAAATAACCTTGTTTGGCTTCCTCAGCAGCATATTGGGAAAAAAAACTCCAGGGTTTTGACTGAAGAGGCATTGGAGGTTTCAGATTGTACATGGCATGTTCCTGGCCCAGGCAGTTTTGTGGGAATTTTCCTTTTGGGTTCCTGGGAGAAGGTTTGACACGGCATTTTTGCCAATATTAACATAAGCATAGCTGTGGTAGGGGATGCACCTGCTGGAAAGCTGGCTCTCTAAATATTTGCTCCACCGCTGCAACCTGCAGAAGCAGCCGCGACGCCAGGTAAATGTTTGAACATCTGTCTGCTGAGATCCACAAAACCGAGGTCCTTTATTTGTTTAGAGTCCTAGGGCTAACTGCCCTAGAGCAGATATTGTTATTAATGAGGATGACAAGGGAATGATTTAGGGAAGTAAACAGGTGGATTTCCCTGCCGGGGCAGCATCTGTGTGCCACATGTGTACTGCTGTGTGGGGGCAAAGGGCCAAGCAATCCAGAGCAGAACATGCAGGACTGTGGAGGCTCTAAATCCCATCCTGCCCATGGTTGGGATCCCCTAAGCTCTCCAGCACAGGCAGGACCTGTTTCTGCCAACTATGAGCAAACGTCTCCTAATTATTTTAGCTATTTTAGCGGCATACAGAAGCGTGTCCCATGGGAGCCTTCCTGCTGCTGCTGGCAGAGTTGCAATGTGCTCCCCTGCACAGCTGTAGCCGTGCCCCAGCTAAACGGAGCAATCTTGAACTTCAGCCTTATATCACAACCATAATTTGAATTTTGTGGGTCTTGCCATGGCGTTTGCCTTGGTAGTATTCGTGCAACAGCTGAGATTTGCCTCTCTTTACCTTGCTTCTAAAATGGCCTTTTTTTTCCGCTTTCCCTTTTCTGCTGCAAAAAAGAGACTTTGCTGCAAAGCATTCCTAGCTCTGTGCAAGTCTACAAAGTGATGGAAGGAATGGATTTAGCAGCAAGTGCTGTCTGAACATTTGCTTGACCTCAGATATTTGAGCAAAACAAAAGGGATTGCATTCAAACAGCTGGGAAAAGCTGATGTTAAATTGAGGAGAAGAGCATGGTTTAAATATTTCATAGCAGTGTCGTGGCAGGAAGTGAGCCCTATTTTCTTTTCTGTTGTAGGCTTAGTGGAAAGGATAAGAAAATATTTTGGCTACAGAGCTACTGCCATGTCCTTAGGCAGTGCACGGCCCAGAGCAGCTGTGTCCCTGTGGCCCTGCACATACCCTTGGGGCAGAAGTCACAGCTCTCCCAGGCTCGCAGGGAATTACACTGCCATGATCCTATTGCCAAATATGATCCGCAACAGTCAATACACACATAATAATAATAATAATAAAAGGAAATTAGAAGAAAAACACTAAGTAATCCTTGCAAAATCCTGTAAGGTAAAACATATGTGCTGATATCTGTATGCTCTAAGAGGATGAGTCAAGAGAGAATGTGTCAGTGACTGCTTATAACACAGATTAACAACCTGTAAATTCCAACTTCCAGGGCTGTAGCAGGACCAGGCCTTCCCCTGGACATCCAAGACGTTCCTCTTAAGGAATTAAGCAGCCTCAACAAAGGGGTGAAGAAAAGGCTGCTGTCAACTCCAGCAAAGCCTGGGTGAACCAGCGGTCCCCGAGGAGCCACCTGCAGCACCCGAGCACTCAGACTTGGCAGCAGGATGTCCCATCAACGTCGGGACCGGGTACGCAGTTAAGAATAGATACAGGAATAGTTCCAAATTTCACTACTTGATGAAGAAATGAAAATGAATTCTTAGGTAGTAGGAGAACAATACGCTTTAGGGCACTCTCAAATTAGAGTCTACTCTCAAATTAGCTTGGATTTAATTTTATCATTACATTGCACAATAAAGTTAAAAAAAAATTAATTTGCATTAGTCAAAATGTTAGTTAATTAGTTAAAATGCACTTTATGCACTCAGTTGTTCTTAAATGGTGTAACTAATAGTTTGTAAACCTTCGATGACTTAAAATATTTGGGAATGCCAACAGTTGTACCTCCCAGCAGATAGGAAGTTCAGCTGAAAAACTGAACGAGAAGTGTTTTTTTCTGTGATGATTTTTCTCGTCCAACAGCTTTGTCCCAAGGCTAAGCATCACGTATCACTAATTAACTCCAAACAGCTAACGGTCAGAGAGGGCTGCTTGGAGGCATTATATAGGCCACAGTTCATTTAATTAATGACAACAATTTCTGATTTGTAAATCACCTGGAATTGCCCCAGTGAACAATTACTGCTCGTATCTGGAATTGCCCAAGATTTCTGAAAATTTAAATTTGCAGAACAAGTAGCGATTCCTGTATTATTCATTACGTAGATTCCCAGATGAGTCACGGAGCAAAAACTAAAAGGCGACTCTCTGCAAGCCTTTTGCAAGTAAGCCAAGCACAAGGCAGCCAGATACAATATAGAACAGAATAGTTCCAAGATTCATCTTTGACTTTGACTCTGTCCCATTGAAAGCGGGTAAAATTCCCATCGCTTTCAGCAAAAGTTAGAGAACACATTTTTAGAAAATGCACTCCTCAATCTCTATTTCTGGCTATCTTAGTTTTTAAAATAATTGCTTACCTCCATTTGTGCTGAAACAGTTTTGAACTTCTGGTCCTCTTTGGTCACTGTAAGCAGAAGCAACAGGAACAAGTATTTCCAAGATGTTCTAAGGTGCCAAAAATATGATTTAATTGATTGACACCGAGTTAGTAGTCCTGGTTACCAAATTTATACCTTACAAGACCTCCCCAAAGGTGTAGAATAACATTCATTGCTCATTAATAGAAAATCCTGGATATATGTTTTCAAGAATATGTGAATTTTACTGATTAGTGGCCTAGTGCTTTATAGGTTAGGTCAGTTCAAAAGCATAATGCAGTTTTAAAAATCAGCAAAAGGAGAACACGAGCCAAATGTTCTTTGAAGAAAAATGCATAAAACCATATAGGTACATTTAATGACAATGTCCCTTATTTGGTGTCAGGGTGAGTGACAAATCCTCCAAGTTGGACCTGACAGAGCCGCCAACTCTGCAGCATCACCGGAATGCCACCAAATGGGCACCAAAAGGTGAGATCACCCCAAAATTCACCGTCACGTTCCACATAGATGGCTTTGGGAGGTAAGTGCAAAGATAACCACATGGTTTTGTTACCTGAAAACACCTTCACCACTATCCTGAGGGTTTTTATTGGTGGCAAACAACCCCTTTTCTGGCTTCACACTGAAACATCTCTCACACAAGAAGGGGTTAAGAAAACGCTGCTTTAGCCTGAACAACAGCCGCAAATTGCGGGAGCAGCCACAAATGCCCCATGGATTTTCAGCACGTGCTCCAGGTGCTGGGAGAAGGACGCAGTGTTGGGGCAGTCAATGAAGGCTCTGTGTGCCACGAGAAACCCAGTTCTGCACAAAAATAAATAGAGGGCTGGCTGTAAATAGGCTTCCTTCACCTGCTGCTTCAAGTCGATTTTTATTAGAATGTTTGCTAGAGGGAACATTTTCTTTTTTTTCTGAAAACCAGGAGGTTTGGGCGTATTTCAATTGAAACCAGATGCTGGGTTTTGCGCTGTTCAGATACAAAGTAAGGCTGGTTTTAAACGTAACACACTGTTAAAAACCCTTAAATGAAAGTCAGAGTGAATGTGCTTGGGGGCAAAATGGGTATTTTCCACCTTTTTAAAGACAGGTCTGGGAGCAGCGGTGAATTTTATTATGGAAGCATGTTTGGTTTATTCTTTGTTTGCTACATTGGGAAGAGGGAGGGTAAAATGGAATTAAACCTGGTAAATCCTAGGATATGGGTTTTCTCTGGGAGGCTGAATGCGTGGGCCCATGGCCTAACCTCATAGCCAGGCAGGGTCTTTGAATACCTGGCACGAAGAGGTTACTTGGTTACTAATGAAAATGTGTGAGGATCTAAGTTTTATTCGGGAATTCAGCCCTGCTCTTAATAGATGGGATTATGTGTCGGAAAATAGCATCCTCAATAAGAAAGCCTGCTGGAAATAATATGTACCACTTGTGTCAAACGAACGCATCTGATGACTTCTCAGCACTGCAAATTCTGGTTAACCATCTTGAAATCAATGCACTAATCACATTTTAAATTACGTCAGTGTTGTCCCACCAGACTCCTGCAGACTCCTTCCAAATTCAAATTATTTCCTAGCCCTGCCTGAACAATATATGTCTGGTTTTAGTTCTTTGTGAGGGAAGGAGAGAAGGAAGAAGCAGCAAAGTATATTTATCTTTTAAAATCCTAAATTAAATGGGATTTTTCTCCTAACACATGTTTTCCTGCGCAGCCTTCTCCCTTTCACATACTCACCACCATGTCTTTCTGTAATTTTTTTTCTGCCGTGGCTCAACTCCTTTTGGCGTTGGCTAAAGCCGAGGTAGGTTCAGTTTTAACTGCACATTCTGCTGAGACAAGCAGACCGGCGGGCTCCAAACTTCCCCATAGTTTTATTCACACACGGCCTCATACGCAGCCCTGCTTAAAACTCCTCGTGGGTTTTGAATTCCATTTTCCATACGGCTTCACCAAGAAGGGCTCGTGCTGACTGGAAGACACATAAACTGGCCACCTATTAATAAGTCAAACCAAATTCTTTACCTCTCGCTGCCTCCTGCCGCCTGCACATACAGAAGGCAATTCAGCACACACTGAATAGGGCTGTATCACTAAGGAGCTGTGTAAATTATTATAAAAACTTGTCAAAATAAGGTTATTGGGCCTACGTAATGCATCGGCAACACCTCTAGGTACAGAGCCTGTCCTTTGCTTCTGCCTTTGGTACCTTTGGCGCCTGGCAGGGCACGTCTACAGCCACAGAGCTCAGTTTTAGGATATTTTTAGTGCATTTGCGTGCATTAGGATCACACCCATCCATACCTTACGCACGCATCCCCCGCCTTTTTCATTTGGAAAGAAAAGGAGAATGCTCTGGATAGATTTTATGAAGCATCTTTGCGGCGGATGAAGAGCGCGCTAAACAGATGAGGCCGTTGGAGCGCTCAGCTCTGCGCCCTACCAGGAGAAGTCACCCGGAGCTGCTTGCTGCTCTCGTGTTTAAACAAGGTACTTTCCTCACCGTTCCCAGCAGGGAAACAGGCACTAGGAGGCAGAAAACAGTGTCCGTACCCTAAAGCCTGCGGGGCCTTTAGGACCACATCACATAGAGCTGTTCTCCAGATTACCAGCCATCTGCATCCAAAACGTTGGGGTGCTGCAGTTTGGCTTTACCTGAGTAGCAGGGTCTGTCTTGCCAAGTAGCTGTAGAAAGACAGGGTTGGTGCACTTATTTATGTGCTGCTGGTTTCCAGGATTTTCTCTGGTGCAAAAGGAATTTTTAAATGATTTAACAGCTTGGGAGATTTAAAATATTCTCGTGGTGGAATCAGTAGGACTTTTGAAAATGACTTTGGTGCTGCTGGGATTTCAGCGAGGGTCTTCGTGGGAGCGTGCCACAAGGACCAGCTGTTTCTTGGCTTCATCCCCAAAATTCCTCAGATTTCATACATTTACCCCAGTGGGCTCCTAGCAGAAAAAAAGAAATGCTCAGCAAAAAACCCTCCTCTCTCTTCCATGCTTCTCTCTACCCTGCTTTCCTGCTATTCTCAACACATTCCCTTCAATCCTTCTGCTTTGATGCCTTGGGGGTCTCTCAATTAATCCCCCAACCCCCTCGAGGAAGCGCCCCGGTGCCGGGGCGAGCGCAGCGGAGGCCTCAATTTGAAGCCCACCACAAGCCAAGCCTCAGCCAAAGCAGCCCACGGGCTATGACACCGGCCCGCCGGGGCACCAAAGTGCTATGGTTGGCAAAGAGCTGGCAAGCGAATAAGAGCAGAGGTGAAACGAGAGTGTCCTGGGAATTAAAGCGCTTGAAAGCGCCCCTGTTGGCACGCGCAGACCAAGGCCAAGTGCCAAGCGAGCTCAGCTGAATAAGACTTAAACCTTCCATGGGAACCCAAAGCGCAAGATCTTTGCTGAATGCACCCTATTTGTGAATGCTGCCACACGCGTGGAGCGTTTCCATGCGGATACCTGCCTGCCTGGCTTCCCGGGATGCAGAGGCTGGGGGCTTTGCTGCGAAGGGCGCCCTGCGGCCGCGCTCCCCAGTGCAGCCGACACGCACGGGTGTCGCCCCGCGCCGGGGTTCGGCGGGGCCCCTCGATGGACTGGGGGCCTCCGCCCCTGGACGCGGCTCCTCGCCGGTGCCGCGGGACCCTCCGCGTCCCCCTGTCCCCCTCGGTGTCGCGGGGGGTGGGACGGGGACGAGGCGGCGCGGCCCGCCCCGGCAGCAGCGCGGGGCGGCCCCTTAAAGGCGGGACGGGCCGGGCAGGACCGGGGCGAGCGAAACCTGACACCGGAGCTGCCGCGCCGAGCCGAGCCGAGCCGAGCCGAGCAGCAGCGCGGAGCCGCCGCCGCGAGCAGCCGAACCGGGCGGGAGCTGCCGGGACGAAGCGAAGCGAAGCGAACCAGGCCGGGAGCAACCAAGCCAGGCCGAGACGAACCGGGCCGGGGAGCCGGGCCGGCCCATGGGGCGGGCGAGCGGGCGCCCATAGGGCTGCAGCATGCGGGCGCTGCGGCTGCTGTGGCTGGGCTGCCTGGGCGGCCTGTGCAGCGGCTACTTCTCGGGGCCGCTGCAGCCCGAGATGTCCAACGGGAGCCTGCACCACTACTTCGTGCCCGACGGCGACTACGAGGAGAACGACGACCCCGAGCGCTGCCAGCTGCTCTTCAGGGTGAGCGAGCCGCAGCGGTGCGGCGGCGCGGGCAGCGCGCTCAGCCTGCGCGAAGAGCTCACCGTGCTCGCGCGGCACGTGGAGGACGCGGGCCGCGTGCTGGAGGCCATCGGCCGCAGCATCTCCTACGATCTGGACGGCGAGGAGAGCTACAGCCAGTACCTGCGGCGCGAGGCGGCGCAGATCGGCGAGGCCTACGCGAGCTCGGAGCGCGCGCTCAGCGAGCTCGAGGGCAAGTTCCGCCAGGGCCGCGAGCCCGAGGGCCGCGAGGGCGCCCGGCCCGGCGACGCGTCGCTCGCGCTGCTGCTGCGCGCCCGGGCGCTGCTGCGCGACACGCTGCGCATCTCGGGCGGCCTGCGCGACAAGCACGAGCTGCTGGCGCTCGCCGTGCGCAGCCACGGCGCCCGCCTCAGCCGCCTGCGCAGCGACTACCTCCACGCCTGAGCATCCCCACGGGCGGCCCCGGCACCGCGCCGGCCTCGCGCCTCCGCCGTGTCACGAGCGCAGCCGGCGCCGCGCGCTCGATGCCACCCGGGACCGTATTTATTCCCTGCGACTGCCCGCGGCAGCCAGCGCGCTCCTGTAGAGCTGGAGGGTAGATATATGTTTAAATTAACACCCCATATTTAAAAAAGAAAAAAAAAGGAAAGCAAAACAAAAATATTAATTCGGCCGTGTCGCGTGGCTTGCGTTTGCTCACAAGGCAACGCGACCACTCTCGTGCTGGATTTCCTGTTGGCACTTGATGTATCGCCTGAGCTCCCGGTCCCACGCGATGGGCACTCGGGTGTCCCTGGGTGTTATTGGGGGTGACCCTCTGTCCTGCCTTTGGTTTTGTTTGCGCCCTGCGCTCAACCGAGAGCCGCGGTTCCCACGCGTGCTTGGGAGGGAGGCAGCTCCCGTGGCCAGGGCCTCCTCCGGGCTCACTTACCGCACTCTCCGCAGTCCCACGCCGGGCAAAAAGCCTCATGTCACGTCCTGGGAACGCTGAGGCTGGTGCTTATCGCGAGGAGGAGGAGGAGCCTGAGCTCGCGCCGCGATGTAAGCGCCCCGTCCCTTGTCATTTTTGTGTTTCGCTTGGTTTTTGAGGCGGGCGGCGAGCGTTCGTCTGCCCCTACCCGGCGCCGCCTGGTGCCTCTGTGCTTTTGCTGTCATTAAGGTTATTTGTGCCCCTGGACAAGAGCAGAAGAGCCTAGTGGGGAGGAGTGCGAGGAGGTTGGGAGCTCATAGACCCTCCAGTGTTTAATCATCATTTTGGAGTAACGTGGCTACTAGGTTACAGGTACTGCAGGCAGAATTGCTGTTTGTGTGGAAAAGAAAAAAAGACAAAAAAGCTAATACGTTGTTTTAATAAATATTTGAAAATGATCTTCAAGTCTTAAAGCACAACTATTTTTTTTATTCCTCGCACTGTTCTGCTCGAGTCGCTCGGGATTTGAAACACACTCTTGTAATACGTCTGTTTGGCAAAACGGTGGGAACGTGTAGACTCTGCGGCATGCAATGACTTGCTTTTTGGTGAAAATAAAGAAGAACGTAGAGGCTCAAAGCGCGTTTCATTAAAGGCAGCGCTGCAGAGCAGTGTCCACCGCAGCCTCTTATACGTTGTAGCTATATATGACTATTAGAGGTCTCATTTTGATTAGCCCCTCTCGCGTTCGGTTCCACACGGGGCTGCAAGCCCTCAGGTTGGGTAAGTTGCTCAGAAGCATCGTAGGTCGACACGAGACGCCTACGAGGGGCGCTGCGGAGGCGGCAGGAGACTCCCGAGGGAGGTGAGTGAGGTAAGTGCCCACAGACCCTCCCGCCACCCTCCGCAGCGGGGTCCTTCGCGGTGTCTCTGGCCACCTTCCAGGCCACACTGGCTCTGGAGGTCAGTGTCGCAGTCCTGAAAGATTTTCTTGCTGGATTTCGGTGGAATTATGGTGTTACTTCATTGACTTGTTTTTCAGGTGCGAGGGGAAGAGATATTCTGGATTTAAAGTATTTTTGCTGCTCTTGCTTGTTTTTTTCTGATGAAGCCAGAAGAGATAGAGTGGTTTTTTATTTGTTTGTTTGTTTTGGTTTTATGTAGTGTATTTCAAATAGTCCATTTCAAATCTTTATTGAAGATTTGCTCAAGATTTTCAAGCAGAGCGCATTGCAAGGATGCCTCTTAACTGCTACTTTGACCCAACAGCTCCTCCTATTGGATTTAAATATTGCTACAGCGTTTAGATTTATCTATTTATTTATTTATTATTTCCTACCAGAAAGTGGCAGTAAGACTAAGCTGCCTTGTTTTTTTCTGGTGATGTTTGCAGGAGTTTTTTCAAGTACAAGGCAAGTTCTCCTGGGGCTGTCTTGTTGCTGTTGCAGGTGACTTCATGTGTCTTTAGTGGTAGCTTTTTTTTTTTTTTTTTTAAGAAAGAATGGAAGTAATATCCAAATGCTATCAAAGTTTGACATGCTATCAAAGTGCTGCCGAAATGCGTTTTATCAAATATTCTTCATGAAGTAATCCTGTGCGCTGAGAAAGACATTTTTCTATCTGCTAAAATGTACTTTGGTTTGCAGACTCTTAGGGAATTTGTTTTCTGTCGCTTTGATTTTTTTTGCTAGCTGTTAGGTAAAAAAATAACAACTTGGGGGCCTATATTTGATTCCAGAAAAAGATATTGACAAAGATATTGAACCATGTACGTGTTTCTTTACAAAGAAAAAGTCATGCTAGAATATATATATTGGGAAACAAACCCTCTTACCTCTATTTTATTTCCTTCATAAAGTTGTCCTCTCGCCTACAAGACCAGTTTACACCTGGAAAGGAAACGTTTAATGACCAGTTCTGCACGGAGAGGAACATGCGGTCTCCGTAACCAGCAGTTTCTTCGCGGCGCGGCTTGTCGGGCCTCAGCTTGGAGAGGCGCCGCTGACTTGGCCAGCATGCCCTGGCCAAGCGTGCCGGGTTGGCTCCCAAGGTAGCTTTGCATGGGCCACAGGTGTCTGACCCCGGGAAATGCATCCTGAAATGGTTATTTACGCGGCAGCGAGTGCTTATTATGCCTTAACTTGCTGCGGAGACCAAAAAGAAAATCCGTGGAGAATGTTGGCCTAGAGAGAGATCCGTTCTCCAGTGCTTAGGGTTGGCAAGAAGCAGATGGCAGAAAAAGCTAGGGACTTGCATCATATTTTCCATCCTTTCTCATGCAGTAAAGATTTAACTACAACAGGAGGAACCATCATAAATTAGCTTTAGTGTAAATAATAAAGGCTTTATCATAGGCAGACTATCCAAGCTGCAGAATTACTTTCCCCACCCAACCCCCCCCCCCCCCCGTCTACTTAACAGATCATCTCTTCTCCAAAATATGCATCAGGATTTTCCCGGTTTAGAGCTTGGGCCAACAAAATGACTTCAGCGGGCTCTGAGTAAGCCCTTTCCCTTTAGCTCTCAGTTATCCGACTTAAATTTGTCCGAGAGCTTATTATGCACATACCTGGGTTACGAGTGAGCGGAATGCTCAAGTTTCTGTATTCATCAATAAGGGGGTTTCTCCACAGTTTGGCTGAAGAGCAGGACAAAGCGAGGGGAGACTGAGTGGAGCCATGAGCCAGTGGGACAAAAAGAGCCATCTGCAAGGAGATGGGGCCTTTACAAAGGAGGGAAATAGGGGAATTCCCCCACATTCTTCAGCAAGGGGGACAAAGGAGTCGGTGAGCTCGGGTGAGAACAGATGGCGGGAGGCCGCAGTTCGGTGTAGGCGGGCCGGGAAGGCTGTAACTTCTGAGTACCTTGGCCAATGGGGAAAAGGAGAGGGCGTCCCTCGGTCGGGAAATTAGGATAAAAGGGGGGCTGCGTCCCCCAGCAATTGGAGAGACCCCACAGGGATGTGCCCGGTGGACTCTCCCTTTATCCAAATAAAGTTTTAGGACTCCCCTGTCTCCTTTTTGGACATTAAGTTCTTGACAGCGAGATTTTCCGCACACAAGAAAGAAAGAAAAAGCCTCCCCATACGTTGTCTGTGTTGGCGGCTCTTTGGTTAAGCAAGGGTAGTCAGCTTTCCGAGCAGCAGATTTTGCCTCTTTGTTTTTGGGACTATGAATTTATTCCTAAATTAAGTTACATGACTTACTAAGAGATAAAACAGAGATAAAACAGAGAGAGATTTCAAACTGGATGCAGTGCAGGTGCTCCAGCAAATGTGCCAGCAACGTATCTGCTTTCTTTAAAAGACCTTTCATATAAAAAAAAAAAAAAAACTTTTCTAAAAGACTTTTCACTGTTGTTTGGCATTCAGGGCAACACAAACAAATGTCCTTAGGAAAAAATGGTGTTAGCAGGAGGTGAGTGACACGTTCTACTGCTGCTGCTTGCTTGGTAGCCCTCACCTTTGCATTTTGCGTTGCCCTTTACCTACCAATTGTTGACAACCCTCAATTTATTTGACAGTAACTTACTCCATAGGCTAGGCAGGCTTATGGAAACAGGATTACACTTAGCGTGCTTTCCCCTGTGGATGAGGGAGACAGGACAAGGCCCTGAGGGAATAAATAAACTAATCTTGCACTACAGGGTTCGGTAAGTTGATATAGTGACAGTAAAAAGACAAATAAAAGTGCTGTAAAATAAATGCATTCCAGATTCCCAGTGTAAAGTATTTCTGGCACACCTCTTGTCAAGATCTTTCTTTTACAGATACTCGGCAAGTAAAAGGCGGGTGAGTCATATTTTGCTGAGTTATTATGTAATGTTGAAGGCAGTTTGCTTTTATTTCCACTTGGACGGGAGGCTTTTCCACTTGCATGTTGTGTAACACCCCTTAGGAAAACAGAGGCCAGCACTGGCAAATACTTTGGAGTGTTCCTGTTCCTGTTACAGAATTAGACCAGTGGCCATTTCAATTCTCACACTCAGCTTATTATGGTTATAATATTGCAAAACATTCTCCTCTTGGCATCAAAGCTTCTCCACAGTCCTTTTTTTTTTTTATTACCAAAATCTCTTCTATTTTTCTTTTGGTTTTAAGCCAGCTAAGGTTGTGGCAAGGTCTGTGTACATCTGTATGCTTAGTTCATGTTAATAACAGATTTTACCCAGTTAAAAACTTACAAGCCTGTCATTTAGATGCAACTTTATTTGAAATCCTTCTATTAATTAGTAAAAATAGGAACATGGAAGAATGTAAGATGTTACTGGTCAGCATACGAAACAAAATGTTTTCTCTCAGCCCAAATGCATTCAGAAGTGCCTTCATGGCACATAAATGAAAATGGAGCGAAAATCCTTGATCTTGACCTTTCCTAGATGTGTTGCAGATTTGCAGGCTAACAACGGCCATATGGAAGAACGACACATAGCAGTCACAACATCTATACAGTATCTGCAGGTATGGAATTTGCCACTTTTAAGGCAAGCAAGGTAAGATTCAGTTGCTTTAGAATTAAGTGATGCATCCAATTTCAGCGCTACAGCGCAGTTTGGACACACGAAGATTATTATTGAGCTTAGTGAGCAAGAGCGGCTCTGGACGTGCGGCAGGGGATCTGCTGTTTGTGCATTTGCTCTTTATGTGAGAGAGCAACTGGAATGCATGGAGTTCAACCTGGGAGTGGAGGATGAGCGAGCTGTGGGTAAGGGTTAAAGGGCAGGCTAATGTGGGAGACACTGTGGTGGGTGTCTGCTACAGGCCACCTGACCAGGATGAGGAAGTCCATGAGGCCTTCTACAGACAGCTGGATATTGCCTCACGGTCACAGGCCCTGGTTCTCATGGGGGACTTCAACTACCCCAACATCAACTGGAAGGACAACACGGCCAGGCACAAACAGTCCTGGAGGTTCCTGCAGAGCGTCAACAATAACTTTTTGATGCAGCTTGTGGAGGAGCTGATGAGGAGAGGTGGGCTACTGGACTTTGTGCTATCAAATAGGGAGGGACTTGCAGGAGATGTTAAGGTGGGGGGCAGTCTCGGCTGCAGTGACCATGAGTTGGTGGAGTTCAGGACACAACGAGGAGGAAGCAGGGCTGTAAGTAGCCTTGCAACGATGAACTTCAGGAGGGCCAACTTTAGCCTCTTCAGGGACCTCCTCAGAAGAATCCCATGGGCTAGAGCTCTAGAAGGCAGGGGGGCCCAAGAGAGCTGGTTAGTTTTCAAGCAGCACTTCCTCCACGCCCAGCAACAGTGCATCCCTGTGTGTAAGAAGTCAGGCAGAGGGGGCAGGCGACCTGCGTGGATGAGCCGGGAGCTTGTGGCAATGCTCAAGCAGAAGGCGGCGGTATACAAAATGTGGAAAAAAGGACAGGTCCCCTGGGAGAAATACAGGAACGTAGTCAGGGAGTGCAGAGATGCGACAAGGAAAGCTAAGGCGCGTTTGGAATGCAATCTGGCAAGGGACATTAAAAATAACAAGAAAAACTTCTTCAAATATATTAACAGCAAAAGGAAGATCAGGGAAAACATGAGACCACTGGTGAACGGGATGGGCACCCTGGTTATGAATAACACAGAAAAAGCAGAGTTGCTCAATGCCTTCTTTGCTTCGGTGTTTTCCAAGGGCAGCCCTTTAGAGCCCCAGGCCCTAGGGACAAGAGAAGAAGCCGGGGGAGAGGAAGACTTGCCCTGGGTAGAGGAAGATTGGGTCAGAGAGCACCTAAGGAAACTCGATACCCGCAAATCCATGGGCCCTGATGGGATGCACCCCAGAGTGCTGCGTGAGCTGGCAGATGCCATAGCTAAGCCACTCTCCATCATCTTTGAAAGATCCTGGAGAACAGGGGAGGTGCCAGAGGACTGGAAGAAGGCCAATGTCACACCAGTCTTCAAAAAAGGCCAGAAGGAGGACCCAGGCAACTACAGGCCAGTCAGCCTCACCTCCGTCCCCAGAAAAGTGATGGAACGGCTCATACTGGCCGTTGTCTCCAGGCACATGGAGGACAAGAAGGTGCTCAAGAGTAGTCAGCATGGATTCACCAAGGGGAAATCTTGCCTGACTAACCTGATAGCCTTCTATGATGAAATGACCGGCTGGATAGACGAGGGGAGAGCGGTGGATGTCGTCTATCTCGACTTCACCAAGGCTTTTGACGCCGTCCCTCACAACATCCTCCTAGGCAAGCTCCAGAAGTGTGGGATAGATGAGTGGACAGTGAGATGGATTAGGAACTGGCTGGATGGCAGGGCCCAGAGAGTGGTGATCAGCGGTGCAGAGTCTAGTTGGAGGCCTGTAGCTAGTGGGGTCCCCCAGGGGTCAGTCCTTGGTCCAGTCCTGTTCAATTTATTCATCAATGACCTGGATGAAGGCACAGAGTGCTCCCTCAGCAAGTTTGCTGATGACACGAAACTGGTAGGAGTAGTTGATACCCCAGAGGGCTGCACTGCCATTCAGAGGGACCTGGACACACTGGACAACTGGGCAGTGAAAAACCTCATGCAATTCAACAAGGCCAAGTGCAAGGTCCTGCACCTGGGGAGGAATAACCCCAGACACCAGTACAGGCTGGGGACCGACCTTGTGGAGAGCAGCTCTGCAGAGAAGGACCTGGGTGTCATGGTGGACGACAAGTTGACCATGAGGCAGCAGTGTGCCCTCGTGGCCGAGAAGGCCAATGGGATCCTGGGGTGCGTTAAGAAGAGCGTCTCCAGCAGGTCGAGGGAGGTGATCCTGCCCCTCTACTCAGCCCTGGTGAGGCCGCATCTGGAGTATTGTGTCCAGTTCTGGGCCCCACAGTACAAGAGGGATGTGGAGCTGCTGGAGAGAGTCCAGCGCAGGGCTACAAGGATGATCAGGGGCCTGGAACATCTGCCCTATGAGGAGAGGCTGAGGGAGCTGGGCCTGTTCAGCCTGGAGAAGAGAAGGCTGAGAGGGGACCTGATCAGTGTCTATAAGTACCTCAAGGGAGGCAGTGAGGAGGATGGTGCTGGCCTCTTTTCACTGGTGGCCACTGATAGAATTAGAGGAAATGGCCACAAACTGAAGCATCAAAAGTTCCACAGGAACTTAAGGAAAAATTTCTTAACAGTGGGGGCGGCAGAGCACTGGAACAGACTGCCCAGAGAGGTTGTGGAGTCCCCCTCTCTGGAGATCTTCCAAACCCAATTGGACGCAGTCCTGTGCCACGTGATTTGGGTGACCCTGCAGGGGTTGGACTAGATGATCTCTAGAGGTCCCTTCCAACCTTAAGCATTCTGTGATTCTATGATCTGCAAGCAGAAGCTGGGGCTGCGTGTGTTGTATAGTTTTCTTTAAAATAGGGTGATGCAAGTGGTGTGAGGACATGGGGCAGAGGAAAAGCCACCATGTGGGGAGGTGCCCATGGGTGCTAGGGGAGTTCAGGAGAATTTGGGAGCCCCCGGGTCTCCCTGGAAAGCAGGACTGTGCAGAAGCAAGGAGCAGGCTGGAAGCATCAATGGAACCAAGAACTGCTGGCAGAGAGACAAGGAACAGGCCCAGATCCAGGGAGCAGAATAAAGGACCCTCCCCCTGTACCTCTATGTGTGACATTATTAAAAATATAGAGACTGGGAATGGGGACATGCAAGTGCACAGGGAGCATGCCTGGAATGGGGCTCCCAACCAGACAACCCACACACCTGGTTTGGGGCTCCCTCTGGCCTCTAGGAACCCCGAGGGATAATTGATTTTTAGAGGTCAAAGGGAGCTACAATATAGGGCCTCCCAGTCACTGAAGGTCTCCAGTTAGCCCTCAGGTTATTTGAAATCAGAGGGAGTCTAAAAAGATGTGCCTCCGGGGTCCAGGAGAAGACAACAATAAGACCTCGGGGCTACTAGAGGTAAAAGCGACTGAAATGGGAGCCCAAGGTGTAACCTGAGGTCACCAATTAGCCCTCGGGGTAGGTAGAGATCAAAGGGAGCCCCAAACCAGGGCACTCGCGGTTACATGAGGTCACCAATTAGCCCTTGGGATAACTAGAGGTCAAAGGGAGATGTAAAGCAGGGCCTCAGGGTCACCTGAGGTCACCAATTAGCCCTCGGGGTCACTAGAGGTCAAAGGGAGCCATGAAACAGGGCCTCTGGGGTTACATGAGATCACCAATTAGCCATCGGGGTCACTACAGGTCAAAGGGAGACCTGAAGCAGGGCCTCTGGGGTTACCTGAGGTCACCAATTAGCCCTCGGGGTCCCTAGAGGTCAAAGGGAGAGCTAAGGCAGGGCCCCTGGGGTCATCTGAGGTCACCAATTAGTCCTCGGGGTCACTAGAGGTCAAAAGAAGCCATGAAGCAGGGCCTCTGCGGTCCCCAATTAGCCCTCGGGATTGCTAGAGTTCAAAAGGAGCCATAAAACAGGGCCTCTGGGGTAACCTGAGGTCACCATTAAGCCCTCGGGGTTACTAGAGGTCAGAACGAGGTACAAATCAGGGTCTCTGGGGTCACTTGAGGTCACCAATTAGCCCTCGGGGTTACTAGAGGTCAAAAGGAGCCATGAAACAGGGCCTCTGGTGTTACCTGAGGTCACCAATTAGCCCTCGGGGTCCCTAGAGGTCAAAGGGAGCCATGAAACAGGGCCTCTGGGGTCACCTGAGGTCACGAATTAACCCTTGAGGTTACTAGAGGTCAAAGGGAGACCTGAAGCAGGGTCTTGGGGTCCCCCGAAGTCACCAATTTGCCCTTGGGGGTCACTAGAGGTCAAAAGGAGCCATGAAACAGGGCCTCTGGGGTAACCTGAGGTCACCATTAAGCCCTCGGGGTTACTAGAGGTCAGAACGAGGTGCAGATAAGGGCCTCTGGGGTCACCTGAGGTCACGAAATAGCCCTCGGGGTTACTAGAGTTCAAAGGGAGACGTAAAGCAGGGTCTTGGGGTCAACTGAGGTCACCAATTAGCCCTTGGGGTTACTAGAGGTCAAAGGGAGCCATGAAACAGGGCCTCTGGGGTTACTTGAGGTCACGAATTAGCCCTCGGGGTTACTAGAGGTCAAAAGGAACCATGAAACAGGGCCTCTGGGGTTACTTGAGGTCACCAATTAGTCCTCGGGGTCACTAGAGGTCAAAAGGAGCTATGAAACAGGCCCTCTGGGGTTACTTAATGTCACCAATCAGCCCTCGGGGTTACTAGAGGTCAAAAGGAGACGTAAAGGAGTGTCTTGGGGTCACCTGAGGTCACCAATTAGCCTTTGGGGTCACTAGATGTCAAAGGGAGACCTGAAGCAGGGTCTTGGTGTCGCTTGAGGTCACCAATCAGCCCCCGGGGTCACTAGAGGTCAGAAGGAGCCATGAAACAGGGCCTCTGGTGTCATCTGAGGTCACCATTTAGCCCTTGGGGTTACTAGAGTTCAAAAGGAGCCATGAAACAGGGCCTCTAGGGTTACCTGAGGTCACCAATTAGCCCTTGGGGTCACTAGAGGTCAAAGGGAGACCTTAAGCAGGGTCTTGGTGTTGCTTAAGGTCACCAATTAGCCCTCGGGGTCACTAGAGGTCAGAAGGAGCCATGAAACAGGGCCTCTGGGGTCACCTGAGTTCACCAATTAGTCCTCGGGGTCACTAGAGGTCAAAGGGAGACCTGAAGCAGGGCCCCTGGGGTCATCTGAGGTCACCAATTAGCCCTCGGGGTTACTAGAGGTCAAAAGGAGCCATGAAACAGGGCCTCTGGGGTTACCTGAGGTCACCAATTAGCCCTCAGGGTTACTAGAGGTCATAGGAGACGTAAAGCAGTGTCTTGGGGTCACCTGAGGTCACCAATTAGCCCTTGGGGTTACTAGAGGTCAGAAAGAGGTACAAATCAGGCCTCTGGGGTCATCTGAGGTCACCATTTAGCCCTTGGGGTCACTAGAGGTCAAAGGGAGCCATGAAACAGGGCCTCTGGGGTTACTTCAGGTCACCAATTTGCCCTTGGGGTTACTAGAGGTCAAAGGGAGCCATGAAACGGGGCCTCTGGGGTCACCAATTAGCCCTCGGGGGTCACTAGAGGTCAAAGGGAGCAATGAAACAGGGCCTTTGGGGTTACTTAAGGTCACCAATCAGCCCTCGGGGTTACTAGAGGTCAAAAGGAGCCATGAAACAGGGCCTCTGGGGTCATCTGAGGTCACCAATTAGCCCTCGGGGTCACTACAGGTCAAAAGGAGCCATGAAACAGGGCCTCTGGGGTCACCTGAGGTCACCAATTAGCCCTCGGGGTCACTAGAGGTCAAAAGGAGCCATGAAACAGGGCCTCTGGGGTCACCTGAGGTCACCAATTAGCCCTCGGGGTTACTAGAGGTCATAGGAGACGTAAAGCAGTGTCTTGGGGTCACCTGAGGTCACCAATTAGCCCTTGGGGTCACTAGAGGTCAAAGGGAGCCATGAAACAGGGCCTCTGGGGTTACTTGAGGTCACCAATTAGCCCTCGGGGTTACTAGAGGTCAAAGGGAGAGCTAAAGCAGGGTCGCTGGGGTCATCTGAGGTCACCAATTAGTCCTCGGGGTCACTAGAGGTCAAAAGGAGCCATGACGCAGGGTCTAGGGGTCACCTGAGGTCACCAATTAGCCCTCGGGGGTCACTAGAGGTCAAAAGGAGCCATGAAACAAGGCCTCTGGGGTCACCTGAGGTCACCAATTAGCCCTCGGGGTCAATAGAGGTCAAAGGGAGCAATGAAACAGGGCCTCTGGGGTCATCTGAGGTCTCCAATTAGTCCTCGGGGTCACTAGAGGTCAAAGGGAGACCTGACGCAGGGTCTTGGAGTCACCTGATGTCACCAATTAGCCCTTGGGATTACTAGAGGTCAAAGAGAGCAATGAAACAGGGCCTCTGGGGTCACCTGAGGTCACCAATTAGCCCTCGGGGTCACTAGAGGTCAAAGGGAGCAAATGAAACAGGGCCTCTGGGGTCACCTGAGGTCACCAATTAGCCATCGGGGTCACTAGAGGTCAAAGGGAGACCTGAAGCAGGGCCTCTGGGGTCACCTGAGGTCACCAATTAGCCCTCGGGGTCACTAGAGGTCAAAGGGAGAGCTAAAGCAGGGCCCCTGGGGTCATCTGAGGTCACCAATTAGTCCTCGGGGTCACTAGAGGTCAAAAGGAGCCATGACGCAGGGTCTAGGGGTCACCTGAGGTCACCAATTAGCCCTCGGGGGTCACTAGAGGTCAAAAGGAGCCATGAAACAAGGCCTCTGGGGTCACCTGAGGTCACCAATTAGCCCTCGGGGTCACTAGAGGTCAAAGGGAGACCTGACGCAGGGTCTTGGGGTCACCTGAGGTCACCAATTAGCCCTTGGGGTTACTAGAGGTCAGAAAGAGGTACAAATCAGGGCCTCTGGGGTCATCCGTGGTCACCATTTAGCCCTTGGGGTCACTAGAGGTCAAAGGGAGCCATGAAACAGGGCCTCTGGGGTTACTTGAGGTCACCAATTAGCCCTCGGGATTACTAGAGGTCAAAGGGAGAGCTAAAGCAGGGCCTCTGAGGTCACCAATTAGTCCTCGGGGTCACTAGGGGTCAAAAGGAGCCATGACGCAGGGTCTAGGGGTCACCTGAGGTCACCAATTAGCCCTTGGGGTTACTAGAGGTCAAAGGGAGCCATGAAACAGGGCCTCTGGGGTCATCTGAGGTCACCAATTAGCCCTCGGGGTCAATAGAGGTCAAAGGGAGCAATGAAACAGGGCCTCTGGGGTCATCTGAGGTCTCCAATTAGTCCTCGGGGTCACTAGAGGTCAAAGGGAGACCTGACGCAGGGTCTTGGGGTCACCTGATGTCACCAATTAGCCCTTGGGATTACTAGAGGTCAAAGAGAGCAATGAAACAGGGCCTCTAGGGTCACCTGAGGTCACCAATTAGCCCTCGGGGTCACTAGAGGTCAAAAGGAGCCATGACGCAGGGTCTAGGGGTCACCTGAGGTCACCAATTAGCCCTCGGGGGTCACTAGAGGTCCAAAGGAGCCATGAAACAAGGCCTCTGGGGTCACCTGAGGTCACCAATTAGCCCTCGGGGTCACTACAGGTCAAAGGGAGACCTGACGCAGGGTCTTGGGGTCACCTGAGGTCACCAATTAGCCCTTGGGGTTACTAGAGGTCAGAAAGAGGTACAAATCAGGGCCTCTGGGGTCATCAATGGTCACCATTTAGCCCTTGGGGTCACTAGAGGTCAAAGGGAGCCATGAAACAGGGCCTCTGGGGTTACTTGAGGTCACCAATTAGCCCTCGGGATTACTAGAGGTCAAAGGGAGAGCTAAAGCAGGGCCCCTGGGGTCATCTGAGGTCACCAATTAGTCCTCGGGGTCACTAGAGGTCAAAAGGAGCCATGACGCAGGGTCTAGGGGTCACCTGAGGTCACCAATTAGCCCTCGGGGGTCACTAGAGGTCAAAAGGAGCCATGAAACAAGGCCTCTGGGGTCCCCTGAGGTCACCAATTAGCCCTCGGGGTCAATAGAGGTCAAAGGGAGCAATGAAACAGGGCCTCTGGGGTCATCTGAGGTCTCCAATTAGTCCTCGGGGTCACTAGAGGTCAAAGGGAGACCTGACGCAGGGTCTTGGGGTCACCTGATGTCACCAATTAGCCCTTGGGATTACTAGAGGTCAAAGAGAGCAATGAAACAGGGCCTCTAGGGTCACCTGAGGTCACCAATTAGCCCTCGGGGTCACTAGAGGTCAAAGGGAGAGCTAAAGCAGGGCCCCTGGGGTCATCTGAGGTCACCAATTAGTCCTCGGGGTAACTAGAGGTCAAAAGGAGCCATGACGCAGGGCCTCTGGGGTCACCTGAGGTCACCAATTAGCCCTCGGGGGTCACTAGAGGTCAAAAGGAGCCATGAAACAAGGCCTCTGGGGTCCCCTGAGGTCACCAATTAGCCCTCGGGGTCACTAGAGGTCAAAGGGAGACCTGATGCAGGGTCTTGGGGTCACCTGAGGTCACCAGTTAGCCCTTGGGGTTACTAGAGGTCAGAAAGAGGTACAAATCAGGGCCTCTGGGGTCATCAATGGTCACCCATTAAGCCCTTGGGGTCACTAGAGGTCAAAGGGAGCATGAAAACAGGGCCTCTGGGGTTTACCTGAGGTCACCAATTAGCCTTCGGGGGTCACTAGAGGTCAAAAGGAGCCATGACGCAGGGTCTAGGGGTCACCTGAGGTCACCAATTAGCCCTCGAGGTCACTAGAGGTTAAAAGGAGCCATGAAACAGGGCCTCTGGGGTCACCTGAGGTCACCAATTAGCCCTCGGGGGTCACTAGAGGTCAAAAGGAGCCATGAAACAGGGGCCTCTGGGGTCACCTGAGGTCACCAATTAGCCCTCGGGGATCACGAGAGGTCAAAGGGAGACCTGAAGCAGGGCCTCTGGGGTTACCTGAGGGTCACCAATTAGCCTTCGGGGTTACTAGAGGTCAAAGGGAGCAATGAAACAGGGCCTCTGGGGTCATCTGAGGTCACCAATTAGGCCCTCGGGGTTACTAGAGGTCATAGGAGACATAAAGCAGTGTCCTTGGGGTCACCTGAGGTCACCAATTAGCCCTTGGGGTTACTAGAGGTCAAAGGGAGCCATGAAACAGGGCCCTCTGGGGTTACTTGAGGTCACCAATTAGCCCTCGGGGTCACTAGAGGTCAAAGGGAGAGCTAAAAGCAGGGCCCCTGGGGTCATCTGAGGTCACCAATTAGTCCTCGGGGTCACTAGAGGTCCAAAAGGAGCCATGACGCAGGGGTCTAGGGGTCACCTGAGGTCACCAATTAGCCCTTGGGGTCAATAGAGGTCAAAGGGAGCAATGAAACAGGGCCTCTGGGGTCATCTGAGGTCTCCAATTAGTCCTCGGGGTCACTAGAGGTCAAAGGGAGACCTGACGCAGGGTCTTGGGGTCACCTGAGGTCACCAATTAGCCCTTGGGATTACTAGAGGTCAAAGAGAGCAATGAAACAGGGCCTCTGGGGTTACCTGAGGTCACCAATTAGCCCTCGGGGTCACTAGAGGTCAAAGGGAGCAAATGAAACAGGGCCTCTGGGGTCACCTGAGGTCACCAATTAGCCCTCGGGGTCACTAGAGGTCAAAGGGAGACCTGAAGCAGGGCCTCTGGGGTCACCTGAGGTCACCAATTAGCCCTCGGGGTCACTAGAGGTCAAAGGGAGAGCTAAAGCAGGGCCCCTGGGGTCATCTGAGGTCACCAATTAGTCCTCGGGGTCACTAGAGGTCAAAAGGAGCCATGACGCAGGGTCTAGGGGTCACCTGAGGTCACCAATTAGCCCTCGGGGGTCACTAGAGGTCAAAAGGAGCCATGAAACAAGGCCTCTGGGGTCACCTGAGGTCACCAATTAGCCCTCGGGGTCACTACAGGTCAAAGGGAGACCTGACGCAGGGTCTTGGGGTCACCTGAGGTCACCAATTAGCCCTTGGGGTTACTAGCGGTCAGAAAGAGGTACAAATCAGGGCCTCTGGGGTCATCCGTGGTCACCATTTAGCCCTTGGGGTCACTAGAGGTCAAAGGGAGACCTGAAGCAGGGCCTCTGGGGTCACCTGAGTTCACCAATTAGCCCTCGGGGTTACTAGAGGTCATAGGAGACATAAAGCAGTGTCTTGGGGTCACCTGAGGTCACCAATTAGCCCTTGAGGTCACTAGAGGTCAAAGGGAGACCTGACGCAGGGTCTTGGGGTTATCTGAGGTCACCAATTAGCCCTTGGGGTTACTAGAGATCAGAAAGAGGTAGAAATCAGGGCCTCTGGGGTCATCTGAGGTCACCAATTCGCCCTTGGAGTCACTAGAGGTCAAAAGGAGCAATGAAACAGGGCCTGTGGGGTTACTTAAGGTCACCAATCAGCCCTCGGGGTTACTAGAGGTCAAAAGGAGCCATGAAACAGGGCCTCTGGGGTCACCTGAGGTCACCAATTAGCCCTCGGGGTCAATAGAGGTCAAAAGGAGCCATGAAACAGGGCCTCTGGGGTCACCTGAGGTCACCAATTAGCCCTCGGGGTCACTAGAGGTCAAAAGGAGCTATGAAACAGGCCCTCTGTGGTCACCTGAGGTCACCAATTTGCCCTTGGGGTTACTAGAGGTCATAGGATACGTAAAGCCGTGTCTTGGGGTCACCTGAGGTCACCAATTAGCCCTCGGGGTCACTAGAGGTCAGAAGGAGCCATGAAACAGGGCCTCTGGGGCCACCTGAGGTCACCAATTAGCCCTCGGGGTTACTAGAGGTCATAGGAGACGTAAAGCAGTGTCTTGGGGTCACCTGAGGTCACGAAATAGCCCTCGGGGTTACTAGAGGTCAAAGGGAGACCTGAAGCAGGGTCTTGGTGTCGCTTGAGGTCACCAATTAGACCTCTGGGTCACTAGAGGTCAGAAGGAGCCATGAAACAGGGCCTCTGGGGTCATCTGAGGTCACCATTAAGCCCTCGGGGTTACTAGAGGTCAGAACAAGGTGCAAATCAGGGCCTCTGGGGTCACCTGAGTTCACCAATTAGCCCTCGGGGTTACTAGAGGTCATAGGAGACGTAAAGCAGTGTCTTGGGGTCACCTGAGGTCACCAATTAGCCCTTGGGGTCACTAGAGGTCAAAGGGAGACCTGACGCAGGGTCTTGGGGTCACCTGAGGTCACCAATTAGCCCTCGGGGTTACTAGAGGTCAAAGGGACAGCTAAAGCAGAGCCTCTGGGGTTATCTGAGGTCACCAATTAGCCCTCGGGGTCACTAGAGGTCAAAAGGAGCCATGAAACAGGGACTCTGGGGTCACCTGAGGTCACCAATTAGCCCTCGGGGTCACTAGAGGTCAAAGGGAGACCTGAAGCAGGGCCTCTGGGGTTATCTGAGGTCACCAATTAGCCCTCGGGGGTCACTAGAGGTCAAAGGGAGCCATGAAACAGGGCCTCTGGGGTCATCTGAGGTCACCATTAAGCCCTTGGGGTTACTAGAGTTCAGAACGAGGTGCAAATCAGGGCCTCTGGGGTCCCCTGAGGTCACCAATTAGCCCTTGGGGTCACTAGAGGTCAAAGGGAGACCTGAAGCAGGGCCCCTGGGGTCATCTGAGGTCACCAATTAGTCCTCGGGGTCACTACAGGTCAAAGGGAGCCATGAAGCAGGGCCTCTGGGGTCATCTGAGGTCACCAATTAGCCCTCGGGGTCACTAGAGGTCAAAGGGAGACTTGAAGCAGGGCCTCTGGGGTCACCTGAGGTCACCAATTAGCCCTCGGGGTCACTACAGGTCAAAGGGAGACTTGAAGCAGGGCCTCTGGGGTCACCTGAGGTCACCAATTAGCCCTCGGGGTCACTAGAGGTCAAAGGGAGAGCTAAAGCAGGGCCTTTGGGGTCATCTGAGGTCACCAATTAGTCCTCGGGGTCACTAGAGGTCAAAAGGAGCCATGAAGCAGGGTCTAGGGGTCACCTGAGGTCACCAATTAGCCCTCGGGGGTCACTAGAGGTCAAAAGGAGCCATGAAACAGGGCCTCTGGGGTCACCTGAGGTCACCAATTAGCCCTTGGGGTCACTAGAGGTCAAAGGGAGACCTTAAGCAGGGTCTTGGTGTCGCTTCAGGTCACCAATTAGCCCTCGGGGTCACTAGAGGTCAGAAGAAGCCATGAAACAGGGCCTCTGGGGTCACCTGAGGTCACCAATTAGTCCTCGGGGTGACTAGAGGTCAAAGGGAGACCTGAAGCAGGGTCTAGGGGTCACCTGAGGTCACCAATTAGCCCTCAGGGTCACTAGAGGTCAAAAGGAGCCATGAAACAGGGCCTCTGGGGTCACCTGAGGTCACCAATTAGCCCTCGGGGATCACTAGAGGTCAAAGGGAGACCTGAAGCAGGGCCTCTGGGGTTACCTGAGGTCACCAATTAGCCTTCGGGGTTACTAGAGGTCAAAGGGAGCAATGAAACAGGGCCTCTGGGGTCATCTGAGGTCACCAATTAGCCCTCGGGGTTACTAGAGGTCATAGGAGACATAAAGCAGTGTCTTGGGGTCACCTGAGGTCACCAATTAGCCCTTGGGGTTACTAGAGGTCAAAGGGAGCCATGAAACAGGGCCTCTGGGGTTACTTGAGGTCACCAATTAGCCCTCGGGGTCACTAGAGGTCAAAGGGAGAGCTAAAGCAGGGCCCCTGGGGTCATCTGAGGTCACCAATTAGTCCTCGGGGTCACTAGAGGTCAAAAGGAGCCATGACGCAGGGTCTAGGGGTCACCTGAGGTCACCAATTAGCCCTCGGGGGTCACTAGAGGTCAAAAGGAGCCATGAAACAAGGCCTCTGGGGTCACCTGAGGTCACCAATTAGCCCTCGGGGTCACTACAGGTCAAAGGGAGACCTGACGCAGGGTCTTGGGGTCACCTGAGGTCACCAATTAGCCCTTGGGGTTACTAGCGGTCAGAAAGAGGTACAAATCAGGGCCTCTGGGGTCATCCGTGGTCACCATTTAGCCCTTGGGGTCACTAGAGGTCAAAGGGAGACCTGAAGCAGGGCCTCTGGGGTCACCTGAGTTCACCAATTAGCCCTCGGGGTTACTAGAGGTCATAGGAGACATAAAGCAGCGTCTTGGGGTCACCTGAGGTCACCAATTAGCCCTTGAGGTCACTAGAGGTCAAAGGGAGACCTGACGCAGGGTCTTGGGGTTATCTGAGGTCACCAATTAGCCCTTGGGGTTACTAGAGATCAGAAAGAGGTAGAAATCAGGGCCTCTGGGGTCATCTGAGGTCACCAATTCGCCCTTGGAGTCACTAGAGGTCAAAAGGAGCAATGAAACAGGGCCTGTGGGGTTACTTAAGGTCACCAATCAGCCCTCGGGGTTACTAGAGGTCAAAAGGAGCCATGAAACAGGGCCTCTGGGGTCACCTGAGGTCACCAATTAGCCCTCGGGGTCAATAGAGGTCAAAAGGAGCCATGAAACAGGGCCTCTGGGGTCACCTGAGGTCACCAATTAGCCCTCGGGGTCACTAGAGGTCAAAAGGAGCTATGAAACAGGCCCTCTGTGGTCACCTGAGGTCACCAATTTGCCCTTGGGGTTACTAGAGGTCATAGGATACGTAAAGCCGTGTCTTGGGGTTACCTGAGGTCACCAATTAGCCCTCGGGGTCACTAGAGGTCAGAAGGAGCCATGAAACAGGGCCTCTGGGGCCACCTGAGGTCACCAATTAGCCCTCGGGGTTACTAGAGGTCATAGGAGACGTAAAGCAGTGTCTTGGGGTCACCTGAGGTCACGAAATAGCCCTCGGGGTTACTAGAGGTCAAAGGGAGACCTGAAGCAGGGTCTTGGTGTCGCTTGAGGTCACCAATTAGACCTCTGGGTCACTAGAGGTCAGAAGGAGCCATGAAACAGGGCCTCTGGGGTCATCTGAGGTCACCATTAAGCCCTCGGGGTTACTAGAGGTCAGAACAAGGTGCAAATCAGGGCCTCTGGGGTCACCTGAGTTCACCAATTAGCCCTCGGGGTTACTAGAGGTCATAGGAGACGTAAAGCAGTGTCTTGGGGTCACCTGAGGTCACCAATTAGCCCTTGGGGTCACTAGAGGTCAAAGGGAGACCTGACGCAGGGTCTTGGGGTCACCTGAGGTCACCAATTAGCCCTCGGGGTTACTAGAGGTCAAAGGGACAGCTAAAGCAGAGCCTCTGGGGTTATCTGAGGTCACCAATTAGCCCTCGGGGTCACTAGAGGTCAAAAGGAGCCATGAAACAGGGACTCTGGGGTCACCTGAGGTCACCAATTAGCCCTCGGGGTCACTAGAGGTCAAAGGGAGACCTGAAGCAGGGCCTCTGGGGTTATCTGAGGTCACCAATTAGCCCTCGGGGGTCACTAGAGGTCAAAGGGAGCCATGAAACAGGGCCTCTGGGGTCATCTGAGGTCACCATTAAGCCCTTGGGGTTACTAGAGTTCAGAACGAGGTGCAAATCAGGGCCTCTGGGGTCCCCTGAGGTCACCAATTAGCCCTTGGGGTCACTAGAGGTCAAAGGGAGACCTGAAGCAGGGCCTCTGGGGTCACCTGAGGTCACCAATTAGCCCTCGGGGTTACTAGAGGTCAAAGGGAGAGCTAAAGCAGGGCCCCTGGGGTCATCTGAGGTCACCAATTAGTCCTCGGGGTCACTACAGGTCAAAGGGAGCCATGAAGCAGGGCCTCTGGGGTCATCTGAGGTCACCAATTAGCCCTCGGGGTCACTACAGGTCAAAGGGAGACTTGAAGCAGGGCCTCTGGGGTCACCTGAGGTCACCAATTAGCCCTCGGGGTCACTACAGGTCAAAGGGAGACTTGAAGCGGGGCCTCTGGGGTCACCTGAGGTCACCAATTAGCCCTCGGGGTCACTAGAGGTCAAAGGGAGACTTGAAGCAGGGCCTCTGGGGTCACCTGAGGTCACCAGTTTGCCCTCAGGGTCACTAGAGGTCAAAGGGAGACCTGAAGCCAGTTCTTGGGATCAAGAATCGGAGGGAGGAAGGGAGGAAGGGAGGAAGGGAGGAAGGGAGGAAGGGAGGAAGGGAGGAAGGGAGGAAGGGAGGAAGGGAGGAAGGGAGGAAGGGAGGAAGGGAGGAAGGGAGGAAGGGAGGAAGGGGCTGGAGGGATGGAAGGGAGGAAGGGAGGAAGGGAGGAGGGAAGACAGGAGGGAAGACAGGAGGGAAGACAGGAGGGAAGACAGAAGTGAAGACAGAAGAAAGAAGAAAGAAGTAAAGAAGTGAAGACAGAAGAAAGAAGAAAGAAGTAAAGAAGTGAAGACAGAAGGAAAGAAAGAAGAAGCGAAGAAGAAAGAAGCGAAGAAGAAAGAAGCGAAGAAGAAAGAAGCGAAGAAGAAAGAAGCGAAGAAGAAAGAAGCGAAGAAGAAAGAAGCGAAGAAGAAAGAAGCGAAGAAGAAAGAAGCGAAGAAGAAAGAAGCGAAGAAGAAAGAAGCGAAGAAGAAAGAAGCGAAGAAGAAAGAAGCAAGAGGGAAAGCAAGAGGGAAAGCAAGAGGGAAAGAAGTAAAGAAGGTAAAGAAGTTAGAAAAGAAGTAAAAAAGTATAGAAGGTAAAGAAGTAAAGAAGGTAAAGAAGTAAAGAAAGAAGAAAGTAAAGAAGTAAAGAAAGAAGTAAAGAAGTAAAGAAAGTAAAGAAAGTAAAGAAGTAAATAAAGAAGTAAACAATGCACATGAATCATTAGCTGGGGCAAAAGGGGAATTCGGCCTCCTTGCCTCCATGTTCATGAAGAATGAAAACTCCTGACATATTTCAATTACCAGCTGCTGAAACAAGGTTGACCAACCCCTTTTTGCAAAGGGAGTAGAAGGGGCCAAGCTCTTTCCCCATTGACTGAAATCTTTTTTTTTTCTGCTGCATTACAAGTATTAGGAATCCAACTTAAGGCAATAATAATTTCACAGAAATGCTGCATCTCACCCATTCCTTGGGATCAGTAAAACCACATTTAACAATTAGTCCCCCAATATGGATAACTGTGTCTTGACAAAGGAAGCAAGCAAAGCAACTTTTTTGCACATTACATTAAATAAGCACTGGAAATCACCAAATTGGAAGAAGTGTAGACCAAAAAAAATTCTTAACTTTGGTAGTCTACCATAAAAGATATTTATGGTGCACCCTGAAACAAGCTAAGTTCAGAAGAACATAACAACCGGATGACAGAGACATCAACTTCCAAACTATAAAAAATGAGTAAGCAAAGAAAGCAAGAGACACTTAAAAATAACACCCAATAAAGGACACCACACTTTACAGGACACTGACACTAAGAGGAGGTTCAATTTTGCTCCTACAAATGGCTTAGTCAATAGACACTTCCAGTGGCTCAAAACATAAAATTTAATTGACACTTAAAATGAAGAAAAGCATACTTTTTTTTTAAAGAAACTTTATTACAAATCCATAGGTTTAAGAAAATATCCAAAAACTGCCAAAGTAGTATGAAAATGCTGTCGTCCTGTTCACAGTTACCAGTTTTCTCCAATAAACATAGCATACAAAAATTCATAGAAACCATTGCAATTCTTTTTGATGATACAAGTCGTATTTCTAATACTAAATTCCCTGCCAACAACTAGGAGGCCGCTGGCAGTCCAAGGAAGGATTGATTTGAAAGGCAGAAGTATGGATGCAAAGACTACATACATATACTCCATCTTACCACGTGTACATGCAACTCTGGGCAAACAAAACATGGCCCAATACGGTATTTAAAGCCTATAAAATCCTGGACAGCAGGGGAATGTGTATGTTATTCAACTATTCTTTGTTCTGGCTCCCATTTTCCTTTATATCTCAAACACAGTAAAGACCAACTGTTTTCCTAACTAACAGAAGTAGTTGGAGCTGCTGTATGGGTAAAGCATCTTTTTAGACACAGAAAAGAATGTTAGCTCCACCGCATGAAGAGAGGTGAGGTAAGAATGTGATGTAGCTAGAATATAGTTCAAATGTAATATAGTTGACGGGGATTTTGAGAAGACCATAAACTCAAATCGCTGTCTGAAAGTGAGTCAACACCTTAAGCTCCTCTAAAGAACCCAGGCTAACATGGTATTTCTAATGTCACTCAGAGAACTCTTTGAACATAAAATCAGGAAAAGAATTCTCAGATAGATGTTAGATTCCTAAATTGAAGCAGAGTGCTTAGGCAAAGTTTGCAAGTAAGCCAGGGATTAAATCTAAGCCTGCTCTGCAACTCTGATTCTGGGTGACTTGATGCAAAAGGTGGAAGATGAATAACAGACCATCCATAACAATATTCTCACATTCATTTCAATTGCACAGGCCCTGGATTCTATGACTCAGGGCTGCAGTGCAGAAGAGACTTTAAAACAAGCGTAAAGACCTTAAAGGAGCAGGATGAAATGTTTGTTATAATATTTACTCAAAGTAGGGATACGACCTAAAAGAAAACTAGTCTCTACTCTGTGTTTTTATCGGGCACTTGAAGACGAACGATGACCTGTTAATCATAGGACATCTGAGATTTCCTGTTGATCGATCCTCCTTCTGCCAACAACAATTTGGAAAGGCCAGACTGTAAAACACTCATACACTCAGTGCATTTCATCCATCTCACTGTTCCAATGTAAGCTGAAAAGCACAGGATCAATCAAATAGTGCTACTCTGCAGAACAGTAGCTAGAAATTAAGTCTCTCATCACCACAGCAAACAGGATGGAAGAGGCAAAACTAAACCTAGAATAATATCCTTCCCCATGCAGACCAGACTAATCCAGAATTAATCTGGGCTACCTAGAAAAAAATCTTAAAAGTCATCTACTGGTAAGAATATTGCCTTACTCTTCTGCACTTACTTAAAATCTGACTTCTAAAACACTGTAAAGAAACAGTCAAAAATTTTCATTCCAAAGATGGAAAGTATTTCATGTGTGTTCTTAGGTGTGGACTTTCAGGCTTGGGAAACGTTTTTCTAGATTGTCAGCAAGTGTCTGATCAGCTTCACGCAGTACTTCCAGGAAGCTCTCCACCTGGAAAAGAATTGCAAATACAGAAAATACAGTTCATGGAACACAGTTCTAATACTGAATTTAGCCTGAAGGCTTTTCCACTCCTGCATTTTTCCTTCCAAGAGCAGCTAAGAATGGCCATTGTACAAGAACAGTGGAAAATGCTCCATAGTAGATACCATCCTCCTAAACTCTATAATTTCAGTAGACCTAAGGTCTGAAACACACTATCAATTGTCTTTCCAAAACTATTACTGTTTAAAAATACACACAAGATTCCTTTCAAATATGATTATAATCAGTCTATACGACTGCAGGGGACAAATACTCAGCAAGTATGAGTTTGCAAACCTTCATTCATTTCAGCACAGTTTGGCCCCTGTATCAGCCAATGATCCGGGCAAGGTTCTGGCTGAAGTAAAGCAGAAAGGGAGAAGATAAGCCTGCCTAATACTCCATGTCACCTGTTTACAAGCCATTTTGTCATGTGTTTGTTATCTGCTTATGAAAGGCCATACCACCAGAGTAGTATTTTTTTTCAGCTACATTAAAGACTTTGTCATATACTCACCGATGTGAAATACAGAGGCAAGAGGTTCTGAAATGCACAGGAACATGTCTGCTCATTTAAATGTCCCTGGTTTAATCCTTCTAATATATTTTCCTGGAAAATAAAAGATGAGAAATGTAACTATCATGACATGAACAGCTGCCAAAAAGACAAATTCTCTGCTGTGCACACAGTGTGTACTTGGCTCTCACAAATGGGTAGAACCACCATGAACACAACAGTTCTATGACAATATCAGACAAAACTAGTACAAAAAGGTGTGCAAACAGTGCCCTAATCTTAATACTTCCATAATAAATTAGTCCAGCTAAGAAAGTAATAATATAATAGAGGGTTTGGCATTCTTTCCTGAAGTAAACTGATTTCCATTCAGGAGAAATTGGCAACATACACCTGGGAACTGGCCATAGAGGAGCTCAGTCCTGAGGGCACACACCTCAGAGCATCCCTCTCTTCTAATACACATGGCACTACATGTCGGCCCATCAATTCTCTGCTCAGTTTCCCATAAGGAATATAGGGAACTTGCAAAAGAAGGGAAAAAGATCACAGCAAAAACACTCTCTTAACAGTAATCTTTTTTTTCTTACCTACCCTGAAAAAACCCTCCTAAAACTTTATTTTTACCTTGGTCAGCTCTTGAAGCATATTAGAGAGTAATTCACAGCAGATATCCTTCAAAATTTTCAAATGGAAATCTTCCTCGTGTAATTCTGCCCTCTCAGTTTCATCTTGTTTGGATTTCTGTGTGTCATCCCCAGATCTCTTCCCACAGTCTTCCATGTTTTGTAAGATACGAATCAAGCTCCCAATCAGAGGCATATCTGATAAACAGTAATAAGAAACTATACGCTTAACACATAGCAAAGTTTTATACTAAGGATCGGTATGTATATACTGACACTGTTGTGTTTATGTTAGCCAAAGACTGCTTTAAAAAGGCAAGTGAAAACATAAAAACACCACCACCACCACCACCACCACATTCTTTATTAAGAAAACAAACTAACCTATATCTATAACAATTTCTTACCAGTGGTAAGAAACATGAGGACAACATCTCTGCTGGCAGCATAGAGCAAGCACAATTCTTTCCAGAGTCCTGCGGAGCACTAACACTGACTCATAGAATCATAGAATGCTTAAGGTTGGAAGGGACCTCTAGAGATCATCTAGTCCAACCCCCCTGCACACGCAGGGTCACCTAGAGCACGTGGCACAGGACTGCATCCAAGCGGGTTTTGAAGATCTCCAGAAAAGGAGACTTCCTTCCCAAGAGAGCCTTTCAGTTCTAAAGACTGCCCACAAGATCAAAGAAGTGACTAAGATGAGTTTAAGTGCCATATTTCCTTCTCTTAGGATAACCACTATCAAGATCACATATCTTAGCAAAGACAAATTATGTAATTTTTATGCAAACTGCACTCTGTGCAGAGGGGACTGAACACAGTCTGCAGATTATATTATCTTAACTCTTCATGTCAGGGCTTGGAATCAACTGTGATTTTTAGGGTCATCACTAATGAACCTTACAGCATTCAAGCATCTACCTGATTTTTGTGTTCTAAACTGACAGCTAGTAAACAGTAATACATTAACCACCTTTCATCCCAAATACATAAATTCAATGGCAAAACAGCCTAAAAAAAAATCAAGAAAGAAAGCATCACTTGCTTTTCCTCATCTTGACATATTCTTGTTCGGTCTGTGAAGCAAACATAGCAGACAATACAGACAAAATAGAGGCCAATATAGTTTTCTGCTCCTGAACAATGATCGCAGGATCGTCTGGCTGGCAGAGTTCATGGCAAACTAGGTCATAAAGAAGACTCCAAGTCTCTTTTCCTCCATCAGGAGCCTGCACTTGAGAAGGAAATAATAATAATAATAACAACAACAACAACAACATGCACACACACAAACCCAACAAATTTAATCTAGGCACTTTTTCCCCCCCTCATTAAAGCATGATTTTTGACTAAGCTTTATATCTTATGATCTAAAATTTATTGCCATTCTTGATCCCACATACAGCAAGTCAAGTGTCTTACCGATAGCCTGAATGCCCTCATCCACTGTAGTTAGGAGCTGTAAGATATGCATATAGACATCAAGTCCTTCTGGATTATCAGAGCTACATAGAACGAAAACCAAAGCCAAATTAAAGACTTAACTACTGAAAAGTGTATATTTCCAATTTGTCTCAGATCCTAAAGAGATCATCCTAAAGAGCGTTCTTGATTTACAAGCTAATTGGCTAGTTTCAAATGATAAGTAGAGGCCCATGTACTCTACCAATCTGGCAAACTACAGAGCTCGCACTGAAAAGAGATTTTCAAGACATGTCTTTAAAAAGGTTTTGAGGGGTCTCCCCAGCCACAAAACTGAAAGTAAAGCTCACGTACCGGACTTGCTTGGCTGCTTCAAGTATACAAGGCACAATCTTAAAATCTGGAAGTTCTTCAGGAGAATCATCTATAGATGGTCCCACGGACTGACAAGAACCATTTTTAATCCAGTTTAACATTAGCTCTTCATCTAGGTCAAAGAGTTTGTCCACCACTTCACCCACTTTTACCAGCAAGTCAACTGCGTAAGAAAAAAAATATATCAAATTCAAGAGCAGAAAAAATAAAAAACAGAGCAAAAATGCTCACAAAATGCTAATATACAAAAGTATTTAGAGTTAATACAATGCTAAATCTCATGATCCACTGACAGTTACAAGACTTAATTTCTTTTTGGGGCAAAAACAAGGTCATGAGTTTGATAAACCAGGATTGTTGGAAAGCTCACCAACACCACCAAAGTAGGAACTTTGTTCTGCAGAGAGAATTTGAGCTTGAGGCTCCTCAAAAGTCATAACTTAAGCCTCTGAAATCATAGCCCCAGCTGTTTGACCCTACATGTGCACAGCTTTCTGCTAACCTTTCACCTATCGATCAGCAAATAGGTGAGCAGAGCTGTGATTTCAATTGGTCTGAGTGTGGTTTCTGTGAATTACATATTTTTAAAAGAACAGCAGAGCTCTTGAATTCTTCAAATTCCAAAAGTTTACCAGGAACTTCTTTATAAATGATTATTGCAGTTACAATTCCATCTTTCAAAATAAATACTGTTCAAAATGTTTCCAGTGTTTGTTGTTTAATTACAATTTTGCTAGATTAGTGCTATCAAGAGTATCACTGACAGCATATCAAACCCTAAGTAATATCCTGCTGTCTAAGTAACAGAACCATCCTAACACTCAGCATTGCTCAACTATGGTAGTAGTATTTATAATAGTAGTACATTTTAGGGGTATATTTCTTAATCAGGACTGTGTCCTTTTCCATAAGGTGACAAATACAAATTTCTCCATTAAACTTTAATCTCCCAGTCTTTTTTTTTTTTTTTTTAAACTTATCTGTGGTTGTTTTTGTTGCTGTTGAGTTTATATACATCAATAAACCCTGCAAAAGCAGTCCAAATTAATTGTAATTTCCTTTAAATTTACCAGGTTCATTTGATTATAAAGAAATTCTGCACTGAAAACAGGCAAGTTCCAAGGCAAGTAATTCAGTGATTTTTTTTCCTTTGAAATTGCATTATTTCAGTGATTACTTGTTTTTTTTTTTCCTGCAAACATCCTCTGACCTGCAGCTTGCTATGGCAACTTACCATTTGTGGAGCTTGACATGATAAAGCAGACGCAGTCGTAGACAGAAGGGCTTTCTCGGATTCTCTCAACCCAGACGTTGGCCACCTCAGGTTGGGACAGGCAAGTCAGCAGCAACCTAGACAAGAATTGCCATTTAACAGTTTGGAAACCAACAGATTGCTTTTAACTGCGCATCGCCAAAGCCAAAATAATTACAGTGATGTGACAGAAACAGAAACACAGCTCAAGGCAAATCATTTCCAGAAAAATGTGGAAATGACAAAGGAATAAGATGGGAAAATATTAATCAGTCTAACTGTCGGTTTTCTTCATAGAAAGGTATTAATTAGTGATACAGTAATTACTAAGAAGCATTACCTGCTTGTTTCCAGAAGAGTTGGAGAATCTGAATCACACAAACGTTGCAATATCACTTGGCTGTAAGCAGAAAAATCAAAACGGAGTTTTAACAAAAAACAACTTTGTGAAAAAAAAAAGCTGTAAAAGGCTACTTTTATAGCTGTAGCCATATTTTAAAGCTCTCCAGTTTTTCAACATTACCAGACTTAGAAATTAGTGATTCAAGACCTTGATTGGTGTCAAAAAAGTTATGGTCTGTATCCCTTCTTTTATCTACACTTAACACTTCTCAATCACTTACGATTAGCCAAAAAGGCCTGAATGAAGATGAGGCAAGGAAAGCAAAATTGGACCCTGTTATAAAATATTTTGCACGACTGAGAGAGTCAAGCAAACAAGTACATTTAACTTATCTTCCTTGCATTTAACAGCACCGAAGAAAGCATCATATTCATTTTCTCAAGTCAAATTATTAATTAAAAAAATCTAATAACTAATATTCATCTACTTGGTCCAAAATCCATTACTAAGAGTAGTGTTCACACATGCATGTATAAAGCACATAGACACTTACCCAAGATTCTCATCTTTGCTAATGGACATGCATATGTCTTGGAAACAAGCCATATTTCCCAGTATTCCCACACAGATTTCCTGAAGAATTAAAACATGGCATTATTAAACTATCACAACATACTTCACAATTTTGTTTCCGATGTCATCACACAAAGTAAGTAATGTTCAAAAGTGCTTTACAGTTTGATTTCTGAGACCACACAAACTATCAGCTTCAAGACAGAGATGCATCCTTATAAAGCATGTTGTCAGACCGGTTGAAAACATGGGAGATGCTATTCAGATATTTATCATAGTTAAGGTATTCCATATAAGAGAACATACCTTAAAACCAACCTTACTTGCACTGTGAGTCTCTCTTCCCTCTCCCTATATACATATATATATATATATATATATATATATATATATATATATATATATATGCATATTCCCACAAACATACATATAAGCACACGCATATGCTGTTTTAAAGCTAACCTGACAACTCTACTATCAAAGCAGTAGGGAGTCTAAAGAAAAAAAAATCAACACATAAATGCAACACTCGGAAATACTCACTCCCTCCTGAAAAAAAAAAAGGGGGGGCAATCTCAATATAAACTCCCAGCAAAACTCATCCTCCAATCATAGATTTTCAAAAACTAATGTGGTGCATCCTATTAGGATTCTACTCTAGAGAATCATCAAAAAAAAAATCACACTTCTGCAAAGGGAACAAGGATTCTGGAAAACCTGCAAGTGAGCTAGCACAGAGTGTCCTGAGAATCTCTCGATTTCAGCAACACTGGAATTCAGCCCTGACCTGTCAAGGACATCAACTTTATACATGTTTTGCTATTTCTGCTAAAATTCACTGTACATTTCAGCTGCCACTATTTCAAAAAACTGAGCTACCACTGTTACTGCTACTAACAGTAATAGACAAATTGCACTGGTTTCCAGATTTCTGTTGTACTTTCATACGGCAAAGTCCTGAACTTGCAAAACACATACATCTCTAACTCATCTTCTCCTAAAGTAAAGCTTCTGGTAACGTCAAAGGAAGCAGAAGCTATACCAATACCAAGCAACTTTGAGAACTCTATCTTAAATTTCTAACCACTAGCCAACTGTGACGAACAAGTTGCAAAACAATTCTATCAAAACTAAGAAGAAAAAAAAGGTTTAAATACTCATGTCTAAGTTCCTGATAATAAGATCATTTCGCAGTTCTGATTTAACAAATTCATAATCCTTTCTATTCAGTAACCATGAAGCAAACGATAAGAGAAAAAAAAAAAGTCCAATCACTATTGTTTTTTAATGGCAAGCCTTATTATGAAGTTTGAAACACTTAATCCTTTATCAACAGTAGCATACATCAACTCCAGCACTACCAAAATAATTACTGATTAAACCATATTAGAGATACCGTGCAAAAACAGGACATGAAAAAAAGAGTTTAAGTATGGGAGGAGAAGAAAAATATTTTGCGAATGCACATATAGAGCTCTCTACTTCTGCTATTTGTATGGGACAGTTTTATGACAGCCTGTACTTACAGTAAGGCGAGGACATTTTGACTTGGCAAAAACTCCCATGAATATATCAGGGGCATTGAACTCCTGCAGAAACAAAGCGACGTCCTGTGGAAGAACCAAATGGAGAAGTAAGTTGCCTTTCATCACTGCTGAACACAAGTCAAGCCTTTTCCTCACAGAACCAGGACTGGATCAAATAGGTGTCAAATCTGTTACAAAACATCAAATATTCACCCACATTAATAGCAATAACACACTCTGCAACCACCCTCACAGTTCGGTGGGGAAAGTTCAGCAAGCCCCGGTGGCACATTGTGTGTCATTGTGTGCCAACCCCTTCAGCTTCTCGGGCTTTCTGCTCACCGAGGGTCAGACACAGAATCCAGGAAATACAACTTGCTTGGACCATAACTTAATCCAAGTGTATAAAAAGAAACAGGGAAGGGATCACCACCGCACTCACTCAGAGCACACAGAGGAGGAACATCTCACAGAACTCATTTCACCTCACACCTTTCACACACAAGATTAGTGCTCTGTTGAGGACTGAAGGACCTATCTTCCACGCTTACTTAAATTATCTGAACAAAGAACAGTATCTCTCTTATTTGAGAGGATAATCTTGAGGAAAAAAAAAATTTCGCTCTTACTTTCTTTAGTATTTCAGAACGTCCATGGGAAAAAAAAGGGGGGGGGGATTTCATTTAACTGCCATTAATTTAAAAACAGTTTATCCCTCAGAAACAACTACATTTACCAGCATGACGAGTGCCTATGGCTAAAATAAAGGACATCCTTTTAGAGATAGATCCAGTATCACTCTAGGGCCAAGCTCCTACAGGTAACGCTCTGCACCAGGAGCACCTTCAGCTCATGGAGGTAACGCTTCGCACCTGGGGCACCTTCAGCCTCAGCTGTGGCACCGCATCCTAAGGACTCAGGGCAGCCGCTGGCGGCAGTGCAGGGAGCCGAGGCTGCGCAGAGCAGGGCTGATGTGCGGCCCCAGCGCTGCGTGGTACCAGACCCCTGGGGCAAGGCCTGGCAGAGCCCGAGCTTTATTCACCGTGTTCTGGTGGAGTAGCTCGGCTTTGGGCACGCTCCTACCTCGTCCATGGACATGTCCCACACTTTGCAGATGTCGTTCTCCATCTCCTCGTCCAGCTCCGTCTGCTCCCCGCTCGCGCCGGGTTCCCCCTGCTCAGGGCTGATAACCTGCGCGGACGGAGCGGGCTATGAGCACCCCCAGCAGCCGTTACGGCCGTTAACAGCCGTTGGGGAGGGCGAGCGCGCGCGCGGGGTTCGCGGCCCCCCTCTGCACCCCGGCCCCGCGCACCTCGATGAGGCGGGTGAGGATGGTGAAGAGCCAGTGCTTGCTGTAGAGCGTGCCGCCCAGCGCGTCGCCCTCCTCCTCCTCCTCGGCCTCGCTGCCGGGCGGCGACGGGTTGCGCTCCATGGCGCCCCGCCGCCGGGCCCCGCCGCAACGAGGCGCCCAGAGCGGCGGCGCCGCCACCGCCCCCTGGCGCAGCGCCCCCTGGCGCGGGGCGGCCGCGGCGCAGCGCGTCCCCCGCCCTGCCCTGCCCGGCCCTCCCGCGCGGCCGGTGCGGAGCGGCCCCCGCCGCCTCCCCCCGGAGCGGCGCCCGTTAACGCGTTAGAGGACACGGGCGAGGCGGTAACAACGAGTCTTTATTGGGGCGCACGGGGGGGCACCGCGCTAGTAGCGGGAGGGGAGGCCGGCGGGGCGGTAGCGGTTGGGGTCCCCGCCGCTCCGGCCCCACTTGTTGGCCTCCTGGTCGGCTGCCGTGTCCTCAGCGCCGCGGCCGCTCACGCCGCCTTGCCAGAACTCCCGAGCGTCACTAGAAAGGAGGAAAAAGGGGTGGCTGAACCCGCCACCCTCTGAAGTCCCCACTCGAGCAGCGCGTGGCTGCTGAAGCAGGAGCCAGCTCAAACAGGGGCTCACCCGGCCCCCGTGGGCCTGGAGCTGCCTCTGCCCCCTTTACCTGATCACTTTGGCAGCCCAAGCACCCCCAGGGCCTCTTTTGGCAGCATCGTAGTTCCCCCGGGCATGGAAGTATTTGTCCGCTCCTACATAATTCGCCTCACGCATGTCTTGGTAGGCTCTGAGCATGTCCCCTGCGCCTGCCGAGAGCAGAGAGGCGACGCTTGGTTTGAACGGCTCTCCCCAGCCCCAAGCACCGTTGCAGCCAAGGGCGCATGGGTTAGCGCCGCGCCAGTGTCCCCCGGGGGAAGGGCTGTGGTAACAGCTCTACTCACCTCCCACCGCATCCCGGACAAACTTTCCAGCCCTGGAGAAGGGGTTGTCAGCGCTTGCACACGCAGCAACAGAGAGCAGCACGAGGCAGATGCTGAGCTTCATGGTGCACTTCCTGAGGCTGGCCCGGAGCTGTAGGGAAACCTGAGAAAGGAGAAGCACCCTGAAGCATTTTCTAGAGGATTCAGATCTAACATTTCATCACGCTGCTGCACCAGTGCCTGATGCCATCCCGACTAAGAGCTCCCTTTCCCCCTGCAAGGGCTGATGCCTTCAGCAGGAGCAGAACGAAACGCAGGACTCCTCACACACAGGCAGGAGAAACTTGCACTTCAGCAGTCCCTGCTGCTCCTTCTGACTCGGTACTAACAAGTCCCAAACACTAAAGCACTAGTCCTGTTCCTGAACAGCAGATAGAAAACACTGCAAAGAATCACTCACCACTGCTGGAAGGCAAGGCCAGAAGCAGCTGTCTTGTGTCTTCAGAGGCAGAATGGGTATTTATAAATGATTGAAAAAGGAAAAAAAAAAAAAAAAAAAGGAAACTGAAATGGATTCCCAAGTCTGGGGATTTCCCACTCCCATTTCACATTTCAACACAGAAAGCATTACTGGAAGCCTGTCTCTGTCCTCACTCAAAAACTGTAACTACTGTTGCACAATTTAAGCAAACAAAAAAAGCATAGGGCTCTTCAGATGTCCTCGGGCCTACCTGCTCTTTGCAATGAGCAGGCTGGAAGCTGCCCTGCAGGCCAAAGGGGCTCGAAGCATTAGAGTTGGCTGAAGAGCAACACCGTTGCTGGAGAGGATCCAGTGAAGCTGCCCCATCGTCTGCATCTACCATGAAACGCAAGGTGAGGAGGAAAGAGCTGCCGCCTTCACAGGCCCAATGCAAGAAGTGCTGAACCCAAGCCCCACGCTCACCAACATGGCCTGGCAGACACCAAGTGCTGCTGTCAGGCTCTGCTGCGAGACGGGCTGCGCGCACCGACGTCCCTGCTGCTGCTGCGCGCCGAGGGAGCGCATCCTGCGGCCGTGGCGGGAGCCTCGTGCGCCACCTTCTGCTCTCCTGTACTCGCAAGGGACTGTAGGCCCCTCTGCTGCAACATCGGCTCAGAAGGGCCCAGAGACTCTAAAGAAAGGATATATTTGATGCAGTGATACAGAAAAAGCAAAATGAAATCCAGACAGCCACATGGCAGGCAGCTTTCAGATTAAGTGTAAAAAGTACCAGGCCTTCCTGGAATGGTCCAGTGTTAACATCCCCACTCCTCTCCCCTGTCAGCAGAGACAGGTCTCTGCAAGATGTCCCAAGAACTCTGCTCAGTGCTGGCTTCCCTTGTGTAATCACTGCTTTCCTACTGAAGGCTCTGGGTTTTGCAGTTTTGCTTTAGGTTCAGTGCTTATAATGGCTCTCCAGTATGTCGTCTCATACCTGATTTAACAGGATTCTTTACATCCTCTACACAAGACGTATGTGTAGTTGTCCCATTCACCACTACCACTCAAACAATTAGCAGCTGGAGTTTAAGGGCAGTACATGAGATAAGCAGTATGACAACAACCTCAGAGCTAATGAAATGCCACCAATAAACTTCCCTGGCACATCCCTGAGCTTCCAACAAGCTTAAGGCAGGAAGAGACACTTTCTACCAACAGCCTGGAGTGGAAAGACATATTATCTAATACAATATCTCTGGAGAAAACAATAAATGAAGCGAGACAAGAATAATTTGAGTTGCAACCCATTGGGAAAGGAAACTTTGCAAACAGCAGCAGGCCAGGCAGTTTTGGCCCCTGCCACCCCTGAACCTCATGCCCAGTTGGGTAACAGCTCCATTATTCGAGGGCCTGGAGTGCTTTGCTGCACTGTTCACATCTTGGTGACCACTCATGCCTTTAAGGTGCACATCATATTCCTTCTGTTGGCTGCAAGTGTCCATGCCCATCTCTCTTTAGTCCTAATAAAACATACACATCTGCACACACACACACACACACACCCCTCAAGACTGAAAAATGTCTCCATGTGGTTGTGAAGAGGCTCAGTAACGTGTGTGTCCCTGGGAACAGGGACCTAGGACAGCCCTGCCTGCAAACCCAACTGAAGGAGCACTTCCCTCAAGAGCGCCAGCATTTTTGGACCACAGAGGGTATTTCAAGTCTTCTGTTCCAAACATGCTCCCCAATTCTGCGCTAGTAGCCCAGCCATGAGCACACAGAAGGGCTTCAGTGTCATAGTTCTTCCTGGCCTGGCACCAACAGCCACTATGAACATACCGCAGCATTTACACACTCTGCCAATGCAGCACAACCAGGGTCCCTATGAGACTTGCTTTAAGCAAGTGTGCACATTCTGACATAGTTAAGGTAAAAGCTACCAGGAAAACCCAGAGGAGTCTGGATTTTCCAAACCAGTGGAAATCCGTTGCAAGCACCTACACAATACAACCTCCATTTTGCAATCTAGTTGTTTTGCAATCCAAATCAGTAAACCTGGTTGAGAAATAGTGAGAGTTGAATTATCAACTCAAACACAATAGTACATGCAATTATTCTGGGAAATAATACTGCCTTATCTAAGTTTACCCAAACAACAATTGATTTCAGGGAATTTTGTCCTGGAATATTTACTAACACCGTACCCCACAGAGGTTTATATATTGGCTTGCACACAGACTGTAAACTTGGTCTCTCCTGCATTTATAAATGCTTATCCTAAAGAGGATTACTATCCCAGTGCATTCATGCGCCGGTAATATGCACTGCTAATAGTTCTAGCAGTTAAATCATGATTTGCTGCACGCATGGGACATTTGCAAGAGCAGCCTCTACTTAGAGTCTCTCCAGACTCTGTTGGTGTCCGTTCCCTCAGGGCCCGTCACCGCGGGTCAGCTGGAACCAACAGGAGCTGAGCACACACCAATTCAGCACATGTCCATCCAGACAAGCAGGGGCTACACCAGGGGGCTGACAGCAGCTGCATCCCCTCTCCAGTGCCATCCTCCAGGAAGCTTTAGGCACAGGGTCCTCTTGCTGCCCAAAAAGGTCTAAACTCCCTTGGGAACACCCTTGCCCTCACATCCTGTTGAAACAGCCCAGCTCAAGTCTGGAGTCATATTTCCTCAACAGACACTAACAATTTAGGAATACCGTATTCATACAGTTTAGCATTTAGTTAAATTAAAATCCTCTATTAATCTTTGTTTTTATTCATTACTGCACTTGCCCCAAAACACTCCTCCCCATTTTCAGACTTGCTCTTCTAATGCCTTTTTGAATTGTCAAGAATAGTTCACATACTTCAAGGGAAGAAAGATCCTGTCACAAGCATTCCTACAGCTCCTTAGTAAAGTGAACATCACTGTCAACTGAAGCAGATCTGTGCTCTGCTATTTCCCAAGAACAGCTACTCATCTTTGCAACAAACACAAACCCAATTTTATACACGGTAATTTAATACTTAGGGACTCCTATTTTAACACTTAAATCATGCAGACTCAGAGGAAAAGAAAAACCCAAATTTCTTCATCTCAAGCCTTTGGGCATAATATCAGGATACAAACTGTATTGCTTCATTCTAAGCTCTGAAGTTCAAAATCTATTTGCAAAAGAATAAAAAGCTGTCAGGAATTCCTGGGAAAGTACCATCCAGATAGAGACTGAAGACAGTGGAATTATGAGACAGGAGTTTATTTCTTTAAGAGACTATGAAGCTTATGAGGCACTTTAATATACAATAGTTACAGTAAAAAAATATGTTCCCAAAGTTTCCAGAATTGTTTTCTATGCTTGCTGAGACCACAAGAACCGGTCACACCTTTCCAACATGGAATGGATCAGGGCTCTGCAATAAAAGCAAAGAAAAAAAATAAACACTTTAAAGACGATTGTGTTTTGTTTGCCAAGTTGAAGTTTGTCCAAAGCGTGATTGTGTTTCAGAGATAACACCATGGCATCACCACACACAGTCTCTTTGGGAGGGAACAGGTCAGAGCTGAAAGCCCATGGAAGGACTGAGCAAATCACACATGTCCTTCACACAATCCACACATAGACTCTCACAGGGCCTGGGCTTGATGTGACAGAAAGCCCTTAAATTGCCATCAGCCCTTTCAGAATACAATATCACCTGTTTCCATGCCCTTTCTTTCAGAATTAGAATAGGGTATCTGACATCAGTGTACAGCAGCAGAGCAGGCTTTATATTTTGAACTTATCCATCATGGTCTATAGCAGATATTTTAAATCCCCTTCTTTGTCTAAGAAAGGAGCTGTACAGATAATTGCTAGAGGAGAGCAAAACTCTCCTTCATAATTTCTTCATTTTTGAAGAGATATAAGTCAATAATGAATACTTTTCAAAAGGAATCCATCTTTAATGCATTATTTCCCGTTTCCCTCACTTTCCATTTTTAGGGTGCCTATACTGCATATAGATAACTGCTACATACAAGAAAAGCTCTCAGCTGAGTTTCCAGTTCCAGAAATTGGATGTGACATATTTTATTTTCTGTTAACTGACAAGAAAACCTGAAGCAAGAGGAGCGCCCAAAATGCACAGTGTGCCTAGACAGATCTAAGAACGTGCCATCTTACCTTTGCCTTTTCTCTGCAATTCTCAGCATCTCCCAGACCCTGCTAAACCTCTCGGACCGTTCTAGGGAGCAGCCGCACTCCTGCAGCAGGGGCAAGGCACCATTCAGGCCAATGGCCTTGGCCAGGAGGAGAGAGACGTTTTCCACAGTGATGCAGTTTGCCCAAGCAGGGCTGCCGTTGCCGACAGTGTCCCCGTTATGTACGCTGTGCTGATGCAAAGCAGCACTGTGATTTGCTGCAAGATGCAGAAGGAACTTCCATTCTTCTGTGGTCTCTGGGATCAAACCTACGGTCAAAATGAGACTGTTAGCACTTGACTTGCAAAACAAGGATTCTTCCAAACCTACTCTTTTTAATATATTTGCACTTAAAGTAATCTAGAATTCTCTTTTTCTCTTTCAAGGTTCAAGAAAAACCTCAGGTACCAGCAACAAGCACATTACATGCAAGCAGGGCATGCTGCCGTGACTGACTCAGCGTAAAGATTTGGCACTGAAATATTCAAACTCTTATAACAACCCAGAGTCTAAAATACTGAACTGAGGCAAAAGCTTAAAAAATCGTTTTCTTTAAAGGCTACTGGGAATTTTCTTCTGCCAGGTACCACACATACGCTGCATGGGGATATGGGAGGTGTCTGAACTGGGCCCTCCACTAGCTGCTCACTCCTCCCTGCGCAGCTCCAGGTTTGGCTTTTGCTTCTGCCCAAGAGCTCCAAGTTCTTTGCACATTTTCTATCAAGGCTGATATCAAATAGGAAAATACAACACCTATTTACGGACTTCAAATATGCTGCCCTATGTTCTTAGTTGAGCCTCTGCCAAAGCAGGGTTTTATTTTTGTTTGTTTGTTAAATGCCATTCACCTTGGGACAAATCTCATCAGTACATCACAAGGGAATTTTCTGTATTAGAGGTATGTTTACACAGCTTAAGATGCACTAACCATCTTCTCCATTCAACAGGCTCAAATCATCCAAATGAGCAATATTGGTAAAGGCTTCTACTCTTCTATCCAGCTCCAGACAGAGAAAAAGATATCCAGGCCAGAATCTTAAATAAGAGAGTAAAGATTTCCAGGAATCAAATACTCATCTAAACTACAGCCAACAACAATTGTTTTTTCCTATATACAGAGAAGACAGAAGCAACAGAAATACTGAATACCAGGAATCACACTATTTTTTGCAGTAAAGGGACACAGGGGATACCCCCCAGAAGAACAGCATGCATTTAAAGAGACTTAGAAATAAAAACCATCTCCCATTGTAAAAATTAACAGAAACCACTAGTAGAGTAGATGAATGGTTTTCATTTGGGTCTTGCATTTGTTTGTGTGCCTCAGAATTCCAACCACATGTCAAAAATAACTGAGTTCATCTTACCCATGTGATTTACAGATATCAGCCATCTTCTCTTTAGTTACAAAGTCAGCTGGAAGTTTAATCAAAAGCAGAATTAGCTGACTGTAGCCCCAGGTAAACAAATGTGATCGTGGCCTGGAAGAAGAGAAATTTAAAGTGCCGATGGTTTTCTTCACAAATTTAACATTCCCACTACAGGTCAACTATATGAAATGGGAAAAGGACAAGGCATGAAACTGGGTATGCAGTCTTGGTAGAGAAACCTTTGTGAGAAAAATTTCAGATAAAGAAGTTTCTTAATCCTCTGGCTGCTTTTGTTGCACTCTGGAATACAAGAAATGGCCCACTGATTTGGTGATTTTCAAACTCTTTTATAAAACCCAAACAAAAGCCTACAGACCAGCAGAAGCTTTTTGCCTCACTGGGGAACTCAGGTGAGCCCTACTTTACCTGGGATTTCCTTCTGCATCCACAGTGCTTGCTCTTTGTGGTGCATCATGAGAAACAGCCAAGCAGAGCCAATCCAGGCGCAGGGATTCAGGCTGCAGAAGAGACCTAAGGAGATATGACCTAGGCAATAAAGCACATGGGAAAACTATCAGTTTTAAGTATACTGGGCATGGAGCAGTAACAATTACACACGCACACACACTAAGTCAGAGCTTGGATGTACCTTAACCATCATGATGCAATACCTGGAAAAAATACAATCAATTCTCCACATGCGGAACAGCCTAGAGTGATTCATGTTCTTAGGGACTAATAAGAACAGCAGGAAATGGTCAGATTGACAGTTTCTAATACAGCCAAAGCCAAGAAGCACCACAGAGATACAGGAAGAATGAATGTGAACAGCTACATTATACATGGTCCACATACAGAAGGAAAAGGTTATACATTCACTTTACCTTTCCTCCTCTGGCTTTGATTTCACAAGACTGTCTAAATATGCCAGAAAGTGAGCTGGGTCATTCCGGCAAAGTTGCCTGATATCCGAAGGCAAAATAGAAGGGTGGAACTTGATCAAAGGACGAAGAGCTATTTCCCCAAACTTTTCATAAAGCCTAAAGAGAAAAGATAAAGACTTTTGACTCAGTGCCAAACAGCAGCAAAACTACCATTTACCATGACAAAATAGCTATTTTGAAATCCACCTCACTTGCAAGTTCAAGATACTATTGAAAGATGATCTCTTAAAATTCCCTGAGTGGATATACAATAAACTTAATGAAATATTGAGCAAAAAACTGTCAAAAACCCATTCCTCATATCAAGTTAGCAATATACAGCTACTGAGAGTTAAAAAAAAAGCCAAGCAACTAAGTAAGAAAAACTATGAAGAGTTGGCTACACACCTTTGTGCATGTACCAGTAACAGAGGGTTATCATCCCATGGCCCCAAATCGTGCAACTGTCGCAGTATTTTCAACATATCTTCATTTTCCATTGCCAAGACCACTGGCCTGTGACAAGTTAATTCTGAAAGATATACATGTTACAAAATAAAGGAAAGATATTTTTGCCTAATACACACACAGTGCTGTTAAGCACAAGGAGAATAAGTTTCCAGTACTTTCATAGAATTTTCTCTTGGCTAACAGTGATAACAAGTGAACAGATTCTAGCTGGTCATTTTGCCACTTCATAGAAGCCAACATTACTAAGCTGTGATTATAAGTCACAGATAAAGTTATACAGTTATGACACAGAATAATATTCTCAAAATATTTTCCTTGTCTTCAGGCTTCAGAGGAAGCAATTCCTCATGTGCACTAAGATGGCCAACTGCGCAACAAAGGACTTGCCACATACTCAAATACCAGCCACCCAAGCAAGACTGTCAGGATAGGATCAACACTGGGACTTTATTTCAGCCTTAAAAGAAAACACATAAAGCAGCAGCTGAAAGCAGAGAAGAGCTGAAGTACTGTTTTCCAGGATAACCAGGAAGCTTTGCTTTAATAAGGCTAAAGGGACAGCAAAAGCAGCAGAAAGGATTTCTACGGAAAAGGAATTCTGGAGTGATCACAAGCTATTTGTGTTCACAGAAGCACTTCCCCATTTAGTTTCATTCTGCATGAATCATGTTTCTCCAAGTTGAGCCCTCCCTTCTCAGTGCAAAGACTGAAGCCCTCCCCTTAGCCCTGCTACTTTACTTGTTACTATATATATGATATTAATTAAGATGTTTCAAAGTTGTTCTTTGAAATACAGGCATCTTTCTGTAATGATTACAGTGTTCAAGGAACAACCTATCCATGAAGTAGAAGGTTCAGAATTAGTTTCTACAGAATTACTAAATCAGGAGTGAGGTTGGGAGTAGGTGGCTTTCCCTCCTGGGAATCAGTAGTTCTTTAAGAAAAAAAGCCCCTATTTGGTAAAAACAAAAACAAAGCAAAAATCTCTGAAACAACTCTCCAACAAGGACAGAAAACCGCATCAATCAACTTCCCTCTTACACCCAACTACCTTATTTCCTTACATTTGAAAAAAATTTGCCACACAAACCAGTACACATTTTGTAGCTTTTTTTCCCTTGCTCCTCCCAAAATAAAAGTCTTATTTTTACCAACTTACTAGTTTTACTCATAATAAAGTCTAATTAGTTACCTTTCAATCCTGCCATGTACATTTCCCACACACCAGGGCTGTTTGCATAGCTGGTTATAATACACTGCTTTAGCCTTTTCAAATCCAGAAGAAAGAAGTAGCTTTGCAGGAACCTGCAAGCTGAAGTCCACGAAACTGTGGCTGTCGGAGCGGGATCAGAGCTTTCCTCGGCGCTCTCGTCTCCGCAGCGGAACACACGTAGCTCGAAGCACAGCGTTGCCAGCTCCGTGAGGTCTCTCTGAACACCCTGTTCTATCCCGCATGGAGGAGACACTCGAAAGCAGCAGCCCAAAGTGCCCACTGAGCTAGTGCTATTTTCACACACAGTTTCGCCTACACAGGCATCATCAGTATTTCCCTTTACGGTGCAGGCTTCCAAGGCATCATGCTGCTCCTCGTCTACCCTGTCTTCACCACTTGAATCCAGCTGCAGGTTTTCCTCCGAGGCCTCCTGCTGTTCCTCAGCACACATGGTCTTGCTTTCCTTAATAGGAGTAAAACACTCTTTGCTGCCAAACTTCTCTTCCAGGTGAAAAAGCCACTTCTGCAAAACCCTTCTCATACACTGCGGTTCTAACAAAACCAGTGGATCCTGGAGTTTGGCTCTGCAGCATAAGAGAGAAGCCTATTGAGTTGATGGGCAGTTTTAAAAAGCCACATATAGTATGCAAGTTCTGCATAACTCAGAACATAACATTAAATTTGACTGTTCTAAGTGCTTCAAAGGCAGTTTAGACCACTTATGCTCTTTACAATTGATGTTACTGTTTTTATGATTTTCCAATTTCCCTAAACATTATTGCAGAACTGCGTTGAGTTTGTTCTGTTTTCAAGTATGTTTGTAGCTAGCAGAGAGCTGCTCTAGTGTCATCCCTTAGTCCTCTAGGAGCTTATAGTGAGTTCTGCTTGGTTTTAAATTGGACAAAAAAGCACTACCCAAAGCAGCATCACAGAGTTTACATTACATGTTATGTTAATAGATACTTACAGTATTGCTCATATATGTGATTAATAAAAATAAAATTTATCATTTTTCTACCAAAGGCCCGTATGCGCATGAATGCCTGAGTTTGTTTGCTTACATAGCTTCTGCTGTTGCAGCCTTGAGATCACTTAGGTGGTCCTCTTCTGGAAGTGGGCAGCTCTGTGGTTCTGATCTGGAGCAGAACATTCCAATTTGAGTCTCATCTTGAGTAACTTTTGTATTTAACCTCATCATTTAAGTGAGGCTTTTCCTCCAGATTGTAAGAAAGCAACATTAATATTATTTCAAAAAATAAAGCTCCTATTTCTAAAGCAGCAGCAGAAATTAGGAATGAATTAGATTTGAAAAACAACTCTTCATATACCAGGAGCTTTCTGTAATGGCTTCTCCAACTACAGCAGATTTCAGAAAATACTAAGTAAAATCAGTGTCATGCCACTATACAAAAGTCAGTCTAAAATATTTCATATTCTTAAGATTTCGTAATTTAACAAAAGTATTTCCTAGTATTCACTAGGAAAAAAAAAAACAGAGTTTGGTGTTTTACAATTATTTTTTTTTTAATGTTTTGAGGCAGACAAAGCATTTACTGTGCATTCAATAAGAGCAAGAAATGACCCAGACTTGTGTCCATGATGCCACTGGCACCACAGGAACATTACATTAGAGTTGCTGAATACTCTACATTCTTGCTCCTCAGGTATTAGAGGACTACAGAAATTGCTTTTCCAGCATCAGGAGGGTTTTGCTTTTCTTTTTAAAGACTGTTCTCCACAGAACATCCAGCAAATGCAACTCTTAACACGATTCTGTACTCACTCTTTTTCTTCCTGGGGGAATGCTTCCACATGAACAGACACCTCCCGCAGCTGCTCATCATCCTTTGCTTCTTGCCTTCCTCGAGTATCAGAGCTCATATGAAGTGTGCCAATCTTTTCAGTAGTTTTGCGTACAAAGCTGGAAACACTAGGAGTCAAGTTAAAACATTTGAAATTGTACCAAATTAACAAGTGAAAGAATCAAGCGCTTTCTATTCCAATTATAGGAAATTACACTAGCACTAGGAAATCACAGCCTTCTCGGTGGTAGGAAACTGAGCTGCAGTACTCCAGATTGATACTTCAAGATTACAAAATTTACAAAAAAAAAAATGTACTTCAAAAATTTTATATATTTACAGTATTTACAGATTACAAAGCTTACAGAAGTAGAAAAGAAAGCTTTTTATCTAATCAGTATCCATTCCTTAATACACTTTAACCATGAAAAAGGCCAGGCAGGGCACATACCAAAAATCAACTCTTTCAGACACCATGAAGGGAACTAGTACTTCAAGATTTGAAAGGAAAAAAAAAATCCACTTTCTAGCTAAGAACTAATTTCAGAGTATCAATAACTAGAAAGCCAGTCCTTTGATTCTCTCAGAAAATCCGGCATTGTTCATTATACTAAGGTATAGTAAAAGTTAAAGGTTGCTGAAAAAAAAAGGGAAGAATGCAAATACAAGAACTGAACCTTAGTGTTTAGGCAGCTTTAAAGGGAAACTTAAAAAAAATAGCAGTAATGTATTTTAATCTTTAATCATAAATACTAAGTGCTTTTGAAGTACTTCAACCACAAACAGAAAAATCAGAACATAGCAGGTACTTGAAAATTTAGAATTGATTACTATCAGAAAGCGTTTCTACTAACAAGTATTGCTTGTAGAAAGAATTCAAAACAAGGCAAGTACTTCTAAAGCATATTCCAAGACCTTCACACTATCGACAACAGCTACAACTTTTTGTTTTAGGTTGTAAGGGTCATTTGCCTACCTAAGTGGGACAAATAAAGTTTCTTATTTAAAATACACATTTTTTTTTTTCAAATCTGTATGCTTCATAGCCATGTGCTTTACATTTGTCCTCCTGTAAAGCAGCTTTAATAAGACAAATATGTCATGAAATGGACACTTACTCACACCAAGTATGAGCTACCATTATTCCATGAACACTTAGGGAACTGATTAGATTCACTAAAAAGAAGGGTAGAAGGCAGATCGCACAGTAAGCTTTGGGAGCATGTTTTGGCATTATCTAGCACCTTTTAAAAGTTTTAAAGATTTTAAAAGCTTTAACATTTGCCCACAAGCAGTACAGAATTGCTCCTTGCATTCCTTCTGCTACGCCACAACCCCAGCTTACAGGGTAAAGTCAAAATTCTTAGTGGACATTCAAAAATTGAGGCTGAAATCTTGGCTCCACCAAGGTTTAAGTCCATTCCTTATATCTTCTTTGAGTCAAGAGGAAAGCTTTAAGTCACTGAACACACTAGGTGGCACCTTCTGTGTTTTATTTCATATGTTACATTTTTGTAGAACAGAGCACAGACTAAACCAGACAGTGCTACAATTTCACAGGAGGGAAAAGTGGCAGGGTGCAATGGGTGAATGAATCTCCTGCAAGCTTTACCTTTCCTTGACAGCCTGGAGAGAGACGAGAGGAGATGGGGAACGAAATGACAAAGGGATACTGAATGGGAGAAATGTCTCGTTCCGATCAGCCTCAACCGCCACAGACGCATGAGACACGTTGTCTAACAAATGGAAGTGAAAAAGAATCATGAAACAGTGGCTTGTCAAAAATGAAACACAGAAACAAAACACAAGTCATCAACCATTTGCTGGAGAGCCTGCATGGGGTATTTTCACGCATTAGCTTGAGGAGGTGCAAATATCTACAGTGTTTTGAGTAATCATTTGCTAGTACAACCTCACACACAGAGACACTGAATCTTTAAGTGATACAAATATGGAGAAGAGATACTGGTAATTAAAGATGAATTTTGCATCAGACCAACCCATCTGGATGTTTGAGAGAAAATGCTAGCCTATTACAAAATCCTATTAACAAACCACAATCTCTTTACACAGAGAGGGCCTAAAGGTCACAGTTGATTTTAAAACTCTGGTAAATAAGGCTCCTTTTGTTCATCATATAGATTTAGCAACTATGACCTTATGACAACTTACGTAAATAGGAACAGGGAAGCCAGTTCCAGCTCAGGGAAAAAGAAAGAAGTTATACACCAAGTATACTATTTATCTTAAATGCCACATGAAGCACTCGCAAAAAAGCACGTAAAACTTTCCTACTTTGAAAACATCAGCCAATTTAAACCTTTCTATTTTACTCAACAAGTTATAAACTTTCAACATGGAGAAAGTTATTCTTCATTTAAGAGATTTTAATGTTTGAATGATGCATTATGTGAATCAGCATAAAAATAACAAGCAAGTAGGAAGAGGCAAGTGCAAAGGAATGGGCTACAACCAGCACGTCCCTTCATCAGCAGGTTAGCACCACTGAAAAAAGAGTAAATATGAATTTCTATATTCTCCTACTGCAGTTTGCCTGGCAAAGCAACCAAATTATCTCCTTCCTCAAATGGCACTCTCTGCAAAAGCTCAGGGGCAGACTTTCTAATACTTCAAATTAAGCCTGTTCCTCATGACTCCAAGTTTCTGCATTCCCCACTAACCCAAGCAAAGCAGAGAACAAGACCTACTATGTTTCTCTCTAGCTTTTATCCAGAGACAGATATTCTGCAGGAAGAGGAGAGGGGAAAAAAAGGCAGCTCACTGCCCAATGCCCAAGTGCCAGTTACCAGCCACTAATACCAATGCCTATGCTAACATATCCATGCTAAAGGGATGATCCCTTCTACAAATTTTTTTGCATCCCTACAAGAATGGGATAAGGGTTTTTTGGTTTTTTGTTTTAAAATTTGAATTTCTATGAAGACAGTACTTCACTCTGATGTTTCTAAAAAGATTGCTACTGTTATAGACAACGGGAAGCTGGCTGAAGGTGAAATGTCTGTGTCCCACTGATCCGATTAGAAGATTTAATCGGGAATAAATTCAAGAGTGGAAAATTAAAGCAGAGAGCAATATGATCTATTTTTTGCACAATAAAAGAGTAGCTGTATCTAAAAAGTAAGTTTTCATTAAGAGCGATTACCAGGCTCCACCCGCTCATCTTCCTGGTGCACAGGAAATTCCTTAAGTCTTTCATCTTCCGAAAATGTTTGACTGTGGAGAGAACATGAATCTTCATCTGACTGACTGCCTCTTCGACTAATAACACGATATATTCCAGAGTCCAAGACACTGAAGCTTTCCTGTCAATTAAGGAAAAAAAGTTGGATATTTTTCAAGTTGCATTTTGTTAAGCCTCCCAGAAGTGAAACAACTGTTCTTGCAGAAATAGTATCCGAGTAGTTCATAACTTACAGCCTCTAGAGGCCTAATGACATATTTTTGACATACCCAAAACGTGCAAGTACACGTGTGCTGCTAAATCTGCAACCCAGTGATGCATACGCTGCAACTGCTTGCGGGCAGGTAGTCTATGAAACAACCACTGCAGTTGCTATAAGACCATGAGACAAAACACCTCTGCTTTAATCGGGCATCAAACTATTTACCTGGAGTTAGTCACTTCCTCCCTTTGTGCCTGGGTACTAAGAGCCCATGGAGTCAAACCAACAACACCATCCAAAAGAACACTAGAAATTTGCTTTGATCATTTTCTCCATCTTCTACTTGAGCTTCATTAAACGAGGCAGTATCTTAAATAGAGCTAAGGTAGTTGTGAACATGGGGACAGCTGGCTTTCACCAGGTAATACCACAACTAAAATCAAAACTACCTTTACTGAAGCACACCAGGAAAGTGAATTCAGTTCTAGAGAAAGCCACCTTTGCGTTTATCTTGGCCCACACTTCAACCATTAGCCACAAAATAATATGGAATGAAGGCAGAGATATAAGAGCCTAAAGAATATAAGTACTAGTATTCCATATCTCTCTACCTCTATTCATGTTAGAAAGTAACATTATCAGCTATAATAAGCACAATGGATGCGAAAACTTCATCTGTGGAGTAAGGAACAAGACTTTAAGCCTTAAAGAAAAAACAGAAGGTAGAATTATTGGCATTATCAGTGCACTTACATGAGATGAAATGCTGCTCCTCCTACTGCTGCATGCAGAATCTGGGGGTTCTAACTTTGACATCAGCTCTTCCAGGTGGGCAACAAGATCCTGTTGTGCTGAGATATCCAGCTGGGACTTCAAGTGCTCCAGCTTGTCTAGAGGCAAGTTTTTTCTTGCCTAAAAGTAGAGAGTGAAATAGAAGCTGTTATTCTAATGCACAGGATGAAAAGCAAAAGGCTGCTTTTAAAGATACCATATATCATAGAATCTTAGAATGCTTAAGGAGGTATGGAAGCTAAGTTTCACAAAATGTGTAATGCCCAACATATTTAAAAAGTCCAAAAATACAAACTTCGAAATCCATGGAGCTTCTTGAAGGAGGAAAACAGAAAACTAAAGTTGCATTACACACTTAGGGGGAGACATTTACTTACTCTGGAGGAAACGATTGAATTCTGGAAGAGACAACAGACCCTGGCAGCAAGGGTCCAGAACCCTCTTCTCATAAGACGCTCTATGCAACGGTCGACTAACAGAAGGGATAGGTGTATGACTTTGCCATTTGTAAGCAGACAGAAGAGTTCATTTTTGTAAACTGCAATATCCTGAATATCTGCAAGATCAGATGCACAAAAGTGATTAAGAATGGAAATCACCAATCAGCACTCCTTTCTGCTCCTGAAGATAAATGAAAACATTTTACATCTGACTTCTAAAGAATGCAAAAAAATTATACTTCTTAGTGTAACCACAGTATGAAAAATAAATATTAACCAGCACTCAGCTAGCATCTAAACGATGTAGCATAATTAAAAACACCAAAACTTGAACTTCTGGAAAACATTCCAAAAAACAGGCTAGCAAAAGACACTTAAGTTACTGAAGGTTCTTTTCATTCCTCTTTAAAGGAAAAAGAACTTTGACATTTCAAACAGTTTGAAAAGAAGATAGTCATGTTATATGCAAGCACTCCATAACAAAGACTCTGGAAAATTAATAGCAAAAAAGGAAAAAGGAGAGTTTAAGAGAATACAATCCTAGCAAGTTCTAAAACTACAGCAATAACCACATATGCAGAACTATTTATGAGGCTTCACTTGGGTGCCACTCCCTAAAGCATCTTCCCTAGTTTTGTTTTAGACTGGAGTTAGAAAGGTTTTAAGCTTTTGGCAGCCAGATTATCCTTCAGAGGACACCTGAGAGTAAACCTAAACAAACAGAAATGCAGAAAGGATACTGCAGACCGGGTTATTCTTCTACTGCACTTGATAATTTTAAGATGCACTATACACTATGTTTTGTTTCTCAAGTATTTTATAGATGCTTTTAGAAATATGAGCAAGGGGTTGGTGGTGGGAGAGTGGTTGGTTTCTTAGTAGTCAAAGATACACTTGACAGACAGGGAAAATGAGTTTTCTGATAAATGTTCTGCAATCCAGTTGTGGAAACAGAGCTTGGAAAAGCTCCATGCTAGGTAAGGACCTTCAGAAGCGACAGACAACACTTCAAAACTGAGAGTTTTCAAGCTTACCTTTCACTTCACTCCAGAGTAAGACTTGAACGCTCTGGGGAATAAAGATGTAAATGCCTCTCTCTGTCCAGGTCATTACACAGTGCTCACTGTAAACAGAACAAATAAGTATTCAAAGTTTCAGTACACCAGCCACAGGCAGCCACTGTAAGCCTGTAAGCCAATGTCATACTAGCCCTGCAGATGTTAAGCACAGCAAAGGAGCAATGAGGCTGTTCTTCAGCACAATACTTGGGAAGTCTTATGCAAGAGAAAGACTAAGTTGATAAGACAAGTTAGATGGCTATACATTTTTAAAATTTATTATTTTTTAAGTCTATTTCATCAACAGGACATCTGCTGACAGATACCTACGTCAAATATAGGAGCTTGGGAAACGATAAAGATTGCGGAGAAGAACTGACACCAGTGTAATGTGGATCCAGCCTATAAAGCAACAAGTAAAATTATCGATTGTTACAAGGAAAACAATAATAGTGTTAAAATAGTGCTATATTCCTAAATCTGTAAACACAAGGCTTGCTGAAAAGTGTATAGCCTTAAAGACACATTCATTGCAACAGATGCACAAGCAGAACCAAGATCTTATTCTTGATAATTCAACTACTGGCTTCAATTACTAGAGTAGGAAACATTCACATTACAACGAGGACTAAGTTTGATTGCACTAAGAGTTCATTTCAATTTCTCAGTATTCATGTAGTTTGCCTCACACACGAAGTCACAAGCCAGCTTATCACTGACAAAATTCACACTAGTACCCGAGAGTAACAACAGGCAGAGGTGGTGATGACAGCAGCTGCTTGAACTGATGGGTGCTCTGCACTTCCCCTTCAAAGTTCACCTCCCACATCCTTGAGCCAGGCCGGGCACAATATATTAACGGCTGCTGATTCCCATTGTTCTTTCCAACTGGGAAGAAACAGGCTCCAAATTCTCCATCTCTTTCTTTGTTACCAATTTTCCAGAACTTCTCTCTGATGGGCAAATATATTTATTTAGACAGTATTAATAAAAATATCTACCTAATTGCATGTTCTCCTTGAATCAAAATACTAAATGCTAACACTGAACTGTTTTTGATTTTTTGGAGGGGGGAGCAGGTGCTTACAAGTCTGTAATGATTATTATAAAAGACAGGGTGAAATAATATTCACAAGCAGAATCTGACCAGGAACACAAAGGGCAACAAGAAGGGCCTTCTTCAAGAGCATCAGCAGCAAAAGAAGAGGAAAAACAGGAAGAAATAGGCATGAAGGCACCAGAGTAAGACCAGCAAAGGGCCACAGAAGATTATGGGATTGGTGCATCCCACACCTGGCAGGAAGGGCAAGAGGTGGGATTGTTCAGCCTTGAGAGGATCTTGTCACTATGTATAAACACGTGATGGAGACTCCACAAGCCTCTCTTGACAGGCCTCTCCAGCTTTGTCCGAGCGCTCACAGGAGGAGGGAAAAGCAGCAAACAAAACTCATAATTTCATTTACACATGAGTTTTGTTTGCTTGCTTTTAACACTGTGAGCGTGGCCAAATGCTGGAAGAGGATGTCAAGAGAGGCTGTGGAGTCTCCCCACTTGGGCATATTCAGAACCTAACTGGACAAAGGTTTGAGCAATCTGGTCTAGGTGACGATAATTTGAGTGAAAAAATAGGACTGGGTGATCTTCATAAGCCCCTTCCAACTGCAGCTATGCTTTCTGATTGTATTTATTATTCTAACAAGGAAAATATTGCTTACCTCTCAGTATCACACAAATAAGTACGTGTAAGTGAAGATATGAGCAGTCTTCCATCCAAGTAGTCAAGCTGAACTACCCGAGAATCTACAGTTGTTATAATCTGAACAGGAAACATCACAAAAGTGGCAGCAGCCTAAGGTTAAAGAACGGAGAGGGGAGAAAAAAAAGTGCATACTATGATCATACGGAGTAAGACAAAGATAATGTAATTTTTTTCTTCTCACAGCCTTACAAAATAAAGCTCGTTTACAGACTTAAAAATCTTCCTCTTTGCAAAGACATTATTGAAGATTTAAGAAAAAAAGTCACAGAGCAGCCACATTTTCAATGAATAATATATTTTCTTTAACATATGAGTTTTATTGTTACTTTTGCCAACTTTTTTCTTTTGCTAACGCTCTCAACCCTCCTCCCCCAGTATCGCTACTTTCAGCCAGCACAGTCGCATGGAGGTAGATCTGCAGAATAACTTAATATGAAAAACTTCCCTTAGGTTTAGGTGGCTAGCATAAAATTTACTCTGCAGTAAACAAACCAAATACTATTGATGATATAATTCTCTCAATCTGAATGAGTGGCAAAAGTAACTCAGAGAGACTTCTTATTCACAAAATAAGTAAAAGTCACAGGGAGCCCAAATTTTTATGACAGTCACTGCCCTTGACAACTGCAGGTGTTTTCTTTGGTATGAGTCTGTCAGCTTCTTATTTTCAAGAACCCCATTGCTTTACAGAATGGCTGATGCCTTTAATAGGCACAAGCAGGGCCATGGTCCATTAATATTGCCCTATCCTTTCCTTTTCCCTTCCCTCCCACAGGGTTCCCTCTTCCCCTTTAAAGGCAATATTATTGCTATTCCCAATGCAAAGATTTCTCTTTAAAGGCTAGTTCTTCATCCCAGCAAAGCTACCAGATCTTCATCAATTGGCAGGTTTTCTTCTGTTCTACCTCACTAAAATGAGCAGAAAAATCTGCCATCTCATCCCTAGGGAACTTAATTATCTCAAAGAAAAGCAGACAACATTTTACCTTGCCTTGTTTTGATGTGTTAATCTTGATGGCTGATACCTTTCCCACATGATCTCCTACAAAAACCCGAAGGGCAGCTGTATCCCAACACAGAGCTGTGACTTTCCTGCCCTTATGCTCAGAGGAAACATAAATCCTTTCTGGCTTCCCACGGCGTTCCTGGTTCAGTTCCCACACCACTACAAGACCTTGGCTGCAACAGTTCAAAGGAAGTGAAAGTCAAGAATAAGTCTTTTATAGTTGCTCAGTGCTTTATCAGCGATAAAGATGCATAATTTTACAAACCTGAAAGCTACATAAAACATAAGTATATCACTCACTTGGTAGCTACAGCAACATAGTCTTCATCATGTAAACAACAAGCAACCCGGGAAATGGCACCTTCCTGAAATCAAAGGAGACTTTAAGCACAGGTACAAGCAGTTCCTGAACTACCTTTACCAACATGCAATTTTTATCCTTACATATGAAATTATTAAAGTGCTCTTGGGTTGTTGTGGAGTTTTTTTTGGGTTTTATTTGCAACAATGAGTTTACTGTGAAAAGATTCAGCTGACAACAACATGAAAGTATCAAGAGAAACACTGATAGTTATCTACAAGTTAGTTGCTCTGGTTTCATAAGGTTTTCTTCCGACTGTTAAGCATGCAGGGGTTTTTTTTTGTGTGTTTTTGGTTGTTTTTTTTACCTTTTCCAACTGAAGAAGTTGACAATTTCACCTTCTTTGGAAATTTCAGCAAGCAGAACTCTCCCTTAACAAACACTAAATTGAAACAGGTTCCACTTGCCCAAAAGCTTTTGTGCTCGGTTCTTTACCTTATGGGTCAAGAAGAGTCTCTGCTTCCAACCTTCCTTCTGGATGAGGTTGAGTCCTCCCCCTGAAGTGCCAAGGGCTAGCCACCTCCTGGACACAGCAATGCATGTGCACTGAAGGAACAACGACTGTGATAAGAAACACAGCCCCTATCCAGGACTAATAAGTTGTTTTCTCACAAAAACTTTTTGTTGTTGTTAAAGCATGTTAAGTGTTTGCATGCACTCCTGAGAGACTGGCAGTGCAGTTTTTGTCTAAGCTAACAGAATAAAATTCTTCAGGACTGAGGCAAACAGGAAAAGCTGGGAATCCTCTAATTTTTTTCAATCTATAGTTGACTAAGAAAAATAAGGTTTTCTGTGTTCACTTCTCCCACAGGCTAACATGCAGACAGCAAAGAGAACAAGAGAACTAGATCAACTTGGTGGGCTAATCAGAATATTACACCAAATAACTTCTTATTTTTTAAATGAACATCACAATCTCACCTTCAGACGACTAGAATCCAGCCTGAGTGCAGAGAGCAATGGATCCAAACACTCAAACTCTGCCAACACATAGTTGTAACAGTCTGGAATCATTTGCAAAGAGGCCATGGATGTATAAAGAGCAGTGGCACTCAGTCATTGGTGCGTTACTGCTTCAGGCCTGCCAAAAACATGGTAAGTTGGTTATTAGTTTACTTTTAGTACTACTCCCGTTGTTCTTTAAGAAAGCTATCATAGGGAAAACATTCAAACAGCATCAGATTCCACTATGCTTAGAGGATTCTCTTCCCTGAGGACTGCAAAGTTAGAGCCCTAATTTGTTTACCATAAGCTTTTCCTCAAGTTCATTTGAGGAAACGGATCCCATCAGGATTCAATTCTGGAAATATTCAAATTGTTGGTATTAGAAGCATTTACAGCTACTTGTGAAACAGGAGACCTGCTTCCCTACAGAAAATGCACTGTTTTATGTCAAAATGCATGTCCTCCTCACCCAAACACAGATGCACACCTGTGCATCTCACTGAGCTATCTCACTACAGCATGGCAGACAAACATTTCTCATGCCAGTTTTACACCTGCATCTTCTTCCTCCCCAAAACTGTAATTACAGGGTTTGCAACCTTAACTGACACCAAATTCAGCATTTCCTGCGTTTGTGTGTTTTTAGCATAGCTATACTTATACTTACGTAAGCTATGCAGTAACATCTCCTACTCAGCATGCAAAGCAGACAGGCCCAGATGAACAACAAAACTTAAACAGCTGAAGGTGCAACCCCATCTACTTTGCCTAAACAGCACAAGATGTATGTAAACATACATACATACATAAACATAGCAGATGATTTTTTATGTTTTTACATTGCTTGGAAAAAAAAAAGTTACAAGCCACACTTAAGTCTTTAAACTTGTGTATATTTAATACTACAAACTAAAGCCCTCAGAAGCGCCATCCTGTGGGAACGTGCATCACCGGCAGCGTGCAAACTTGCTCTCAAGAGGCACCAGAAAAGGCAGGGTGCGCGTCAGAGCACTCTCCAGACTACAGCACTTACGCGAGCTCAGACGCTCCTTCCGAGCCCCGCGACAGCCGCAGACCCTGAAGTGAAAGGGACGCCTTCCAGCGGCTTCAAATACAGGAAGTCACAACCGGAGCTTTCCTGTTCTGCGCCACAGCCGCTGCCCACCCAGCCCGGCCGCTCAGCCCAACCGTCACCCGCAGCCGCTAACGGCCACCGCGCGCTCCGCCCCGCACCTGACGTCCGCTCTCGCGTCGTACCGGGCGCCGCAGGAAGTTGCGTCACGCCCCGCCCCGCCCCGCCCGCGTGACGGCGGCGCGCGCCCCCTCCCCCCTGGGGCCGTTGGCACGGGGCGGCCCCTCCCCCGCGGCGCGGGGCGGCGGCGGCCCCGTCCCGGGAGCGGAGCCGCGGGCCAGGCGGGCCCGGCTGCTTCGGGACGACGGCGGCGCCGTGCGTTTCCTCGCCGCGGCGGCGGCGGCGGGAGGAGGCCGGGCGGATAGAAGGGCGGCGCCACGTGACCGGGAAGACGACCGCAATGGCGGCGGCGGCAGGGGGAGGGGAAGGCGCGGCCGTCACGTGACGCGGCGCCCGCCCCGCCGCCGCGGCGTGTTCCGGTCACGTGCCCGCGCCGCCCCATGGCCCCGGAGGCGGCCGGGCCCCCCTAGCACCGGCCCCGGCGCGGCCTGGCCTGGCCTGTCCCGTCCGCACGGTAGGACCCGGGGGGCGGGGGCGGGCAGGGGGATGGGCGCGCGCGCGCGCGTTGCCGGGTGCCCGGCGGCGCGTAACGGCCGCGCCAACCGTCACCAACCGCCGCCAGTGGCCGGGGTCGAGCCTGCGGCACGGGACGGGCCCTGCGCTGCCCTCCGCTCCTTTGCACCGCTCCCGTTAGCGCGGGGACAGGGAGAAGCGCGGGGCGAGCGCCGCGGCCCCTCGTGCTGGGAGTCGGGCCTCATCCGCGGCGGCGGCTCCTGAAAGTTCAGGAAAGTCACGGAGCGCGGCGGGCGCGACCCGGCGGGGACAGCGGCCTCCGTCACGGGATGCCGCGAGGGCCCCCAGAGCAGGACCTCGGTATGCTGAGGCCCTGCGGGCCCCACGGTGCCCTGGGGCCAGCCTCACGCCTCCCTAACGAGGGGGCTGCGAGCTGCTCGCAGGGCTTTATTTGTCTTACACAAGGAGCCATCTTGTTTCCATCAGCAAAAGGTGCCAACTTCTGTAAATCCTGATTCCTGATCTTCCTGCCACCCCCTTCCCTGTTTTGAGGCCACCGCTGCATTCCTTGTTCCAAGTGCTGCTCGCACTGCTTGTGATTTATCCGCTCCAAGGGCCGCTGCAAGTTGCTGCCCGCAGGAGGAGGCAGTGATGACACGAGGAAGAGCCGCAGGGAGCTGGTGCCTTGGCAGCAGCCGCCCGAGGCGGGAGCCCCTGAGCGCTCTCTCCCTGCCTGGGAAGCAGGGTGTGGGTGGCAGAGCAAAGCTGCTTGCGGCGGAGCGGGCCTGGCTGCGGGAGCGCTCTGCTCCCCCTGCATCCACCACACCTCTGTGCTCCATCACAGGGATCTAAACTAAGGATTTGGAGTTCGCAAAGCAAAGGGGAGCAAAGTCAACCCCCTCGGTCTCACACAGAAGAGTGAGGTTTCTGGTGCACGGCCAGCTGCCCTTTTCCAGCCAGGGTAGCATGCTGAGGGGAGACTACAGACCCCCGCAGGAAATCCCAAATGGAAGGGCAGTGCTGGGAGAGACCAGTGCTACCGGAGAGGCTGCAGCAGTGCCAGGCCTGCCTCCCTGCTCCGGCTGGGCCCACAGCTTCCCCGCAGAGCACAGCAGTAGCAGGGCTGCTCTGAGCAGGTGCTGCAGTGGGGCTGCTGGGAAACCCCATGCGCAAGTCTTTGGCAAAGCACAGGCTGACTGAGGTGATGAAGGAGCAAAGCTTAAGTGCAGAGATGTTCTGCTATTAAATGTCTTTCCATTTAGCACAGTGCTTAATGCATTTCAGTGACTGGGTTATAAGGCTTCTGCCAAAGAGAATACTACAATACTTTTCAGGCTGGCAAAGCAAAATATCCCATTCTTTTAGCGTAAAAAATACATACATGAATTAAATGCATTGGAATTTTGTTTTCTGGTCTCTGTTAGGAGTGTGCAGTGATAGCTGATGCAGGTTTCATTTTGAATTTTGATGCAGGCAGCTGTAAATATTACAAATACTCTAGAACATATGAAATATGCATAGATGTTCTAAACGTTTCTATTAGCATTTTATGTAACAGTAGAAAAGAGTATGATGTACAAAGTAGAGCAGTTAGACTGATAAGCATATTTAGAGCTGAAAGCACTGATGTATGTTCTGTATGTTCTTATTTTCTTGAGAAATTTAAGGCTTAGTGTGTGTGTAAGGAGGAAGATGGTGGCTTCTGGGAAGAAGGCTTGTTGATGTGCAGCTGGTAACACAGTCCCCGTTGTTTAGAAGCAGGTATAACATTAATCACACAGTATTTGGAGGACGTAAGAAAGGGGCTAGCTGGAGTCAAGCGTATGAAATACTGCTCAGAAGTTGCTACAGGGAAAACAGCCCTGTAGTCCTGTAACTGGACCAAGTTAGGTTGCATACAGAGGAAATCTGAAAACTGTCATTTTTCTCCTGTGCCTTTTTTTCCTCTTTTTTTCTGAAATATTTTAACATGCTGAAGAAGAAATATGTTGCCAAATGTCAGTGGGCATTTGGAATATAAGTTTTTGACCAGGTTTGGTTTTCTTCTGAACATGAGTAACCAGTGGAGAAGCATCGAAAAAGGAAAAGTTGGCTGTTGATTTAAATGTAAGATTTGCAGGACTTTGTATGGGGCCACAAGCAGTATTAGTAATATAATTCATTAAATAAAGTTGCTCTCTGCATTGACAGAGGAAAGTGCATCGATCTGGGATAGTCCAAAAATGATGACAGCATGAACATGTGAATGCAGGTTTAATTCCTTGAAATAGGCAGAAATAGTGAGAAAGTTACAGGGAAAAGAATGGTAGCCATCACCTCTACCTCTGTTTTCAACAGCTTCTTAGAGGCACCATGGCAACGTCATCTGAAGAAGTGTTACTGATCGTGAAGAAGGTTCGGCAGAAGAAGCAGGATGGGGCGCTCTACCTGATGGCGGAGAGGATAGCGTGGGCGCCCGAAGGCAAAGACCGGTTCACCGTCAGCCACATGTATGCGGACATCAAATGTAAGCAAAGAGTTTTCTGTGCCCGCTTCAGCATGCAGTGTTTCAGGGGATGCTTGAATGCAACCCAAGGCTTATTTGCTGTGGAACAGTTGGGCAGTTGGCGAGGGTTTGGAGGTTACACTAGGCTGTTCTGTGCAGCAGTAGCCATTGGCCCAGGGTGAGTGATTAGCAATGTAAGGGAGTTGCTGCAGATCATCTGCACAACTTCTGTCATCTTCAGCTATGTAAGTTGTGCTGCATTTGCCAGTAACTTTGGGTAAACTTCTGCAGTAAATTGAACAGAGAAATAATCTATGCCATATGCTTGTGGAGGAAAGGGTGGGAGAGTGGCTGAGGAATAGTACAGGATTTTCGGGGTCTAAGATAGAAACTCTCTGGCATGTCATCTGTTAGACGATGCCTCTAAAGCTGCTTCAGTTTTCACATAAAATGAACCTCACTGTTTTATTTTCATCTACCAGACCACAGCTTCAGAAGCGCGAGCTTCTGTAGTTGAGCCTGATTGGTAAATCACTGAATAAATAGCTGCTGTTGTAATAGCAGAGTACTTGCAAATCAAAAGTGAACAATAAATGTCTATACTATGCTGCCTGTCTGGCTCCAATTAGCGTTCATGTTCCATGAGTTCTAATGCCAAAAAAAAAAAAAAAAAAAGAAAAGGGGAATTGTACTCATTGCTCTCTTGGAGAAGGTCCAGTGCATATTGCTGTTAAAGTCACCTACAGGTACTGCAGGATGACCAAAAGGGTGGGTGAAGATTCAAAACTAACATGCTGTTCTCTTTGAGCATGAATGTGATGCATTTAGAAGGTCTGTTCACCTACTATCGAGTTCTGTAGAGGTTTTGTCTATGAGTTTACATCAATTTAGCCTCAGACTTAGGCAGCTTATATACTAAATGTTTCCAGATAGAAGCCTAACTTAGATGTCCTTCTTTGTTAATACAGAATTGAACAAAATGGGGTAGTTGTAAATTTGTAATGGACTCCATAATTTAGTGGTGACATTTGGTAACTGTCTGCTAGTCTCATTGGAGAAAGATTCAAGAGTCTTAAGTTATACAGGTGCCATTTACAGTGCTTTGCTAAAACACTGCAATAAAACAGTTGGCCAGTACAGCTGTTTTAGTATTTCTTCCCTCTGGTTATAAGAAGAGAAGCAGGAGTGAGGGTTTTCTTGAGTTTTCCATGAGTCACTAGGGTGCAGCAGCACCTTGGAGACGCTGATGATCCCCTTTGGGAGGGCTGGTGGGTGTGCTTACCTGATGCTTGAAAGCAGAGCACCTTCTGCTGTGCTGCTACTCCACCCTGCATCTGCCTTCTTACCACTTCTCTTTTGCAGGAACTGATCCAGCTCTGAAAAAAAGAAAAGGGGGGGCGGGGAGGAGAGGTACTTTTGAGTAGATCAGTTCCTTCCTTTGGCTTGCTGCACAGATGCTAACCCCAGCTCAAGAAAGGCACCAGGAAGAAGCAGAAAGGGAGAATGAGGTTGTCACCTTCAGCAGCAGCCTGAGCTGTTACTACCTTAAACATCATGGTGATGACCATCTAATTTGCTGTGGCTTTCTAATACAGCATGTGAGAATGCAGAGATGGAGCTGGGCTGCTGAGCTCTGGCTGAAGGATACTGAGTAATGCGCAGCTGAGGCCAGCGCCCTGTGATTTAGAGAAGGTGGTGGAGCTTTCAAATTAATGTAAGGAGAAGACTGTATGTTCCACTTTCCTGGCTGGAATTCACATGCAGGGTAAAGATATTTAATTGGATGACGTGGATAACTGCCTATAAGCAAATGCTCCAGGGGAGACAGTTTGTTACATAAGCTTACTGCCTGTTGCTAATTAATACTCTCTGTGTAATCTAGGCCAGAAAATCAGTCCTGAAGGTAAAGCTAAAATTCAGCTTCAGCTAGTATTGCATGCAGGGGACACAACCAACTTTCACTTCTCCAATGAAAGCACAGCAGTGAAGGAACGAGATGCAGTAAAGGATCTTCTTCAACAACTGTTGCCCAAATTCAAAAGGAAAGCTAATAAAGAACTTGAGGAGAAGAACAGGTAAAGGGGAAGCCTTCCAAAATAGCTCTTTTGAATTTCTTACCTAGCTGTAGTGAATTTCTGTTAACAGTTCTTGTGTTGTATTGCAACGCTGCTCATGATGCAACGAGCGTGGTTGGAAACGTTGCGTTTGTATCCATAGCAAAGTCGGCCGCTTTCCATGGGGTTCCCGAGGCCTTCCCCAAGCGCGGTGTGTGTCAAGACGCGCGACTGGCCTCCCCAGTAGCACGTTCCTTGGGTGTAAAGGCAGACAGCCCTGCTGCCACTTAGCCTCCGTTACCCATGAGATCAAAGCACACAAGTGGCAGGCTGTCTCTAGCCTTCATAAGCACATACGTATGCTCATAGAAAAGCTGCCTGAAATACTGTTTTTTCTTTTCCCCCAGAAATTCACACCTTCCTTGGTTTGTGACTTTTTCCTGCCTGAAATATTCTTTCCTGATATTTGGTATCCTCTGCTAAATTGCTAGGCCTTTTCATTCATCTCACTTGAGTGAGATGTAGCTATTGTAGCTATTTGGCAGGCAGGATAATTATTTTGAGAAGCTTTTGGTTAAGATATTCAGGCCCAAGCCCTTTTCCCTAAAGGGCCGGAGCTTCTCCTGCCTTACAGAGTTTCTGTTAAACCGGTCCTAGTGGCTGCAGGGAATGCTTCTCTGCGTCTACCCAGATGAGCTTCACTCCATGCTCATACCTCCTGTGAATCCCGTAGCTGTTAGCTCCTAGGCAGTATTTTCAAAGGCAGTTCTAGCTTTGAAGTTAGAAATGTTAAAGCTAGCAAAGATACGAGTATCACTTCCAAGGGCAGATGAGATTTTTGATTTTTCTGAACAGTGGAAGGGAACAGCGCTACTGCATAAGCTCTTGTGCTGGTGCTCTGACGCCTTGAGATGGTTCTTTGGCATTGTTATCATAGCTTCTTTATGCTACCTGCCTTGTTTCTAGCAGTACTGAATATACGAACAGTCTTAGCGCTGAATCTTTGTACCCTGAAGCGGGGTTTTAAAGTATTATGCCATGTAACATTAAGCCATTTTCTAGTTCTAGAAAAGCCAACATCTCTGCACACCATCACAGGCTGTTCCTTTGACCATTACAAGTCAGAGACCAGTAGTTTCATTGGCTTCACCTGCAACTGAGGGCCGAACAGTCTCTTTTAAAGTCTACTGTGGAAGGGTACTACATCCAGAGCCTGGGGCACATCTTCCATTTATTGATACATGGAGGGGAGGCGCATACCAAAATCCAAGCTTTAGTGATATATTTCAATTTAAGAGACTACTGCCTGCTGCACACTGATTTATGGAAATTTCCATTAACATGTATTTGCATCAGCAAGAAAAAAAAAAAAGAAAAATAACTGAAAGGAAACATACTAGAGATGTTCTGCCACAAAAAGGTATCACTTCCACCTCATCCAGCATCTTCATTAGGGCAGTTAGACTTTCATTCAGACCAAATTGCAGTTCATCAGTTTTCTTCCCCAGGCCACATACTATTTTCTGCATGTTCATAAGATTCCCTTGTTTTTGTTTGTAAGCAATCAAGTCAGTCGCATGCTTAAAACTGTTAATGTTGTTGACTGATTCTCCATACATATGCGGCTTTCCCAGAAAATAAATACTAGGCACCAACTATGCATAGAGCTGTATGAAAAGCAGCTTAAACATGAACTATGTAAAGCTTCAAGTGTAGACATGTTTTGCATTTTGGATACCTGTAAAGGTAATAACTGTTAATTGGATGCTGACTTTGATAGACATTCCCTGGGGGAAGCACTGAGCTTGAATGCATCTGCAGCAGTTGTGCTGTAGCTAAGGGATCCTGCAGCGGGCTCTCACTAAGAGGAATGTACATGAACAAACAACTCCAAGCAATGTGTGTTTCACGATGTCTTAATCCATGCATACTCCGGTCTGTCCTCTTCTACTAGCACGGAGTCCTGTAACTGCTGACATTTAAGATCTAAAAAGATTGGGTTAGCACTGAAGTCCCCTCCCTCCATTAGACCTTTGTTACAGAAGTTCAAGAAAATTTGTTGTATTTTTGCAGTTCAAAAGGCACAGTGCAGCATGCAAAGATACAAGAGCATTGCAGAATATTTAAGGTTGAGGCATGAATCGCACCTTAATATCATCCTAAGAGTTACCATCTTCTACGATTTACGGCTATTCCCCAAGCATATTTTCTAGTCCTTTCTTTGTTCTTTTGGGAATAAGTACAGCTGTAGAGGTTGGTCATTTGCATAGTTTTAAGAAATGCACAGCATTTGGAAAGAAATTTAGCTTCTGTTCCTTTTGTGAACCCATGTTATGGAAATCCTAGTGATTTATTCTGCAGCATATCAATTATATTCAATACATTTTTTTACCAGAATGCTGCAAGAAGATCCTGTTTTGTTTCAGCTTTATAAAGACCTTGTTGTGAGCCAAGTAATCAGTGCTGAAGAGTTCTGGGCCAACCGTTTGAGCCTGAATGCAGTGGATAATTCTGCAGCATCTAGTAAGCAGGATGTGGGCATCTCTGCAGCATTTCTGGTATGTTGAGCCTCTAGTATAAAGGATTTTGGTGCGACCAACTTGGGAAAAGTGAGAGTTCTATCACTTGTTTACTTTATTCCTGTATGTGTCAAGGTTCTTCCTTCCTGGTTTCCTAACTAAAACTGCTTCATGTGTTAAATTATTGCAAAAGTAATGGAGAGGAAAAAAAGTAAAGGTTTTATCTGACACTGCAACCTCAAAATTCTGACAATTTAAGATACTTAGTTTGAACTTACTTTAAAGTGTCAGTGAGCATATACTCAACACGTAAAAATGGACAAGAAAAATGGAGAACTTGCCACTAGAAAACCCAATATTAATGCAGTAAATTAAAGTAACATCTGTTGCAGCATCTATATACATAAAAGAAGCTAAAAAGGTTTCCAATGCAAAAGACTTTTTAAATTTTTTTATTTTTAATCAGTACATGCTTTCACCTACTTGAGGAACAACTGTGTATCTGAAAGCTTGTTTTATCTCGCTCTTTGTCCAGGTCTGTTATGTTACCCATTTGTAGAAAGCGTGTCTCAGTAGTCTAAATGCAATCAGGCTGTAATCTAAGTACAAGTCTCAGATTCTTCCCATGGAGACGTGTTTTTACTCCTGCAACAGAATTCACAGAGCTAGACAGACTAGCTGGAATCCATTTCCACCTCTAATGACTGCATGACTACATCAAGGGCTTAGGAAGGGAAGAGGAAGTGGGTGGTTTTCGTTTTCTAACTTCACTGCTGCAGAAATATTTGCTTTTCTGCCTAGAAATACCTGAATCAAAGGAACTTAATTCTTCATTTCCTTTCTCCCACTATCCTTACAAATGTACAACTGTCTGTATAAGTTACTCAGACATTAACAAAAAAAAAAAAAGAAATTTTGTTTAAAATAACCAGTTGTGTTTATGCACTCTGCATTTGTAAAATTAATGGAAAAAAAACTTCACATACATGTGTGTCCCAGTTCAAGTTAAAGTATTTATATGGCTATACTGGGAATTCTCTAGAAATCATATGGTACAAAACCCAGAAGGTAAATGTACAGGAAAAGAAAAAGATGAAAAGAAGGCAGCACATACTGTCACCTACTTCTCCCTGTTACTGAGAACTGCACTGAGTAGTTGCTCCTGCATCTTCCCAGAAGATCACAGAATTATAACTTCCAAATTCAGACCAAGGCTTGCCCTCCATTTTTAAATTCAGTGTTACTTATCAGTTATACTGAGATGGTCTTAATATATAAATAAATGAGGTGTAAGAGCCATAGGTCCTTTTGTCACATGATCACTGATTATTCAATAACCAAATTGCTGAATGAACAACAGGCATATACTGTAAATGTGCCTTTTTAAACAAGGACATATTTAACTCTGTATACCTTGTTTTGATTGGTCTTTACTTTCCGTCTTGTCTTCAAAATCTATTTCACTGACACAGTCTACTTTAATTGACAAATGTAATATATTGTAATTAATATGTGCTCTTTTATATCTCCTAAAATACTTGCTTATGACCAAATATGCTATGGACTTTTGGAGGAAGATAATTATTTTATCCATAGAAGCATTTGATTGACAACTCATTTGATCACCTCCTTTGTTTACAGAAGAAATTCAGACTTAAGTAGTTTCTGTCCCTGTTTGCTTTTTTTTAGGCTGATGTACGGCCTCAAACAGATGGCTGCAATGGTCTGAGGTACAATTTAACTTCAGATATCATTGAATCCATATTTCGAACATATCCTGCAGGTAAGAATACTGCTTTGTGTAACAAATATCTTCCTATACTAAAGGTTTTAATAATTTGGTACGTTTTTCAATAAACAATATTTAGGATGAAAAGAAGGTAATTTCCATCCCTCCGTTATGCTATATTGCTGGCACAATTCATTTTGGCCCCATGTTAGAAACGATGTCTAGCTTGAGAATAGTGTGCAATGCTTTAAAAAAAAAAACACACACAGAATTGTGGCAAATAACATTATTATTTTGTGTGAATAAAAATAGAGTATTTGAGCTTCTGTAATATGCTTTCCCTCCCTTCCTCCACCTCTGCTGCCTCATGATCCACCCCCCACCGAAAAAAAAAATTAGAAGATTGCAAGGGAAAAACTAGCATCTCTTTGCTGATGTTAAACTATGCATTCTTCTTATATTCTCTTAATTGAAGATAGCATTAGACAGAAAGCCAGGAATGGTTAACATAGAACATGTTGCCAAACACTTTGTAGTAATCACTTGTTTGTTTGCAGTAAAAATGAAATACGCAGAAAACGTTCCACATAACATGACAGAGAGGGAATTCTGGACACGATTTTTTCAGTCTCATTACTTCCATCGGGACAGGCTCAACACAGGCTCAAAAGACCTCTTTGCAGAGTGTGCCAAACTGGATGAAAAAGGTAAGAATTTTGACTCTGCTTCTGTCGCAGGCTATTATTATCTCTTAGCTATATTATAGAGCTTTAAAGTTTATCTAGTAAACCTAGCTAAGGCCAAGTCAAAGTTTTCTGATAGCTGTTTACTGAAGATCATTTGTCAAGTGAAATAATCACTGAAAGGTAGCTACGACTTTGCTATCCTTAGTGTATCTGATAACGAAGAATTATTACATCTGATACATTCCTTGAAACAAATTAGCCTTTGGAAAGTGCTACCACTAGAAATACCCCTTCCACAACTCATGAAATAACAACTCAGTGACAAATTCCCCTAATACCTTATCATGCAACTTTGGTTATACTCCATAATCCGTTACTAAGGAATAACGGTTAATGTGAGACTTATCTCAGGTAAATCTTTTGTACCTGATTTTTTTTTTTTTAAGCAAAAGACAAATGTGAATCCTATTTAAATGCTTCTGTTCTCTCTCAGCCTTTATTAGGACTCAGATGATATTTTAAGATTTCACACTAAACTTTTTTTTTTTAGGTAGTTCTATGATTATACAGAAACGTGAAGAGAGGACGTCACTTAACACCCTTCCTTAATGTGCATGAGTTCTGTCTAACAGAGATAGAACATTAGGAATCCCACAACATTTCACATGCAAAAACTGTCATCAGATGTAAATAGGGAGATGATTTACATAACCGCAAGACAGTACGCAGGACAGTATCAGGAGTGGCAAAATTACAAGAAACATGAAGTTAAGGTCTCCAGCTTCTACTATAATAATGTACTTGTGTTTGAAATAGGCATCTTCAGTTTTTTTTTTTTTCTCAGAACAGTATTCACTTATTTGTAGAAGCTGATGGCATTTCTGTAAGCAAGTAAGATGATCTTTTACAGTAGTTTTTCAAGCTTCTTATTTTAAAGGAGAGTTTGAAAAGGATTGAAAGTTACCAGTCACAGACGAAGTTACCAGGACACAAAATCATCCACAGAACCATTGGCTGCTCCTTTTAAAATGAAAAGGTAGCTTAATAATCCCACAATTATTTTTATATGTTTAGATAGAGTTTTTCATGGTCTTTTCTTTCTGCTCCTTTCCTATAGGGTTAAAAACAATGGTGTCTCAAGGAGTAAAAAACCCTCTGCTAGATTTAACAGCTTTGGAAGATAAAACATTAGATGAAGTAAGTACCTTTCTTGGAGTGGCAGGGGGAGTTTTCATTTCATTTAAGGAGGATGTGGGTTCTTCTTTGGGTTAAGTACCACAGATACTACTTTAAAACACATCACTTACTGTGTTGCTGCAATTTTATTAAGTACTCCTAATTTACATACTTGTCCAGGTGTCAAGAATTAGAGCCTGTGCCTAGTAGGTGCACATTGCCCTGGATGCTTGTTTTAGCATGCCAGGTGTAAAGCAAAACTTGTCAGTTTTTAAAAGGAATTATTTCATTTGTATGTTTTGTTTGTTTTTAATCTGAAGTAGAGTCTCTGGTTTCTTCCTACCTTTTAGAAACTGTAGCAGCATACAGAAGAGTAGTACAAATTTTGCTTTTATTCGCCCTTCAGACATTGCTTGTGTTTAATTCAGCTTAATTTGAGACCCTTTATATAGTTTCCTTTCTTACCTTTAAATGTCAGTGTTTGTGCCAAAAATATGCATAACATTATTTGCCTCCAAGCATAAAATAAAACAATGGTGTACCAATACGAGAAAAAAAATCACATGCACTTTTCTATAGTTGACTTAACTAAAACTTCAGATTTTAGTAAAAACAAACAAAAATAATCATCAGTGTTACTAAGTGCTACATTATGCTAACAGTCTGAAGCTGACCTACAAGTTGAGGATAGAGGTGTCTGAAGGGCTATGCAAACAGACCTAGTTTGCTTTCGAGCCTGGTTAATTGCAAGTATAAAAATGAGCATAGGAGCAGTGAGATTTGCTTTGGCCACCTGGGGTCTAGGAAACAGCCTTAAGGCTCAAGGGTTTTTGATTTCCCATGCTAGTGGGTTCTCCTGACAGGGGTCATTCTGCCTGTGGGCCATGGACTGGCCTTTAAAACAGCTGACAGCTTTTTTGCCTCCCCTGCCTGCCTGTTCAACACAGTGTCAGAGATGCTTTTTAAAAAAAAAAAAAAAACACCTAGCTGATGGGGGTGGGAAAGATTAGGAGGATAGGACTTCAGAAGATCATACAGCATCACTCAGTAATGTTCAGATCTCCAAAGACTAGGGCATAAAGCTTTCCTGAATCACTGCGCAACAGAAAATGGCCCTTTTAATTCTGGGGGCAGGTAGTAACTAACGTTCTTTTCCTTACAGGGCTATGGTGTAGCTCCTGTGGCCTCTACATCAAACGCCTCAAAATCTGCTCGAGAAAGTAGTAATGCTGCCATTATAAAACGCTTTAATCATCACAGTGCCATGGTCCTTGCAGCTGGCCTCAGAAAACAGTAAGTTTTGGTGCATTTAAAAAGCTTTTTTTTTTTTTTTTTTTTTTTTTTTGGAGTTAAAGGAATTTCCAACATCTGCAACTCCGTGTCCAACTTTTTTTTTTTTTTTAATGTATATCAACGAGAGAATTACGATCTAGAAGTATGGGTTCCATTTTGCTTCCATGCAATCTCTTTGGAGCTTCATGAGATGACAAATACTGTTTTTAGACACGTTTTTAAACCTACATATCTTACGTAAAGAAGGAAAGGCTGTTTTGCTCTTGTGCTGTAGCCCAGCACAGGTGTTGTAATTTAGGCACAACTTTGCTGCCTTCCACAGCCTTCTGAGAGGAAGCAGCACCCTTCCCTGCTGCTGAATTTCCTTCTTGACAACCAGGACAAGATGTAAGGGGTGGGGGGGGGGGGAGGGCGGGAATTGATATATTTGTTAATATGAACATACAGTTTGAAACAGATGATTTACTTTGTTTCTCATTTGTATCTAAAGTTTCCTGTGAGGTGAATTCTTCTTAATGCTGTTTCTCTATTTTAAGAGAAGCACAAAATGACCATTGCAGCGAAACCAGCAGTACGGATGGAAACTCCAGGGATTCAGATTTCTTTCAGCCACCCATGAAAAAGGTACGGTTGATGCAATCGTAACTGAGAGGAAGCAGAAGCTCTGGATTGCTGAAGATTCATTATTTGGTTTTGTAACATCTAAAGCAAGAGTTAACTTTTTTACAAGTATAAAGAACCACCACCTGAACAAGAACAAAGTAGCTTTGTGACTATAATGCACCTGGTACTAAATCTAAACAATTTATATGCTGAAGGTCCTGTTGATCTCTTTAGTAGAACCAATATTAATCTAAGGATGAATTGTTTGTAGAGGGGATGACTAAACTGGCACATATTGGCCTTTATCTTAAGATCAGCAGCTGAATGAGGTTAAACTGAAAGTGTAATGATTCCCGGTGCAATGAAAGCAAGCCTGTCCTAGACCATCCGTAATAGCTCAGAATGGAGAAGGAAATACTGGTATTGCTACAAAATTGAATTGAATACTCCTTGCTATAGTTGACAGCTACATGAGTGAAGAGCAGGGCAATTGAAAAGCTCTGTATACAGTGAGAAGACACTTCAGAATATGTGTGTTGTTGAATATAGAGCTATGAGCTTTGACTTTCCTGAAAGCTCCGATTTTTCTTGGGGACCAAACAATATAGCAGGACTGTATCTATCTGACAAAAGGGGAACAAGAAAGTAGTAAGGTGTTTAATTCTTTGATTTATTTCAGGTGAAACTGCAGGAGTCCATTGAATATGAAGATTTAGCAAAGAATAATAGCATTAAAACTATTGCACTAAACTTAAAGAAATCTGATCGGTAAGTTAATAAAACATTCATGGGTACTGCAGCATGTTCAATCTAGCAGGTCTGTCTTCACAACCAGCACAGAATTAGCTGATTCAGTTTACACTGTGAAACATTCAAGTATGTTTAGGTTAAGTTTAAAAACATAATATGAACTCTTGCATAAACCAGCTTGCAAGTCATTGTTTTTTTTTTAAAAAAAAATATTGATTTTCAGCTAACTACAATTTTATAAATAAAATTACAATTTTGACTTCATATCTGTCAGCACTTTTTTGCACCTTGTAACATATGTGCTGCATATGGAAATAAAAAATCCCAAGTAAAATGTACTCCTGGGCAAAAACATGCAACGGGGACATCTGAGACTGTACTGGTCTGCTATCTTTCTGGTAGCTGTAATCTTGTTTTATAGACTTTTGAATTTGAGATCCACAGTTGTAACTTTAGGAAAGAAATGGAGTGATACTACGGAAGAGAGGATGATTCCAAATGTACACTTAACTACATTTAGCTAAGATTCAAACAAAAATAGATTGAATTTTGCTATTCTATGGGAGCCCCAGAGCTCAGCAAAAAGGCAGCAGTGATAGGTTTTCAGAGCAAGATGAGATTTGCAGATTCCACAATAGAAACAAGGACTTTCTTATTTTGCTGTCCTACCCTCTGTCACCCAGCCTTGTCCCATTTGGCAGGCTCTTTTCTTTTAGTGTCATCAAATAAGGTTTAACTGATAGTGTCAAAAGTTGAAAAGCATCTAAAATGAGAAACATTTTAACAACAGTTCACTTTGTTTGGCTTCCCTTTCACCAACACTCTTACTACTCTTCTTTCCTCTCCTTATCTCACAGGTATTATCACGGTCCAACTCCAATTCAATCACAGCAATATGCAACCAGTCAGGACATAATTAATTCTTTTAATAGTATTAGGCAAGAAATGGAAGCATATGTACCCAAACTAACTCAGGTATGGAAGAATATTGAAAAAAGTTCTCCTCTTGATGCTAGCATTGTGCTTTCTGTATAACTGTCTCTCTCTTAGCTATTGGAACTTTATTTTTTCAGATAATTTAGTAACTATCTCCAATAATTTTGTGTTATTAAATCCACTTTACAACTTCAGCAGATATGTTTACAGCTTTTATGTTTAAGAAATCTAAACTACCAAATAATATTTGGTACACTGCTGTCTCAAGAGGTTAAAATAAGCAGGTTTGTAGCTGTCTCTTGCCCGGAACGTGACATGGGAGGGGTAAATCTTCCTACACAATATGTGGCAGAGAAGCTCTGCCTTGGCAGCCTGATAACAGCAAACCACTGAGTCACTCTCCCCAGTCACTTTCTGAATTTCCCCTCTTTGTAAATCAAAATTTAACCCTCGGTAAAGCAGTCACTACTCTGAATCTGCTGCTTGATCTCATTTCAAAATAGCTATGTAGCTGGTTTATGTATTATAGAAAGGGTTGTTTGTCCATAGAGACAAAGCTGTTAGAAAAGTTCTTCCCTCTCTCCCCTCAGGTTCTTTCAAGTGGTGATGCTACTAGCACTATTGCAGTCCTGTCACCTGGAGGAGCACTTATGCAGGGTGGAACACAGCAAGCCATAAACCGTAAGAATTTAGCATTATAAAATTTGAATTATATTCCTGCATTGTACTGTAGCAGCTGTCTTGCTGTTTTTTCTCTCTCAAACATGCTACAATGATAAAGGAAATTACAGAAGTTATCAGGAGTTAACAGTGGGTTTTGGCAACAAAAGAAAAGCAAAAATGCAGCCTTGCTGCGAGGGTGGGGATATTGGCTACCTGCGTGGAGACAGTGAAAACTTAGAGCAAGTGCCAAAGGCTGCATCCCATGGGGAAATCTACAGATGATGGGTTTTGCTTGTTTGGCTGAAGAAAAGGCTGCTTTTCGTGCAAAACTCATGCTTTGCTTTCTGGGTTTTGTTCCTCAGTAGCAGCTAGTCTGCTCGGTGCCCTGCTACTTCTGTAATAGTGTTTGTAGTGCTTTTCATCTCTAGCTGCCTGCTGTGTTCTGGGGCTTCACCTCTCCCTAGCCTGACTGCGCAGGCGGTAAGCAGCAAGCAGGAGAGTATCCTCAGCTAACGATAGATACTCTCACAACCCTGCGCTAAACCTACCAGAACGGAGCGCTAGGAACTGTGCCCATGTTTCCAATCCACAATTTCTCCTTCCTGATTTCTCTGTGATTTACAGAAAATAAATCACTGCTTTGGGAGATCTCCGGGGAAGCAAGCTCTAGCAAATTGTTCAGAATGGGGTTTTGTTTGCATCTTGCATTTAAGATATACAATTTTCTGTAAGAAAAAGATCCTTGTGGACTGCAAAGGCGAAACAGCCAAGCCATCCTTCTTCGATCTCCATCTAGTCACTTCTTTGCATAGTGCCCGCTTCGTGCTGGCAGAGCTCCTTTCCCTTTAACATCCTGGCTAAGCTAGGCAACAAAGCAGTGGTCCTAAAAGCAGTACCGCCACGCTGCCAGCTTGGGCGCAGAACACAAGTACCCTGTGTCCGTTACATGCCTGGCACAGATCTGCCTTTATAATGCACAAGCTTTCAAATATAAATCAGTGTCTGACCTGTTCTAATGCTGTTGATAGTCCTGCTTTAGGAGCAAGGCTGAAGCATGATGTCCAGGCTTCCCTTTTGGCCAGCTTCTCTTCATTTCTATTAGCTATAGATTGGTAAAGTCTTTCATTATCCTTCTTTTCTCATTTTACATAGGGTAATTTTGAGTGATGTAAGAAAGTCTGTCTTCTATTGCAGAGATGGTGCCAAATGATCTTCAATCTGAACTAAAACACTTGTATGTGGCAGTAGGGGAACTGCTGCGACACTTCTGGTCCTGCTTTCCTGTTAACACGCCATTCCTAGAAGAAAAGGTAAGGTGGAACCTCCTAGGGCAGGCCTAGTTATGATGTGGCTAGATCATATTTTAAAGCAACTTTCAGTAACTTAAAACATTTGTCTTAGTTGTATATTTCAAGTGCAGCACTTTTTCTAAGGATCAAAAGTCAAACCTACACAAAATATTACATTTTCTAGCAATTCTGTAGGTACTGTTGACTAAAAACATATTTATCCCTGCATGCCCTTCAGTAGAGGTTGCTGCTAAGACGATTCCTGACCAAATGGTCAGGTATATTCAAACTGCAGATTTGTCATTACCAGCTTACAAACCAACGCGGCCTTTCCCCAGCTCCGAGATGTAACCAGTGCAGCGATAGTAACAATTTTTTTTCCGCGTCATCCTTCTCTCCATTATAAAAACCACTCAGTTGTATCTTCAAAACATACAGATGCAATTTAGAAAAAAAGTTGCCTTAAGGAGAGATGCCATCTGATACCAGAAATATGACTTTTACCACTTTTACATTACTATTCTCCTCTTTTACTTTACATGAAGTCTGAGGATTAAAAATTGCTTTCAGACATGTTGATTTTCTGCTGCAAAATATGGCCTAAAAAACCTATAGCACAGCATTTGCTTGAGGCCAGGAGGATGCATTTTACAAATGCCGAGTGTTGCCCACAATTAATCGCATTGCCACCCTGCATTCCCAGGCATGTTACACTCCCATTGACAATGGGCCGACAATCAAGAATTAAGTAGCTTAGTAACTCTTCTTCCTCAAGCTTTGCAAATTTAAGAGAGCCCCCCAGATTAGTTAGTGTGTTTTATTGAAGAACTATTTTTTTTTCTTCAGAGGAAACAAGCCTTTTGTGCAAACAGTTGGTTTCTGTCTCTTTCAGGTTGTGAAAATGAGGAGTAACTTGGAAAGATTTCAGGTTGCAAAGCTCTGCCCATTCCAAGAGAAGATTCGGAGACAGTATTTAAGCACAAATGTAAGGGGAAGTACCATTTAATGATTGATATGTGCTCATTTAATTAAAATTTGAATCATGTTTATCACTAGATGGTAGGTTTGTTTCCTCTGGCCTAGAGGCCTAATTTTTTTCTTAGCTAGAAAACTGAGAGATGGGAATTATGTACATAACTACACATGCATTTTTTTTGCCCCATTTCTTCCTATAAACCTTGATGAACAATTACAAAAAAAAAATACATAAAACTATGATTTGAAGTTACTCAAAATAGACAACAAAAATTGGAAGTCGTGTTTCAGTTTTCCAGTTCTCTCACAAGGTAGAAATTTTGCTACTTGAAATCTGATTTGGTGGGAAGCAGTCCCGCCGTAAATACTGGAACAGAAAGTTTGCATATTCAGATACCACTTCCATGTGCTCTTGTCACCTTGGGAGCCCTCTTAACCCACTGCCTTTACAGCCATAGCAAAGTTGTAAAGTTTTCTCTCACTTTGGCATGGCTCCTTGGTTTTAGTGAGATAACTGTTTTTAGTGAGTAAAAAGAAGGGTGCAACAGAATATCTGCCTGATCAAAGAGAGGGGAGAAGATCTATTTTTCATTAGTTGGGACAATTTTATTTCCCTTTCATCTTTCAGTTGATAAGTCATATAGAAGAGATGCTGCAGACAGCCTACAACAAGTTCCACACGTGGCAGTCCCGGCGTATGCTGAAGAAGACGTGAAGGTGCATGCTGTCCAGGTTGGAGAGCAAAATCTGCAATAGGTATAGGAACACAACCTAGCACACATGCAGATCTTATAGTTGCTGCAGGAAGACCTGCAAGCTGTGGACTTCTGGAAATGATGCTAACTGAACTTGCACATTTTTTGAAAAAGAACAGAGTTTAAACTTGAAAACTAGGGAGAAAAACAAGGAGAACCAAAACAGAAGAGTTGAGGCGCAAAAATATTTAAAAGACACTGTTTACTGCAGTTACTCAGGAACTGCTTTTGATTTGCATAAAGAGCTGCTTTCAGAAATAAAAAGAAAAAACTTTCAAGAGGGTGTATTAATAAAAACTGTTTTTCTGTCTTTTTTTTTTTTTTTTTTTTTTAAAGAAGAAGCGTATGGCACAGGGTAGAATTCAAAAGTTTTCTTCACTGGATTCTGAAATTTTATTGAATTCTGTTTGTACTTCCTGCAACAATTTAACCAGGATCTTTTAAAATATAGCCGAGACTGGTTTTGCTTCAAACATCTGGAGAGAGTCTAGCTGTCAGGAGACAAGCTTCTGCCATATGTTTCCCCATCAATTGGAAGCAAGAGACATTGCACTGAAAGCTGTTTATGGTCCGAGCTCCCTAGAGGCACAGGGGGCCAAACTTTTGCCTGAAGTCTTGGATTTTTATGCAGATTTTTTTCAGATATCCGTTTTGCATGTTTTCCTTTGAGTGCAAGCATGTGCTACTGCAGTTTTTTTTTTTAAGGTGGCATTTGTTCTGAGGAGAGAATGCATTTTTAAAAAAAGTTTAAAAATAAAGTTTCTTACAAAAGTAAAAAGTCACTTATTTTCAATTCTTAGACATTTTTTATTTCGTCTCCTAAATCTGTTTTCTTTCACTCTTCCCTTTTGACTGTTAAACTATTTTTGGCGAATTGATAATCATTGAAAAGAGTGAAAAATGTTATTTACACAGTGTCCATAGATATTGGGAATCTGTGCCATACTTTGTTCCAGATAGAATCAGTTCACTGTTTCTGATCAACTTGTCTTGTATTAAATGTGACTTAAATGCAAAGTAAACCTTTTTTCTATTATATATGCAGTTTACTGACATCCTTGTATTTTGTCGACACCTTGACCAGTACTAAAGCCCCATGTGGGTTACTGAACTTTTTTTTACTTCTGACTTAACATGACTGTTAGAGTCTAAGATGCACCTACTACAAGGAGGAAGCAGATTGATAATATGAATTCGAAGCAAGCGCAGCAGCATTTGCTAGGGAAGAAGTTCCCATTAGTCTGCATGATGGCTTAATGCTGGATTTTGCCCCCACTATGGTGTTAAACATTACAGTGGGGTGGAGGTTGGAGAATTCCAGCAAATTCCTAGAGAATATGTACAGCCAGGTCTGTGCTTGTTCTGTGCTGCTGCTCCATTTATGCAAGAGGGGTTTTTCTTTAACTGATGCATCAAAGGCAGCAGCTTCTTTATAGCCAGTGTTTTGGGATTTTGTATTATGCTAATATTTTGGTAAAAGCCGAGTTTCAGTTAAATGTAACTGTCTGCACCAAAACTGTTTGGAAGTGTATGAATTACTGTTAAGCCTAGTTTCCCTGTCTGCTTTTGTAGACAGATGCATGATACCTGCTCTGTAACGTTAATGTGGTTCTGCTAGAAGAAATGACAGGGCTCAACAAGAGGGACACAACTTACTTTTGACATGGTGAAAGCGTCACTAGGAATAAACAGATGTACATACAGCATACAGGGAAAGAGGTGCACATCTTGTCAAAAGTTACCTCTTGCGACAAGTAATCTGTTCCTTTGAAATTTAGGCTTAGGCTATGGCTTTATTAAGCCTAATCCTCTCTAAGTGCTGGCAGCTTGAAGAAAAGCTCATTGTCTCCCCTGTTCCAAAGCATTGGATCTAGCAATTGTGTGGCCAAATGCCAACAAATTTGTGAAAGCTCTTACAGCCTTCATTATATCAGAGGACTAGGTCCAAGGAAGTATTTGATTATATACTAATTGTGCCTGAAGTTATAACAACACACTCGAGTATTAGACTGCACTGAGCCTTAGCAATAATCATTTTGTTTTAAAATCATAGGGAGGAATTTTGAATATGGAACTAAATTGCATTTGATTTCAATCAGTATTTAACATTCCTGGAAATGTGTGGTAAAAGACTTGGGGAGTACAGGGGAAAAAATTCAGTGCATTAGATGAACATTTTACTGTCCAAAGGACTGTTGTGTTGCAATCATTGTGGGGGATGATGTTGCTATAGCTTTAAGTTATTGTAGTGATGTCAGGCTATCAAAATGTATCTTAATTTACAGAACTGGGGGAAGAAGAGGAGGATACTAAATTCAATAGTTTTGCCTAGAGACTGTACAGGCAAGGCTGCTATGCACTTCATGTTGCTTTTTCAGGTATCGTGGCAATAAGGCACAGGCCCCTCCTAAAGTACTGGAGGTAAACTAAGTATTCTTTCTTCATGTTGTATTCCCCTTTTCTGTAGCATGGTCCAAAACACAGATTCATTCCTTAAGTTTTGAAACTGATTCATCATGCATTATATTACTATTGGAATCTTTATACTGACTTGTATTTTTAACGAGAATTCATACGACTTGTATCATTGGCATCGATCTAAGATTTGTAGAATAAACCCTACTGAATCCTGATATGAAGTCTTCTCCAGTGCTTAGGCTGTGTATTTTCTGATGTTCCATTAAATCCAAAACAGACTCCATTCAGATCCAAATTGAAAGAGCTGTGTATAGCACTACCTCAGCTGCCCCACCGTGCTCCTGGGGATATATCAGGAGCAGAACAGCCATTGTTAAAATAAACTTTCATTCTGAGGGATTCAGAAGTTGTTATTTTCTGCTATATCAAGAAGCTAAACCATTTTAAGTAGTGGTGTATCTCCCTACCGATCACATGAAAGGCAGTTTAAGTCTCCAAGGATTAGTGCTCTGCTTGCTACGTATATCCACAGAGCAGCTGTTGCTCCAGCAGAGCTGCATTGGCTGTTTGTCGGCCATCCAAATCCTCGCTTTGCTAGCAAAGAAGCCTAGACTAAGGCTGAAGAAAGGCTAATGTAAAGCACATATTAAAACAAGTTTGGCTCCACTTATTTACAGCCTGTGCAGTGCATTAAAGTACGCTTAGACATGCCCCAGCAGCAGGTGGGCCGTTCCCATCTCAAAGGGGCTCTAGCCCAGTCAAGGCAGGGAAACGACATTTCTCCACCACAGCCTCCCCTAGAAGCAGCAGCCTGCACGCTCACAAATGGTGGCTCTCTAGACTGCAAGAGCCAACTGCTCAGTGGGACAAAGCAGCTCTGGGCAGGCCCGGGGCTGCCTTTCCCCTCACACACACTTTAGGGCTCTTTAAGATGTCTTTAAGATGTCTTCCCCCCCCCAAGCAGAGCACTAACTTCAATTTGAACAGCAGTCAGGGCTTACCAGTGATCTAGCCCTGCTCCATCAGATCGGGCAGCTAAGGAGCAATGTAGCCCTGCAGTACAGGTCAAGGCCTCTGGACACCCACCCCAACCTCCCCTCTTTCTTTGGGCACTGCATTTCCTTCAGCTCCTTCCGAGGATGTTGTTTCCCTGTGGGGTACCCAGTCAGTCCTCATCTTGGATGCTGAACGCTAGCCCATTTGCTGCTTTCCTTGGTAACACATAAGCAGAGAATCACGCCAAGGACAGCTCTGTCCACAGTGGAAGACACCCAAAGACAAAAGATGCAGCCAGAGAGGCTGCTCAGCCTGGAGGGGCCCCGTGGCCACAGCGATGGGCAGTGCCCGCTAGAGGGCCCGGCCTGGGGCTGGACGGCACCCACAGAGCAGCACGGTCTGGAGGGCGCAGCGCTGGCGGCCCTGCTCGTGCGCAGTCCCAGTGGGCTCGGAGAGGCTGCTGCGGTTGCAGCCCTGCCTCCCCGGCAACCCAGGGCCTGCTGGCCGCCACCCGGCCCCACAGGCCGCCTCAGCGCCGCTGCCGGGCCGCGCAGCCCCGCAGGAGTTGTGGCAGTGACGCGAAAGGTGACTCAGCGCATGGGCGAGGCTGTGGCTTTTTGCTAGCATTTTCCCGTCTGTACACCCTCAGCGGCTCTATTTCTCACAAGAATGAACATCCCTGTCCTCACCAAAACCCAACAGCCCTCCTCTCACCACTGAAGACTACCTGCCTGGGTCTTCCTTCTAACTAGTGAGGCCGAGCTACACCCCTAAATCCAGCATCTGCATTTCCTCAAAGAAAGCACTGCCCTGGTGATACCCAGGCGCTGGTCTGGCCTGACAACAGCCCCTTTAACAAAGCTGCTCCGTTACTGTCACCCACAGCCCACAAGTCGCACAGATTACACGTGAGCTCTCAGAGGCAGCCTCCTCCCCAGGCCCAGTGGAACCCGCACGCAGTTTCATTTTCTAGAGTGTCTGTGTCCCCAGGCATCTACTTGTTCCCCTTCTTGTTCATCAAAAGGCCACGCTGACAATACATGACTTCATTACAGTATCCCGCACAGCGGAAGCGCCCTCTGCGCACTGCTGCATTAGCCATCTCCACGCACTGCCCTCCTTGCCCAGCCTCCGGTCCTGCCCCTCGTGCTCGCCCACGTGGCTGCCCATTGCTCACCACTGCGCCAGGCGCTGACAGTGCCCAAGCCTGGGCGGCTCAGCTGCCACCACACGGGTGCCCTGTAGGCACCTACGGTCATGCCGTGCCCCTAGCCGGGAGAGGGCTGAGCTGCCCTGTTCTTGGGGATTCCCAAGCTTCAGCTTTTAGAAAAACAGGACCTGCACACTTTTTTTTTTTCCACTTTGGGAATTGGCCAGTGCTCAGCAGAGTTGCAGGGGCAGGAGCTGCCTCCCACGCTGACCTCCAGCGGGGGCTCCTCGCCTCACTGTAGCACAACTCACAGCAGCATGTTCACATCTTCCCTGCCTAAGCTGCAGCTTCTCCACATTCAACTGCTTGGCAGGTCCAGTAAGAGAACATCAATAATTTCATTTGACTTACAATCTGCCCTGTGGTCAGAATCAACAGCTCTGATAGCACAGCCCCATGGCACCCACTTCCCTGTAGGCATTCCTCCCGTGTCCACCTTTTCCCTACTTCTACAGACACAGCACATCCAAGAAGTGAGTGAGCAGCCATCAGGTCACGCGCCTCTGTAGGGATAAGCCTGAGCCCAGCAGAGCCATGGCTCCGTGCTGCCAGCCGCATGCACCAGCTCCCCTGCCAGCCACGAGCCCATCATCATACAAACAGCAGCCACCCGGGATCAGGAGGGACGTGGGATCAGGCTGCTTGTTTTCTCCAGACATGCGGATATCCCAGCCCATGGGTACCAAGCACCTCATTTTGTGACTCCAAGTACATCACTCCACAGCAACGCAGCACAGGTGGCTGGGCGCTCTTCACATGCTCCATGTGGCCATGTTACGTCCCCCAATACGGGCTGCCTCCTCCTGCCCTGCAGCCCTGAGGAGCTCAGGAAACCACATCCTTAAAGCCCTTCTGCCTTCCTAGTCCTTTAGGGGAACAAAGCACTCCATTAAACCAGGCTCATGCTTATGTACACCCTGGCATGACACCAAAGTCAGAAATTTTGGGAATGTGGTGGTTGATATTGTTAAGATGAACAGAGTACCAATCACACCAAGAGCCGGGATAACAAGGAGATGGATGACTGGTTCAAGATGGTGCAATTAAGACTACAGAGATTTCATTAAATAACTTCTGGTAGGGATCCTGGCTTACTCTGGAATTGATCTTCATCAGAATCACACTGGAACTATTGAAAAACTCAGGAGTGAAACACTCTCCTCCGCAGCTCTCTGGTTAACACCAATTTACTGAGACGCCACTTTCCCTGTGCCAGATTCTTCCTCTAGGTCTCCAAGTGGCCCATGCTGTTTTGAGCAGACTTGGAGCGTCCATTCAGGGCTGCAGCCTCGGAAGGGACCCTTGCGGTACAGACACCAGGGCCCAACACTGCTGAACCCTAGGCTCCACATCTTGACCTCCTTCAGCGTGTAAAACCCGGGACAAAGACACTGGGCAGGCAGCTCCCCTGCTACCTGGCGCAGAAGTCAAGGTGACTTAAAGGCATGGTCCTGCCGCACTGAGACTCAGAAATTGTACCTGACAGTGCCCCGAAGGCCAACCAGAAAAAAATCTCTTGCCGCACAGTACTGTTTCTCAGTGATTTTACCACATCACGCCATCTGGGCTCGCAGCCGGGCCCCGCCGCCCTGCAGCTGCTGGCAGTACTCAAGCAGAGAGGAGAGACATGCTGATGAGGCGCTGGCCTACATTTCGGCGACGGCGCATTCCTAGGGGGGCCGGCCGGCACGCAAGCAGGAAGGGTGAGCGTCACTGCCCGGACACGCAGTGCCCAGCCTGCAGCGCATGGGCCCTCACACGCACGGCCCCACTTCAGGAGCCCTCTGTCTTGCTCCTGTCCTACTCACGCTGCTGTTGTGCCAGGAATGCTACATGAAAACACTGTGTTTTCACACTCTGTCCCACAAGAACGGCTCTCCCTCAGGCCCTGCTGAGCTGCCTCTTGCCGTTACATAACGCTGCTCCATGTCTTGTGGGGAAGAAACACCGCCGCGCCAGGGCCCGGCCATGCCATTCACTAGGAAGGCCGCTGGACTGCTTTAGCAGTCACGCTCCTGCCTAAGCCACAGTTATTTTGCTGTTTGTCTCCCCCAGACATGTCTCCCCTTGCAATACTAAGTATGGGCCATTTGAGAGCAGAGTCCAGTACTGTAATCGGACATCTCAAAGCACTCGCCGCAGTGTTACACAACAGCTCTGGGCTCCTGGCCGAACCTGCCTTAGGGTTCTCTTTCCTCTGGGAGCACCGTTTTGAAGGAAATCTGCCAGCTGTTCATGGTTACTGAGCCTTGCTTTGCAACATGAGGCTGGCTCAGAGAAAGCAGCTTCCCCTAATCCAAAGCTAAACCGGCAATGAACTCCAGTCACTGGTGCCTATCAGTCTGCACACCAGTTCGCAGAGGGGACTAGGCCAGGACAGAAGTCAAACCTCCAGCACACTTAGTGTTGTCGTCAGGTCCTCAGCACGGGCTGCTCCCCTCTGCGGATCGCCCCCTCTTTCTTACACAGGGTTTCCTAACGCAGGCAGCCGGTCAGAGCTGCCCGAGCGCGACGCACCTTCAATTCACCGGGCTGACGGGCTCCGAACAAGGCCTGCACATGAACCGCAAGGCTCTGCTGCTCAGCCCGCTTCTGCTTTCGGTTCCCAGCAGCCACGGGGCAAGTTCCTGCCTGCATTTGTTCCTTCAGCAGCACCAGGTGGTACCTGACTGGCTGCAGAAACTCCTTCTTTCACATGAATACACTGGGCGAATACTTCCTACTGCTCTCATTTCCAGATCATCCAGCTCATTAGTGTAACAACAGCTCCTTCCTGTGCGCACAGCTCCCCACCTATCCAGACAGGGTTACAGCCAAGTATTTGTGCACCTAACTCTTGCAAAATACCCTGGGGCCATCCTGCTACTGATTTCACTTGGCAAGAGCCGAGGCCTAACTGGGCAGCACAGGTCCAACCTTGCTAGCTACCCAATTTGTACAAGAGCTTTGTGCAATGGCATGAAGAGCAAAGAAAACAACCAGGGCCAACATTTTAGATATGTCATTTCCCATTAACTGATCACTATCAATCATTCAGAAGGTTTATGCAATCCAAAGATAGTATCCAGGGTCAAAGACAGCCTGGCAGTTGCCCTTAGTCAGCATCAAACTTTTTAAAGAAAAGGGAGGATTACCCAATTCAACCTCTCATTGAGAGCACTCTCCCAAACACACTCCTAAGTCTTCTGCATTATCTGCAAGATGTGATCTAAATAATTCAAAACTTCCTGCACCAAGGCTAGTGACAGGATTTTTTTTTTCCTGCAATAAGGCCCAGAAGGATTGACTATTTAAAAAGCAATTGTTACTGACTTCAGGCCTCTTTGGCCTCTTCAGGCTACTTTGGCTTCTTTAAGGCTCCCTAGGAGGGGGTGGAGGAGAAGAGAGGAAGGGTCAGAGAAAGGTTCCCAAAGGGTAACGCCAGCCTGCCGAGGCTGGGCCCTCCCTGGCCTCAGGGACGATGGCTCCTCCAAAGCCGCATTTCTCCACCTGCGACCCCTGAAGGTGCACACGTCGCTTCCAAGAGATTCACCAGAAATCTCAAGACCACCAAGCCCACCTTCCATTTGCCATGCAAGCATCCCCACGTGCACAGGGGATTCCCTGAGGGCCTCCAAAACCAAAGAGGCTTAAAATCCAGCCAAGGCAACACAAGATTACTTTCAGCTCTTCAATGTGTGATTCAGTGTGGCAGCCCCCTTGGTTAGCCATGGAAAGAGCCCTAGCAGAGCTCCCTTCACCAGATGCAAAGTAACCTGGGTGAATATCTCCTAGAACAGCCCTAATGTTCATTAGATTTACACCTGTTATAGAAGAATTGCAAAGGGAAATAATTTTTAACCTTGCAATAAGTATGTTTGCAACCATTCCATCAGGCGGCACAGAGTCCAACGATTGATATGACTGCAGGGTATGAGTTCTCCCCTCCCGTCCCCATTATTTATTTGCCTGTGATAATAACGAGTTACACACAGCCAGGAAATGGCATCAGCACAAAGTTCAAATTAATTTCCCTATCAGAGTAGTTCCCTTATTAAAACTCTTGTGCAATAGTTCATACAGCAGGTCTTTAATGACATCTTTAGTCCAGCCACAGGACAGTGGCTACAGGCATTTTCAGGCAGTTTCCACAGAACACTGATACTTTCTGAGAAACATGTTCACTCTGGCACTTCTTTACCATCAGATATCAGTGATTAATCTCATCTCACGGAACTAGAAAGTGTTAAAGCCTCAGAAGGATAAAAATCACACCAAAGGCAATTCCTGTTCATTTGGCACACAACTTGACAAACTTCTCAAAGCTGCTTTCTCCAAGGCAAGTCACTTGCATCCTAAGCACTAAAAATGCACCAAACTGTTTCACATATCAGCCAGTAATAAGCATCTACCAACTCTACCAGACACCTACACATAATTTGCCATATGGAACCAGGAGCTTCCTGCTCTGCACAGCGTAAATAAAATAGGGGATTTCAGGTTTCTTGAAAACAAACATCACCTTAAAAAGGGCTACGATTTAGAAGTACCAGCTGTCTACACATGAAACATCCAACTTCCAGCAATCTGGTCTCTGCAAGATACCTTAAACTGTATGTCCAGAACTGAGATGTTAATATCATGAGTTACAGTTTAAATCCCACTACCTTGTCCCTCACTCCCTAAATCCCAACATTACATGCTCAGCAGAACAGTATAGGAAAGGATGAAAGATTTTACACGAGAGTTATGCTATTAATATTATTCAGCGTGCTCCCACCCAAAGGACCTGCACCGACCTTTATGTGGGCAAGAATCATCCCACTTTGTCCTCACCTGCCCTAAAGATTTATTTAGGGCCTTTAATGAATGTTTTGTACAGTACTGTCTGCAGAATGAGACCTTCAATATTTTAAATGTCTAGTGTCTTAAATGGGTAAAAATATAACTGTTCTTTCTTCAGAGGTCAGTCCACAAACCAACCCTATCAAACTAAACCTCTTTCTGAACAAGAAAGAAGCCAGAAGAAACACCAAGCAACTTCTACATGACCCTTCCTGATGTGTAAACCACCCCCTTCAGACAGTTATTACTGCAATTAATACTGATAAAAAAGCATTAGTCACCCCTTGTTTAGTATGTCTATCACATGCTGCTTATATTTTTTCCAAGAGTCAGATACTCTCAATATTCTTACATCCAAGCTTCCTGTTTCTATCTCATCTACAAGCAGAACAGCAGAACCAATTCTGAACCTATTCTGAGCCAGATTTTTCACATGAATGGCACGCTTTTGGGGGAGCAGTAGTGCTCATGACTTATCAACTTCAGAGTGCTTGCTTGCTTGCTTCTCCCATGGGCCCAGTAATGACCTGTGTGGTTGAGCGCTGCGCGTGCCATGAGCTGCCTATCCGACACGCACCTCCCTGGGACGCGCAAGCGGCCGTGCCCACAGCCAGGCACCGAGGCCAACAACGCGGCCTTTGGTGCAGCCCTTGCTCCCAGCCAGCTTCTGCACTGAGGCTTCTGCCTCTCCGCTTCCTTTCAGACTACCAGAGCTGAGCAGCGGCTGTGGCTTCCTTAAAGCTCCACCTTCTGGGGCCCTGGGATTTTGCAAAATGAAAAACAAGACTCAGTACTCATCTGAAAAGAAAAAAAAAAAAATCCTGGCCTGGCTTATAAAAGAGCTTTAAAAGGCAGAAACACAGAAGTACAGAGTCACTTCATGCTTTTTGAACCATTCATGTAATTCTGGGCCCTATTTTGGTGGGCAGGCAAAGGCACACATTTAGTTATGCAACTGGCAGGGCTCTGTACCTGCAGTACCAGAGAGGCGCAGAGGAGGCCTCCTGCTAGCGTGCAGACAGCTCTGCTCTTCAGGAAAAGCCCCAGGGAGGACAGGAAGAGCGCCCGGCTGGCGCAGCTGCTCGCCCCGCAGTGGAGCCACGGCCTCCCGGGCTGCCATGTTGCGCCCCGCTCTCCCCTCCACAGGGCACAGCGCCCTTCTCCCTGCACACCACTGCGGCACACGCATGCTGAGCCCGCGGGCACCAGCCCTCTGCTCCCACATGCAAAGCATGCGTGGTGCTGGTGTGGGGCAGCTCCTCTCCCGCTTGGCTCACCTCACACGTGCGACGTGCAGCGCTGGCTGGCGCCTCACAGCGACAGGCAGCCAGGCCCGGCCTGACACTACCTTGCGGCATCAGCAAATCCTGGACACGTGCCACGAGTTCAGCACAGCAGGAACAGGGAGCCTGAGATGGCCATGCAGTCCCTTGGCGCGAGCAGGGCTTGGCTCCACAGCAGCCGGGGCTTTTCCACAGCCTCTCATGCCCTGGCACTGCTGCACCAGCTGCTGGGCAGCTCCCTGCCTGCCTGCTTCATTCGTGTGGTAACAGGAGCTTGAGGCCATCCAGTAAGTGGTGCTGTGAGCTGAAGAACATGTAAAATCATGTGGTGCCTCCAGGATTTAATAGCTCAGGTCCACACCTGCCACCACTCATGCTTCTGGAAGAACAGAGTCTTAGTATTTGCCTACAAAAGCAGTTCTGAATCATGCTGTGAGCAAAGAGGGGTGCTAGAAATCCCTCTACTTAGTATAAGAGTCTCAGTGGCATAACACATTATGAGATCTGAGCAAACCTGCTGCCACAAAGAGCTGAACCAGGCAAGGCCTGGTACTTCTGACAAAACCGAAAGGCAAGTATAGGCTGACACCGAATTGATCCTCAGTCAGGACCTGTCAGAGAGAGCAGAGTTGGATGTAAATCCCATGAGCTTCCTAGCAAGGTTTGGTTTTGAGCACATAGAGAAACGTTATCTCAAAATATAGACTGCAGATCTGCACCTTTCTGAAGTGCTCGCCAGTCTCCTGAGACCCAAGTCATTTTGCCCAATTCTCCTATCACGTATCTTCTCCTGCTAAGATCCCCCAAACCCAAACCTCAGAGAACACAGTTCTTCACAGAGCTTCAGCTACGAATCTAGGGTCTAGACGCTGGCCATGGAAGAGCTTTGCACTTCAGTCTCCCACCTTGGTGCTGTTCATTGCAACCAGAGACAAAAGCCTTTCCAGAGCACACATCCATATAAAAAACCCCCAAGCCTCAGTACTCTCAGAGCTGGAGCCCAGGATCACCTGACACAGATTCACCACCACGGCTGGCCCAGCAGCGCAGCAGCCCTGCGATGCCGACAGTGTGTGCTGGCTCCCTCTCCTCATAGCCCCACTTCACTCTGGCAGGTCCATCTGGGCCCTATTTCTGTGGCTTCAGCTTCCAAGACGACAAGTGCAACAAGCACTGAAGGCTGCATTGCTACACGAATGTGCATGGCACATGCTGCTTCTCTGTCCCCACCCAAATTAACCACAGCACTTCTGGCAAACACTGGGCAGAGTTCCTCCATAGGCATCAGTTTCCTCCTGCTCTGGACTTGCACTTGAAATGTGCTGTTGAGGGAGCATCTGGGCAGGACGCCATTGATCAGAGAGACCACCGGTGCCTCCAGCCTGAGCCTAGACAGACGTGATGCCTTCTCTGCCGTTTGACACATAGCTTGTGAGGCAAGATGAGCACATCAGCAAGTGTGACAGGCCACAGAGACATCCTGTGGCCCGAGGTGTCCCACAGCGACTGCAGGAACCCTGCCAAAGGGCAGCTTTCATCTCTGGAGCATCCTCGACCCACTTTTGCTGTCAGCATGCCCTTCTCCTCCCTCCTTTCCTCCATTCCTATCCACACTGCATTCTGCTTTCTCCCTGGGTGAAATAGGGCAAACATAACCTGATTAACCGAGGGGATTTGGGCAGGAGGAGGCGGGGGTGGGAGGTGGGGAGAGAGATTAACATGCAGGAAAATGCAGAGCCTTTCCCTCTTGCATGAACACTTGCCTATTCAATATTTAAAGTGTTCTGCGGTGGCTCTGACTCTGGGATTTGCTATAAAAGCTTCTCGTAAACTGTCTCAGCATGTGGATATCAAGAGAGAGAGAACATTCAGTCTGACAAGCTGAAATTCCTCCCTGGCTCCAGGGTCATTCAGAAGCTTAAAATCACTTGGATGTGAGCCCACGACTCCATTTTAAACATAAGAGCCCCTCTTGCTGTTCTTCATCTATTTACAGTTTGAATCTAGGCTTTATTTGGCTAGGCTCAGCTTAAAGGGTTCTTTAGAAGTTAACACAGGCTCTCTCCATTTCACATATAGAAAAATTTCCAAGGCAGACAGCAGATTAGAAAGGTTCATATGAATAAGGAACACGTTTCACAAGCTCTACCTGCCCTCCAAGTCCATTTCTATAGCCTCTTTTATTTCTATCCATGCTTGCTTGCTTTCCTGCTTTACAGTAAAACATATAGATGTTTCTGGTAAGAAATGCAAAGCTACCACATGCAGAAAAAGTGCCTTCTCTGACCTTCCAAGGGGCTATTTTTGGCTGTTCTTATATGCCTAAGATCTCTTACAGGAGTCAAGACTGAATTAATTGACCCTCCATAACCTTTGACAGAGACCTGAAATACTACAAAAAATGCTTTTTCATAATTTTCATTCTCCGATAACACAGCATCTCGCTGACTTCAAAGCCCCAGGTGCCATTTTTGCAAGGGAACATATATTTTAAAAGGGATGTGAAACGGAGATTATTAACTAAGGCTGATTGAACACTGTGCACTACAGCTAGGTATACACAGACAAAACACAACATATCTTTCACAACACAGCTGAAAAGGCAGAGAAAAAAAAACAATAATAAATGACATATCTAGGACTGCAAAAGCTACTGAGCAGGCTCAGCTTTCAATATCTTTCACTTCTAAGATCAAACCTGGAGATGCAAACACTGTTTAGTTTAGTTTCACAGACTTGAAAGGGAAATTGATTTCCTTTCGTCATTGTCACTGTGAGGGCACAAACATTTGATGAGTTTAAAGAAACAACATTGCACAAGGAGAAGCCAAACACACCAAGAACGATATTCCATATGGAAAAGTAGCAGATGTAGTCAGAAAATCCCCTCTCTCTGAACACATAAATATACGTCCTACAGACCTGGGCTCTGATTTGTCCCATGGCAAGTTTCAGTATTGATATTCTCCTAGCTCATGGGCACTGCCCTGCCCCTGCCTGCACATGAGGAGATGGATGAGCCCCCTGTCCAGCTACCACTCAAAGCTTGTCCCCTGCCAAGGGACTAGCACAGATCAAGAGGACTGCGCATCCCTGCTGCTGCTCAAGACATGACTCACTCCCATACAATGAGCAGAAGGTAAAACATGCCAGTATCTTCTGACAGTAACATTAAATGTCAAAGACCTCCCACAAATCCACAATGAACCACAGAATTTACAAGACAGAAATGACAAGCATCTAGAACGTCCAAGAGACACAGCCTCCAGAAATCCAGCCTTGATGCAAAGATCAGCTACCCTCTATTGCCCCATAGATCTTTACATTTTTCCTTTTCATACTGGCCTCTTCTACAAGGGCACCTGCACCAAGATGTTGCCTGTTGGGGTCATCTGCATCGGGCCTAAGAATACAACATAACCTGAATAAAATTACAAGAACATGAGTTTGAATAGAACTAAGAGGAATTGGTGTGCCGTGCATTTACCAGCCAGGACACAGGCACGCTGGTGCTTTTAGGACCAGCCCCAAGCTAAAGAAACAACAAATTCTACAGGACAATTCCCCTTGTCAGATCTCAAATTCAGGGGCTTGTTCCCTTTGCTAACAGCCACCTCCTTGAGCAAGATTCACCACAGCTTGCAAAACAGCAAGGCTATGCCTCACTAAGGTTTGCTATACATCTGTGCAGCTTCATCTAAATACAGGAACAAACCCACAAAGCAGCAACTCCAGACTTAGCATAGTACTGTGAGGGTGACTCGCTGGCAAGCAATAAACTTTCATTTTCTATTATTTAAAATTGGAAGATAAGTAAAAAGATCACCTGGGAGAAATAAGAGCCTGCTAGAATGCGTGTGATGCTACTGAAGAACATGTCTTACTAATACAAGCATGGAATGTGCTGATATCTTCACATTTCTGTGTTTCTGCTTCCTGTTCTCTCTCTTTAGTCAGCGAGCCCCCCCTCAAGAGGGACTCTGATGGGCTTGTATGCTGCCTATAAAGTGAGGCCGTGCCCGCTGCAGCAATGCTCAGCTTGGTACCTCCCTGTAGTATATTAATGCTCTCACTATGCTGTGAGATGAAGCAAAGGCTTGTTCATATGTTAGCAGTGCAGGCTATGAGGCTGCACCACTCTCTGCCCAGCCTTAGACCTCCAGCATGTCGTAGTACAGAGACTTCTGTATGTTATTTCAGTTAAAGAGCATGTGGTCTTTAAATAAAAAAGGAATGAAAGAAAATTAACACTCTCATGAGGCAGACCAGAGATGATCCCCATTCTCCTGCCAACGAAGCTGGGAATCTGCAGCCAAGCTCAGGGCTCACACGCAGCTTTGCTGCAGGGGGAACAAGGCCTGAAGCACCCATGGGCCACCCCTGGAAGAAGGGCAGTTTGCTACATGCCTCAAGTAGCCAACTAATATAGAGCTACAGCACATAGAGCTACAGCTACATCTGGATAGATGACGATGCAAAACACATCCCTAACAGACGGCACAAGCCAGGAGAAGTAAGTCATTAAGGAATTTGTTTGTACTTTCTTCCCCTTAGCCTCTCTTTGATTTTAAAGATACAGTTAAACAACATAAAATCGAAAAGCCCAAGCAGCAGAATTTTTGAAGTGTCGCCTGGCAGAACACATAATATTGGTGGCCCTCAAGAACCGTGCCTGGTAGTACCTTAGCACATTACTAGCCTTTCCCCGTCCGCACCACAGGCTCTGCATTCGCACACAGAGCAAGCCACAAAGACAAAGATCTAAGAGAGTACCTTGTGCAGAGACCATCAAGTCACTCCTCTCATGCAAGAGGTGCAGAAGAATCTAACTCCATGACCCAGCCCTCAGGACTGCTCTCTTAGGGGTGACCCAGCCCAGCTGCAGCTCTTTTAAAGAGCCTCAGGTGTGGCTTGTGTGTGGATTGAAATGGAAGTGACTCTGGCCACCTACTTCCATTCTTTAAGTGAGCTTTGCAAGCCACAAGTTCCTTTGTGCACTGCTTTCCCTAAGGAAAAGAGAAGCATTTGTTATTCAAAGTACTTCACAGATATATACCTTAGCTACACACATGGGGAGTTTTACCAGGCTCAGTGTGTGGGAAAGATTGTGAGGCAGGAGGAGAATCCAGGCCCTGGAAAGGAGGTTGTAAACACAGGGAGCAGTCCTTTCTTGATCTCTGGCCTTCTCGCTCTATTCCACGTACAGAACTGGAGTCCATTCTCCAAGACCCATGTAGACACAGAGGAACTGAAGAGCCCTTGATGAAAATCCAGACCACACTATTTTCACTGGCCAGAACTTCCTTGACCTCACAGCTTTATATTACCTAAGTAAGAGCCTCCTCTTGTAGAGCCTTGAACTGTCTCCTAACCCTATTAAAGGGACAACGAGATGGGGTCAGGTCTTGCTGTAGGCTGGGCCATACGGGGGGTTCCTCTGCCAAGCCTGTGTGTAGCACTGAGAGAGACTTTCTGCTTTCTAATGAGTTGCATGGCCACTTGTCAGCCACAGGAATTTCCAGCAGGTTCCCCTGGGTCCAAACCAGGTATCTTGGAATTTGGATTCACAGAAATGAGAGGGTTTAGCCATGGCTATTTTCTGATGGGAGAGAACCTGTTACCATTATGACTATGTTGACGCTCAACAAGATATGCAAGGTGCGAGATGCTACAAAGGTACCTTTGAGAAAGTAAAAGCCTTAGGCAGATAGTATGTTTGGTACAATTGTTACAGTGTCCTGAGTAACAGATCTCCCTTTTATTTACTGAGTCTGCCCAACATGCTAGTATGCTTCCACATTCCTTGATGGGTCCAACACCATCTTCTTTGTTATCTCTTCTCTTACCTGGAGCTCCCCAATGACCTAAGTTTTCCACTGCAGGGAAATAATACCGTGCTATTAAATGCCTTCTGTTTCAAATGAACTGAATTGCAGGACTCTGCATTGCACTTTACTCCAAGCTGACCAACTTGTTGACATGTAAAGTTCCCTAAAGAGATCCTAGGAAAATCAAAGCTGACAGCTGCAGAATGAATAGGAATATTAAAGTAAGAGCAAAGGGGTCTCTGCTCCAGTCGGACTACAGGGACATGCCTCTGACCTTTTGCTGCTGAACTTGCCTGCCCTCTGGAATTGGCAAGTAGCAGTGGCAGCAGTCAGGAGCCCTCTTCTCATATCCCTTCAGCCTTCTTACTGTAATTTATAGAAAGTCTCTCCTTACTGCAACCTGCCAGGCACCCAAGAACAAGGCAAATAAGAGTAATAATTGAGTAATAGTTGATTCTGCTGCTGCCTGCGCAGAACTGGGGAAGGAGGATACAAGAATGATTATGCTCTCCCAACAGTCAATGGGAGGCAGGTGCTGAATTGGCTTAGCTCTCTCTCAGGCAAAGACTGAATAGCGGCTCATGCCAGGCTGCCTTTTCCTTTTTGTCTGACCGGGCTTTTTATTGGAGAATCCCATTTCCTGCAGTTCCTAACTAAACGAATAAATACTGAGCACAGCCCAGAAGGAATGGGTTTGGCTTGAAGGATCCTGCGCAGTGACTCACGCTTCCATGAGTAAGCTCCTTCCCTCAGCGAGGCGACACCATGTCACGCACTCTGCTTAGCCCAGCTCACAGCATGGGCTAAACTGCAGCTATCCACAGTGCTTGCGATAATATGCTTTAGCTTCACAATGAAGCTATTACAAGACATAAAGTTTGCTTTAGCTTTATACTGAATGCATAATCCATTGCTGCCATTTCTGGAAACATACACAACATTTTAATGGAAAAAGGAAAACTGCTCTATCTTGGAAGTCCTGAGTAGGAAAAGTGTCAGCTAGAACATAGCTTGCAATCCAAAAATGCATTTAACAGAAGTGTTTTGGAAATTATTGATTATTTACACACGTCTCCATTTATACAGCCCCAGTGCACATTTATAAATATGTTGTAGAAATACATATGGAGAAATATCCGGAAATGACAATTGCATCAATTAGCCCTCCCTCTCTTTGCCACAATGACAGTGCAAAGAAAGGACGGTGCAAAGCAGCACAAGCTCTAGATCTTGGTAATACCAGTGTCCCTGCTGTACCACACATGCAGGGAAGCAGCTAAGGAGAGGGACCCTGAAGTGATCACAGCTCATTAGTTATGGGTAGAATTACCTGCTGGTATAAACTAAGAAGGAAATCACTATTTTTAGCTTTTAGTTTTCTCAGGAGGGCATTCAAAGGGCATTACGTGGCTATACTATGGAAACTGAAGAACACAAAATGAGGATTTTATGGAAAGCAAAACAACTTCATGCATCTTATTCAGCGAAATACTTAGAAATACTTATAAACTGCAAGATTTGGATGATGGAGACACAGAATGAAGACCTCAGAGCAGAGAGATTCCAGTGACTTTCCAGGGCTGGTGAACACCAAGGCCTGCTTAGGTTTACCAGCAGCCTCCCAGCTGGGCTGTAGCTCTTGGACCAAACATGTTCGTTGTGGCTTGGTATCACTGTTCACTGCAGCAGCAATCAACACCAGCTTGGACTTAGTCTTTCGGGAACAAGGACCTTAGCAAGTGACAAGAAGTGTAGAAATTTCACTTTGCCATGTAAAACCTCTGGCACATCAGCAAAATATACAAATCTACGAACATATCAGGAAAATAGCAAGAGGCTCACATCAAACTCACCTGTTATAAATATCTCTGGAGTTTATTTTTAAGATAAACATTTAATCAGTATCTCATAAGTTAAAAAAAAAAAGTATAATGAGAATGTGCCATACATGCCATCATTTTCTTCTGTTCAGCCAAAGCCTTATCAAAAACTATCTGAGGTCCGTGGAAAGGCTCTGATTGTCACTTCTAGAATAAATTTATATTGCTTTTTTTTTGTGTGTTTAATCTGTGAAACGGAACATGCAAAAAAAAAAAAAAAAAGGGCAAGCAGGCTGAGGACATGTCTAGTTTTCCTAAGGAGAACTTGTCACACTTTGAACATTTCCACCAGGCCAAATCCCTGAAATCAAAATCAGCCACTTAAAAGATATCGAAACAGACTTGGCCTCTTATCTGCCACGTGCAAGACTGATGCTCCTCCTTTTCTCATCCTGTTCTTTGTGCTGCTGGGAACCTTCCCTGCTTGAAGCTCTCTGAGAAAGAAAATCTGTCAGTCATGCCAGATGACTGCTTTCCTTCCAAGCATCTATTGCTGTTATTAATAAATTATTAATTTATTATTAAAGGGCACAGAACAGGAAATATTTGGCATTTGCAGCCAAATTCTTCTCAATATTGTAACTTAGGTGAATTAACTCTGGCATGTTAAAAGCAGACTCTAAAGGCAGGACCTATGGTATCTGAATAGGCACCAGACAGCTGAGCTGAACCTGATCCTGTAAGTAACCTGACACTGTAAGTAGTGGAGACTTGAAGTAAAGAACAACAGCAGCGAGACTTGTGAAGATCCTGCTGCAACTCACATCCTGAAAACCATGTCCAGTTTCATTTTGTGCAAGACATAGGGTAAGAACAATCTTAGATACACCTACACATCTGTCTTAAAAGCCTTGGTGTCACCATGACAGTACTAAAATGCCACATCCTCTACATGAATTATGCATTTTAAAAACACCCATTAGTCTACAAGCACTCCCCTTCTGTCCTGCAAGGTGAAGGTGAACACAATGTCATCCAGATGCTGCTGTCTGCAACCCAAGCTCTGGAGGAGCTACTTAGCCAATGCCGCTAGAAATTAAGACCCTTAGGACACAGAAATAACCTACTCAATCTGTCCTTGGGGCTTCTGATAGAATAGGATGCTCAGTGAACCCATAATAATGCAAAATGACAGGATTACATCATACGGCTTCCTTTTTGCCCTGAAGTCCATGCTACATTAGGCCTATTCAGCACCTAGTAGCCCTTTCCCTGCTGTAACTACCACAGCTACCACAGTTCCCCCACACAAAACACCTCACGGGTACTGTTCATTCCTCAAGCTGAGGCAAAGTCTATATTGCTCTGCAACTGGCAGCTCTTTGCATTTAATCTCCTTTGGTAGTACTGGTCTCTGCGCCGAGAAACAGAACTTGTAATTTTCCAGCTCAAGTTTCACAAACCTGGAGGCACACCGTTCCTTACTCTGCTTCGAGCGCAAGTGAGATGGATAACCAAAAAGGAAGTCAAACTAAGAAGAGCTAATGCCCCAAATCAGCCAGAGCTAGAACTCCAAAAGCAAATTGAGACAAACATTAAAAAAAAAAAAAAAACTACTGCAACCAGAGAAATTAAAAAATGAGGGGGAAAAAGAAAAAAAAAAAAAAGCTTTACTGTGCAGCAAGAATGTGACGGAAAATAAAGGTTCAGTAGCTACTGACTCACAGCTAACTGAATGCTTCCCTGATTTTCATTAAGAATGATCATGCTAATCCATAGGGTCAAGTCAGGATGTCCAAGGGGGGTAGAAAGCAAAAATGAACCCAACAAAACAAACGAGTGCAGCCAGGCAGCAAGCGAAGCTCACGGAGCTGACTGTGCTCTGCCTGGTGGAATGAGACAGTCATGATCCCAGGACCCTGAAAAGAGCTGCACCGCCAAGCACAGCTGCAGGTGCAGCCGTTTCAAGTCCACTTACTGGCTTGGAGGCACCGCTCGAGGACTAGAGAACAGCAAATGCTTAGCACAGTATAAAACTGGAAGTTCAGGCAAACACAGAGTAATAATTTTAGGTCTTTGTTAGCATCATAGCAAGAAAGGAATGAAGAGGAAAAGGACTGGGCTGCTCCTAACTGCAGGGTGATAAGGAGCTGCCAGTGTGCGTGACTCTGAAAGACACAAGTGCGAGTCCAGTCACTGTGTCTTCGGCAATGACAGGAAAATGTTAGTATTCATATACGGGCCTGAGAAGACTGTCTAAAGTCCTGCATGTGGCATCTCCTCAGAAGAAAATAACTCAAATGAGAAGATGCCCACAGGAAGGATGCCACAGACCAGAGCATGGAGATCTTGTATCATGCAGGACGGATGTGGTTCAGCTTATGTAACTAAAAACAAGAACATGAGGGGGGATATGTAAACACTCAGGGAAAAAATAAAGGAAATCAACAGCAGAGAGCGATGCCTGGGACAAAACAAACGCCTGGAGGCGCAGATGAAAATTGGAAGCAGGTTTCCGGCCCCGGACGAGAGCAGCGGCGGGGAGGGGGCGCACGGCCGGGCGGCAGCGCGGCCCCAGCGCCCTCGCCCCGGGCTGCCGCGGCGGGGCAGCCTCCCGCGCTCCCAGCTCGCCGTTGCCCCTCGCCCCCCGCGCCGCAGTAACGCAAGGGCCAGCGGTTCCCCGCCACGCCGACCCGCCCCGAGGGCCGCCCGCGCCGCCTCGCGCAGCCGCCCGCCGCGGCCCTCACCGTGCGCCGGGCCGGCCGGTACCGAGAGGCCGTTAGGGAGCAGCCCTGAGAGACCGAACGTTCCGAATCGGCCGTTACGGAGCGACAGCTAGGGATTGGCCGTTAGGGAGGGAACGTTCCAGACCGGCCGTTATGGACCGCACTTTCCGAAGTGGCCGCTATGGAGTGACCGTTAGGGACCGAACGTTCCGAAGTGGCCGCTATGGAGTGACCGTTAGGGACCAGCCGTAGCGGAGCGAACGTTCCGAACCGGCTGTTGTTACTGGCCGCTGGGGACCGAGCTGACCACCGTTACGGAGGGGACGTTAGTGACCGCTATGGACCGACTCGCCTCCCCTGGCCGCCAGGGCGCGGGCGCCGCCCGCCGCGGCGCCCCCACCGCGGCGGCTGCCGCCACCCCGACGTGTCGGCGGGCACGTCCCCACCGGCACGGCCCGCCCGCCGCGCGTCAGCCGCCCGGCCCTACTTAAGGCGCCGGCCGCCTCCCCGCCCCGCCGCCACCACCGCCGCCGCGCTTGGGTCAGGACACCGGGTAGGCGCGAGCGCCGCCGCCCCGCCGGGGGGCTGCTCGTGGGCAGCGGGGAGCGGGGGCGCTGCCCCCGGGCGCGCGGGGGACCCGGCGGAGCGCGAGGCGGGCGCGGCCCTGGACTTGAGCCAGCCGGGGAGCGGCGCGAAGGGAGGCCGGGGCATCGGGCGCACCAGGCTCCCCTTCCGCGGTGCGAGCTCGCTCCCGCGCGGCTCCAGGACGGAGGCGGAAGCAGCGCCTGCTCTGAGCTAAGAGCAGCGCCTGGACGCGCAGCCCGCCGCAGCAGGGAGCATGGCTCGGGGCTGCCCTGGTGCTGAAGCCTTGGCGCTACAAGCTGCTCTTGCAAGCTGCGTGCGCTGCTGGGGCACCCGGCTGCTGCGGTGCCCGGAGTCGCTTCCTGTAACTGAAGCGCTGGGGCTGAGGTGCTTGCGTGAGCACAGCTTGCCAGCCCTGCTGCTCCCATTGCCTGGCAAGGGCTTGGCACGAGGCGCCTGCGTGCCGTATTGGCTTGTGCTTCAGCAGACTCACGCCACAAACGAAGGCTGATATCTTCCTGCCAGCTTCTTAATACAAGCGCTGGTATATCTGCTTCTTGCTGAGAAGCTTCTCGCTTTGAATATGCTGGATGCTGGCCCCTTCCTGCTCCGCACAGGTTAGGCCTGTTTTGTGCTGGCTAGGATCAGGTCGCGTCTCTACTTGCATCCGTCTGCAAGGCTGCCCCCGCCCCAGGCCCCTCAGGGCAGAGAGGGGCTGGGTTATGGCTAAGGCAGCCTTGATGGGGAGAGCAGCACATTGGCTTTGCAGGGTTGCCGCAGCCAAGGCTACATTCTTCAACATCGTGTCCTCTCAGTACCTCTAGAGCTGTTGGAGATTACAGCCCACAGAACCAGGCTGCGGCGCAGAGAGAGTTGGGCATGATGCTAATGCCAACAAGAAGCAGTACTCTGCTTCAGGGATGTATGGGCAACAGAGTACCTTGGCCCACCACTGTGTGGTTTCAACTTAAAGCAGAGGAGATAACTTTAGGTGTCAAAGTGCGCCTGCAGAAAGGCGTGTACTGAGCCTGGCTTTGAGTGCAGCAGAAAGGAGACTGCCAAGCTCTGCGGTGCCTAGAAGAACTAAAATGGCTTCTCCTGACTGAATCTAATATGGATGGTCATTTAGCGTTCTGCTTATGCTGCTAGAGTGCCCTCAGCTATCAACGCTTCTCGGCGGCACTTGAAGGCAAGCTCAAGCAAGCTTACTTGAAAAATGGATTGGTACCAAAATTTTATTCATAATTTTAAGCAGGCTGCTGGATACAGGCAGTACTGCCAGATAGCTTGGGGGCTGCAATTTGTATTCATGTTCTTGCCTTCCTGTAGTAAGACTCACTTGCTTTATACAAACATTACAGTGTTAGTGAAAGCTCCAATGTGTGGAGAAGTTATATTCTGCTTTCCTTTCAGCAGTGCAACATGTCTCTCAAGGATCACCTCGTCCACAATGTGCACAAAGTGGAGCATCCTCATGCTCACAACAAGATCACCGTGGTTGGAGTGGGTGCTGTGGGCATGGCCTGTGCCATCAGCATTCTGATGAGGGTAAGTCTCAAGCTTCAGATAAAGCAGCACAATGGGGACTAGCTGAGGCCTGAAAGAAGTACAGGATAGGTAGGTAGTAAGAAGTAATCTCCCCTCTAAGACTAATTGGGCTAGTGCACAAGGCATGCCTTTTGGTTGTACATTCCCCTTCCTTGGGTCTGAAATGAAGCAGCAAACTTTAAGCTAGTTCTTTCTGTAAGCATGTTTACACGACATCAGACAATATACTCTGTATATTTTGACTTAGGAATTGCATTTACCATCAAATGTCTTATAAATTCCCTCCCAAGCAGGTAAATGGAAGCCTTTAACATTCCAAACCTATATAAAAAAGGTCTGGAATGAAGAAGGGCATTTTGCTGGAGACTGAATCATGGAATAGTTTATTATAGAGTGAGCTGAAAAAAAAGTGGTCTTAAATACTTTGAGTGACTTGTCCTCTGTATTGAATTATACTGAAAATGCAGTGGCTACACCGAGCTGTCTTTCCTTTACTCCAAAATTGATTTTGTGGGAGTAGCTGTTCAGTTACTCTTCATCATTTTGGTGTGTTGGATTGTAAGACTCTTGCACATAGAATGTGGATATGAAAACAGTACAAAACTAGCTCAATAGAGTGAATATCTCAGAAGAGTAATTTAAGTTACTAGGGAAAAAAGTGATCCAGGTTAGCTAAATTACTTTAAAAAAGTAATGTATTTAAGTAACTTAACATTAAAAAAAATGGAATAGTGAGGATAGAAAGGTAATAGACAGACTTACTCTTTAATCCTGATTTCTTGTAGGATTTGGCTGATGAACTTGCCCTGGTTGATGTTGTAGAAGACAAGCTCAAAGGAGAGATGCTGGATCTCCAGCATGGCAGCCTCTTCCTCAGAACACCCAAGATCGTTTCTGGCAAAGGCAAGTAGCTATATCGAGCACTTCCAAACAGAGGCAACTGCTTCAGATATCAGACTGCTCATCTCTAGCATGTACTCTGTCCTCCTAATCCTAAAGGGGAAAGCTCTTTTAATTTCTGTTTCTGGAGAAATAGTAGTCAGCTGACATTGTATTGTATGCTAAAACTCACTAGCTGGGTACTGCTCTGTCTTGGAGTTGGACACTCAGTACTAGAAAGCTTCTGCAATCCTAAAGTATTTCTGAATCTATGACGGTTTTACCACAGTTAGCCCTGAATGGGCTGCTGCTCACCTGCTGGCTACAAATATCTGACTGCTTTAAGCTTAGTGGCAACTTAACTGGGGCAAACTCCTCAGTTACTGTGTGAGCTCTGTGTCCATAGGTAGCAGGTTATGACAGCACAGCCCCTCATACCTTCTGGCTTCTATGCAGTACTTAACACACTGTATGGCATCCCTCTACACACCCATATGCAGCTCCATACCTGAGAAGCATGCAGTGCCACTGCCTGTCTACCCATTTGCACTGTAACATGCCCCTAAGTTTGCCACTTGTGGCAATGGAACACTCTCAGAGAAAGTCCTTAACGTCCTATGGAAGCTAAGTCTAGGGTCAGCACTCTGACATGAGAAGATGCCGTATCACTATTAAGAAAAACAGAACTCCTGGTCTGAACCATGTTTAGAAAGAGCTCATTTGACACATAACCTTTTGTCTGCAGATTACAGTGTGACTGCCCACTCTAAGCTGGTCATCGTCACTGCTGGTGCTCGCCAGCAAGAAGGAGAGAGCCGCCTTAACCTGGTCCAGCGCAATGTGAATATCTTCAAGTTCATCATTCCCAACGTTGTTAAATACAGTCCTGACTGCAAGCTGCTTATTGTCTCCAACCCAGGTTTGTCCTGCACTGCCTACTAGAACACCTTGGCTTAGACAAGTGTTTTCCCCAGCAAGGTGCTGGTAACATATTAACAGGACCAAGCATAGGCTTATAGAAAATGCTTGTGTCAAATACACACATGGCAAGATGTATCACCTTCCTCCTCCCCACTCAAAAAAATTATTTCTCTGAGAAAGAGCAGAACTTTTCGTTAGAGACAATTGTTATCTTCCCTGTTCTCCTCACAGTGGATATCTTGACCTACGTGGCCTGGAAGATCAGCGGCTTTCCCAAGCACCGCGTTATTGGTAGTGGCTGCAATCTGGATTCTGCCCGCTTCCGCTACCTCATGGGAGAAAGGCTGGGCATCCATTGCCTGAGCTGCCACGGATGGATTGTCGGAGAGCACGGAGACTCTAGTGGTAAGTGTAAATTTTGTCCATCTCTTGCTGTACATGGTTTGCAAGAAGCATCCCTTGCAAAACCTTTAGCAAAGAAAATGCTCAAAAAACCCCATCTTTTCACTGCAGCAACTTAATGCAAGCCTGACTTTAACTCTTCTGCAGCATACAGTAACCCTAGATGTTCTATATTTGACTTGAGTTATTCTGCTCGGAAAAGGTCATTAGTGAAACCTAAGGAGGCCAACATTTTCTAGGGCTAGGTTGTCCCCATAACTCCCCTGCTCCAATCCTCCCACCATGAAAAAAAAAAGGAGCAGGAGGGTGAAGTTCTCTGCAAGTGACTCTCAGAGATCTGAACTAGATCTACTGGTAGTCACTGAGTTGTCTTCACTGGCATCTCTCATTTTACTCCAAGAACTATATTTAGGAATAGAAGTGCAGGGTCAAGTCTAGACAAGGAGGGGAGAAGGCGCAAGTTTCCCCTAATTTAACCTGCACTCCTCCTAGCAGCAGCCAAGCAGCACCACCTGCTTCCAGGCACCCAAGAGGACTCTTCAAAATCCATCCTCCGTAGAGAAGCCTTTGCAAAATACAGAGTTGCTGCCATATTAGTTCAACTTCAGTAAAGTACAACACCTAGACAAGATATTTTCAAATCCGGTAACATCATGTATAAAGGAAGATGCCTGTTTGCTCCTAGATTATTATCCCATCATTTGATTTAGGCTCACAGGCCATACTACATCTAGAGACACACCTAAAACAGTCACACTTGTATCTAGTTCAATTTGTCATATGTTGCCCATTAGTTTGGGGAAGATAGGAGTGAGATTTTTCTTGTGGCTGGGGAGATTCTTGACTTTGAGATGACTAATCTTTGTGCAACTCTAAGTACCTGTCTGGAGCGGAGTGAACGTTGCTGGTGTCTCCCTGAAGGCTCTTCATCCCGACATGGGAACTGATGCAGACAAGGAACACTGGAAGGAGGTCCATAAGCAGGTGGTGGACAGGTAAATAACTTTCCCCAAACTATAACATCACTAAGATGCAATATTCTCATTTTTTGTAAACACTCACCATACCAGTGAATATGAAAACACAGAAATAAGACAGCTTGAAGTAGTGTTTTAAGTAATAAGCATTAAGTAGTAATGAAGTAATAACATAAAATTCGGCAGAAATAAATTTTCCAATTTAGTGAATTTAAAGTTGGGGAAATGCTTTAACTGCAACCATACGGTAATCCTGGGGGGAATAGTGGATAGGATTTTTCACAGGTCTATGTTTTATTTCAGTCTTGTCAGCAAGTCAGTGAAACTTCTGGTGTTTCCAGATCCACTTGGGCATTTCCAAAAATGCTTTCATTAAAACTCTTAACACAGTCCAGTGGATGCTCTCTGTTTTTTCAGTAAGTAACTTTGTCTCTGCAGTGCCTATGAGGTTATCAAACTGAAGGGATACACATCATGGGCGATTGGCCTTTCTGTGGCAGATCTAGCTGAAACTATTATGAAGAACTTAAGAAGAGTACATCCCATCTCTACAATGGTTAAGGTAAGCAGCCCTAAACCCTTTCTCCCTACCCCAGGCCCTCAATTTTTCTGCCATAATAAAAATGAAACCTGGAAGGTAACTTTCTAGGTTAAAACCTATTTCCAGAAATTCCAGAACCTTACACTTACTTAAGCTTTACTGATAGAAGAGCCTATGAAACAGAAAGAGATCTAGAAGACTTAGCCTGTCCTTCTGTGCTTTTCAGGGCATGCATGGAATAAAAGACGATGTCTTCCTAAGTGTTCCTTGTGTACTGGGCAGCCATGGCATCACTGATGTAATAAAGATGACCCTAAAACCTGAGGAAGAGGACAAGTTACGGAAGAGTGCAGAGACACTCTGGGGAATCCAGAAGGAACTACAATTCTAGATTTGGCCAAGCAGTTCACTGTTTGCAGTTTAATGGATTTAGTGGTTTGTCTTACGTTGCACTTTCCAAGTACGTCAAAGCCTCCAATGTATGCCTCTCAACTAGAGCACAAATTAAAACCTGAACAAATCAGTTTCCTGAAGCTAGTGCTAGGAAACTACTCTAGGGTTTTCCCTGTTCACAAATACCCATGATCCTAACCAGAGCTACGTAACAACCCAATCTTGTATGTGAAGTGGTGTGACGTAAATCCAGCATTCAGAACAGCACTGCCTAGAAAACCCTCTGCCTTTTCCTCACCTGTTTAATATTGGTTCAGAACAACAGGTAACTGGTTATTACACAGTGTGAAGCCAAAGACTTCTCTTGCAGTTAAAGGATTGTCAAACCAACTGACCAATCTTTTCTGCCAGTTGAATAGCTTATATATTTCACTCTTGGTAGGTCCAAATATATTTTCCTAACACTACTTTGGAATTTTTGTGTATACCTTTTTTAGAGAACCTTATTTTTGTGTACTCTATCAGAGCAGTTGTAAATCTGTCTCCTAAACGTATTATATAAAACCCTAATGTCTCTGTATGCAACAAGACAACAGCTGTCCAACTGTAGCACCAGCTCCAACACCAAATAAACAATGAACTGTTATTTTGGTCTCCTGCTTTTTTTTTGTATATGGTTTGTTCCTCCACCAACCATCTCTACTTTAAGGCATCAATATTTACATCATTCAAAAACATCACCTATTTCCTTACTATCACTAACTCAGACGTCACCCGCGTGCACCTACTCTGCTGTAGGCTCCAATTACTTTGCATAGAGAACTTACACCAGAGATATGAGAGCACGAGGGGCGTTCAATATGCAGGACTTAAATTTGGTCTTCATCGTTATGCCAACAGAGACTGTTCCTTTGCACTATCTTAGCTGAGGGGAGAACCACTTTACACAGCCCAAAGGAGCTGTCTTCCTTACCTTTATGCACAGAGGTACATGTAGGAACAAATTCCCTCTTATCTCGTGCATGACATCCATAAACAGTTGCTGCCAGGGCACAGAAGCAGCTCATCTGGAATTACTGCACTGTTCAGAACAGCAGCTATGCAGAGAAGTTATCACCAAATTATGTCTAAGTACATGCTAGATGGGGAAAAAGAAGAATTAATTACCTTCTCTGTCACCAATATTTAACAAAGAGGCCTTTTTCCTGTATCAGAACATACACTATAGTTTAGGAACATCACTGGATTAAGTCAAAAGTAGACTTCTAAGGTAGGTACTGCTCACAGCAGAATATTTTGTAATTAGTTGTAAGGGGGTGGCAGGGGAGAAGCAACTTAAGTAACAAAGGAAAAGTTGTACTTTACTGTACACCTTTTCTTAGATACATCTGAGTAAAGCTAGCACCTGGAATAAAAGTGTGAATAATATTGACCACAAACAGTTAGGTTTCACATAGCTAACAAAACAAGGGCATGAAGCCATTTCCATCTTCAAAGCTTTCAAAAGATGCGCAGGACTTGATCTTTACTAGACAAAGCCCTGACAGGCTTTTCAAGATGAACTCAAAACTTCAAGCTGCAATTGCAACACGAAAAGCCTTAAATGTGCAAGTCTGAGCCAGACTGATTGCTGCTACATGGATGCAACAGGATCAAACCAAGACACCAGGTTCCAAGCTCGCTTTGGTGAGGCAGCTCTCACGTCTTAACCCACACAGGCCATCGGACAAGGACAGCAGCCGGCTGCGGCTGAGTGACACAGCGGCGCTTTTAGCCACCGTGGCAGGTCACACTGAAAGACACTCACCTGCATGAGCTGCTCTCTTCTACAGACTGTCCCACGTTTAATTGTTTTTTTATGTTATTTCTCATGGAAAGACGTCTATACACTCTGATCGTTGCTGGATGGTAGGGCAAGCCCAAGATCACTTCAGAAAACCAGAATCCCTAGATGTTAACAGCAAGATCCAACAGGGTCTTGAAATTTTGAGTTTCTGGCTTTTGCTGGCTATAACAAACCTTAGCTGCACTCAAACATAGTTGGGTTTTTTTTTTTTTTTTTTTTTTTCCTGATTTGGGACACTGAAATATTTTCCAGGGCTCAGAAGTAAAATAAAGGCCTGGTTAAACTACCACTGCATAAACTGGGCCTGTTTGTAAGGACATTGCACTGTACACATCTCTGTAGAGGAAGAAAATATGCAACAAGTTTTATTCAGCGTTAAGTCCACCAGCACAAAGATTACAGGAAATAGAAAGTGCATTAATAAAAGCTAGTCTTTACCAAAAAGAAAATATATTATTGATTCAAAATATCTTACACTTGAGTGATGTAATAACTTATTCTGGGCATCTACTGATTAAGAGAAAGATCAAGAGAGTGGCTGTTTCAAAAGGAAATCTAACTCCTCCGTTCAAGTCTGAGAATTCAGTAGAGGTCACTGAGTCCAGCAGTCTTCCTTGCTTTCTGCATTAACGCCCTCAGCTGGAACTGCTTGCGAGACAGAAGACGTACATGCTGCAGAAAGAAAAAACAACTACTTAAAAAAACACAGCTACCAACTGTAAACGCTACGAAATGACAATATTTATACAGCAATACAAATTTTGAAAGTATGACACATGGTATGATCCAAACAGATTTTTAAGTCACTAAATGCATTCTTCTTGGCTTAGGATAACTTGCAAGTGGCTACCAAATGCAATGATTATATAATTTTTAGTGATTTTAATAATTAGCTCTTAACATATTCTTAACAAAGTGAAACAAAACAAAAAAACTCCATGTACTTCATGCACTTCCTGTGGGAGGCAAAACAGTTCTTTTAACAGCAATAAATTTAACCAATGAGCTACATAACTAAGTAATACACCTCAGTGCACTGCACTCTAGCCGTTAAAAGCAAAGTTTGAGTAGAAAACTTTGTGGAAATGGAACTATTAGGAAAAGGAACAAGTGGTAACACTTGTTACCAGGGGGCCCCAGTGCAGACTGTGATATTTGTGAACACTATTCTTTCCAAAATACAAAGCTTAATTACGAGTTCATAAATATTTTTAGTATTTTCAAAATAGCTGCAGATCTGTATTCTATGTCCCTAGTGCACAGCACAGGAAATACAACTTTCAAAATAAAGCCTTTATTGCATACGTAGTTATATTAGATAGTTAAGCAATTATGAATTTGATATTATTAGATAACTAGCTAAAGTATTAGAAATTCATATAATTATTAGACCTGACATTATGAAAACTTTCAGCAATAAGAACAGCGAAGAAATGGAGTAAATGGTCTAGGAAGACCCCTGCTAGACACAGAACTAGCTGCCTTCTCAAGGGCTCTCTCAGCCTTATTTCTTTCCTGCAATCCTAATGCTCTCAACCTACCACATCAGCAGCAGCATCCACGGCCTGCAAGGGGAAAGCTGACTGAATACTCCAGTCACTCCTCAAGTTAGTTCCTCCAAAATCGGGATGCACATCTGAAGGAAAGCTCATGCTGACACTGTTGCACTTGTCTAATAATAAATGACTTCATGTCAGTGACACTTTGGAATTGATCCTTTATCTTAATTCTGGAATTCTTTTAAAATTTGTGTTCCAACATACAAATACTTCTATACTTACAAGTTCTACTTCAATGAAGAAAGCACTGAGATTTAGCTGAACACAGGAGCTGAGGCATTTAAAATATGCATTTTAAATAGCTTGAAGAAGCCTACCTTTAAAAAGACATCTAGATCTATCACTCCCCGTCTCAGTGCTTCCCCAAGGTAAAAGATGGTGTCTTCAGTGGCATTTTCCTCGGCATATAAGTTCAGGATCTGCTTGTAAAGTGGTGCCGTAGGAATGATCACTTCATCTATGTCATTATTTTCTGACTGACTTTCCATTTTTTCTAACGCAGAACTGAGCTCTTCATCCTTCTTCTTGAGGATCTCAATGCTCTTGTCGACTTCAGCCTGTAAACATTTAAGATGTTTATTTCCTAGTTCTTAAGAGCTGTTCTTCTAGTATGGATATTTGTAGGAGACAGAAAGAGGACAATATCTTTTAGCGTAACTGCTATTTCCAACTTGCTTTCTGTCTGCACACGCACCTCAACCTAGAAAGAGAATACATTATTTGAAAGCCAAGTGCTGAAAGCTTTGGTACGTGTAGCATGCTGAAGAGGAACTGATCCCATACTTCTGTTCCCTACCAGAAATGCACAAATATAGGGCTTTATTTGATCCCAGCTTACCACTTCCTGGTCCAGGCGAGTTACCATCTCTTCCAGCTTCTGGTGTCCTTTCTTCAGGTCCTCCTCTGTCCGCTTCAAGGCGTTGAGCTCAGCTTGCGCACGATCCATTTCTTCTTTCATTCGCCATCTCAGCTTGTCACTGACAGCCGAAATGAGCGAGGCTCGGATGGTGTCCTCACTGATGGTTCCATCTCGACTGGGGCCTGGACAAGAAAATTCACAAAACAATTAACTGCCTGCCCTGTCTTTGATACAGGCCTGTTCGGGCGGCGGGGGGGGGAAGCGGGGGCTAAATTCATCTATTACCCCATTCATTCTCTTTATTATCTGTAGGTATCCTAATTTTGAGGTTTACTGACTATGCTGATCATTAAGACAAATAAAAATAAATGTACACTATCAGAGCTAACAAAATAATGTCAATAAAAAAAGAGAAATTAACTCTCATAATCCTTTTACATTTTTGAAAATGTAAGAGCAGGATTAAATAACTAAAAGACTCATCTACGCTTCCCAAGCGGTTTCACCATGATCATTCAGCCAACTTGAGGCAAGTTATGGGAGGGCAGGGAAAAACAACAACGATAAAAAAGCTAATATAGAATATTTATCACTTTATTCAAGCAGCCTTCCTTTAAATAAAGGAAGGAAGGAAATAAATAAAGGAAATAAATAAATAAATAAATAAGATCATATGGCTAAGAAACATTAATCAATTGCTATTAGTATATAGTTTATATACATGTTCTAGCAGACTAAATCAGCTACCACATTTTTTATAGGTATAAACTCAGCGTTACATTTTTAACCTTTTAAAATATGGTATCTCAACTTGGGAGAAGATCAGACGAACAGCAGTCTATAAAGTAAGCTAAAGGCACCTATGAACAGTCTGCAACTATTCTTCCTAAAATGCTTGTTGCAAGTTAACTTAGTCAAGAACACAGATTCTTTTATTTGTTACATCAACTGACTCTTAAAAAAAAAAAAAAAAAAAAAAAAAAAAAAAAAAAGCTGACAACAGCTTTTTAAGTAACAATAATAAAAACATGATTGCACACATGCTAATTTGCAGGTTTTACTTGCTTCATCACACCCAAAACACTTAATAGTGATACAAATGCCTCCATTTGGTCCGATTTAAATTTCTGCAGCCATTCACTCTGTCGCCAGTAAACAGGACCCTTCGCAATTTTTTCATCCATTGCATTTTATATATAGATATTTAATCATCTATTAGAACTAACAACAAAAGTTGTCAAATGGTACCACACATAAAACCAGAAATTTATCCTCACTATTTCTATGAGAGGGAAAATTGGATAGTGCTTCCTACACTGAGGAGTAAAACTTAACCTAGTCAACCTTAAACCACCAGGGATGAGGAGTTTATTCACTGTCTAGAACTTCTTATATAAAGCTGTAACTAGATAGTAAATATTCATGTTCCTAGCTAAAAATGAAAATCAGATTTCACTTCAAAAAGTAGCATTAACTCCTTTTCAGCTTCATTAACATTTCAGCTACTGTTTCCTTCATGCAATGCATTATTTATAATTTAAACCACAATCAGCAATCAGTTGTTCTTGTTTTCTGATATCCCTCACCCTGGAAGGTTTTAGACAAAACTCACTTGAACAATAAAGCAGGAGAGAGGAAAGTCACAATATGCCTAACACAATGAAATTTCAGAAAAAAAAAGATACAGGAAATAGGAAAGAGTCCTTTGCACATGTAAGGGATCATTTCAAGAGCATCGAATTAGACTCTATACAGCTTCTTAAAGAGCATGAACCCTTAGCATTTTCTGTTGCTTCCATATTTAGCCCAGCTTGGGGAAGACGATGGCACATGGCCATTAAACCCAGCGAGCACTGAAACCTTTACAACAAGCCTTAACCTTTACTAGGCAGGGTCTAGTTTCAGAAGTGACCTTACTAAAGCCGCAAAGCGGTAACTGAATCAAAAAGGTAAGTAATGGCAGGGGAAGGGGAAAAAAAAAAAAAAAAAAGAAAGCTCTTTGAAAGGCTGGATATTAATAAAAACTCTGAATAAGTATTTTCATTAAATGCAAACTAAGCTCACTAGAGGACACCCCCCTTACCAACATACAACTCCTGCTATGCTCCTCAATAAACTATTAAGAATCAAACCTGACAAATCAAGTTTTTTGTTTTCATTCATAAAATAAGCAAAAATGTTTAAGATAGTATTTCATTCCTCCTTTGAAATACATTTTTTCCTCATTAAATGTCATTATTCTGTAATGATTAATTACAAACAAAACCATCATTTTCTTCATTTTTCTCCTTTCATATAATTTTTGATAGGCAGCTTCACTGGAAAGAAATCCTGTCAAAGCTACTCACCAACAGTAGTCACAGGAGGCTGGGAAGGGTAATGCGGAACACTAGTTGTTGCTGGAAACGGAACCCCAGCTGGATAAGGATAGCCTGGATAGCTGCTTTGACAAGGAAAGGCATGCTCAAGTTAGGTAAATATTTGTAAAATGTTATTCATGTATGATAGTTTTGCATCACTCTGTTAAACATTTACTTAGGCTTTATTTTGACATTTTATTTGAGTTCCTATTTGGTTATTTCCTGGACAAACATCTGAATCATTTCAAATGACACAAAAATGATAGAACAGAATCACTTAACCTTGCCATTCTAAAACCCCAAAATATCTAGAACACACTAGATAAGCTATTAACAAACAGAAATTGCAATTCTAATAATTTTTAACAGAACTATTAACAGTAAGGCTGCTTAGCTACGTTATATAAATATAAAAGCATTGCATGAAACACTGTTGCAAGGTGAAACTTCTCCTGAGAGACTCAGTTCTGTTCAAGAGATGAAGGGAAGCTCATTATTGATTTGGTCACTGAAACGTTTATCAGATGGGACATAACACCACAGTCTACAGAAGTTTCCTTACCGTCACAGCAGAAACTGCTGCATTAAGTATAAAACAAATTTAACAACAACCAAAACAAGGATTCAAAACAGCCAGTAACACAGTGGTAAACCTGTTTATAGTGGTGTAAGCAAAATATTCCAGGAAAAAAGAAAAAGGACTCAATTCACTACAGAATAGATACAAAACAAGCATATTCTGTGCATTCCCAAATACAAATAAGTCTAGTTCTATTCAGTGTCACCTTCTACTATATAAATGATGATGCTTAAAAGCGGTTCTTACCTTGGGTTAGGTGTGTGTCCTGGTGGATAGGAAGAGATTCCACCTGCCATGCCCGGCATGTAGGATGCTAAATAAAACAACAACTCTGTTAATTTCTACTTTTGAAAAGTTTCCCATATGGGAAGACAACAGAAGGGGGATGTATGTATGAGAACAATAGTTCAATTATACATTCCTCAGAACAGCTGGCTAAAATACCTTTGACACATTTATTTTTTCTTAATTGCTACTTTAAAGATACATTAGCCTCTGCTTGAATAAAAAATAGATGCCAATTAAAAAATGCACAATTACTCGTATGCTGAAGTAATAGTCTTGACATTTCCGGATACATAAGAAAGTACCTTCAGCAAGGGAACAGAATAAGCTGTGATACTGTTATTTATAACACACCCGAAGAGCTTTTTTTTGCCCCACCTTCGCTCTTTTTTTTCCCTTAAGAAAGGCCAAAAAAAAAAAAAACAAAAACAAACAAACAAACAAAAAAAAACAAAACAAAAAAACCTTTCCAGTGCAGCCATTATTCTCTACTCTCTGAAAAGAGAGTAATACCTCTTAATACCTTAAGTGTAGCTGGGCTTCTCAACAACTGATCAACCATTTAACAACCCGTTCAGTCTTTTACCCCTCTGACATTTAAAAGTTGTACTTTTTAAAAGCTCTCAGCAGCACATTTAAATGCCTAAGGCTTTAACACAACCTAATCAATTTTATTTTTTGGAATCTTTAAATTTTATTATAAAAATAATGCTTATTCATATTTGAGCATACTCACAACATATTTATATTAATTTCAGAAATGTTATAAATAGCTTTTAAAAAGCTTCCCTGAATGCTTTCAAATGATTCAGTGTTTTAAAAAGTTGTGTCCTTCATTTCTTAAATGGTATATCTAGAGCTTAGAAATAAGTTTATGTATCTGGAAAATGAGGAAGGGAAAAAAAAAAAAAAGGATTACACCAGCATATCCAAGCAGCTATTAAAAAATGTGTGTGTGTGGGGGGGAACGGAAGCATTTTTTTCTGAAATTCCTTCAGTTATAGTAGCCCTTAGTATAATTTGTAAACAGAAGCAGAAGATGAGACCACATTTCAGGGGCTGAGCCTTCCTTAAAGCACAATGCAGCTTACAGTCTCTAGCAAAACTATACTTGTACTGACACCCACTGTTCTTGAGAACTCAAGCATGTTTGCTGAATTGCCTAGTGCTCTTGTTGTAGGTAGGCTAGTGCTGGACAAGCTGGAAAACAAAGACAAAAGCAAAAGAACAGAACACCAGCTTTTAGTCCAGCCATCTCTAAAGTTTCCACTTGTGTTTGCTAACGCATTTCTCACATGTTAGATCACCTTGGAGAAAATAGTTTCCTCTGGGAATTATGATGACTACCACTTCAGCTGTAATCTGATGATCTGACAAAAGCCATATTTCAATACAAAATAGACATATCGCAAGAGATATAGAAAAAAAGAAATCCAACTGCATATGCTTTTGCACTACCATTAAGCAGGCCACAGCTAACCTGCTCCCCCTACCAGTTGTGGAGGTGACTTTCTCATCAGCTTCCCTTCCATAATCACTCATCACGTGTAAAGTTTTTTTCTTGGATTTTTTTCCTCCCTCTAATTCTTTTTCCATCTTTCTCTATTCTTTAGAATAGATGCTCCTAAACATTTAAATAAGAGCCTTAAAAGCAGCCTTGAGACTATTTGTAGGAAGACAAGAATGGATAACAAATAGTATCAAAATTGAGAAATCTGAAAAAAATCATGACTTTTTTTTTTCATTTTCAGGCAGCAGTTGTTAAACATACAAACAGGCCAGTGCATGGGGGAAATAAAAGCAGTGTGCTTATGCACATAAAGTCAATGGTTTAAAAAAATTTCTTAATAAAAAGACTCATATTATCAGAATGAAAAAGAAAATGAAGTAGTTACCTTAAAAAGGCTCTTTTTTAAGGATCATAGAATCATAGAATGCTTAAGGTTGGAAGGGACCTCTAGAGGTCATCTAGTCCAACCCCCCTGCACACACAGGGTCACCTAGAGCACGTGGCACAGGACTGCATCCAAGCGGGTTTTGAAGATCTCCAGAGAAGGAGACTCCACAACCTCTCTGGGCAGCCTGTTCCAGTGCTCTGGTCACCATCACCGTTAAAAAATTTTTCTTTAAATTCCTGTGGAACTTTTGGTGTTTCAGTTTGTGGCCATTACCTCTAGTTCTGTTGGTGGCCACCAGTGAAGAGAGGGCAGCGCCATCCTCCTCACTGCCTCCCTTGAGGTACTTATGAACACTGATTAGATCCCCTTTCAGCCTTCTCTTCTCCAGGCTGAACAGGCCCAGCTCCCTCAGCCTCTCCTCATAGGGCAGATGTTCCAGGCCCCTGATCATCCTTGTGGCCCTGCGCTGGACTCTCTCCAGCAGCTCCACATCCCTCTTGTACTGTGGAGCCCAGAACTGGACACAATACTCCAGATGTGGCCTCACCAGGGCTGAGTAGAGGGGCAGGATCACCTCCCTCGACCTGCTGGAGACGCTCTTCTTAACGCACCCCAGAATCCCACTGGCCTTCTTGGCCACGAGGGCACACTGCTGCCTCATGGTCAACTTGTCATCCACCATGACACCCAGGTCCCTCTCTGCAGAGCTGGATCCCTCTCTGCAGAGCCAAAAATATCTTTGAATAGGATATCTTTGAACAGGTCTTTGACAGGTCACAGATATATATATATATATATGTATGTATGTATGTATGTGCATATACACAGACACACTCCTACACCTGAGACATTTTCTCCCCTTCTAAAAGCCAAAACACACACACTATTTTTACAGCACAGTTCAAAAAAAACTCAGCAACAGCACAGGTGAGTTCATTAGCCATCAACACAACACACAAAGCCACAACGAAGCAGAGTACATCACGTATCAAGCAGCTCTGCAGAGCACCAGGAAGCCCTGGAACAGGCGTGTGAGTGTTCATAGCGATCGGTAGTCACGTCCACCTACCGTTCGGAGGGCCCGTTGCCTGGTATGGTGGGTAGGCTGGCGAAACCGTCGGCCGAGAGAAGACTGGAGGCTCCTCTCCAAACACCACGATCATAACTTGAATCAGTTCTAGCAAGTCAGACTGGGGCTGGGAGGGCAAGAGAATCAGCAGTTGGTGAGTGCTGCTACTGGATATCTTAACATGCTACAAATAACAAAACGCTGTCATTTCACCAGCTCTCATTTAACTTTGGTTACAGACCCCTTTACAGACTCCCATCTGGCTAGCTGATACCAAAAACAACGCAGCAGAACACAGCTAGAGCTGCGCTTACACTCAGAATGAAGGGGGTGAGACATGGGTGCATATGAACCGCAGGGCAACACCTAAGCTGCTGCTGACTGCACAGTATCTAAATAGCTAAAGAAATTCAGGACAGAGCAATTTGACTCCAGGTTTGCGACACTTACATGTTTCCACTCATGCAGATAAGGAAGGTATATCTTCCCATTTGCATCAACGTGCTTCCCAGTCTTTATTGTCATAGAGCTAGTGGGTTTAACAAAACAAATTGGGGGATTAAAGGGGTAGGTGTCCAGCAGCCACAAGCAAATTGGGATGTTGTATGTGTTACCTAGAAAACAGAATTTGAAATATTTTAGAAGTTATTCCAACTCTAGCTCTCATTTTATAATCAAATTTTTAGAACATCACTTAAACAAATAAATTCAATTATACAGAGGTAATTAACAGATGAAGCTTAAATCTACCAACGATCAGTTTAATGTACAACTCCCAATAAAACCACAAACTCAACATTTGTTAGAACAGCTCAACTGCGATTTATGTTTATCATTAACAAGCGATACACCATCTCATTTGTTGTTGTTCTGTAGCGTAACATCACTAGCTCCTGATATGTTAATTATTGCAGCAACACTACAGAAAATGTTGAAAAATGTGCAGGACTAAGAACTCTGTAACTTATACTTTCTATGAGAGTGAAGCAACAATGCTGCACACTAAAATCTTCTTTCACAACAAAAACAGGAAAATATCCCACTGTGGACCAGTAAGGGATTTCAAGAAAATCGGAATCACTGAAGTAGTGAAGGTGAATCACTAAATCTAAGTAGCCCTTCATGTCATCTAGAAAAACAATAATAACAACAAGAATTAATAATGTTAATGATAATACATGCATACCTCTATAAGGCACAGGGATGGTTCCACTGAGGCTCATCAACTCCCTAGATGAGCCATCGTTAAAAACTGAAAGAAAACAAATATTATTAAACTTCTATGCTAGTCTGTTCTAGTTATAGTTATCTATTGGTTAACCTAGACTTTCAGAAGTTACAAATATATAAGTTCCTCTTGAGAAGTTCTGCTCTTGCACATCTAAAGACTAGTAAATGATCTGGTAATTTCTTACAAATAAAGTATTTCTGAGAAATGAATGACTGATTATATCATCGGTCTACCCCCAAGGCAAATAAAACTGTTTCCTCATTCAAAGACCAAGTACAACATAAAACCACACAAATTTAAAAACATACAAATTGTGACAAGGTATAGAAACAAAACAAACAAAAGAACAAAAAACCTACGCTCAAACAAACACACACCAAAAACCAACCAACCCCCAAAAAACTATTTCTCTGGATTATAAAGAATTCTTCATGGTTTCTCCAAACAAGCATGCTGGCAAGAGAACTGAAAATCAGCAGATGTTAAATTTGTTACATTATCAGTAAAGGATAAGTTTAATTAAGGATAATAAATCAATTTTCAGTTCTTCTGTGCTGATGTTCTTTAGAGATAGGTAAAATGTCATGACTTAACTGGATAATATATTCCATTATTGAATACAGACTTGAAAAATATTAAGAGCAATGTAATCCTTTTCTCATTGCTCAGTTCACTACTCCCAGCACTATAAATTATCTGTAAGTGGGTTTGTGTTCAACCTTTCTAGAAATATCCGGGTACCAGAAATGAGCTTTGCACTTACCTGGCATTTTAGACACTGAATCACAATGCAAACTTGTGAGCACTCTTTTGACTGAAGCCCTTTCACTATCATTTTTGATTCTCTGGCCACAGTAAGAATTTCTATTTCTCCAGTAACTGCTGACATGCGTCTTTTCAGGTTAAAACTCTTACCTTCTACCTTTCCATGTCTCCTTTTAATACTTATTAATCCTGATAATAATTTGGAATGTAAAATACTACCCATTTTTGTAGAAATTTTGGTAAGATAAACTGGTTTATGGCAGGATCTAACAGCTGACAGAGGTAGCAAAAAGTGAGGAGCAGCACAGCCTCAAAGGCTATACCATCCACCATGCCCTCAAAGCTGACCCTGGCTGCCTTCTTCATTTAACTCACTGAAATTACTGAGACCCTGTGAAATGCCTGACAAGGTGTTTAAATCACTCCTGATTTATATACAGAACCCCTCATGCCAGTTTGCTATATACATGGCTATATCACATACTTCTTATAATCTTAAGCCCTGCCACATCAATTTACTTTTATGAAGTATTTATTCATTGACTTACTGTACTTTTTCAGTCAATGCACTTGTAAAAATATCTTTCTATTTGAGCAAAGCTGAATCTGTAGGATACCAGCAGTTTCTAGGGCAGCAGCTGACTAGCTAGCAATGCACAATATGACTTCTAACAGCAATCAGGTAAAGGCTGAGCTATGGAAATGTAACACTTCATGGCACAGTAAAGCCATTTATTTTCTTAAATAACCCTTCTATGTTACTGCACTTGTTTCTAAGGAAGTACTGATGTCAAAGACCCAAATTCTGTATTTTAGCTTTAATCTCCTTTTTCCACAATACTACCAAATCTATCAGCAATGCAAACATCTTTTTTTGCTTGCACACCGACTTACCATACGAATCCATAACAGGTTTGAGGTCCTTGTACTGAGTAATAACACTGCTGGTCTCCTGGACAGTTAAGTCTCTATACTTATACTGGAAAACAAAAGTGAAAGAATATATTGAGACCCTAAATCTTCCATGTAACCTAATTAAATTTTACTAAAGAGTCCTAATGTACGAGAATTTACAATGATATATGGACATTCTTCTCTGTTCTTGTCTTGGAATAAGAACATTATTCTGCATATAACTTGACTGAACACACCCTGTGTAACTCAACCAATTTTAACAGAGTGTTAAGGTGCTTTTCTTCTTAAATTCGGGTCCATACATCGAGTGATTGGAGAAAAGCTATTGAATGCATTTTTATTCATATTCTACTATAATCCACATTACATGTCATGTAAAGACAAGCATTGAGATAACCACTGCATACCTTTAGAATTGGTAAGCATAGAATATTTTTGATCAAGACTGTGATGGATTGGGTCTTTAAAGTTAAAATTTAACATGCTTCCTGATAAGGTAGCATTCCAGTTGCCATCTTTCTACAACTAAGATATTGCTATGGCAGATGTCACGGTGTGTTCACCTGCATTTATTGAGTAAGAGTTGACCCAAGAAATTGTATTAAATCTATTTCATTTGGAAAATGCAAAGAAAACCAGCACACTCTCTTCTGGTCACATACAACCACCACCCAAAGTGGAACTGCTCTAAATGATTTCACGGAACTTTTGTAAATTTGCAATACAACAAAAAATGTGATGAAAAGGAAACCTATGAGAAAAGAAATAAAAGACCATCTCTGAATCAACAGAGCAGCATTTGATTATTTCTGCTACATGGCATTCAAAGCATGTTTCACAGTATGAGAGCATGCATCACAGTATTTGTAAATATTTTAATGTATCTATCAACCAGAAGGCAGAGTTTTCAAGGCAGCATATTATCAACAATAATTTGGTTTCATTTCTTTCTTTTACGGGTGCAGGAAGTAATTTGTACCACGCATCTGCAAAATGCAGAATTTAATAGTTGTAGAAGTACAGTTTAAAGACAGCAAAGCATGGGCTCCTGGGCAGCGGCCGTTCCTCCTGTTATTTATCATTTAAAAGGAAAAACAATATTGTCCCTTGCCAACATTCTCCAGGAAATAAAAAAGCCAGTCTGCAGATATCACAGGGACATGTACAGACATTTCTTTTGTTCAACCATGAAAAGAAGAAAAAGGGCCCAACACCATAAAAAGTTTGATACTCAAAGCACGTACCATCAAAAAAAAAAAAAAAAAAAGAAGTTAAAGAGCATCAAATGCAGTGTCATACCTAAGGGTCACCTCTGCTCTCATAGAGACTCACACGTGCAATGAAATTTTAAAGCTATCATTTTCTACTCTATACTCTGCAGAGATAGATGAGGAAGCAACTAATTGATGGACAAAGAGGAGCCAACCCCCAGGCCTCTCCCATAATAAGGCCTTAGCGTGTCTAGCGAAGGCAACTTGGGATCACTTCCTTGTTAAAGAGATATCTTACAGCCTACTTTTCAAGAGGAATCTCCTCACAAAATGATTCGAGGCCTCAAAATGATTCGAGGCCTCCCATTACCCACGGCAGCGGGAACCCAACAGAAAGAGGGACTGGAAAGTGAGGAGGATACCTTGAGGGGAAGAGCAAGCTTCTCAGGAAGGCTTCAGGCAGCCCCTGCAGCAACTGCACCCACGCGCTGGCAGATGCTTTATCTTCTTAAAAGGCACCGCTCATCGCCCCCTCACCTCCCCGAATAAAAGGAAACAAACAAAAACAACCACCGAGCTCTCCCGCGGCACTTGGGGTCCCAGGGAAGGGGGCAGCCATTAACACACAACGATGTCCCCGCATGGAGACTTCTCGGGCCGAGCCCGACGGCCGCGGCCAGCCACGCGCGGCTCCCTGCCTGCTCCCGCCGGGCTCGGCCCGCTCCGGGCGGCCGCTCCGCTCCTGCGCGGCCCCCGGGCCGGGGCACGGAGCCCCGCCGCGGGGCGCACACAGCCCTTTGAGTGGTCTCCCCCGCCCCGCCGTTACCTTGCCGAGCATTTTCTTGAGTTGGCTCTCAGAGAACGCCATGGCGGCCGCGTCTCCAAACGCCCAAGGGCCGCCGCCACCGGTGTTGTCGCCGCCGCCTCCCAACGGCCCGGCCCGGCCCGCGCCTCCCCGCCCCTACATCAACAGGAAGCGGCGGCGGGCTCCCGCTTCCGCCGGCTACACCCGCTTCCGCCCGGCCCTGACGCCACTTCCGCGCGGAGGAGGGGCGCAGTGCCAGGAAGTGTCATGGCGGCGCCCAGCATGGAAGGCAGCCTCACTTTAGAAAGGACTTTTGCGTTTGTTTCTTCTTTTTTAAATAATTATTTTTGCCATGACAATCCTTTGGTTATTTGTGTATTTTTTCCTTTAAAAATATTTTTTTCTTCCAGAATAACATACATTTGCTATTTAAGATACAAGCATCATCAGTCCCGAAAAGAGCCACCGGCTTTTAACAATTTGAAGGCGGAGATAAAAGAAAAACACCTAGACTATTTCCATTAAGATAATGCTCCCTAAACTAAGACACAGCACCCCAAGGAACCAAGTTGCAAATGGTAATTCAAGTGTATTTTTAAAATAATGAAAAAACAAAGAGTCCAAGAGTCCAGCCATAGTGTTTTTGGCTTGCCCTTTTTTTTTTCTCCAAATATAATGGCTACGTTGATCTCTGTAACCATCAGTAATTCTGTCCCAGCACTGAATACCAAGAAGGAAATTTAAAAACATCAGGAAAAAAAATTAAAAAATTAAAAAAGACTTTGAGAGACCAATACAAAACCAGCGTTGGAAACTTCCAAGCTTGACTTTGCAAGATACAGATACAAGGCACAAGGGAACGAGTCTTTACCAATTATGCAAGTCCTACTTCTGCTTAGAAAGCCCCATGAATAATTAAACAATTTGACCTCAAAGCTTAACTATAGCATGATGTTCTTAAACATCCACAATTCTGCTGCGGTTTGTAGCCTGCAATTTGATGCTGAAGTCTAAGAAGGTCAAATACAATCTTTTTTTATACCAGTGCAATGATCAAGATAGTTTAAAACAGAAAGGACCCTTTAACTTCACACCATACGCTTTCAGATTTACCTAAAGCCTCACATGCTGCTTTTTTGTCTCCTGGCGAAGGGCTGTAGAATCTGTTGCCTTCCCCGTAAGCCCCTCAGTCTGATACAGGGCTTACTGACATGAACCTGCTTCGGATCAGCCCGAGCTGCAGATATTTCTGCAGTTCCCAACTGTCAAGTGTTCTTTATTCCATTCCTGATCCCAGCTCCTCCCCATGAGGAAAAGCCCTTCACCAATGCTGCAGGGGGTGCAAGTACTACATCCATATAACCCCAAATACAGGTGCTTTAATACTTTGGAAGTGCTCACAGAATAAGAGTGAAAAAGTCATGCCAGAAAATCCCATACATCATCATTAAACATGGCAGAAATTCATATGCAATACTTCAAGTTTGAAAGATGTTAACTCAAGCTTTTTTCTTTCTTTTTCCCACTGATATACAAGAAGGGAAGTCACTGGCATCAGAGTGCCTACAACGGGCATGAGAGCTCAAGCGCCTGGGCAGCTGGAGTGTGATCGTATTTCTAGGCAAGCCCCTTAGGCAGAGCTTTAAAAAGAAGGCAGAGCTCTAGCTGCCTCTGCACAGTAAGGTTTCTAAAAGCTGGGCAAGCTGCTGGCCTAGTATCTGAGTCCAAATGAGGTGCAAACAGCTAATAATAACCCACGAACGAGGCCATAATTAGCAACAATAACTGTGCAGACAAGAGTCACCCAAATGTAGGTAAAACATTCTTGCACATTACTCTCCTCATTTTGGCTACCAAGAACTTCACTTTTAAGGAATTTTCTGCTGTGCAGTGCAGCCTGTAATACATGATTTAACCAAATCTTTAAGAAAAGGAAATTTGAAAGTAAATTATGAAGTTCTTGATTTACAGAGAAATCCACACACACTTGGCAACACTTTCTGCATAGCGAACCTCCAAACTTCTGAGAGGCACCATAACCTCCCGTGTGCTTACAGTTTCAGTTGTTGCTGAAGGTCATGAATTGATGCTGCGCTGCTCTGCAGTTTCTCTAGCACTATGGGATCTTCCTCTAGTTTCATCATTTCAATTACTCCATCAGTTCCCAGAATACAAGGCAGACTTAAAAATACTTCACTGTTTATATTATAGCATCCCTGAAACAAGACAGAACAACCCTGTCATTTGTTATTCCTGCTTTGCCTTTAATTTGAGGTATGGAATTATAGTAAATTGGTAATTTCAATTAAGCAAAGCCATTTCATCACATGGCATGTTTTGTCTTAGCATAGCTTAGACTTCAACTATTTGAGAACCTGTGCTATGGATTACTGGTTAGTTACTGCAAAATATTACTGCACACCTTGAACCATGCCACACTTAAAAGAGTTTTCTATTATGAATACATCAGACTTCAACAATGCAAACAAAACATACTACAAAACACAGTTTAACCAGTTTCTTAAGTAGAACAAGCAGAAACACTCTCTTGTTAGTACACAAAAATCACTGCTTCTGTTAGTGCTGAAGACTTGTCATTTCCCTCCATCTTTATTTCATAAAAAGTTAAAAACTTTACTTAAAAATAATATGAAATTAGCCATGTTTATCTGTATTTGATAAGTAGCTTTCTGTTCAACTTCCATGTACTGAGCACTGTAAGTTTGTATATAGAAGTGATCCATGAAAAGTTTCTACATGCTGTTTATCGTGTGAAATGACTCCATGTTTTAAGCAAGCCTTTTAGGATAAAACTTCCAGCAAGGCCCAGTTTATGATTTTAGCTTAAATACGTTCTAGCTCTTCTTCCCAGAGTAGGTAATCAAGGGGTAGCAAAAGCAACTGTTCCAGAGTTGTTCAAATAAAAAGTGACAGAAAACAAATTTTAAATTTTCATAACTGATTTTGTCCCTCTGGAAAAATCCACGTTCAACACTGAGTACTTGAAAATTGTGACACACACTGAGTACTTTTTTTTTTTTTTTTTTTCTCTCAGTTCTGGCTTACAGAGGAGCTGGTCAGCAGTCTTGAACAGAGGGCAACTGGTCTGCAACCCTGAATGTTTTTCCCTCCGAGCTCTTGTTTTTTTTTGAAAACTATCCACTTTTAGTAATGATTTCAGGTTAACATAACAATTGTTTTTTGCATGTTTGTGGATTGGAGCTGAAAGCTGTCAGAAGAAAGTAATGAAAATAGTGCTACTTCAGAACAGTTGCTATAAGTAGAAATGTCTATGATGTTAAAATTAATGGACTATGCAGTAATATCATCATTATAGTGTCAACTGAGATATTAATAACATTTACCTTTGCTAGGGTGGATACAGAATGAACCTTTCTTTTATCTTTCAGTATACTGTCAGTCAAATCAGCAACCGAGAGGCCAACAGACCAAGATCTCTGCCCTTTTCCCTTTAGAACTTCCAAAGCTCTATATAAATAAGGAAATGAGGGGAAAAAATAATGTTGAGATTTTATTTATGTGACATATTATTCTTTCGTTTTATATGTAAAACAGTAAAGATAGCTAGGCGTACCATTTGTACCATATAACCATGATTTGCTGTTTGGGAAAACAAGAGATGAGAATTGCTTTAGAGAATTTTAGCCATCTTCTACCCCTTTCTATCAAGAAGTATAACTGATATGTGGCTAATTTAATCAGATTGATCCAAACTTGTATTTCCTTTTGAGGTAAATTGCTTCTGCAATAGCTATGAGAAAAAGAACTAATGTGCCAGAAGGCTTGTCTACTTTTTTATATTTATGTAAGCTGCTCTAATAGGACATTTTTATTTTAAAAAATATAGCTTGTCCTCAAATCATCACAGGCACGGCATTACTACCAGAAAATCAGAGGTATTAATATACACAAACATAGAAAAGTGAAAAACACTCAGACCTGAAGATACGTGAAACTCTTTAGTCTGAAAAGAGCCTATGACTCCAAAGAGTCTAAGTATGAAAAACAACAACAAAAAAATTACAACCATGTTACCTGTTAGCCACCTTTTCCCTTGAGTTACGTGCAGCTGCTGTTTCAATTTGGTGGGCAACCAAATTACAATTGGTCCATGAAGGCACTAGACAGAAATAAATAACATTTAAATGTGCATTTAGTGACTGGACAGTGGCTACAATGGTTATCAGAGGACATTAAAATGCACAGCCTTATGTCTTCCCCACAACAACCCAAATTTTATTGGCAACCTTCTCTGGATTGCCAAAATGATCTCTAGAGTACCTGGCCAGAGACACTCATTTTCAAAAAAAAAAAAAAAAAAAGGCAATGTAAAAAATATTAAATTAGTAGTTATCTAGCATGTATTTTACCTTCCTTTTTCAGCACCTCTAATCTTTGCTGTAATAACAAATTAAAAGCATTTAAGTCTGTATTTCATATAGTCTTACATTATGATTATGCCAAATATTTGTTCTGTCACTTTAGCATTAAAAACTTGGGCACACATCAAAATCTTATTTAAAATTATTATTGTGGAAAAATCTAGCACCCTGCTAATGCTACCTATATTACTTTATCAGTTATTCCTTTATTTACTCAGTAAAGTGTATGATCAGGCCATTAAGTACTCATAATACCTTATCGCTTACCTTTTTCTTCCCCTTGTTCACCCACAATCCAAGCATCTTTTCCAAGCACCTCAGTTTTCAAAAGGTTTGCAAGAATATACTGAAATCTCTTAGTATCCAGATTGCCCCCTATTCCAACAACTCTGCTTTTGGGAAATGCGCTCAGCTTCCATGACACATACGTCATTATTTCAACTAGATGTGAGAGAGAGATTGACAATGAAGTGTCACTCTTCAAATTCGATATCCAAATATATGTATTTTTTATATCAATCAAAGTATATATATTTTTTTCTATCTTGGTAACAGAAAAGAAGAAAAACCTCAAAGACAGTGTCCTGCTCTAGGCTGAAAAGAAAAATTTACTTTAGAGTAGCAAGTGTTTATGACTACGTCATATGTATTAAGCAACAACATGTTTTTAAAATAGACCAGACAGAAATTTGAAGATATTGCAGGTGAATGTAAATATCAACCTACCAGGATGAGAAGCAACAAGGAGAACACTGTTCTGACTGTAGTGTGAAATTGCTGGGATAATTCCTCTGAACAGCTCCACATTGCTTTGTATGACATCAAGGTAAGTCTGAGCATTACCCAGAGAGTTAACTGTAAGTACGACAACTTTTGAATTAGCTGAAGTAGAAAAATCTGCAAAGGTCAAAAAAACAAACATGTAATTGTATCAAATAACAGAAAAAATGGATTCAAATCAAAGAATAAGTCTAAATGATAAACTGCTGCAATCAGTTTAGGAATCCTTCTCCTCTGCCAGGCCACTTCCCCTTTACCCCCCGCCTCAAAATTTTGGGTACTTCCACCGCACTTGTCAAAAATAGTTCTCCCACAGAACAACCTTCCCCATTTCACAGTCAGGAATTGGAGAAGGGAGAACACAATTTACCTAAGGTTACAGACCAAAGACTGGAAAAGATGATTTTTGAAATGTAAGTTTTCCAATTTCATTGGCAATGTGCATGTTTAATCAAAGTCAGTCTAAGAAAGTGATGTTCTGAAGCATGAATTTGGCCTTATTTATCAGTCTTTTAAACAGTATTGTCACAGCTATCTGTAATTCCCTAATATCTATTTGTGTTTTTTTTCCCTTTTCTTTTTGCAGCTGCAACACTGAAGTACTAGCTCAGCATCTCATTCTCTGCATTTGTATGTGTCTACTTTCAGAATTGGCTTCCTACCCTAGAAGTAAGGCTCTCACACCTCAATGAACAGAATGAAGAAAGCCTGAAATAGAAGAAATGCAAGCTTCACTGAACCCTCCTTTCCAAATTTTGCCCTGGAAAGCTGAAGAAAAATGAGAAGCTATCAAAAGATAATGGCATCTTTTTAAAAACATGGCTATGTGCCAAAGTCTCTCTCTTGATGTCCTGTCCTCATTAAAAGGAGCACAAGCACAGACAAAACCGTACTAGTTTTGTTTCTAACAAGAACTGGTACCTTTGCTAATCTCTACATTTGGCAGAGAAAATATCTCCAAGTCCATGGTTCCTCCTTTTGTTGCACCTTCAGAAAGATCCAAAAGAACCACCCTGTCTGCAGCACCCTGTATGGATAATGCAGATCAACAATTAAATAAAGCAAAATTTGTTCAAGGTGGTGGTAGGGTGAGACAGCAAGAGAAGATAAGAAGATATTACTGTCTGTTGTACTGCATTTAAAAAAAGCAATAGGGGCAGATCTCACCAAAATTACCATCAAAATGTACAAAAAAGAATCAAGCAGTTCATCAGTTTAACTGGAAAATAAAGCATTAAGTAACAAAGCACCCTATACCCTGGGAAGTTATCAATGTTGATGTTACTGTTGTCTTTGAGTGTGTCACTGACAGGCTACAGACTATCCTCCTCTGGAGGCTTAGCAGGTCCCAAATGTAAACAGGCTACAGTTTTGGCAAGAACCCTTTAACTGCACATGCCCAAAATATAAATGAATTCAATATTCAACCTTACGTATTCAAAAAGCTGACTGAGGAAACAACCCAGAAACTCACACTTCTGCTCCGCGTTCCTCTCAGTTAACCAAAGGAAAGAAGTAAATGACATAAACCATAACATTACTATTAAAAATGCTAAGTTAACTTCTGGGTGGAAGATGCTAAGAAATAACCTAGAAACTTTAATATTAATAGGGCCTCTTAATATTCATAATAATCACATACCTTTGCTGTGATTGCTAGTACACAGGCCATGCCAAGATCTCCAGCTCCAATCACAGTGATTTTGTTAAAACATCTATCTTTGTCTCCACCAATTTTGCCCTTTGCTTTCGTGTCAGTCTCTCCTACAATTAAAAACATACACACACACACAAACCTCAGTGTGGTCCACTATAAAACATCAATACAAGTATTGCTGCTCCATAAAGGATCATGGCTGAGCCAGAGTTAAGCCACATTACCTATGTTTCAAAATAATAGGCAAACCTTGCTAGCCATGGAAAATCCATCATCACTCCCACCATGCAGAACCAATATTCCTCTCTGGATAGGAATGTTTTCTCACTGGGTGGAATGTGCAAGCAAAAAGTATTAAGGAGTTGCACATTCAGACTATACAAACAGTTATCCCTTTGCTGTTGATACAGATTATGGGTAGAAAACTTGTAAAAGACTTCAAATTTTGTAAAGGTGTGCAAAACAGAATTGGATTAAAATACGATGATCTGAAGTTGTTTATCCAGTGCCACTGTTATCAACAATTCTTAGTATAATGCATAAATATTTCTAACAGAGATTTTGAGATTGGAACAAATGAACTGTAAATAGAAACGTGTACTGTGTGCATGTGTGCTTGTAAACGCGCTCACAAACGAATGGAAGAAGCAGCAGAACAAGAGCTAAAGGGCAAGGCTTGTAATAATTGCTACAGACCAGCATATGTGATGTCATTAACGGAAAGAGGAGGAAAATGGTAACTTGAAGGAAAATGTCAATATCATGAAAAATAGGACTTGGACCATAACATACACAGATATGAGAACTGTGAATTTCATAATTTTTGCCCCTAAAGTAGAGCGTGTGAGATAATATAATAAGACAAAAGATGAGCCCCCCTCAAAAAAAACCCTTCTGAAAAGTATAAAAGACAAGTCCAGAATCAGTCGAGTCGGTCACCACCAAACCAGAACCACCTAACATATATGCCGTGGACTCAACACCCCATGTCCCTTGTCCTCACAGTTGTGCATGAGTGATTGTGGCCAGACAAATTCTGGGACTTGTGACGGTGGATATAAGACTGCACTGTGCACTGCACTGTGCACTGCACTGTGGCCGTGCAAACGCCGAAGGTCCAGGCATTAAAGTTCCACGGCCGTATTTATCATGTAAAGTAACAATAAATACTGTTCAAGAACATTACAAATAAATATATGAAAAAATATCCATACCTTCTGTAATCTTTGCAATGTAAGAAAGGAGTTCGGATTGCCTGGCTGCATCAGATGAGGACAGCGAATATAAAGGGAGCTCTTCCTCGAATTTTGCAATCATTTCCTTGATTAATCCAATAACAGTTGATTGAGGCTGGAATATAGCAACACCACATACAAAACAGTTGACAAGATATTTCACACAGTTACATTGTCTGTAAACTGCAGTAGTTCTTAAAGAATCACAAAGCAAACAACTATACAGAATCTAATCGTATTACAGAGACATTCAACACTTACATAACATTTAAACTTTTTGAAGAGATGCATTTCAAATGTAAGCATCAGACAACAAGGACTTAAATTAGTGCAACTACATTTTGAAAGCATCAATAAACAAACACAAGCCTTTGATACAGCAGCATCCAAAATAATAAAGAGGACAAACTGCAGCTAATGAAAGATAGCTTCAATCTTATCTGATGAGCTTAAATGTTCAGATTTTTGGTGATTCATTGCTTCTTTTGGCCAAAAGACACAATTAATTCATTTAATACAGTGCATAAAATATTTAGTAACATCATTAACGTTTGAACTTATATTCTAACCAATCGGGGACTCCTGTCAAAAAGACAGAATACTCAATTTGACTAGTATTATTAATCATTCACAGCAACAAAAGGAAAATATACCGAAGGGACCACATGAGGTATATACTGTTTTGTAACAAAATCAATCCTCTTTTTCTTCACATTAAAATAATTTTCCTTACAATCACTTTAGACTAGCTGAAGGCTGCAGTTTCAAGGGACAGATCATTCTGCTTCTCTTTGAGTAATCATTATGTATTTCATATTAATAAAAAATTAAGCAAAGAGAAGAAAAAAGTCCATCCCTTGGTCTGGATGGGATATATCATGCATTATTCCCAGATTCTTCCCTTTCCTGTGACCTACTCCAGCCTTACATGGCTCCAGCGTTGCAGGTAGGGCAAATAAATCCTGCCACGAGCATCAACGTGTTTTCCCACTGAAATCCCCATATTCGCAGTTGGCTTCAAGAAGCAAATGGGGGGAGCAAAGGGATGTGAATCCATAATCCACAGACAAATAGGTATGTTATATGAGTTACCTGTTCAACACAAACCAAAAGCATTAGAAAGGGACTCTGCAAAGCAGGTACACATGTAGACACACAGGTCATTTTTCATAGTAACAAAGAAAACAAGCCAGACAAATCACCTTCTAGTCCTGTTAATACAAACAGGACTCAAAGTGAAGTGCTAATGATTAAATTCTGTTTAAGCACAGGGTTCATGCATCCTCCCTTACAAGCAAAGAGTTTGCATACACATCGTCCCACACTAACTACATGATTTTTAATAGGTGACTGACTTAGCTTACTTTAGTGCTAATGTGTGCATGAAGAGACTTGCTTATGGAGCAGAAGGGGCTTCGATCAGTTCATGCCAAATCCCTCCGGCCACCTCTGACGAAGCCTGAGCTCAGAGATAAGTACAGGGAACGTCCCAAAAGCCCCCAGAGGAACCACATGCAGACTCGCATTCATACATATGCTTCAGTATTTGACAAAAATGGGGAAGATTAGCCCTGGTCATCCTACCCCAACTGAAAAAGAGAAGAGTTGCCTCATCTCCTACATGTATACTACTACGACCAAGCCATTTAAAGGCATCGTTTTTGTCTGTTTGAATTCGCCGTTCCGCTTCCTTTACATCTAGGAGCAAGCTCACTCCCTTTGGCTGCTGGAAGCGAGAAGCAGCACTCGCAGGTTTTCCCCACCCCGCTCTCCCACCAGGCTACGAGAGCAGAGAATTTGCCTCTCATGCTTCAGCCACATGTTTTTATAAGAGTCTCTGTGACCCAGCAGTGTGGCATGTTGTTAAGGGGCCGCATCTGAAGCATTTTGGATACGTAACAAGTGTGGAAATTATATTCAATTAATCCTACCATACTTCACGGGAATGGTGCCACTAAAATTCAGGAGGTCTTTCTGGGACCCATCTTTGAAGGCTGAAATTAAAAATGGGATATTATAAACATCATTTTGAATTTTACACAACAACTCCACCCACATCAACCAATGCACACTGCACATTAGGTATCAAATACACTGTGCCTTAAACACCCAAGCCCAGAATGTAACTATGCCTTAAAAAAACAAACAAACAAACAAAAAAACACTCCTTTGAGGAATGGAGAATTTCACAGAAAGTCAAAATACAGATGGGAACACAACTGAAAGGTAACTACATTACTTAGCCTCTATAATATACAAACTGAATTTATGGCAAGTAGAAGTACCAAGAAGTAAAGTAACCAAGTCACTTACTGTATGTGTTCATGGAGAATACAAAGTTCGGGTAGGTCTTGTTAACATTTTTTAGTTCTTCTATGGTCAGGTCTCTGAACTTATACTGGGAAGGGAAGGAAGAATTATAAAAATGTTCCAGTTAAGAAAAACGTTTTCTTTCATTACGGGATATAACAAGGGGAAATTAAATGGTAGAAATACAAGAGAGGGCAGCTAGCAATTACTTGTGGTATCATAAACGGTTTTGGCATGAAATTAATTCTCAGAGATCTTTGCACACTACACCACTTTCTTCATTATATGCAATCTAACATATAATTTGCCTTACCAAATCAGCTCTGAAGGACCACAGGTGTGCTCTTGCTACAGGAGAACCTGAACTCTGACACTGTTCCTTAAACCCCACCTTAAGTCACTATGAACAGTCTTAGGAAAATTAAAATTAGTTGTGCACAATACGTGTAAAAAATATTTGAATATAAACCCGTTGGAAAAGAGAAGTCACAATACTGACATGGTTACTGCCAAAAAACTAGACCCATTTCTACACATTTTAAAAGACCTTTATAAGAAGTCCATATTTGCAAGCTTATTAAACATGCCAGAAACAAACCTTGGGGAAATTTTCCCATGCTCAAGGTGCCCTTGATGGCTGAGAAATTTCGTACAGAATAACACAACCCCTTCCACCCCCCCAAGAACTGCCTGTAGCCTAAAAAGAAAGAAGTGGTCTGAATGTTATTGTCAGCAGGAATAGATTGCTTCATCTAGGTCACCCTCAGACATCTGGACCTGAGCCTCCACAAGCAGAGGAGCCACCCAGACCAGACAGTTGTGAAAAACAGCTTGCATTTCCCAGATTAAGGAAATGCTTCACATTTTACAAAGCTGCTCAAGAGCCCTGGCCAGGGCAAACACAGCTGCAGCCCTGCACTGGCTTAGGGCACACCTGTTCCTTAAGGAATATTTCATATTTAAAGAATACCTGTCCCAAAGTAGCAGTTTAGAACTCAGCCTCTTCAGCAGAGCTATCAACCAGAAACAGCAGCAAAACCACAGCGGCTTTGTGAAATCTAAACCTTTATTCTCCCCATCTCCCTCCTTTTATGCTCTGAAAGCAAACTAGGTGAGGCATTCTGGGCAGCCCGGGGAGCTTTATGGAGAGAGTCCTTCCCTATTCCCATCAGGAATCAGCTGGCATGTCTGACATTTTGTCATGCACACCCCCAGGCCACTTGTGGAAATAGTTTTTTTTTTTTTTTTTTTTTTTTTTTTTTAAATCTTTTTAGGAATGCTATAAAAACACACCCCTCTCTGCCAAGCAGGACTTATTAACACAGGCATTAACCCCCCCACCTCAGAAAGTCAGGAACTCTGCACTCAGAGCAGCGCACAGCACAACAGACATGCTCCCGCGCCCTACACCAGCGCACTAAACCTGGTGCACTTTAAAAATCAGTTTATATATAGGATACACATAAACTTTTCTCCCTCCCTCCCTCAGCAGCCGCAGGACAGGCCCCTTCCCTCACGGCGGCGCCTCTCGCGCGGGCAGGGCGGCAGGGGGAGAGGGGGCGCGCGCGGCGGCCGCCGTTCAACCGCCCCCGGCGACCGTTAGCAGCCCCGCGCGGGCGGCGCGCGCACCTTGCCCAGCTGCTGCCTCAGCGCCTCCTCGCTCAGCGCCATCTTGGTGGCGCCGGGGACGCCTCCGCCTCCCAGGCGCCCCTGCGCGGGACAGTAAATTATAATAACAGTAATAAAAATAAGCACTGATAATAATAATAATGTAGTGCCATACTGCCGCTTGTGTGCTCCTAGTGCGGAAGCAAAAGCTTCATTAAATCCTAGTTCAAAGACAGTAAATCCCATCAGGGAAAGCTGGCAGGTATAAAACGTGGCACAATGTGCTGACATCTGGACAGCAGCGCGGGTCTAGAGGATGCAGAAATCCCTAGCAAACCCCTTGCTGCTCCTTGGCAGTGATAAGAGCAGAAGCCACCAGGACTAGCAAATGCGTGTGCTCGAGTACATGTGCTCTGCCCAGCAGTGAGACCTCAGCAAGGATGGGGAGCCCCTGCGGCAGAGCAACAAACAACCCCCTGCACACAGCTCCCAGACAAGTCACAAAATGCCTCCCAGCCACTTCTCTCCTTTTTGTTCCTTCATCACTGAGTTAACATGGACTGGCAGTGAAATCTGGCTGTGTGGGTAGTAGACCATGTATAGATACTAAACGGATTTGGACGTGTCTTTTCTCTGTGCTCACAACAATCCCAACAGATGTGCAGTTTTACCTGGAGTTACACACATGCCCAATGAAAATCCAGCATGAACTGCTTTTCCTTTATTACTCTTGCTTTATCTTTGCTCATCTATCAGGTAGGACAGATACTGGAAAATGCCCCTTCAGAAGCGCACTGTGCGCAACTGATGTACACCTGGCTCGGAGCCGCTGGAGATGCCATATGTCCAGCTAGGGGAAGGCAGACAAGTGCTGTGCTGCTGCCTCAGCCCATGAGGAAACAGCAGGAACAGAGCAGAGCAGATTTCACAGCAGGAGCAGGATCTCCTCAAGAAAACCTCATCCTGCTTCTTCCTCTCCCAGGCTGACACAACAGCTGAGACGGTAACCACGAACAGAAGTGCTCGGTAGAACAAATAAAGCTTATAACAACTTTTGTGTGTGTTTTTTCCCCCCCCTTTTTGACTGTTGGCTGACATCATTCTGCTCCGGGCTCCTCACCTGTGATGTCAGGTGTGACGTCACAGCCTGGGCGCGGACACGGGGCCGCGCGGGACGGCCCGGTTCTCGGGGAGCAGCGCCTGCCCGGCGGCGCAGGGCGCCCGTGGGGCGCGGGTCCCACGATGGTCGTCGTCCTGTGGATGATCTTCATCCTGGGCTTAATGCTGAAGGAGAAGTACCTGGACGTGAGTCCCCTAGGAACAGCGCGATGCCGAGAGACAAACGAGCTTAAAGACTTTTGCCTAAACCCCTTTAAAAGGCAGTTTGAAAATCATTTTACTTCGTCAAAGTCGTAGCACTGACTAACGTTTGAGAAAAATTTATTATTTTTAAATTTTTAGTCTCAGGCATTTTAATTTTTAATCTCTCCTTACTACACAGTAAAGAACACTAGGAAATTCTGATGGATATGTACAGTTACTAGTAGCCTAGCCAGGCTAGACACACTTTTTAAAAACGATGTGTATACTTAGCGAATATAATCATAGAAATCAAAATAGTAACCATACACTGTTGGTGCTTATATACGCTCAAGAATAAAAAGACACATTTCTATGAAGGGTTTTAGGAAATCTTTCATTTAGCCTACACCAAAACTACAGATCCTTCAGATAGAAGTCTGAGCTTTTTGCCTCAAATCAAGAAATGATCTCTACCATTTATTGCAGAATTTCCCTTCAGTACTTCAGATTGTTAAACTAATTCCAAATTGCCTCAACTTCCCTAGCCCAGCTAGCTGTATGACTGCTGTTTTTAAGACAGTCACTGCAGATTATTTACTGTGTGTGTTTACAGACTCACCCCGAAGAGCCAAAGAAACCGGACACGAACAGGAAGCACTCGGTGTAGCGCAGCGGCGGAGCGCAGCCAGATGCAGAGCTACTGACAGCGCCGCCAGCGAGGAAGGTGCTCTGGCCAAGACAGCTCTCAAGTGAAACATGTTTTGCTGGACACCGTGTGTGCGTGGTTTCAGGATGGAAAACAGCGTCTTTCTGTCTAGTAGCATGCACGTGAGTCCAGAGGGGTTCCACACGCTGCTCCCGTGTTTGCCTTCCCTGAGTCACATAGCACAATTTAAGGGTTCAAATAACTTAAAACCAAAAGAGCAACCCAAAGAGCTTGGAGGCTTCTGGGTTCTATCCTTACTGGAGACATTCAATTTTTATCTGCTACAGAAAGGGTAATTTTTATTTTATTTTTTAACACTCAGCATGAGTGACTATTAGTTGTAGTTCTGACCAGCATCTTTCTGATTTCATATCAAGTCAGAGTTTGTATGTGGTAAAAAAAAAAAAAAAAAAAAAAAAGTTTTCCAAATCACATCCTACATTAAACACTGACTTTGCAGCTTCAGGAGCGGCTTTGAAGTGAGATTCAACACAAATAACCCGGTAAAGCCAGCGGAACTGGAAATACTGTGCTTTTCTGAGTGCACCTAGGGCACTTTGCACACATCCCTGCCAAGCTGGCAATAGGAAACTCCAAGCTGCTGTTTGTTGAGCAGATACCCAATACTTCAAACTCTTCCAACTCCCCATTTATTTATTAGAATTCCTTTCTCCCTAAGAGTTGGCCATATTAAAAACAAGCAAGCAAACACAAACAGTATTTTGCTAGAAGTTAAGCTTGCCTTATTGAGATACTCACTGTGAGATGTGATGCCTAATTACATAGAAAATGAGCTAAAACTACTCCGATGCAAAGCAAGAAAGCAAAATAAAACATTCCCTATAACGCACGGCTAGTGCTAGGGCACAGTGTTCATTGTGAATTTCATTCAGCTCCACACAGGAGGAAAGGAGAAAACAGGAGCATCATCACTGTGACTCGAACTTGCATAGCCCAAGTATTAGTCTCATTCTTCTCATTACCTTGAGGTATCCTGTCTCTCTAGCTACACTAGTTTAGACCAAAGCCAAGGGAAAAGGTTCTCTCAGCAAAGCAAAACCTACAATTCCAAAGGCATTTCAAAACATTTTCTCCCATTGACAAAAACCACTCACTGATGTGTTCTGTCCAAATTAACTTAATAGCAATGGGATGGAAATTGCAAGTTGAACTGACAAATATTAAAGGGTTTAATCAAAATTTGCACTTCTTAAGTATGCTTGATTGATCCTCCCAGATCCTGAGGCTTTGGGAATAAATGAAGACCAAGCACAATACAAATGGCAAGAGAAGCACTTTCCTTACTAAATCCTTGGGCTCTGGGAATGTCATGAGTAAGAGCATAATTTATCTCACTATGACCTTTGCTATGGCCAACCAGGAACTTACCTGTGCGTGAATGACACTAATACCAGCTAGCGTCATAGGCGATGCACAATAGGCTGCTTTACTACTTCAGAAACCTCTTCCATCATTAATTGTACTCACACAGTATGCTAAATGTTTTTTTTTTTTTTTTTTTTTTTTGGACCCCAAAGGCTCATGCAAGTTTCACATTCTTAAATGCTTTTAAATTGTTGAGAAAAGGCACATTCATCTAAACAGATTTATGTCGTAGGTCTAAGCTACCAGGTACTCTACCGATTTTTACATCTTTTGTGAGCATTTAAGTCACTCCATTACATTTTTGTAATTCTTGGTGACCGCATGAGAAAGTGCCGATAATTCTTCCTGAAGATAAGTCAAGCTTTCATGGGACAGCTTGGAACAGAAGCCAGCAGAAAATAACTCTGAAAAATCCTTGCATAAAGTAAACCAATGCAAAATAGCAGGAAAGTGTTTAATGCCTGTAATTTATTGTATACATACTCTGCAAAACTTTCATATGCATTTGGTGTTTGAGCAAGAGTGTACACTTTCTTGACAACACCAGAAAACAGTTAAGCTAAGTAAGAGTTTTCAACCTGATTTGTCACATTGTGTAAAAAGACACTGTGCACAACTGATATCCCCAAAATAAAAGAAAAAAATAATTGGCTAAAACTAGAAGCACCCTTATTTACACACTAACACTTCAATATTGCATCACACCCACTCACCAAAATAAATAGAAGTACATTCATCACAATTTAAACACCAGTCTCTCTCCATATATTTATTTTCTGACATGTTTTGGTCTCCAGAAATATGCTATATCTAGAAATATGCATCAGCTACTAGATTAAGTTACAAAATGCAAAAAAAATAGAAAATTAGTTTGCCTGGACAATATTTTGGGCTTTACACAAAAATAAATCCAGATTTCCATAGAGATCTCATATACTTCTTGAAAGATTTTTATTTTAAAGCACAGCACAGAGTTGCACACTAAGGCTTCCTGTGATATGCAAAACCCTGGCCTCCAAAAGACTTTGCTGTAAAGTGTAAGTACAGCTCAAGTGTAAATACAAGACATTTTCAAAAAAGTAGTCATTAATAGAAAGTGCCCTTCATTTGATTTAGCATTATCATGGTTAAGAAGTAGCTCCTGTAATTGTGCAAAGCCAGACCTGCGAGGGTTTCAGGAAAACTAGGTCATCATTTCACGCTATCAAGTTTAAGGATATAGAATCTGAGATAGCAGGAACTGACCAACCTCTCTATGTTCCTACATTCAGCAATTATTTTTTGACACAATTTAGTTAAAGGCACATTGTCAGTGAGTTAAAAGTCTAAAAAACAAACCAGAATTTCATTAAATACAATTAAATCACTAGCTTAACATCAGATTCTCATAAACCAATATACGCATTCTTCCCGTTTTAGTCATTGTATTAATAGAGTTACCTGGTAAACAGTAAATGTTTTCCAATACAAGGTCAGGAGTTGAGAAAAAACAAAAACGCAAAATAGATTCTTCATAACTTTCTAGCCGATTTACAGAAATAAATGCGGCAAATGCAGGCATTAAAACCCAGTCATTTGTATAAATTTCACAACATTTGAGAACAATTATAATTCCATGCCAATTATGAGGAAAGAGTTGATTGTAAAATTACAAATGCATTCAAGAAATTTATGTAAAAATATTAGACAATGATTATTGTGTGAAGCAAACCACAGGTATAGAGTATTTTAGGGAGGCTGGCAGAGCAGAGTGCATTCCAGTCACCATCTACAAGACAAATGACAAAGTGCTTTATAGATCAAGAATTTAACTGATCTTGTATCAAGTGGTGAATTAAAATATATCACTACTGCGTAGGTAAGTAAAAATCAGGGTTTTATTTAACTTGCATTCATCTGAAACGCAGACTTAATTCCAGACTGAACCCATTTTGAGTCAATACAGTTCCTGCATTTCAGAAGAGCCTGTATTTTCAACCATGCAGGAAATTGCTTGCAACCAAGAGAAGTATCTGGGTCAACAGAGGCCTAGAGCCTTCCTCCAGCTGCGATAAAACAAAAAACCCAGTAACTTGATCATGGTCCCAGCAGTTCTTGTCTTGAATGGATAATTCTAACTACAGCAGAAAACAATTTTAAATGGTCCCATTAAGCAGAAAGTGTATGACACATTTATAGATAAGCAGTGAGATTACACTATTTTGCATGGTCTTAAAATACACTGAGAAATATTGTTTTATTAGTAAAAAAAAAAAAAGTTGAAAATTCCTAGGAGCTATGAAGGAGCTACCTTCCTCTGGTAACCTAGCCTCACCTGTCACCTAATACTGAGTTAGTTCATAGTACCCATCAAATAGTTCACATCAGGGTTATGCTGCAGCAGGGAAGTGCTGCACCGTTAACAAAGTGGCTTAAAAATGCAAATTTGCTTTTTCCTTACATTAAGGGTCAGTAATTTAAACTTAAGCATGTTCCAGAGTTGTCCCTTACAGCTTGCTGCCTGAAGTGCTATTTCTGAAGGCAGCACTGTTGAGTTGTCTCCTGACAGGAAAAGTCAGGAGCATTAGAAAATAGAGGGAGAGAAAAAAAAAAAAAAAAAGGAAATTGGAACAAATGGAACACCAGATTTGCCATTTGGGCTCTGTGCAATCCTTGCAGACTTGCATGAACCCCTATGCCAATTGCAAGCAAACTTAGTTACTGAAGCAAAGAGTCTCTAAATGCATAGATGGAAATAATGTGCAAATATGGGCATTAAAATAGGTAACTGAACTCTCCTGCTGTAACATTTTACCTTGTTACATGAAATCATTCAGAATCATTTGCTACATGTTAGTAGTATGAAGTCATTCATATCAATGAGTTGCCACTCTAGTAACACAATTTCGTTCTGATATTCTTTCCAAACAGTAAACCTAATTCAGTGACTGCTTCACATTTCAAATAATTAAAAAATACTTGATTTTTAATGCAAGACAAAATGTTCACTGTATGCCTAATTTATAAAAGCAGCAAAAACTGTGGGACAACTGTAAAGATTTACAGGGCAGGAAAAGAATTGCTAGGCATAAGCTTGAGCCCACAAGCTACATACAAACACTGGAAATTCCTATCTTTCAGGATGTGCATTTATCATACTGAAGTAGATCGGCATTGAAATTCCAGGCACAGCAAAAGCCAACATAATTTTTGGTCATTTCTGTAACTGCACAATTTGTGAGTGACATGCACTGTTAGAAATAAGAGGCTCTAGGGTTTTTGTTAATAGGTTAAGTCACACAGTCCTCAAATCAGAAAATGTCAGCCCTTTATTGCTTAGAACATCTGTGGCAATAGCTGAAATTTACACCCACTCAAGCCATTTCTGCACAGAAGTTATTTCAATACTTTGAGGGATCTCAACTCAGGAGATTGAGAGCAGAATATAAAGCAATTTCTTTAGACCTCAAAAATGAGGGAACCAAAATGCTCCTCTGAGGTGAATGCAGAACTGGTTTACTGGTCTGTGGGCCCACACAGTTGCAAGTCAGTGCATAGCTAGTCAGTATTTCTGCTGGCATCTTGAACAAGCGATTTCATCAGTGGAAGTCTTTACTGATTTTTCTTCCCCTTAATATGCTTTAGTGCACTAATTTCTTCATAAAAAATTCAACCCTGGCAAGTATTAAAAATAAATATCTTATTTAGGTTAAACTAAAGCCTTGCTTTTCATTATTTTCATCCCTTTACACATTTCTTTTGCCCTCTAGCAAGCAAATGGAAACTGAAATAGGGTATGTATGTAGATGTATGGAGGCAGAGGGTGGCAGAAAAATGAACGTAATCAACACCATTTTAAGTCAGTTAACGTGTCCTCAGCTTCTTCGACTGTCTCTTGCGTTTCAATTCCTCTTCTTCCCGTTTCAATTCTTCTAAGTCCTCCTGAACACCAAGCCTCAAGCTGCCAAATAAAGGGAGATCCTTTACAAAATGTTACTTGGAAGACCTAATATTTGACTTCTACATTTTCCCTTAAGAAAAGCAACCCTAAAATTATCACAGTTGACTTAAGGAAAAAAATGCTAGATTCAATTAATATTTCAGACTGCGGCATCCACTGAATGCACACACAGATGTGTCCAGCTTCAGATGCCCTGGGTGGTCTCCTGATGATTTTCCGATAGATGATGGGTCTCTCTCTTCTCTGGAGATCTTCAAAACCCGCTTGGACGCAGTCCTGTGCCACGTGCTCTAGGTGACCCTGCGTGTTCAGGGGGGCTGGACTAGATTACCTCTAGAGGTCCCTTCCAACCTTAAGCATTCTATGATTCTATGATCTGTGTAATAATAATCACAGGTATTCTTTTAGAATACAGCTTTAAGAAAAAGCACAGGTGTTCAAAGAAATCAAGATTCTCATCACTGAAGCAGTCAAATCTCGGGAAAAATTGATTTTTCTCACCAATAAAAAACAGCAACTCTATAAAAAATGACTTTTAGAGGTTAATTGTTTTTTGAAAATAAACTACTGAAGTGCCAATCAATCCTCCCCAAGCTAACACTCACATGCAATCATAACAGAACTGCCTCAGTCGGCTTCCTTCCAAGAAAAGCCTAAACCTCTTATTTCAGCAAGGGTGGAATATGTGGAGAATTGCTCTGAGAACACACAGCACCTAGCTGCCTAGTTTCTGTGGCTTCCTAGAGCAGGAATAAGGACATAGACTAAGCTTAAAGATCAACCTTCCAATATTCCAATACTCTGGCCTCAAATGAACGGAGAAAAAAATCACTACAACCCAAAAAACTGGTAACATAGTGCATTACCAATCTTTCCCACTACCTTAGAAAAAAAGTGTAACTTGGCAAAGCTGTGACAACTGTATTGTACACGTACCTTCCATCACTAAAAAAACTTTAAGGTTAAGACCAGGTTTCTGAAATAGCCAGTGAGGATTTACACAGTCTACGGCTGAAACTATGATGCAATCCAGTATGAAAATCCAGCCTTTTTGAAAACACTATTTATAAAATATTTGTATCAAGTAATTTAATATATAATTTTAAGAAGTCTTTCCAAGATTGCAATATTCCAAGTAGTGGAATATTGCCATTTTTGGAACAAATTTAAGGGTTTAGCATTTTAATCAATTTTTACTATTTATAGAAATATTTCAGGGTTTACTTTGGTATATTTTTATAAGCAGGATGTATACAATCAGTATGAACACTTTTTTTTTTTTTTTTTTTTTTAAAACACTATCCTCATTCACTGGCAGGCTGGATGTCTGACTAATCTTTGCACCTAACTTTTTCTGTCTAAAACAGCAAGACCTCTGCTCTAAGTAGCTACAGTAGTAACTGCAGTTATAGTAGTACCTGTGTCCAGGGATATATTTCATCAGCCAGCATCCACTCCAAAATATTCCCTGACTTCAAGCAGTCTACTTGCTGTCCCCCCGCCCCATCTTGTTTCTACTTAAATTTCAGCCTGTGCATTACCTCCTGGCTTCTTCCTTCTGTTGCTCTCTCCAGCTGCTCTCCATATAACGTAAGGCATAATCGCTTTCATCTTTGTATCTGGAAGTTAAATATTCATGTTTAGCATACTACGAAGACAACATATACGGCTGTTTTGAATTAGCATTCCTTTTTTTTTTAAAAAAAGGAAAGTTTTGCCATTTACTGTTAGATTTTAATGTTTTGAAAGAATATAAGTTCCTAGTCACAAAAATGACTATTGTCAGGTAGGAGGAAAGTATTTGAACAAGCCAAATAAGGGACTTTTGTTTTAAAACAGTTCCTACCCAAGTATGCCAAGTCAGATCCTCCTTTGAAAGAGTTAATACAACTGCATTCAGCAGTTTGCATGCAAGCAACTGTATTTCACATATTCTGAAGAAATTCAGTGGCTCTAACATTCAGTTTTTGCATTGCAAGAACATTTATGGATGCCAAGACTTTACTCATTCAATTCAAATATTCTGTTTTATTCTTTGGACTATAATTTCTGCAAGAGCTTTGTGGTATCTCAACATGAATTTGGGCTACCTTACCTTTTCCGGTCATATCCGAATATCTCCCGAATATGCTTTGATATTTCTTCTTGGGGTTCTCCTTCATCTTCAATGAAATCATCCATTTCAGAGTCATATTCGTCATCATCATCATCTTCTATCTGTCTTTTGTAACTAATGGGGGGGAGAGAAGGTCTTCCAAGACCTACACGAGGAATAAACAACAACAATAATTTGTCTAACAGTCATTTTCTACATCAGTTTTTTCATAAACAAGAGTTTTTACAGTACTTCTGGCTGTGCCATAGGCTCATATATATCTCTGGGCTTCAAGGTGGAAAAGTTCTGCCTTAATTCAATTAGCAGTTCTAAGACACACAAAGAAAATATTTCCTCTAAGCTTCGTTATGGCTTAAACTTCTAAGCTATCTATCATACCAGTATGATAGATAGAAATCTACGTTATTTTTCAATCCTGGCTTTTTCCAGATATTTGCAGTAGCCAAAATAGTGCCTTTTATTTCTTTCCAAAACCCCTTAAAAGGCAAATATGGCATTTTATCTACATCTTTCTAATTGCATCCACAATTGCTAAGAGGGCCTCGCTGGCCTCAACCCAGACATATCAAAAATACATAAGAAGTATCAGGGAGGTTGCAAGACTTATCTTGCTGTACAACTCCATACCTTGTGATTGAAAGCCTGGTCTGTGCCCTTGAAAAGGTCTCATTCCATTCATGTGCCCATTGCTAGGCCGTGGGACTAGATTTTTAGAAGAAATAGTTTCTGATACAACAGTACACTTGGGTTTGAGAGGTGTGCCCAAGGCGCCGCCTGGTCGCCCTGGCCCTGCGCTTGGGCTGACGCCTGGCCTGCCTGGCCCTGCACCCAGGCCGCTGCCGGGTCGCCCGGGCCCCATGTTCGTGCCAGTGCCGGGCCTTCCCGGGCCGCTGCCAGCTTTGCCGAGTCCTGCAGCTGTGCCCACGCCAGGCCTGCCTGGGCCGCTGCCCAGGCTGCTGTCTGCTCGCCCAAGTCCCACGCTTGAGCTGCTGCCCAGACGCCCGGCTCCTGAGGCGCTGGGCAGCCGCCCCCGTCCTGCACCCGAGGTGCTGCCCGGGCGCCCGGCTCCCACGGCCGTGCTGCCACCCGGCCTGCCGCTTCCTGGCCGCCCGGCTCCCGCGCTGGGGCCGCTGCCCGGCCGGCCCGGTGCCGAGCCTGAGCTGCCGCCCGGGTGCCCAGGCCCTCCCTTCCCCAGGCTGCTGCCCGCACGCTTGGCACCGGCGCTCGCGTCGTGCCGGAGGGCGGCAGCGCCCGGTTTGGCCTGCGCGGGTTTCTTCAGTTTGGGTTCTTTGGTGGTTGGTGGCCGCTGAACCCCGTTGGCTGCTGCTTTCGAGGGTGGCATGCGGGTGCCCGAGCCAGATTTTCCTACACCATTGACAGAGGACTTGCTCTGAGCGCTACCAGTAGAGCTTTTTAAGGAGCCGTTTTGTGAGGTCTTAACTTTTTCCATTTGACTGGATTTAGAAGAGGATGACAACCGTGAGTGTTTTTCAGTCAATGCTGGTGCTTTGGATTTCTTATCAACACTGCTCAGAGAGGACAGACTGCCTTTTGGAGAGGAATGTTTATCCAAAAAGCTTTTGCCAAGTTTTGCATTTAGAGATTCTTTCTGAGAAGTCATTTTTTTTGAAGAATTGGATACACCTGGGTTCTTAATCTCTTTCTCACTTTTCTTTTTGTCTTTCTGCATTTCTGGTCTTTTGTTTTTGCGCTCCAAGTATTCCCTCTCTCTCAATTCCTCTGCTGTCCTGGGTCTCTCTTCTATCTTTTTCACTACTTTTATTTCTACTGGTTCATACTGTTTTTTTTCAGCAAGCCTTAGAAGATCCGTGAAGTTCAGAGGTGCTGGTGCACTTTTGGGAGGTGCCTTTGGTTTCACTGCAGCTTTGGCTGGTTTCTCTTCATACTCCTCTTGCTCATGCTCTGATTCAGTCTGACTATACTCAGGCTGCTCAGTTTCATCCTCTGTTGGGCACTCAGCCTCTGCAACCTGAGCAACATTCTCAGAAGTCCTCCTCTTCCGAGGCTTCTCTTCAACAGGAATGCCATTATAGCCATAAAAGTTATCCTTGGTTCGCGAGGCCATAGCTCTTGCCTTTCTGTCATGTTTCAGTTCAATACGCCTGGCCAGGAGTTCTTCCTTCTTTTTTTTTTCTTCCAGCGCTGTACAAGAAAATTGGGAGAAAGTTAGGCAAAAGCATTCTATACTTCAGTTACTTCCAATTGCTAGAGCATTTAAGATATAAGTTTTTAGATATCTAACTAACAGACCTTTTAAACAGATACAATGACCAGAGAGTCATCAGAGATCTAGTAAGAGGACAGGGGACCCAAACAACCTAACCCACCTGTATCAGCTAAATCCAAAGATAAGAATTAAATCCACTGCACGACTCACTAAGGTGATTCAACAGAAGGGACTCTGCATAATAATGCAAACTAAGGGGAACTACTGCGTCAAGTACAGGACTTTACACGGGATATCTCAAGAAGGGAGAAGTTTTAGGATGATCATGCAGAACTTACTATTGGATGTTTAAGGGGAGGCAGAGAAAGGCAGGGAAAAGTAACTTCAGTACTTACCTTTTTTCCTTTTTTCTTCTTCTTTCCGTCTGAGAAAAGCTTGCACTGCTGCAGACTCCACACCCTTGACTTTTGGAACCTTTTTCGGAGGACCAACAGCCAAACTGTATCTTTTCTGCAACAAAGAAAAACACAAACAAAAAATGTTAGAAAAGTTAGAGCTGTAAATCTCAAAAGAGCTTTTAAAACCGAGAAGCTTAGGACTTGTCAGCCACCTACAGCCACGTACTTGAACCATGAAGCCAGTACTGAGCATGTTTCCACAGAGGCTGGCAGTGCACTTAGCTGTGCAAAGGAAGGATAGGCAGGAAATCCAAAGAAATTGAGTAACATGCACTAGCCTGAAAATGGATACAGTAACTACAACAGCAATAGAACAAAAAAAATCTTGCCACAAAAACAGGGTAGAGAAGATGAATGAAGCCATGAGACACAGAAAGGAATAGTGCCAAAAATAGACACAACAGGAAGGAGTCAGTTAAATCCAAAAGCAGGTGTAAAGCAGAAAAATATATATGTTTAGAAAGAGTACTTTCATATTTTAGAAGTTTTTTTTTTTTTCCTGGGGTGGGGAGGTGGGGGGTTGTTGATCATAAAAGATTAGATTAGAAGTTGAAACAAGATCTTCTACATAGTAATTTAGGATCCTCACCAGTACAAAGCTGTAAACTCAAGTCCCAACTAAAACATTTTAAGAAAAAAAAATATATGGCACAGAAGTCAGTAATGGTACAAATGTTTTTCTATATTCATCACACCTTACTGAACAAAAAGATGACATGAAAGTGCATAATACAAGAATCTACATCCAAATAGTGGAAACAGACAGGCCTGTAGCATAAATCCCAGGAGATCTGAACACCTTGCAATGGAAGCCACAGTTCTCCTTTTGAATTCCTTGGAACAGCAGCACATACATAGATACTAGGATTACTTTCATATAAATAACACAGAACATCATGTATTAGCTTGTACATACAAATACAAAGACAGAAAGTTTAGATGTTCATTCCTGAAGTGCAGCCACAACTGGCTCCAAGGAGGGCAGCTACAACACTGCTGTTCTGGTTGCCTTCAATAATTTCTGAAAAGCTTAAGGAAAGCTACAGAGCTACCCCAGGGCTCTACCTGCCCAAGGGAAAGGACATGCAGCCTCTTCCCATTAGAGGGCTGCTCCAAGCCGGCTCCTTCACAGCGATCACCACACAAGCGCAGAACCCGTACACAAGCACCACCTCGAGACACTCCTGCTCCAAACGATTTTGGCACTTACAAGTGAAGCAACTGGGATCAGCCATAATTGCTGGGGCCGTCTCAAGGACCAACCTGCTCCTGGAGCTGGGCCGTAGCTCCCTGGCCTCCCTCGTGCCTACCTTTCTGGAGTTGGTTGGTTACAGCATAGTGCATTCCAGGAACTTAGTGCTCGCAAAGCCTGAAGCGCAGGGCAATCTTTCCTGGGGATTTCTGGCCAGCGGGAACCCTTGACTTCAGAGCCCAGAGCAGCCTGCCAGGCTCAGGCTGCATCAGAAGCATTAGAGGCAAATCAGGCCTGTTGTTATTAGTGAATATTCTTTCAGAAAAAGGTGGAGGTAAATTAGCAGACACCTTAACAGCAATTCAAGGTAACAAGCGTGTACTACACTAGCCGAGTAAATCGAACACAGTATTTGAAAACAAGTACAAATAGGAGCCTTCCCAAAAGCATTTTAGGCCTAAGAAACACTTTTGAAAACAGTCTGAACAGCCAGGACAAATGTAAATAGATCTATCATGTCAGGAGGCTTTATAAAGAATTGAATAGGGAAGCAGTTTTCAGGCTTTGTTTTGCTGCACTGAACACTCCTATCTAGGAACAGGTTTGTAAAGCAGCTTGACAAACATGCCATCAATAATGTGCCAAGTTCTGCAAAATTTGGGATTTGATCTTTCTATCAGTAACTTCCCTGTAAATTGATTACCAGGTGAAAACCAGCCTAATGTTTCATTGACAAACGCAGCAATTCCTGTGCTGGGAATCATTACCTCTGTTGATGCATGTTTTGTTCACCTTCATTTGGAAACAGCATAAAATAACCAGCTTAAGCTTCCCTGTCCTAAGGACGCTGAAGCCTTCACTTGCTCTACAGCCCCAAGTGTTTTTACTTACACCACAAAACAACACACCACCAAATTCCAGGTAAAACAAACTAAACAGAGGCCTATCACCACTTTTTTCCAAGCAGTTGGACTAATCAGACTTTTTATACCGACACACAGAGCAAGAGAAGCCTTTAGCGAAGAGCAGGACAAGCTTTTCCAGACCACAGCGCTGCTGCACTGTGAACACTCACTGCCTGCCCCAGCAGCACAGGTGACAGCTCCTGACCTGACAGGAGCCAAGCAGGCACTGCCCTGCACACTGCATTACATAGAGACCAATAAAGAGGCAGAACTTTCCTGAAATGCACAAGGCCTGCAGGTTACAGGTGCCCCACACAGTCCCCAGCCGGAATCCTCATCATTTTCTGCTTAAAGGCTGGAGTGCGATCCCAGACAGCTGCAGCTGTTTGGATACTAAAATTCAAGTGCCAAAGATTAGACTGTAAAACCTAGATTTTATGATACTTCCCCCCCCTCCCCCGCATCTAAGGTAAGCCCAAAGAGGACCAGGAGGACTGGGTTTGAGAACAAACTGAAGTAATAAACTATTAGACCCAGAGACATGGGGGGTGGGGAGGAGGTGGGGCACAGTGAGGCAGGGAGAGGAAAGGATAGAGTCTCTATCTCTAGCAACAAAGTTAGTCTCTTTAACAATATTTACACATGCAGCCATTAAAAATATCCAAGCATTTGATTTTGCATAAGTCAGCTCTGAAGTAGCACACTTGTGTTAGCAGGCATCGCTGCTATGGACATGCCTGTACAATCTAGTAATCCCACCTGTGCTATCAGCCTTGGGCAGCTTCCACAGGCTGTCGCACAATTTACACATTAGCAAGTTCTGTGAATCCCGCACAGTGCCATAGCAGAACTTTCTTGTTGTTTGCTTACTGCTCATGGAGACACACGGCTCTACTCAATGAGAAAGACCTTTAATACCCTCCAGATTGGGAGGGGGCAGCTTTCTGGCAGAGTAACTGCTTTCTGGCAGGTTCATTAGCACAGCTAAGTCACACACAGCTCCTCACCTTTGTCACTGCTTTCCATAGCTCCCAGAAGGGCAGCATTCTGCACTTCCTGGCAAAGGGCCTCCCGCACCGCTTGCGCTTCCAGGGCCTCTGCTGTCACATCAGGGGTCACTCGGACGGTCCCATTTTGGGGTCAGTGACAGTCAACTCCACAGTTTGGTTTCCTTTAACTGCACGCACCTAAAGCTTTCTCCACTACTTGTGATTCCAATTATGGCGGAGTTAGCAGCAGTTACCAAACACACATCTGCTTCACTCTCTTCAGGCTACAACAGCTCCTGCGAGGCAAATGCTTTAACACTGTACGGATTTTAACCACATCCTTGCACTGTTCTCCAGCTCTCAAAAAACAATTCAACAAGGTCATGCATTTTGTTACTAAAAAAAAAAAAAAATAAAGGTTTTGCAACTGCTACTGCCACATTTATCAGACAAACAAACCACAGAAATATTTTTTAAACACTGTGAAGCAACATTTTAAGGAAAACAAACATATTTCACTGCTTCCTTGTCGTAGTCTTACTGCAGTCTCCATTTTCACCTGCTTACACAAGAATGGAGCTTAGGAAAAGGAAAGCTAAGTTTTGCACATTTCAGTCAGTATTTGCAAGAGCCTGGACCTTAAGTGTCAAATACAAGCAAGTTGAGAGTAAAAACCCTCTTCAGTCCCTGCCAGCCTGTTACACTGCACATCCCTCTGCTCCTCAAGTGAATACTGATATAATGCATAGAACATTTCTAGGCCCTGCTTTTGAGACAAGTTTTATTTGCATAATAAATGTATGAAGACCAACTGAAAACGGTTTGATTCTGTAACAAATCTTTGATAAAAAACAGCCTTCACAGCCATTTTCACATTCCTCTCAAAGGGCTTCTGCTAACTATGGGCAAACATTCACAGGGGGCAGATCACATTTCCACAGGAAGGCTATTTAAACACACAGGGTTCTCTGAGCATTTTTTTTTGCCATGATACTACCTCTTAAATACTTAAAGCAATCACAGTTTAAAAACAAAACACAGACAAAGCTAAGCAGGGAAACAAATTCCTGGCAGCTACATTTACCTGTCAATTTTGCTGAAGTTTTCTTAAA